>NW_027287095.1:26755354-28097854 GCF_022747635.1 Hetaerina americana | reverse complement strand
GCCTATCAAAATATATCGTTCCAACGTTTATTCCCGGGGCATCGAGGAGGCAACACAACTGACGCTATTGGTGGGTCGGAAAATAGTGGCATAATTAGGGACACTGTTGCATAGATAGATAATTGGATTCGTTTTTCACTTGTAAAATTTACGAACTCGGAGCAATAGGAGGGAAATAAATTAAACAATATTTGTCCTTAACATGCCTTTTATTTCCTTTCCTTTTTTGTTGCTAGCAACCTAATAGCCTTTGCCCTTGTGTATACTCAAGGACTATCATGTTTAGTAGTTGTGGAGGATTATCCCCAGGGGCAACGCCCTTATACTGGGCGTTGCCCCTGGGGATAACCCCTAACCTATTTTTATGTTTTATACACACACACATATATATGTATTTATATACATACATACATACATACATATATATATATATATATATATATATATATACATATATATATATACAGGGTTCGTCCGGAAAATAAGTGTACTGAGCTCAGGAAAAAATATTTATTACAATTTTACATATCTTAAGCTAATATTCCTCAAAATAGGACCCTTGTGAGTCGATACACTTGTTCCAGCGGCGTTCCCATTCCTGGAACGCTCCCGCGAAGGCATCATCGGGAACCTCTCGAAGACACGTCGTCACGGCCTCTTTGACGGCGTCCGAAGTCCCGTATCGCGTTCCTTTCAAACTCATCTTTATCTTCGGGAACAGAAAGAAGTCCGGTGGTGCCAAGTCCGGGCTGTAGGGCGGGTGCGGCAGCGTTGCCACGCCGTTCTTGGCCAAGAAGTCCGACACGACAAGCGCGGTGTGAGGCGGCGCATTGTCGTGATGCAGCCGCCAGATGTTTTTGATCGCTGGCTGGACGCGGGCGACTCGTTTTCGAAGCCTGTCGAGAACTTGGACGTAAAATGCAGCATTTGCAGTTTGTCGTTCAGGTACAAATTCGTAGTGGACGACTCCCCTTTTGTCAAAAAAGACAATGAGCATCGCCTTGATCCGAGATTTGCTCATGCGAGCTTTCTTTTGACGGGGTGATGATGGGGTGTGCCACTCCGCACTTTGTCTCTTCGACTCCGGGTCGTACTCAAAGATCCACGTCTCGTAACCCGAAACAACGTTCTCTAAAAAATGTGAATCATTTTTGCAGTGATCCGCAAGTTGTGTCGCGATTTCCAAACGATTGAGTCTTTGATCATCACTGAGCACTTTCGGCACCAACTTTGCACAAATTTTTCGCATCTGTAATTGCCCCCTAGTAATATCGTGCACTATTGTTTTTGGCACATTACACTGCTCTGCTATCATCCGAACACTAAGACGACGATCAGAGTTCAGTACATCGCGAACTTTTCGCACATTTTCGTCGGTGAGTGTCGTTGATGGGCGTCCAGGCCGTGGTTCGTCGTCGACCTCTTCTCTGCCCTCCACGGACATCTTGTGCCACCGAAAGATCATGTTTCTGAACATGGCTGACTAAGCCTGGTTAATCATATCGACAGTTTCGGTAGACGATTTCCCAAGCTTTACCGCAAATTTGATGGAATAACGCTGCTCCAAAAACTTCGGCATCGCGTTCCGTGACGTGGGTCGAGCGTGGAGGTTCGCGTTAACAGAGCTCCTCACTACACCACAGCTCAGAGCCGACTGCCTTTTTCAGCGTCGCTTGCCAACATACCCCCCTCCAATCGCAGCCCGCCAGAGCGGTGCTGGGCGCGCCTGGAGCGGCGGGAAAAAATCAGTACACTTATTTTCCGGACGAACCCTGTATATATATATATATATATATATATATATATATATATATATATATATATATATATATATATATATATATATATATATATATATATAGAAACAGATATAAGGAAAAGGGATAGGAACATACATAAGGGACGAACACAGGAGAGGTGGGGAAGGCGGAATCAAGCAGATCACGAATGCAAAAATATCTCGTAGACCGGGATTTTATCCCTTTTCCTTATATCTGTTTCTATATAAATGAGTATTTGTTCGTTGTTTGGCGGGATTTCGTGTTTGAATGTGTGTGTGTGTATATATATATATATATATATATATATATATATATATATACATATATATATGTGTATATATACATATATATATGTATATATATATATATATATATATATATATATATATATATATATATATATATATATACATACGCTATTTTCAGAAGACTTACACATCAACTCGTAGCTTTGAGAAACTCGCCCCTGACATAATCGACGACCTTTTAGGTTTCCAAGGTACCCGGAATCCTGCTTCGTAAATCTTACTCGGTAATAATTAATGCCCATGCTACTGTTTGAGTTGCGTTGCGCGGTAAGTATTGGGGTGTCAGAAGTTTTAACTGAATCACTTAATTGAAGAGTCAATTTTTTTACGGAAATAATTTCATGCATCAAATATCACTTGGTTACGTATTCTCCCATTGAAGGTGCAGAGCAGAGAGTAATCATAGACAAGGGAATACCCCATTACCAAATAAAGAAAATTCTGAAATTAGATAAAGAAGCCCTGCCCTAAGAAAGCTTTCCCATTTGTCACTGCTCAATTTGTGGAAGTCAGTGAGGTAATGAATATTAAGGAAGCAGCAAGGGTCAGGAAATAAAGTTGTAAATGGAACGTGGTCGTTTTTTTAAACGTCTCTTCTTTGTCTTTGCGCGGTTAGGTGGGGTCAAACTGACAAGAAGTTAGATAGAGAGTACCCTTAGTGTTTTTAGGGAGAGAATAGAACTTAAACTTTTCTAACAACCTGCCTATCTTAAAGGTGAGTGAGGAGATTGGCGGAAGGTAGTGACGTATAATTTCGTTTCGAGTAAAACTGCGTATTTCGATCTCCATAATTATGGGTTGCCGTAAACCCAGATCGGATGGAATTGGAAAAACATGAATGAAATAAATTCAATGTTTGGAGATAAAGGCGGAGAGGTGAGGGAGTGAGAGCGGGGACAATATGGGAGGAGGAAGATGTTGAAAATCCTTGAGAGAAGGAAAAAGGAAAGGTTTCCGAGAGAAGGGCTGAAAGGTGTAGTGTTGGAGGAGGCGGAGGAAAGAGAGAGTGAGAGGATAAAGAGGAGGGAATGGAAAGAAAAGATGAGGTGATGGGAGTATGGAGAGGAAGGGATGCAGGTTGGGGATGAAGCAAGTATGTTCGGTTAAGGTATGTGGGAGAGAGATAGGGAGATGAGGGAATTTTTTGGGGCCAAATTGAGAGCTTCAGATGTCTCAATTATATTTGTAGAGGTAGAATGAGAAAGGGGTTCAAGAGAAGAAGAAGTCAGTGGGAAAAAAAATCTAAAACCTACTTTTCCTCCATAGGAAATTGATGCGTCGATGTGGGCCGTGGTTTGATAAAGGCCATAAAGGCGTCAGGAGAGAGATTGGCGATTTCCTTGGAGGACTTGGGTCTACATCACTGTTTCATGCACCTCGAATTTCCCTTTTCCTTTCCATCTCATGAAATTTCGTGTTTCCTTGGCTTTTAATCCCACAACGAATCGACATTTATAGGAAATGAAAATTAGAGAAGGTATGCCTATCTAAGAATAAACAAGTGCTTTTTTATAAGCAAAAGGCATTTGGTTAATGAAGTACAGTTACTTGAAATCTTTCAGTTGTTCTGGTGCTTAAATAAAAATGTTAAAATTTTCAATACAGTTATAGTTTAAACAGTAGTATACATGTAACTCAACAATGCGTCTTGCCTATAATATAGACTGAATTTTCCACTTTTTCCGTCCTGAACAGTTTTTGAGCACAATGGTCACTGCTGAAATACTTTGAAAATAAACGAATAAAGGATTATCTATGCAGTCGCTGCAAGAATTTTAATTACTGTTAAGCGACGCACTTCAATGATGTACAATAATTTTTAAAACTCACTGAACGGAAAATTCCTCGGAAAATAACCGGGGAACATAGCTCTTCGATAATTGACATTTTTTTAATCACTTGGTGAATGATTAGATCCTCATACTGAAGCAGTTAGAGTAATGTTACAGCTGAAGTTTGGAATTTAGATTACCAAACGAAAAGGAAGGCTAGATCGCTCTTCTTCAGTTGACCTCTCGGATATTTTGGTGAGAAAGGAATAAAACGAGAGTTATTATATTTAATTGGTAGTTAGCAATTTATCAATTACCTATGAAAACGTAGTGTGAGCTTAAATAATCACAATAAAAAATGTAAAGAGATTTTTGCGTTTTACTTGATAAAATAATTGTTGCATAATAAAAACATGCTGAATTTAACTTTCTTCGACTTAAGCGAAAAGAAGGGTTATTGAAGTTATGGCGATTGATTTGGTTTTGGGCTGAACGTTTGACCGTATTTATCAGCGCAAATAAGCGACGATTCGTTCAAATTTTCGGAGTTAAAGAATTTATCCCGATAACAAAGTACAAAGGCCTAATGAAGAAGAAAGCGCTCACCGCTGATTATGGGATTTATAAAGAGAGTAAGAGAGGGCACAGTGCTGGAAGCGATAAGAGGAATTTAGGTGAATTCTCCTGACCGAGGCGAAATGGAATGGGAGGACACCGAGAGGAAAGGCATTTGGGGTTAAAAGCTAGAATATCAAGCGGAATAAGGCGAATTTAGAAAGATATTAATAGGTGAAATCATGACCTAGAATTTAGTTGGGGAGGAACGGGAGGAGTGTTGGAGGAAGGGCGATTAAGTGAGGCAAAGATGGAGCGATTAAGGGAGCAGGGAAGTAGGATAAAGATCGGAGGAGATGGAAACTTCGAATGATTTTGCTTGGGTGAGGGGCTAAGAAAGCCCTTAGGGAGAGGAAGAAGGGGGATTAGGCCAAGGAAGCAAGCGACATCATTTTATTCATAACCCCCGGCTAATCTGGGAAAGGAGGCTGTGGAGGAGGGGAGGGTGAGGAGAAAACGGAAGACCAGGAAGGAGTGGAATATAACTATTAGGGATCGGAAGTGAAGACGAGGAGACCGGAGGGAAGCTTTGGAACGTGTGAAAACGAGTAGGAAAACAGTGCGGTGGGCGGGGGTGTGTAAGGGGATTTTATGGGGAGGAAGTTACCATCGTGCGAACGGCGATAGTGCGAAGAGCGCCCTGGGAGCTGAGATGGAAAAATTAGCGCGGCTGTAAGTGAAGGGGTTATTTTTTTCGGGATGGAATGGGAAGAGGCGTAAGCCTGGATCCGAAAGAAGATGGTCGAAAGGAGGGGGGAGGAAGCGGATGCGCGTGCAGAATCGTAGGCGGAGGAAGGCGGATCGGCGGCGAGGCGTAGGAAAGAGATTAGAGGTGAGGCTTAAACGGTAAGTGGTTCGAGCCGTGGAGGGAAAGACAAAGTGAAACGGCCGGAAGAGAAAAAGGGAAGGGAGGTCTGGGTGGGGGGCGAGGGAGAGTTGCGGGATGCATGGATTCCACATGAGAAAGGATAAAGGAGGGAGGTTTCCAGAGTTTGTATGAGGATAGAGAGATGAGCGGTGGAATGGATCTTGCCAGGGAAGATTGAGATCGTGGTCTCGGGAGTTTGCATCGGTGGTGGCAGGGAGATGAAAGGGATGGAGCGATATGACACGAATGAAGTGACGGATGGCGGAAAAGAAAATTTTCGGATCACGTGAGAAAAGAAGAATGGAAAAAGGAAGAAATCGGTCCAGCCGGGGGGTCGGATTCGTCTTGGTGATAGGGAGATAAAATAATGTAGGGTTAAAAAAAATTTTCCTTGGGCGAGAGATACCAAGTAGAGGGAGGGCAAGGCGGGAGAGGGCGAAGGGTCTTCGGGACGAAAATATCGGGAGAAAATCTTTTTCCGCTTCATCTGATTTTATGAGTGGAAAGAAGAAGAAAAAAATTAATTTTTGGGCCCTCGGCATTGGGGAGTAATGGGGCAAATGAGGCGTAAACAATGAGAAAATAAATCTTTCAAGGAACCGCTCTGTGGAATCACTTGGGGACCAGGGTGAAAAAATGCGATACAGGGAAGCTGGCGCACGCAAGTGAGAGCGAAGTGACAAAATTAACATGGGTTATTTCTTCGATTGTTGTGGGAATAGTTGTAATGTTTGATCTGAAGTACTGCGGTGAAAACTTTCAGATGCGGTGAAATAGTTATGCTTCGGGTAAAGCAAGACACCTCTGTTTGAGGATTGAAGAGAGCAATCCGTCCAAACTACGGGAGAGGTGAATGAACACGAGGATTGTGGGCACCAGGAATAGCTCCGGAATTATATGAGCAAGGTGTGAGGGCTTTCCTTCGGATGCGGGCGAAGTTACTAGGTAGCGAGAACTTCGGTGAAGGAGATCGATGGTTTCGAGTTGGACTTCAACTGCCACGGGAACTGTTCGAATGCACGGGGGGATGGAGGGATATTGAAGAAGAGGGTGGGGTTGGGGAAAGAGAGGGAAAGGGAATACCCAAGATGAATGGATGTGGGAATACCTCGTAGTCCTTTTGAGCGTTTTCGAAAAATAGAAAAATAAGATGTCTTAAGAATTTTGGAATAGGAAAGGACGGGTAAGATGTGGATAAAGGGAATAATCTGAAGGAAAAATTATTTCCTAATCGGCTCAGCTTCTTCGTCTTATCTGCAACGTATTTATGCTAATTCTTTCCATGTATAATTTATCACAAAAAGTAAATAACCATAAACAACATTCAGTTTTTATGCTAATAGATAGTTTTTTTTGATGGGCAAGTGTATCTACTAGTTGACGGTATTCATTTATTGACTCTAATAATTAAAATTTTAATTGATCTGGTAGGAATTTTTACTACGCAGTTCTGATGGAAGCCTACCTCCACGGCTGTGAGCCTAGCATTCCTAGGACTTAGATATTTACATTTTCTCTCTTTCATTCCTGCATGAATCGCAAGTATTTCTCATATGTTTCCGGATTTCAAAAGAGGCCCATTCCTTTATATTCTCTGCGATTTTTCATGACTACTCCTTTCCATTGAAGGAAAAATCCCTTCCCTCTCCCCTCTTACTGTCTGATAGACTCCCAAACGCCCCGACCCCTAAAAACCTTATACCTCTCACAGTGCGAGCACTTGTATGCCTCCGCCAGCCTCCCCCTCTTCCGTTACCCCATTCGTTTCCCCTTTAGTTATTTCTAATACTACACCTCTCTACATTTCTTTCAGCGCCATTTTTTGAAATTAGCCTATATTATCGCTTATTATTTACTCCGACTTTCTGGCACCATGTGCAATATCACCAGAATATTTTCTGTCTTCATTTTGAACCACGGATTAATTTTTCGTCGAGAGTTTTATTAAGTAGATGATTGTAGTTGGCAAATATCCTTTGGGAAACATAGGGTAAATTATATGGGCTTATGGAAGTAGCAGCTGTATCAATGTCAAATATAATTTTTATAGATATTTTCCGTGTTATATTAACCCCGGCTTAAATAATTTTTCAAAAGGAATTCTTAATAAATTGCTTTTTTTGTTTATTAATTCACAAAAACTGTTAAAGGCTATTTAATTTCTCATAAGCAATATTATTCTCGCAGTCAGAAAATTTAAGGTTAAGAAACAAATGAAAATTTGAAAATTCGTATCCCATTTATAAAAATTCAGGGTTTAAAACAAATACACACATATTTGAATGAAAACAAAGCATTCTGAATAATTGACCGTAATCAAGAATTGTCTTTTCTCTAGTTGAGTTAGTTTTTAACGTTCACCTTTGTGACATTTTTCCCGCCTCCGTATATTTCTATGCCATTTTATCCAGCACTCTCCTTCTCTCCTCCTCAATCTTTCATCATTTTCCCTTATCTTTAGTGTCTTAACTCACTCCATCGACCTTATCGGTCGATGACTAACACCGCATGGGACGCTCCTCCGCCGTGAATTTTTTCCAACCTTCCACCGTTTCCCGACTCTCGGAAATCTTAGTCATTTTGTCCAAAATCACCTTCGCCTATTCAACCCACAAAACCCTTCCCATCCTCCAGCACCTCCGTCCCACTCCCCGACCTTCCTACCACTCTCTCTCTTCCTCTCGACCGACCCAACTCATCCTCTCCGAAGACCTTTCCTTCCACCCTCCCTCTAATTACCTTTTGCTCCTCCTTTACTACGACCCTTCTACACTTTGCAGAAGATTCAACCGTAGGCTACTCCATAATTATGCGCTGCCAGGTATTTCGCAGGGATGCTATATCTGGCTCTCTCTCTGTCTCTCTATGCGGCCGCTTCTTAAGTTCTGCCATGGAGAGAATTTTCCACGTGGGATTTAAGTGAAGCAAGGCTCACAGATTCCCTCTTTTGGTGACCCGCCCACCTTTTGCGGTTTACCGCGAATTCGAGCTAAAATGTTCAGGAGAGAGGATTAGATGTTTTTTTCTATTTTCACTTCCCGAAATAACAAGATAGTTCAAACGTGCCCACTGTCATAATATTTCAACTTCCAGGTGAAAACCTTATGTTTTCCACTTGCAAAATAATTATTCAAATAGGAGTCTTATTTTAAGAGCCTTTCATAAGCGAGGATTGAGTCATTATTCAATTTAACATCAATACGATAAATAGGAAAATGTATCTATTGTGCAGTTCATTTCGTGGTCTAGCCTGGCATATCAATATAGGAATAAGCCTAATTTTCTGCATGAATGCCTAAGCTAGGTAAACTATTGATAAAAACTTGAATGCAATGTTGCTACTTAGTTATTATTAGAGTCCGCTGTGAAGCTTCGAGCTGAGTAGCAGTCTACAAATACTAAAACTTGTTTATTTAGCTATTTTCCGGGGTAATATTTGAGTTAATTATAGGAATTTGGAAGCGTATTTGCTCATCATTTGATAAACATAAAGTAATAATAGTCATAAAATATAAATTTACCTAGCCTGTTTTTTATGTTTCGCAAATTATTTGGAACAATTGTCATCCTGGATAAATGACAGTGACGTGCTATCTATTCAAAGAGACGCGTGATTGTTTGAATAATTCAGAGCTAACTATTGTAGGCATATTTATTGGAGCAGCGTTAAAAATTAGAGGAAGATTGCAATTTTGAAAATATTTTTACCGAAATGCGTGATACGAATAGTAGGTAGACGTAATGAATGGCCTTTGGACGTAGTGATTAACGAACTTGCCTTGACGACAATGGTCGGCCATGTTATTTCAGCTGCTTCGACATTAAAGGCAGAAGTAAATTCAAGCCTAAGAAACTTTCAAATTTGGCGAGTGGCTTGATTTCATCGCCTAGATATTAAGTGATATCATGAATTCGCAAGGGTTACGGGTGACAGGCGTAACTATGCTCCCGTCACGGTCATTTGCACCGTGGAAATGTTATCCCATAAATTTACGTTAGTGATTTTTTACTTCATTCTTATCACATCCCTCATTTGTCAAGGTCCAAAATCTGTGAGTGTAAAATAGTCAGCGTGGTACAATGCTCCTACGTTTGCTATTTGGTAATAAACTAAAATGTATGCCACAAACAAATAAAAAATTGTTCAGAGACTTCCTCCTATTGGTGGTAGGTTATTGACGAACGGCCTCTGTCCAGGTGGCAGTGGGGTAGGTGTGGTAACTGGAAGCGTAAATTATTAGTGGAGAGGAGGTTCGGACTTGGGTCGAGCTTTATTTCACCGTTGCTACAGCGATTTATTGCGAAAGTAATTTTCAAATGCATTCTTTTTCAGTGACAGTCTTTATCCGTGCCCATGAATCAGCTGAAAAATCATGCTCAAGTTCGTCACCGTAATATTTGTTTCGACCATGCTACCGACCATTTATTTCCCAAACTCCGCTCCTTTGCTCATTTTCATTTCCGACACGAGCAGTGGCAAAAAATGGATTTGAATTGAAAAATAAATTACGGTAGTGAGTCAAACTGGAGCGTTGTGGATTGCCAAAGTCAAAAAGATATTACGAATTGACTTGTTTTAACTTCCCCTGTTTTTTTAATTTAAATGAAAACTAGTCAAATAAGTGGAACGATTTCAGCTATCAGATAATGTATACAGTGTTGAGCTTTAGTTTTATAGTTTCATTTTCTCTTTTTGGAGATTTTTGCTTGTATTGCACAAGAATCGGGCTGCAATAACTTAAGGAAATCCAGGAATCAAGTGTTATCATTGGGTTTCAGTTGTTTAATGCCATAGGAATGAATTCAGAAGACAATTTTATAAAAGGTAATTTTCCTATTATGAATTAATCATATAATTACCTCCTTTTTTGAGTTATATTTTTAACGTTAATATTTACGCTATTTTGTCAAAAATTAATAATCACGATTTCATGAATCACCTTGTCTAAATATCATTCCAATGGCGTGAAAGCCGGTTTGCAAATTATTATTTGTTCTCGTACTCTTACGGATATCTCAAATAACACAAGGTGACCTAAATAAATGGACATCGTTATTACTAGTTCTCTGGTAGGAGTTTCTTGACAATGACTTATTGTTCCTGTCGATAAAATAAATGGGTGAGATGTCCAAACATCCTGAAAGGATACAAGCACTGCCTATTTGTTGTTCGTAGGTTTGAATTATTGGAAAAAATTATTAATTTCCTTTTATTCCTGCTATAGGAATGTATCGAATAGGTCAACACAATGAGAGTGAGCTGATAATAAAATAGAAAAATATTCGGGCTTTAGATGACTTGGCAAAAAAATCAATAAACCATTGTTTGCTCGTGAAACTGAACTCGTCGGCTTTTTTGTCCATTTATTGCCAGAGTGGCACGCCCAAACTCGACACGAAGTGTTGAATACCCAACGTGGCCCGGGTTTATGCCATCAAAGAATTTGGCAGGACACCATGGTCGGTTGCGTAAGAAGCCTGGGAAATCTGGATGATGTCCCTCTTGAAGGCCAAAAAAAAGCAATTTCTCTCTCCATTGTCACCGTAGTCAGGCTGGAGCCAGCCACTCTAAACCGGACTCACACGTGGGTGGGCATTTTTAACACTCATGTCGGTTTCACCTTTTTCCCGGAGCCCTGAGCTCGCTAATGACTCGCCGTATCATGCTTTAACAAGTGTCCTCAATCAACTCGACGTGGGAAGGATGGATCCCTTTCTCACTTCTTCTGCTTGTCCTCTAGGTTTTCAACAATTAGAATCGCACCTCGCTTGCCCGGCGCATCTCTTTCCAACAACCCTCGTCTATTCGACCATGCGACCGCTCCCATTTCATATCTTTTTTACGTACGCTCCTCTTCACCCCTTACCCCCACCACCCTCCCCATCATCATTCTCTGCATAGTTTCACGCATCCGTGAAGTGTTCGGCGTGTTTTGCTTGATCGTGAAAGTGAGCAGAGAGGTTCAAGGAATTTTGAGAGATCAGAGAGAAAGGCAGTGGACTAACACCTGAATTATTCGATGAGTAGCTGTTAGTATTCTGTGGACATTTCGTAGTGTGGCTCACCTTTGTGAGCTTCTAACTGAATAGAACAGTTGCGTGAATTTTTTGGCACTATGTATTTCAATTGCTAATTGTTGTTCTCTCGAGGTATCTGAAGTACATAGCATAACTATGTAAAATGGTCTGTTATAATGAGAATTGTCTATGGGTTTTCATCAGTCACATTAGAAATGGGATGAGTAGGGTTAATACCATTTTATACCTGAGTTGCGGTTACCTATGTTATTGTTTCACACTTGATTTCTGGGATGTATTTGAACAATGAAGAAAAATTTGAAAAATTTGTATATGAACTTGTTAGCTCCATGAAACCACGTCGAGTTTTCAAAATATAGAGTTAGAGAGATTTCATAATGCTGTTTTGTACCCTTTTCTTGGGATTTCCGTAGAGTGACATAAATTTTTATTGAGTTCGTTTACAAAGTTTGCTACTTTAAACAAAACTGTTGAAATAATGGAGTTTGACGCTGCAGTTAATTTTAAAAAAGGAATATAAATCTCTATGAAACTTTGCTATGCGATCTCAATATTTAGAAGAAATCTGTCACAATTTTGCTAGTGAAAAATTGTGAATTGTGATCCCGCTTTGAAAAGCATTTTGGTATATACACACACCCACACACACACATACACACACACACACACATATATATATATATATATACACACACACATACATACAAAAAAGGTAACGGTTCACACGAATCACCAGAAATTTGAATATTTTCCTGCTTTCTCTTTTGAAAACTCTAGTTTCTAATATATATATATATATATATATATATATATATATATATATATATATATATATATATATATATACATTCAAACACGAAATCCCGCCAAACGGCGAATAAATACTCATATATACAGAAACAGATATAAGGAAAAGGGATAGGAACACATATAAAGGACGAACACAATAGAGGTGGGGAAGGCGGAATCGAACGGATCACAAGAGTAAAAATATTTCCTCAACCGGGACTCGAACACCGGATCTTTCCACTTGCCGGGCGGATGCTCTTAACCACTTGAGCTATCGAGGATAGTCAATTTACCCTGAGATCCGTGGGTCTAATATGTCGCCAAGCGCCCCGATTCTTTCAGCCAAGAGATGGCGTCAGAGGGCTGTTTCCCCACCAAAGGAGAAATAGACAATACACAAGGAAAGGAAAGGCCGCCCTTCCGCCCGGCAAGTGGAAAGATCCGGTGTTCGAGTCCCGGTTGAGGAAATATTTTTACTCTTGTGATCCGTTCGATTCCGCCTTCCCCACCTCTATTGTGTTCGTCCTTTATATGTGTTCCTATCCCTTTTCCTTATATCTGTTTCTGTATATATGAGTATTTATTCGCCGTTTGGCGGGATTTCGTGTTTGAATGTGTATTTGGCCAATGTGGCTCATCTCTTTCTTCTGGCTATGCGTGCCACGAAACGCACTGTTCCTTTCCTGTATGATGTTGAATGAATTCTAACCCACTGTCCTTTCCTTTCCTTGTGTATTGTCTATTTCTCCTTTGGTGGGTGAAACAGCCCTCTGACGCCATCTCTTGGCTGAAAGAATCGGGGCGCTTGGCGACATATTAGACCCACGGATCTCAGGGTAAATTGACTATCCTCGATAGCTCAAGTGGTTAAGAGCATCCGCCCGGCAAGTGGAAAGATCCGGTGTTCGAGTCCCGGTTGAGGAAATATTTTTACTCTTGTGATCCGTTCGATTCCGCCTTCCCCACCTCTATTGTGTTCGTCCTTTATATGTGTTCCTATCCCTTTTCCTTATATCTGTTTCTGTATATATGAGTATTTATTCGCCGTTTGGCGGGATTTCGTGTTTGAATGTGTATTTGGCCAATGTGGCTCATCTCTTTCTTCTGGCTATGCGTGCCACGAAACGCACTGTTCCTTTCCTGTATGATGTTGAATGAATTCTAACCCACTGTCCTTTCCTTTCCTTGTGTATTGTCTATTTCTCCTTTGGTGGGTGAAACAGCCCTCTGACGCCATCTCTTGGCTGAAAGAATCGGGGCGCTTGGCGACATATTAGACCCACGGATCTCAGGGTAAATTGACTATCCTCGATAGCTCAAGTGGTTAAGAGCATCCGCCCGGCAAGTGGAAAGATCCGGTGTTCGAGTCCCGGTTGAGGAAATATTTTTACTCTTGTGATCCGTTCGATTCCGCCTTCCCCACCTCTATTGTGTTCGTCCTTTATATGTGTTCCTATCCCTTTTCCTTATATCTGTTTCTATATATATATATATATATATATATATATATATATATATATATATATATATATATATATATATATATACATATATATATATATATTTATGTATTAGAAAATAGAGTTTTCCAAAGAGAAAGTAGGAAAATATTCAAATTTCTCTGATTCGCGTGCATCGTTACCCTTTTTGTGTGGATTAATGAAGTTAGTACATTCCATTTATTATTCAAATATCTTCAGCGTCGGAAACGTTAGTTTTTCTTGCATACTTGTTTTTGCACTGGTTGACCGGTCCTCAAATATTGCATTAAATATTGATAAAGGATGCTGTGCCAAGCGCTTTTGTTCGGCGGACGGATTAATGTGTCATAATAACGGGAGGAGCGCAGAAAATTTTCGGCGGAATATTCCGCGATCCAGTGCCGTGGAAAAATAAAACGTCGGGAAAGTTCTTGATGAACTTGGTCCGAATTCCGCGCTTGGCCAGCAAGTCCTTTCCATCTCGCGGGGAAGGGTCGCGGGCCAGAGGGAGGGATAGTCCCTCATTTCATTATTCATCCGTTCATCCAGCCCGGATGGACGTCCTGAGCCGGTCGGCGGCGACGCGGCTGCATTCTCCACCCATAATGGACGACGACGCCTGACCACGCACTCTCTCGACTTCCTCGGACAAGGGACAAATCTTTTCATCCCTCCGCCCGTCCACTCTTCCCGTTTTTTTCACCCTGCTCGTTTTCCTCCGCTTATCTCCCGTTTTATGAACTTGTCAAAATAGCAGGACGCGCTTGCCACCGGAAAATTGTCGAGCCAACTCCGTGATCTTCCTTTTCTGCCTCCCTCGCGCTTTGATTTGACGCCAGAAATCGCCCTTTGCTGAATTGTTTTTCTCCCTACACCTCTGATGACCTATTTTCTTTCTTTTTCCGTGCTTCACTCAAATCATAGCATCATGTGAGAAGGACATTTGAAAGGATATCATCTTATTGGAGGTCCGTAGCCTTTCATCATTCCTTTGGAGTTCTTCGCGAAAGCCAATCCACACCATTAAAATTACACCTCACCTAAGTCAAGGCTTTTGGAATTGATTTGTGATACGTAATAATTCTAAACTGCTTACCCATGGCGACGGCTTCAACCTTTATTTTTGTAAGGAATAAATCATAACGTCATACGAATGAGTAAGCGTGTGTATCTCTATTACTACCAGTGAATTTTACAAAAAGCCAATAATTATTTTTTAAATGTCATGAATTTAGGAAACATCCTAGCAAGGTGAAATGCAATAAGACAGACCCAGGTAAGGGAAATACTTTACATTTGGACTGTATTATCATGTGTATTCAGTGCAATGGATTCAAGAAGTGTTTTTAAATTAAATTGGGTATTGCAATGAATAAATAGGATTGCTTTCATGAAGTGCCACAGATTCATCTAAAAGAATAACAAAAAGTGAAGGGTACATGATTCATGTAATTCATAAAATACAATAACAGACTTTCAAAAGTTTTAAGTAAAGCATTTTTAAAATAATGACTAATTCTTCATAACTGTGATCTTGGGAACGAGCCAAAGTAGGTATATTTTCAAAAGAAAATTCGCAGTGTTTGTACGTAATTGAGTCTTTGTCACCTTCATTTATGTTTTGAAAAATATAGGTAGGAATTACGTGGATTTTTTGCAACAAAAGTTTGATACAGTTGACGTGTCGTTGAATAAGTCGCTCAGCCGAAGAGCTTCAGGGAAACTTCGAATCTCGTCCATTCATGATCTGGTTTCCTGTGGTGACGCTAAATGGAAACTGTTTATTAACTATATTTGGGGTTCTTCCAAGTTTGGAAAGAAAGAGATGAGAAATTGCCAAATATGTTTTGAATTAATTCTGATTCCCTCCTTAGGGAATAGGAAGTGGAAAATCGCAGGTTAATAATAGCTTTTTTAGTGACGATAAGACGCTAATACCAATTTGAACAACAGCTCTGTTGTAGTTCATTATCTGCTGTGACATACTATCGAGATCTCTTGTTGGCAATCATTCTCACACATGCCCTCCAAAACTCCCTCTTTAAGTTCAGTTTTCTTCATTACCCTGGATAAAATACCTTAAAGTCTGCCTTAATCGCATGGCCATTCACTCGTATATCCCAAAAAATATATTAATCTTGACAGAATCAGAGGAATTATAGGAAATATTTACTTAAAAATGCAGAGACTAATATTTTTATTTCATTTCAAAATGTTCCTGATGTGGCCTTTTTCTATTACATTTTTTTCTTTTTACTTCATTAATGAAGATAAAAAAGGTATAGAAATATTGCTTCAGCATTCAGCCTCTTTAAGTCATTGAGTTTATGGAAAGTCCGTGAAATTTTCCACGCGATAAACTATTATGCTGGTAATAAAAGGTTTTTGGAGAATATTATCATTGGAAAGAAATGATTTTCAAGGTCTTTAGTAAGAGTAATTTCACACATTATGGCTGTATCCAGATTGCCCGATATAAAGTGGTTCGAAGATATTTTGTGGAAAAGTTGCATACGGCTCATTCGAGCATTGCGTATTTTGCTAGCCCCTATTCGATTCTTCTGTTGACTTAGGTTTGCAACGCGTGTTGATTCACGCTCTTCAATTTTGCGGCCGAAATAATTCATCAAGCTTATGGCCAGAACGAGCTAAATGAACCCCTTAGGGAAAGCAATTGGTTCTAAAATTTCCACTTCGATGCACCGACCCATTGCCCTGCCTTTCGATATCGCATTATCCAACTTTGCTGTTCTCATTCCCTCATGTACCCAGAGAGTCAGCCAATTTTTTTGCGCCCAGAGGGCAATGGTCCCGGTTGCGATTAAAAGCCGTCTATCACGTGAACAGCATAACGGATTCTGCTTTCGACCCCCTCCTCCACACTTATAGAGCAGCTCCCCCTTATTGATCCCACTGCCCCTCCATATTTTATTTTGTTCCCGTTATGTGGCGCGCGAATTTGGTCGGTCGGTGAGTGTATCGCTTGCCTCGATTATCTAAGGGCGATAATATACTACTTGTTGGTCTTGTTATATTTAATTTTATTGAAGAGAAAGTGAGGGTGTTTTCCCCCGAGATCATATGAAATAGCAATTGTGTAAACACTTGAGAGTGATAGAATTGTCAACGCTTTCGTTGCCGTGTTGCGTTCTCTCATACTAGGTGACAGAAAGTTAGGTTGGGAGGTAGTGTTAGTAGATGACAGCAGAATCGATGAGCTCGCGCTCGCATTTTTAATGCAAATTTACATTAATGTACATTGCGTCTGTGCCATAAATTTAAATCATCACAATGGGGCGTGGCATATGGTGCCAAGGCTAACGTTTTATCTCCTTCCATTGAATGTTAATACTCGTACGATGCAAGAATTATAAGTAGGACCCCGTAAATTTCCATGTTAACTTTGAGCTCCTTTTTGCTATTTCATTTGGCACTCAGTGATCTCTATCCTAGCTGATTGGGTACTAATTATTTTTGACCAACAAGACAGGAGCGCTTTTGAAAACACGATAGAGTTATGAAAGGACAGGATAAATAAGCATAGTGACTAGTTACTGCAGTCAGGTGAACGAAATTAAGAAAAAGTAATCTCATCCCTGGCCTTGGCTCTTTTTAGAGGGCAGTGGGCTGGGTTTTAATTTATTATTCAAATAACCCTAAATGGCACGCGTATTGCAAACCTAAAACGTGATGCCATTGCTTTGAATTGAATCCGGTGTGTTATTTTGTAATCCCTGTAGGAGTGCAATTGTGCTATTGAAAACCCTTTGAATAGAGTACTGTAACTGAAGCGTCGCTTTCCTATGTTACTTTCAAGCAAGCAAAGAAATAGTTCATTTATTAGTCGATTAGTACTTGAATGGTTGGAAAACATGTTTCATGCCCTAAGGTAGCCAATGTGAATGCTTTTTTTGAGGAAGTCACAGTCAACATATTCTCAGAGCAGTGTATAGCTTTTCCGTGGTCGGTCTATAAGCTGCAATGTCAGCCTGCCGTACCTTAGAACACTCATTGCTATTCAGTAGTAGTATATTTAGGGGAGGCGACCGACGACTAAAGTCATTTGCGCCATAAGGGATGGATGGGAAAGGAAGAGTGCAGAGAAACCCGGCGTCGACATTGGCCTAATCTTATCGAAAGGTGCCAAGGGGTCCGCCAAGGCATCTGACGGACGTCGTACTCACTCAAAGTGCTCTCCACAAAGCACCTCAAGTAGGGATCGGGATACCATTGAAAAATATCTGTCACCGTCCGGATTCGAATCCGGGTCCTCTCGATGGGAAGTCAGTACGTTAGCCACCGCACCATTCCGATCCCCTAAATATTATTCAGTTCAGGAATTTGGGGAACAGGTAAAAGTTATTTGGTAAAACACAATATAAATTTATTTACGCAAGGGCCGAATTGTTAATTCATAGAATGATTCTAATTCGGGAAATTCAGAATTTTATAGTGAACGTTACTAGTTTTTTGTGGTCCCATATTAATGTAATTCGACAAGGGAATGTCAACTTTTCATATATATTCATAAATATAAAAACTAAATATATCCATATAAAGTTACAAAGAGAATTTAAGTAAGTTAAATCGAACGTATTGTCAATCGTATACTATGATGTATCCATCAGTCAATGCTAACGTACGTGTAACCTTTCCTTGTTTCATCTATTTTTAACTTTCCAATTAAGGAATAAATTCCGACCAGCGACAGTATTGGTGGTATTAATGACAAGTTCTAAATTTAGATAATATATCACAATGTAATATGATCATGATGGCAAGTATCAGAACCATTGGATGACGCTATTAATCCAAATTTTAGTTCCAAATCCTTTTAAAAATGTTTATAAAGTCTCAATGATATGTTAATATCCGAGATTTTTTGTGAATCACATCTTCTACTTATTATTACTATGGAACTTTTGTGAGGCTACTCAATATGATTCAAATATATTTTGTTAATGAAAAACATCGTTAATTTCGTGGCTTAGGATTCAAAATTCGACTTATCAATTATGGTCGCCTTATTTTAAAAAGTTCAGCAGTTTTATTACTATTAGTAGCTCAAGCTCATTACGGAGGTTTTGTGGATATCGCATGGGCACACAAAAGATAGATAATTATCCTATTAGGGGTTAAGTATTCGTTAAATTAGAAGCCGTTTCTTCTAGTTTGTGGTTGGCTAAATAATCCGTACTAATGCAGCCACTAGTAATGCGCCGCGTAGTGGAAGGTGTTCGCCAGATGCATGCAAACTAAAGCCAGCAGAGAAGAAAAAACGCTCCGGATTTTTCGTTAAATTAAATTGCTACTGCAAAGTGTCTTATACGCTGGAGAATGAAAAGACAAATTCTACAAATACACGGTTCCTCCATAACCTCTCCGCATTTTCGTAATAGCTTCTCATAGCCATTGAAACAAACGCAGTCCTATATCTAAAGTGAAGAGATGTATTTTAGCTATTTTTTCATGGGCTTTGCAAAAATTTCTCTTGTTATGAACCGCTTATTCTTTCCATCATAGTTTATTCAGCTCGGAGATATTTTATTTATGCCATTTTTGTTTCCGAAAGCACTGGGAATATTCTGAATTTAATAGCCATTTTTTTGAAAGAATAAGGATCATACACTTTTGTGATCTCTTAGATGCAAATGGAAAGGTTTTGTAATTATCTGTTGCTTGTTTTTTCTCTGAAAATCATCCTGAGGAAGAAAATTGAGCAAACATTTCACCTCTTGGTCTTCCTTTTTCCGATATCATTCCTTCTCTGAGCTAAAATTGAGATTGTTTAGATGTCTGTACTTCATTGACTGAAATATCGGTTTCCATTGAACATCTTGGCAAGTATTTTACCTTTTCTGAATGATATGTATTCGGTGAACATATCATACACGAATGCATAAACTCTCTGAATATTACATGTGTAATATTTTCCTTTTGAGAACCATATGATTTTGAGCCATTTCCAAGGTATCTTAGAAGTAGCTCCCCCTATAATTGTGGATTATTTTCCCTGGATAAAATAGAAGTTCCAGTTTTCATAATTTTCTTTATCAAGGAAATTTTTTGTGCTCATTTTTTTAGTCTAGGTTAACCACAGTTCCTCCTGCTAAAGCATTATTCAATAAACTTATTTTAATTTAAATTATTCATTAAATGAGAAATAAAACCGTGTTATTTTCAATATGAAAGCTAATTAGTATCCTTTTGCTCAACCTACCATTAAAGCGAAGAGAAATGTTGTGTCTTGTTTAGATCTTCCTGAAAACAGCGAGATAATCTCTTTTTCTCCTTCCGTTTTTTGAACTGAACCCCTCTTATGAATTTTTTATATTGAAACACGTGACGGACATTCGTAGCACGTTATGAATTACAAAATAATCTTTTGAATCCTATGGCTTGTAATTACAACTTCTCAGACTATCCTGTATTTTAGGGATACATTATTTATTCGAATTTTATTAAGTCTTCTGTTCACTGAGATCTCACTCGTTATTATTTGCAAAATTAAAAACCTAATTTAATCCTTACATTATATATGTATGCACATTTTACATAAGCCTTATTTGTTTTATATTTATCTTATTTGTTTAATATTGATCTTATTTTTTAACTATAAATCTTATATGCTGTATGTAATTGTTTTTCGTTTTTTTTTCTAAAATTGTCCTAAAATGCCTAATGAATAACTGCTATTAACTTTACACTCTCTTGTTTACGGATGGAAACGGATGGCTAAGTCGGGAATACTATGTTGAGCAGAATTGATCGAATGGGGGAGGATATACCGATTTAAATAATATTGTCCTCAGTAAACTTTGCCCTGCCAAAGATTTATTTTATGAATTTATTGTTTTCTCGTCGGTGATGATGACTTTCCGCCTTGTTTATCTAAAGAATGTTTTTGATGTTTTTCTTAGATGCTGTGATGCTTAGACGGAATGTTATTTTGTTGAAATTTTGTTGCCAATAATTTATATTTGATGCAATAACTATTTTATACATTCAATCGCACATCCTTTACTAATATTCAATAAATAAATTTCTATACCAGAAATATTTTCGATAAGTTAAACGGGAACACCGACTCCACATTTAACGCTCAAGGGATCCTATATGTAGTGCTGTGTAATCGATAATAGTTTAAATGTAACTTATTACTCTATATTTTAGTATAATTCACTATATTCTCATGGCAAATGCAGAATTTATCTCGCTCCGTTTGTTCATAAACATAAGTACATACTACGTAAAGTAAATTGCCACGTTAAATGAAAATATCTCCTAATATTTTCTGAAGGAATAATGATTGAAATGTTAAAAAATATATTATGTTTGCCTCGAAATTTAATTACTACTTAACTACAATTGATGGATTATATTATAATTTAAAGTAACGTTAAAAGTATTGCTAAAAAACATCTTTTGTTGTATTTTTATAAAATAACAATTTGATATTGCTGTGTAACGAAAAAATAAGCTACGCTCAAATGCCAGGAACAGCGCTTATTTTCAAACAAGATGAAGTATGATAAATGTGGTATTCAGAAAAATTCACCATAATTTATCTTATGTATTTAAGTCATTACATGGTGAAGATATGGCACTTTAAAAACTTTGCCTAACCATATTTATATATCTGTAAGGTGGAAAATGATCAAATTGAGTAGCTTCAGGCGTGATGTGGTGGAAGTCGAGCATAATGAATAACTGATAGAAGCACTTTTCCGCTTGATGATTTTTTTTTATTTTACAAAAAAATTATCAAGTGGAATAGTGTAGAACATGATGATGAAATCTGAAAATAATTTGCCAGATAAATTAAATAACCAGGTTAAATCATGAAGACTGGTCATTTTAGTCATCATCACTCTTTTCCCTAAAAGTCATTGTATAAAGGACGTCATTAACTTTTGCATATCATTTGAGCCAACGGGTGGTTATATTCATTGGAGGAAGTCGAGCATTGTTTCAGGGGAAACGGAAAAATTGCAACCCACCTCAAAAAATAATGCTCGAAGTAATTCTATTTTGATTTGAGAGATTTCCAGTTTGTGGTGTGAAAGCGTTGTCGTCGAGTAGTATGCTTAGTTTATATGAACGGTGGCGAACACATGGCGAGAAAAAGAGGTGGGGACTGACTTAATGCTTCCGATCCCCTGCTCGCTGATCCGTCAGTCCAAGTGTGAATGCCCTCTTTGCGGGCGCGGATAAAAAGAAAGAACCGGCGAAGCAATCCCGGCGTCTGTGCTTGTAACTCCACCACTCACATTTTCATCCCGCGATGGTTGTAAGCCAGCCTAACCGAGCGATCACAGTAACTTGGGCGTGATATAAAAGGAGGGTTCGAGCCACGGGAGAGATAGATAGCTCGGCATAATGTAAGCACGGAGTGAAGTGTTTCTAGTCGTGCTGAGGAAATGGGACGCGCGGAAAGAGGCGTAAGCCCTGAGAGATGGGAACAGAAAGGAGGAGGCGGCGTAGGTGTTGAGAGAAGGGTGGGCGGAACGGGAGGGGGGATGAAAGCGATAGGGGCAGCCGTGGATGGGAGCGGGTGGAGAGCGGCAAGAGCGACTGCGCCAAGCAAGATTTTCTCGGGCGAGAATCCGGGTTGGGCGAGGGAGCATTTATCGCGGGATTTTCCTCTGGCACCTCGCGAAGTTTCAATTCGAAGGGGATGGAAGGTGGGTCGGGGAGGATGGAAAGCGAGAGACAGAGAGAGAGAGAGAGAGAGAGAGCTTGCGTAAAAAAGGAGGGAAAGAGAAGGTAAATGAAGAAAAAAGTAGGGCGTGAAAAAGGGGGTTGGGGAGAAGTCTTTTTTTTAGAGGGAAAAATTGCTGATGGAATAAATTTGAATTTATTTTGGACGCGACGGGATGCGGAGAGGCAGCGGCGGAGGTATCCACGCGCGCTCGCACACACAAGCACGTAGGTACCTGCCACACTCTCCTTTAACACCAGGGGCCGTGCGCCTCCCCCTCCTAAACCCGATTCGCCCCCTTTCCCCGTACCTCTTCGTAACCTCCATTACTGTTTCCTCACTGCCGGTCTCTCGGATCTCTCACTCTCTCTCTCTTCCCACCTATCTCCTTTTGCCACTCTACCCCCTCCCTCACTCCATGTCCCGTCTTCCATCCCGCTCGCTCCCCTGTCCATAAATAATTCTTCGGGGAGCCGTGAGATGAAAGTATAAAAGAAATGGATGGCTTTTTCGAATGTGTGCGTGTTAGTTCGAGGGGGGGAGGAGTGTTTGTGTGTGCATGCGAGTGCGCCCGAGGGAAGAGCGCGGCGCTTATTAACGACGGGGCGTTGGTCATGGGGTGGGTCCGAAGTGAGGTTTTGGAAAGGAACGGGCGATTTAGCAAGAGATGAAGGCGAAGGGGAGTAGGGAGAGGGCGGATATAGAGTGTAGGTATAGCATTCGAGGCATCCGGAACTGCGAAAGGGGAGTCGTTACGGTGCGATGCACAGTCCACTATGTTGTCGAGTTTATTCGTTGTTGCTGGAATCATTAAGGAAGAGATCTCCGAATATTTATCGTTGATATCCGATGCAGAAGAGGGTTATATTTTTTTGTATTTCGGTCGCAATGAGTTTCTTCTTTAGACTTCTCTTTTTCACGTGCGAGAGGATTTTATTTGATGAATAACGTCACGTTTTATTTTAAGCTAAGATATTACTAAGTAACGAAGAATGGACTCTTTATATTCCGAGAAGAGATATTATGGTCTTCCCAGTCCGTAATATCAAAATCTTTGAGATGGTAACAAAGGCTTTGGTCAAGTTTGGAAAAAGTTATCATATTAATAAAGACAGTTTTGCGTAAGCTTTAATAAATATTATAAGTCGTGAATACTGAGTGCAATCTAAGGAAAAAGATAAATATGAGACGAACATAATATATGTATAAGTAATTCATGAAAATTATTGGTTGATTCAATAAATAATTACAGTAACTAAATCTTCTTGAAGGCAGTACCGTGGTGGCACGGAAAATCTATCCAATTGTATTTCTGCGAGTATATTTCCTTTACTTTGACCCATATTTAAGCGATATAACGCTATTACACAACGCGTTCAAAGTTATCAATTGTTTTACTACCTCTGACAAGTACCTTGACGAATGTATTCCCATATTCTTTATCACATATATTCTCTTGTATTTCTTGTATCCTATTTTCCGCCCCCGTTCCTTGGAAACGATTTATGTGTGCATGTGTTTCTGAAGTTATTTGAATGTTTCTGAGAGCATGTTCACAATGTTTAATTTTTTTCTGTTTCTCTGTTTAAAAGTTTCTAAAAGTACTTTCACGATACAAAATGGATTTTGACTTGTTAATGGATAACATTACTTGTTAGCCCCCGTTTTAGCATTGATGCTTCTTTTGTCTTCTGTATGCAGTAATTTTAATAATTTTATCCGTTCATCGTTACCTTCAAAAGGGCTGCTTTCCTGTTTGTGGCGAATAACTAAACTGACGGTTTTTTTAGTTCATTTGTTATTCATTCCTTTGTTTCCCCTAAAGAACGTCTTCCCTCCTAAGTTCCACCTCTGCTTTTTTCCGTGTGTTCACCCCAATGTTTGGGTTTCTTCATTTCCCGTCTCATTCTCTCTGCCTTCATTTTTCTTTCAATTTTTTTACCGGCTCTCCCTTTTCAAGCTCTCTGATTCTTACCTTTCACCCCGTCCGCAATCTCTTTCTCTCACTTAGAACAAAAACACCTCAGAATTCTCACTCTTGCCTCTCTCTCTGTTTTTCCAGCGACTTTGTCCCCTCCCATCCTCTCGTATTAGCATAAATAACGACTGTTCCGCAGAACCATATTCTCCCCTTTTTACTTCCTTCCTCTCCTTCTCCCCG
The DNA here is from genome assembly GCF_022747635.1 of Hetaerina americana. NCBI lineage: Eukaryota > Metazoa > Arthropoda > Insecta > Odonata > Calopterygidae > Hetaerina > Hetaerina americana. Next base: position 28,073,339 of record NW_027287095.1, on the reverse strand, counting down.
CCGTGTACAGATGTTTCCTGGGAGAAGCGTTTAAACTACAACTCCCTCCCTAATCACGCCTTAGCAACCTTATCACGCCGCTTTCATCTCCCCTCCCAGCCCCCCATTACGCTCAGAAAACACGAACGAGAGAGAGAGATTCTCGTCTCCCTCCCCCCTCTTCCCCCCGTCTCCATTGCGGCGTGCGAAAAGAGTGTCATGGAAGAGATGGAAAATCCACCCCCGAGGACTCATCGCTGCCTTTTACGCACCTTCTTGTTATCAGCGAGGGAGGAAGACATCAGATCCTCTCACCCCCTTCCTCCATACGTCTGGCTCCTCGTACCTTCGCCGCATTCCCTGGTCTCAACACTCCCCTTCCCCCGCGTCTCAAATCCCCACGCCGTACCTCCATCGACTCCCATAACGCGTCAGCTGCCTAACCTGTGCTTTAATCGGTTACGAGCGGAATGGATTATCGCATGTCATAACCTCATCTCATCCTCAGTTATGTCACGTTTTGGCATTGGTATGAGACTCCCTACCTTCAACTTGCCTCGCTACGGGTTGCATCTCAATTCTCTTGGGAAAACTTTTCCACATAGCCAATAGCCATCAATCCTGGGATTGGTCTGACGCAGCTCCGCAGTCAACTCTCCTATCTGCTAATCTCTTCGTGTGTGGTCATATTTCTTCGCTTCCTCGTCTTCCGTTACCTCTTTCGTGTATCTGATCCTGGATCGTTCCCTGAAATTCTTCTCTATCGTCTTGCTTCCAAAGTTTCTTCATCAAACTGTCGTACATAAAAATATATTCAATGGGTTAGTGCCTCCGCATCTTCGATTTTTTTCCTTAAGCTTCTTTGTTCTTCCGCCCTACCTGGATATTCGTACTCTATCCGTCCACTTGATCCGGATCGATCTCCTATATCTCTTATCCATTGCAATAATCATCTCTTTAATACTACTGCCAAATTACACATTCTAAAACACGCAGAGAAATGTGCTACGCATATAAAACATGCAGGAAAATCTTTATCTGCTCCGAAAAAAAGTCAGTCATCGATAATTATATTTAAAAGCTTAACGGCATCGGCTGGGTGTCCGATGCACGCATTAACTAAACATTTACATACATCCTGTATCATGTAATTCATGAGTATATGCGTCTTCCGCTATCGCATCACCTCACCATTTTCTCGTGAAGCTAAATAACGGCACTTGATAATTTACACTAAGTGCAGTGTTAGAATAAGTGCTCGCTAAAATATGATCCTTTTTCTGGTAGGGAGATAACGAACGACGGAACCGCTTCTGTTGTAACTATCATGCTTCTCTTGTATACTATTGTAAGGAAATTCACTTGAGGGTTTCTCTTTAAGTTTCACTTCCCTCTCCTTACATTCCACTTTCCCTGCTTTACTCTTCAGTTTTATTCCTTTACCTTTCCTCTGTCTGGCTGGAATGTCTTCTATTATCTGAGACCCAGTATTTTCCAGCCACCTCTTATCATCTCCTTGTTTGTCGCGCAATTAAATGAAGAGTGAGATGGGATGGAGGAGGAAAGGGGCTTATGGGAAGAACACCTCGCCTGCTGGTTATGGGAAGAATTTATGTCGCCTTTTAATGGAGATTTTCACTTTCTTCCAAGTCTTTCTATTGGTGTTAATGGGTCCTAGGAAATTTGTTTTCATTATGCATTTTCTAAATCTTTGTTAATGACTGTTTATGGTCTTTATTAATTGGCTTTAAGACGTCTGATTCCAATGTCACTCCTCATAATAGTTAGCCAAATACAGAGGACCGTGATTTAATTTCCTTGACGAGATACTAACCACGATGATATGTAGAAAAACTAGCGGATGCTTACATTTTATTTCTTTTGATTAGGCTTTATTTTAAACGGTACTATGAGGTTGCACCATTTTTAACTTGACTTCCCTTGTATTATCTGTGTGTTACGTACTGCCGGTGCAGTTATGTGGTTTGAATTTTTGTATTACAGATTTTACGAGGTCAATGTCACTAGTTATTCTCGATGAGAGATTATATCGCGGTGTACCTTTGACTGAGACTTATTTAATTCTATTGCCGGTGAGTTAGGTCATTTGGGTAATTTTTCGACCATCTGATTACCGTGGACTAGATAAAAATCTGGCTGGGTGGTAATCGCCACCTATTCGTCACATGAATTGCGAATCATCCTTTATGAAATGGTTTTTCCTTGGAATAGCTTCGACCAGTCCCACTTATATTAGCTGTGGAATATTTGTCTTACTTTTCTAGGATAATTGGAGAATTATTGGGATAATAGTAAACAAATTTTATCCATTATTTGGTTGAAAATTTGTTTTCCTCATTATTATATTCTAATGTCTAATTTTGTAGGCTCTTCGAAGATTTTAATCTTTCCGTACGCTAATTTGTAAGAATTAACATATGCTTTTTCATTATTCATGAACAAGCTACTTGGTGCGTTTCGGTATCTGTATTCAGCATTCATACCTTAGGCCCGGGTAGAGCCAGTATTTTCTCGAATTAAATATAAGCCCCCATGCATATTATGTGATGCTCCTTTTCTAAGTTAGGGGTGCACTTGGATTAAGTGTTTCAAAACAGAATGAAAATGGCGGTCAAATTGTTTGCCCTGTCTCGAAAATAAAGTCAAAACCTTTTCCCCGTAAGCGGATTTAGGAGGATAAATTGGCACTTTACCACCACTCGCTCAGTAAAGGCCATTTAGTTATTCCTAATATGGTAGATCCCCTTCTTATTTTGCTCGTTAACGCTTATAAATCGATGGATTCTTCCTTGGCTAGGTGTTTCCCCTTATTTATGTACATCCTCTCCTTTCACCTAGTTTCTCTCAAGAAAGGATCTAATGCTAACACATATACACACGCCCCCGGTGAAATATGCCTCTTCCACCTCACCTCGGAGACCTCGTCACCAAATCTCGGAGGTAATCATTTCGACAGTGAGTTCGTTTTCATTTCCCTCTCTGAGCTATCTGAGGCATAAAACGCCAGAATCATTCATATTCCTCCTCCTCCCACACCCCTTTACCTCGCACCACCTCTCGATCCATTCTCTTCCCACCTCTCTCTCGACCGTGAACCCACGAATGATATTCCAACTCTGACGCCGTACTGTTAATCGCTTCTCAGAAGATTTTCGTAGCTGCCTCTCCGCCAGTGACCCCGTAAAACGGTAAACTTACCCACCGCCAGATGAATTTATTGTAATAACCCAATCATAAACCGTTATTACCTAGCCATCCCTCATTGCAAATCCTGAATATTAGTGGAAAGTTTTGCTTTCAAAGTATTTTATTATCAGGTGTTTTCTTGGAGGTCATAAACTTAGTTTCACCGTCCTTTTATTGTTACGTTCCTTTCGCACAATCGTTATCAGGATAAATGTCTCTCATTGCCTAGTGTTAAATTTTGAGACACAGAAATTTGGACTTTTTCGGATGCTTACTTTCCCAACGCCGATTGTTTTATTCTAATCTATGCGCTCGTTCTGAAATTAGGGAGGTAGTTAAATGGTTCTAAATAGGAGTTACACCACAAAACCACCCAAAATGTTTTATAAATATTACACTTACGATCATCTGAAGGACATTTATGAACTATTTTCTTAGCAAACCGTAATAACTCTTTACGATGCGCGTGTTAGATTAATCTATGTTGCAATAAATATATTCGTAATATGCCAAGCATGGATCGAAATAATGAAGCGAGTTAATTACTTACCACCCATTATAATTCGTTTAAAATTAATCACTTGTTTCGTCTAATTTAGCCCAAAGAATCGTACTTCTTTAAGAAATTCATTGTTATTGACAGTGGCGTTCACGAATCTACCTCATTTCAATGATATTTTCTATCAATTTTATATTTTCCCGTTTGACGATGCCGCCATATTAAAAACACTGATTTTTACTTGTAAGTATTGACCCAACCGTCGCAAGAAAGTCTTACTTATACCTCGATTATTTACTTCAGGAATTGTATTGGCAATGCAATGCTTTTTCCTCGCTCTCGTTAACTCGAACTCGAAAACAAGATGCGCCCCTCAAGGGCTACCACGAGACACCCGTATTTACTATCCGTTGAGAAGAATGCAGCATTATAAGATAGTCGACGTCGTAATCTTTTATCAGGGGGTAGGATCATTCTCTTCGGCTCATCCCTTCTTTGAGCTCTTCAGACTATCGCCGGATCCTCTTCGCCCATCCTCCGCTCTTCCTCCCCCCTTGCCCTTCGGCTCCCTCTGCTGCAGTGACAACTTTCTACATCCTTCTTCCTCTTGCACTCTCCCTGGAAAAAAATAAGATATTTGGGTACATTATGCGAGGGCTTAAAAGCGGATCTGTCGTTGGCGTGGAGGGGAGACGCCTTACTCTTTTCTAAAAAGAAAATAAACGTTCGCAGGGGGATTTCCCGAGACACCCCTTTAATGATTTCCACAATTTAGTCTTGTTTCTTTGTTTTTATATATCCGTACGAATCCCTTTTCGAGTTGAATTTGCTCTGCTTGAAAACGCGGCTGCCCTTTTCTTTCTGGGAGTCCTTCTTTCGGCCATTGCAGAAAAGGAATACGATAATTACTAGGGGCAATCGTGACTTGTGCGTTGGAGTTACTTCTATGTTTTGTGTAACCGCGTTACTCTTGTAACGTAATTCTTAGTTTACCTATGATGCCATCAAATCTTAGTTCTTTTTACTACTTCAGGTATGGTTTGGTTATGCATTTCCTTTTGTACTTCATTGTACCAATCCTTCAATACATTTCCCGAAACCTAGGGGACCTCATGTAGCCCTCAACACACGTGACGATATTAGCAAAGTATTTAGTTCATATTAATGCAGGAAGAACGTGGATTCATTCCTATCTTTGAGGGGGGAATTCGTATTTGTGCCGTCACTGAAGGCCGATATATATATATATATATATATATATATATATATATATATATATATATATATATATATATATATATATATATATCTGGGTGTTTGTGTGTTGTTGTGCCTTTGTGTATGCCTACTAATTCGGAATACACGAAATCCCAGCCTGTATTCCAGTGAAAAAATAAAATGAGCTAGAAAATTGTTCCCTTTTTCTAATGTCGACTTTTTGCTGCATCAAATAGGACCATATTTGTGGTGGAAAATAATCCTATGGCGGTTCAATCATTAGTCAAAATAACTTTTACCGTGTTGCCTTTGCTGAAGTTGGAGTCTTGGAGAGAAAACCAGCTGGATGAACGTTTTGTCGGAGGAAAGTGTTATAATAGTCAACTTATATTAATATTATTGTCTCTCTATCATTATATGTTTAACCGAGTGCACACTCGCTCTATTTTCGGTAACTTTCTCCTTAGCTTTTTCCTTTTTACCTCCAGCGGCTTTAGCCTCGCAGTAAATATGGCATTATTATTTTTATTTGGAAACGTGAAAAGTTTTAATTCCTTCCCCCCTTTCCCATTTCATAGAATCTTGTTTTGTGAACTCAAATTCAAAAACTTTTCTCTTTTAGAAGTCTGAAAGCATTAAAAATAAAACTTAAAACAGCATGAGGTGTATGTGCATTAGTTTGTGAACGGGTGTGTTATCTAGCAGAGAGTGCTAAACGTCGAGAGATTTTGAAGAAATATCTTTAATGTTCCTTTAGCTAAGAAAACAGTATAAAGAATGATACACTTTCGGGAGGGATTATTTACGCGTCAAGTGATGCCTCCTGTGTGGTTGAGTAACGAATCACGATGGTATTGTTATGCACTGAATTACAAAAAAAGGTTGCATTTTTATTTTATTGTGAGTTTACCGAAGAATAGTCTTCCATTCAATGGTGAGTATATCATACGGCAACCATCCAGACGCAGTAACAATATTTTCATGTTTCCGGTTGAATATATGTTTCTACTGCAATCATACAAATTGATTGTTAAGTTTTTTGCTGCTCCTATCTGAAGAGTAATGATTTCTGTTTGATTTATTCAAATGAATTATTTTTTACCCGTACATTTATAGATGCTAGCACTACTCTCTCAATTCTGCGACGCTGAATCTAGACGATGACATCGACACTTTGTTTACATTTTTAATTTGCTAAAGTCGTTCATTTTCCTTTTTGTTTCCTCTGCAAAGGTTACCCAAACGTACTTTTGCCGTAATTTCTTTGTTCAAACGTTATTGGTTGAGTTAGAGAGCATGTCAGTTACATTTCAAAAAGCGAAAATCATTGATGAAAACATCTACCATTATGATTTAGTATTCTACACATTGAAATCGGAATTAATGCTTGAGGTAGACAAACGAATTTTTATGAAAAATAAATCGATTGAATGGTTGATTAAGTTTAATATTGCATTTTCATTAAAAACTTGGAAAAGCTATCATGTGAAATGATTTTGTCGAATCAACTAACTTTGTTCATCACTTCATTGCCTACTTATTGATAATGGACGTGCTCGGTTTTAATTTTCTTTTCAATCCAAAACGGGTCCCAATTTGTTATGCCAATTGATATTTTACACCTGATTTAATTTCCAAAGATCTTTCAGTTCAAATTGATTCTAATTTCGTTAAAAGGCTTCATTAACGAGTCCGAAATCAAACGGGCGAACGGAGATAGTTTTTCATATGCACCAAAAAACACTAATAAGTTTCAATTACATTACTCACTTTGGGAATTGATTAATACCCTTAATGCGATCCTTTAAAAAATCTTTATTTTATAAAATTAGTTTAACAGAAAACCAACGGTATGAAATAATTTTTCCCCCAAAACAACTGTGCTTTAGATTTTTATCGCGTATTTGTACTGAGATATTGGGAGTGTGGAAATGCTTCTACCGTTTCGATATTTGCCCTGCAGTATCAATAATAAAATCATTGATCCCCAATGCCGAACAGGCATTAAGGTTTGACTTCATATTTTAATGTAAATGCGTTGGATTTCTTCCTACCGAGTATACACACACGTTTCCAGCATCATCTTGTTTTTCTCAACGATGAGCTCCTTGGTTACAGCTCGTAAAACTCGTCTTACCAAACTTTCCAAGCCGTTTCTTCCTCCTCGCCGCCCACTCCGTCCGGGCGACAAGCCGTCTCACGTCTCAAGAGCAATGACGCGTATACAAAACCTCTCTGGATGGGCGTAGATTCCTCCCTCGAAAAGAATAGGAGTGTGAAATGAGACGTGGTTGGCGAAAGAGCTGTAACACTTAAAACCGTGATCTTGAATAAAAATACACAACTTAAGATCCTTAGAAAAAACTCGGGGATGCACCGAGGTTGTGATTCTAGGCTTACAAGGGTTTTTTTCGGAATGTGAATCGATAGAAATAATTTGCATTTCGAGAGATTTTCTACCTTTATTCATCGAAATGTCATGATTGTACCGTTTTAGTTTTTTCCCCTGTGACAGCTAGTTATAACTTGTAAAACCCGCTAAATTTAATATTCAATTGGAGGTTTATAATATTGTGTTAACATTTTTTGAGACTCCGTTAGAAATATTAATATACGTAAATAGTTATATGATAATAATGAGATGACCTCATGCTCATATCTTTCGAGAGTTGCGTGGTCCGTTTCCCATGGCCAATGTTCGATAAAGTTAGATAAGTCTTTTAGTACATGAAATACCTATAAGTCGTCCATTTATGATGAACCGCTGCAAAAGATCTGTTTATTATCTTGTTTTAGAAAAACTCCTGTGTTTTTCTTCAAGGGGTGTTGCTTCAGTAAAATTGGTTTTTCGCGCTTTTGTTTGCGGATTTCAGGGATTTGCCAGCTCAAATATAATGATTTTCTAAATGATTATGTTAGTGATAATGTGAATGCCCATTTACATATTTATTAAGCATATATTTAAAATGTGCTGCAAGTTGGATATGACAACACCATTTAGCTTATTCGACTAAGTGTTAGCCACGTAATGGTCAAAATATAAAAATGCTTTTTGTTAGTCAGAATGTTATATCAACTGCTATATTCTTTGTAAGCACCCCTGATTAAGCTTCAATAAGTTGTAGTTATTCCTTTTAAAAATGGATTGGTGTAAATATTCCCAATCCTGATTTCTTGCAAAGTTACCCGCGCCATTTCAATTTCTCTTTGTTCCAATTTTGGCTAGTTTTTTCCTTCTCCCTTGTTTTAGAAAGATAACTAAATGAAAGTAGTCTATTGCTAACGATTCCCTATCGATACATGGGTCTTCTTGAAAGCGCATTTTTCATATGCCCCAATCCCCATCAATAACCCTGTCAATGCCTACTCATCGATTTCCGTAGTAGTGTAAAGAAGGGATTTGGGCTAGTTATAGGAATTACAGATTTAAGAATTTCAATAAAGATTTAATAAAGGAAATGGATAAATAGAACGAAACAAAACAACTTTTTAATTCCAGATTAGTTCACTCATATTATTCAGTGATGGCCTTATACTTGCGCATAAATTTCATTGTTATCGATTGGAAACCTGCCAATAGAATAGTTGCCAGTCAAAATTAAAACTAATATCTCTGGTGTTCTGAAAGTGTGTGTTAAAATCGGACTGTACTGAAATAGGCGGAAAAGTGGAACGGCTCAGGAGAAAAAAGTCCCAAAGGTTTTAGCATGAGTAAAAAAAATAGCACAAATGAAACCCCTTTTCAGGCGGCAGGGGATTCTGAAGCGCGTTTTCCATTCGTTATTCTTTTGTGTGAAAAGCATTTCTCTCATTGTCGCTCCCGAAAATATCCCTCCAAAACGTGTTCGTTTTGCATTGTTATGGAAGACGCGTCCTTTTGTAGCTGCAGGGGGTTCGGTCGGATTGTCGACGAAAACGACGAGCCTTTACGAGCAATAGTTCAGAATTGGTTCCTGTGAATCTACGGCCTGGTTTTACTAGCATTAGCCTGTGCGCCTTTGTCAACTGGGTCACTGGGATCGAAAGTTTTTTAAAGTCTATAGGGGGACAAAGAATTATTGCGTTGTCATAATGATTCATTTCAGAGCCACCCTTTCATTACGGCTTTCTTGTCCGATGCCCTCGGTTCGAGACTTGTGGAAATGAAATATGGCGTTATCCCCGAAACGTAATTCAGCGTGTGATAATTTTTGAATCTCCTCATTTCTTCACCCTTTCCTGCGGAAGAGATTAATTTCCTTCGGAAATAAAGAGCACTGGCCAACTAACAATTCAAATGATGCAATTTATCACCCCAAGTCTCCTTCCCCCAGGGTGCCCCGTTTGTACCAAGATGTGTTACGAAATTTTGGCTTGTTTCTGATGGTGGAAAAATATATTTTTGCTCGTGCTTTGCAGGGGACGGTCGTTATTTTCCTCCGTGTCCTTCCCAAAATTTTCATCATCTTTTCACGAGTGTTTTATTTAAAAAAACATGTGCCATGATAATTGGGTTGAATTTAAAAATCTATGAATATAAATATAAAAAACTATGGGATAGGCTGAATGGATACTCCACAACGTATGATATGAACCATTTTTATTCGAAGAAGCGAATCTGTACATAATGAAATTTTTTACTCGGTACCAAAATGATTCCATGGACTCAGAATTTCCTAGAATTTTTAGATGTTTCAATTCCTATTTTTCTTCAAATATTTTTCTCACATTGGAAACAACAAAATTTTGAACAGGAGGATTTGATGCACAAAATAAGCGTCTCGCCAGCGTATTTGATTCCTGATTTACCTTTAAAAACATGAACAAATGTGTAAAGTGCCAAAATTAGTAAGTAATGAAGTGCCAAATTAATAAGAATACCGTTTTGTAATCCCCACTTCTTCTACACGTTTAATATTTTTCGATATGTAAGTATATCATATTTGCTTCTCTTAAATAAACTACTGGGTCTCGAGAAATCTGCTGGCCTCGCAGATCTTGGCATGAGAAGTTCAGATGGTCTCTCTTCATTTCTCTTGAATTCCATGGTTTATTTTTCTTAGCTGAAGTACCGGGATGAGATCATTCCAGCTACTAGTGTCATATTGCTAGATGTCAATCTTATATCTCGCTCAACGAGATGTTAAAAACATGACAGTCCGAAGAGGTTATCCTGCGTTCTTCAATTGATAGAAATGAAATGACTCCGACATATTTTTTGACAATTTTAGATTTTTATGACGTACTTAAAAGGCTCAATAGGCATAAGTTACATGCATAATGCAATATACCCTCGAAAACATCTTTAATGGGTTATTATGAAGATATGCATAAAATGATGTCGAATTATGCCGAATGTCGAATTATTCAATCATAAACTGAAGGAAAATTTCTGGAAGTCCATTTAATGTGCTACCAGTTGAATTGAACATCTCTCGGGTAGTTATGTAATGATTTGAATATATCCCTAAATTTATACCTAATTTGAAATTGCAATTTTTATGCATTCTCAGAGCTTCCATATAAAAATATTTTATCAAATGTTTTTCTTCCATCCATCTTAAATAAGTTTTTCATTCTTCCATATTTCATATTTTTGTCGCTTTTGTGTTTTCTCTCATCACTTTCTTTCCTACTTTGGTATTGACTTTGCTTATATTTTTTCGGAGGGAAGGAATTTTTTACGCCATATTTCCGACTAGGAAGTTTTCCCACCAGTTGCGTTTTACTGCAAATATATCCTTCTTGGAAGGAAAAGGTGGGATGGGAGAGTGAGGAAAGAGGGTCGGGTGCTGGAAGATCATAGAAAACAGGACGCCTTCTCCAGGAGCTCCCTTCCTCCTAACCTCCAGCAGGCGTATAGATTCCTCTCAAAGTTATGATTCTTTCCGATTCGAGTTTTTACAGGGTCAAAAGGGAAGAAGGCGGGCTTCCGTCCACCGGACGTTAAGCAAAAAAGGTAATGGGTTAGGGTCGACACACTGGTGTCTCAGCTATGGTCGTTGACCTTTTGAAGTTCCCCATACTCATCTTATAGAATTCCACGAAGAAAGTGTCGCATGGCATTTGCTCCCAGATCTCATGACTGATGAAATCTTTCATTCTTAGGAATTACGCTCTTCTCGTCAATCCGGAGACATTTATTTTCAGAATCAAGCCGAAAAAATCAAATTAGGAAACTTCTTTCACGGCATTAGATACTAATAGAGGAAAACGGTCAGTTTTTGTGTGCATGGTATGCCTATCCTTGCCAATCCAAAATCGCATCTGCATTCTAAAACGTTCTTAACATTCTGCTCTCGATCGAAAATTTTAATAATGATCTCAGATTTGAGGTTATCTTTCGTCCTTCCAGGAATACAACTTTTTGTCTTGTATTTCTGTATCAGGCTGAATATTCGTGTGATAACGTTTAACCGCAAGAAGTTGAAATGATACCCACCTTCCGCGAAAGCCTGCCTACTTTCACCCGCAGTCATACGTTACCTTCCAGCTGTCTTTGAAAATAGTGAATCCAGTAATACTTAACAAATCTTTAATTATTTATTTACGAAAAAGTAGTCGTGAATGATCGTTAAAACTTTTAATTCATTTGAAACGTAATCGCGAATCTCTTTTTTATTCCTCGCGTGAGAGAAATGTCGAACGTATATATAACCTTAAGGAAGCCATTTGGTTTTCTTTTTTAATTACGGCCTTATTATGAATAATGGATGTGGCTGTAAGTTTGGGGGGGGGGCAGTTTTCAGAAAAGGCAAAGAGTTTCGGGAAGAGCAGGTAAAGTTATAGTAGGTATCGTAAAACTCCAAGGGTACGCGAGTCAATAGCGGTATCTCTCTGATTTCCCGTCCGAACCCCAGGTAGCAACCTCCATACTGCTCAGCTTAGCCTTTTCTTCCCAAACTTCCAATTTACTGCCCACCCTTTTACCCCCTTAAGGAAGAAATAACCGGCGCCCGTGACCTCTAATTCAACCATTGTTCGAAGAGAGCCCCGGTGTGTAAAAGGGCATGTTTTTGCCGAAGAAAATATGAGGCTCCATAAGGTGTGAAAGATCAAGGACACGGATGCACCTCGTGGATGGAAACTTTTCACGAATATATCTAGGATTATTGAATGAATGGTCAGGTAATTATGGTTAAATGAATTGAACTTCCTTTTTTGTAATATTGAAGCCTATCAATACTACTTAAATGTACAGATAGCCATTCGTTTATAATACACTTATTTCATAAAATATTTGTGTCTTTCCTTACCATATTTTTGTGATACATAGGACGTACCTGGTGGAAAATTGTATCATTTAAGCAAAATGGTACCCGACCCAAATATTGTTTTTGGTTCACAGGTTCAACCTGCCTGCGACACATACATCCATATTTGTTGGTAGTTATAATTTTCATTTGGAAATGAGCCGTGTTTAACTTCATAGGTCAATCTGGAGCATTTGAATCATAAGCTTAAACATCATTAAGAGTAACTCATCCATGTGAAATTCCCACTTAGATCCTGGTCGTTAATACATGAGCTTAGACTTGAGGAAAATACTTTAAAAAAAATAATGTTAACTAATTGTTAGATTCTCCGTGTATTATAAGAAGTAAGTTCATAGTGATATAAAGTGTGGTACATTTCTTCATTTTCATTGAAAAAGTTGAAAAAATTGTTTAAAATTACATATGGTGTAATATCCACGGGATATATCCTTTATCAATTTCTTTGGTACATTTCTTGTGGGTCACTGAGTTCGAAACGAAAAGGGAACAACATTGAAAAAATATTATAGATTAAATGTATTAATTCTGTCGGATATCCTTACGGTTTCGAAATTAATAAAGGAATTAGTACCGTCTTAGGAGCGACTCAGAATAAGAAGAAAGTGTGCGGTAGGAGGGTAGAGTTAAGTGTATCAGAAAAATACTGGCATAAAAAGGGAGGGAGGGGAATGGCTATACTCAATACTATTTCCCAGGTTTAGCTTTGATATCACAAATAAGGAGCTATTGGCATCAGAATTAAGGCGTCATTGGTTTTTGGCCTGAGCCTATTACGGGAGAGAGGTTTCTCATTTAGGTTTAAGGAGAATGAAAGTTTACATGGCTCTCATGAATTTGTAACGATATTAGTTTACGTGTTTTAACATTAATTGTCATTAAATAAAGCCCTTTACTCCTTCATTAATATGAGTCCACGGTTTTAACAGTATTTACGCAACAACGTTAAATGTTGCTTTAAATTTATACTCGGACTTAGTTTCAAGTGTAAGATTTGCTGCGAGTAATACCTAGAGTAGAAAATTGCGCCAGAAAAATATGCATTTGATGCATAACTGATTACTATATCATCTATATCTTCGGTATAACACTGCTTAGTTAATTTTACCCCGTATTAATGATTTCTGTGTCTTAAGTGTCATTTACCAAAATTGCCTCTCAAAATAAATTGACTCTCAAAAATGCCCCAAACTAGTAAATCTTAATCTGACTTCTTAATTTAGAAAGTACATTTGTACGTGTTAATACTTCTCAAAAATATTTGGTAATTCATGTGCGCGTGACAGAAAGATTCACGTTAATTTATAGTTCCCCTGTTGTATATTTTAGCATTTATCTGTCCCTTGATGTGGAACTTCGCCAAAGAGAATCACTCATTCCGGTTTCATATGAGTCATTGAGGGTAGCATGGAGATTTTAGGGTGCAATTTATCTGATTGAACTTATTTCTTTCTGTGTTATTGATAAAAGAGTTTCATACTATTAAATCATTAATAAAATTTGAATTATCATTTCTCATCAACGCTAATTGAATAAGTGCTCTTACAAGTATTTATATGAGCAATTTATACATCTGTTTGCTATGTTTCATATGCTAGTTTATTCGTGATCAGAATTATCCAAACGTAATAGTGCCATTGAACATAAACAATTAGGGTGCTATTGTACAATTTAGATCTCAAGGATGGGATATATGCCCGATGATTTTTTTAACTTGTGGGTTCATTAAATGGGAAGTTATATTCGCATAAGGCGTAATAATTGTGTCTAAAGTTTATGAATTCTTTGGAACAAAATTTACGGGTATGTTTATATAATGAAATACTCACATACATACGAAATCTACAGGCTACGCTGGCTAAATATGAAGCCAAATAACCACTGTGCAGTATGTGCATTCATAGTTAGCCATTGCTATAGAAATCAAGTGCAGGGAAAAATATTATGAATCAAGAGTCAATATTTTACTTCTCATCACATTTGCGGTAACAACTTGAATTTTTGCAATGGATGCTTTTGATAAAGATATCCTGTATCCTTTTCGTCAAAAACCCTTCGTTATTTGTAATGCTTGTCATCCGTTGCTGAATAAACGATATCTCATTTTTCTTCTCAGAGATGTCCCTCTTTCCTCACCGTGAGTTCTTTTTGCGCCGAAGAATTAAGGATTTAACAGTTGCCCTGAATTTTATGGAGGTGTCCATATTGGATCGGTCGTATTTTGTAGTACGTATTAGTAAAAGCACGTATCGCCCTTTTTTTGTCTCTTTTTCCATCGAGAGAGTGTACACGTGGATGCTGGCTAACCACGTAAACATTTCGAAATTGCGGCGATCTATTCAAACGGCGTGTGCTCATGTTTATTTGAATTTATCTCTGAGGCAAGCTTGGCATCCGAAACTTCAAATGCGCTGGTATAATTCCCCTTGTTGAGAATTTGTTGGTTTTGGTTGAGAATAGCTGAATCCTACTAAATATTTGTCTGTCTATATACTTAAGGCCCAATAAACGTCATTGCATAGGTAATAGGGTTTTAATGTAAATTAGAGTACGTATTTTCAATGAATAGAAAATAAGGTGAAGGGTTAATGCCGTTTCAATGCAATATTTGAACTCTGGAGGCATGCGAAGTTTTGTACACACTCATGTGTTTGGTGGCAAATCAATGTTTTCTGTACATAAATATTTTTGTATTAGTTTTATACGTGCATGCAGCGGTTGATTTTTTTTATTTTTACAGTACCCTTTGGTAATGCTCTTAGACAGGACGATTGGCCATCCCTGCAGACTGGAAATATAGTCTACTCTGCCATTAGGTCCCAGTAAATCGATCGGAAATTGATGGTCGACCTTAAGGGCTTTGGGATATAGGATTTTATCCCGCAGAAAGTTACGACTAGGCAAAAGTGATTCGAAGCGCAGAATTTAGGGTCAAATAATTGGAAAAGACATTGGTTTCTCAGATAAGCCAAAAGGAATGAGGAACTCCCTGGTGAAAAAACTTTTGAAGAGCCACTATAGGGCATAATTTATAGGATAGATAGGAAATACGAGAAGGAAAACTGTATTTATATCAAACGGAACGGCTGGCGGGTGAAGATAAGGTATTATATGAGGGACTTGCCTCTAAAAATGTTTGGATCCTTAATAAATAACTTCATCGTGATTCATGATTCATTCTGACAAAGCGTTGTCAGGTTCATTTAAATCTGCCTCTTGCTTCTTTTAATTCCTGACCCTTGCGAATTAGAAGCGCTGCTCCATTATAGTTCCACGGCCTGCTTTCTTTGCTAATATTGAGTCGATTTTAAAAGTGTCAGCCTTTGTTTTAATTCGTCACCCTACATCAGTAAAAAGCTTTGCTAGATAGGTATGAAATATAATTAATTTTTGGCCTGCATCCTGACAATATTCACATTGCTGTATGAGGAAGATAAATATTTCCACATTATGTACCCATGTTGAAACTTATTTTTTTATTACTTATGATTAAAGCTTTCAGTCAATTAAATTTATGAAAATATCAGAGTAATGTCCCATTTTGATTTCTGCCTCTAACCCTGAATTAATTCTCACGGCATGCATTGTGCACAGCTCCATTTCTCCTGTAAATTACTACTCTCCAGAATATTTTTGCGGCTTGATATGACACAAAATAAAGCTAGGGCGAGAGCCCTCGTTTGTACAATCTTCAATTTTTCCCTCTCCATGGTGAATTTAATTTTCATTTCTTATTCTCGTATTCTTGTAAATGTGTTAAGAAAGGTTACTGAAAACTGATTTGGAGCGTTGTTTGGTGTGGCGTGTAAACTTGGTCATTGAAACAAGATGATAGGGGTAGATTGGAGGAACTTGAAATTTTGGCTGTGAATAACAATGGAAAAAAATAAAACGTAGAGAGAAACAAAGAAGAGGAGGTGTGGGAGGAGAGAATACTGATGGGTGAAATTAAAAATGGACAATATAGGTGAATTTTGATAGGCGATGGAATGTTTAGGACTCTCAGTGGGAAGATAAGGTTAGGCAAGAAGAAAGATAGGCATGTTGCAGATAGGAATGAAAGGAGGTCAACATTTTGCAGGATTGAAGAAATAGTTATTGCAGGGTGAGTACAGGTTTTGTCTTAGGCAGGACCGAAGAATGTTGGGGTTTTAGGTTTGTATCCATTTAAAATATAACTTAAGCGCTGGACTACTAAATAATTTACTTCTTTGGAGACTATTGATTATAACTTTCTGCTCTCTCGATTTCCTTTTGGAAGAAATCCTTATGTTCAAGTCATTCAAGATTCTGACTTTCCAGCATTTGATATTAACTATTAATCCCAATATTATTTGCAGTTCAAATTCCGAAAAGAAATTCGAACTCTAGCCTTCTCCACAATTGCACACCATCTCGGACGATGAGGTTCGAGGAACTTTTGAGCACATGTTCAAATATGACCAGGGCCACTGCACAAGCTAGAGGAACTTTTAACACCATGGTTTTGGACAAAACTGTTCTCTCGGCGGTTGGAAGATACCGCTCGCTCTTTCCATTTGCCTGATGTTCTGGGAGTAGTTCTGACTGACTTCCACGAAATGAAATATAACCTTTGTTTTCTCTCCGCTCCATATTTCTCATACATGGGCATCTTCCTCGCTCTTACGATCATCTTTTCAAGAGTCCCTTGTATGCACGGGAATTTAATGCTGATATGGCACATAATGATCAAATAAAGATCCTTTTGTATTTTTCTGGACTGCATCTCAACTTTTGTGAATTCCTCACCTCTTATCAACTTCTTTCCATGTAGTTAGTAATAATTTTGGGCATGGGTTTATACCGAAAAGATATTTCGAGTGGACACTCGGTTTTGGAGTGTTGATATACAGTTGGAGGTGATGATCAGCTAAACTGGTGGAATGAAGTCTTAATTCCTTTCATTTCCTTAATTGAATCCTTTAAAAATTCCTTTGCCTATCACTCTTTTTCATGCATACTTAATCCATATTTTATCCACTTTCATTTCAATAATAAAGGTTGTGATATATTAAAACAGCTCTCAGTTTTGTCTCCAGATTCAACTGTGGCAGTTGAGTGTGAAATATATAATACATTTTCATATATCTTAATATTTTCCCGGAAAAGGTAGAGAGCAACATCGAGCCTTTATTTATTTTACTAACATTATTACTTATAAGGCATATTTTAAATCTACATGATGCTAAAGAAACCCAAGTTAACACCTTCACAGTAGTAGAAATCTCCGCGTTTTTTTTCCGCTCAATACTTTGTAGGGCTCTTTATCCTCAGTCGAGGTTTTGCTGCTGTTTCTAAACAACAGCTTTTCCCTTCCTTAAGAAATCCCGCTCCCTCCTTTTCCTGTTTTCTCCGCTCTCATTCTTCGTAGAAAGTTTCAACGATCATTGTAGAAAGTTTCCTTTCCATTCCGCCTTTTTGTGCGTTTATCTCCTCTGCCGTCTTCCTTTCGCCTAACATTTGCTTCTGATCATTTCTCTTCTACTTTTCTTTGGCCAAATCGCAGCTCATGGTAGAACTCTTTCTCTCCTCTGTCTTTCTCTCACGTGAACCTTTCCCTTCAGCCTAAGCCATTCTCCGTTCTCTCTCTATCTCTCTAATTCATCTGCTCTATCAGTTAGTGCATACTATCTATCGATCCTCTACAATCGATTGTACGCTTATTTCTTATTGCTACTTATTCCTGCCTATACTGCGCTTCTCTCGTCTATCTCCATCTAATTACCTTTTTATTTCTCCACCTTCATCTTAATACTACGGCAGAGCTTTCCGCATCCCTTTCGCTTCTCATTTTCGTATTAGGTTCCTTCAAATTGTTCTCTTGCACATGGTTTTAGGCAGCCTTCAGCGAACTAGAACTGTTTCTTTTTTTCCAAACATTTCGTAGAATTAACTTGTTTTATGATTATTCTATTGATGATGATATTTGTATCAAATGGTTTTCCTTTGTATAAAGGAAATTGTACTCTGATTATCATTTTTATTGCCATGTCCCATGTGTCTTTACGTGCTCGTCTAAATTGGTTGTAGGGATTCTTTCGCTGCCTTTTAAACTCAGTCGTGTGTCTGAATCTGGCATTTCTTCTATTTCTTCTTCCTTGCTCCAATCTAAAATCCTTTCGCGTCTCGCATTTAAGACAGCTGAATGGCGCATTTGTTTTTAAAAATCAACTTTCGCTTAATTTGCAATAGTCCACCATATCCGAGGCTCACCGGCGCATACTCCTATATCTCTCTTTCCGAGTACATAATGTTGGAACCGGCATTGACCTTTGTATTCTAGGCACTGAGTGAAAATCTGTTTTTTTTTAATCCTCACCATTGATTGGTTATCAATAACGACTTAGTGGCTTGTCTTAATCTCTCTTTTTAGCTTAAACAACCAAGTAATATACATTATGATTCTTTAATTTACATTAAGGGAATGTTTTGTTCTCCGATTTATATTGGCGGTGGCTAAAGTTTGCATAACAACTTTCATAGTGGTGGCGCTTATGCGTAGCATTTATCTTTTTCGGGTGGTTTCCAATTTATTTGTGCTTCCATGATTCTGTTCTTCTCAACTCATCCTTGTTCTTCTCAGTTTTATATTCTATTATTTCTATGCACTTCCTCTTGTAGTATTTTAAATATTTTCTTGAACCACGACAGCATCAAATAAATTATTGTCTTAAATTAACCGTTTCCACGTGCGTTTGAGCCAAAAGTTTGTGCGCAAGTTAGTAATTTCGTATGATTCCTTAGAAATCTCCGCGCCAAAGAAGCGATTCGCATCGAGTCAGCAAATGTCGTCCATGCGAACGAAATTCAATTTTGGAAGACTTGAAATCTAATCAGAGTCCTCTTCTGTAAGGTTTATCGCATGAGCTATGAAATTAAAATAGAAATCGCAGAAACACAACTTATCCTTCTCCGAGAAAAACTTAATCATTGATGTTTCTCATCCTCTGCCTGGCCTAAGTTTTTGTACCCGAACACTATAAATAAAGAAAGGTATTCAGAGGAGTGAATTTAAGAACTGCACGACGGGGCATGAGAGTCTCGCTTCCCGGGAAGAGAGAAGGTAAATGAATAAGTAATCTAAAGTCGTACCCGGTTTTCTCCGTGTTTTTTTTCGCGGCTTCTCTTTCAGGTATCTTCACCCTATTATTATTTTTCTTTTCGTTTTCCCTTGCGAGGCGAGAGCGTGCGCGGGACAATGCATCGCCCGGGTTCACCACCGCCGCTGGAGCAAGGGACTTGGTTGCTCTCGTCGCCGTTGCCTCGACACGGGGGAAGGGGAAAATATATATTCTTTTAATATACTTTTTATGCATATAGAGGGAGTGAGTGTGTATATGAAGTGGATGAGAGGGTACCTTTTTTTTTAGTCGGCTTGTTTTCTGCCTGGTAGGAAAACCTCTTTATACGCCCGTCTTGCCTCTCTCTCGACCCTCCTCTGTATCTCTCCCTTGCTCTTTGCTTCTTTCTCTCCTCACTTAGTCCCACTCGCGCATTCACCTTCTTTGTGTACATGAAGTGTATATATGCTGCTCCATGGCTCGTCGAGATCCGCTCGCCGTTGTCTCCGTCATAACGTAAGGCATTTGAGTCTGAGACCCTTTTCTATTGCAAGTTTCTTTTTCTGCACTCCCCTGGTGGGAGTTTAGTTTTTCCTCCATATTTTTGTAAAAATTTAAATAGGTCTTTAGTTGATCCTCTTTCTCGCTTTCTTCTTGTATGTCTCCGCTACCTCGTCGCTTTCTTTTCATCGTATCTTTTCAGCATGCTGGGTAGAGTGGGAAACGTTCCCTCGTTCCCCCACTTCTGTTTTGTTTTTTTTCTTCTCCGATGTAATTATCTGTCCCAACTTATACCGTCCTCATCCCTCCTTACCGCCACTCCAGTGAAGACTAGCCGTTTACAAGCTGCAATAGCTCGGACATGTAAAATTTTGCTCTCTTTTTCCATGTGCATATATTATAACGGTACCAAGGGAAGTATATGGCTTGCCCGTTATCATTTCGTTGTTTTATGCTGCGAAGCAAGGGATTTATCTTAGGAGATCACTTTTTGTACTCTTCCGAACTTAATGACAATAGCTCAGAGAAACCTTAAAGTTGTCATTATGATAATGCAGGCTAATATTTGACATTTATTTTTCGGCCCTCTTATTAATTATTTCGTGAAAGAAAGCAATGGTCACGTGTTCGTTACTAATTTGAGCAAGCGTCGCCTCCTGCTACGGTGATGTGGGTAGAGGTTTTCTTAGCGCTATATGAACGTGGAAACTCTTTAATTTTAGAATAGTTAAAATATTTGAAATACTCATTGACGGAGACACTGGTATGCAGCTATTTAGTCTCATAGCTGAGACTGAATTTATTGCTTATTTAATAGATATTTCACTCCTCGGTGATTTTTTTCATGGCGGTCCAATGCATGTTTTTCACGATAGTGGTTACATTTCTCCATGGAGAGCTGAACATGTAATATATCGTCGATCTATAATAAATTGCCATTTCTCCGTGTTTTGTTCTGGGCAATTTTGGATTCCCCCCTTCCTGTTCTCAATTTATTGCAGCTGCTTCAAAGCAGGATTCATTCCCACTTTATGCTTTTGATTACCTTTTAGGTTTAGTATCCGTCATTTTGACTCCTCTTGCACGTGATTGAGTGCGATAGATTATTTTTTTCATATCTCCTGCGATTAGCGAGTGCGATAAAATATTAACCACCCCCCTTGTCCCTCGAGGTGGACCCCTTATCCCCCACTCGTGGTGAGGTGCGGGCAATTGCGGCGAGCCGCGCTCCTCTTCCTGAGAGACCGGATGTCATGCCATGCCTAACAATAATGCAGTTTATATATCCTCCGAGGCCGTCCTTTTCGCTGCACTGCCATTAATTTCAGCGTTCTGCGTCCCATTGGAGCAAAAGAGAGATGTTCTGGAAAAAATATCTGATTTTTATTTGGACTCATTCGTCGGTGTTCTGTCGCCGGCGCGGAAAAAAATCGCCGAACCTTAATGAACAGTTGACTTGCTCTCTTCTCTGTGAGGAGCCAATTATATGTATTCCGTTTGATTTTCTTTGTTTTTCTGAAAAAATCGGAAAACAGTTTTTGATCTCGGCCATTTATTCTCCTCCAGTGATTAAAGCAAGCGGCTGATTTCCGTTTATCCAGTAATTTGTTTTTCAAGAATTGACCCCCGCTAGGCTAATACGATGTGCATGAATGGTATGAATCTATATCATCACTTAGGGCTTTAATTTTTGAACAAGTATTATAAATTATACTTCATCACTGAACCAATGACTTTCTTTCAATAGGAAAAAAAATTGTTTGCATATATTGATGAGGACGCAATGAATATTTCTGTTGGGCTATTTATTTATTGATCCATCATGATCCTGCTCTGGTGTTGGAAAAATATATATCCCTTTTGTAAAATTCTCAATTGTAATGCAAAATAGTGTTAACGGGTAATTATTGGTGTCGATCGATGGAAAATATCTCAAAATTGGCAAAGTTATTTGTGACGTACTTTTTCCTTGAAACAAAATTTTTATTCCCTTTTTAATATCAAAATGAAATTAATCGGTCTAATTAGAGATAGAAGAAGTTTTATATCTTAGGAAAGCATGCTCTCTTAGTCTTGTGAGCCATATCTATTCCAGGAAGCGTTTTCTGTTAACATTTAATTTCAATGCATGAAACTTTCACCTTAGAGTAATAATATACGGATTGTGTATTGTGAAAACGTCTTTGCAAGTGAGAAAATGTGCTAGAATTGGTTTGTGTTTTAATTACACCGCGTGATATCATTCCAATACTTTAAAAGCTGTGCGAATCAAATGGGAAAAATGTGAAAAAGAAGGTTCTATGCAACCTTTATACCACTGAAAAAATATTTTAAATCTATAGGTATTGGCCCCAATAATGTGAGTTTTTATTTAGTATAAAAAAATGGGCTTTTTAATTGTTATTGTGCTATGAAAGATCCCGAACATAACTCAATGTTACCACTGACTACCGCTAATTACCCTAAGAATGAAAGAGGCCACTGTTGGTGGCCCACTTATGTAGCCATTCAATGATCACCTTTTTTTGCTTACATTGTAGCGTAGATAACTGGATAACTGGAAGAAAGATTCACTTCGTAATTATTGCCAATCAACTACTTTGGTTCGGTTTAGGCTGTAAGAGATGGTAATTCTTTGTGATTTGCGTTCACAGCATCTTTTTCTCCGTAGTTATGCATATTATTTTTATTTGGGGACGTCTTTCTTGGTCAGTCTTCTTTATCTTGCCAGGTCTTGTGAGTCTTCTTCTGTTACACCACTAACTTCAATATTTTCCGTCGCATATTGTATTACTTTGCCTCGGTCACTCTCTACTTATTTGACCTGTCTGGTAAACTAAGGCTTACTAATATCCCGTTTGCGTATAAAATTTCATAGTGCTCCACATAACCAAACAAATGCATTATTTTTCCTTTGATCGTCTCCTATATTGGGTGGGGTTTGTATTTATATTTTATAACTAATTTTTGTAACTTGTCGTAGCCTTTCTTACACATTAGCATTTTAATTTCATATTCCATCCGCAGACACTTCTATCTCACATTATTTCTCCACACTCATTGTTAAGTCCGAGTGACTTTTCGGTGCTAAGACTCTCTTCTAGATATACAGGACTCGTATGAGCAGGAAAGTTAAAAGAAAGATTTGCCAACAGTTTCTGTTATATATTTTCTTCGCTAAAACCTTAGTGTTCCTAATTATCACTTCCCAATTCGCTTTCTACCTGTCTCACTACAATACCTGGGATTTTATTTAATCTCTCTGAAGGATATCTTCGAATGTACCCTTTTAATGTCACCAATTCAATTTTAATTTAATGTAAACTCTTCATTCTCTTAAAATCATTCCATCAAAAATAAACCCCTTTTTTATTTTCTAGGCAATATATGTTGTGTACTTAACAGTCGACGGACTTCATTTATTTATAATGTCATAAATATAACTCCGAAACACAATTCGATCGTGATAGTTATGAGAACACCCACGTAAAAGATAGACACTGCCCATTCTGGCCAAAATAATTCTTTAAATGAGGTCAAGGAGTACTTTACCTGCTTTCTGAGTTTTTACCTTTCTTTAGTGTGGAATGTGAAAGTTGACATTGATATTTTAGCTACTCTTCATTCCTTTCGTGCTGACGCCACACAACTTGGCGCACTCTTCACTGCCCTCAATGCATTAATTGTTTCCCCATTTTCTCGCCTTCCCTTCACAACCTTCTCTTCCATTTCATCTAGACACCTCTCTTCACAGCCCCTCCGCCCTTACGTCTCTTCCCTTTCCTGCGGGACGCAATGATACTAATTGCTTGAGACGGATACGGTCGGGAGACCGTTGGGTTGCAGAAGCTGGTGGCTGTCATGGGACCTCGTTGGCTCAAAAGAGGGCTTTGTTCCGGCCCCTGCAATCGGATAGGTTTAAAGACGATTATGACCTGAGGGTTTTGAGGAAAGAGTTTGGAGGGAAAGATAGCCTAGTTCTTGGGATATGATGATAAAATATCTCACTGATGTGGTCGGTATAATTATTTAGGAGAATAAGCTGGAAGTTCTTATGATAACTTTATGCCTCAAATGGTCCCTGAAATAATGATGGCATAATATTGAAGAGCCTTTTGTTTCTTTTTACATGCACGTCATTATATATATTATATATGTTGATATTATATATGGGTATATATATATCGACTATACGGAAATACTCACATGAGCAGTATAATAATGGGACGGCTCAATAGAACACAAGTAAAATAGTAACATTTAAAAGGACACTCGCACGGTGAAATATTTGAGCTTTCGGCCTTCTCCGAGGCCTTCTTCAAGCAAGGCTTATATATCCTGTATATATATATATATATATATATATATATATATATATATATATATATATATATATATATATATATATCCTGTGTTCGTCCTTAATGTGTGTGTTCCTATCCCTTTCCTTATATCTGTTTCTATATATATGGGTATTTGTTCGTCGTTTGGCGGGATTTCGTGTTTGAATGTATATATATATATATATATATATATATATATATATATATATATATATATATATATATATATATATAGATGCATTTATGCAACATTTTGAATGCAAAAAATAATTCGTCTTATGTTAATTAAAATAGTGAAAATATCGTGTCCTGGGCAATTGCTACTAATTGCACGTTCAAAAATTGGTGGATTTATTTTATTCCTGGTCTCAAAATAAGTCTCGTATAATATTTATTCAGTGAGTGTAAATATACTTTATTGCTTTTTACTTTATTTTGTTTGTATTTTATTTTCTGGATTGTTAATTAATAACAATTCTATCCTTTTTTAAAAATGCATTTCTTTGAAATGAGGAATAAATATTTTAGTTTGCGACAAAGACAGTTATTTTTCAATTTTTAGAATTTTAAAATGCTTCTTGCTCTTTGATGCTTAAGTTAGTAGCAGTGAGAATTAGCATAAGGGAGTTGCATAATAATTGCAGCTAGTAGTTCGTCACTTATACTTGTACCAAAGTGATTCACTCTGTAAAATGCTATGCATAGGAAGTAGCAGAATGAGTTGTTGAGTTACTCCCGTCACTAAAAATTCTCTCTTGTCTTAAACCGTATATATCATTAGTGTAAAATAAAGTGATCCAATTTACACTTCTGCGTACTGCCCAAGTTCATTAATTAAACTTTCAGATTCGTTTATACCTATCAGTTAGTAATTTTATTACAGTCAGGCAAAATTTAATAAAAATAAAATGGCATCAGAACAGTTTCAGTGACGTCCTTGCAAAGGTATTGATGTGGCCACAGAGCAATTTCCCTAATTAGATTTAGGAGCCAATGCTGGCAGCTTTTCACACTCATGTATTACAATTGCAAATCAGATATTTCTCCCCCGCTGGAGAGTTCTGGCGCAATTTCCCGTTTCGATCTCTCAAAGCCCATCAATCATCCAAGAGATGTTCCTGCTTGGACATAATCCGATTACTTTTTTGGCATATGCTGTACCATACCGGGTTTCTACAACCCTCTAGTTATGCTTTTCGGAGTCTCTAATTTATCCACGTGGCAAGGAGAAAGCGTGGTGGAAAAAAGGAAATAGAAGAAGATAGCCGGTATACAGCATACATTGGTAATAGCCATGCCTATTGATCCAAATAATGATAATTTTGGGCGTGAATTCTGCAATTTGAATTTCTTGGTGTCGCTAATTGATCTCGTTATTGGATTTGAAAGTGATTTGTTATGACATTCCCGTGATCTAAAAATGATATTCCGTAGATTTGCTTTCTTCCAGCTTCGATTTTTAATTGATAGGTCTGCTGATTGAAAGAATAAGAATATCTCTGTTACCTAATTAGCTGATATTTGACCGTACTAGTTTTGACCCCAGTGCCTGATTAGCATTTAGCAAGGAGGGGTCAGGATGGGAGCGAAGTATTTTATTCCAAAATACCACTAAGTTAATTGAATGATGAGTATTGTACAGTATCTTTCCACTGTCCTTTATTCAGTACAACTAGTTTCAACGCTCAAGCGTCATCATCAGTTAGATGATGACGCTTGAGCGTTGAAACTAGTTGTACGATGATGACGCTTGAGCGTTGAAACTAGTTGTACGTGTAAAAAGGACAGTGGAAAGATACATGGTATTCTTCATTTAATTAACATGAATTTCTACAAAGTTGAGCCGGGAACAATTGAATACCACTAAGTTTACTAAAACTTCGGGAGTATTATAACATAGTAGTAAGTTTCGTTGTCACAGAACTAGTCTAGAACTTGAATGGAATAATAAATTATTTTACATATTCATAATGGACCTAGAGCTGTCCCCAAGCAGTTCGACGTGTCCTTAATGATGACGTTTATGCCTGTTTAACAACCGGCGTTTATCATTGCTACAGAGCTATTCTCAAACTTTTTTCTTTGCCACGTGCCTAAGAAATGTTCAAGATTCTCTCATAAATACCGATTTAAGAACAGAAATGTTTTAACTTTAGAGTCATTCAGGTGAATATTATGCATTAATGCAAAAACCTTAGAAATTGCATTAGCTTTATGGATATCCCAAGCATTTTGCAACTTTAACGTTCAAATTGAAGTTGATGAATATTATTTAACTAATTGAAAGAAAGCTATCCGTAGAAATACTTAACTAAGCTCAAAAGTTCAGAGTTGTTGTAGTTGGCTTCTCAATATTTCGACAACTCCCCATCGAATATCAATGACTACAGGAGGAAATGTGTGAAATGAACATTTGTCATTTGGCATTGTTTATTGTATGGTAAAGATTGCACGCAACACAGAGCATGAGGATCCAGTAAGCATTAAAATCTATGAATATTATATTTTCTGGTGAGAGCAATACTCAGCACTCTTTACCGACTTGTAATTCCTATACCACCATTTCGTTCCTTGTCGTCCGAAATCAGCCAACGTTTTTCGTGAATTTGCATATTAATGCGGGACGCACAGATGGGAGTTATGCATTCCCCTATGTCATGGACTGGAGTAGGCAGTACAGCCAAATAGCACATATTGTGTAGAGCGTTTTTAATCACTATTGCATTGCATTAATTACTGTGCAAAAAAGCGGAAGGAGTATGAATACGCGGATTTATTCGCACAGCGCAATTAAATTGCCATCCCCCGGAGAAAATTTTTATTAGAAATATCTCTCAGCGAATCTGTTGTGTGGAAATCGCTAAAAATCATTACGGGCCGAAAGTGAGTGTAATCAAATTTTCATGAGGTCTGCGACCGTAAACGACTTATGCATCGGATTTAAATATCGCTTGTATGAGATTGAATATTCACGATCAATTTTCAAATCCAGCCCTTACACGCGTTTTCAGGTGTTTGATGCACAATCACGTGGAGTTTCCGAGGCGTAAACGAAATCGTGTATTGTTTTATCAGGCTGTTGTTTAAAATATATGAATATTAATCTCACATGCGTTGGCAACAGACAACGCGCGCGATATCCTAAGATGTGTAACAACCTAAACAGTGAATTTTTGCTGATAACTTATGAAATAAATGGATAGAAAATGCGATAATAGCAATATATACTCTCAAAAATATTTGATCATATTATTTATGTCAAAAGGGGAGAACGAAAACGAAGGGTATCATGACAGTTTTTTCTCAATGGGAGACTCTTTCCAACCAAATGACGACAATTTTTTTGTAAAACGCATTTGTAGATATCCTTTCAAATAACTTTCCACTGCTCATCGCCCTATAACATGGTCATGAAGATATTGAAAAACGTGATAACCAACCAACAGTATAGCCAACAAGAGTTGACAACAAAAACTGACTTTTGAATTGTTCCTTTGTCCAATTAACGGATCCAGCTTTTATCATGGCTTTTTTTTTAAACAAAATTTCATCAAATAATAGTTTTAATAAAAGGAACATGCTCAAAAGTAATACATCAAAGTAATCCATCCGAAAGTTCTATTCGAACGGCGAGAATAGAGCTCACCTTGCACTACTTTAAAGTTCTGCACGATGTAAAATTTGCAAATTTCGGATAGATGGGCAATTTTCCCGTGTTCTTGAGGCGTACCAGAAATACCTAAAATCCAGAAAGTGCTACTACATTCCAGAAATTGTTCAAAAGCATGCATGCGACAGAACTCTGGTTCTTACGGGCAACGGTTTGTCGCTATGCGGGGCTCTCTCGTCGCCGTTCATTTGATTAACTTATATAAATTATCTCTTTAATTTTCTTGCTTTGGATTTGGTTCACCTATAGGCTTTGTTTGTCAACCATTTTCCCCTGGAAAGACCATTCTGTGTAAATTTTAAAGATATCATAGATACTTAATCAGGAAACGTAGATTAAAACCTGTAATGGAATGCCCTGCTCACGTTAAAGAGGAGATTTCACCTTGACTGACAATTAGTTATTGGTGCGGCGAATGGTTACGAATTTATCTCTAGAAAAAAATCTTAAATTTTTTTACTGGTAGAAATTAGAGTTTTTAGGGAATATTTCTTCCGTTTGCTTTATTTTTAATGCCCAGAGAAAAGTATCAGCCAATCGCAGGAGAGAATTTCCAACTCCGATGTAGGTGTACATAATTTTTTCTTTTTTTGCAACTACTATTAAACCTTTAAAACCATTTTTATTCTATTAGATACTATGAAAAGGACATAATCGAAATTTTCAATGATTAAATCTTTCGTCAATAAAGAAAAATTTCGTTCAGGCTTCGTCAGGTGTGAAGGCGTATTTTTTGGGAGGATGGAGGAATTTTTGCGTTTTCAGTGCAATTGTTGATTTTTTCACTGTTGAAGTAGTACGGCTCCTCTTTTCTAGTTATTTTTTTCATTCTAAACCCTATTCTTATGAGCTATGAATGGAATAAGAGCAGGGATTCGTAATTGAATCAAATGAATTAAATCGAGATAATTAAATTCCGTTTTTAGTTCTGTCTGCATTTAATTTTAGGTGTTTCCTTTCAAAAGAGGGTATTTTGAACAGGTATTTTCTCTGTTAATTAGAATTTTATCTATGTTTTACTACTTGCAATTATATTAACAATTAAAAATTTTAATCTATTAACAGTATTAGTTTTTCTATATTGATAGTAAATTGCCTAAGGGCTATAAAAATGCTTTGAAATACACCTGGCCTGACATTGAGATTCTTTATGTTTTACTAATTGCAATTATATTAACAATTAAAAATTTTAATCTATTAACAATATTACTATATCTAGATTGATAATAATTCGCCTAAGAGTAATAAGAATGCTTTGAAATACACCTGACCTGACATTGAGATTCTTTTCTCCAGTTGGCCAGTCTTGAGCATTTAGTAATCAAGGGTAACCATTTTCAAACCTCTTTACCATGGCATACAGTTTGGGACGTCGATATTTTTAGACCATAATATCGTCTGTCTATCTTGAATATAGCTTACTAGTTACATTTGGAAAGCTATGTTTCCAAAGTAGCAAAAGAGCCAACATTAATAGCAAATATCATACACAATTTGGTACTTAATGGAGCACAAATATATCATTTCTTTTCCTGTTTTTACTTACAGCTGACCTTTTTCCATAAAAGCTAATGCCTAACTTTTAATAATATTTCAGATTCACTTAACTACTCTTCCGTTTCTGAAAATTTTAGCTTGGCGTATTCTCCTGGTTTTTTTTTAAACTATCGTCATTCTTTCGGTTATTTATTCAAAATATCATTTATTGCATTAGAAAGAAATCAGCAATTGAGTCTCAGCCAGTATGTGTAGTGCTCAGAGTCGCTATTTGTAAGATCTATGAATATATAAATATGGCCCAGGTACCTATTTGTTAAATAATTTTATGGAAGGCAAAGTCGATATTTATTTAATTTTTAGATTTTCATAAAATGGATTATTTGTACACTCGAGTTTTTAGCTATTCTTGCATCGAAATGGCAACAGAACTACTTTTTATTCGTATGTAAAATGCATATTTAAGTAAACAGTTGCTGTAAGTGTACGTGATACTTTCTGCAAAACTATGATTACCAAAATACAGCAGGTTTTAAGTGAATATTATGTCTCTAACAGTTCCCTAAACTTTGTTGTAGAAGCTCTAGTCTTCAATTGTATACGGAAGTAATATTCTGGATATATTTCCAAGCATGCTTACAACTTTTAATAAGTCATTACTAAATGATTCTATCCACTTCTTTTTCACCAACATTTTGTTCATTATTATTGTATTTGCTGTAATACGTGGATAAATTTTGAGAATTTAGAATTTTTACGAGAAATTAAGGGTGTCAGAAAAAAATATGAGTAACTCTGAAGCTATGACGAATTTGTCGCTGAATATTTTGCACTCGGTAAACGTCTATCGTTTCGTGTGAATTTCTGCTCACAGCACTGGTTTAAAATTTCCTTCACATGAAGAATCCCAAAGAGTTTCAGGATTTTCAGTTTTTTCTTTGATCCAAGACTGGCATATTTTCCGAACTGAAAGATTCTATTTCTAAAAGGCGTGTTGCAACAGATATTCCCAGCACAGGAGTCCAAGAATGGATCTTTTATTCCTTCCATTCGCCATCGATCATTTAGTGGCCGAACTCGGCGCCATTATACGCAATCGATCACCCTCCATCCTTAAAAAGCCGCCGCATTTAATCTCGCTGCTCCACTCAGATAAAATGACGGGAGCCATTCCATGGGGGTCGCTAAATTAAAAAAAATACTTTGAGCAAGAACTGAAGTCGGCATCAAAAGAGTGGGGAAAGAGAGAGCTCCAAAAGACTACGCACATTTCGCAAAAAAATCTCGCGCGCGCACACACGCACGCATGAACACACCGACGCACTCACATTGCGAAGCATTCAGCTTTCCGTCCACTAGGCGTTAAATCCCATCGGCTTTCGGGGTCCTATACCAGTACCATGGCCGCGTCATAACTTTCTCAAATCTCGATCATAGGCGTACGCCTCTGTAGTGGTGCATTAAAAAAATACAGTTTTGGGAGTTTTGGGATCGTCGTAGCTAGAGGTACTGACCAAAACGAGTATATTTGATCTCTCCGCAAACGATAACGCGTGATAAAAGAAATTTCAGCGTAAAAATCCCTTTAGGAATTCAAAGCCAATGGCCTATTTTATCCAACGCGGTTCGATTACCAGGTTTGACGCACAGTATCACTGTTGATGGTACGTATGTGAGTTTTTTGATATTTTATCACTGCTACGTGAGAAGGAATAGTTGTCAAAGACCCTTCCCATTGACAACTATCGTAGTCATAACCCACGCTGGTAAGACCGGCAACAACAAAGCTCGAAGGATTAGAGTGCGAATTGGGAGGCTTGAAATAAACACCATAGGTATTCGGTCTGGTTTGGAGGGACGTTCTGAAGCGCTCTCAGTGGAGCCGAATAACACTTCGAAAGCTCCCATCCCTCCCTCCTCCATCTACTCTGCATTCAGTTCGAAAGGCACCGTCTGAAAATAAATGTTTCGGAAAAATAAAACGCCAAAAGGCAAGGGGCAAAATTACAGAGGGAGTTTCGTTGGTCCTGACGTGTTGGTTTGCATAAAAAATGAAGAACGAAGCGGTTAAAGGAAAAAAAACTGTCGTAGGTTGGGCGTTAGATCTCGTCGTTTTTCAAACGATATTTTTATCGGATGAACTCCCTGGCAGAGGGATGTGGTAGTTATGTATGTATATAACTTCTTGATTGATCTTGAATATTATATATATATATATATATATATATATATATATATATATATATATATATATATATATAATATATGTATATATGTGTGTGTGTGTATGTATATATATACATATATATTCAAGGGTGATCTTTGCACCAATGCTGATAGCCCCACTCATATGCATTTCCTCCAGGATAGCGAGTTAAGTTATTTTCACTTATTTATATCGCTCTTTCTGAAGTGTGCGAGTGACGCAGACTTTTCGGAAGCGTGCTTGGCTGTTACGTGTTATATTTTATTTGCAGAGATATCCACTAGCCCTTCGATTTTCGACATTTAGAACTATGGAAACGAGTGATCGTTGTATATAGTCCGTTGGTCAGAGCCTTAAAATTTTGAATTCCTTGTAAAGTGTTTATGTACATGCTCACAATTGAATATTTATAGGCAACCGATAAAAAACGATTTTTTCCTCTCGTTTAGCTACGTCACGTGTTTGAGTAATTACCGCATTGTGGACCCGCTCCAGTTCAATGAATACTTTTATGACTCCAGGAACAAGTAATGGGGGAGCATAAAAAAACATCCTGTTGAATCCAGCGTGCAATTAAAAATTGTCATTCTGTCATAGTGTATTCTCTTTAATAGGCACCCGATTTTTCGTGCAAATTTATCTCACTCCTTTATTTTGGTCGCATTTCAGCTGTTGTCGGAATATTTTGCGCATATATTTTCCAAACGCACACTCCGCTCGAATGGAATGCTTCACCACGCAACTTGGCTTTCATCAATAAGCGATGCTTGATTGGCAGCGCTCCAGCGAGGGATTCGGACAATTCGGTCCAGCGCTCGTCTTTCGAATCCGGGCGAATTAAGCGAAGAGGGTTGGGTGGAGGGAGGGCGGCTGGGGAGGCGTGCGTTTTATGCGTTCGGCGTTTCTTGAAAGCGTCCTTTTCAGAGTGACCCCGCGGATAGGGGCGATGTTTGGCATTCGGCCGAAACCACGGAGCGGTGGGAAGAGGGAACGCAAGGGAGTGGAGGGTAAATCTTCCTGAATGCCGGATAATTAACACAAATTCAGTTTGATTCAATGCGAGTTTGAGAGTGTTTAGCAGTTCGTGGCCTGAAAATTAAAGGCACCACGACCGACAGGTGTATAAAATTTGTGTTGAAATATTGCGTAATCCTTCACTCCCGCCGTCAGAACTCCCTTCCTAGTTGGTTGACTTGTCCATTCACCTTTCTATGAAAGAATTGGGAGTCTAAAACCTAGAAAGGCCCGTAACTAGGGCTCATAGTTAGTAAAAAAAACCGCATTTCTTGGGTTATTTTACACCACTTTATGAATTTCCCCCCTGAAGAAATGTTTCTTTTATTTTAAAGTAGTCTGATCTATGAAAGTTTTTTCAAGGAGCCGAACTGATAATGTTGATGTTTACGAAGAATATCGGTGTTTGTCGTGGGCACATTTTCTCATTATTTTCCCCAATATGATCTTACAGATAAATTGGTGATCATTGCTATCAGAATTATTTAGAGTGGCAAAATCATTCCATTTGATAGAAACCTTGGAAATATTGATTTTTTCACCAAAGTTTCCTTTGCGGTTAAATTAAAAATCCCATTCTCCCATTTAGAAAACGCCATATTGAAATGCGAATTAACACAATAATTATAAGCGAAGCTAAGCAACTCGCAACTTAGTTGATATGTACCGCATGAAGACCATTTTAATTCCAATGAAAATCCCTCATACGTATGAATAAATAATCTCGGATCCGTGCAAAGTTAGATACAGAATTATATAAATGGGTCATATGAAATCTCGTTGGTAGCCTTCATTCTTAAATTCCCTTCACGAGCGTCAAATAATTCAGATTCCGGAGGTTTTTGTAGGAAAAAGCACACTTTTTTTCCGGATAAGAGAATAAAACGGGAAGTGGGATGTGTAGGTAGCGATTTGAAATGTGCCGTTTTCTCGTGCGCCATTAGTGGGCAATGTCGCGAGCAGTAACAGCGAGCGCATTTGCACATACGCGAGCACGCGTGGAAATTCTGACCTCTTTCCCAAGGGAACGTACGCGAAGTTTGTAATTTATTTTATTTCGCACGGGACAGCGACCAAAGGAAGCCCAAGATCGCGTTCACGGAACACTTCCGTCATGCGAAGTCCTAAGCGGAAGTGAACTTTTTTCGAATTAAATATTTACAAATCCCGACATTACCAGGGCAAGGCTTCTTTGCTTCTTTTTTTTCGCCGAAGATGTTTATCGTTGGTTGTTGTACAATTACCATCCTATTCGCAGTTTTTTTAAAGCATGTGTAGTAGGTATATGATGCCTAACGCATTCAGCGACCTGTGAGTACAATATCATTCGGAAAACTCAAAGCGATTCTGCAACCACAGTATAAACACTTTTCTCAAACAGCATTCAAGCCCATTGTGATCTGGGTCGTATTTCGTCGACTGTTCATTTCTTTTAGCAATTTTGAACGGTATGTATTAGATTTCATATACCATGGAGTCGAAAAAGTTTGCGGATTCCTGCAAACAGTTTCTTTGATTTATGATCTCAAGCTTTTGAAATGTGCTATAGAGTTTACTCAATTATTATAATAATTTGGAATGCTAACTTTTATCCGGATAAATTTTTTTGAATGTTTTTTTCGTCTTAATAAGTCATTTAAAATTAAGAAACAAATTAATGTAGTATTCTATGAAGTAAATTCCCTTATGTTGGGTCTTTGTTTGTGAAGCAATTAATCTAATGAGAAATGAACAAAAAAATAAAATGTCTTAATTTATTTTGAGATTTTTTTTGACATTTTTTGATACTCTAAACAGTAAAACTGGCATGGTATTTATGTATTTTCGAACCTTTTGTAGTGATTTTATCTCCGTACTAAGCATTTTTCTCTTACCGTATTTCCTAGTTACCAAGTTCATCCGGATCGGCATCGCTGACAAGAATGATAACCCACCGTACTTCGACAAGGCCCTCTACGAGGCGGAGGTGGACGAGAACGAAGACATCCAACACACTGTCCTCACCGTCACCGCCAAGGATCACGACGAGTGTAAGTACCGATCCATGCCGCTGTTTATTACTCTCATTTAAAGCATTGCATGAGAATATGTGGCGTTGACCTTAATTTGTGCTAGCCCGGTGTCTGTGGAAACGAAACAGTGGCAGTCTTCCGAATACATTCGTGGCGATCGTTTGCAGAATCATGAGTGTCTCACCCCTAGATCTCGAGTTTTATTTCGCATTTGATGAGATCTTAGAAAATATGGCTTTCTTTTCATAAGCATTTTCAGTTTCAGGTTGAGATCCTCGAAATAAAGGTTTTTGTAGTAATTTTGTGATACTCCGTTAAAACATTCTATTTATTTTATTTTGAAGATTAGAAGTTCCAAAAAAATCTATTTCTGTCATTTGATGGGATAAAATAATTATCCTCTTTCAGAAAACTAATTTAGGCAAGAATTATAAAATTGAATGTATCTGCTGCAATATTATTGTATTGTGTTTTAATAATTAATTGTTTATGCTTTGTTGATTTTTGATTAGGATATTGTTTGCATCAAATAATTTTTTATACGTCTCATTTAGCATTTTCAAAAATGGTCTCACAAACGAGGAATATGCAGATTTGAGTTTTGTATATAAAATGGTGCTCGGCAGTTCACCAAGAGCTCCCCATGTTTGAAAGCGAGACGTTTTCCTCTCCGGCGTATTCCGTTTCGGAGTACTTCTGATGGTGAACACAGACGTTGGGGAGAAGTAAGTGCATGTTCATGCACGAGATTGTGTTAAGGAGAGGAGGAGAAAGATCAGATGATGACGGAGAGGAGGAGGCAGTTGGAGTAGGGGCTTGTCGGAGAAGATTGAATTCAAGAAAGAAAAGAAAACAACTTCATCGTGTGGACTAGTTAGCCTTCTTTGGAAGGGGAAACGGAGAGGCCATTTTCAGTCTATTTTAGAATAATTTGATTTCAGCATTTCTTCCCTAGGAAGGATTTTCGGGCCTTCGTGTTTGGGGACTTTCCTTATTGAATCAAGGCACAGAATATTCCTAGCTATTCACAATGATGGGGAATTTATTGAAGGCATTGGCGTGTTTGTCTGTGTGTGTATGTATGCATGCATATAATTGTTTGTGTGTGTGTGTATATATATATATATATATATATATATATATATATATATATATAGACATATATACACACACCACACACACGAACAACATTTGCGTATGAATTTGAACGCAAAGCTATACATGCATGTGTATTTATGATATAGATGTATTTATAAATGACCCTTGTTAACATTGCCATTAGTTGACTAAATTTTTCTGTAGTTATTAGAGTAAATGGGGACGGTAAAATATTTGAGAAAAGTTGCTAAAATACTACAAAACTTAAATATACTGATTTAAATGGAAATCTATTGATTAAGCCGCTAAAAGACTATTTATTTGAAACGTATTGGTTCTATGCTTGACAATGTTGTTTATTTTCTTTTATAAATATTTGGATGAGGTTAAAGTCCTTGTTCAAATGTTTTCCTCATTCAGGATATGATTTTTTGACTCCATATAAATTTAGTAGCACGGAGTAATTAATTAAGTGGTGTCGGAATGTTTAATAATATTTAAGGTCAATCTAGGGTACATTTCCTCTATTCACGCTCTCCTTCGGAATATGAAAACAATTCATATGATATATTTTCAATGTTCTCATGAAATTGTGCTAGTGACGGAGGGCAGTAGTCAAGTAGAGTTATGTTGAAATACTGACGATGAGAAGATGGTTTAAGTAATTATATATACTTTAGATCATGGGTCTGTAACTCATTTTAACACGAAATGAGAAATGGAAATTTGGAGCAAGTATTAATTTTTAGCAGCCTTGCCTCCCTCGTTCATTCCCAACACGCTAGTTTCGCTATAAAACTTCGAGTTTTTACCACTCGGAAAGTTTCTCAGGTGGTCACCCGCAGCTAGCGGCTATCCGGTTTCCCCTCTCTCGATCTTGTTCCGCCGTGACCAGACACGGCCGTCAGCCTCTCTCCGCGCCCTTTCCTGTGCTCCGCGGAACTTTTGGCTTCTGTGGTCCGAGCATCCGGCATAGTCCAAGTCTTGCTCGCCCCACGGTTTGATGCATACACGTAACAAGGAGAACTGTTTTCCCTAATAGTGGATCCCTCCCTCTTTTGAGAGGCACATATTTGCCGAGGGGTTGGGCCGCGAAATAGGAATTCCCCCGACCGCGTTTTCTGTACTCATAACGTTTCACACTCAAAGAGCTTTAGTCTCTCTCTTATCTCACCTCAGTCTTTATCCATGCCATTACTGGTTGGATAAATCGGACGATGATGAGATTCAGCTAGGAGCCGCATCGTATCTTGTTGAGGGCGTCTTTTTTTATTAGTTCTGGAAAAAAGAAATGTCTTTTATAGCATACGTTACAGATCATAAATATAGAAAGCTTTCAAATAATAGGAATACGATTTCCTCCCAACAGAAAAACCGGCAGCCATCTTTTGTTCGTTGGAACAAAAAATTCACGCTGATTG
This sequence comes from Hetaerina americana, assembly GCF_022747635.1. Lineage (NCBI taxonomy): Eukaryota > Metazoa > Arthropoda > Insecta > Odonata > Calopterygidae > Hetaerina > Hetaerina americana. The sequence continues at coordinate 28,036,339 of NW_027287095.1, read as the reverse complement.
AACTTCCGGGACAGGTGACGTGATTATTCATTCACTTTTATATTCATGTATTTTCATTTCAGAGGTTTCAATACCCACTTAGGAATCCTCTCTTATTACGTGCCTGGTGGTATTTCTCCCCTGAGATATTGTTTTACTCATCAATTATTGGGATTATTGTTCAGGGTGTCACAGTGTTGTACGTATTCATTTGCAAGTCCTTTTTTTTATGGGAACCGTTTTTGTCGTCCTCGTTTTGTTTGTCCGCTTTCCGAAATTATTTTTAGCAAAAACAGCATTATAGTGGTGCCCAGTTTTTTCCTTACCCCACATTAACACGTAGGTAGGCTTACCAAATGAACTAAATGAAGTGCCACTTTCCTTATTGCACTGCAAAATTTCATGAGAGATTCAATATTCAAGTTTACGTAGACATCGTTCCCTTGTAAAAGCTAAATTTTTCGGAAGCTTATATGAGATTAGTGTATTTCTTCTTGTCTATTTCCTGAATGCTTTTCTTTTAAGTTAGCTTTTTCTTATACTTTGAATATTCCTATGAGGTGATTTCAATAATATTTTCATAGCTTCTGAAGTAATTGCCGAAAACATAGCAGTAAGAATTTTATAGAATTAAACTCTTAATTGTTCTATCCTAAAGAATTACAAACATATGTATGTGGGTCGAGGTTATTCAGGGTTAGAGCGTTGGACTACTGACCGGAGGGCCCGGTTTCGATTTCCGTGCAAGTCTTGCTAGGCACCTGCAGCTCCACCCAAGTTATGTGATTTTTCTGGTACCAGATCTTCCTGGGAAACCATAACCGGCACAGGGAAAGGAACTGGCCCCCTTACCCGGATATGTGAATTTCACACGCCGTCGGGCTTAGTACTGGGTGAACTCTACCATCACCTACCAAACCGACTTTCGGGTTGATTACTGTGTTTATGGTTATATATATATATATATATATATATATATATATATATATATATATATATATTGGTATGTAATATGTATACATACATATATTATATAAACCATAAACAAATACGTGTACAGGTACATGTACATATATAAATACATGTACAATAAATTCGCCTAGTACATCGGGGATAACCATAGCCAATTAAGCATAAGTTGTGACCCATTCTATGTGAATGATGCAATTAGAAACATGAATGCTCTTCAGTTTCTACCTTGAAAATGTTTAAGCTCAATAGCAGCATGTCTGAATTCTTACTTCAGCCATTCACCTCCCAATTTGTCTCCGTGAGAAAAATCTACAGCGATTTTTGGCAACGATAAAAATAAGGTATTTGGGCCGAGGGACAGGAACTTGTTTAGTTACGGAAAAAATATCAAAGGGGTCGACTTTGACTGCGAGTTCCAGCGAAGATAAAAACTCGCTCCTTCACGGCTCGGCGGAAAGGAGCTCACGGCAGAGTGATAACAGCGGAAGGATAATCTCATCTAGGATAAGGCGGGAGGTGTAAGATACCATGACACTCCAAGCCGTTCGGTTGACTTTTCTATTCACGTCAAGTTCAATTTCTGGGTAAACTCGCATCCCGGCGTGAGAAGGTAGTTGCAACAGATGAGCATGTTCGCGCTTAGGCGACATCTCCCTTCCGCTTCCTTTTCATCGCAGCGTAGAAGGCCGGATATCTCCCTCCCTCCGTCCCGCAAACGAAGTAGGGGGAGTTGGAGTATCTCAGGTCAGGTCGACATTTTTAAAGGGTAGAGATATTTCTAGATCTAAGCTTAAGGGGGTTAATGCTTTTTTAGCTATTCTTAAAATGCATTGCAAATTGAAATACTAATTACGTTGCTGCTGAAATAAAAAGATTACAAATCCGGCTGGGTGCGAATGAATTTGAATTGCACTTTTATTTAACGCTAGAGTGACCTATTTTTGATGAAAAATAATGCTCTTCCTCGGATTGACAAGGTTTTCCATTGCCTGTTATGTATAAAACTTGAGAATATATTGAGGCAAAAATACAAAATAAATATCTTAATTTTTTCATTATACAACCAGTTGTAATCAGCACCATTTCTTCTAGACTTATTTTGTATCTTCCTTTTCTGAATGGCAGTGCATTGAAATATTGGGTGTGTAGAGATTGAGGCTTGAACAATATTCAGCATAAAATACATTAATTGATTTCATATACACTGTGATGATTTGTCCATTTTTTCATAAATGTGTGACAATAAGATATAACGACTCTACCACTCCTGTCTAATTTTTCAATATTTTATATCTTTGTTGTTTTCATTTGACTCTAATAAGTCCGTTCATCGTTTATTGTTGCGATATTTTCTAAATGAAAGTAAAACTTTTAATAATGCTTTTCATTTTTTTATATTTCATCATTTAATTATCCAATCTAAAAATGAATTTTATGTTTAAAACTTTTGATCTACCATTGAAATTAAATTATTTAAATTCAAAATGAAATAGAAGTAATTTGTGGTGTTTTAAACAACTAATTATGAATTATATCTTTTATAACTGGTAACTATTATCTGTATGTGGCTTCTATTGAACCCCGTAATTTCTTAAATGCTGAATATGTTTGGTTTCTATGGCGATTATAAAGAAAAAGCGTGCGCTCACTGCTTTACCTTCAGTTGCAGGAAAAGGCTGTGGTCAAAAAGATTTGTTTCATGATGTTTTCTCTATTCACATTCGGGTAAAGTAGGCATATCTCTATTGTGGCAAATTTTTGGATCTTATATTGACTACAGAATTTACCTTGGGTCATGATATGCTAAAGCGTGGCAGAAAATGTTATTGTGGCTGCTTTTCCATTGTATGCCCGACTTTTGAAGCAATTTTCGTAATTTGTTTGGTTAAACTATGTTCGGTGTGAAAAATATGCAAAAATAAGGAGGAAGAGAATCTTCAGCCAAGCCTTAGCTGAAGGCCTCGTTACGTCCATAATATAGCCTATCTTCCTACGGACGTTTTTATGCCTTCTGACTCTCTTTTCTCCCACTATCTCCATCGGAGGGATACGGCTATGTCCCTAGAAAATCCTGTAAACTCCGGAAATTAAATCAAGACCTTCGCTTTGGAGGCCAATACTTAATCCTCTACCGCGGTTCTGTCAGTTAACAAGGAAAAATTTCTAAAATGCCAGAAAACTCTTTTATTTTTCCTCTATCGAAACTCAGTCTCTACTTTTAATTATCTTCGACGATAGTTATGATTTGTTCACTATCACTACTCAGCCATATTGGCGCAATAGTCTTTCCATATTACTGGGTTCCGTATCGAATTTTACTTATTGATGTGAAGAGGAGTCATAGTTTAAATAGTCATATCAAATTAATCAGCCCACTTATTCCTCTGATCAATTGATTTCATTGAAACAGAAGTTGAAAAAAATCTCCTTTTGGTCTCGTAGGTAACGTAATGGAGATTTTATTCCCTCTTCCCAATGCCCAAACTTTATCCAAAATATGATGAAAGAATTCTTGTGATCCTGGAATGTTTTGTCTTCCAGTTTTTTTAAGAAGGATAATTTTCTTTGTAAATCCGCCTATTCACGAGGTGAATTTTTGAAGCATTTTAATGTGGTGTATAGATTATCAAAAATATTTTCATCAATACAAAGCGAACATATTTCAATTGGTTGACTTTTGGAGCTAAAAAGACCTGGGCAATGGGAAAATTTACAAAAAATCGTTTTACTTGTCATTGACTCCAAAATTGTCCTGTACAACTTCATTTTTTTTTAGTATTTGCCACAGCATTTGTGGGAACATGATGAAACTTCTATTCAATCAAGGAAGAGTGCGAATATAATTGACTTTATGCAATTCGCACTGAGGAAAGGTCTATTATCTTTTCTGTGAGTTTCGGGTGATTGTCTCTTGTTTATGGGTCTTCCTTTATCCAACATCTTGGCCATCGACCATCGTAGCTTCTTTTGTATTTCCAACCTCATCTTTTCAAGTCCCTTCATTAAAACTTTGGCGTGGTCTAACCAGGAACTGCTACTGAGAGAGAAAACTGCTTTCCGAGCTTTACCTCAAAACTCAACCCTTCTCGTTCCAGCTGCTTAGTTTTGGTCCTCAAACAGTGTTGCCAATTCAACGATTTAGTCTTCATATTCATTGAAATTTCCCTCTCTTTGGCCCCATTAATCACGTTACACTGTTATTAGAAAGTTTCCGTGCTTTGAAAAAAGTTGAGCGAAATTTGTTTCATAATGAGGCGTTGTGTCTTAAGAAATATATTAAAAAATATACCGATATAACTTTCACAGCTTAAATTTGATGCGGAAGCACGCATAATAATAAGGTAGTACGTGTATCAGGTGCGGGAAATTCTTGTTTTAATGATCGGCGTTGTTTATAGAATATCAAGTTGTAGAGTTGTAGCTTTGATTACCAGAGGTACTCATGTAACAAGTGTGTCTTCTACATGACCTCAGAGTGCTCCGAAACCTAATTAAAATGGTTCCCGTCTGGACACTAACTCACCGCGAGGGACATGCGACTGAAGTACTATTTTACACAAAAATGTTGTAATTAGGCTGCATTCTTTCTTCAAAAATTTTCCGTTGATAAAATCCATGAAGAGTCTTGTAAAAAGATATCTTCAAGGTATTTTTGAGGAGTTTCTTAAGCTTGCTGTGAAGTTACAGGGGAACTAATTGGGCGCTATAAGGGAAGGGATTAAAACTTGTGGTCACCCTAATCCAGCTTAATGGGCATGAGCTCAGAGAGTGACCATCGGTTTATGACATGCCAGCTCGATTAAAAAGTAAGTAGCTAGACATTTAGTAAAATCATTACTTTTAATAATTTTATTAAGATGAAATATTATGGCCTTGTGGTTTATAAATTGTGGCGTAAGTACCGTTACGCGAAGCTCAAAAGCTTCTCTAATTCTCTCTGCTGTAACTGTGCAGTGTTCTTTTAATCCAATTTCATCTCTTTGATTAGTAGACGTCGGGTAAGGTAATATTCTCCGGGCCTCAAGCCCAGGCCAATGTTTTCTCCCAATTATTGAAAGATGTTTGACTTTTGCATGCGAGAAAAATATGTGACTAAAGTGAATAGTTAAAGAATAAATTATGAATCTGATTTTCTTAATTTTAACAAGTTTTTCGTCTGTGTTATAGTTTCTTACGTCTAAAAACTTTTAAATGATTATTTGTGTACATTCACGAATTACTCACTCATTATTTACGAATTTAACCTCCAATAGCGTTCTGCCACAAGACAAAAGGTCTAGCGTATTTATTTCTAATAACTAACATATTCTTGACATTTATCACTCGGGAGAGCTCATCTGATCTGATTTTTCTCCTAATAACCTCTTAACTAATTCGCAAGTCCTTTATTATCCCGAATGTTTCCGAGGTGATTATGAATTCCGGGAAATCTGATCAGGATGGAATATTTAACCTCGTGCTTACAGTATCATCGTTGTGTATGTGATGAATACAGGATGTATGAATGGATTTTACTTCAGTTTAAATAATTTAGTGATTATCTTTTAACATCTCACTAATTTTCATAGTTGATATGTGTTCGATGTTACGTTGTGAGAGACATGAATTTCTAGAAAGTTCAATTACAAGAACAAGAAAATTTATCATTTGGAGTAAGCGTGTTGTTAAATGTTAAGATGCGGAATCATTGAGAGAGGGTATCTCTTTAGTGAGTTGGTGAAAGACCATCGATTAATCATTGTCTTTCTCTTACTGGATTAATACGTTCGTCTTATTTGAACTAAAATGCAAACATTTTCAACTTCGAAAATTTAAGTCTGGTCATCTTATGGTATTTTGAATATTATATTTTTTGATTTAACACTCGTTTTTTTTGGCACTCACTATCTTATATCCCGGTCTTTTCGGCAGAGGCGGTCATTCGGAAACCGTTCAACATTTCTCCTTTCACCGACCTTCCAGCCCACACCAAATCCGCCATTTGTCCTCGTCATCTGCGCTTCCCACTCATTTTCTGTTTTACTTCCAAGACACTTCCGTGGTCTTCACTATTCCCCTTTCACTTGAGAGCCTCTTTTCTCTATTACATAGAACTCTTTCTGTCTGTCGCGGTTTTTCCATCGTTGTTTATGGTGGTGGTACCAGTAGAGATTGCCACTTTACTCGGATCACCGACGTTTATTCTTAGCCATTTTCCAGGATCCCTTATTCAATTGGGACATTTTCAGTGATCTCTCCACTCTTTCCTTGTTTACAATTTCCTTCAAGTTTTCAGCGTCTGTTTTATTTTTACGTATATCTCTCATATTGCCATATAAGTCTACCACATTGATTTTTCATAATGCGTTATTGTCTTCAGTTAAGACCTTCATCCTGCTCGCGGGCTTGTGAAACCTCTTCTCGTGCCTGCCCTTAATGTGTCTTATGTCCGTTTTTTCATATGTATGCTTATATTACGAGGGTCATCCGGAAAGTAGTACCCGTTCGTGAATTAAAGACACAAAAGTAAATATTAACAAACATAAAAAATTTTATTTGAAAGAGGATACTTTAAACTACTTCTCAACATAATCTCCAAGCAAATTAAGGCATTTGTCATAACGTGTGACAAGTTTCTGTATTCCTGCTGCATAGTCCTTCGCCGCCAGCTCATTGAGATACGCGAGGGACCCATCTTGCACAAATTTTTGCATAATGCAGATGGTGTTTAACAATTTCATGAACAATTGTTCGAGAAACATTGGGAAAATGCTCACAGATGTCATCAATTGTGACGCGCCGATCGTTCCTCACGAATTCGTCAACTGAGCTCACCAGTTGGTCTGTAATGACAGACGGTCTCCCCGAACGCTCATCGTCGTGTGTGTTCCCCCTCCCCATGTTGAAGTTGCGACACCACCGCCGAACAGACGACTCGTCCATTACATTGTCTCCATACACCTCCTTTAATTGGCGATGAATATCACATGGGCGAACGTTTCTTGCATTGAGGAATTTAATCACTGCCCTCACTTCACAACTGGCGGCGTTCTCAATTTTTTTAAACATTGTAAACAATCACAGAAACAACACAGGCAATGCTAGCGTCACGCAACTTGGCTCAGAGAAGGCAGACAAGCCACTGAAGCTATCTGACCTCGTCCAGCGGCTACTCGCGTCGTCAGCACTTCATGCGGCACGAACGGGTACTACTTTCCGGATGACCCTCGTATATATACACACACACATATAAATATATATATATATATATATATATATATATATATATATATATATATATATATATATATATATATATATATATATATATATATATATATGTGTGGGTCGCGGTAGTCCAGTGGGTAGAGCGTTGGACTGCTGACCAGAGGGTCCCGGGTTCGATTCCCGGGCAAGGCACTCTGGGCTACACCCAAGCTAAAGTGATTTTATATATATATATATATATAATTAATTAATATAATATATAATAATATAATATATAATTAATTACTTCTACTTCCATTTGTATATTTCTTACCCTATTCATATATATATATATATATACGAATAGGGTAAGAAATATACAAATGGAAGTAGAAGTAATTAATTTTGGAAGAAAATTTACGCTCTGTATGCTTGTGTGTGTGTGTGTGTGTGTATATATATATATATATATATATATATATATATATATATATATATATATATATATATATATATATATATATATACACACACACACACACAAGCATACAGAGCGTAAATTTTCTTCCAAAATTAATTACTTCTACTTCCATTTGTATATTTCTTACCCTATTCGTTAAGGAAACTCATTTTATTAAAATTTAAACGTTTTATCCCTATCAGATCATATTTTTGAAGTTTTTTCTTCACTGTATATACTGTACAATGTATCACAAATTTGTAGGAATTTTTTCTAATATCGGACTGAAATTGTTTATTTTAGTACGCATGCGAGCTAATTAAATTAAGATCTTTTTAATAAATTTTATTGATGGGTTCTATTTTTGTTTGCTTAATGAAGTTAGGTTCGTGTTAGTTTTGGTCTCGACTTTATAATGACTTGTTAAATCTAATCGTTGGTTCATGTAAACGTTGACTGAACCTGGAGATTACTGGCAAGTCCGATTTTATTAACAGATAATAAACAAATGCAGAACAGATCATTAGTAAATGTTAACACCGTAACAGTGAAAACCTCGTCTGTTATCAATTGTGCTCATGAATGGTTGGTGTTGAGCTTATCCAGCCGTCATAAAACTTAGTTTTGGCCTTAACCGGAGGTTAAAATTAACCCTCAGTTTAATGAGATGTGAAAAACCCTGCCTTAGTTTTAGACCATTCTCTTTGCCACTCTTTACTTTCCACAGTTAAGTGATGAAATTCCAATTAGATATTAAGGAGATATTTTAATATAATAATTTTAGAATTGACCAGCTTGACGTTTGTTTCGCGTATTGATCCGATCCTTCTGTAAGCGCCCTTTCAGTTTTTCGACTAAATTTTGGCATACCCTTCAGGATCAATAGATTTGGTCTGCTGATTATTTCCTTTTGGTTCTGAAAAACGACCCTTGTGCAACTGAAGTACTTTTTCTTGCAAATCCCGTTTGCCTCAACCCCCATTGGCAATCGCTCGGGGAGGCCAAAAAAATCGAGGCTAAAACTAAAGGAAACACCCTTAGCTCTTTAGACTAAAGGATTGCTTAAAGCGATCGCGAGTGATTTGTGTACGTTCTTCCAGCCCTGTTTGTATGTGTGTGCGAGTATGTATGTACCTCGTAAGGTGTGACCCCAACCCCTTTGGCCCGGCCAATCCTTCCCGGCCCCCTACCCCGTGATCCCACCCACCCCCTTATCCGTTGCCGCACAAACTTCCAACGCCTGCCCTGGGTCCGGGCCAACACCCTTCCTCCCTCCCGAGGAAGCTTCCTCTCCGAGGCGTTCCCAGCGCATCTCATTCATTCTTTTCCGAAACTTCCTTTCTTCGTTTCCATTTCCCGCAGCTCTTTTTTTTAGTATTATCATTTTTTTCCCTTTTCACTCCGTCTCGAAAGCTCATCTCGGCCTCCGGCTCTCATCTTTTTTTTTCTTTCACACACACACACCCTCCGGACGGGCTCCCCGCTATCCCCTTCCCGTGTCGCCCGTTTCCCTCGTCTTTTTTTCTCTACTTCTCGCTGTCCTCTTTCGCCACTTCATACATAAACAGAACAGGGTTGCGGAGAATGGAAGGAGAGCAGGAAGGCAAGGGATGACGGTGAACTCGAGGCGCTCGGCAACGTTCCCTTTCCTTTTGTTTCTCTCTCCTCACCTCTCCCTCCTTCTGACCCTACACGCCCCGATCGCGAGCTGGATACGGGGGGCATTCGGAGTGTAGCACTCGCTTGTTTAGAGTCGATGTAGCGCGTGCACATGAACCCAAATTCGGGGGACGGAAAGGGAGATACGGTTTGGGAAGCGTCTTCGTGTGGGGGCGGGCGGGGGTTGGTTGTGAGGTGGTGGTGGAGAGGTCGAGAGACTTGTGGGATGCGGGTGCAAGTTCTTCTCCTCTTCCAAAGGTATTCTCCGGTCCCCCGAGGGAGAGATATTGTGAATTCCAAGCAGGCCCACACGAGGTAAGAGGGAGGTATCTTCCTCATGGCCTTCCCTTTAGATGGAAAATTTTAAGAGCCGAGGAGATGCAGGGACGGCGGGGAAGGATGACGGCGAAAAGGGGAGTGAGTGAGCATATGAGAGTTAAACCGTGGGGCGGTGGGGTCTACTTCGTTTTTATGCCCCCCTCCCAACCGTCCTCCTTCGGAAAGATGTCGATATAGCTCATCTCTTTTTGGTTGCGAATTATGGTTCGGTGCGGAGAGGCTGAGAGTACCCTTCACTGTCTTGGGAAAGAGAACGGGCGGCGGCTTCGGGGATATCACCTACCCCAATGAAAACTTATGGAATTTATTAGAGAATTTTTATCCTCCACTCAAGGGTATCTCAACCACAAGAGTACACCATGACACTTTCAGCTATTCCTCAATAGGAACTGACAACGGCTGGGTGCGTCCTCACACGCGTGCGTAAGATTTCAATGTGAAAATGTATTCGTCCCAAGTTGATTGTCCTCGAATATTTTTGCTACGCTCTTACTCGGTTGTATTTTCACAATTTTGGCTCAATATGCTGTCGCAGGTTGGGCGCCAATATCTCTTTGGCCTAGGCAAACTCCCTCAGATTCATTTTATCACATGAGAAATGTATGGTGTCACGTGTGATCAAATAACCTCTGACGCATTTCCAGCTCCATTCAGTTCGACTGGTGATACGTGACTGGGGATAAAATACGCGTAATGCTTTATTCAAACAGCTACAGCTGCTTCTTACGTCGTTTTTATAAACGTCTTTAATGTTTTTTTCTATCAATGGTGTAAAACATTTGGTAGCTTGTGGAAAAAAATTCCCTCCATCTTTTCCGTCTGTTTATAAGTACCAGGGAGCATAATATCCAATCAAAATTCGTGTCACCCCCTGTGGTGCGTTGTAGTCAGCGCACAAAAGTTTTATTCATCCATAAGAATGTTAAATTGAAACGACTGATTTTATACATGTGATTCACGTCAAAATGAATGATGAGGTACCTTACGTGACACATAAATGTGTGGCGTTCTTCCACAGCGGTGGCCCACTGACTAAACTCTAGCCTTACGTTCTCCATACCTCGTTGCAAAAATTAACGGCGTTTGCGGCATTGGAGTAAAACTAACCTCACCGGTTAAAGCGCTTATTAGTATTCTCTTTTTTTCAAATTAAAAAATAAAACTCTGCATATTCTCCGCAGGGCAAATTATCACCAGTTAAATTTAAGCGTTGAATGGCACAGGCTATACTCAGACTAATTTCTCTGATTACTCATCAGAGTCGGATGTACCTGGAATTATATTGCATTAGATAGTTTATTGCTCGTTCACGTTTTGAATGGAACGATCTATCATAATACGCCGGTTGCCATTTGGAAACGAAGGGAATTCTTAGCATAATATCCACTTACTCCACTCAATTATCGGCCATTATATTTTTTTCCGATTCACCCACTAATCTTTCCCATACACCTTTCTTTTTTCCCACAGCTCCATTCTCCTCTTGCGCCCCACCCACATTACCCTCGTGGGCCGCCCTTTCCACCCCATCCCACCCAAAGCTTCACCACGAGTAAGAAACTTCCTACGGCAACCAACCACCCTTCCGTCCCCCCTCCCTCTCTCCACCTAGGATCCTCCACCGTTGACCACCGCAAGCACGTTACACGTATTAAGGAGAGATTTCTCCCTTTCCTCCTCGCTCTTGTCTCCCTCCTCTTGGCTTTCCTCCACTCTCCTCCCTCACCCTTCTCCACCACATTTCCCTCCTCTTTTGCCCTCTCGCTTATGGTGTTTTGCACCAACCCCACCACTCCTCTCTCCCCGACCCGACTTCGAGCACGCCCAACTTTTTTCTCCTCTCCTCCGCCTCCTCCCCTCAGTCGTGCCCGCGGAAACTTCCTCCTCTTCCTCCCCGCATCCCGCCCGCCGACGCTGCGACCGCTGAACTCCCAGACCGGCATATCCTCCGCTGATTTTTTTTCTCACCACTGTCCCCCATGGACATTCCGACTTCTACCTGCATCCTCGCCGTGCCAGATTCACTGCATCATCCCGCTTGCGCATTTCTCTCTTCGTCCCAGCTCCCTATAGTCTCTCCTTTGCCTCCCCCCTGATCTCTAACTTACGTGAACTTAGCTGATTCCTCTCCTACTCTGCTTTTAAAAATGCTCCGGCGATGAATAATACTCTCCGTCCTTTTCCTTCCTCCATCAGGTTTTTTCTGTGCTATGGAAAGTGGTTGATGATTAACCAATTTTTTCGGTATTAACTGTTTACTGCGCCAAGTAATTTAACCTTGGCAAAAATTGACGTTCGTTGAACAGAGGAATTTTCATTTTTTTCGTCACGTTGCGAGATACTTGTGATCTTATTTATCAACTAGTTTGTAACGTGCTGCGTAGATACGAGAGTAAACGTCGGAGAATAATGTATCCGTCATGTTGTATGGATTTTAAGATTGTTTTCGTTCAATGTTGAACCTTTTTTCTTTGATATAAGGCAAACTATGATTTTTTATTACATCATTCGTTTTTGCGTTCTCATCTGGTTGATATACGAGTATCTTTCCTCGTATCATATCCTGTGAGCTAAACACCGCTCTTAAATATACTTACCTTTGTGGCAATGCAAAGGCAAGTTTTCACATGCTATACTTGACTGCTTCTACAAATTTTTGTTGTTTGTCTCTAATTTCCTGTTCTCATTTTTGGTGCAAACTGTGATCGTTTTTTCGTTTCATTTAATTACACTTAGTTCGATATCGTCCTCAATTTTTCATTGAGGTTTAACCCGCAGCATTTTATTTGGTATAATCCAAACATGGGTATTAATATGCTGTTGAATTGCCGAAGGACTCGCGGGACTCCATAGTACTAGTATAATTGTTTTATGTGAAATTTATTGGAATTTCTTCATGATATAGTGAAATAAAAAGCTTTATTTTATCTCACGTGTTATTATTTTAATAATTTAATTGATAGTTATCTAATTCCCAGAGTCTGGCGTCGTTCACTCATATTTCATTTAATAATTCGCTGATAGCGTTTTTTATGTCCCATATGAGCAACGTATTGTGCTTTATCCCATTAGTGCTTCATAGCTTACTTGGTGTCATTCTTTTTATATAATGGTAGAGGCGATTTCATTAAAGCCCGCGAATTTTTGTGATGATGTTTGTTCTGCAAATACAATAAATTATTCTGTTCAACCTAATTGGGTTTAAATAGGGACACTTTCTGACATTAAATTTTGTAATTTAGAGTACAACATCGATATGATAAACAAGACTGTTTGATATTGGTAGTTACGAAATTATCAGATTGGGTCCTAGAATTCTAGGAACAGTTTATTTAAAAATATATGGTTGGCTACAGTCTCTGTATAAGTTATTAATGACTCGTTCTTTTTAAACTCATACTCCTAATTGCTATTCATTAGGAGTATTCGTATGCGCTGAAAATGGAAATTAGCAATGTAATGGTCGATTTATGTTATTCGTTTGACATGAAATTAAACGTGTAGTCCAACATTAAAGGCGCTGGAAATATTTTATTTTTTCCCTCTGAAATTTCGTTAGTCGTAAGCAGATTTGAAGCCTAATGACGTAATCGCTTATGTTGACGGTGAATTCTTGGAAAATTCAATTTAGAGGTGTCAAGAGGACCCGGTGAAATTTGAGTTCTACGTTTATCTACGACGGCATGCATTATTAAGAACATGTCAACCTCCTATGCAGCGGGGAAAGAAATTTAAACGAATGGAGGGAGAGTGCCATTTTGTTAAAAATAAATGCGCTGCAAAGAGAACGTAAGTCCCTAACCGCAAGGGAGAGGGACAGATGCAGTTCCGTCATTCCCTATTCATTATTATTTTCCCATACTTCATTCTCCTCCATTCATCTCTCACTGTTTTGTGCCCCGCCACTCTCTCCCTTTTTCACATTAAGAATTCTTTGTCTCCGTCTAGATCATTTGCTTCTTAACCATTTTTTGTTCTCCATTCTCTCTCCTCACTTTCGTCCTGCTTCCTGTCCCAGCGTTTCCCGTGCACGCCGTCAGGGAGAAAAAGAATTACGGTTGCCCTCATTTCCTCAGTGGATGCTCTCTACGCCTCTTGGGGTGTCGCGGCGAGGGGGTTCTAAGAAGTCAAAAGGGGTCGCCTTATTTCATTCTTTCCATCTAAAGTTTTTCATCCTTTTCTTTACACTCTACGCTACCCTGCACCGTAGACTCTCCAACATAGCACCTCTTTCCTTAGCCACTCCGGGATGCTCTGTTTATTCTGAGCTCTCAACCTATCAAATAACCTGTTTTTTACCATTATTCACTCGTTGAATAATTCTATTGTAACCATTTTCATCAGTACAGGCAGTGGAAAGGCTAGGAAAATTAATTTTGGAATATTAAAAAAAAAGTTACTTGAATGAAGGCATAGGAAAATCGAGCTTGACAATCCATCATCGTGTCTAATACGTAACAGCACGCCAAAGTATCATTCATTTATGCATGTGTATCGAGGAATTTATGATTGAGAATTTAATACTGGGTATATTTAAATGTAAAAGGGATACTAACGTGATAGGCGCAATCATAAATCAATATAAAATGGACTTTACTTCGCAAACTTTATCTTTCTGCCTTTTGTTCTCTCAGCTTCCGAAACCTTACCTCGAGAATTATGATGCTGTGCATCAAATATTAATTCTTTTCTCTTTAGAGATTTAAAGATAAAATGTTTTCATGTGATCATTTATTTAAAATTACCAAGAGTCAGTATTTTATATCTTTAAGAAATTTTTCATTCAGCTATTGTACTGTTTGATAGTACTGTAGTCTAAATTTTTATTTCTGCGGATAGGTTCAAGTCTTTCAGGAGTGGTGTTTTAAGTGATTTTAAAGAAGCCCTTTAAATTCTTATCGCCAGTGTTATAGGATAAATTTTTACGCCTTTCACGGACTTCAGAAATTAATTAAATTTCCCTTTCATGATGTCATATTTTTCGGGATTGCTAAATTATTGGTGGAAATGTTTTTGTGAAATAATTGCTCGCTTTTATCATTTACGTATGACATGTTTATTTCCTAATTTAAACATGTATATTTTGCTTGTCATTCAAGAGGGAATACGTTAAGTCGCTCTCCGCAAATTTTGACCTCAAATATTGTTTCCTCTTACCAAGTTATCCAGTACAAGTGATCATTTCGTTTAAGTACTTTAACATATTTTGAACTATTACGAGGTTTTTATTTATCTTCAACTCCATAAACATTTTAAATTACAGTCTCGACGTACATCCATAATCAGTCAAAATGTTAGGAAAAGTGTAGGCATATCACGTTCTCAAATGGCCTCCTACACAGTTTTATTTTCAACTTTTGATATCTTAACATTTAGAACCCCGGGTAACATTTGATTTTTCCGATAATTCTCTTATCAATTGACTTAATTCATGATTTAGTAACATGTTCGTATGGTGGTATGTAAATAAAAGCATAATTAGATTTACTGGCGGCAATTTTGTTAAACGGCATTAAAGAGTTTTGTCCCTAATAACTCTGGTACGTATCCATGATAAAAGTCAAGTCCCCTCTAAAAGTTTTTCCCATATATCTTCGAAGTATTTTTGACTAAAAGTTAGGGATGAGGCCTTTTCTTGAGAACTGCAGCAAAGTTCTAATTAGTAAATTATTATAAAACGTTATTATAAATCCGGTATTATAAAGGGATTTCAGTTTTATTTCTTCAATTAGGGGCTTTATGGTCAATCATTTAAATATTCACTCTTTCAATCAAACTTCCGTAGTTATTACTTTTGCTGAGAATATATTCTGGCACCTACCCGAATCAAATTTTTAGTCATTTTTATTAGTTTTCACCATTTTTTCTATGGCGCTACCACACCCTTCAGTTTGCCTCGATTGACCTCTTTGGTGCACTATCAACTTCAGTGGCTGCTCAGCTTCATTCTCCTCAATATCCTTCACTCCTTTCTCGTCCCCCAAAGCCTATCCATCTTGTCTCCTGCCTTCATCATCGCTCTCCTCGCCTCACCTTCTATCCTATCTCCAGGAATCCTGCCCCTCCGCCTTGGCGCTCCCTTTCAATTTCGCTTCTCCATAGAGCCTCCCTCCTTGCCCTCTGCCTCCAATCTTACCCTCCCCATCATTTTTGTTTCATTCCCTCCTCCCTGTCACCACCACCCAACCCACCAAACCCCTGTCCCCCATTCTCCGAAAACTTCACCAGCACGCCCTCTCTCTTTCCCACCTTACTCCCCTCCTCATGGAGTATCCCCATTCCCTCCGCTAGGAATTGCCCTCATCCCGACCCCTCCTCCCACCATCCCTTCTGCTCCAAACTAACCCTCTACGTCGCCATACCACTTCCCAAGAAGCCCGCACGATTCTCTGTACCCCGCAGCCTTCTCGTTCCCGAATATGTCCGAGTGTCGCTGACGGGACTGGCGAGGGAATAAAACATCCCAGGGAATTCTCTGAATTTAAGGGTTTGTGTGTTTGGTGCTTCTGGTTTTAGAGTTTGCCAGATATTTAAATTATTGCGCAATTTGTGGACGTTGAGAAACAGTCTTGTCTGTAATGGAGGCCTGCATTCCATGATATTAAATGAAATTTGGCCCGTGGAAAATATAATTGTGAGCACATCAAATGCGAATATAATGTATACGGTCGGTCGGATATTTTCTCTTTGTTTAGTGAACAACACATGGTGATAAATTAATCTGAATGTCTCCTAGTGACATTTGATAAAGAATTTTATCCCCGTCAATTCTAACGATTCCTTTAAAATTTAATAATATTTGTTGATTCCTCTCCTGGTTTCACATCTAATTATGACCAGCATATTTTTAACCTTTTTTCTATGCCGCTTTCACACAAACATCTATGCGTTTTGCCAAAGTGTTCAAGTTTTTGCTACTCTCGAATTTTTTTTGGAAAATATCAAAGAATCATTCATAAATGAAAATATCCGGCAATTGCCCATTCAAGTAGTAAAATTATGAATGCAATCCAAATTGAGTTTGTGAAACTCGAGTTTAAGTAAATTAACTGTTGTTTATATGATTTTCATTGATGCATTAATATTAATAATATATATCTGATTAATCATATTTTATATATATATATATATATATATATATATATATATATATATATATATATATATATATAACACTTTTTGAAAGTCTCACGGACGTGAATAATAATGTATAACACTTAGCACTAGTGGACACAGACAAAAACACAGAAACACACAAAAAAAGAGACTCACTATTTTTCGAATTTTCGGTGGTTGTTGCCACCTTTATCAAGGAAGAGAGGGACAGAACTGAAGGGAATACGAGGGCTGGAGCGATGGATGGAAGGGGAAGGTGGGGAGGGAATTCCGAAGGGACGGGTTTGGAGGGGCAGCGTTAGAAGGGTGGGGAAAATGTACAAGGTGATGGGGGTGGAAGGGGGATGAAAATATAATTAGAGCAGGGTAATTAGTGCCTAATATTGATTCCTGACCAGTTCCAGGACTCCAAAAGCCAGATGAAGGATTGCTCTAGTGTTTTCAGTTTCAGAGGAGGATCAGAGGGTGGGAGGGATGCTATGATGGATACACTATAGCATTTATCAAAGGGAGTGTTGTGTTCGGAGGCGTGTTTGGGGATAGGGAGCATGTCAATTAAGGAAGAGTTTTTGCATGAGGCTCGGTGGTTGTTGATTCTGATATTGAGGGGTGTGGTGGTTTGCCCAACATAATAGGCAGGGCAAAGTTGGCACTTCAGAAGGTACACTACATTGCTAGAAGTGCAAGTAGAGGAGGGAATTGGTGGGAGAGAGTTAAAAAGCGGGTGGGAGAGGGATGGGATTTTGGTTTTGAAAATAGGGCATGTTTTACATCTGGGTTTATTGCATGGCGTTGGAGTGGTTTTAGGACGGGTTGGGGATTTAAGGAGTGGATTTGTTGATTTGAGGAGATCGGATAGGTTGGCGGGGCGTTTGAAAGTAACTGAGGGGCATTTGGGAAAAAGGTTGGCGGTGGCATTATGATTTTTTAGGATAGGGTAGAGGTCTTTCAGGATTGATCGTATAGATTCTAAGCCCGGGAAGTATGTTGTGCAAATTGAGAGAGGGTGGGGTTCCGCGGTGGAGGAAGGTTTGGGAGTGTACGCATGTTTTCGGATTCTTTTGTTCAGGAGGGATTCGGGATAACCTCTTTTGAGGAGGGAACAGTGTAGACACTGACAGTGTCTACACAGTTCCCACCCGCTTTTTAACTCTCTCCCATAAATTCCCTCCTCTACTTGCACTTCTAGCAATGTAGTGTACCTTCTGAAGTTCCAACTTTTCCCTGCCTATTATGTTGGGCAAACCACCACACCCCTCAATATCAGAATCAACAACCACCGAGCCTCATGCAAAAACTCTTCCTTAATTGACATGCTCCCTATCCCCAAACACGCCTCCGAACACAACACTCCCTTTGATAAATGCTATAGTGTATCCATCATAGCATCCCTCCCACCCTCTGATCCTCCTCTGAAACTGAAAACACTAGAGCAATCCTTCATCTGGCTTTTGGAGTCCTGGAACTGGTCAGGAATCAATATTAGGCACTAATTACCCTGCTCTAATTATATTTTCATCCCCCTTCCACCCCCATCACCTTGTACATTTTCCCCACCCTTCTAACGCTGCCCCTCCAAACCCGTCCCTTCGGAATTCCCTCCCCACCTTCCCCTTCCATCCATCGCTCCAGCCCTCGTATTCCCTTCAGTTCTGTCCCTCTCTTCCTTGATAAAGGTGGCAACGACCACCGAAAATTCGAAAAATAGTGAGTCTCTTTTTTTGTGTGTTTCTGTGTTTTTGTCTGTGTCCACTAGTGCTAAGTGTTATACATTATATATATATATATATATATATATATATATATATATATATATATATATATATATATATATATATATATATATATATATATATACACATATATATATATACACATACACATATTATTTATTTACGTATAACCTGATGATTACGTTTATGGAAAACTCATGATTACTCATAGTTGATAATAATACATTTTTGGTTTAACGATAGTAAAGCTACTAATAGACTATTTTGTGATGCTTTTGAGATACTAATTAAATGAACCCGTTTCTCTATCACACACCTGATGTGTGTCCGCGTCAACTCCTCATCTCTGTCCTTGTTCCGCAGTGATTCGTCGCCTCATGATCACCTCATTTATTTTCTCTCCCTCCCATTTGCCCCATTCCAACATCCCTCGCTCTTTTCTGCTTCATGCTCAAGTGTTTCATTTAGAATTAAGGTGGCTCGTTCATGGCCCCCTTGCCCTCCATGGTAGGTTATTCTACCAACACGGCTCACTCAAGTAGCGCAACCCTGTTTGAGTGGGAGCATCTTGTATGCAGCTGCCTCCCCCTACCTGATATCCCCATGTATATGATATCCACCTCATAGGCTCTAAGCTCTCTCTTCGCATAGGCTGTAAGCTCTCTCTTCCACTCATTTACACAAACTCTTCCCAAATACCACCCCTTAAGATTGCTCCGAATTTCCGTCTCGATTTTCTCTTTGCGCTGTTCAAGTGATGTGCAATTCCATGTATACTTCAACTCCCTATATGCAATTTTCGACCTTCTTATTTCATGACCGTAAGATAGCAGCCCGTGCGTTTGTCCCGTTTCATTTTTCTGGCTCGGTGGTTAGATTGAAACGGGGGTCCTCTGATTTTAATTAAGCCCGAACGAGCCCATTTGTTTTCCATCCGTTAGGCTGTCATCCGTGTCTCACTCCCCTCATTCCTACTGATTAAAACTCAATTTCCTTTATTGTGGTTATTTTTCGCTTGTTTATTTAAGTCTTTGACATCTTTCCTTTCTATTTTTTTCGATGAATCAGTTCTCTTTCCTCCTTTCGCCGCCACCGAAATATTTTAGTTGATTGTTTTATATCTGCGTTCTCAATCATGGTGATTTTAAAATTTAGCTCATAATCATTTTTTGTTTGTTTTACCTTCTTAAAAACGGTCTTAATTATTGACGTCCATTACTTGTTATAATATTTAGGACAACATTACTTTAGGTACTTTTTTCTCCATCTCTCTATCGAGAGCAGCAAACGTGTTATTTTATGCAAAGATGTTTCTTAAAGAACCCGATATGATTTCATGAACGTCGTTTTTCACTTCGATAAATCATCATTATCATAATTTATGAAAATCCTAATCAAATTTTTATAGTTAAAACTTCAAATTCCGGGCTACAAAATTTACGTTCTAATGTATCACAATTCGATGTAAATTATTTCTTAAGCTAAATGCATATTAATGCTTAGATTCAGTATACCCTTCCAAGCAGGAAATTTCGGCTGTAAAAATCATTTGCGTTGACTGGAATTCTGCCTGCATTTCGGTACACATCACTCCTTTAAAGTAAGATTCGCGGCACTTTCCGCAGTTCTTTGAGGTCAATATTCCCGTTTAAAATAATTATCTAAGCGTCTTTTTATTTGGCTTTGCCTCTGTGATCTCCATGACCTTTCAAAAAGAGCATCATTAAACATAATATTAGATTCAGATGAATCCAAATTGTTGTTTATCGGCTTTTTGACTTTGGTTGTCTTGTTATGATTTTTTCATTATATAAATATTACGCTCTCAATTAAAAATATTGGTTAGATATTTTTTTCACTCGATAACTTTCTGATATTCTTTGAGGGTGCCTATTTCTCTCCGGTACGCCTTCGTACTGCTGTCCATATTCCTGTCTATCCTTGAATTCTATCATTCGGGTCGATAGGCATTAAAGTCCCCCTCTTAATTAGATTTTCATTTCAGTCGGGATAATTCGATTTTGATGATGCTCCTCTACCCTTTCATTTTACTGGTTTCTCCTTCTCCCATCCTGAAATTTCCCTCGTTAATTCTCAAAATCCATTCTGTGGGGATGTTTTTCGAAATAATCTCGTAGTTCGTGTGCGAGGTTGAAACAGTTTCATAAATGGAACGAGCCTTCAGCTGAAAGAAAACCACTTTTCTTCTGATATTTCTAATGATGGATATTCAATGACAGCACCTTAAAGAATCCATTACCAAATGAAAATGTTATCTTCTTCTCATTTGGGTTTTTATTATCTCTTCTCGCTTGAGTTTCTTTCTAACATGTATAAGTACTCAGTTTAATTTGGCTTGTCTCCCACGGTTATTCATCGGTACTTGAATAGCCAGACATTTGTAGTAATGGATTATTTACTTTCTATAAATTATTACCGAAATATTTTTGTGTATGTATTCATAAAATTTCAAATGCTCACAAAATTTATAAAAATGTTAATAGTTAAATATAGGAGCGCAAATATATTTTAAGACAGCCCATATAGTATTCGACTACATTTAGCTATTAATATTGAGCATCACACAGCTTAAAAATGAGCTGATTTAAAAGTTTTTAGAGGATTTAGTTCATGTTGCCACCATTTTAGCCTCAATAGCTCTTCCTCAGTTCTTCGTATTCTATGTTCTTGCGTTTGGGTAGGCATTCGTGGAATTAAAAAAAATCGGATTAACTATTCGCGACACCTCATGAAGTTATACCATAAATTCCACATATTATCACTGTTCAATATTTGTTTAAATTGCGTGAAAAATAATATTTATACTCATCAGCGGTTTTTATTTAATGCTATTAAACCTCAATGCAACAATTTTAGAGAGTAAAAATCATTCGCCTTGACTGGGATTTGAACCCGGATCTCTCAATGTCCAGTCAAGTGATTCAGTCAGTTAAACTATCGAGGCGTCCGGTGAAACACTTAAATATTCGGTGCTTTAAAGGAACGAGATGTTGTGACGAAATACCGTACATAATTAGTCAATATCTTTGGAATTGTTCAAGGTATAAATAGCTTAAGTGTTTAAAAGTTGGCTTTAAGCTCGTGGACCGTGGCACGTCGCGCACGACTACCAATGACTGTAACATTGTATGCTACCTTGATCAAAAAGTACCCGGAATAACCACCGTGTGGCGCTCCCATCGTTCCGATTTGAGTTCTGTTTTTTTTTGTTAAATTGGTACATCTGTTGTTGATATTCCCTTTAAATCTTAGTGTCATAACTTGACATTTGCAAAAGTTACGTAGCCAAGAGTACATCTATCTCTGTGTGTGTTGGCGATTTTTTACAATTGCAGAAATGGATTTAAATTTGCAACAACGAACTTGTATTAAATTTTGCGTAAAAAACGGATTTAGTGGCGCACGGACGTTGGAAATGTTGGAAAAGTGTTTCGGCAACGATTCTCTAAAAAAAACGGTCGTTTACCAGTGGCACGAGCGGTTCAGAAGTGGTCGTGAGTCAATCGAAGATGATGAACGCAGTGGCAGACCATCGACATCGAAAGTCGGTGAAAAAATTGATAAAGTAAAAGAAATGTTGGTCAATAACCGCAAATTAACCATCAGAGAAATAGCGGAGGACTTGAACATTGCCTATGGATCCGCCCAAGACATTGTGGTTAATGATTTGGGTTTCCGTCGTGTAGCAGCAAAGTTGGTGCCAAAAGACCTCAATTTCATGCAAAAAAGAGACCGTGTTGACGTCGCAAAAGACATGATTTGCGAGGCTGAATCCGATCCCACATTCATCAAAAGGATCATTACTGGAGACGAGACGTGGGTTTATGAGTACGACACGCAATCCAGACATCAGGCAAGTGAATGGCGTTCACCAAATGAGCCGAGACCAAAAAAACCACGTCGTTTTCAGTCAAAAAAGAAGGCAATGCTGACGGTTTTCATGGATTACAACGGTGTAGTGCATCATGAATTTTTGCCAGAAGGCCAGACAGTAAACAAAGAGTATTATTTGGGCGTTATGAGACGTTTGCGTGAAGCAATTCGCCGAAAGAGACCAGAAATGTGGGCAGAAAACTCGTGGATTTTGCACCATGATAACGCACCGTCGCACAGTGCTATCATTATTCGTAATTTTTTGACGAAAAATGCAACAAATACCATCCAACAGCCACCGAATTCACCTGATTTGGCTCCCTGTGACTTCTTTCTGTTCAATCGAGTTAAAAAACCATTACGGGGAACGCGTTTTAGCAGCCGAGAGGAAGTAATGGAAAAATCGCAGGAAGCACTGATGGACATACCGAAAACCGAATATAAAAAATGTTTCGAGGATTGGATCAAGCGCTGGCATAAGTGTGTTGCAGTCGATGGGGATTACTTTGAAGGGGACAATATAGATTTAGATGAATAAACTTGTATTTTTAATTTTCTGAATAAATTCCGGGAAATTTTTGATCAAGGTGGTATACGGTATTTCGTTACAACATCTTGTTCCTTTGAAACCCACAAAATTTTAGTTTAAGAGGACGCTTGGATATTTTAACTGGTTTAAACACCCGACCGGATATTGAGGGATCCGGGTTCGAATCCCGGTCAAGGTGAATGATTTTCGCATTCTAAAATTGTTGCATTGAAATGCACATTAGCAAATGACTCCGTTTAAAGTTACTGTTGCGGCATCTCCCGCAGTTTCTTTGGAGCTATTAAACCTATCAAGTATTAGCTATGTTGAGTCAGTATAGCAGCGTCTAACTAAATATTACCTGTTATCTTTCCTTTGAAAGTCTTGCGGGCAAGAACATTCATTTGCCATATTACAGTTGTCTATTTCTCAAAATATTTATTACAACATTGTGCCAGTTTTAATTTACTTTGACCAGCTGAGAATAAGGTTTTTTAATTTTTCAAAATTTCATTTTTTTAATAAAAAAGAATTGCTTGCCAATAATTTTCCAGGCGTTCCTGAAAATTTGACCTTTAAATGTAGTTTCTCGCGTAGTATTTACTTCAGAGTGCTTGGAATCTTTAAAATAATTTGTCTGTCTTCATTCTACGCACGTTTTCTTTCCATGTTTTCTCCATGGCTATTATGTCTGATGGATATTGCACGGAAAATAGATTTTATTGGTAAAGTAATTGTTTGGGGTTTTTTATTCCCGATGATTTCACACTATAGGCGACAAACAGCACAAGAATTGAACTCTAGCTCGTTTTCACTTACGTGGTGTAGAGTTTCAAAAAATGGAGTTAAGGTTGAATTTGATCTTTCCTTTCCTCGAATTCCGACGATCGGCATTTTTCTTGAAAGACCATATAATAGATATGTGCTCTTTTCAAGAGAAACGGTTCGAACGGCTTCGGTGTAATGTTTTGTCGAAGGATACGGCCAAAAGAATTCGCCCATCACACTTTAATGAAACTTCATTTTTCTACAGTCCTGTTGATGCACATTGCCGATATTGATTTCTTTTATATAAAGTTCATTTCAATTACGGCGGCAACCTGTTTCATGAAATTGGATGATTACTGAATTACTCCTGTTCCAAAGTGGAAGCTTCCGATGTACCATACTTCAGAATAGGTGTCGGGTGATCACATAACCTCGAGAAATACGTTCTATCACTATAATCACCCATAGTTGGGGTGAAATGAGTAAGGATAATAATTCCAAAGTTGTATAATAAATGTGAACGATATTTCAAGTAGTTTGTACTGGTGCATTAACCTTCGGGAGGTTCGATGAGTGAACACCACGACTTGCGTCATCCATGAATGGGCAGACCGTAATCAAATCTTTGTTTTACCATCATATCGAGCGTGGACAAGAAATTGACCTTTATGGAAACATCAGCTCCGCAATTTAACTCCATTGTGTTCCCGAGATGAAATTCCGATATGCGTTCGCCGTGGGGAAGTTTCAGCCACCAGAACGGGACTTCACATTGAGTGCGAGGAAGGAAAGATTCTTATGGCACGGGTTTGCTGGCGAGCGAACGCCCGGGTTTACTTCTAAGGCCTCGTAGCTGCACGCTCATGGTAGCAGAGAAATAAGGCGGGTTCTTCCTGAAGGCATGGGAATATAAAGGCACTGTACGGGAATCCACTGCTTTGGAACAATAAGAATCCAAGCGTGCTTCCACTCCACTCACTCGGTCTCTCCTCGTTCGATCGTCCTCTTCTATTTCTTCTGCGGGGCTTCGACAGTGCGGGTGCCATGGACCAGGCAAGTGCACTAAGAGCTAAATTTCCGGGGAGCACTGGCTGCTGCATCTCGGCGGAATTAGGTCTAGCACCACCGGCACTATTAGGCACCACCCTTCTTCCTCGGCCGCCCTGGGGTTTTCATCGCTCCCTTCCCGCCGTCACATCCCTCTAAAAGAATTCTTTTCAAACTTCCCTGTCTTTTTTGTCGGGAAGGACCTTAAAAGCACAAATGGTACTCCTACTCACTCTTCGCCGTTCGTTTCCCTCAATTCTTTCGCGAAAGGAAAGAAAGGGGTCGTAGGTACTTATTTCAAGATCCTGCCTCTCCATTTTCCCTTTAAATCGGACGCTGCGATTGGTGCACTGGTCTGTGGTGAATCTAAGTTTCCACTTAGCAGTGGCCGAGGGATATTCCTGCGCGACCAGTCGTAAAAATTAACATTTTCAGGCTAATTTCGAAAATTTTGTCGAAACTCATATAGTTATGATCCTAAAATAGCTTCTCAGTGGCATATTGGACATAGTAAGCATTGCTGGCCAGAGGGTCTTTGACTGCAGTAAGGATGACGCTTCAAGTCACCTTCAGTCAAACCCGATTCTCGTTGTTCCCCGGGTACTGTAAGCTCATGGGAAACCAATGGTGGCACGAGATGAGGAAACGATCCTCCTTACCTGTAAAGTGCGTGTTACACGCCATTGGGTTTAGAAACATATGAGGTTAGCCTCCACTCTTCAGTCGATACTCGTGTTATATACTGTTTGGTCCTGTAATTTCTCAATAAAGCCTCTATACCTTCTCACTTCTTTTCCTTTAGTAATATCCTACGTAATCATTTAAAAATACTCTCTGTTGACGATGTTCCTCAAAAACATAAAGAAACAGGAATTACGCTTTTCCAATTCGTAACTTTCTTCAATTATACCCAAATGTATAGTTATACCAATGCGAATACTAAGGGCATCATTTATTGGATTGTGAAATTCAGTTAAAATCACAAGAACTTAAAAGTAGCACATATCCTAAATCTAACCTTCAGCGATGCGATATCACGGTGGTGATGGAAAAACAGCTCTTTTTTAGAGTGTATCCCTTTAAGTCTTGGTTTCTGTCAAAATATCTCGCTTCTGTGAAAATATCGATTGATTACAGTGAGAGCTGCGTGTCTGTACGGAAACTGGTTTAAGTCCAAAACCATGTACCCTTGGTATTATGCCGTTGAGTGGGATTGATGCTTTTCAGATATATTATTGAAATACGGTGACGCTGAAAGCTTAAAATATTTTGAGGAGATGAATATCCAGATTTCACTCACTTCTCCGTGTAGGGTTCTTCATTGAAATACCTTTTTGTCTCTCTTCGGTTCAGCGTTAGTCATATTCCCTTTCGGCTTAGAGATATGCGCGTTCAGGTACGACAGCTAGGGAATTTGGCGAGATTGGTTTGTGACGGAAATGCATCAATGGGGAATCTGTGCGGGAAAGGAAGTGAAGGAAAGGATAGGACACAGTTACGGTCGAAGAATTTCCTACGGGGCTGTCTTTCCCACCTTGGAAAGATTCTGGCCCGGTTTGTGCTGCGGGATGTGGAAGGTATGAAATTCTGAGCCATTTTATTCTCAGCTGGACATGAAAAGAATAATGCCTCTTCATTCTTCTTTAAGTTTCCTTTTGCCCTGCACAATAACTCCCATTCAGTATGCGTTTCAATTCCCTCTCCGTGAGAATTGCTACGTCTATGAGGACCTAAATCCAGAAATCGCTTTAGGCACGCTATTGATTCTACTCTTTTCTCTTCGCAAATAGGGCAGTTTAATGCTCCAGCGTGTAACTCCGCCCTCGTAGCCCATTTCCGTTTTTGAGCTGCTCTCTATCCTATAGAACTCGGAACCATATACCGGAAATTCCAGGGCGCTTAAGTGATAATTGGACGATAGTGGGCAAAGCACATATCCGTTCACCCGCGTTCTTGTGTGTGCAGTGTCTATTTTATAATAGTCTTGAATTTAATTCGTGCTTGTTCTCTTCTTATGGATGGTGGTAACATGCCTTCAGTGTACCCGTTGCATTTCATCTGTAAAAGCTTATTGTTTCTCTTTAAATTGAAGCAAGGAATTCCTTTGTTAGATGGAAGAAACTAAAAATACTTAAATCGGTTGAATAAACTTTCAAGAGAATTCTCTGTGGTGACTCTTAGGTAGATTTCGCACCATACAAGGGGTTAACTTGGAGTAAAAAATACAATTGATACTTTAAAATACGCTTCTATTGGTAGTAATTATAGGAAAATGGATTTGCTAGCTGACGAAGCCTTTGGCACTACATGTACTCTTAAATTATACCACTCCATCGATGAAATTGACATTTTTTATAAAAAACGATACCCAGCTTTTTGTTGTGTTTTCTTCGCTGCCGTTCTCGTATTGTTCATATTTTAGCATGAATGAAATCCGTCTGTTGTTTTCCATTAGTTAAACCTCTCTCATTTTCATGCCTATTCAGTCAAAATGTAATGCGAAAACAAATATTCCCTTGAAATTATGCCTCTCATCCACACATTTTTTTTAAAGCGGTTCCCTCTTTCTATTTCATCCTCTCTTCTCCTCTCGCTATTTCCGATTGGTAGGGAAGAAAGGTCTTCAAGATTCAGGCTAACGGGGACCAGGCAGATCCCGGAGGATGAAGGGCATTGGGAAGGGTGGAACTCAAGAGTGGAAGTTTCGAAGGAACGGGTAAGAACTAAATCAGCAAAAACACGAAAAAGGTTCCGGGGGCACGAATTGGAGGTTATTTATTTTATATACTTCTCGGAGCTGCGGGCAAAAAAGTAGGAAGGGGGCTCGTGGTGAGGAGAAGACCAGAAGAAGAAGAAGATGCGAAATGAATTGGAGGTAAATGGGCAGATTATATCGATTGCAGATATTCTGCGGTGGAATATGGAGGGTAGTGTTTTTTTAATTAAAATTTCATGCCTAACAAAGATAATAGTTTTCGTAATAATTGTGGCGAGAGTATAGCCTCTTTCTTGGTTAGTTCATTCTTAATGTTATCAGAGTATTGCCATTAATGTGCAAACGAATCGTTTCCTAAAGAATTCAGGGCGTTCTCTTTTTGTATTCGGTAAATAAGTTTTCATTTTATCGGCCCCTAAACCACTTAAAACGGGACGCTAACTAAATGTGTTTTTTTTAAGTTTCAAGTATCATTTCTCAAGATTAAATTTTATTCGATATTAAATATAGCTTCAATTTTCCTGAAGTAGGTTCTCCGAGTTTATGAAAAAATAATACAGACTATTAGTTAACCATTCAGACTCTTGCATTTCAAAGCTGGAAAAAATGAGTATTCTATACTTACTTGATGGAATAAAAATGTGATCGTAAATAGAAGGAATGCCTTATTCAGATTCCTGGCGTAATGTAAATTTTTCCCTTTTTTTTCTACCTGGAGATGAGTTGTTCGGAACTCGGGAGTAATCTTGTCATGGTAAAATAATCAAAAGATGGAGAAAAAATTTGATTTGAGTAATAAATGACATGAAAATATTCGCCTCAATAGACTAGTTCTGATTGTTTATTCGCCATGGTTCTCGAGATATAATGTTGTGGTTCAAGCTGTAAGGTGGTGTGTATTTGATCGTTTTCATTGGAAATATAGATAGCATTAAATATGGTACAAATATTATTGGCTCAGAAAATCTCGCGGTTTATGAAATGTGTTCAGTCAACCGAATGACTTAAATACCATCATCATGCAATGCGTTTCCTAGCGGCACAGATGGAACATGGATTTTTCGTTAATTGAGTTTAATTTAATTTACATTCCAATGGAATTGTATGTATAAAAAATACAAATTTAACTTTTATGATTGGATTTTCAGCAGCTGAACTGGAACTGTGATTTTGGTTTCCGGTTGATGTAATGTAATAATTTATCAACTACGATTAATTTTGACGTGTGGCACGAAAGCGCTCACCGATTTAGTGCTGTACTAGCATTCATTGCTATGGAAGGAATTTAGGACGCTCATTTGATAGATTCGGATTCGTATGTAGGGTTTTCAAACTTTGTTGCTATTTTAAGCTGCACCATTCCATTTTTTTAAATTATTTGAAAATCCATAATGACAGTTAATGCAAATCTAGTTGTTTTCTCATTTATTCATATTTTGCGCACTTTTTTGTCCTTCATAACAGAGTTTATTGGTTGAATAATGATACCCAACAATTGTCACCTCTCCTCACAATCAATGGCTATTAATGGACTTAGGTTTTGACAGGTAGCTTCGATGGTTTCCGTTGAGTTTCATTTCGATCCAATCCACTCGTGAGTAGCTCCTGAAGCAGTCGGTCGGCATTCGCTCACTAACATTGTAATCTCTCTGCTTCTGCAACGTTGGCCTGACCACTAAGGGTGGGCTCCCCTTCCCTTTGAACCATATGGGTCATCCGGGCGTATATTATATGAATCGCTATTTATTTCCCCGGGGGAAAGGATCGCTTGGAATTGCATTTTCCAGGATCTGGGCCAAAAAAATAATTCGTATCGCACGTTTATTCCAACGGGCAGGCAGTGGAAGGGGACACAGAGGGACGGATAGCGGCCCTCACTTCCATAGCCGCCTGTTTCCATCTCCGACAATGCTAACGCGCCACGGCCTCCCCTCCCATTTCTCTGATCTCCGCTGGGTTCTCGCCCATCCGTCCATAGTCCCATTCCTCGCCTCTGGTGTAAACTTGCCTACGAAAAGAATTTTTCGTCTTTTTCCACTCTGTTCTCTCCCGCCTATTTTTTATATTTGTCTTTTCCCCCTCCCCTCTACCCCTTTATGCCTATGTAGTATGACTAATTACCCCGCAAAAAAAGCTTAATTTTTGTTTATCGGCGTGTCGGAAAATTAGGGTAAATCGAGTGTCTCCTTGTATTCGCATCACTGGGAAATGTATGGCGGCGAGCGTGCATTTTTGGGTTCACTGGTTCGGACTAATTTCGTAAAATGTCGTCGTGTTTCCTCGGTCGATTTTGTCCTGCAAGCCGCCATGGGCGCGGAGGGACGTAATTTTTCGGTCACGTCGCGTCACAAACCAAAATGAACGCCAGGAAAGTCTACTTTTATTTCGGAGGCTTAGGAGGCTGGGCTTCTCCAAGCTCGAGCGGTCCGTATAAGATTTTGGGCCCCATGGTAATTCATGTGCGACGAGAAAGAAAACTGCGCGCTTTTGCGACGAGGTGTGCGTCGATTTTATTTTCCCCGGATCTTGCTCTTTCCCTGGAAATTTGAAATTCGGCTCCGCATGTTTTGGTGATCGTTAGTTTTTTCTTTTTATTTGGTTAGGATTTCTCGTTTTTTTCATATAATTTGAAAACTTTCGACCGTACGAGCCGTTCTAGTATGATAATGCCTTTTTTTTAATTCTGCCATCCCATTCCAGAAAAAAATTTGGAGTGCGAGTGCAGACTTAGGAAGTGGTTATTGCCTCATGGATGACGATTGCGTTTGTGTGTGTGTGTGTGTGTGTACATGAGGGAGATCCAGTCCGTTGGTTCGCTCTTTTTTTACCGCATCGAAGAGGGCAAGTACAAAATGGCGAGCGCGGAGGTGTCACCCCATACTCCACCCACCGTCTCTCTCTCCGCCTATCCCCCCTCCGCTACACGTCGCTGTTTCTGTTCGCCCGTGCGTTCTCTCGCGTTCTCTGCGCGTCGGCTCGCATTCCCTTGCTCGCTCAAACCCGACGTCCCCGCATCCCCCCCTGACAGCCGCGCCAGCTTTTCTCGACGATGGGACGAGGAAGGCGAAGTCCACGCGGCGGATGTTGGACCTTGGGCGGAGTGGAATGGAGATGGGAGCAGTGAAGGGGGCGATTGATCCCTCCCTCCCCTTCACGTGCATCCTCTCTGTCTTGCTGATTCCGATGCTGCTGAATCCTGAGCTCTGGCCCGGTGAAAAAAAAAGAAAGTTGGCAGGAAGGAACGACCGCCCGCGAAGGGTTTTATCCCAAAAAGAAATATCGAACTGTGAAGTCGCAAATTCCGTGTGCAAGAAATGGAACATGATGCGAAGAAGTGACTCCGTTTTTCTGCGGATCATCCTTTATCGTGCTCTTGTGCAAAGAATTACTTCTGATGGTGGAATTAGCCGAAATCTCGTCTGACATGTGGCGGAGTCGGCGCAAGTAGCGAAAAAAAGGTGTTTCTTCCAATTTCTGATAATAATATGAATGGAATAAAATTGGATGAGAAGTTGTTTTATTTTGTCACCTCGTATATTAAAACACGGGGCAAGTCCATGGCACTCGTAAATTTCCTAATACTGTTCAAAAAGAGTAGGTGGTGTTGCAATCGCTTAAATTAATGGGATTCATTCGGAAAAATTCGCACTTCATTTTGACTGTGGAACGCGAACGCTGGTCAATAAAAGGAACAGGAAATCATCTAAAATAACCGTTAATGTGCTCTTCTAGTCATTCCGGGAATGGAATTTCTTAGGAGATTGACGCTCAAGTGGAGTGGAATGGTGAAACAGTTTCTCTCCTTGTTTTTATTATTGGTTGCATACTCCCGCATGCGGGCCTTCGACCTCCTGCATTACTATCCTCCTCTTGTAGTTCACCTCGGAAAGGTCGAAGCAAACTTGAATTTTTCAGCCTCATAAAAGAGCAAGTCACAAGCGAGTTCCTCTCGAATATTTCGTTCTTTTCGCCCAGCTCTTCTTTGCATCCCCATCCTTCTTCTATCCACTGCGGCCTTCGACAAGATTTTCCATCGATTTGTTCCGTCTCTCAGTTTCGGTCAGCGACACCCCGAGAATTTATAATATAGCTCATTGAAAAAAATCTTTCTAAGAGGGATCATTGTGGATTCCCGTTGCAAATGTCCATCGTTTCAGCAACATTTCTTCGTGTGTGGTGTTGAAAATATTCAGTGACGTCTAATTTCATCGTTTATTGATCGGAATATATTTGAATGAACTTTAAAAATCATAAAAATGACCCTAGTGAAATTGAACTATCATGTACTCGTAAAATATCAAATAAACGTGTTTACAAAATTGGATACAGTGTAATTAGTTATTTCTCGGTTTACTTTACGGCTCCCTGTGGCGATATTTATCTTTTATTGCCCTTATCAAACATGCATATGTGATTAGAAATTGGATAGAATTAAATTGAATATTAATACATTATTTTTCCATATTGTCTACGTGCCTCTTATGTTGCTAATTCGCCGCACGCCCTAGCATTGAGCGGCATCTTTCGTGTGGGGAAAAATGTAAAAACCCAAATGAAATAGAACGATGTAGGCTATCGATGGTGTTCCCTAACTCTATTAGCCTGAAGAAAAAGAGGCAAAGGAACATGATGTATGTGTTATGTGAAACCATTGAGTGAGTCTTGTGTGAGTAACGGCAGGAATCAGAGGGGTATACGATAGATACTCGTATGTTTTCTCGTTTATTAAGCAAAGTTAAAGGAAACTAATTTACTGACGTATCGAGGATTTTCGATATAACATAGGTCTTTCTTTGGTATGTCTCTCTCTAACGTTTCATCGATTCCACAAAGTTTAGTTGATATTATGTATATATTTGGATTTAAAAATTTTGTCTACCTTTGGTCTCATTATTTTTTTTTGATATCTCACTTATTTATGAGGCATATAAATGGCTGTAGAAAATTAATACATATTAGCTCTTGGATTTCAAAGGAGTGGTTAGATTGCTACAAGAACACACAAATAGATTAGTTTCGATCTTTTCATACTTTATCCAGAATTAGAATGACGAACTACCTGGAAAAATTAGGAGAAGAATTTCAGGGAGCAAGCTGTTTCCATTATTCTACAAACGGTTTCTGTACATTTATCTTTATTTTTTTTTAGCTCTTTTCTGCTTTGCTCGGCCTCCATCATCCAGAATAGATGGTGCCGCTCATCAATTTGGTCAGCAACCTTTTCTTTACGCGTATGCTGTCAAATGCTCCAATAACCTCGGTTTTTCTTCATGAATTTTTTCTATGTTCCCTTAGTTTAGATTTTGTTTGCCACTGATTAGTATTTTTCCAAGAGCGCTAATAAAATATCTCCCCTTTTTTCCCAATCCGCGTCTTTCTGATATTTTGTCTTACTTGGCCTGGCCCGGCATGTTGCAAATCCAAACTTCCCGAGTTATAGAGTTTCTTCCACTTATATATTTTTTATTATTTTCGTGTATCATCGCCTTCA
Source organism: Hetaerina americana (assembly GCF_022747635.1). Taxonomy (NCBI): domain Eukaryota; kingdom Metazoa; phylum Arthropoda; class Insecta; order Odonata; family Calopterygidae; genus Hetaerina; species Hetaerina americana. Next base: position 28,003,450 of record NW_027287095.1, on the reverse strand, counting down.
CAATTTCTTCACTATCTGGTTGCATGGATATAATTTCTCGCCATGCCAATTCTACAGAATTATCGAATAAATTTCACCCGATTTACTCAATTCTGTCTCTTAGGACAAGTTTGTTTTTACTAATAACTCAATGCGCCCGAGTGCATTGAAGTATTTTCCTATTCTAGGCATTTTTATTTTGATATTTTTTCATCGTCTAGGTGTTACTGAAGTGACCCGACATTTCTATTGCCTAATGTATTCACACGCTGTGCTGACGCTCTCTTTCGAATACTCATTGAGAGATCTTGAAATATGGAGCAGTTTATCTCAGAAATATTTTATTTGAACGATTTCTATCGCATACTATATTTTATGTAATTAGTAAAAGGTTAAGAAAAGAGAATGCAGTTGGCTCTTAATCTTTGAGATTGCATTTTACTTACGGAGGTCATTTTATATCGCAGAACTCATGCTATTGATTAAATTTTTACTTCGTCGATGTTAATCTTTTGAGTTCATACGAGTTTGAATTCACACTTCACTAGACAACAAAGAGTTTTTTCCTACCAGTCGTAAATGATTTAATTTATTTATCATCAATTTTTTATGAACACGTATAATTTTCTTTTAAATGCGTTATTAGTGTACCGACGATAATTATTCCAAAATGGATATTCTTCGTTCGGATTTTCATTTATAATGACTTCGTCTACCGTGATCGAGACGAGTCAAGGGATAACATAATGAATTATGAATTAGGAATAGGATAATAAATATTCATGAGTTAATCTGGATAACAAATACCGTTTAAATTGTTGACTAACTAAATTTAATTTTATGCTAAGAAAAAATATACACTGCTATGAAAAAGAATGCCGTGATTCGCTGATTATAATATATTGTTAATAATTCAAGGGGAGGTTTTATAGTTAAATTTCTGATGAATGCCGGAAAGGTACTTTTTCTCTCACTAATCGAGGAGAAAACATATCCGTGGATTGTATGTGCTTTTGCCTCATTTCTTGTGGAGTCGTTTTTCTTGGCATCAATTGAGCAAGAACACGTAAACCACTGAATAATATACTCTGGTGCCTGGTTGCATAAAATCTAAAACCAAGACCACGTGAAAACATAATATTGAATGATGTCTATGTATTTGGTCCCACAGATTAAGAAAATGCTTTTTTCTCCTTCTACATGTTCAATTACTCGGAAGGTAATTACGGAAAGTGTTTTGTCGTGAAAAAGGTCACGGTATTTTAAAAAATACACATTTTACGTCACAAGAACTCGTTTTGATGCTTTTCCTATATTATCTGGCGATTTTGTTGAGTTTTATTATGCATGACACTGGGACCTTGTGGTCGCTAAAATTTAAAACAAGTTGCGTAGAGCAACACCACAGTTCGTTTGTGCTTTTTTGTCAGATATGTGAGAATGAATTAGTTTATATGGATTTGGCATACCATCAGCGGCACTTAACACATGATTAATATTTTCTCTATTTTCTCAGTTTAAGATTAATAATTATATAATATATATAATAATTATTATAAAGTCAGAATGGAAAATGGCAGCCGTCTAATGGTTTCAGAAACTTCTGCTATGCTAGGTTTTTGCTGAAACTTATCGATTCATTATTTTAATTGACTTAAATTAAATTGAATATTATTCTTCTCTATGATTTTTGATTCAGATGAATTCCCTTCTAGTTCTTAAATCCAAGGAAGTTTCTATTTATTAAGAGGCTCCTCCCCAACATGCCAACTAATTGGTGATTCAGGAAATAACAACCCATTAAAAGGTGATGAATCGTACTTACCTCTTTCATCTAGTGACTGAATGTGTACTATTTCGTTGTCAAGCAAGTGAAAGATATTTGCAATTTTAGAGATTACCTTGGTAGGAATAGATACCGATTCATATGGAGGGCTCGGGCAAGTCTCTTAAAAAGTGAAAGAAAACACGTTTTATGACTAAATAAGGAAATGAAAGCAAAGACATTTCAATTGATTTTTGCGGACACCTTTATGGAAAAGAAAATGTGAGATAGTTATTTAAGGGCTGAATGTGATATTTTATTTTGTCGGCATGTTTCAGCGCGAGGGGTTTTATTTACTGATTGGGATTTTTACTAATTGCCAATCTAAAAAATATGGATACCTAAAAATTCTAAAAAATAATCAGATTTTCACATGATTCCTTTGGCTATTTTGCTTTCGAGATATAGTCATTTCTAATAGTATTTGATTTTTCTATGAACTTACGAGGTGACTGGATGTTGATTATATTCTGGCCGCTTATAGCTCGGAATGTTGACAAAGATTTTTCTTTCTCCATGGTCCATTGGTTGTATGTTTTTTCCCCTAACAATTCTTTCCAAGTTACTCTTTCAGATCTTAAAAAGAAGAGAAAACTTGATCATTGTTTCGAAATAGGATTGTTTGTCGTTCCATAGTGATTCAGTGAGAAAAAAATGCTGAAAGAAACTTCGCAGGAAGTATACTTTTTTATCTGTATTATTAATTTTTTGCCACATTAAGCTTGAATATTATTTATTGTGCAAAGGGTATACTCTTATTTACACAGGACGGAGATCTACCCTGAGTAAATAAACCAACCCTCATGAATGTGCGAAATGCGGTTTTTTTCTATACGTACTATTCCCTTTCGGTCTTAATTGTTAAAAGAGTTTTATATTGAGTTTCTTCGTCCTTTTTCAGATTAAAAAGCGCAATTGGTGACCAATTGTAAGGTCAAGTGATTATATATAAGATTATATTTAAGCACAGACTGTTCTAACATGTCTGGTGTTTTCGGTTAACTTTTATGAGACGCTTTGTCTCTGAAATGCTCCTTCCTAGCAAATCGCCAAAAATCTCATTTTTTTCTGTTTTGAGTAATAGAGTCATTATGTAAGTCTTTCTAGTTTCAGTCTTTTTGTAAAAATTGTACTTGAAGTAAACGTCGATGCGTTGAAACTATTATTTGAGAAATACTGCTATTTTCCCTTAAATCATGAACATGGATTGCCACATTGCTGAGCTCAGAGCCTTAGAATGGGGGAATCTTGCGTCATCAATTAAAAGACTATATAATCGAATATTTAAAAACGTAAACGATAAGGGAACGAATATGGAGTACTGGTAGGGGTTAAGAAGTAGTCTTGAACGATTAAAAAGTTTGGAGAGCATTGCATATCATCTTCGCAAATGAAATGGGATTGAAATCCCTTGGAATTGCATAAAATATTTAATTAATTCAAAGTAATGCAAAAATTTTCCTTATATATTTTAAGAAAGGACGTATGTCATAGTCATTGCACAAATAATTTTTTTCAGCCTCAAAAAATATAATTTTGCGATTAAGATTTCAAACAGTTTATAGGTTGGATTGAATCTATTATTTAATTTGCCTGGGCTAAACGGGGTACCACTCTCACCTTTTCTCCCAATCCATAAATAAATAGTGCATTTATTATTATAAAACTGAAGAAGAAAAAGAAAAGAGTGCTAGAGAAAATTGCATGTCAAGCCTGTAAAGTTTAAAAATATAAATAGTCAATGTAAATATATATGTGAATGTGAATATGAGTTAAAGTAAAAGGAAATATATGACAATAATGAAGGTATAACGAGGAAGTGAATCAGAAGCCTGGTGCTGCCGGGGTTGTGCTTGTGTACGTGTATGTAGTCTTTGAAGACGGCATTGGAAAACCTTCACCGTCGGCGTCCCACGGAGGTACTATGGGAAGCCATTGCAGAGCTAATGCAAGTGGTGGAGAAAGACTGCTCCACCCGGCTCATTCCTTTTGTTAGAATAAGAGCAGGCACATTACGAAACACAAAGTTGTAACCATGACAGTAATCAAAAATGCAAATGCGAGAGGAGACACCAGAAGAAAGAATCACTGTGAGAACTGTCAAAACAATCTGTGGTACTTATAATTCATTGTAAGGGATATGATTTTCATACGATCAACTCCTCAATATCAATTCGTAATCACGAACAAGATAGAGGTATAGATTAACAGCTGGAAAAATTACCCTTGTAATTTTTTACAAATGCATTTTTATTTTACAAAAATTCACCTGCGTATTTCATTTCATTTCTTGGTGGGATTGGTTGATTAATCAACGATTGACTCATTTCAATCATGCAAGTAAAAAGATCTGCAACCCATGTATTTAAATATTCTTTTAATTGATACAAGTGCATAGCAGTATTATTTTGGAACTTAAAACAATGATTTTCAGTGCACAGATCTAGTTTAATACAATATATATACGGGGTTTTTATAAAAAATAGATTACCCTTACCTTAGTAAGCTGGGAGTATTTTTTTACTTCTTTAAAAAATGCATATTTTGATATATTTTTCCGGATAATTTATTTATTTTTCTAATTTAATTATTTGTTGATATTTTATTTTCAAGTAGCTTCGTCTACCGTTTGTGAATTTAAGTTTTAAATAAAAACACGTTAATCATAATACATTTTCCAAAGCATAGGTTGCTGTCACCTGCATACCCGCTGTTTTGAAAGTATTATGAAGATCACGTCCATTTCAATATGGATTTTATAAAAAAACAAGATTGATGGTGAATGAAATTTATGGACAAGTTCCTGCTTCCATTCCATTTAATATTCATCGTGGGATTGCATGCTCACTCTAGAGTGAGTGATTTCTCTTTTTAAATTTCTGTTGTATTCTCTATTTAATGGGTGAGCTCTTTGTTGCGCCCATATCCTCATTTATGTCTTTTGTTTTAAAATCGCTCATAAAATATTCATTTCTAGCCCTTAACGTGACTGAATTTTTCTCTCTGACTGACAAGGAAGTTCTATTGATATGAAAAAGCGAGCGAATCAGTACAGAGGATAGTAGGGATGTCTTTAAATTTGCAACTACGCCATGCATGACGAATCAGTTTAAATCTTGTACGTGCATTGAAGCCCTTTGCATCAGTTCCCCTTCTATAATTTATGCCCCTCTCCGCAGCCTTTCTATTGCTCGCAGGAATAGATTTTAAAAGTAATTGAAGGATTCAAACATTCCTTTCAAGTAATTTTATTTCACACAAATTCTTGCTCAATCATTTTCCATCTTATTGAAACTATCTACTCGTAGATCAGCAGTCAAATACCCCTTTTTCAGGTATTTTTGTCTTAAATTCAATTGCTCTTAGTCTGCACTGAAACGCTTGGACTTTTGGTTGATTCTGTGCATCGTCAAGCTCATCATGAATGTTTGTTGGCTTTTGTTAATATTAATAGCTATTGATAAAGAGGAACACGTGCAAAAACTGCTGTGTTTCCCCTCTTGGCCATTGTAACTCTGCGTATTTGTGGAACTGTTTGTAAAAGTTTCAATAAAGAAATAATGATTCAGTAAGTATTTTTGTATTTCACTCAATTCTAATCGTAAAACATCGTGTTTTTTGGGGAATCAAAGATTCACGTGACTTTTGCTTTATAATAATTTAATAGCCTTATTTTGCGCTGTATTTTTACGGCGGGTACGAAATCCATTGCCTTGGTTTAATGGAAAACTTTTGCATTTCATATTTTTACTCTTCGTGAGAAAACTCTTGCAAATTTACGTAATATTATTCCCGTATTTAAATTTTAATTCCCTTGAACCATCATTGTCGTCGCATTTGGCATTCAGTCTTTCAGTCAAATATGCCCTAGATTCCGAGTATGAAAAGTAATCAGTACGTCGCCTGGAATGTAAATAAATCACTAATGCACCATTTTCACCTGACTCCCATGACAGCAGATTGTTACCCATTGTGAAATTCGTTCCTCTCAATTCTAGAATTTCCGGCGTGTTTTACGTTTTATGGAAAATAAACTTTCATGCCATATATTGGCCAAAGCAATCAATTTCATGTTACAATGTGAAATTCATGATTTTTCCTACAGACCTGATTTCCTCTCAATTTTATACTTTCACTTTGATTGCCACTTTACGTTACAAAAAAATACGTCTGTAAAACACTGTAGCCATTTATGCTCCATGAATGCGTAGGAACGTAACGGTTCAGTATGTCTCCATGAATTATGATGCTAACGTTTTTTCTTTGTTGTTTAAATTTTACAAACATGTCGTAGAAAGTTTCAACTGGCATTTTCGTTTCAATAAAATAAAGAGGTTCTTGGATTTCATAGAGATATTAAATATGAAATAAATGATCATAATCACTCCATGCAATTCTTTTATTTTTCTTACAATAATATTTATAATATTTTTGTTTCGGAAAGCGGATTGACGACATCGTCCGTGCCCATTTTATGACTCTTCCCCAATCATGTCCCAATGCCCTCTTTCATACTTGGGAAACCAAAATCTAATTGGAATGTAATCGTTGCAATAAGTGCATTAAATTGAAAATTCATGAAGCATTTTGTGGAAAAATCTTTTAAAAGGATAATTTAAATTTTAGCGTAAATGACTGCGTCGATAAAAACGCCCGTTTTCATTAGTCACAAAACTGTAAGCTGAATTAATCCCAGAAGTTTTGATTTTAAGTTAAGCCGCATATGAAGTGTAGGTTCTCTTCTTTTTGACCATTACTAATGTAGATATTAAGGGTCCGTTTGTGTAGATTTCGACTTATTCCCATCTCGCATTCACTCGCTTCACTTGCTATCCCTCTCTTTTCCACACCCCCTCGAATTTTTTCATTTCTCTTCTCACTTGTCTCCCGCACCAGTATATTTACCCCTCCCATGCCCCCTCCCCTGCACTTTGAGAGATATATGGGGCGCCCTCTGACCCGTATATCAACCGCCATTAACATAATTGGGAGACGATGTCATATGCGGTTTCACTATTCCCTAACCCTCTCTCCACATCCTTCTCTCTCCCTATCCTGCCCATCCACTAACGTGCCCACCGCAGATACCCTTTCGGTCTCACGCGCCTCCCCCCATCCTCGATCGCTTCCCTCCATGCCTCCTTATTTTATGCACATACTTTTTGTCACAGACGAGGTGAATTCCTACGCCTCGTATACAGGTTTCAAATCCGCACTCAACGGTGTTCATAACTCAAAACTGTTCCGTTTTTTTTTCAAAGGGGTGTCACACGTTGAAACACTTCGTTGTAATGTAACTTGAGTAATTGCAGCGTTTGGCAGGGATGGTGCTATATATTTTTAACGATTAGTTTTAAAAATTAAGAACATAGAGAACCCTCAATCGGAAAGAAAGCCGCGTACGTTTGAGTTATTCAGAGCAGTTCACAGAGGAATGGAAGGAAAAAAACACTGAGAAAGGTGATGGAATTTTGTAAACTGAGAAATATTTTTACTTAGCATTATTAAGTTAGTCTTTTATTTAAAATATTGATAGTAAAAACGAGAACTCCTATTATTTTTTTAAAAAAGCTCATGTTTTTTGACTTGAGGTTTAATATTGATCTTAAAAAAAGTACATATTGATACCATCTTCCTGGGCCCGTTCTATTCCCCTGATTCAATTCCCAACTAAAAATCTCCAGAAAATACACCTTGATAAATATTTGAAGCCACGGATATTATTTAAGGTTCCAATTTATTCTAAAATCCATTAAGTGTTGAGAAAAACTGGCAAAATTGAATTGACAGGTGAAATAAACTTGTAAAAAATTCGCTAGTATTGTGAGTTATTTCTCTAAAAGGATAAGCGTCACATAGGGTATTGTGTGATGTAATTTGACTTTATTGAAACCCAAAACTATGCATGTGGACTATCCGTTACCTAGTCACATAAGTAATCTTTTGATGAAACTTCCATATCATCTGTCTCATCAGGCTGATCCCTTCCCTTTTTTCTCCTGAAATTTTCTTCCATTGTCGTGTACAGTAGTGAAATTCAAGTTGATTTCATTAGAGTTAATGTGGAATATCATTTCAATACTCAAGATAATAGTCAAAGGCATCGCAGAGATACTTGTAACTTTAGCATTACCATTTAAAATACACGTTGCATGCATTTTCTACATCTCCATTTTTATGCAAATTGACGTAGAAGCGGTTAGACGCTATGCATAGATGGGCTAAATGTTTTGTTTTAATTTTAAACTTATCCAATTAGACCCAGGGAATTTTTAATGAATTGGTATTCTTACTATAAACACTGGCAGAGTTGTAAAGCCACTCGAATATACTCTGCATGCCTTCGTAGATAATTTTGAAGATGACTTTTTGACACAATTTCTCTCTTCTACTAGTTTAATCATGCAGTAAATGGGTACGTTAAACTTTCATTCATGCTGTTTACTAAACCTAAATATTCTTGGATTCAACTTTTCTGAGTTTCTGTTGTATTTTCTCAGGAATTCTAATGAATTTTCTCCACTTTTCTAATTATGAACACAACCTATTTTCCTTGCTTTAACATAGCATAGCCTACATGCCCTCTAAAAATAATTCTTAACGTATGATAAACTATCACAAAAAAGGTTTTGAAATATCTCTGGATTAATACTACTCAGGATAAGATAAAACAACATTGAGCTTCCCGGGTATGTGTACATGTTGATATTAATTGAATTTGTCTGAAATGGATGATTTTAATAAGAGGAAATCAGAGCAAGCAGGAGCGTGTTTTATTGGAACATTTATTGCAAAGTCTACCTTCTTTAAATAATACTTCTATTATTTCCCATGCCTTGAAACTTGGTTTTGTGATAATTTTCTCTTCTCCAAACGTCACTTGTCTATTTTGTAATGCGAAATAAGAACTATTTTCACCCCTTGAAATGTAATCTATATTTTAAGATTAATTCTTGAAGCTCATCAAAAGAATCTTATTTCATAGTATATTAATAGCGCATTATTGTTTATAAAGCGCTAATAGTTACATTGCGACCTACTTCGGATGCCATATTTTAAAAGAGAAATCATTTTTTTCTAGCACGTCTTCAGTCGTGTGGTTTTGGAATTGCATGTCGGTATTAATCATTTATCCCAATGCCAAAACGTCGTGCAAGTAGCACCTTCAGTTTCTCAGTGTTCAATGACTGTGTGGCATACAGGTAGGCATTACAAAAAGGCTTTTTTTTACAGTGTTAGCATTCCTATAATCACTGAAATTTGAATATTCTTTGTGTTGGGTATCTGGTTTTATTGCGATTGCTTAGCTACAATTGGCGAGTTCTTTAAATTATTACACCTTATCGTTGAAGTTTCCTGCTGAACGGATTTGAAAAGAAAATCTTAGATTCTTTTAAGCATATTCTTGTTCATTTTCCTCGGTATCTCCAGTGATTTACGACTAATATTTATCCCAGATACTGATCGAATCCATTTATACCTGATTTTTCAATGTGGAGAACTTGCCATCTGTTTGAGGAGTAAACTCCCTACCCTACAGTCCTCCGTAATGTACTGTCGCGCTTAACGACCGTTGCGCGGATATGGCGACACCTGTGAACGATTGATTTCCTTCTCACCCCCACCCATCATGGACAAAGAGAGAGAGGGGGGGATGGAAAGACCCACCGAGGGCCGGCGTTTCCGCCATCACGCTCCATTCTCTCCGTCTCGGTGACCCAGCTCTCCCGCACACATACGCCTAACGTCCACGTGGAAAACATAGCGGCGAGGGCGACTCTGGCACCCGGCGGTAACCGCCCACGCGCACTTGACCCCGTCGAGTCGAGCGCCGAGCCGACGAGTCTCCGTCGACCGCGAGTACGGGGTGCGGGAAGGGTGCAGTACCTTTCTCCATGAGCACGCGCCGGAAGCCTTCTTAATTCCAACCGTCGGCCTATTCCGGTGTGGTATGCTCGCCGACCCTCGCTCCGGAAAGCCTTATTGGTTGACCCGGATTTCTCGAGGCGGCCGAGTGCACGCTGGCCCGCGTGAATATGATAACTGATACGGAAGTTTCATCGTGCAACCCGCAACCATCCGTGGTTTTCTTTTCTCTGTCAGCAATCTTAACTTCTCCCCCCGTTTTTCTCTGTTTCCTTCCTTCTCTTCCTCTGTATGACTCTATCTCTCTGTTCTCTCTTCCCCTCTATTCCTTCCATCCTCTTATAACTCTCGTGAGTGAATAGGGCCGTGGGACAGTGAGGGGTGTGGCTGGAGCTTTTTGAATCGATAATGTGGCCCACACGGCGTGTTTCCTCTCCTGACCGTGTTCGTTCACCATCCCTCTTTTCCGCTACATTCACTGATAAAGGCACAGATAAATATTGCAAACCCGAGTGTATACTTTTCGGTAAAAATTTAAGGTCTGCAGTTTTATCTTTTGCTCCTATAATATTTGATATATTTCCGTAAGGGATCTAAAAACTATGTTCATGCTCTGAATCATGTGCCTGTCATGTGTTATATCATTAATTATGTTCGCCATGATATTCTTAATAATGCTTCTCTAAGCGATAAAATATAAGTATCTATTTTTCACGTTTTCGTAAAAAATTTGTTATTTTTCCTTAGGTTTTGGAAGTCGTTTATTCTTCTTGGGATCATGTTCAAATCTGAAGTTCAGATGAATATGAGAACAAGATGAGGCTTGAATTGGTGGCGCCCCATTTTTATTTAGTTTAATGAATTTTACTGTTTTCGCTTTGTTGACGCAGGCTGACGTTTACCCTGGGACATTTTTTTGGAATATTAGTTTGTAAGTTTTTAATTTTTACTCTATTCCTATGGAAAAGTACCCCTTAATTGGTTGAACAACTGTATTGAATCACACGATGGCTTTCTTTTCATAAATAATATACAAACTTATACCTCTTCAGAGTAACCAACCTCTATTGTATCTTTTTAAATATAAATTTATAATCCAGAGTTAGCTTCTTATCTAGGTCCCTCTTGTCTCTTTTTTTTTAAATTCCCATAATTCATTTCTTACGTTTGGAGGAAGGTAAACTTCCCAAGACTTAAATTGGAACGTCCTAACAGATAGTGAGTTCTTAAAAAAATTATTGTTATATTTTAGTTATGTTTGGATGCTATTTTGTGCAAAGGATGCTCGCTTGCAATAGTTGTAGCATTAAATTCTTTAGCTCGAAATAGTTGGTATTCGATTCAAAGGAGGTACCTTAAAAAAATAATCATATATATTTTGCTACACTTGTAAGAGGTGTAAAACTTTCTATATTATTTAGCGAAAGATAAGATTTCAATGTAATAGACCATAAACCCTTCATTCTTCCAAATAAAAAACTGAATTTCACGTATACATGAATTAACTAAACCTTCTACTAAAAATTTACCATTAAAGAATTAATGTAGAAGTGATTCCCAGGGTTACAAAATAAACCTCATAAACAGATGTTTATGGAGTATTCCGTCATTTTTTCGTTACTCTTCATCCTTCATTGACTGGTTGAATTGCATTCTGGAGTTCTGGCAGGTTTAACTAGACTGTCGATGTTTTCACAATAGGGGGTTTCACTTCGTTTCCTGTGCAGGACGTGAGACTCCCCCTTAGAAGAGTGTCACTTCGATGCAAATCCGCTTGAAAATTCTCCTGTTGAAGTTTCCTTTCCCCTCTACTCGCGTGATTTCCGTATTGACTTGCATGCCTACCCGACGTTCACAGGCATTTGTTTCCATTACACCCCAGTAAGTTCCGATAGCGGCCCTCAGTGTTGCTTTGCTTCCAGTTTTCCTCGCAAATACTTCCTTAACGATCTTCTCGCTTTTTCATTGTTTCCTGGAGTACTTTTCTTACGGATTTTGGTTTGGCCAAGCCTTCGCTCAGCAATATTTTTGAGTGACTTTCCATCTTGTTTACTCCGTATTTCCGCATTACCATATTTTCTTTCTCTTAATTTTCCACCGGTATTTTCAGCCTCTAGTCGGTTATGTCTTTACTCACCAATGCTCCTGCAAGAATTTAAATCTGATTTGGCGAATTCTTCGAGATGGTGTTTGCCAAGCCAAACGGAAGACTTTATTTTTCGTGAAATTTAGCTTGCTCGAGGAAGGAAATGCGAGGCTCTTGTATCAACCAAGTCGCAGGGGAGGAAATCATTTGAAAATTACGGTCCCTTTTATGAGTTTTATGCTGGTTAAATTAGAATGTGAGTCAACTAGTTAGGGAAATTATCACTTCAGTTTTAGTTTGGTAAAGCAGCTCTTTTCCAAATTCCTCGATCTTTTGATTTCCTGAGTTTTGAGGGGAGACTTGATAGCTGAGGTTCTTGTCCAGTAGACGTTGAAATTCCAGTTAATTTCAATTTGTGAATTTGCATCATTACAGTTGATTCCTCAAAAATATGCAGATAAGTTTGGAGAACTTATAAAAAAATGTTTAGAGATTATTTTTACATTGAGCGATGAGGTATTTTCAGATACGTATATTTATATGTTATATGTGTTAAAAAGGCATTTTAACTATCGTAGTTTATCCATGGTGCCGGTTTTACTTTGAATTTGTTTAAGTATCCTAGTTAGTCATGTTAAGTATTAATTATTTATCTTAAAAAGTCTAAGTAATCCTTTGTATTCGAAATTTTTATTTAAAGATTGGATAAAAATTGCGAATACATGGGTACCGACTGGCTGGACATTGTAAAAATTAATTTATTAAGCATTCCAATGTTTCTCATCAAAATGAAAACGTTTAAATTGTTGTTTCAATAATAATAAATTAAAACTGAAGAAATTACTTGTTTTGAAAAAGCGCTTGATTTTTTAATCCCAAAATTTTATTGATTTTACTCTGCGCCTCGTCGAATTGGATGGACAACCAAGCTACAGTTCTTATTCGATGGCTTATGTCAGTTTAAGAATCTACGGAAGGCTTGTATTTTATTTTCTTTTGCTTGGGGTTAAAGTTTGTTATATTTTGTAAAAAAATAAAAAATCTTTAATGTTTTATCCATTTAAAAGTCAAGGTAGACAAAACTTCATTTATCGTGCAAGCATTGCTATCGATGTATACAGTTTTGTCCTTTTTAGGCAGCGGCTTTAAAATGTAGCATTTGATTTATGGATGTGTTATAATAATTTCTACAGTTTTGTGGATTAGGATTTTTTCACATTCAGATACGTCAGGTAAATTATGCGATCCTTCAAGAAATATTTAATGAGTTTATAAATTCATTATTGAGCAACGAGCCAATCTAATGGAATCAGAAAGTTGCTTAATGTCGGATAAGAAATATCATTTTTGATATTTTTAATAGCTTGCTTATAGTAAATTGGGGAGCACCTATAAAGATCATTATAACTGTGAAGATTATTTTTGTTTATTTTAACCTCTTCGGCAGTTAATATGTTAGAATTTCTCTTTTGATTGATTTTGCAGTTCTTCAGTTTTAAGTAGTCATATGGCTGGTATAGAATTTCTCGGCGAACTTTCTTGGTTGTAAATCATTGCATAAAAAATAGCATTTGTGGAGGGATTTCACTGGAGGGATTTCACTCTACTCAATGTAAATTCATCAAAAAAAGTCCTAACCACCGAATGACCTCGTGGTACCTTAAGCAGGCTTAGATAACTGATCCTTTTCCCGTGACAGCGTGGGTTCAGATCTAGATATGAAACCATTTTCTCTCATAGTTTTCCCTATTTGAGCAATCATTAGTCACTAATGCCGCTTAGGTTTTCTCTCGCACTCGGTTTCATGGGCGGATACGAACGTGTCTATCGAGCAATCGCCTGAGCAATTTTGTGCTTCCTATTGGTATTAAATGGTAAAGCACGTGGCACCTTCGCCGTAGAATTAAACGCCATTGGACGAGCTGGATTTTAGTCGGTCCTAGGTCGCATTGAAGGAGGCGAGGCGTGAGAGGACAGAAAGGGGACTGGCGTTTTAGCGCAGGTGCTATTGGGAAGGGTGTGGGGGACAAGGGAATTTTGGGGCAGCCCAAAGGGCGATTTGCGGTGGTATGCCACCAGGAGTGCCAGAGGTGGGAGGGTGGGGTTCACGAGCGGACCGGGAGAAGTCGACTTCGGAACAAATCGAGCGTACGTGACTTGCGTAACTTGGTGATCCTCCTCCAACCCTTACCACCAAATCTACCTTTCTCACTCTTAAGCCAAAGCTCGGTTCATGCTACTTTTCTTCCCTTCGCGTACTTATTTCGTCCTTGGACACAGTTTATTTTCCTGTATTATCCTGTTTATTCAAATTTTGGTTATTTTATCTCTGAAATACGATTTAAATTGGTGAAATTATCCCGCAGATACCACTTTTATTACTTGATTCTCTTCCAACTTATTTGATTCCCTACCTTTATTAGTTTACGACTATCGTCTTCAATTCATTTTTTCTAGCCTCTTCTAGGGCCCTCATTTCGTTGATGTCATGCCGTTTCCTAACGTGTTTGTTCCATGCGATACTTCGTCTCAATTTCCTTTTAACAGACCTATTCTTTATCTTGTCACTTTGTTCTTTCAGTTCAAGTTTATCATGTTGATTGTTATTTTGCTGAGATGTTCTTTATATGCTTAATATTTGGCCTCAGGAGCGCTTAGTTTTTTTTCAGAACCCATTCTTTACAGCCATTTTTTCAGCAAATAGTTTCTCTGCTGAATATTTTCCTGTTTTCCTTCCATCTGCTTGAAAACTTTCCATAATAACACCATTTCACATTTAATTTACTGCCGGTTTTGTCATTTTCCTTGAACTCTTTATGGATAATTGTCTTCTCCTTCTCCCACACACTTTCATGTTCTTTCATTTCCTCTCTCTCATTCCACTCCATCCGCACGGGCCTCCCTCTATTACTACTCTCTTCGGTAGGTCTCCATTTCCTCTCCAGCCGTGGCTTCTCTCTCCTCCACCCCACTCCTGTTGCCCTTAGGTCTCGGAGTGAATTCACCTTTTGTCCTTCTCCCTCGCCCTTAGGGCGATAGATATGTTTCATTTCCTTTCTTACGTGGCCTCTCCCTTCCTACCCCTTCCGTCCCATTTTCCCTTTAAATAAAAGAAACTAGGGACACACCAAGCCATGCAATAAACATTTGAATCTCTCCTTCGCTACTCGCTCCCTTCTCCCCTTCTATTTTTCGTGGTCGCGTAATGGACTTTTTTCTCTTCTGCACGCGCCATTGATTTGCGTTATTTTCCTGCTCTCTTCCTGCCCGCGTACCCTTTCCCTTTCCCCGTGCCTTTTCCCTTCCGAGTGAAGACCCCTGTCCCTCCAAACCTTCCTTCTCCCCTCCTTTCCTCGTACACGAGGGGAAGGAGGAATTGAAAAACGCTGGCCTGAAACCATTTCAAGTGGTCGCGCATCGTGAAGGGAATCCCAAATTCCATTTTGCAATGCCGTTCCAATATGATAGAGACAATTTTTACCTGTAAATTTTTCACGCTTATCCACTGAACTTAAACTTTAAATCAAATGGCTATTTCCTAAGTCATTGTCGGCATCGGATTTGGAGCTATCGCACTAGCTCCAAATATATTCACCTGTACCCCCATACCTATCGCACTGTTAAAAAATAGTTGGATCAACATCCGTGATGAAGATAATGCGTTTATATATCGTATAAATAATCTTGGTGTTTAATTTGTTTTTGAGTCCTTTAAATAACAGCGTCTTTTATAAATGCCTAAATTCAAATTACCCTTGGAATTACCATTCCCAGAAGCCCTATTTCACTGCTGTTTTAAATTATGTGTATATGGTAATTTTGGAATGCTATCCCTACAAATCAATTTTTATTGCTTAATATTTTTTCTTATATTTTTAAATTGCCCTTTTTATGGGAGTAGAATATCTGATTGTTTTTTTCGAGTTCAAAGAAATTGTGCTTATAGAAGATGAATACAAAACTTTTGAATGTTATTGTGTGAAAATATATTTTTAACATTGTATTTTGGAATCATATCAACTAAATGTATTTTACGACTTCACGCTTCATTTTTCGAATTTTAATGGTTTAAAGAATAATTTTCTCTGATTGACTGTATATTATAAGTATATTTTGTCGCATTCCAGCAAAGTAACCTTGCTGATAGATTGAATATGATAATGCTCTTACTGGATTACTTAGGTTCTGAAAGAACTGATTCTACGCATTGAAGTAAATTCAATGTCACTCAGGAATTACATATTTGCCGCCATTACATCAATAATTTAAGACTCAAAAGTTTTCTCCTCCACTTTCTTCACTTTCATGATATCTCCTACGACCTTACTTTCATTTGGCTTTAGATTTTACTTCCTGTGTCATGATACTCCCATTGTAAATAAACTTTCTTTAATCTGGTGAGCAAACTTTGTTCTGGGAAAACAGTGAAATGAAAACTCTTTACATAAAGATATTCTTCAACAAAATCCACCCAAAATTTTCGTCAATTTATAGTTGAATGGTTTTTGATGAAATTTAGTGTTTTAATTAAGTCGGAAAAACTTTTTATCAGAGGAAATCGTCAGAAAATATTCCGTGCTGGATGGGATATTGAATAAAGGCCCACGTAGGTTTTTGTTTCCCTTATCTTTATTGTCCATGATATGGAATAAGCTGGGAATTTGATGTATCGTTCGACCGAGCAATCTGTGCATCGACTCTCATCCATCAAATCTTTTGTACATTTGATTTCATTTTCTATTTATTTCATTAACGACATCATTTTGGTTCGAATCTTACACCTATAAATTATTGCTCTGGTTTCTGATCGATTTGTTTCACTGATGTGATTAATGCTCTCTTATACTTTACCTATCGGTGGAATAATATGCTGTCCAATGTGCTATTTTGTCCGAGTGGCGAAAATGATTTCAAATATATGATTATAGTTTTAGATATTTATGATAAAATCTTACTCGCTCACTCGCTGAGTATCAATGTTATAGGCAGTGATTCGTTTATTTTTATTTTCTGTTTAGGAAAGTTTTTTCTTTGATTTAAGACGAAGTCTTGACTTCTGGTAAACAGCCTTCATCTAATGGGTATAAGTTTAATAAAATTTATTGCATTCCGTTGCTTTATCTCAATGTTTAGAAAAAGCAAATACACTTTTATTTTCCTCAATTATTTTCCCTTTTCCTTCCCATTTTTATTGTCCTTTCAACGCCGCCTTTCTCAATTCTTACGGCTATTTCTTTCCTTTTGGATTACGGAGGAAGTTTTTGAAAATATTGATCTGTATTTAAGCCCATTTATTAATCACTTAAGCCTTAAAACCCAACAGTGTTATCCTTCAAAATCAAATGTATCAGTTATACTCTGACGTCATCCGAGTAATTCCCCACTTCATTTTTCTTCTACTTTCCCATTTATCTTGGCATAATTAATGGCCAATCAAACAATTTATCAACCTGTACTTTTCCCTTTAGTTTTCCGCCCATTTTCATGTTCATGCGTGTAAATGTTAGTCTCTCATTCCTTCGTACATATCCCGCTATAAAGCTCTCTTTCTGATCCTTTTAAATTTACATAGCCTTACTTATTATCTTTTTAATACCAAGATAATTATAAGCCTCTTTCCACGTCCCCTTCTCTTAAGAGTACTCTACTGATCTCTTAATTTTGTTAGTTTCCTCCTTGTTGTTTGCCAAGTTTTCTGGGGTTACCGTAGGTACTTGAGGCTATAAAGGGGATTTAAAAGTGTCTTAAAAAGAAAGAGCTATAACTCATTTGCAAGTACAATTCCAATTTGTATGCTTTTTAATACGCGGTTTTTCGTCTTTTAGAAGGAGAAAATATGAATATTTACAGCAAATTTTTAGGTCATGAGATAAGAGAACTTGTCCCTGACTTAATTAGTTTTCGTTTTTTCCTGGGATTCTCCGCTTACACCCCTTGGAGGCAGTCTTACATTCACTGAAGATAGAATAAATTGCTCTGTTTATTCCTTAAATAATTTATAAATTCGTTAGAACATGAAACAAGAGAATAGGTATAGATCCGAGGCTTTAGAAATTGGTCTTGGAGAAGAATGGGGAAAATAAAATGCACAGAAAGGGAAACCAATGGTGAATTTCTAGATATGGTAGAGGAAGAGGAGATGTTGTTGGAAGAAGTTCGGAGAGGGCAGAAAAAGAGGATGCTGGAGATACTGAAGGGCAATGCGATTCTGAAGACAGTAAAAAAGGCGAGAATTCCGGGAACCCTAGGTAGAGCGAGGAAAAGAATACGGATTTTGGATTAAATTAGGAGCGGTAGAAAATATGCATTGTTTGGGAAAGAGTAACGAATTACAAAGAAACTGCAGGAGACCCCTCAGCCGAAAATTTTAACGAAGTCATCCGTTAATATGCATTTCAATGCAACAATATCAGAATGTGAAAATCATTCGCCTTGGCCGGGATTCGAACCCGAATCCCTCAATATCCGATCGAGTGCTTTAACCAGTTAAGCTACCGAGGGGGCCTGTTGAACTCTTAACTTAAAATTCTTAACTTAAAAGCCCCCAATATTTCTGAGTTTAAGAAGACACCTCGGTAGCTTAACTGGCAAAGGCAATCGACCGGACATTGAGGGATCCGGGTTTGAATCCGGGTCAAGGCGAATGATTTTTATACTCTGAAATTGTTGTATTGAAACGAGTAACGAGTTTGGGTATTTCATATGTAGTGAAGAGCTAAGAATATTTGGTGCCACTTTAGTTAGTTAGGGCTTTAGGGCTACCCTAGTGAGTAGTACCAGTGTCTATTAAAATCCTATTCTAAGCGGTAGACCTCTGCTAATCAATTCATATATTCATGAAAAGTATTATTTCCGGTGGGAAAAATATTTCAAGCTTTCACTCTGATTTTGATGTAACTTATTCATTTAGAATACTCAGGCTTAATCTCAAATTGTATGTAAAGTTTCAATTATCTTGAAGGCGATCCAAATCTTTAAATGAAGCAGTCGGTGATGTCTATTAATACTTGTCGTAAATACCAAGAATTGATCCATGCATTACTACCTGTGATTTGTGTATTTACTAATATCAATTCTAGAGTGTCATGAAGTTCCTTCTCATCGAAATATCTGACATTCTTACTTTGATAGAATCTTTAATCTCCGCGGTTTTCCGCTATGCATATACTCATGCAGATATCTAAGGATCCATATGCTGACATGTACTTAAATCTCAATTTGGAACTCGAGTGGATTCATTTTAAACAATTGGTGGTTTTACTTGGCGTATTCATTCAGACAACGTGTAATAGATTTTTTTATCGTCTGTCTTCGAGGATAAAAAACTGAATAACATTTTCTTTCTATCATCTGCTAGCCCTTTTCGCTGGTGTTTTTTTTTGTCGGAAAGAAAACATTTTTCGTGTATCCGTGACCACTCCCGTCTTTTTTTTTAATCTGTAGAATCTTATTACATGGTATTTTTCAAATGGGAAACTCCGATCCTGAAGGTATTTCTATATAAGTTCCACTACCAGTTCCTAGACCTTTCTCTTTCCCCTTAGCTAAGCGTTCACTGCGGGGATGCTTTTCCTTCTGGTTTCTATTCGCCCTTCCCTTCTCCACTTTAACTTGGCCCCGCCCCCGACATTCCAAGTGCCCATGCCTCCTTCCTCCCCTTTCTATCTGATGATAGGTAAATGATTGTTGATTATTCGGTATTCACTAGATAGGTATATACAAGTTTCAGGCCTCATTTGATCAATTAATGACGTTTTACGTCAAATCCCGGGCCAAATAAGTATTGTGTGAAATAACATAAAATTTACATAACTACCTGTTTCATTTCCAATTCAAAAAAGTCAGCTGTTAACAAATATATTTGTTAAGTTTCGTGCGCCAATGATTCAACAGTGAACCACTCTCAATCACTTCAATATCCCATAGTGTGATTTGAGCATGTTGTACGGTCACCTTCAAGCCTGCGCACCGAGTATGAGAAAAAAGCGCCATTTTAATCCTGTCATCGCGACATATCTTCGATAGCTCCCATTTCATGCTCGAAAAATCAGAGTGAATAATGGGTGGGTGAAGGCTATATATTTATGCCCTCACGGACTGCACAAGTGGGATTCTATTTCCGTGCCAATTCCTGCCGATTATCATCCGTGGATTCCTTCCATTTTCTTCCGTGATAGAGCTTATCGTTCTCATTCGCAAGTTGGGAATAACACATTTCTCTTGAATGGTCCAAATGGAGGCTCTTTCCATCGACGTAATAACGTATTCTAGGGTGTATTTTTTTACATTAGTGCATAAACGCAACGTTCCCGCGCCCCTTGGAAACCTAGATGTAATGCGCATTTATCTCACCCCCGCGATCCTCCCGCACCCGCGCAGCGGAACCACGTAAACAGATACACGAGAAAGAAATTCAATTTCCGATCGTAAAACTCGTTGACGAAAATTTTCGGAAGAATGGATACGCTCGATGCGTGCACACACATGGAGGAGAAAGAAAAATAAAAAAATAATAACGAAGGGAATGCGCGGAGGGTAACCTAGGAAAATGAAGTTTGGGAGAGGAGAAGAGGGAATGAAGCGAGGGGAGCTGATGGAGTAGGGGATGGGGAATTTCAGGGTGCAGTGGAGGTGCGGTTGACGCCGGCAGACGAAGGAAGAAGGTGGAGCGGAGGAGATCCAAAGCGGAGGAATTGGGGGTGAATGTAGTAGGGCGGAGTAAAAGAAAGGGGTAAGGGTTTGAAGAAGAGTAAGGGGCGCGTGGGTTAGGGGGTAAGGGAATCGAGGGTCGTGAGGGGTCGCGGTGGTTGATGGAAAGCGTGAAGGGTTAGACTCGTGGAATAATAAAATTTCGATTCGTTCGGTCCTAAAATTTTTCTCTCGTTCTCGCTCATATATTTTCTCCATTTCCATGCCGCCATTTTTTATGTATTTCGCGCCGTTATGCGAATCAGGGTCCCGTCACCGTGTTCTGCTCTCCCGTCCGCCTCCCCCCTCCTCGTTCCTCTTCTCCCCCTCCCGCCCATCCAACGTTTTTCGCCATTCATCTCGTGCCACCTCCTCCTCCTCCGCCGCCTCTCTCTCACGTCGACTCCTGGTCCGATCCCACCCGACTCCCTTCCGTGGGGCGTATTTCACTCCTATCACTCTCTCTCTCTCTCTATCGCTCTCTCTCCCCCTTTCTCTTAGGCTCTTTTTTTCTTTTTCGTGTCTCGTCTCCCTCCCTATTCTTCCATCCCCACTGCTTTCCTCCCCCAAGCCCTTTTCTCTCTCTCTAACCAAGCGGAAACCCTTCTCACGCGCAATTTCTCGCGTCATTCTTATCTTTTGTTCCTTGCAACATCCCCGAGTTATCACTTCTCTCAGTCGTGTTATTCATGTATCTTCTTTCGTTGCCCCCTCGCAATTCCTTTTCCTTTATTGACCAGCTTCCGTCCTATGTCGTAATATTTTTTTTCAGTTTCCCGCTCTATTTTGTTTATAACCGTTAATAAGACTTTTCTCACTATGTTTTTGCATTTCAATTCTGTTTTTTACCCGTTTCCCCGACTTTTTCTCTGGTTCCAAATATCCATCTTGTCTATTTCCTTCGCTCGAGATCCGATTAATTTTAATCAAGGTGAAAATTTTGATGCCGCTTAAAGCCCCTTCCTGTATTTATCTTCTTGAATAGGGGCTTTTCCAATATTCGGTGTATTGTTTTTGTGTGACCAACTTTCTTCTCGTTACCCTTTACATCATCCTCTACCAAAACGGCGTCCCATTACTCATTTACTTAATTTTCTTCCTTTGACTCTTGCCTCCCACGGTATCCTCACTTATCTTAATATTTTAAATTTATCGGCTCTCCCTCCTCCCGCTGCAGTACTTTCCTTCTAAAGTGCCTCCTTTCAACATCCGCAATTTTCTTGAACTACATTCCCCGTCGCATCACATTCCATCTACTTGCTGTAGTTCATCATTCATGTGCGTACGTTTCTACCTGCTCAGCAGTCGCCCTAGCAAGATTTTTTATGGTATTTTTGGGCGGAACTGAATCTAATTAATTAGAGTACCCGGGTTTGGCACAATGACCCTGGGTTATCCGATTAATTAATAATGCTTTTTTACTGCTTCATACCAGTCCTAATTTAGCATGCATGAAGGATTCGTGCCGCAAAAAAACAGTGCGCGTGATGTATTCTTTTGCAGGGACATATCCTCTCCGATGTTTTATATGATGAAAGTGTTCTGCGGTCAAGGTTTACGTTATGTTTAATTTCTAATTAGAACATTTTGTGAAAGCGACGTCATTAATATTTTAACACGAGATTTTCGCCATGAGAGAAAGGAGCGGGAAACTTTCTAATTTTTCCTGTGCTAATTTCGAGAGTTACCCTTATGCGATGAGTACAAAAGTTGTAATAGTGTTGTTTTTGTGAGAGAAATGAGCGTAAAATACAATTCCATGTTCACCCAGGGGACTTTTAATCCACAATTGCCGGAATGACACACTGGATCATCGAGCGGCAGCGTCTCGTAGCCTTGCTGCTCTATGCATTAGTGATACTTATTATTTTAATGCGTCAAGGTAAGCATTCGGAGTCCCTTTCACATTGTACTCTCAGGTGACCATTCATTTCTGCTGCTATCAAATTCTTTCCTCCCTTTTTACGGCTATTTCACCTCATTCCTCGGGCAGCTTTAGGATCACTTTATCCTGCTTGCCTTATGTTCTTCTCTGAGTCACCACAAGAGTCGCTCTCAGTACATGGCGCCGAGTTGGAAAGGGGAGGGCGGAAATGGGGGCTCTTCATCTTTTTAAATGTGTGAGCTTTATTTCTTGGCCTTGGATTTCCTTTTACTCTTTTAAAGAGTAATGCTAGATTAGCCACAATACTATACTTTGGTAGTTTTTGATGTTTTGAAATGTTTTACATAAAATATATCCAAAATTTTTCATGAATTTGGACTAATTATTGGGAATAATGAAATGCGAGTATATGGTAGGATTGAAAGGAAAGATTTTTCTCCAAATATTTGGCAGTCTACCAAAGTATTACTGAGACATTCTCAACGGGGAAACGTTTTGAAACAAATTTTGTTGTCATATTTTCCATGCTCATGTCATACGCCTCAAACGTATACACTCCACCTTACTTATAATTAGTTGTGTACTAGGGCTAAGAATTTCTTAATAAGTATATGAATCAAGCATTCCTATGTTTTTATACATTAACGCAGATATTCCTTTTTCTTTTCTCTGAAATACTTTTCTAATTATATAATCTATTACTTTTACCGGAGCACTTCGTTAGGTTAGTATTGGTTTCCATCAAAAATAGCAAGACGCAGCCGTGTGTGAGGACTAGGGAAAAATAAATCTGTTTTCGCCCATGGATAAGGTGGCATTCAGAATAATCAATAAAAGGATGGAGAGGAAGGCAAAAGATTACTTATGGGGTAATCAGGTTGGGTTCAGGAAGGGGAGAGGTAGATATGACGTAATACCATACCTGTAATAAAGGCACTGATAGAATAAAACTCATATAATTTTTAACGGGGATGTATTTGTTTGTTTAGTGTATTTGGAGAAGGCGATCGATAGAGTAAATTGGATAAGATTAATGAATGTAAAAAAGAAGATAGGGATAAGTGGCGGGAAGTAACCTGGTCGAAGCTGGCGGCGGCATGCCTTGCGCTAGTGTCTCTTTTAAGGCGTCAGAATATGCCAAAATTAATGAACAAGTTATAGTTTCTAAAATAAGTTATATACTAAAATGAGTTTAGTTAGTAGAGAAATTTATTTCATGAAGCCAAGCTCTCAATTTAAACTTTGAGCCCTGGCGCACGGTGGTAGGTCGCAGTGCTAGCAGAGTGAAGCGTGTTTTCTCACCAAATCAATCATTTTTAGCTTCGCAATTGCAATAAATCTCATGTTTCAAAAAATAAAAGCCGTCCTAATGGAATATTGCACATAACTTGGAAATGTTTTGGACCAAGTTGGTCAAAGTGGTGGAACAATTGAGTTATGATAAAGAAGCCTTTACGAGGAGGAGGGATTTGATGACAGGGACGTTGAGTAAGTGTGTTAAGAGAAGATAAGCGAAAAATTTGATGAGGAGAGTGGTTTTGTTCAATGCGGAAACTTGGTGGTTGAAGCAAGATAATAAGCGTATATTGGAGGTTTCAGAGATGTGGGTCTGTAGAACGATAGGATAGGTGAAATGGGTGGAAATGAAAACAAGCGATACCTAATAAATAACAAAATTATCCTTTCTTCATTGTAAATTAGGTTATTTTTCCGCCGTCTAAAATTTATTACTTTGCATTTAGCAAAATAGTCATTTTAGATCGACAGGTACTTCTGATACGTAATCACTGAGTTATTCTGGTGTGATTTTTTGTTATTTTCTTCGATTGATTGAATGAGGATTGGAAAAAATGTATATAATCATCGTTGGGAAAAGGTCATTTATATTGATTTTTTTAAAGATCCTTACTTATCTTATATGGAAAACTGCACCATGCAGGTCACATAAGTGCGCAAACGAAAGAAAGATCCCTACTTGACCGATAGCATATTGCCTCTCGCTAAATTACAAAAGAAATTCAAAATCTTTCTCGAATAGTTTGACTACCAAGTTGGAAAATTAAATGGGTCAAAAAAATACGAAGTGCTAAGCTGGAGGAGATTTCTCGGTGTTGGTAATGTGTGAGGCTCTTTCGGAAAACTTCCTTTGGAAACAAAACTTCCCTGGGAATTCTTTATTTCTCTTATCGCATCCTCCCATCTCATCAAACCCTGAACATTTTCTCTTCGCTCTCTTTCGCGAAACCTGATAATTTTTAATGTTTTATGATTTTATCTGCCGTCTGTGAGGGCGCCATAGTTGGCGTCCTGGGGCCTAAGTTTTTACACCAAGAGCGGGTAAGTTTTTATTTTTTTACGGGAGACTTAATCTCTCCTTCTCCCTATCTCACAATTCCACAATCTCCCTCTCCTCTTCCCTTGCTCGCTCGCATTAAAGTTATTCTCGATCCAGACGTGGGATATGTGTTATGCCGTCCGGTTCCCCGAGCATTAACATTAATATATTTTGTTACGTTATTTCCCCTCGCTATCTCTTAACCGCATTCTTACCATACATTTCTCTCTTCTTCCATCCCGTTCTCTCTCTTGTTACTCAAAGCCCTATTCCACCTACCCTCCTCTTGCATCCACAAAGTTGTGTCTTAACTTTCCCCAAGGACCAACATCGATTCCTTCCTCTTCTCTTCCGACTTCCTTCCGTTGTGTCGCGACCCTCTCCAGATCATCTTAAGCTGGTTCTTTCCCGTTTTCCCGAAACCTCATCCTCTCTCCCACATACACTCCCAGGCTCACCGCTCCGCAAACGCTCGACCTTTCTTCGTTGTCCGTCTCCTCCCTCTTGCTTCCTTTCCATTCCCATTCCCCTTCTTAGTCCTTGTTTTGTGGCCTCCCAATCTTACCCTGAGGGGGAGGAGGGTCGTGCATTTTGTGTCCCGCCAGCGTCGCCGACGTTCTCCGTTCCTCTTCATCTCCCCGTTCCCCCGGCGGGCATTTTCGGCGTCCCTCCCTCTTATGTCATCCTGGTGTTTTCAGCTTTCAGTTTCCTCCTTTTATTCCGCTATCGATTCCACTGCTCTACTTTCCCACGAGTTACTTCGTGGGAGCATGAATATTTACATTCCTTTGTGAGGAAGTTAAATGTTTTAGGACCAAACCGCCGTATTTTTCACAGGCTGTTTGCAATTATGAATCATCTCTCCTCAGGTTGCACCAGTCGGGAAATAGCTCAACTATTCTTTGCAGGACGAATTTGCCATCCAATCATTAAAATCGGACATTTTTACTTATTAAACATTTTAGTTGCGTAAGCTTACTCGTTAATTTTCCTTAATCTATGGCATCGCTATAATTGAAGATGACATATAGCTACTGAATCTCGAATGGTTCAAATAAAAATTTAAATATAAAATTATTACACGTTTCTTTTATTAAAATAATATTCGTGAAGTTGCGTTTTGGCTGCTGGATATCTTTGAAAATAATTTTCATCTGAAATATGGGAACGCATTTTTGAGTTTTCTCCGGAGTCATTCTTCCAACCAAAAAATTCTATAATATTGAAACAGCTATTTTTAGCGTGCAAAATGTATTCTCATTGTTCTTTTAAACACACATGAGGATGGATAAAGCGTTAAGTGTTAAATAGGCATTTAAAAACTTCTTTTATATGATAAATACTTTCAGCATGAACCAAAATATCTATAAAGGTAAATGTCTAAACATGTTTTAAAAATATACATTATTCTATTAACATCATAAATCTTAGTTTATTAGCTTTGTGTAACTGGAGAATTATCGTCGAATGGACGGGTGGAAAGCAGCTCTGTAATTGGAGATTTCATTCCACTCTTATTGTTTAATTGAATATGATCTGCCATGAACTTATGTAGAATGAAAAATGAAATGTATATAGCGTAATAATAGTACAAAACAGTGTATTTCAATTCCTAATTTAAGGGATGCCTTCATACTAATTTAGTTGTGTCTCATTTCGCACAATGGGCATAATCATTAAGTGATGTAATATGCGTTAATAAACACAAATTTGAAAATAACTAGGTAAAAATAAAGCCCTCCTTCTACTTGTGAAATAAATAATCAGCTATTTTGTTCATACCCGTTATCGAACAAAATACAACTTTTATTTCATCCGTCTAGCGGTTTTTTTCAGGATCGTTATTTGCCGATGTGTCCTTCACTTCGGGATCGTCATATTCCTCACTCATTTTGCGTTTCCCTCTTACGTTTGTGACGTTGCTATTTCCTCTTTTTATCTTTCTATTCAGAATTGACATAGTCATGCTCTTCCGGAAGCCTAGAGCTTTTCTCGCTTGAAGTAAATCTTGTGTCGGTTGGATCCTTGGCAGCTTCCTACGAGGCATGCCTGTCAGTCCTTAGCACGAGTGATTTTCTTCGCAGTGGCTTTGGCGTCCTGCCGTTTTTAAAATTCTTTGCCACACCTATCTTCATCGCTATGGAATTTTTTTCTATCTCTATCTTAGCGTTATATTCACTTGAAAGCCAATTCTACGGCAGCTGTTCGATGATAGGAGTTGAATGTAATTCTATGGTAATTACGTGCACCAATTTTTGCCAGATGTCTATGCAGCGGGAGTAAAATTTCAAGTTGTATGATAAAACGGAATACTCCAGGCATAGGGATTTTTTTCGCTAGTAATTTAAAATTTTGTTTTCTTATAAGTAAATACTTCTGTTCTTAAAGGAGGTGGATTATTATTAAAATATTAGGAAAAGGAGTCAAGTAAAGCCTCTCGTTATTACTTCTATCTAAAATCTGTGCCTCGAAAACGGATGCAATGGATTAAAAAATTTTAAATCATTTTACGAGTACTCGGAGACAGAATGGGCATACTGTGTTTTTCGATTTCCGTAGAAGAATATAGATGGATGTGTCAGAATTTTGGAATTCGAATGGATGCTAAGCGGCAGAAAAAAAGGATTACCAGTATTGCTTCAGTGGGCAAGTTTCTCTGTCATTAGAAATGGTAATTATTATTGTCTAATAGCAGAAATTTAAATGTTTGTAATAATTTTATGTGGCTGCTCATAAGATTTGGATGATATCAAAGGCAAGCAGAATAGCATAACTAATGAAAATATGACCCAACAGGACAGTAGTAAAAGTGAAAACTGAAGGAAAACGTTACCCACCATTCTTCGGCAACTTGGTGTGGAGAAACTTCTTTGGACCACATTGGAAATACAAGAAGATAGCTAATTGGGCATTGTCTGAAGCACTGTAGTTTTCTGAGGAATACTAAGGGAGTTTCTATGGAATGAAAGAATTGGAGAGAGGTCACGCATTGATTGAGAAAAGCGAGTGGTGCAAGACGTCAGCGCAAGGAGCATTATTGGGACGGAGAGGTTGACTTGGGGGATAGGATGAAGAGCTGCGGCATTGGAATATTCACCCTCTCGTCTTCTTGTGAGCGATATCTGTTAGCCACTTATTAAATTAATGACTTATCATAAAGGACCACCATTGGGGATAAATATAGAAATCAGGTTTCTTATCCTGCTTCTGTCATCGTTTTCCGGTCTCTTATACATTTCCGTTTGATTTAGAAAAGGAAATAGAATCATTCAATCCCGCAGAGCAATCAGAATTGCCTTTAGTTTCTCCGATGAGTGATCAATCTTCTAAGATGCCATGGAGGTAATATAGTATATTAAACTGATATACATATATATGAATGTATGTATATGGGTAAATATATCGATGATGTAGAAGCACTCACGATAGCAATATATATAACACGTAAAAGCCGGTCTGACCTGAAGAAGGCCGAAAGTTCGAACAATCTAAAATAAGAGTGTCCTTTTATATGGATAAATGGTTAAATATATATATATATATATATATATATATATATATATATATATATATATATATATTTAAACACGTATACCGTATACATAAATAGTAATGAACCTAAAGTTCGGTTGAGTAGGTATCGCTAGAGTTCACCCATTTGTAAGCCCAACGGCGTGTGAAATTTACTCTTCAGGGTAGGGCGGCCAGATCTCTGTGCCTACGGTTTCCCAGGAAGTTCTGTACCCGAAAAATTACAGGACTCGGGTTAAGCTGAGGGTGCAAAGGGAGGCGTGTCCAGGAATCGGATACTCTGGTTGTAGTTCAATGCTCTACCCTTGGACTGCTACCTTCCCATGATATACATTTAAGTATGCTTTTGTAATCCTGTTTGCTTCCAGCTTTTTATTCGAGGGATAATAAAATGTTTCTGCGGAAATCTTGGGAGCTACGTGTATTCACCATTTTTAAGCTGTTTTCTTATCAATTTTATCCTGTAATTTGATCACATCAATCATCATATGCTTATTACAATTCTGTCATCTTGGAATTATAAGTGAAAACATAGCAGTATGAGAATGCGTGTAATATCTGTTGCGTTGTTAAATACGAGGGACCTGGTTATCCATTAAGTATATGCTAGGGCACTGATTGGGAGACTGGCAGAGCGCTGGTCTGAGGTTCGATTCCTGAGGGCACTTTGGGTACCCTCAACTTCACCTTAGCTGTATGGTATTTTTGGGTATCAGATCATACTGGGAAACTGGCGAGAAGGGGAAAGGAACTGGCCCTCAACCACGTATCAAACCGACCTTCAGGGTCCATGTGATTCTGCTTCTAGCAAGTTAGCCAGTTTTTGTCCATTTTTAGTCTAAAATTGAATGATTTGAGGTTTTTATGTTGTTGTAAAGGGTTTGAATATATTTGAAATATATTCTACGCCAGGTTATTTAAAACCTTAAAACTATATCTGCTTACTACAGGTGCACCACGGTAATCTGTGACAGGTAATCAATTAGAATGTATTTTATATTTAGTTTTTCTTTACTTACAATGCAGTTGCATGAGTGTAGTTCTACATAACCTATTGAATTATTGCTTTATGACAGACTTGTCTGCAGGTTTATAAATATTATTTTAATCAGAAAACTTTCCCTTCTGCTTAAGGGTTAAAGTAAATAAAAGATGTATCATAATGGTGCTCAATATCTGCTTAAGTCTAATGAGAATGTATTATTAAAAGTGTAGTTATACTTATACAAATGAACTTTTTGCTATTAACTCTGATTTTGTATTGAATTCAAATGTATTAAACTTTGTTTTTCCCTCTTTTATAGGTAAGTACCATTTTTTCTTGCTGAGGTAACAAGTTACTGAACCTAAGCAGTTTTTTGTGAGTACCATAAATATTTCCCTCCTAATACTCGTTTTTATCTACTCATTCATTATCTTAATTTTAAACATTTTTTTTTCTCGTGTTTGCTTCATGCTCTACATTTTCTCTTCACAAATTAACTTTTATAAACATTTATTTGAGTGCTTACCTTTTGTTTTTTTGCTGTGCTATATTATATCACGTGTGTTTTTACTACTTTTAAAATTTACTGTTTTATTTTAGTGACTACCTTTTAAAAAATATTACGATATTTTAACCATTCACTTACGTAACCTCACGAAAGACATAGCGACTTAACGTAGTCTTTGCAAAACTTAGGATTGCATAGTAAAGATCTTTCTCCTCCCCATAGAACTGGTCACCACAGGAGGCATAAATCATTGACTATTTGATGCTACTTTGCTTAGTCCAACGTGCATTTCATTTGAAGAATAAAATCTATCTCGCCGTTCGTGTTTTTATTCCATTAATTGGCACTCAAAACTAAACTTAAAATGGCATTTTAATTTTTTCCTATCTATGAAGTTTTAATGGATGATCGTATCAGAATGAATCTTTGACCACGTCTTCTAACGAATTTAATCATCCTTCTGTTTCAAAACCTTCCGTAATCCTAGTAAATTGATTTGATTTGTCTCAAATTTCAGTGAAAGTTCCGTTGAAAAGAGCAAAACTTTCTGGAAGGCTTAAAAATATTATCCTTTAGTCTATTTTCTGAGTATATACCATAATCCCGGACGACGAGCAGGAGATTTATCATCCCTCATGGGACTATATGTTTTCTTTCCTTTTCCATTCTCACGTCACCATTTTAACCGACCCTCTTATCCTTTCACCTTCATCATGCCTTTTTCTGTTCTCAGCTCTTCGTTTCATCATACTATTATATTCCCATCAAATTGCCTTCTTCTTCTAGCCCTTGATGACTCTTTCCCCTTGCACGTTTGCATAAGGAAATGGAGGCACGCGTCAAACCCCCTAACTACGTGCGCAGCGGTATTGGTCTCTCTCGAAGTGATTAATTAGGTCGCTTAAAGAGACTTTACACTTTTAGAAAAAGAGGAACTACAGTAAGTGTGAATATATTTTGAGATTTAAAGGGTCTCATTGGTGGATTTCAATGTACGTGTCTATTTCGTGCTGCGATTCGGCGAACTAAAAATTAAATGCTCACACATTCGCATATCATTCCATTCTCTGGGCCACCGTTACTTTATTAGCAGGTTAAAAATATTAATTTATTTCATTTGAATTTTCTTCTCTTCAAGCTCTCTGTGACATGACACTTGGTTTTTTGCTCGTTAATTAGTTTCGAAGGTTTGTAAAACCTCCGCATAATACCTAATGGATACATAAAGTAAAGGCATTTCATTTCATCTCGAGAGCTATAAGCCATTAGCGTTAAATTTTGCTATAGCGGCCTTCGGAAATCAAATATGCCTCTAATTTATTTTTTCTACCCACGGTTGTTGGTAGGGAATATAGTTTTTAACAGCGATGGCTTCACCTTGAGTACGTTCTATTCTCCCTCCGAAAGCAGGGCCCCTCGTCATTTCTGTCTGGCTTATTTTCCGCCCCTTCCCTTTTCCCCGACCCTTTTAGCACGCAGATATGTGTTCCTCTCTCACTTCTGTTCTCTCTCACTGCTGCTCTGTCCATTCCCTCTCCAAGTTTTATTTATTTGTTTTTCCATAACTGTTTGCTGCATTGCTACATTGGTTGAAATTTATGACGGATGTGGCAGCCCTCTGGAGCCATTTTGTCTTAATTTCTCCCGAAAATAATGTCCCTGGTTTCTTTCTCCTCCACCCCCGAAACGCTTCCATCCTCTACCCCCACGTAGCACCCTGCCCTCTTATAACCTCCAGACTCCTCCAGCAGCGCTCACCCTACCCTTGCACCCTCCCTCTATCTCCCTTGATTGCTCCTCTTCCTCTTCGCACCCTACACTCCGCATCCGCGCCACAACCGCCACAGCAACCCTCGTCCACCTTAGTCGGAGCTCGCCAGCCCTGCCGGCCCTTCCCACCGGCCGTCCGGCCCTGCCCGTGTCCACTCCACCGCAATAAACTCCCTCAGAAAGCCCCGCTCCTCACTCCCCACACCAAGCCGATCCAATCGCTCTCCTCGTTGATGCCCGTGTTTATTCCCCCTATCTATTCACTTTTCTGGCTGCTGGTTTTGACACTATCTGTCAGCCGCCTCCCGTTCCATCAATAACTCGTCACTTTCGCGCTCTCGCCTCCATACTTTTCCGTTCGGAACCCCCGCCCCACGGTACCGTGGCGCTCGCTGCCCTATCGCCGCGCCCTCTTCGCGCCACGCCCTCTCCAGGGTCTGTGTTCCCGTCCCCTTCGATTCGACACTCCACCACTCTCCTCACATTCCTCTCCCCTTCCTCTTCCTCTCTTCTTCCTCCGTTATCTCTCGTCCACTCCCTCGTTCTCTCTCTCTCCCTCTCTCGAGAATATTTCCTCCGGCACATTTTTATTCAGTTGACCATACCAGATTCGCACGTTTCCTATTCGAACTTATTTATGTTTATTGTTTTACCATTCAGTGCACCATTTTTTATCCCTGCTGTCTCATATATTGTTTTCGGGAATATATTCTCAATAATGCGTCTTTGAAATCATTGTATTATCCTTTATTTACATCAGTCTTTTGAATTTTAAAGGTAGGCGTACT
Organism: Hetaerina americana; assembly: GCF_022747635.1. Classification (NCBI taxonomy): domain Eukaryota; kingdom Metazoa; phylum Arthropoda; class Insecta; order Odonata; family Calopterygidae; genus Hetaerina; species Hetaerina americana. Next base: position 27,971,204 of record NW_027287095.1, on the reverse strand, counting down.
CTTGTAAAAGGATTTGAGACACCTTCACGTGCAAACGCCGAAAAATATTGAACAAACCGTTTAATTTAAATGGTTTGGGTTTGTAAATGGGCATTATTCGCCAAAATGAATGACTAAAATAAACGCGTTGACGTGTTTATAACATTCCATCATTTTACTGTGGAATACTAGATTAATTTGTTTTAACATCATTAAACAGATTGCAATATTAAATCGGAATGCGCTAATGAGATGACCGTTCTAAAATTAAATTGCTCATTTCTCTCAACTCCTCTTCCCCCCTCTATCCCTCTCTCCCTCATCCGCCGGCTGTCACCTCACGAAATAGCCTATCGCTTTATTCTTCCGGAGAGGGCCACGTTCACTGTCATGCATTCGATTACCAGGCAATTTTTTACTCGTATTTTTCATTTTAACAGTTTCACCCTATCTTTCTTTTTATAATGTGAGGAACAGAATATATCTCTCCATTATTTTTCTATTTTATTATCAAATAGCTTTATTTATCATTTCTAGTTTATTTTCCGTTGCCAATTTTATGAAGAGCACTCTCTGTTTTTTGAGTACTCGTCCATATCAGCCCCTCTTTACTGGGATAGTTCTCTTTCCTGCTCACTTGTTATCAAGTTTTTGGCCTGCCTATTTATTGCATTCTTTTTTCTCTTTTCTTAGATCCATTACTCCTACATCCGTTGCTAAAATAATTTTAGGCCTCGAAAAGTAAATTATTCCAACTCTTCATGGAATAACAAGGTTTTCGTAGGGATTATTTCTGTACGTTTTCCGTGGAAATAAATAAGAGTTACGGAGCTTTAACTAACTCGATCTTATAGCTGATATAAAATGTTTCATTTGTTTGTGTAATCCTTAAATAATGGTCGCCATCAAGATATCCATATCTCTACTCGGTGGGAAACACACGGAGGAATGCAAAGCTATTCTTTCCTCATTAACGTATTACCTACATAAATTTATTAAAATCCTTTTTCTTTCCCCGTCTACTTTTTTTACACCTTCTTGATTTTTCCCCTTTCCAGTGTTCCTTTTTTTCATTCTGATTTTTCCACCCTTTGGCAGTCAATCTCACTCCCTATTTTCAGCCATCGAGCTTAAATTACAACTAACGTTTTCGCATTCCCTGCCCATCGGCGTTCATCCGCATTCCCCCCATGTCCGCCTGCGAATTTGCCCCTCCCCTGTCATCGTCCCCTCTTTCTTCCTGAATCCCCACCCTCGAACTCCCCCCTTGCACAATTTCTCACCCCCTACCTCACCCGCCCTATCTCACCATCGTTTTTTTTAGAGTGGTCTCTTAATTAAGTTCAGTACATGCATTCCCTCTTTCCGCAGCGGATATTTCCATCAGGCCTGCTAGGCACCCCGCCGAACCCCTTCTAACTTTCCGCGTCGCCTTGGGTTCCCTCAGAACCCTTACTCCTCCTCTGGCACCCTCCTCACCCTCTCCTGCAATCGCTTCTGATCTCCAGAAACTCCTCTTTAACCACGACTTTTTTTCCCACGCCTTGCTACACACTGCCACCGACCCGACTCGTATAAAAACCGAAGAAGCAAGGTTTCCGGAAGGACGTGCTTCCCCTCAATTATATCCGCTTGTTTCTCTGAGGAAAGAGCATGTGCCTTACCTTTGATATTGTTTACTTTATTACTGCTCATGAACGAAGGAGAGGTTGTGTTTTATTTCGTGCGGTTCTTGTACATCGGGCTTAAAGGAAAGAATTTTATTGCAGAAGTCACGATAATCACGTACTGTTCTTCTCTAGAGGATTTATTTTTCCTCAAATCTCTTGACGCACGGGATCAGCCTCGTCTGTTATCTTTTCCTCCCACGTTCCAGAAATATTGTTTGTCTCCCAATCTTTCTAGTACTTCGCACGGCCATCCACGAGACCATTAACAGTAATTTAAAATGAAGGGTGTGTTCTTCTTTGCTGCTCAGTAGGTAGGCTCAATATTTTCGCACAAAAAGCTCCTCCTATGTTTTCGAACGCAACGCTAGGTTTGAGTTAAATTTAAATGGTTTCAAGAAAATTTGCATTTATGCATAGCATATCAGCTTTCATGTTGGTGAAAAAAATAAGGCTCTTAAAACGATTCATCAGTCAATGCGAACAACTTATTTGCCTTCGATGTTAAACTTTACAAATTAACGGAAATGCTTCAGTAATATATTTTATTTAAAATTTAAAAATGTTTGGATCTCAAGATAATTTCAAAGGCATATCATTTTAGTGGTGTAAGAATCGTCTAACACTTTGAAGTAGAAATGTACTTCTATTAGGTTTTACTGGCTTAACGTTTACATCCGTATCAATTGATGCCAAATGGGCTTTTAAAGTGTAATTAAAAATAGCACATAGACTGTATCCCATTCAGTGGGAGTTACAGAATGTCAACCGTATTTTTAGTAGCATGAATGTAAAAGTAGAACAGGTTCCGCAGGCGAGGTGCATCGGCATCCGGGTGAGGCCTGGGTGCAAAGCGCCAAATTTTTGGAGAAGTGAGGAAATCCAGTAAAGGTGTCAACCCTAATTTCAGCGCCGGCAATTTTCTCGCGGTTCCTAATTGCTGAGGTAGCTTTGATATGAAAATATCCCGTTTCTATATCAAGGATAGTAATTTTCTTGTGGTTCACGAAAAAACCTACCGGGCTCGTTGTTCTTCGCCACGAGGTAATTACCACAGCAACTGCTCGAAGCGGATTGGACTCAGCGCGGCATAACATATTGCGTCAAAACTTAAAAAAAAAACAGAAAACTATGCAGGTTCTTGAAACATTTTTCCGCGATTAAGCGGCACACGCGTTTGTCGAATGTGTTAGTGGTTGTTGGCGAGTTGTTTGAAACGTTTATTGCCCTCGGAAAATGCTTTTCCCCAGTTCCATAAACTTCATTCGCTGAGACTTTTTTCGTCATTGGTCCGCTTTTTTGCTAATGCCGCCCTACCCGTAAATAGAATCGCTTTTATGATTAAATTGTTTTTTGTCGTAACGGAATAGTAAGCTTATCGTAATTCCAATTGCCACGTCTGTTCCTTGTAAAGTCGTGTTTGGAGCCCCATTTTCATATGCTTTATTTCCAATTTTGTTATACGTACTGAAAATAAAAGTGTCACATACAAAAGTAATTTTGCTGGATGAATAAATTGCATCTCTGAGTAGAATAGTATTTGACCCTTATTTAACGTCATGAAGAAAAACTGTTAATGTTGCATGGGTCGCAATGGGTCGTGGCTGTTTCAATAGCTGCGGCAAATGGGTTTCGTCAATTTTTGCCGGACCTCTTATACTCCCATGTCGTTGACTAACGTGACTAAAGCCTAAAATGTTACCCATAAAGTATAAAATATTCCTGATGTATCCACCCTCCAAGTTTTTTATGAGATTTCAAGGCATAGTAAAAAGGAGGTCACTGTCACATCCGTTCAAAATATTCGCATATCTCGAGTTAATCCCTCATTTTCTCTGTATCGTGAGCGATTCTTGATAAACATTTAAAAATTGAAAGTTTAAGTTTGTCTGATAGTAAATAAATTTGTGTAAAAGCATAAACATGCAATCAAGCTAAATTTAAAACTTTCGTGATAATTTAGCAAAATGTTTACCCAATTTTTCTCTTCATGGAGCAAAATCTCTCTAGCTCTAATTTTACAGCTAGATTTATCATTGGCATTTATTTGACAAGTTAATCTTCTTTACCATCACCTCTTGGATTTGAACATAAAATTGTAAATGGTTGAGGTGTTGAACTACGCCTATGAACATCCTACTTGTTCTTTCCTATATTTTGAGGATTCACTTTTTCTAATGCCGTTAATTTTTTTGAAGCGTAAACTTGATTGTGCCATTAATATGTAAGTACATATTATTAATATGTAAGTATTATTAATATGTAATTATTATTAATATGTAAGTACATGATTGTTATTCAGTGCGACACGTATTTCACGTCTCTAAGGCAGCAGGAACAAAAATAACGAAGTTTGAAATGGAATGAGAAAATACAACTCGGCGTTATAGGATAGCAGGACGCTTGAGGACGATCCCATATTTCAACAGTCGAGGAAATTTAATTGTTTGAGACAGATGTCATCCATCAAAAATAAATCTGTTCCCGTACCCTATTTCCTTCTGCTAGGGATTCTCAAATGTGGTGACTTGACGCATAGGATGATGGGCAATAATTCTCCCAACGTTGTCTCAGCTACCCGCTTGAAACAATCGCTCGTAACCGTTCACAAGACTCGGGAAGCGGGTGGAGAAAAACGTGGAAATGACAGTACCGTGACATCCCACGTGCTACAGGACAGAATGCGCACACACACTCGAGCATCTTGTACGCAGTTTGCAAGCGCAGTTCCTGCGGGGGTTGATGACGTCCTCTCCTTCCTCCCCCTTGACTACTCCCTTTCAGGGTGCCCGGCATCACAGCTGCGGGGTGTCAGGCGCACACACACCCTCACAAATACTCCCAGGAATCCCCACTCCTTACCCCTCTCTCAGATAGTCTCTGAACCTGTTGTTTTTAGACTGCGAATCCCGGTCGGAGGCCGAGGGATTGCATCCGGGCGTGGACAGGGGGGCGGGATGGGTAGCGGCGGGATGAGTGTTGGCCGTAATCCCCATTACCGGTTGCACAGCCATTACGACATCAAGGCGAACTCCATTGCTTGATTACGTTTTCATGCGGGACATTGCGGGAGAATTGGAGACTTGTACCGGCCAGGTGTTTCCAGCATGTACCCCTTCTCGCCGGGCTCCTCATTCTTCGACCCTGCCATCCTGAAGCATCCACGTCGGCAATTTATAAGGTATCCGCCTATGTCACTCCCAAGGCCGGTGAAAATGTTGAAGGCCGCTCGTTCATCCGTCATTTTTTGTCCACTGCATTGATGTGGAAAAAAGGGACAATCAAAATATCCTAATCAGTGCAAAGTTTACTCGTGATTCCGAAGAAGAGCTAATAGTTTCCGACATTGCCGTGAAGTTGCTAATAACTTTAATCTCAACTTTCACTGCTTGAAAACAGCTCGAAATTATTTCGGAAACGATTGACATTATGCATGCCCAACCGCGCTTTGTTATCCCCTCGCTGCAGCATTAATGATGGCGCAGAGAAAGGTCTATTTACCTTTCAGAGTAGATAAACAGCCATTTTAATTGAACCCGCCATGTTTCAGGAACGGTGGGCGTTCTCTGCCGGTTTCATGCCAAACAATATAATGAAGCGAGAATTTGGGATCTATTGACTTGCCTGAAGCGTGATCAAATGGGTGTAGTGTAAGTGATATATACGTATATGCCATTAACCGGGGCCGTTTTTCGTTTTGGTAGTTTGGACACCTGAGCAAATCCGTCGCATGTCACAATTTAGTCAATCGCAATCATTTTGTATGACCCGGAGTCGTCTGTCTTCATTGGCCATTCTTTTATTCGCTCACTTCAAACAAACTAAAATCAGCCAAATGTCTGCATTTAATCGTTTCGCTTCATTTCACCAGTCAACCTTTTCGGTTTGCAGCTTCTCGTTTCCTCTCCCTGCCGAGCACACGCACTAAGGCACTTTTCCCCGGCACTGCTCCTCAATTCTCTCAAGCGTTCATAAGTGCCCGCCTGTCTCGGCTAATAACTGCGTTTATCTCAACATCCGTTGCTGATTCGCGCACCAAATACGATCCTTTATGCGTGATCTGCGTTTCGTTCAATCACTCTGATCTCCCCCCTCCCTATTCTCTCCATCCCGAAAACAATCCTCCCTGCTCCTACTTTCTATTGCATATCACCGCAACTTCTGTTGTCGCTTAATTTGAAAATATATTTCTCTACTTCCAATGAACTCACGCCAAAGACGTTTAGAACGGATGAAATGGATTTATTAAAATAAAGTTTTGGCTCCCTGAGCCCTTGAAAATAAATGTATCTTGCAGTAAAATGTCACTTACAATATCAATCCATTTATCAATCAGCTCTCCAGTAGCAACCTAATTTTTTGAATCTGGTTTCTCCATTATGTCAAAAACTTTTTATTTTTACTTTTTCACCACCTCTTTTTGTGACTAGCAAATGTTTTATTGCCTATGATGAATTAGAAAACATGCTTCTAATTTTAACTATCAACCTATACCATTATCAAATATGCCGTTACGTATAATTTTGTTGGATTTATTTTGTGCTACGCGGAGGAAAATTACCTAGAAATTCATGAGACGTGAAAATTCATCGTGTATATGAATAAATATAGGCAAAGGATACGACCTCCCACCCTAATTATGTGAATTTCACATGCCATGAATCATATTTCAAGATAATCTCAACCCTCACCTATGAAAACGGGATCATTGGTTTGATTGCAGTGGATGGAAATAACAATACTTCTTCGTACAAGAAAGTTCTTGGAGTTGGTAACCCTTTAACATCGCACAGATATGCTCGACATGAATCATCAGGTATCGTAATTGTGAAAAATCCGTGAACTAGGCAATATCCAAAACATTCTAATTTTTTAACATTTTTGTTTTACTTATCTGAGATGGAAAGCTATTTACTTTCTTTCTAAATAAAAATTATATTTATTCGTTTTTTTATTTTCCCCTTAACTCATCCGTTGTTTTGCTTAACGCATTTTGTTTTTGGCAAGGCTTTCAAAAATCTCAAAAGCCGCCATGTTTTCATGCATGAACTTTATTTTATAATCACTAGCCATTGCAGGCTCGGAGAAATACGATTCTTCCCTTTTTAACCTCGAAGATAATTTAGTTTCCCATCGTATATTCCCGCCTTCACTTTAGGAAGTTTGGTATCGAACTTTCACCCGGATCCTCTATGTTCCAAGTACCGCTCTCCTCTTGCTCTCCGAGTGAAAAAAGGTGACCGTGTTGTTCCATCAGATTTTTCGCTCATATCGAAGACAATGTGCGGGTAAAAGTTTGCTCTAGGCCATGAACCATGTGATTCAATAGATCGATTGAAGCGAACAGTGTCATCACTCCCGCCGAGACCCGAAACGCCAGGCCATCCAATTTCCTTTACAGCAGATATTGTGGTTTGCTTCTGACACGCCATTATTCGGGTTTCACACAAAACGCAAAGTATCTCTTGTTATTTAATTCTCAGTGAACCACCACATCCTTCAGTGGAAGAGGAAAAAATGGGCAAGAATAGGGCACTTAATCAAATTAGTGTTTGTGAGCGAACATCCCTTCATGCTTACAATAATATTTTTGTGCTTAAGTTTGGCAGGAAATGTGCCCGTATGTCAGCCCAAAATTTGCGGGTTGGAGTCCCACATTTTGATTAGGGTCGGTTTTGAGTTATATTGTAAGCTTCTAAATTTTAAAGACTTTCTGGTTGCCTAAATTCACCATTGGTAAAGATGACGTTATTATTATATTAGCCTCTCTTATGAAAAGCGTCACACTACCTTTGAAGATACATATTTTTATTGAAATTTAATTTTTGATATGAGTTTGGCACTCTCTTCACTAAGTTCTATGGCAACTTTATTTTTTTATTAAAGGTTTCATCAGGTTATTTGTCGTTGTGCTATTGTAAACTCTTCGTAAAATAATCCTTAATTATTAAAAAAAACCTTATATGGTTCTCTAATTGAATATACAATTATTTCCCAGTAGCATTCCTAAATAAATTTGGTTTACATCTGCGTTATACCCTAAAAACTATCGCGGGGTGAATATCATATAATGCTACGTTTACACTAGCTTTTATCACGCAATTTAGGGTAAATAAGAGGTGCTCGTTGTAAAGATGGCAACTTAAGTGTAAAGCCTTGATTAGTTTTTGGGGTTAACTCCTTTAGTCTTGTTTTGATTGCAAATTTTTAGTTTGAAATATGATTGCTCAAAACATGCAGTGGTTGAGCTCATTTCTCTTTTTTACCCGGATCGCCTTATTTGCCATCCTAATGGTGGCCTCTACTACTCGTACTTCCCTCATCGCCAAATATGAACTAAACAGTCCTTTACCTTCCCAGAATTCTTGGCGGTTCCCTTTTCCTCTTCTTGTTTGAGAACACTCATCCTTGTAAGTCCAGCCTCTATCATCCCTTACTTTCGTTTTTATTAAATTACATAAACCTGGCGTATCTTCTTTGTACTACATTTACAAGCATGTATAATTCTTAATGAAAATCGACTCTCTTTCATGTAATGTTATCAATACTTCCAAATGTGTCCGGGCAATAATTACCCCCCTTGCTTTTTTTAATATCCTGCAATACGTATAGTGAAGCCAAGTTACTGAACGCTGGGCTCTCAGGTTCCTATAATCCATGTGCGCCTTGAAAGATCTGATTAAACCCAATCACTATTGCCTCATTTTGTTATAAAATCGACATAGTGCCAATTAAACCAGATATTAAATTTCATTAGAAAACAAAAATCGTCGAGGATAGTTAATTTGAGAGTAAAACATTTCTTTCCTTATTAAGTAATCATTGTAGTCACCTCTCACATTTCTATCTTTGATGTGTATATATCAGCATGTAGCTTGATTAGGTACCAAGGTAGATGGCTAGTTTTTTACGATTTTTTCAGTAGCAATGACGCTTTACTTGCATCACACTTAATTTGATCAAATGTGCTCGTATCAATTAAAAAGAAGACGTAAAATTACTTCGGGTTTTCATTTTGTAGGCTTGAAATGATTTTTGCTGTATACTTAATGAATTTTCAATATTAACAATATTATAAATGCTGCTGTATGGGCGTAATTAAACAAACTTTCATGGAAGTTTCTGTTTTATTACGTTTAATTATTTGAAATATTGAGTAATAAGTAGTATAATATGCATATTGCAAACATATATTTATACGCAGAATACTGAACGACGCTAATGATTGACCATCATGAAAATTCATATCTGATTGCTTTTACTCTATGAATTCTAATTGAGCATATTTATCCTTATGAGTTTCATCTCAATTAGGCTTTTAGCATTTTTCATTTCATATTTTGATGCGACCGACAGGAGGATGCAATTTCCTCGCGTATACATGTACTATTCCATGCTTTGCCCTTGAATACACCCTGTAATTGACCGCTTTTTGGTGTAATATTGAGGAATCAAATCACCAGAGTCTTTAAAGTTCTATAAGGATTAATTTCTGAGTAGTCCATATAAAGCCGTTCTTCCATCATTAATTTTTTTTTTAATCTTTAAACCTATGTTCGAGGTTGCTCGATGGATTTCTCGGTCAATAATTTCTTCAAAGCCCTAATGATAAGTTGTGTTTTTCGGAAATGTACATTGATGGTCGGATCGATAATAAACTGAATATTGTTCTTCATTAAAGATCTGATTCATCTACCATTAACTACTTTATCGACTACCTCATTAATACCGTCATCGTTCCGTTTGTATTGGCCTTTGGCCTCGGCCGTTTAGTTATGAAATCTTTGGTATTAAACCTTCTGGCATCATAACTGCCCTCTAGAAACAGATACTTAAAAATCAAATTAATGTATCAATTTTTTATAAATATTCTCATTCAAATATAGATACATTTTGCCATATCTAATATTTGTATCAATTTTTGTAACTTTCAACATCATTATTTTCATTGTTTCTAAGAGTTTCTGAAAAAATTCTTTCATTTTCAATCGTAACTCCCAGCTGTAAGTTATTTCAGTTAGTCATGCGATCTGCGGGTTAATGAATCAGCAAAGAGTGGAGCAAAATCCGACTTCGTTGTATTTGAGTGTGTCAAGCTGCACTGCTTTTTTGCTACTGCAAAAGTGAGTTGATTATAGAATTCAACCGATGTTATGGACGAAAATGTGACCTTTACCCTACAAGCTTAAAATAACCTCGTTACCACATGTGAGAATTTGGGTATTTTTGGGGTGCACACTCTTTTATACTTCACACGGACATAAATATTTCAGCACCAGTAGGAATAAACGGTCGGCCCTGACCCTCCGTGGTTGCAAAAAATACTTTAAAGGAATTTATTTGATCACGTTTCTTCAAGTTTATGATGCCTTGAGAGGGCAATGTGCCAAATGTTTGAGCTATAGTGGAAGTTGATAAGTAAAAGCTAAAAATCTCGGGAAGGGAATAATCGTTTAGGAGAAAATGCTGAAACTTGCGTCATTGATCTTTTTGCGGCTATAAATTTGGCTTCATTTGATCCGCGGTATAAATCCCGGTTCGTTGAAAACTAACGCCCCATAGAATTGCAGGTACATGAAAACGCGTCACATGAACGTGCATGACGCCAACGAGCGTCGTGGTTATGGGAATTGATATTCCCCTTATTTGTCCAACTGGACAGCGTTCGACACTTCTGTGCTATAGGTGAGATGGATATTTCCATTTAAATGGAAATTTACTATCTGGGATTTTTTTCTCGATGATGATTCAAGGCTTTTGCGATGATTCTTGCTTTTTCTTCGCGTCTGGACTCTGCTTTTTTTTCCTCTCTTCAACCCTGGGGATTTGGAGTAAGGGGCATTTATTTATGCTCTTCTTCATCTCCTTTTGCTCCATCTTCTTTTATCTCCCTCCATCCACCGCCCTCCCTCCGGAGAATGAGACTCTCCCCCAGCCTCATTTGACAGCCCCGTTCCTGCCGCAGTGGTGACTGGACGACTTCTTTTTCATCCTGTCACTCCCTGTGACCGTAGTCATCGTCACCTCCAGTCCTTCCCAAACCTTTTCCTCCTCCTCAGATCACTCTTCCTTCTTTAATCCGCCCTTGCTTGCTCTCTGGATCAATGCCCATCTCCGCTCCCCTCCGAGGGAACGAAGGAAAACACTCCGCAATTGTTTCCCAACAGTAATCTTCGTAAGCAGTGGAAAATATCTGCAAGAACGAAAAGAATAATACTTTTACAATTCTTTGATATTTATGTAGTCATAGATGCCGTCCAAGTTTAATTAAAGGTTTTGTAATCTGGAATGCTCCATTTTCAAAAATATTTTGATCTTGAGCGTATTATTTTCTTGGAAAGATTTTAAATCTGGAATGGAGTTCTAACGTCACAATAGGTTGGTATTAACAGACAAAAAACCTTCTAATATGGTAGCTGCAGAGTAGCTACTTATTTTGAAAGACTCAGGTATTTGTAAAAATAATATTTATATGTGATCATAATGCGTTTAAATATATGCATACATGTATTTATTTATTGATAAAGAAATATGCCAGTTCTTCGCGGGAGAAGTACGTGGCACTCTAATGCACATAGAGTTATGCTTTTTTACCATGCTATAATGCGCAAGGATATTTTTAGCTGCTTGATTAAAATAGAGGTGTAACAGCAAAGAAAATTACTTATTTTCATAGAGAATTAAATTTGGTGGCTTTGTATTCAAATTAAAATATTAAGTAATTAGAGGTTTTTTATTTTTTGTATTTGGACATTTGTTATTGTTTTCACAGTTTTTAATCCAAACCATTTAAATTAAAAATAGATCAATTTGTATTGCCAAACGCGAGATTTTAACGATTTATGCTATCATCAATCTTCATAAAATTGTATTAGGATATGTTTACATTTATAATTATTAATTGTTTCGAAAGAATTATATTTGCAGATTTTTTGTTTGAATTAATTAAATTTTAATTAGCCCTTGTGTAAATAAGTACCTACTTCTATAATTAACTCCATCGTGTGTGGCAAACTACGGAAAAATTCATCCCTAAATAACCGCAAATAAATTCATTGCAATTATAAATTTTTAACGCTATGTCCTAGTGTGTGTGCGGATTTTCGTAACCTTCCGCCTTCATCATCAAGTCTCCTGATAATAAAATGTGGCTTGAAAATGACCCTCCGCCCATAATTTGCGAGCAAAACTTAATTGATTGGGTGTAAAACATGAAAAGAGAGTATGAAAATTATATTACTAATTATATTAAGTCAACAAATTGATGCCATCGGTTTCTGTCTTTGTGTAGCTTTATTTCCCAATATATGTGTTTATTTCTCAATCCCACCGTCGGAAAATCCCTGTTGCCCAGTATTTACCTCTCATTTCATGATGGTTTCTATTGTAACTCGAACATTACCGTCGGTGCCTTGGTAAATTCATCTTTTCATGCATAAGCGCTAGTTATTCATTTTTATATGGCTATCGAAATAAAATTATAGCGGGAATAGTGAACACCGGATAGAGGTACGATGGCGTTGGTCGACGGTCATGGATAGGCGCCAAGCGGCTCCACTGTTTAACGTCCCGTCCCGTGGACTATTTGTCTCAATTTTTTCTTAGTATGGACCCAAGTTTGGGTTAGGAATACCAATGAAAAATCCAGAAAAACCGCGGAAATCGAAGTCATGTCCTCGTGGTCTGAGAGCGGAAAAACACAGGAGGCCAACCCGGCCAGCCACGCCTGTTCCCTCCATTCCCAAGCTCCCATTTCCATCTTCCGCCTGACCTCATCCCCACCTCTCTCTTTCTCCAACTCCTCTAGAATCCCCCTTCCTCTCTAGCCTCTCCCTCACTCCAACCTCAGCAATTTCCCGCTGCGCTCACACACAAGAATCTCCTCCCTCTGGAGAGAGGGTGGACGAGAAGAGAGAGAGAGAGATTTACTGTCCCAACTCCACCCCCAGTCGACTAAAACGCCCACACCCACTCTTCTTTCCCCATCGTTTTCTTCCCTCTTCCTTCCTCGGCCTGTTCCTTCTGCCTTGCCTAAACCTTTCATCTCTTTCTTGTCCTACATCTATATTCGTATTTCCTCGGAATAGCTCCCCGTGCAAAGAGGTGGAAAAACTTGGTGCAGGAAAAGCGAAGGAGAATTGTAGAGAAGAGATGAAGGAATAGATATAGATAACGCGTGAAAATATAAGAAAGCACTTGGGATGGAAGAGTGGAGAATAGGGTAAGCAGTTAGGGTAATAGAGGGAGCTGATGAGGACAGGAAAGGTTGGTGAAGGAGTGAGAGAGGCGGTGTTTTCACAAAGACGCATTAAAGGAAGATCTATTAAGATAAGCTCCGGGAGAGGAGTGGAGTTAGAAAGCTTATCGTGACAGGAAATAGCATGTGAGGCAGCTAGAGAATTTAAATGTTGGCCAAGGAATCATCAGAAAATAAAATTTCAGTGGGTCTTGCTGTAAAGAAATTATTCCATTGAGGTAAACCTTTCAGAGAGCGTGTAGTAAGAATAATATTCAGATGTATTATATAAATTTATCTTTAAATGTTGTCAAACCACATGTAATACCACTTTTCATTTAAAGTTTTATATCTTGTTGAAAGTTTGAAGTGGATGCTATTTTGCAGCTCTCTTGATTAATTATTTGATTTGAGATTTGCACTAGTGATGCATTTCGCTGTTTAGTGCAACAAAGGGTCTATTCCTGTGAACGAGCGAGTTTAAATGCTGATCCTATGCGAAATAAGCTCTGGCTGCATAAGACTTAGCATTCCGGTTATTTAGCTAATTTGATTGGTGACTTATTATAGGCATGTAATATACTTTGATTAAAAACCTATCTTATTCATAAGGGTTCTTAAAAAATAGCTGAGAGACTATCTGCAGCTCTATAGTTGGAGCTCTTCTTGGAATGCTAGGGGACCTAAGTAGCTTTGACATTCTGGTTTTCTCCCTTCTTTGTTGCGTCTCTGATTTTTTTATACATTTGAAAGAGACAGCCTGAGGCCTTGGAAAACATTTTCATCAAATAAGAACTTTGAGATTACTGAAAAAGATTGCCACTTAAAATTTATACATCCTCTTTAGGGCAATGAGTGTCCTCTCTCGTTTCTTTTACTGTGCGCCCCAGACCTTGCTGCTTCTCCTCGGAAGTCTCTTCATGAGATGTTATTACTTAAGATATTATCTCAGCCTTACTCGGCTCAATGCACAGTGTAGTCACACTTGCCAAATGCCAAATTAATCGGAAAATTTCGTGTATCATACATAGTGTTCAAAAATTTAAGCAGGCATTTCCCTGAAGAAAGTACGCCCGGCCAAAATTTTGCATAGGGTGCGAGGGATGCAAGATTGCTTTTACAAATATACAGAATGCCGCGCCTCAATTTTTTCATGCTAGGCGACACCATAAAAAAATTATTTTAATTAAATTGGATAAATTTAACCAGCAAAGTAGCTTGTCTATCTTCCTATATTTTATTGCGGAAGAAACCCTGTATCGAGTCAGGAAATGTGATACTTAAGTTTTTTATTCGCGGCTTTAAGATTTTTCAGTATTCATCTTTTATAAATATGGCTACTTAAACCGGCAGGCTGTAAATTTGAAGATAGTACTTAATGGTTACCATCTGGGAAATACAATTTTTTCAATTAGCTCTCAATACAGCGGTAGCAATATAAGCATACTATCCAATCATGCGCCAACTGTTATATATGTTTTGCTAGCCAATAAATACCAGGATATTAATGGAACTTTCCTCTTAATTGAAAATTAAATGCTTCTTGAAAATAACATAGCCAGTTGAGGTTTACGTACGAAATATTAAATATGTATGAGTAGCGGTAATATTCGCATGTATGTATGTAAGTCTATTTTCCTTGAATTTCCATAATATGGCTTTTATTCTCTAACTTAAATCCATGAATCCACTGCGGATAGTGCCATAGACGTGAATCCTAAGTTATTAGGTATCCATTGTAATTGTATGTTGGTTCTAAATGCTCAAGGGAAATCTGTTCCAGAGAAATAGAAAGCTTGGTGACTGTAGCCATTGTGAGGCAGTCATGAATGCAGCCCAAAAATGGTTTGAAATGATACGCATTTGGAATAGTAGGAATGTTAATACTGTCTAATTGATAGTTAACAATGAACAGTGCCGTAATGATTTTTTAGCGCCTGAATTCTAATTCCAGGCGGTCTAAACTCGTTTGTAGAATCAACTGCGGTAAAGAAACATGGAGGAGTCATTGTTGGTTGAAAAAATCTGGAGGGAGTTGTTAAAACGGATTTCAAATTTTCGTCCGAGGCAGAGATAATTTAAGCGTTAGCTCGACCGAATGATTGGAAACGACAGCTGCCATTTGAGAGCGCTCTTTGAGTCGTCCGTTTCTCTGAAATAGTACGGGGCTGCCATGGTCGTCCATTTCAACTTCTCTTTCTGCCGTCGTCTCCTCTTTCGCTACTGAGAATATAGCTATTGGAACACCAACGCTAGCATCTTTTTTAGTGCCTCCATATATGTCCTGGCATAGCTCACCCCCCCCCCCCAATATGGGGGGATATTAGGTATTAAGACTGCGTGTTCCAACTTCTGTTAGTATTATGGGGAAAAGCAGTTGGGGTTCAATAGCTTTTTTTCCATGTGAAATGCAACTTTCTTGTTGCATTTATTGAAACCCAAATCGCGCTCAAATGAATGAACACGACGAATAGAGTTATTTTACGGCTAAACGATTTCAATTATCTGCGCTATTTTCCAGCCAAAAATAAGTTGTCAACGATTAAAAAAAAGCACGCCGAAGCTGCACCTTCCGCATTTTTTTTCTCCCAGCGACGCGTAGTTGGCCTATCCCGCAATTCAAGGGTGATTAGTACGCAAGTTGACGTCAGATAATACCGTCGATAATGTAGTAATGTTTCTTCTCCTTTATTTCCCACGGGGGCTCAATTTCCTGCATAATTTATAAGATTTCGAATAATGTTTGTGCAAAACTTCGCAATATTAAAATCACCACCTAGTCCATAAAGTTATTTTTAATATAGAATTTAGTATTTCGGGGTATCTGTGGTTGACAGAAATTAAATGTCCGGACCTTGGTTTGGCACCGTAGTAAATCTGGTCAATCTACAGCGAGCATTCTATTGCCAGCATTTGTTAAATAGGTAATATTATATTTTATTATATTATATATTTTACATAATTATTCTTAGGCTTGCGTTTGAAATAAAACTGTGCATTGGAGAAAAGATAGATGTTTATTTAGGACAAATTCAAAGTAATAAATTTTTGAGAAAAAATCCTTTCATTTTATTACTACGCGAACTGTAATATTGTACTTTTCCCAGTAAAGAGCGACCATCGTTTTGTTGAACGAGTGCACTCCCAAGACTTGACGTAGGACGCCAACTGTGAGAACTATGAAAGATACTCGTAGTTAACATATTTGCTGTGGAATATTACAACTCAACAGTTATTTTTAAACGACTTGAGGTTTGAGGAGGTTCTATCATCATGCTAAGGTCAGGGATCCGTGAAATTCACTTAAGAATCAGAAATGGGGCAGGTTTCCTGTGCTGTCGATGATTTTCCCGGAAGTTCAGGCTCCCGTAAAAATGTCAGAAGTTGCATTTAGCTGAGTGTTTTCAAAGACAGCACCTGAATTCGTACCCTTGGTATTCACTTTTAAAAGGTCATTACTCGAGCGTTTTCTCCTCTGAACTGAACTGCCAGCCCCAACGCCAATTCATTTTCTAATTTTTTTCTCCCGTATTCCATTGAATTAATGTCAAATGTTTCTCGCCATTTCGATATTTAATATTTGAATCTCTCCCATATATCCCATATTAGAATCTCTCCCGGCCCTCACTATCGTAGAATCCTTCCGTTGATTGTTTCTACATTCTCAATTAAGGCGGAGCGATCGAAGGGAGATCGCACACGATCATTCAGGGACCCGCTTGTCCGCCCGCCGCCCCTTCTACACGCAAGATTATGAGTCCCGCCCCCATGCCCCGCGTCTGTTTTGCGTCCTCTCCCCACGTTGTTCCTTCCTTCCAATCTCTGTCCCCTCTCCCTAACCGCTCCTCTCTTCCCCCCCCCTCTTCCACACCCCCTCCACCCCCCCCCCCCACTTCCGCCGCTTCGTTCTCCATTGCGGCAAATCGCCTCGACGAACTATGGCAATTTTGAAGCATTGAATATTACTCAGGATAAGGGAAACGACCGCGCCAGGTTGCAATCGCAAGTACCCGTCTGTTTACATAATAGCTTGCTCCCACACTCTCTATGCATGCGCCCGATGGGTGGCGATGGCTCAGGTAGACGTGCGAGGATCTCGTGTCGTCCTGAAAAATTGCGGAAGACGCGCATATCGAATTGTCTATCTCTTGGTCTGCACACTGCTTCCGTATTGCCAGCATCATGCTTTGCGACTTAATCCATGGTGCACATTAAATTACTGCATTGGCGGAAGTAGAGTTAAAGTGAAGGATTACGCACGGCTGCCTTCTCAGAGAGACAAAATGAATTGAAGCCACAGTAGGTTAAGGTAAAAGTCAATCAATAAAACTTATCAGCACCATTCCATTTAATGGGGAAAACCGATTTCATAGAGCAACTTATCCAGCCCAAACCAACCAATCCCATAGTGCAACTTACTCAGCTCAATTATGCTATCCAATGAACCGCAGAAAATTATCATCGAATGTCCATTTTGAAGCTCACCGACTGTTTGTCAGCTGCCTTTAATCACAAATGACTTGTAATTGTTAGGGAGGTGGTGCATCCAAATGAAATATTGGTTGTAAAATTTGATATATTGGTTGAACGTTCGAAAACATTTGGAGAGTGTAAAGGAATACTGATAACGTGTGGCCAAATTAATCAATTAAATCTAAATGTGTATTAATCAGGATAGCTTCATTAAGTTATGCCGAAGTGTGAATAAACAACGTGATGAAACTGAAAAGAGCAATTTGAAATTATAGCTGTAGTTTTAGGGGAGGCGACCGACAGCCAAGTTCATTTGCGCAATTAGGGATGGATGGGAAAGGAAGGGTGGAGAGAAATCCGGCTTCAGCATTAGTGTTATCTTATCGAAAGGCGCCAAGGGTAGTTTAACGTCCCATCCGACGGATGTCGTACTCACTCAAAATGTTCTCCACTAAGCACTTCAAGTAGAGATCGGTATACCACAGAAAAAAATCGGCCGCCTCTGGGATTCGAACCCGGGCCCTCATGGTGCACGGTACATTGGCCACCGCACCATTCCTATCCTCATTTGAAATTGTATAATCTGTAGCGAGCATGTGTTACATACCCTCCTCAAACCACCTCCGACCTGCCATTCTGCGAACTTCACCAAGGTGATGTGACTTGACCCTCGTCTCGCAGGCGTTTCCATCCCCAGCCATGTATAAACCCCCTGTTGTCAATTTCACCTCTGCCCTCTGTATTGTACTTCCTTGCAATCAACCCTCGCTCTTTGTCTGATTCCTAACTCCCGTTCCCGTTCAACCTCCGATTTTCACCCCTATTCTAAACGGGAGCCCCTGCAGCGATGGAGTGTGGAAGCCATTTTTTTATTCTAATTTATTTTGCCACTGTGAAATTTTGTTAGAATCAAAATTTTATGCTGGAGACGCACCCATACATTTCTCGTCATTTCCGCAACAGTCATGAAATCGTTTTCGGGGTAAAACGAAGCAAGCACTATCTGCCGGTCGGTGTCTGTGCGTCTGAATTGTACCTAAATGAACTTTCATCTGGGAAAATATCTGAGTACTTGAAAATTTTGTCAAGTATGAGGGGTTTTTTGAAAGTTTTCACTCAAAGAACCTTTTTTGATAATTTCGCCGCTCTGATGTAATTATTTAGTGAGAATTTTGAGACTTGTGACTTGATTTGTATCTCCAATTTCTTAGGTCGAAAACTGCACACAACTTATTCTTGAGTTAGGTATACATCAGTTCCACCGAAGCAACCCCGACACGCTATTATCTAATATTTTATCAGTTTAGTGTCTGAATTAAGGGCGAGGATTTCATTTTTCTACAGATGTAAATAGCTTTCGCGTAAATACTTTTGGCATAGATTTACCGCGAGGCCGGAAACCATCGAGCACACCTAGTGAATAGGGAGAAAAACTTTCGAGTAAAGTTTCGCGATAATATAAGCGCATAAATTTGGTGTTTATGAAGGAGAAAAAGTGTGACTCAGTGTCGCGGTAGAGAAACAATCTCTTCCCTTTTTTTCTGATCCCATCTCCTTTTTTTCCATTTCGACGCCCGGACAGCGAGCGAGATTTACAGCACACCGTTGCCCCCAATGAGCGTCGGTAACTCTAACAACCACAGCTTGTCATGGGCACGTAGTAATTTATTGGATGTACTATTCGCAACCAGAAGATGGTGTGGGGCGATGGAAGTAGGACGCTATACAAGTTGAAGGATTGAGTAGGAGGAATGGGTGGAAGGTCATGTGGAAATAAAATTTGCTATATAATACTCTTTTGAGACATGCAACAGGATGTGACATTACGATAGCTGTTTTATACTAGTGTAGGATTCCCCTTGAAGGTTTTTTCTTGACTTTGAGTTTCACCGTAATAGGATTGCCCCTAGATGGTTTTCGGCCGAGTTGAATGTTTTAGGGCATACCAGGGCATATCTTAGGGCTTATAGTCCGATGGATAGATAGATTGATGCCTTTAGCCTTTGATACTTTCTTACAGAGCTTATGTAGCCTCTATTTCCTGTCTCAAAAGCGTAAGTGAACTGAAAAGACTATCAAGAGTACCATTCTGTGTTATTGACATTATTGCATAAGAATGAACTTACGAAATACGAGAGTAAATTCATGTATTGAGTCTACATCATTTGACACTCGGCTTTTCCGTTGCAGTTTGTATTAAAACTATTTAATGTGCCGTGTTTTGTTGAAAATAATATACAATGAACTATTGCTTAGCTGCGAACCACTAACTTTGGACGCCTATCCATTAAGTTTCTGAAGGTTGGTGACTTAGCACCACCTGCCACTCGCCCCTTGGGCAGCTGGTAGTGAATGGCGTAGAAGTATGGCGTAAACTTCAACAGAAATACTATATGTGATAATCTGTTCCCTATAGAATCCACTATTTGTTTATCATTAAATTGTTGAAATAGTAGTGAAGTATATAAATCCTAAATTTTAAACGCTATAAAATTTCATGAAGTTCCTTTTAAAAGAATTTCAATCTTAAAGGCGATACAAAGATCAAAGTAAAATTGAGTTTGCCAATTCGTAATTCATGCTGAAAAACTCAGTGCTTACATTAAATGCTATTGATTTAAATTATTCTTACAAATAATGAAACCGCCTATACTCCTGCGGAGTTTTTTTGTAGATATAGATTTATTTTGCGTTGAAGAATATAGTTTGTCGGTCAATAGTAGATACGTATCGTTCATTAGATTTTTTTGTATCTGAGGAAATGATAAGTGCTTGCACTCATGCTCATGGCTACAATGTGTAGATGGCTGTGTCATTGGTTTCCAAAGGCACTGCTTCAGTATTTTTGAATTGAATACCTTCTGGGGCTTATATTTAAAACTGTTTATTTTCAAATTTCTGAGGAATAGAGATTTAGCTCTACCGTGCCTCTTAGTGGCAAGAACATTGTTTCCATTGGAACTGAATTTCACGTACCCCCGTTCAGTACCAAATTTAATTCAGTCGGAAGGTTTGCGGTGGTCTGAGGAAATTCAATTTAGGAAAAGGACTTAATAAAATAATATTTCTACTTCACTGAGCATCACTTGGGCGGGAAAGACATCGATCGTATCGTGCGAATCTCGTGGGGAATGCAGTGTAAATTACTCTCAGGTGTTCTTGACCGAATTTCTGCGCATGCATTTTTTTCATTTCCAAGAGGAAATTTTCCCGAAGTGCCTTGGTTTTGTCTTCTTTTCTCAATAACTGCTTATATGACCTGCATTTATTTCGCGAAACATGCAAACATTATTAAATCCTCTTGTTTTTTATGACCCTAATCACTAGAGGATTTCTAAATAGGTTTAAAGGCTTTAATAAATAATACAATAGTAAACAAAAATACATATGTTTCAATGTTTTTTGAGGTCACAATTTCACAACTTGAACCAATTAAGATGAACTACTGAGATGTTTCAGTTGCGAGTTTGTTTGTATAGTGAATGAGATGGTTCTCATAGAACTGTAAATTTTGTTCCTTAAAAAAATGAAATAAATAATTTACAAATTTTGAATGAAAAATGTTCTGCAGTACTTATTAAACGGAAATATAACTGAAAATATTTTGCTGAATGCTTCAGAATTTGATCCATTCAAGGGATATGCTAAGCGAAAATTTGAACGTTTTATATATTTACATTTTTAGATTTACAATAACTCGATCCATACGGTACGTGTAATTTATTTGTATCATTGTGATTTAAGAGAGAAGAAAATGCTAAAGGAATTTGTTGTCTCCGGCGTAACTTTATGGAATTTGCATAACATGTTGAAATAAAATGAAATTATTTACTTTCTAATTTGTGGAATTACAAAGTCAATAATTTCATTCCATTTCAATATGCCAAATGAGTGTTGAATTTGGCGTGAAAAATATCTGGGAGAAAGCACAGAAGGAAGAAAATTAGCTTAGACAGGCCATTGTGGAGAATAAATTAAGTTCCAACAATTCTCAACAACTTTATACTCACATTGCTTTGAGTGTGGATAGACTTTGAAATTATTTTACGTGGGAATAATGCTGCGCTTCAATTACTATTATCAAGTTATTATGTGAAATTTGTGTCGTCAAATTTAGCATCAGAGGAAATATAATAATATTTTAAAATTCATTTAGGGCGTTATGTAGACATTGTAGTCTTTCATACGGGAAAAAAACTATTCACCGGGGCACTTATGTGAATATTAAAAGCATTCATTTGGCTGGCGGGGAAATTATGAAGGAGCTAGTGCGAAATAAGTGCTTAATGACTGAAATTCTACGAGGAAGTCGGAAAATCTCTGATTCTCGCAATAGTGGAATGCAATTTACAACGTACAACTTAACTTACATGGTATGCATTCTGTACTTAAAATTCCCCAACTGCATCGGCTAGCGGAGGACTGATGTCGTGCCAGTCCTCGCGTCATGAATATACCTCATTAGGCTGAGAAAAGATGTTAATTACGCACCCGTGAAATTCCAAACGTGCTGTTTCAGCACTGCCAGCACCATCCACTAAATACTCCTGCGTTTTAATTCCGCACTACGTGATTCGAATTATCTTGCAGTCGTGCAACTTCGCCAACGTCTTGTACTAATGCTCTTTATTCCACTATTAGTTGGCACTCCCAGTCAGTAACTTCAAACGTTAAGTCACCGGCTCACATTTTAACTTGTAAATCATTAGCCATTACATGGACTCATTGGGACCGTCTTGATAATTGTTATGACTAATAAGTCAACCATTGAACCAGGAAATAAATTTACTTACTTAAAACGGCATTTTCTATTTATTAAATTTGATTCAATTTTTTTAAAGCAATTTTTCATTTACCCCCACTTGCCTGATTGTTTAAATACGACAAGGTTTTAAATGGAAATGTTGTGTAATGTATACTACCATTCAGCTTCATAGAAGAGAAAAACAATTTGAAATGTACTAAAACCAAAATTAATCGGAGGTATGGTAAAAGAGAAATATTACTGCTTCATAATATTCCGGTAAATGCACTTATATTGTTTCTAAATAAGATATGAACATCCAACATTTGTAATTAGAAAAAATGATTGAAAAATTTTTATTTTTCTCTACTTCGAAGTATATCTGTAGGCGTTCGAGGTATACTAGTGTCGAAGGTTACTCATTCTTAAGCTTTCTAGATTATGTGATGCTTTTGAAGTTTTGAAGGACAAGTACCGAATGTGAACAAGTATATACAGGTACCTGTGCATAGTACATATACCTGTTCATTTAATCATGCGCTGCGGAGTGTCTTCCTTCAAGTGAGTGGGAAGTGGTTTGGGAAAAACTTGTGGCGTCAGTATGCGAAGCACCTGGGAAGGGTCCATCAGCGAAAAAGGGACGCCGAAATTCGAACCCTTGACATGCCCTTCTTTCAGTTTTTGATCCATTGGAGTGGTCGGCAGCTTTGACTCTCACCTCCGGGGGTTTCCGAGGTTTCGTCACGATCCTGACTCCGCTCTCACCACGCTGCTTGAACCCCTGACCCTTTTTGAGGTTAAGGGTGATCTCGGGGCCACTTACATGAGACGTCGTGGTCACTTTCCTTTGTAGTCCCGTCGACCTTGATGCGGACAAATCGAATTTATTTTCCCTTCCCCCTCGCTCAAAGAGTGGGCGCCTGGTGTCTCTTACACATTGCCTTCCACCTGAAACTTGAAACCTGAATTGTGGTTGCGTGCGGCTCTCCCTTCTTTTGGGTTGCGACAAGAGAAGCGTTGGTATGCAATGCCAACGTAGTAGTAGCTGAAGAAGTACCTACTGTCGGTTAGTTCGTAATCGATACCGGATGTACGTTTGGCATTTCCTCTCCTGGGACGCTGGTAATCTGAGTCAGGTGTGCGATCGTCCTTGTTGAACTGATATTTTCCCCGAGGTGTTAATCTTTTATTTAGTCCTTTTGCATTACGAAGGGAAAATATTTTCGTATGAACTCTTCTGGTATAAGCTAGAATACGTTTGCAATTTTTTAAGTTTTTCCCTTCCATCAGAGTCTCATTTTTTTGCGTTCTTTTTCCGCATTTGCCTTTGATCCTGCCTAAGCTTATTGATTAATCACGCCCCATATTTTATCAATGAGGTTGAATCTCATGTGTTTAATTTTCTTTCAACATGCGACACGTTCAGGAAGGGATTTTTTGTTAGTATGATCCGAAAAATTTGATAATGTGTTAAACGTTATCCTTATTTATTTTCGCTTTGGGTCTCAAAGGAAATAATAACCACCCTTCTTATCGCGAATTGATCTTTCTCATTCTAAATTTATATTCAGGGGACACGACTTGAGTTTCTATCATGATTTTGAATATGTTCATGTTTGCAATGGTCTTGACTCCAATCTATGCATTTTAATGCTTATCATAATTAACTTTGTTTCGTGAAACCTATCAATTAGGAAATGATGGTAGAAACTATCATTGGGCACACTCCTTATTGGGAGCACAATTTAAGGAAAGCCGCGAAAGTAGAGGAAATATTGTCAAAGTGGGATTTTCAACTCCTTAACGAGGTGTTTTACTGCGTGTGAAAGCGCTTCACAAATTCACGAAGATCACTAATCGTTTTCGGTACTACCTGTAATAGGTAAACTACTTAATCATCGTCATATTCTGGTTATGAATTCAAGGGTTGGCTCGTAGCAGTCTATCAAATTGCCCTGTTATCTGTCAATCTCTTCATTCTGTCATAACTCCGCTCGCGCTGATATGACCTGGTTCTCATTATTTCAAACTATAGCATCCTGCTTATTCGCAGCCTCATATCTAGAGATCGATCCGCTATCCGCACCCGAGCGGAAGCACTTCATGGTGACCCAAGATGTGAAATATCTATGCATACGTATTAAAAATGCAGTGGCGGATTTCATTTAGGTGAAAATGAAAATTTAGAGCGACACTCAACATTTTCGAGCGTACGGGTTTGTTAATTCCTAAATGGGAGTTTAAAATTTCTCACGTGCCACCTTCACTGTTTTGTTCTTGTTTGTGATTTTTCAACGATAATGGATCGAAGTGGAAAGTTTTGGAGACCTACAAATAAAAGTGCTTGAGATGGAAGCCATCACAGAGTTAATTTTAAATGAAAGATGAAACTGAAACACGGGGTGAACGCATGGCTAGATTGAAGTACGATCGCAACTATATTCATGTACCTCTTTTAATCTCTTACAAGGCTCAGATGAACAGGATAGTAGTTGGTTCCCAATGATATTGATCGTTGGATTAATTCACCGACGAAGGTTGTTGTTAATGAATATAGCGTTTATTGCAATCTATCCTTAATATAGTCGTGGTAATGTAGCCTTTCGTTTAGCCTAAAATTCTTCACCTTGAAGGAAGGAATCTTGTTATTTAGTTGGTAAACTGGGAGATATATACGCTGCGAAAAATATTGTTCGCTATGGTGAAACATTGTAAATATGAACATTGTGCGGCAATCAAACAAAATCATAGGCGATTAGGTTTTTAAAAATATGTGAGTACTGTTGCATTTTGCTAAGGTTGCATATTATTCTATATATATTCTATATATTTATATATCTATTATGATGCATAAGAAAATAATGTTAATGAAATATTGATTAAATCAGGCGTATTTTTAACTTTATGTTTAAATATCTCCGGGTTAAAGTTAACAAGAAATCCTTCACTCAAACCATATTTAATCAATTTACTATTTAGTCAACTCCGCCTTTTGTCTCTTATATTGTACCTCGTTGGATGAACATTGCTTCCATTGTTCTAAATTTTCAACACAGGCTTAGGTATTTCAAGCGTTGTGAGATACGGTAAGTGAAATAGAAATTATTATGACAGACACACAGGTGTGTATTTCACTGTGAATAACGTCAATGAGTACAAATTCAACTTCCAGCTTAATTTACGGCCTCGGTAGGAACAAAGAAATTAGCTGGCATGAGGCATAATAAAACAAAACGTTTTCATAACGATCCTCTTGAGCTCAGATGATGGTTTAAACATAGGGCGCAGTAGTAGTTTTAATTTCAAAAACTTCCTTAATTGGTGGTATTCTTTATTGAGTTTGAAGTTTTAGCTGAGTTTTTACCACAATATGGAAAAGCACGCTCGTTTGAAAATAGCCTTGTGTATGTGGGTACATTTCTGGGAGGATGGCTTCGAATAGAACGTTTGCTTTGAGATTTATAACATAAGGATAGGCAGTGCTAACTAAGAGTTGTCTGACGAAGTAGAAGTTTCTAATTGCTTTCTCTCTCCTCTGTCTAACATTTCTACACGAAATGATTTTCATGTTCTTGGTTTCATGAAAATGTATGTCTCTGCATAAATGCTCTCCAGAACTTGTCAGGTCCTTTTCCTTATGATTATAATGTGTTTTAATAAACTTTTCCTGCTGTCTTCCTTTCAATAATTTTTTAAGAAGCCATCTGTGTGCCGTAAAGTCTATATAACTCTGTCTTTACGTTCGTAGCTATGCGTTTAGGCCACTTACACTATCTTTAGTTCCAGTTGGAAAACATTAAGTTGGGAGCCAGCATTTTGATGTAACGAATTATCCTAAAAAAGCCATTTTATAGAAATGGATAAAGGTATCAACCTGCTATTGTAAGGCAAATTCATGGTTCTTAAAACAGAACGACACACAGACCAGTTTGAGTCCCTCAAATGACTGCTTGGGGTAAATTAACTTTCACGGAAAAGAATTGTGGAGCCATCACCAGTCGACCATAAGGCCGGCAGTGCAAACAAATGAGCATCGAATTGCCTCTCGGAATTCTCACAAGCGAATTCATCAAGTTCATTTTCCGAGCCATTGGCTCTAAATATAAGGTCGAACGGATAAAAGATTGAATGCTTGCAAACGAAGATTGTAATTGGGCACTGGTGGGTACTTAATCGATAGTTTTGCAGAAAAAATGTGATACAAATAGAAGTACGCGAGTGTAACTTACGAGATGGTAAGTTCGCAGTTATTACACACATGCGTGCCAAATACAGGTACATGCTTTCTAATCCGCGATTAACCCCATTGGCACTGATTTTATTTTGTTACAAAATTAAATTTTTCTTTGAAAAATATAATTCAATTAAATCCAAATAATTGTTTTGCGTTTCTCGTTGTTTACCAGTTTCATCCAAGGTTTGTAATATTTTCTGTCTTCTTGGGAAACCCCAGGCTGCACAGTGAGCGGAACTGCCCCCCCTGCCCTGGTGGGTGAATTTCACTCACCGTATTGGGCTTAGGATTAAGCAAGCTCTTCTCTATCAATCTCTATATACCTTCGCCCTGTTTACTGTAGTGTGGTTATAGTTTACCAAGAATTATACGTAGCTACTCGAATTTTACATTTTCAGGAAGCTGAGGAATATGCAATTAAAGGACGCATGGATAAATGCGACTAATCAGGAAAGCCCCAATAACCAAGTGCATCTCTAAGCCATATTCAACGTTAATTTTGTGCGTCCATCGGTTCCGTGGACCCACCGATTGAACTCGGCCTTTGTTAATCTCTGCCATTCTCATCTTCCAGTTCCTCTTATCTGGTTGACCGCAGCGAAACTTGAACACCCAATCGATGGTTACATATTTATCATGTTATTATTCGTGTCGAAAATAAAATTTAACACTCAATCATGAGCAAATGTTTGCCTAGATAAATTTTTTTACTTGAAGTTAATGTTGAAAATTAGTTTCGATAATTCGCTCTCACATGCTGACGATGTTATTAGAGCTGAAAAACGGATTTTTTTAGTTTGACCCAAATAGTTTTTCAATGTTGAAAACTTAAATTTTATAAATATTATTTTATTTACTTTTTTTTTTAAATGAGGATTCTCATAAAATTTGCCTGCCATCTACAGAGTTCTGCTGGTATATACCACGGAAGAAAACTTGCACACTGCCTTTTAATGAAAACCAATCGTCGGGCCTAAAAAGCTGCGGCAGAAGCTGGATCGAATTTTGATTTTATTTGAAGAATTAAATCACTGCTATAATTTTGTTTTATTTTACATCATAATAGTGTGTATTCGGCTCCGTTATTATACACATTTTTTATCTGATAAATTGTTGGTTTAGGAAATTTATTTGCATAAATAAGCTAACAAGGATAGAGCAAGTTAATTAAGTAATATTCTTGTGTACCTTCCAACGGGCAGTAATTTTTCTCCCATTTATGATTTTAATTAGTCTAACCTAATTTTCTGTAGCATTTCTCTACTATTTCCCTAAATTAAACTATATGTCCTTGGCGATTTACTCATCCGTGTATTTTCTCCTTTTATAGAAATGTGCTATATTTAATGAATATATATTTCGTATATGCTTCCTCTTCATTATTTGATCATGTTCAGCTTACGTGGTTGTCTGCTGAAGCTGTTTTTTTTTCTTTCCATGAAGGGTTTTACTTTCTTTCCATGCACTCGGCCGTAGTACGTTCTTTATCTATTTACTGTTTTACCTTCTTTCGTCTCCTCCTATGCCTAAATAAGAATTGCTCCCTTAAGATGTCGTCTTTCTCAGGCTGCCCTCTGTTATCTCATCCTTGTTTCTTTGTATGTTTATCTGATCACCTAATACTAATTCAGCCCTTTGACATTGTTGAGGCAAGAGATATTTAGCTTGGAGTCAAGTCTCCCTTTTCTCCCCCTCTTTCACTCTCTAATTCTAATCGTTAGTTTTTTATGCGCTTTGTATTTCACTCCATTCTCTGCAAGGCTTTCCTTTCTCTTCGCTTTGTTTTCTACCCGTCTACGCGTTTTAATCTTTCGTCGACGTTACGGATGAGTTGCAATGTGAATCGTGATGTATTGCGTGCCTTCCAAGTCTCCTGGTACATACATCATCTCCATTGTTATTGACGCTTTCTTCTATGTTCCTCATCTTAATCTTTTGCGGTCGGGTGACTTCTGAGTCTCAGAGAACCTTTCATGGATCTTAAAAGGCCAGGAGGTATTACAAAGAAGCAAGCAGCTTTTGGTTGGGAAACCCCACCCCTCTCTACAACTACGACCCCTGAAGGAGTGATTCTCTTTGTCTTCGGAGTGGATGTTTTCCTCCTATGTCCTTCTGTAGCCTAGGAATAATATGAAAATTTTCATGCAAAAATTCTTTTGCCCAACAAAGTTCACTGACGTAATTTACTAATAGTGTTTACTTGTTAATACATATAATCTGTAAATAAATCGATATTTTTCAGTTACGTTTCCATGGCCATCATTGAAAATTCGTTCGGATGAATGAATTTGCCGGACCATAGGTTAAATGGTATTATGTAGGAATTACGCTCGGATAAACTCCATGATGAGAATTGAAGGGAATGTTTCTCGTCCGCAAAATACTTTGTGGAACAATGGATTTCTCTTCCTCTCGCATAGAAAAAAATTTGTAATTGCATGACAAATATATGCTCATTTTCCCCCAAACATTTTCTATTTTAAAAAACATCTGGGGCGAGCGTATTACCAGCGGCGTATTATCCGGGTCCATTTCACTAACGAGGGCCACCCTGGTCGTGAGAAAAGAAAATTAATTATAAACCTAATGGTGATAACACTCTCTCATTATTACACTCGCACCCATGAAAATGTAGCTGAGCCCCTGTCTCTAATTTAAAGGTAAAGATATCGTGTTTGTGTGTATTTCTGCATCGTCATTAAGTTTTACTTAATCTGGTGAGGCTCAAGAGTGGTGCGGGAGTTCTTCAGTCAGTGATAGTCCATTGTATAAACATTTTTTTTGATTCAATAAGACTCTAGACTGTTAATGGACAAAGGGCCTGAAGGATATTGTTGCCAATGTTAATTGAATTAATTTAAAGAAGACCTTCGTAATGGATATTTTGCCTTTTAATGAACGCTGAAAGGACATTTGGGCATACGTTGGAAGAAAAATGTCAGAAGAGAGTATGTTAGCAGCCTTTTAAAACATATTATTTGCTGTAAGAATTCCGTCAAGAAGTAAATTATTTAGTAAAATAAAAAACAAAATAATTTAGGTGGATATCTAGTATAAATGAGAATAAATGAGATTGCAGAGAGGAAAAACATTTCGAAAGGAATTAGTGAAGAATTCCTTTAAAGATGTGCTTGAAATCCTGGTACGTGTAAGGTACGTAATAAGCAGGGTATTCTGTAGGTGGAAACATTTCGAAAGAGCATTAGAAAATATGCATTTTTGCTCGCGTTTAGAAATATAATTTTAGGAAAAGAGGATTTAAGAGAGGGGGAATGAGTTGGTAAACAAAATTTCAACGAAGGTGTACTAATTAAATATTGTCTATGATGAAAGGAGGCGTCTAGGATGAGGTTGATGAAGGCCATAAAATAGGCTTAGACCGAATTCGATTGTGCAACAATGGACTTCATCGATTTTATATCAATTTGGGGTAAAAAAATCAAATACGAGGAGAAAAATTTAATTAAATTGTGTTCCCAGCAAAGTTAAATAATATCTGAGAAATACTAAACGGGTCGAGTGGCAATGGGTTTTCTTAGGATCAGTCTCTCCAAAAACGCGATTTTCGAAATGTTGTCATTTGGTTGAAATAATCGACAATATTGTCATAATTTTAGCACCAGCAGTCTGAAAATTTATGCAAAGAAAATTTAAGCTATTTTCATGTATTTTCAAAAATGTATTGTGATAATTGCAGGAAATCCTAGATGTAAACCGATTGGAGTTTAAGTGAAGTAGGGACTTAAGGAAAGCTTTTGCAACCTTGGAATTAATTTACGAAGAAGTTGTCGCAAAAAGGTTATTTGATTTCTGAATTTAAAAAAAGAACGTTTATTGAAACAGACTCTTCTATTTTGAAGAGGATACCAATTTCTTATGATGAGGAAGGGGCGAATCTTCAAATCCTCATCAGAGTGTTAATTACATCAATTTGTAAGCATGTGATAACATGTTCGTGTGATAAAAAATGGGTGCTCTTCAGGCCATTGTTTTTGCGTTGCAAAAGATTCCTTGTTTTTCTGAATATGATGCTAGAGTTTCCGGGTTGTGCCTATGATGCTCTATCTCACCGGAGAAGTTTAGCCACCATTCCGGTCGCTATCTTTTGGTTCAAAGGGCGTTTGGGTTCCCCTAAAGCTTTGAATTTGGTCACATTTTATAGCTTCGATATGCTGAGATTTGTGGTTCAGTGTACAATGTGAATATTAGAGCGTAATGATAATAAAAGATGGTTCTTAGTTTCTCAATGCCTTGCAGTCGTGGTTGCTTAAGTTAAAATTGATGTTATAATCTTTAACCGTATTTTGGGGAGTTTGGCGGATAATATTTTATGCTTTTAGTATCACTACGATGTTTTTATTTGCTTTTCCTCCCATTTTATTCCGTAGTAGCTGCATTTTCGTACTGGTTGTAAAACTATGTCAAGACAATTCATCGTCCCTATACTTAGTTTTCATCTAAATTATGAAGGATCCCCAAAATGCTCAATGTGCACGAGAACGGAGGAATTCATTGCAGCTGGCTCTATTTACTTGACGTCTCCGAGGGTGGAGTACTACAGTGGGGTATTACTAGTGGCGCCAGTGTGTGGCATCGTCCCTTCTCAACTTTCATAACCTACGACTTGTGAAGTGCCGACCCTCTACGTTCATCCGTTTCCTCCATTTCCATCTGCTCCTTTCAGATTACACCCTTCGTGGGCGACGGTCCCCTAATGGCTTTCCCTTTGATTCCTCGTCACCTTATTATCGAAGGAGCTGTTTTAACTGCGTCCTGTTCCGGAACCATTTAATCCCGAATCTGGGCTGGCGTGTGCTTTTCGTGTGGCCATAATGCACTTGTGTGTGCTTGCCTATGAGGCAGGGTGTCGCCGCATGGCATCTCTCCCCCTCCATCGTCGACGCCCGTCTTCCACCGGCAGAGTCAGGTCGCGCGCTTCCCTGACAACCACGTCGCTTCCCTCCGCGGCGTTGAGTAGTCGAATAGCTGTATTTCATCCGCTCTGGTGCCGTCCTATGCACTTGAGTAACGTGTAGTATAGCTCAGTACGTATATCACTTAGGCTCCATAATTCATGACCAGATGTCTAAGCCACCACGTTGTGCTCAGTTCTAAGCAGCCTGCTCTTGAGCTTAATATTTATAAGCTTATTTTATATAATATATATATGCCGTACGTGTATATATGGATATGAATCTACATTTGTGTCTGAGTGTAGATGTATACGTGAATATTACTGTCCCAATCAAACGTGTTGACCCATGAACACGCTACTTAGAATTGCAAATCGTGTGCTTGTATGCATATCAACTGATCTATCGAAACGCGTGCAAATACTCGTGTAAATATCTACCTGGTATTGTGTATTCGAGTGTGTTTGGCTGTTGTGGTCGGCCGTGTCTCCGCTTTGCTCTGCGGAAACTCTCCCATGAAAGGGATGGAAGGAGGAAAAATGGTAAGGAGAAAGAGGCAAAGAAACGACACACTCACCCCGCGGATCTCAAATATAGAGACACACAAAAGGGTACAAGGAGATGGAACGAAGCAACCGAGGCCAATAGAGCATTCAGCCAAAAATCGAGAGATTACAGTTTTCGATACCGATTGTATCAGTGTTCTCCCGGAGTCCCCCGGGGGTCCTTCTCTTAAACCATTCCTTTTTAGTTTCATTTATTTTCATTTCCATTTCATTTGTGTTTCTCATTTTTTCATTTTCTTTTCATTTTCCTTCAGTCGTCCGCTCATTAGGCGCAAAATCCAATGACTAATTGGCTCCATTCCTCACAGTCCAGTATCAATTACTGATTAATTTCTTTTTAAATGAAAGTGCTAAGTGCTCTTTGTTAATGCGTTACGTAAATAGTCGTTATGGTTTTATTGTACCTTCGCTTTGTTTATTCACTTACCTTGCCTACCTCGGAGACTAATTTGGGCTATTTCTTAGGTGTTTTTAAATATATCCTCCTCTTTAATTAATAAATTGTTAAAAATGGTCAATGTTGGTAAAAACCTAGTATGTATTTCAGAACACTCACTCTCTATCTTTCTATTCACCCTATAGTGAACCCGTGAATTTTCTGTGCCTACAGTTTACGGAAATTGAGTACATGTTATAGAACTTGGTCATTTCTTTTACATGATGAAACAATTTCCCATTGATTAAAAATCCAAGGCCCTCCTCTTATCGCTACTTTGGAACAAAGTTGGTACCTGTTTATCAGGATGAAGTAGTTAGTCAACCATAAAAATGTGGCGAAATTGAATTTTTGACCCGGGAGTTTCTTAGTAAAGAACCTTATCTTTTTCACCTTTTTCACGATATGAATCACATTTCTAATTTGAATTTCAAATGCACGAACTATTTCCTTGTCATTGCCAAAGGAAAATTAGAGGCTGACAAAAAAATATTTTTATTGCTCTTTAGACGCGTATGACTTCCCCTTCTCTTTGGGCATTTTCAATTAATATTCAATCTGCCTATCCTTTTCAATAATGGAGGAACCATTTGAACACACCAGTTACATTTTTTAAATTCATAGTTTGTAAAGTTTTAGCAGAGAGATTAATATATTCTAGGAGTGGCATATTTAATCATTTCCTTTTAATTCATCTTCGGTTGACAGTGATCTGAAATGAATGAATGCTCCTCTTGAATGTTATAACGAAATTCTTTAGGATGAAATTATCTAAGATAAAGGTTAATGGCCGTGTTCCCTGGCCTATACACGACTCATATGGCTCTAAGTAAAGTTTTCTTGAGAATTTTCGATGGTGATTGTCAGTCAACCAATTCTCCGTGCAAATCTTAAATTCTGGGGACATGTTTTCTACTCCTTTCTCAGAAGTGGGTAGAAATATCAGATGTTTGAGTTTTATGTACGATAAGTGGAATAAAAAGTTCGATTTCGTTCATAAATTGATTGTACATACCAATGGTTTCTGACCAAATTTGACAAATGTTTTATTTTCTTTCTAGGTAAGTACCGTTGAAATCCTGATGTGAGCGCAGTAGTATTATCATTCACGGGAGTAAGTACAGATTACACTTTAATTGTATCTAAATTGATATGATTCTGTCTTTCTACTTGATCTCAATTATCTAATTTTTTCTTATTATATTTCATTTTCTCTTAAGTCCCTCTTGCCAAGTGTCTAAGGGATTATGTGTATTAACACCTCATTTTTAGTAACTGAGACTAGCGCGTAAAGGAAAATTTCACGTTATTTAGATTTCCCAATGATGTCTCCCATTTTCAGAAAATTAAGTTTAGACTACGCTTAAATTTTGCGTGTATTTTTATGGAATTTGATGTCTTTACCGTTACGAGTTAAATCATTTTGACGCATTAAAAACTGGAAAATAATTAATATCCTTATTAAAATAAATAATTATGATACATTCTATTTCGTCGGTGAGTGAGAGATATAATTTATTTTTATAAATATTTTAGTACCTACTTTCCAGGAATATTTCGCCTAGTTTTCATTTTTAATTAACATTTACAGAAGCATGGTGAAGCATACAATGCTGCCTGAAAAATGTTTAGGTAGAGCATTGGCAAGCATAATATTAATAACAGAGTGCCCACCACACTAAGGCATCATGGGTACGAAGACAGAAAATTGCCTCGGAAAATAATGCTCCTTGTATGAAGGTTATTTTTGGGTGAATACGACGCTGAAGTGAGTGTATTTTGCTGAAAATAAAAGAAGGAAGGCCTTTCCTTTCTCTTCCAAACGTGTCCGCTGGCGGTAAAACGCATTGCAAAAGCGCGGGAGAAACCGCAGGTGAAATCATCCCATTCTCTTTCCCTGAGTCCCCTCCAAACCCCCGCGTACCCCGCCCCCAGCTTCCCTTGCCCAAGTCCCTCGTCTGCCTGGGCGGTGGAGGGAAAAAAGACGACTTTGGGTCGTTCTTCGCCTCCTTCCCTCCGTTCGCCCAAAGTCCGCCAGGTTCCTAGAGTTACTTTTCGGAGGGTAAAAAATTACGGTGGGTTGGAAAACGGAGAAGCTGGTGAAAGGCGAATGGTGGAGGATTGAGAGGGGCCGGGAAAATGCTCTCAGGCTGGAGGTGAGCTGGAAAACTGGGGGTAGTCCCAGGTATGTGGAGCTGGGTTGACTCGGAGACAGGTTGAGCCGCTTGCTCCCTACCCTCCTACCCGCGTCCCTCTCCCTCGCATTTTCCTCCCCGTGTTGTCTTGTTTACGCGTCAGCTGCCGGCAATTGTTTCCAGCTCCGCCGCCAAGCCACCACCTCTCCCCCATCACACCATCTCTCACCCGCCCCTCCCCATCCCTCTTTTGCTCTCCGTCTTCATCTCTCTCCCATACATCAGTCCCATCTTTCTTTTTCCTCTCGTCTAGTGATTCTACTGGCAACAAATGCCACGATTACGCCCCTTAAACTTTATCTAAAATCTCGCATGTATTATTTAAAATATTAATTCTTCGGTTTTTCCAGTACTAGGTATGGTACAGTCAGTAATGAAGTAAACAATGTCAGGTGTCATTTATGCTTCATTCATGTTCAAAATACCTTAATATTCTTTAGACCTCTTTCACTTTGTTTTGTTTTGTTAAGAGTATGGTAGGCAATGGTTGTCTCTATTCTGTTTAGAATTTTATCCTCCTCCCAAATCCGTGCCTAAGATGTGAAATTATGGGTTTCATTAACGGTCTGCGTTTGTAATGTGCCCGAGATATTCCTCATCTAATTGAGAACTATTTTACCTGACTGATTGATCCTTACTAACTCCAGCAATAGATCTGCCTTTTTGGATGTTCAGTTCAGATTCAAAATTCATGAATGCCGCATGACTTTTTTATTTGCATCCAATTATGTCCTGTTATGATTTAATAATTAGTACCATCTCTGAAAAATTTCGGGCCATTTCCTCAGCGTCCGCATATCATAGATATTTCCTTGTCTTGCCCATTTCTAGGTTGTCAAACAAGTCAATAGTATCACGTTTTTAATAGATCTCGGTACGAGCAATAAACGTATTGTTTTGTGAATTAAGGTTTGAAGGTTCAAATAAATTAGGATTTAGTCATGGAATACTTACTCATAAATAAAACATTCCTCCACTCTTATATCGAAATTAAAATTTTCCTTCTCCAACATGAATTAAGTTCTTAATGGTTTGTTTGCCAATTGTTAAAGAGAGTGGAAATCATAATATACTGTGCTAATAGAAGACAAATTGTCTTCTCAGCAAATACACTTTCGGAGCTCTAGATAAATGCTAACTTACTAGGTGACTCTGTCGCCAAAAGCGTCCTTGTTGTTGGATTTAAGCTGAACAGCATAAGGGCCTCTTTCCGGATATTGAAACGGTAAAGTGTGGAGCCAGCCGCGTGGAAGAGCTAATCTTTATCCCTCCATTCCCTTTCTTATCCCTTTACTTCTCTGATGTCACCACTCTTTCTTCTCTTTGCCTCTTCCCCGAGTTGCCATTCTTCTCTTTGGCGTTCCTTCTTTCCTTTATGTCTTTTGCTCCCCAGTGGAACGGTATTAGAGTATTTTATTCCGTTACCAGTGAAAGTCTTTGATCGGCCTGATGTATCGGTTCCATCTATAATGCTTTCGTGACGCGTCTCGAATAATTGAAGTCTTGGAAGAAGCATTGCTACGCTCCAGGGGTTTAAAGGACGTCACCATCTTGGAATGTGTGCACGCTTCCACCGCGCTTACACGACAAATTTCGTCTTCTTTTACAGGAAAAATTGAAGGTTTTTAAAATTAAAATATGTAATTTATTTCTATATTCGGCCATTCATTTAATAAGTTTAAAAGTAGAATATTTTTACAACAGCAGGTTTTGAAAGCTTTCACATTACTGTTGGAATCATTTAAGATATTTATAGTACCTGAATCATTATATGTTTACATCTCACCGTTAAGGCTATTTGCAGAGGCATTTAGCTCAGCTTTGCTAACAATGAAAGAAAGAAATTTCTAGGATTAAGGGAAATGAGGTAATTTCTCACACAAATTTTAATATATATGGTTTCTTTTCATATTTTATTGCGTTGTTGTTGCAGCAATTGAATAAGTCATATATTTTAGAAATCGAAAGTTGTTTTTAAATTTTTATGATTATTGTCAATAATTTCAATTCAACTTGTATTTCATTGTCACCATCATATTTTTAGATTAAAGGGTGATTTGATAGTAGTAAAACTCTACAATGAAATTGTTTCAACCATTATGAAAATTGGCGGATTACTCCGTTAAAATTTCTGTCTTGTCATCCCCCGATTCTTTTCGAATAAGGTAGTAAAAGTCTAGCTTAGCATGATTTCTTTTGTGAATCCTGGGACTTAACACTACGGTACTAATAATTTATAACAAATGTGGCACTCGATACTCTTAGATCCATACCACATAGTGCAATGGTTCATTGAATAATCAGTCATAAGATAGAAGACTAAAAATTAGGTGGCAAGAAAAAAAAAGACTATCAAAGT
Organism: Hetaerina americana; assembly: GCF_022747635.1. Lineage (NCBI taxonomy): Eukaryota > Metazoa > Arthropoda > Insecta > Odonata > Calopterygidae > Hetaerina > Hetaerina americana. The sequence goes on along the minus strand of NW_027287095.1, from coordinate 27,934,402 downwards.
TGCGAGGCATAGTCTTGAACTGGTATAATAATTAACCTAATTTTGGAAATTAATTTGGATGAGGGTGGGTGCAGTGAAGGGGGCACTAAAAGATAAAATGCAATAGATTAAGGAGACTTCTTCCTGTGATTGAATTTGTGAAAATTCCGGCCCCCCTTATTTTCATTTTTAGGTATTATCTCCTACTACTTTAAAGGGAACATGTTTTGATAATGTAAATGTTGAACTTTTCATGTATTGTCCCGTTTATCCTCCGACGAAAACTTAAAATTACATTAATTTTTATAAGTATTATATTATTTTAATTCACATCAATGGGTTAAATTGACTCATATTTTCTCAAAGAGTTAATATTGCCATTTAAATAATTCTGCTAAGATGTAGGAAACTTCGGATATGTAACTCGACATCGGAACTCGATGAGTGAAACGGTAAAATATTTGCAAAGAGCCTCCTTTTGCAGTGTGAAATCTTACGCATTTTCCGTTCAAATACAGCTTAAACCATGGCTTAAAATTTCCATGGCGTATTTTCTCGTTCTAATGAGAAAATGCTGCGTGTTCTGCGAGCCGAAGGATAAATTGAGATTCAGCAGTGGAGCGTCATTCTCGTGTGCAAACTGGTTAAGCTGCGCGGTGATTCCCAAAGGAATGACTAAACGGGGTATGCTACGGGGAATGCAAATGACTGAATATTTCTGCCAAGTATATTCTTTTCCGCTCTCGGATTTATTTTAATTTTGACAAAATATGAAGAAATACTTCTTCGTTTTTAATCTTTCCGTAGTTGAAATGATCCTTTCCTGAAACTTAGTTTTTTTCATCTATTTCGAAAACAATTTCCCTAATCCGTCAAGTATGCATTTCCTCACTGTATGCACTTCAAACATCACTAAGCACTCGATAATAGGATTTTTAAGACAGACATGAAGGTTGAGTTCATTGTACCGTAAAATCGAAATATAAATCGCATAGCAGCGCAAAACCTAGCCGTTTTCATTAGCCGTGGTGGGAGATCTAAGTCTTCTATTCCAACAGTCGAGGGTTCATTTCCCAGTTATAAAGGTTTTCCTCTATGTTTTACTTGGGATTTTAAGGTTGTTCTTATTTTTAATTCAATATGAAAGGCTAATAAATGATTGTGGGTTACTTTTAAATAAATAGCATTTTTTCTATATTGGGAATACGATTAAGAGGTCAATGAACAACCCCTAAAATCGCCGAGTCTGCAGTCTTTAATTTGGAATGTGAAAATTAGTAAGGAGATTTTAATTAGCTTTTAATAGTGGAAACTTTTCCAGAGAAATGATTATCTTTCGATAACCGAAAAAGTGGAATCAATAGTGGAAACTTTTCCAGAGAAATGATTATCTTTCGATAACCGAAAAAATTATCTTAATGCCATGTATATATATATATATATATATATATATATATATATATATATATATGTATGTATGTGTGTGTGTATGTATATATATATATATATATATATATATATATATATATATATATATATATATATATATATATATAAGTAAGTTCTGTACGAAATTCAGAGTATTCTCGGTTACGAATTATAGGAAATGTGTAATTTGGCTGCGTATTATTCTTTTTAATCTTCCGCGACATTGGTGCTCTTTGACTGTAATTGCCTTTCAACGAGTTGCAAAAATTAAATATGCAGAAAAAAGTTTTCTTGACTCATATTAGAGTTTTGCATTGTTTGCTGAAATTTGGGTCGATGGCTACTTCATACCAATAGGCGGACGAATTCCAATGTCTCCTTCTCAAAAGGATTAAGAGCATCCTTTCGGAATAGTTTCATCACATTCTTCTCGCCCGTCAGAAGAAAAGTTTCCCTAAAAGAGGAAGCATTCATTCCTTTCACTCTTCCCTAGAATTCTTCTTCTGTTCCCCCACCCAGTTTTCTTTCTCCTTCGATTGCAACGGTTCGATTACCTGAAAGTTTTGCATTCCAAGGATCATCCCCGTCTCACTTCACTTAGCTTCACCCGCCTACTCCTGATCTTCTCGTTTTTCCACTGTCTTCCTCTCCTTCGACCTTGTCGACCACTTTAGAAGTCTTCTTTCTTCGAAAAGTTTGACTCTTGTTGACCCCACCTCTTGTAGGACCTCTACTCTATTCGGTTTCACCCTTTTCCCGTTCCTTATCCCACAGCTTCCCCCGGAGTTCTTTCACCGATGTAAAGGTGGGGAAACGTTCCGGAACGCAGGCACCGCCTTGAAAATTCCTTGTCTGTCTGTTAACCAATCACCTTCCTTGAAAGAGTCACCTTTTTTCTCTTATTTAGAGTCTACTTTGGGAATGATTCTGTTTATGACGAGGGAGAGATTTTCTTTTTACGAAATATCTTGCATTGAATAGTATTGCTAACCATAATAATTTATTTTTTCGCTAAATTTGAATTCCTTGTTTCCTGGCATTTCTTCATTTATAGTGGAGCGTCAAATTTTATTGGGTGTAGTCGACATTTTGTGAGCATATTTTACCTAAATATATATGTTTCTGTTCTTTAGCATTAGAATTTTTTTTCCTTCGTCTCATATGAAGATAGTTCTCATGACCTGTGCCGGAATACACCAATCTTCATGCTTTTACCTATTTCTTTTACTAGTTGTGCATAAATAATTCCATAGGCCATGCTTATATTTCGACGACCGTGAACTAAAGAATCGCATAGATAGATGACCCAAAATGACCAGTTCGGAATAGGTCCGCTTGGAAATTTAAGTTAGACCATGTAGATCTATTATATACTCATTCTAAGAATTAGGTCCTCCGAGAAATGAAGATTACAAGAAAGAATTCTTTTAGCTCTCGTAAGAGGCGCAAGCGAAGGGCCCGCGAGTCCTTTGCCAAGCTTCGAAAAACTTTTTCCTTCAAATAGGACTTATGCCAGCGTGTTTCATGAATTCCATTCGCATCGTGAACGCCTCCATACCATTCCTTCTTATAAAGCTCTCTTTCCCCTCCTACTTTCTAAAAAAAGAATCTTTCATTCCCTGCTTCTGCATATATATATCTCTCTCTCTCCCTCTAGCGCACCTTTTGCCGCTTCAGCCCCGATGTCGAATTTCCTTCTACCACCCGACCGCCTACGAGCAGCCATTAACACCATTATGTCTCCGCTTCGTAAATCGCCTTCCGGCGCCAATACACAAATGCCCAATTCTCCCCATCCATTCTCTCCGCGCTTATTTCGGGTGCCACAATAGAGGGTGGATTGCGCGCATTTTCTGGACTCATTCCCGTATAATTAGCTCCGCTCAGCTCCAGAGAAGTGTTTTGTTTTTGGCGAATCAGGGGAACAATTTTGACGGTTCCATTTGCGGTGTGTTAAGTTTGAAGCTCTCATGATTCTGCGTAGCTATTTTCGGAATGGGCGTTCGATGCATTTGTTAATTATTTATCCAATTTATCCGTTTTCGGAATAGTCCGGCCAATTATCTGGAAAGGCAATTAACGGACGACATATTATTTTATGATTGTTTAATGTGAGCGTTTGTGAAAAAAGCAATTATTTCAGAATAATGAGAATATTCGATCGCAACTGTTAATTTGATACCGTTTCCGAAATCGGCTGAACTATTCATATTGCAACTTAAATCTTTGTTTAACAATTCATTCTGTAGAAAATTAATTTTTGAACACTCTTCAATCTAATTTCAAAGATTTTGGTCTTCCATTCTTCACCTTTGCTCACTCTCAAGGTCAAATTGGTTATTTTTGATGTATTTTCAAAACTGGCGCAATCTAATTGGAAAGGCTTGTTTTTCAAATGTCACATATTAAAAGTTATTTTTTTTGTTCTTTTTTTTGAATTTTTCTATAGACCCGATAAATCCTTGAAACGATTTGGGGGAAAATAGGCCATAAGTTTTAATTTCATCGATTCTTTGTAGAGTTCCAAGAGGAGATTGCAATTTTCCACCTTGAACATTTTCTCAATTTTCTCATCTTATGACATGAGAAAAACAAAAATGATAAAATTTCTCCTCGACCTCCAAATTTTGAAATAGAATTCCGGAATCCAGAACATTGACTCTCACGGCGGTTTGGGATGGATCTAGCGGAGAAATTTTGATGGAATTTTACCTGTATCGGGCCAAATATTGAGAATGGCAGCCAAAATTAAATGAGGTTGACGTTTTGGCGTCTTGACGTTTTCTCTTGATTCCTCACGATCTTCAAGGATGACTATAGTGCTCTTCGTCCTGCCCTAGTTCCTTTTGTTTCTCTCTCTCTTTCCCTTACTCCATCCGATTCACTGGTTTTCCGTTAAGCGGCGCCTTCACAATTTCCACCAACCTTTCTCCACGTGCCTCCTGCTCCCACTTTTATAATTTCTTACTCTGCCTGAATCCCTGTAATGGGGACACCGTTTCCTTAAAGGCTTTTTAAAGTTGGCGTATTAGTCTCCTCCTCTCCTAGCGTCCTCGAGGAGTGGAGGGTGAGAAAATAAAAAAATGAAGATGCCGTGGACTCACTCCCAAGTATTCCCCGTCCTTAACTCATTCGTGACCTCTCCCCTTCCCTCACTCTCTCTTTCTCTCTCTTTTGCCAGTTTCTGGAGATGAAAAAAAAAGACCACGGGGTAGTTGGTTGGGGGAAATCCTTTATGCCCTCTTTCCCCTTATGTGCGAGGATATGTATACATACATATACCGTCACCTTTCCCCCTCCTCCCATACCTTCACGAGCCCATCTATCCCTTTACGGTACGAGGGGAATGATGGAGGGAAGAGGTTGGTTCAGGGAAGGGTGTGTGACCGCTTTGACAAATGCCTCGAGATGGAGTGTTATTTGTGCCAGGCGCGGTCTCCCGGAGGGAAAAGCGGTGAGGCCGGGAGGGATGGAGAGGGAAAGTGGTAGTTAAGGGAGTGAAGGGAAGCGGTGAAGAAAGGGGAGCGGTCCGAGGAAAATGAAACTGGAAAGAGGAGCGGTGGGTGAAAAGGGAATTGCCGAAAAGGTGGATTAAGCGAGCGTGGGGGAGGACTGCAGCGGGGAAAAAGGGAAGAAAGTGATCGCCAGGCGAGCCCACAATTACACATTTGGTCACGACCGAGAGAGTGAGCATGGGCAATCGGGGAAAAGTGCACTGTCGTACTAATTTATTAACTTATTCGAGGCGGCGTTGAAAATTGAGAAAGGAATAAAATGCAGTTTTGTGGAGTGCTTTGAAGGTGTCGAAAGGTCAATGGACAAACGATTCGACTCGTAGGTGATGGGAAGTAGAGACATTTGTATTGAATTTATAGCTTTCAAAACACGCGGACAGTAAGATTCAATTTGAATTAATCTCATATTATATCAGTTCAGAGGTTAAATGGAGAGAGATGCTAATATTTCAATTTTCCCGGGAGAAGAGAAGAAAATGAGAAATCCCTCATGATAGGAAATTAAAAATCAATATTTTTAATTGACTTTATTCCATGTTTTAGAAAGGGAGCCTCAATTCGTTCAATAGGAATAAATATTGAGGCGTAATTAACTTTTATCTTAAAAATTATCATTTTGATAAACGTCGAGTGTGCTATTTTAGTAGGCACAAATCCCATGCATTAATTCCAACAGACAATTTCATCTAATTTTAGTAGTGAATTCTGAAAATTTAGGTAATTAAATAGTTGGAAGCGTAATAATTACTGCAAACCGCCGTACAAATCCATTGTGCTACCCGATTATTCAAGTGCTAACGCCCGAGGATGGATTTTCCCCGAAAACATCGGATTAGACGTTTAGCTCTTTACCTTTGCAACTGGCTGGGTAATGTAATGTTAGTTTCCTTGATATTTTTTCGAAATACGCAATGAGTCTTTCTTTTGTTTATAGCTATATTTTGTATTTATAAAAACTGCGTGAATGCCGATTTACAGACTTGCAATTACGAATAATAACAGTGAATTCACGGTGAATTACTGTTTCGCTCTTAGATTTTCATGTCGAGGCAGTTAAAAATTTAAAATGTGGAGGCTGGGCATGACATAAATGATTTGATCGTGTCATAAAATATTTTAAAGTAATAAAAACAAAATTATTTTTTTATTAGTATAACAAGACCATATCCTCAATATGGCATGCGTACCTGTATTGTGATACTGATACCTGGATCAAACGGAAGTAGGCAAAATAATATTACATATATAATCATAGTCATTTGAGTTGTAAGTTAATTCAGACAATAGGAGACAAATTTAACTTAATTTTCCATTACCTCACCTAACTTTCGTTGCACCTAATTTAAACTAAACATGCTGTTATTAGCTTTACCTTATAGGTATTTAACCTACCCTTCCTATTTTATCGACAAATTATCACTTCCCTACGTATATTGATGTATTATATATATCGCAATTGATAAACCTTCCCTGTGATGCCTTTTTATCTATTATTATCTAGTGTTGAAAATAGGCGCAGTGCAATCCGTACCAATGACTTAGATAATTAATTCTAAGCTTCATCAACTGAGAGATAACACCAGAGAAATTATTTTACCCAAATTGAGCAGGAAATTCAATAGGCCTATTTTTCTTGCGACCTCTTTTTGTCATGGGCAAATATTCCTTAAGATGTCAAACTGCGTCAACTAAGTTTTGAGGCAGTAAAAGTAGTTATAGATCTCCCATGGGACTCAGAACCGATTGACTTTCGGCCGTTCCCGTGAATGGGATAGACTCCAAGGAGGAGGGGAACGAGGTGGGAAGGGACGGCGGGGGAATTTGGAGGACTCGTTCGCGATATGGGCTAGGAAGACGACCGTTGGTATATTTTGGACTGGCAGAGGGATGCCGAAAATGGCCGGGAAGAGTGGAAGGCATTGGAGGGCTGAGGGGAAAAGTGCTCGGAGATTGTTTGAGGGTAGGCTGAGAGGTGAAATCGGGCTTTTGGGCTCGGGAAGTGAGATTGAGAAGAACGAATTCTAAGGAAGGGGAAAAAATGGAACCTTGTGTGCAGAAACACGATTTGGGAGCTTACGGAATGGACGAAACGACAACCTGATCACTCGCCATTTGTATTCCCTTATGTGTGAAATTATATTTTGGAAATCGTTAGAAAAATGTTTTAATTTGGATTGTCAAAAAATTTTGGATTATGGTTTTGGTCTCTGACTTATACAGTTTGCTTCAAAAAAGACGCAGGTCTCAATATTAAATTTGTATTTAAAATATTGTTTATGTGAGACATATGTTTGTATGTGAAAGAGGTTTTCTTCAACCTGCATGCATGTTTGTAGAAGTATTATAAATCGTTTGCAGCTCATTTTAAAAAAGTTCTCTTCTTTTCAGGGCTGCGCTTTCTTTGAAACAAACTATACAATCGAAATCTCACAGCCAATAGTTCTTTAAACTTTTGGGAGTTTCCTTATTATTTTTCCTCCACTGCAAAAATAAATCTGCTTATCGCTCGTCAAAGTTAATGTATTTACTCCTCTTTTGATTTTTTTCAGATTATTGGCTCAAGTCAAGTAGAATTTTTGATTGCAGTGCGAGCACAATTTGTGGCTAGTCATTGAGGGAGTTCCTGCGCTAAGATATAATTAAATGCAATTATATTTATAAAATATTGGCTATTGTCATGAAGTATTTTCACTAAAAAAGTTTATGCTGACCCAAAGATCTGTCTTGTTTGATCAAGGAGTGGGAGAGGTGAAGTACAACTTATCGCAACTTCGTGAATGTGTCACTAAGCTATAAAGCGTGTGTTTTCCAGAAACCTCTGATACCAGAAAAATCCCATAACTTGGAGTTAACTGATAGTTTCGAAAAGCATTACCCATATTTGAGCGTAGTATCCTCCGTTGCGCAGCCAAACTCTGCACCGAACTGCTACGCCGTCTAAGCGACACATACTGCCCAATAAATGCTGAGGTAAAATTTATTCTCCCTCATAAAGAACGGATATCTCAGCAAATAGCCGGATTTATTTCCTTGATATAGGATAGTGTCAGAGAGAATTTTTTTGTGGTGCCCTCATGACCTTTCGATCGATGATCCATCAATTCAGCTTGGATTCTGGCATAAAACGAATCTCCGAACTTGTACGGTCTCATCTTCAATAATGGCGGCATTTTGCGGTAAGGGGTTCTTCGGTTAACCAGATGAGGTTTTAATAACTCGACATTTACGCAGCTTGGGCGGCACCTGTTCCAAATAACCAAGAGTGACAACAGGAAAAGGTTTGGTAATGTTGACTGCTATGGGTGATAGGGGGGGTGGAGCAACTTAAGATTACGTGGTGAGAAAGGAAAGCGTGGAGTGCTGGAAAATGTCGAGGTAACGGCGTGGGGCGTGGCAGGGAGCGGGCAGTGGGGGGGAGGAAATGGGGTCTGCGTTGAGGAAAACGCACGGGAAACAAAGGAGGCAGGTAAAATAAAAGTTCAGTGACGTCATAACTCCGAGACGGGGGAAGAGGATTGGGTCGATCTGAGAGAGAAGTTATGTGAATGATGGCTGCCACTTATAAAAGGGAGGCGCGGATTTATTTCGGCGCCTTTCTCATTTTTTCCGCACTCCAGCACGGAGCTCTTCGGGAAAGAGGGATGATCAGTTATGTGTATTTTCTGTTCAACTGTTGTCGGCGCTTAACCATGCGTTTCGATTTCCAAGTAGGGTGCTTCTCAGGGAATGGTTCGGAATGAAGGAGAGTTTTTTGTGCAATCGATGTCTGATGAAGTATGGACCTCAATGGAAGGCTTAAAAAAAATATTTCATCATGCATAACAGAATTATTCTGTGAAATTGTCCTTTGGAGTTAATCTCTTTTGAACCAATGACAGTAAACTAACATGGATTTTTTTTCCTTGAGCTCCCAATTTTTGTACTTAGAAGACTGTTTTGCGATAATTAACCTTAAGTAATGTAATTACGGTGTATTAATATTTTTCATATAATAATGCATCTGGGTATGACATAATTCCCCTTATACTATCTATAAAAGTAGAAACCGTAGAAGGGACAAAAACAGGCTTTTTACGGTACTTCGGATGATAGATGTTGAGCAAGATCTAAATCAGTCAAAAAAGTTTATGCGTATAAGTGTTCTTCATTGAAGATAACGATTTTAAGCTGAGTGCTGGGCAAATGTATACGAGATGGGATAAAGAGTAAGAACGCGCGAGTGAAACGAATATAATAGCTGATTCGCGCCTCAGAGATCATAGCGGTCTTTCAAAGATTGTCACCAAAGAAAAGTCTCATAAAGATGGAATTTCACTGAGAGCATGGTGTGAGTGATTATGTGAGGGCGGGTGGTGGTGGAAGGATGGAAAGTGTAATGCTTTATGGAATAAACCCCCGGAGTGAACCCATAAAACGTTATGATGGGAGAGTGAGAGTGAAGTCAAGCGAAATGGTGGAAAACGGAAAGGGAGAGAGGGGAAACGTCGATTTAAAGAGGGGCTGGAGATTTCGTCGGTAGGGTAGCCATGGTGCCCCATCGGCGAAAGAGGGGCTGAGGAAAGAAGAGGAAAGGCTCTGTATAAAAACGGAGAGTAGAATGTGGAAAAGATAAACATGCAGTAAGAGCGAATGGCTTTGAAAGGGATGCCTCATGCAGGAATTGACTTAAGCAGTAAAAGATAGTTTGCTGGTGACATAATTTAGTGTGGTAAGTTATATCGGAATAAACACGTATGGAGAAGAGAAAACGGTTCATGTAATTTGTTTCCAAGGTGCTTAAAAGATTTTACTATTTTTTAATGAAACAATGTATTTGTATTCTCACGCAGTTTTTCTGATTGTGGCCTCCATATTTTGTAATCTGTGGTTCATAAGATCAACATTTGGTAAAAGGAGTAGTTGAGACGGTTTTTGGAATTTCTTCCACTATTTTGTAAAATTATTTTGTTGAATGCGCACAAATGCTGATGTTTTATGCCGCTCGTGAAAATTTTACATTTATCTGTGTTCTCTCCACCGTCGTATTTCAATTTATTTTTCTATTGAAATGGGTTGATTCGTAAGAAGTCGAAGTCGTACGATAAATAATATGTCATTTTCGTTTTAAAGTATGTTGTCAAACCGCAAATTTCAATATACGAGTATAAATTATTTGCTGCTGACAAGCTCGTACCGAATATATTATCCATAAATGCTTCTACCCGCCATACACCGGTAGGATAATTAATACGAAATTCGCAGCGAGGCGGCGGATTGAAAATCAAAGGCTATGTATGTTATGCAAGTCATTTTTATAATATTATTGCAGGTATTTTGTAGTATCTGACCCGAAGTAATATATCTTACTCCATCCGTCCATCTTGAATACTTTGGTTTCATTAATTACATGTATGCAGTGCCTCTCAGGCTGTGTCAAAGACGTGTGGCGCCACATGATAGGGCACCAGGCATGCATGCAAAACTATTATTTCATTCACGAATTTCATTTATAAATTATTTCTTAAATATTATTCATCGCACACTTGCATATATAAATGCGCAATATTGGACTACACTGTTATAAGTTTTTCTTTAAGTAAATACATTCTGGTTCTTCAGTTTGATTTTGTCATGGTTGTTAATCGTACAAGGGAAAAACAAGTTTTTGAATCTATTGGTATTAGATCAAAGTATTTTCCCATTTTTTTCAATTGTGGCTTTTAGGTGTTCATTTACCTTTATATTTTAATGCACTTTGATGCATTAATTTCGTTATTAGTCCCAAATAGAGCAGGTTTTGCTAACCGTGATGCTATTTATATCCAGATATTAAGCCAAGCTCATTATTTCAATGCTATCATAACACTGTATTTTTCTTACTGCAAAGAGAAATTTTAATTCATTCGTATGCACATTCATTCAAATTTATATCCGGATCATGTTTCCAATGAAATTATATTTAAATTTCGAGTATAAAAATGATTATAAATTTTCTCAGATGAAAATAATATTCTTTTTCAACTTTGACTCAATCCTGATAACTTAATTATCATGCTCATGCTTAGTCAAATCACAAAGACTAGGTAGACATTATATAAACATGCACTTTTTCTAAGATACTTTTTCTTCATTTCTTCCAGTGCTCCTGTAACCCCATTTCCCTTGATTGTTCTCTTGCGCCACCTCTTTCCTGGATTGCTTGTACTAATAGCATTCAAATCTTTCCATGATTACGTAGAAAATTGGAGGAATGGTCCTACATCTTAATTTCTTTCCCCAACTTTTACGTGTGTTCAACAGCTATGGCTTATCATGAACTTTTTGTCCTAACTAACTCGACGGAAATTAGACGTAAAAAAAGAGTTATTCGTGATCGCAGTAAAAGGCGGAACCGGTTGAGTTTGCAAGAAAAGTACCGAAACAACCGCCGCTTTTTGTTCGATTTGTCGTTCATTACCTTAGATAAACTTCTCCCTGGCTCACTCTAAAAAATTAATGAATTGGCTGAAAAACAACCGGAGGTTCCAATCGGGAAATGCAGATATTTAGTTATTAGTCTCTTTCAAGTCGTCGGTGGAAAAGTTTCTCATGCTATTCCTTCTCTCCGCATTATTTTCTGAATCCTCAAAACTTTCGTCTCTTGCTATCGGTTCGGGCGATCAATACTCGTATCATCATATGTGTCCTCTAGTAACCTTATGAACACTTAAATCATGTATATGTTAATGGAAATAGGAATTTTTACCCTTTTTCTACTGGATATTCCGCAGATATTTGTCCGTTGCATTGCTCATGCGCTATAAACTTGAATATAATTAGTAATTTTTGTTTAAATTAATTAATTTATTTTAAATCAGTTCGGAAACATAAATTTTGCCTTCGAATCGGAATTTTAACAAATATATAACAATTACAAACACCCAAGTCCGAAATGAAGAAAAACCCACCTAAGTGGGAATCAGATCGGCGGGGTAATATCCTCGCCTGCCAACCTAGAGGGTATCAGATTTTTAAGTTTCTTTTCTTGTCCTATAGCTTATAGCTACTTGTTTTTGAGTTTTATTTGGAACAATAATACTCCTTTACATGTGAGAATTAATTGGTTTTTAGAAATTTACTTTAATTCCTCTCCAATCATCACCAAAAACTCATATATGTCGCATAAGTTTACCTTCATCAATGAATCTGCGTATAAAAATTTTGATTCGACATTTAGCTGTCTAAATAATAATTAAATGATATTGGAAAATAAATCTGAGCTACTTAAATTTGAATTGAGTGATATTGTGCATATTTGAATGCTCTCAAAATTTCGCAGCGTAATTGTGTACACAGGAGCTAGTCTCCGAAATTTTCCTTCTTGCTTCCGCTTACTCTTTGGCCTTTTTTTGTTTTTCCCTGTGCACACCTGAAAATAATGACGGGAGACTTTTGGAAGGCTTAAGGGCGACATAATTCTCGAAAATTTAATTCTTTGGAGAATATATAGCTAGGTGAGAGGAGGATAGGGGGTGATTTGGAGGCAACGGCCTGGCCGAGGTAATGAAGGGAAGGCGCCCAGATTGCCTCAGCATCAGGAGTTGAGCAAGAATTTGCGTAGAGGGACAGAGAGCAGGAAAAGAATGTAAAACTTAAAGGCGAAGTGAAGCGTTTTATCCTCTCTAGCTATTTTTTCCCGAAGAGTCAGAATAATCTTATATTCGGAACTAAATGAAGAAGCCCGCATTAATTAGCTGAGGAGTATTTTGGATTCCGCAATTTACCGAAGGAAACGAGAGAATAAATACCAATGTTTCTCTTTAATGATTGCCAAGTTGAGTTTATAAAATTGTAAATGTTCCGATTCGCACTGGTAGCACCTGATAAATCTTGTGTAGATTTTATAGCGAAATTATAAAACTTCGATTACTGTAAATAGTCTATATTGATGGGTTTCTAGAATTATTTCTTCTTTACTATGTTGCATGGTTTACCCGCTGAGTGGTTTACTGCAGTTAACCGCCTTTATAATGATGAAAAATAAATGGTTTGAGTTTGACAGTCCAGTCTAAAAATCAATAGAAGATGATTTTTGATTTGGCTAGAGGTAGCACCAGTAAAATTAAACCATTTTGTCATTTATCAATGTTATTTGTAAGTTTTAAAGCATTCATAAAATAATTACAGTAAATGTGTTTATCTCTGATTATATTAATTTATTTATTTTATTGGTGATTCTGTACTATAAACGAATGTTATATCACATGCAAAATGCTGGTTGATATTGCAGCAAGCTTTTGACTGACACTTAACGTTTTACTTTTATCCCTCTTCTTTGACCCAGAATTATATGCAATATTTGAGGTGGTATTTCGTTAGTTTCTAGAATTTATAAAGCAAAGCGATGTGAGAGGCACTGAGTCATGCATGCTGACAAATATTTTCGTTAATTTAAGCATATCAATGAACTAAATTAAATTCTTGCGTTCACTTAACGCGCCGTTTATTATACATAAATGGAATTAGCAAAAAACCTTTGACTTTCCATCGGCGGCCCTGAAGTTATGTATTTATTTTACGATTGGATGGCGGGATTGCGCAAAACCTGTCACCGCCAAGTCAAACGGATATTTTCGCCACGATTCCAAATGAAATCCAATTTTCTATGCCGTTAGCAAATTCTGCTTTTCCGTTCGAGTTCAGGGTTGCTTTTTCCGTCGCAGTAATATATTTTTAGATCTCCTCTGTCTCGATGATATTTGGAATGACACTATCGTGTCCTGATTTCGCTAAGTAATTTAAAAATGTCTATTTCCTCCGGTACAAAATGCCTTTATGTTGTGGTTCATGTATATTCTGTCGGCAATAGTCAAAATTTCGTGCTACTCTTTTTAACACAATTTTTTCATTTTGATTTCTATGGTTTTTCTATTTTTGATATGTTTTAAAGTGTTACAATCTTATTTTGATATTTTTCCTTATGGACTCGTAATTTTTACGGATTGCATAAGAAAATTGTTCAATTATATACTGTATTGTAGAGTAGCGCAGTGTAAAAAAACAGTGATTACTCTGCTGACACTCTGTAAACGAGACTGTATTAAATGTTTAACATATTATCGAACTGCCTTCAATTTTAATATCCTGTGATTGATTTTAACGTTGAGTGATTTCTTATTATTGTATTTTTAAGCACGGTAATTATCGTTATGCAGGTGATACATGCCATTTACATTTTTAAGGACAAATATTTGAAAATTGCTCTCCACTTGTATTGATAATTATTAATTTGGCTGCCTCTTACAGACTTAACTTTCACTTGTTCCATTTAAGCAAGCTTTCAACTTTATTTATGTGGTTTATTTCTAAGCGTCAAATCATTGGTAAAGGAACTAATCTATTATCTTAAGATTCGATCTATACCTTAAATGATGCTAAGTATCAGTGAACCAATGGGCCAAGTCAACCAACCAACCAATTAAGTGCAATTTTGGTTTCATGCTTTTGAAGCAAAATCACACAATAGAGCAAAACAGTCATTAGAATCATGGAATTTCGTGTTCAATGACTCAATTAATTGACGTAAAAATTGACTGCTGATTATTTAATGGAGGCAGCATAGCTGGAAGCGTGCATTATAATGCTGAGAATGAAAGGTTTCTCCGTTTCTGAGAAAAAAATTGCTGTTGATTACTGAATCGAAAATTGATAGCATTAACTCAATCGTAGACGGCATGTATGAGCATTTTTGTGTCTACTAGCTGAATCTGCGAGATAATTACGCGAATATTGTATCAACACTTTTACAAAAAATTAAGAAAGTGCGTATCATATATACCAGCAGTAAAAGTAAGGTGCTAATTTTAATCCTATTACCTATCGAAATCTAGTGAGTTTTTACAGTATCAGAACATTAGTATGAAGCAGTTCTTGTTTTTAGGGTAAATTAGTCACTTTGACTTAAATATTGCGCACAACACTCACGATGCATCGTATTTTATCGAAAAGATCTAAGATTAAGTTAAAATATTTCGCGTTTAATTGCAATAAAATATTTTATATAGCCCATTGGAATAGTATGTTAAACGCAACCTTGCACTCGTACTGACTTCTCACTTGATGATGCTGCGCGACAACAGAACCATGGTCGTGTCATGTGTTGATAAATAGTGATTTTTGGATTTACAGTGTTTTTTACTATTCCTTTCCATCTGTTTTAAATGTTAGCACCTTCCAACGGTGATATTCCTCTATGGTAATAGTCTGCTTTAATGAAGTATTAGGACGCTGATATTTAAGCGTAGTGTTGAAAGAAGAGCTGCGCTGCTGCAAGCACCACACCTTGGCCACACCCGCCCTCCACTCTGAACCTTCTGCTCTCAATTAACAGCAGATTTAACCACGGGTCCTTAGGTTGTGTGTCAAGCAGTGTGTAAATTGGATTCGCTTGCCTGCGAATTGATTTCGCCAAAGACGGAATCTTTCTCACCGCCATTCGTCTTTCCGTCCCCTCTTTACCGCTCAAGTGCAAGACGCCGGTTTCAATTTCGTCCGTATTGATTTTCTCGGCAATCAATCGTTCTCCTGCCACCATCCACTTTCTCTTCGTCACATTCTATTCCCTTGTTTGCTTCATTCCTAATAATCTTTCAATCGTTCCCTTCATTGGTCTTTTTTTACCCTCTTCATTTTGCGCGAGTGTAGGGCGGAAGGATTAAAACGCTACTCGAAGCAGGCCAAGGCGTCTGATTAGAGTAGTCGTGGAACACATCGATTCCCAGGAGTAGCAAGCTTGCGTCACAAAATTCCTGTAGGTGGAGCCAAGGGTTGCTAGCTCATGGGGGAGATCCTTTTGTGCCGGCAAGGATTTGAAGACAGGGAAACACCTGCGTAATGCTACGTAACCTTATTTGCGAAAATTGGTTCATGATTCTTGCCCCCAGATTAAATGCTAAACGAGTATACATCAATGAAGACAAATATTGGTGTGTATTCGAGGTTATGTGTAAATCTGTGACGTGAATTTGAGCCGCGATAGATTGCTCATTAATGACTGGTTCGCCTTCTTCTTCCTTAAACAAAATTTAAAAAAAAACGATTCGGGCACTGTGGCGTGAGAGGGCACGCAAGCTGGCCGTTTCCGAGCGATGCATTCGATGGGAAATCCTGGTTCAGGTAATCGCGCTCTTGTAATGCAAAGTGAGCTGTGTGTAGCGTTTGATCACTTGGTCGAGCGCGAGCCATAGACTTACGGTCTACGGTAAAGCTGTTTAGACGCGGACGCCTTATGACTGAGCTTCGACGGCCTTTGGCGCCCATGGGAAATGCCGCTGAGAACCGCTTAGACCACTTGCATGGCAAGATTGCGACCCCTGACATCCCTTGAAATTTGTATACTGTATTATAAGCCACCGTAAATAATCCTAGCAACAATGATTCATGGGAACTATATCCCTTATAGGATAAAGTTATTTGGTTTTTTGAGAATTCACGGGAGAAATTTCGATATAAATAGTGAAATTTTCTCTGCAGACGGCAATATTCTATCCTCTGTACTGCAAAGTTGAAAGAGAGTACGAGTCATAGAAGCCACTAATTGTTTTTTCTTGGCATCTGTCGGCTCAAATTTATGTTATGCGAATACGCAATGCTCGTAAATGTTTTAAATTCCAATTGCTAGGTGGGTATTTTTATGCCTATTACTGGAACACATTGTGTGTTTATTTATTCACACCCTAAGTAAAGGTTATATATTTTATCTTTTAAACGTATGTTATTGTTCTTTGGACAGGATTTCCCCTGGTATGTAATAAAAGAAATATGTAGATATAACTCGATTTTCTGGGCAATACTTGGCGTTGTGTTAGATATTTTAGTAAGTATGTTGGATTATACTTTAATCTCTATGGGAATAATTTTCTTCGATTAAATGGGAATGGACTATGATTGTACCCTTCACTTAAACTTAATCTGTGAGATGCATGTTGCCTTTCCTTGTTTTAACTTTAAACTATCTCCCTTTCCTATCACTAAAAACTTGCTATTTCTTTTTTACGAAATGTGGTGAAATTTTGCCGCTTGTTTGGGTTATATTTTCCCTCTCATCGGTTTATAAAATATTAATTAGTTTTAATTATGTAAATTTATGGAGGTTAACTTTTTCCTGAATTACTTTTATGCTACTTTCAGGTTAATGCGTTTCTTCAATTAATTTATTGATATATTGTGTGCATCAATAGTGTTATGCGAATGATCTACCCATTGGTATCGAGTATGAATTGCTGTCGCGGGTTGTTCTATTTAATTCCTATATAACAATACCTTAGACCGTGAAGTTTCCTAATATTAATGCCACATGCTATTAACTAATCGTTAAATGACTCCCCATATTCCACATCCGGTTATTCCCCGACCGCCTGGCCACGTCGCCTCCCCATTTTCCTCCCTCTCTCCCTTTGGACTGTGGGATTGCATTTGCAATCGAAATTGGAGCGATGCAGGTGGCCGTGTCGCTGTTGCCATGGCGGAATGGATTACCTGAACAGTGAGAGAGAGTGGCATTGGCGTAACGAGTGTTGGAATGCTCCTGCGGTCATGAACCGAAGGAGACGATGCTGGGTTCGGCGGAGGCGCGTTCATTACTCCCGGCTTAGGCACCGTAAGAGCACAAGAGCACCTTTCCGCATTGACGATGGGGTAGGCTTTTTTCCAACGTTCATTGAAAAACCTATCTGAACAGCATTTACGTTAAACTTCCCCTCGTATTTCTCTTTTTTTAATATTCAGTGTTACACTATGTAAAGTTGTTAATCACCTACTTTAATTCCTTTCTTAGTATGCGTGTATTTGATTCAGTGATATGATGGCAACTCGGGTTTGCATGCAGTCAGTAATAGTACAAGGTGGTCATTCAGGATTATTACTTCATACACTCGTAGCTTTATTGTTTATGAAGGTATTTGATTTAGGTATTTAGTGCTATATTTTGAATTAAATATTTTCACTCTTGATGAGTATTCTTTTATATTGAAGCACATCTTGATACAATTTTGCTACTCCTAAAAATTTTCCCCCTTAATACTTAAAATTGGCGTTTTGAGGTGAAATGTGGCGGTTGATATTATTTGATCAAATCGAAAAAACATCTCACTTTTTAAATGAATGAGTGAATTCGAAAAAATCTCTTTAATCTTCAATTGAGAAATTTTAGTTTTGCTTTCTCGTAAATGCCTCTTTTTTCGCCTGTAATTAAAGTTCATTGGTTATATTCGTTATTGATCCCTCGAAAATCCTTCCCTGACAGGATGTTGCCCGAAATGCACTACGACCTTCGGCCGGAGGTTCTTAGTGAGGGGAAAGAGCGTAAAACACCGATAACAATATCCTGGTGATGTTTTTTCATAGGCCGCATATCATCTCGTAAAGTGAACCATCGGTATTTAATTAAATGGAGCGGTAAACCTCCCCCAACTTTCTGCAATTATCCTACTGGCTTGTAAGTTTCGCGGCAGTTCTCGCGAGTCCTCAAACATGCGGTAGGCACACACATGCATGCATAGTTGAAGGGCTCATCAACTTCTCTCTGCCTACTCCAGTGGTCCACCAAGCTCTACCCTATGTCTCCCCCGCATTCCCCCAACCGCCAACCCCCACAGTCCTCCCCCCCCACCCCACCCTGCGCGAATCAGCGCTTTTGGTGGGCAATTTAGCGAGTGAGAGAGGGCGCCGGAATGAGGTGAAGAAAATGAAGATACTCTACTCGCGCAGAGCAAACTTTTGGTCGTGAACCTGAGCGGTGGAATTTCCTCGCTTCAAAGGGTTCGTGTGCTCAAGTTTTCGATTGGAGGAGATGTAGTAGATAATTAATAGTAATTCCCGAAAAGATTTTCCGTCAACGACGATGGCGTCGTTGAGTTCTGACGGAGTGAAATCGATACATTATACGTAGTCCCCCACTTCCTTTTGTGCATTCTGAGCTCAAAATTATTTTATTTTTATCGCTTTTTCTTACGACCTATACTATCACTCTCACCTTTACCCGGTTTCATAAAATGTTTCTTGACCTCGCTTGGTTTTCCTGAAAAATTCCATCTTTCAATAAATTAAATTCCAATTTTTGACTCTATTTTGTGGATTGAATGAGGTCAATTTTTTTATTTCGAACCTTATAGCATCCCTTCAAACAAAAAAGTGAATTCCAAAGAAAGTAAAAAAATTTTAAAATAGAATGTGGTCACACCGCGAAAGTAATGTGTTTTATTATATTATTATAAAGTAATCTACCGGTTAAGGTAGGTTTTGGATGTAAACAATTGCTAAATAAATATTTTGTGACTCCTAACAAAACACAATCCAGCAACCTACTCTACACCAAGTCCCTCTTCATCTCTGTGTATTTCCCTTCTTCCTTCATCTCGTCCAACATCCTTGTAATGTGTTTATGATCCATTTTATAAACGGATTCCGAGAGCTACTAAAATTACAAAAAATTCAAGTTTTTATTGATTTAGCAAATATATTATTTGTGCCGTTTTTCCATTCTCTCTTATTATTACAGCGATGAGGTTATTGAATTTAATATCCAAAATGTTTTACAGTGACGTAGTTCTCCGAAGGAATGAGGAAATTTTTGAATTAGTCATATTCATCGTTTTTTTATATTAAAATTTCTTCTCATACTTGTGTTTCGGGGTCCTTCTCAGCATTTGTAAATCATTACATGCTTTTAGGGCTTCATGCTAAACTTTCATGAAGTGAAATAGCATACTAGTGAGATTTGGTAAGTATTAGTACTCTAAATTTTAATTCAATATTCTTTTGCTTCTTCTGGCATAAATAAAAGGATCATTTCTTAGATGATCATTGTAAATAAATTCATCAGCATGAGTAGCACTCTCCCAAATTCATGAATTAATTGGTTAGAGTAAAATAGCCAATCACTCCTCGGCAGATGGATCGGCAGTGCTGCTTCCAGGTATATTATAAATTCGTCTCAATAGTTGGCAGTCCTGACTTTGCTTTCGCCTTATCTATATCCGAGCACCGCAGAAACCCAAAGTCATTCCAGTTATTTCGGAAATCTACCACTTTGAGAGATGCGGGAATATGTATACCTCCGAACACATATTGATTTTGTTAACTGTTTACTTGTGGCGAAATGAGAGTTATGGTGTATCTTTTTCAGTCGTAATTGCTTTGTGATCAAACCAATTTTATTCCTGCTTTTGTAATAGAAGGAGGTAACGTGCGATTGATTTTAATTTCAGAAATGTCGCTCCAATATTCAAATTTATCCGTTCCGGATTTAAATTGTACGTTGTATCCAACTCGTGTCTATAACAGTTTTTTAAGTGCTCATATAGGGCTATTCACATCTTATTTTACGTAATGAGTGGGCAGTCCTGATACTTTAAGGGAAAATATATGAAAAAGAGAGAACGCTTAGCGAATTATTTCCCTGCATTGGTGCCTCTGAATTTTATTTAATGTATATTAGCGAACTTTGAATTATCCGCCTGTTGAGCACATGATTAATTCATATACCAGCTAAATTTTGCATATTTTTCCCGTGTAAATAGGAGACGCGCAGTTTCAGTATTTCCACGAAAGTAAATGGAAAGAGGCTCCGGCAGAACATACAGTGAGTGCCTAAATCCTCTTTAAAGTCCGCAGATACGAATAAAAGGATCATTTCTTAGATGATCATTGTAAATAAATTCATCAGCATGAGTAGCACTCTCCCAAATTCATGAATTAATTGGTTAGAGTAAAATAGCCAATCACTCCTCGGCAGATGGATCGGCAGTGCTGCTTTGCGTTATCTCTCCGGGATTCCTGCATTTGCGTACCTACCCATTAAATTCCGCATCGAAACTGCAGCGGGCTTGTTCCCCGTCAAAAGTTTTTAGTGCGCCGCTCCGAATCGGATCACTTTTGTTTCGCTGCGCCCATCCATCAACCCCGCAGCCGTCACCATCATCTAGAGCACGCACCGCACCCATCCGTCCACTCCCGCGGACACTGAAATTCCCTTCTCCCTTTCCCACTATCATCCCTCCTGTGTCCGTGCTCACATTTCTCGGTGTCCCAAATATCTCCATATCTCTCTGTCTTTCCCTCTTCCCCAGCCATCTCACTCTCCTTTTACCCTTTATCCCTCTAGCTATTCTCGGCTCAATATGAAGCAAAGAGATCCTTGAGTTTCCATCCTTTAACATTCATCCTATCCCAAGGAACGGGCGCTTCATCTCTTTCTCTTGCTTCTTCCCGTATCACTCGCTGGCATTGCGGAAAACGCCCTTTCTTAAGGGAGGTTGGGATCCTCTTCGCCCTTATCCTTCAACCATCTCTCCTTGACAAATACCCTTGCGTTCAGTCTTCCTGCCCTTTCCTAGGAAGACGTTTCCTTTGCTTTCCGCCGACCGAACTTTTTCTAGCTCTAGTCCATTTAATGCTTTCCGCACTTAAACCTGCTTTCCTGTCCTTTTGCTTTCAGCTATTTTATTTACGAGGTTGTTGTTAGTTGAGAGAGTTACTTTGAAGATTAGTTTAAATCTACTCTTTAATTATTCTGGTTTGAACAACAAAAAACGCACCATGATGGATGTAATTTCGACGGTTAGATGGCAACATTGTGAAAACAAAATGTATAGTCAGAAGGAAAGGTTAAGAGCATTGATATTTCAGTGTTCCAAGCATGTTAATCTAATAGCTAATCACAGAATAGGACAAATTCTTCATGAAAAAATTCTAATTAAAGTTTCAGTTCATATGTAAGCTAGTTTGACGTCTATATTTGATGAATGGAAATAATTCACATCGTTAATTATACTTGAAAATAAGAGTCATTTAGATTAAATATAGATCTATCTTTTATTGAAAGTCACCCTATATCCGAATTTAATTGCTGCTAAGTTTTCATAGGCTAGGAAATAATTTACTTTGTTTTTGGAGATCTTTTTTCCACGAAAATCTGCTGACCGTGAATAATAATTGTTGGAGACGCTTCTAGTCTCCTGAATCTTGGTTTTCTTTTGTCAGCTTGCAAACAACGATAGCAAACGCGTGGAAATATCCTAAAAAATATTCAATACTTTTCAGACATTTCCAATAAAAGTATGCATTGGATTGTATTGAAACAACTGTATGACCTACTTAAGTGCACAGTAATTGGAGAGGATTAAAAGATTGTAACGGTTGAAAAGTACACAGTAACAGGAAATCTGCCCTATTTTACCTACGGTGGGATCCCTTAATATTTGTTTTTACACGATGCTTTTGGTGTTTTGTAGGCACAACAGAGTATTCAATTCTTAACGTAATACTCGTATGTTCAGGTACTCAATAATTCTTTGATGAAAAAGGTGAATTTCGCCTTTATCACTCTCAAAATCAAAGGTTTTATGGTAGTTGAGATATTTTGCAATTTAGTTGATGGAATGAGATAATTTTCTTATATGACGTAAGCGGTATCTATAGGTTTTAAACTCTTCCTGCATAAATTATGAGCCTTGATCATTCATTATAATTACATTGGTGTTCTTAGTTACCCATTCATTACCTGTAATTATTGTTTTAAGCCTTAAATTAACAAATATTTTGTTTGTGCTACAAATGTGAAAATAAAGATAATTAGCGGCGAGGAGAAAATGAGCCCCGCTTTGTATTAGTGATCCCTTCCCTATTTATCCCTTTCACTTGTTTCAAAGGAAATTCCACAAATACTACATTGACTGTGTTATTTCCCCATGTCTCGTTTCTTTACATTCTCCCGTGAAATTTACCGTGGGGTAAAGAAGAGTACCATTTTTCGTGGTTGAAGTGAACAGAATGGACTCTTATAGGTATTTAAAAACCATTGCGTTGCTCTCTCGATCTAGCACTAGAGTTAACTTCCGTTTCATAAAAGAGCAATACTTAGAGTTTTCAAAGGCCCGCGTTTGAATCCTCTGAGGAAATTACCTTATTTGCCATCTCAGCCAATTTTATCGCGAGGATGCTGAATGCTACGGGGCGTGTCGCAAATCCGCCAAGGTCGCGGAGAGGAACTCGGCATCATCCAATTCCCCAGTTCCCTTACAATCCCATCGGGCATGTACCATGCTCCTGTTCCCCCCACCCTATACCCCTTAATTCCAAACACTTCCACCCTTCCTGTTTTCCTTGCGTTACCAATGCTGACTGCCTAAGGTCTCGCCCCCCCCCCCTCTTGCTCCCGCAAGGTGCTCTGCCCCGCCTCGACTCCTCCGCGAGAGCGCTGACTCGAATGGATGGCGTTAGGTGCTCATTCCGTAATCTAGCGTATCCTCTCCAATTGAAGTGTTTGCCTACAGCTCTCCCATGCCTCCAGTTACACACTCCTCGGGCCCGCCCCGTCGCCCTCCCTGACCCAACCCCGGGCGACACCGCGCTCTCCCGAACTTTTTCCCACACCTCCCTCCCCTTGTGCAATCCTTCGCACCCTCTTCTTAGGTGAGTATACTTCCCCTGGATCTTCGCTCATTAGCGATTTCACTCGACTCATTGTTTGGAGCCGTTTTCTTTTCTCAGTCTTTTATTTTCACTGGAAAATTTATTTCTTCGAAAATTCGTCACAGTACCTTCAAAACAACGCGCTCTGGTACTTGTAATATGTTCGTAAGGATGAGATCTATTTTTTTTATTTTCGGGTGGAAAAATAATTTTTTTATTACCTAAGAGCTAAGCGTTGCAAAATTTAATTTATTGTTCAGTGGCACGCTTGCTTCTCTTTACGAAATAATAATTAGTACTAGTAATGGAGAACGAACGATAGCATGCCGTTTGGATAAACCTGACGAAAATGCACTCATCTGTTAATCCAAAGATTTAAGGTTGGGGTCCCATGTAAATCATGTGTACTTTGTTTCATAAACGATGAATAATGAACGTTGACTTAGGTTAATGTTCCTCAATGAAAACGGGTGGGTACGAATATTATTATTATCGTTGTGAAGCCTAACATTCCTCTGATTCTTGAGGCTCAGTTCACTGAAAGGAATGTCTCCTTCATAGAGCGAGGTAATGAATTAATTATTCGCATTTTGAAACAATTGGAAAATGTATTCAAGTTATTTTTTTTAAATGAAGGGAAAGTTCTAAATATATGGGAGAGTTACATAACAAATACCTCCAGTTGTTCCGACAAATGAGCTTTAATTCACAATTTGGAATACATTACGCGTACATACCTGTAAGATGAGAACGATCTTATTTTTCTACTGATTGAATTGTCCGATTATGAACGTATTCATAATTGTGATATTTCTCCATTCCAAGCATGTGAAAACCAGCTACTTGGTTTGCTGCCTTTATCACATCACTCTTGCACCTCTTTTCGAATTAATTCATTCTGTCTTAATTGAATTTATTTTCTTAAAGCTCAGAATCTTATATCCATCTCTCAGTTCTTTGCTCCTTTATTTATTTTTCATTTCATTTTGCTCCCTTCTTTTCTGTTTATTAATGGAATTTAAGTCTCGTAATTACAGATCCTCTTCTCTCTCATCCTCTCACTTTCCTTTCCTTTCTGAAACGTTGTCGTCGTTTCTCCGAACCTTTTCACCAAGGTCTACCAAAAACATTTCAGTCTCGTATTCTCTTATTAAAATTACCCTATACTTTTCTCATACTTTTTGCTAATATTTTTCTTAGTTTTCATCTTATTCATTCTCGTTTCTCACATTTTATAATATGTCGTTATTAATGATATTACGTGTTACGTCATGTTCATTCAGTTTTTGAATCCGTTCACTCCTTGCCTTTACATTCAAAGGGGTCTGCTCCTCACAATTTTCGCTGTTAACAATTCAATCGCCTCCTCTTCTTTGCATCTTTAATACTTGGAAAATATTATTATCCAACTATCTTATTTATTTAAAAAAATAAAGTTTTTGATTCTCCTCCCTCTCACTTCCGAACGCATTACCACTTTTTTCCCATTCCATAGTCACCTTGAGTTTTTTCTTCCATCGGATTACCGTCCGATCCTTCATTTATTCATGGTTGCTTTCTCACTCTGTCTCTCCAAATTTTCCTGGAAGTGATGGTAGGTACTCTTTTGATGTCTCTATGCTTAGTGCTCTTTCAGACACTTTTAAGCAAACTACAAAATGGAACCGTTTTTAATCTCCTCGCAGCCAGTCTCTACGGTTGATAAAGGAACTGTATTTCGCCACGACCCTCTGCTCATAAACTTGGGATGTTTACGGTTATCTCCCGTTTACATGCTCGCCTTTCGTATCGTGTTTCAATCCTCTTTGTGCTAGTACTAACCCATGAATGAATCTCCTTAATAAAGGGATGCTTTTTCCTAAGCTACATCCCTAATTATTTACGCTTCGTTCTCTTTCTTTCATTAGGAATAGGTCTATCTCGATTACAATTTCGGGAATTGTTTGCACTTTGACAAAACAAGAAACCTGATTGGGCTTATAGTTTGCAGTTATTTAAAATTATTCATGGTGGTATCTTTGGGTCAGGGGTTGTACATTCAGGGTAACAAAACTATATTAAAAACACCTCAATGAATTATTTTAATGTAATCATATGCATCCTCTCAAATACGTTCTTTTAAGAATATCTTAAAATTAAAATAATCGAAAATATTAAATTCCATCTCATTTATTGACTTTGAAGTTTCTGTGCAATACGTTTGCTACCTTCAGAATATCCAAAGCTAAAATGTTTTCTGTGAAAACATGCGTTGGCTTTCAACGTGGCATTGATATTTTACTTGGGATTAACGTAATAATGAGTAATAGGTTTTGATACAATGGCATTAACCCATGATTCATGGGATAGGAAAGTGATGGGAAAAATGCTAGATGATGATTTGCTTGCTGTGTGCGCTTTTCACGCTTGATGATACATCATCTCTTATATCTAGGAACTGGGTCCCTAAGCTTTGTTAAAAATTTGACGGAAACAACGAAAACTTCCTTCCAATAGCCTTCTAATTCATAAGCTTGGCGTAAGGCTATATAATTTTCGTCATGCAGCTTAAAAATTCCAATATTACTTTTTATCTCTTTAACAAGTATTTATAGTCACGATTGAATGGAAAAAATGCAGTTTTTCTTTGAATATACGTAATCGGCCGGTCGGAAATTTTTAGATTGCATTATTTTCCTGACATTGCATTATCTTCTCATCACTATCAAATTTAAATGCTTATATATATATATATATATATATATATATATATATATATATATATATATATATATATATGTATTTTATCAGGCTTGAGGTTCAATTTTTCATCTTCACCCTTCCAATAAATTTTGGGTCATCTTTTATCGCCATTTATTTTGAATCAACACGAATTCTATTTGTTTTGATCGTAACAATTCCGACCTCGCTCCCACAAAGTGGAAGCCTACAATGATGAGTCACGCTTAATGGTCAGAATTTGTTACGCATTTGGGACTATATAATCCATCTCCAGAATGAAGTTGAAGGGAAGATAAGATATAATTTTATGGTTACCGGCAACATGGGGAAATGGGAGAGCCAATGTGGAAATTGCGGCTTTGCTCAAATTACATGCCTACCTTGGTTTTAGGCATTCTTAATGACGCATAAGTTCTTTTGAGAGCATATCCGCGACTGATTGACATTACAAAGGGCATATTCGAGATGTTAAGACTAGCTTTGAAATCTTGGTATTCCTCAATCTGCCTCTATCATCCTCGTTTTGTCGTTCTTCCTTCATCCTGGCGTTGCGGGCCTTCCCACCTCTCTCCCTCTCTCTTCCCGCCAAAGCCTTTCTTGTTTGCTTAACCAACCTGGCCCATACTTGGAACCAGTCGTGAGACACGTTTCCGGTTCCCTGAACCTTTTTGTCCCTTCCTCTCCACTTCAACCCTTGCCTTGCTTGTGTCCATTAAGTCCTGCTGTCCTTGCTCCCCAACTAATGTTATATTCAATTTTTTTCTTCCTTCATCAAATACCCAATTTGAAATCGCAATTTTAACTTAAAATTATATCAATTGTTTCTTTTCCTTCAGTTGTATTTACATTAAATTGATAATTTTATTATTATCTTTATTTTAGAAATGAAAAATACACTAGTTGCCCAGCTGTTATAAATATGTACGTTTACAATACTCAATAAATGAGTTTGAGAGTATATAAAACGCCAAGAAACTCGCATTTCTTTTGTTAAATGCAATTATAGATAAATGAATCGCGTCTTGAAGTTATTATTTCCGGTAGCTATATTCCATTATAATCCCCAATCCAGCTTTCTTGCTTCCATCTTCTATTGTAATCCTTCTCCGCACCCGTGTACGTCATTTACTCCCTCTGATTTAGTGAAAGCTATCACTAACAATAAGAATAACTGTAGCCCTTTAAAAAAGATAGCAATTTATACGCGAAATCCTATTATGGCAAAGGAATGAAAAGGCGAGATGACTCTGTTTGATGTCTCATCTATGTAACCCACGATTATGATTTGTCAAAATTTTCTAACCATATATTCGAGTTCAAGCAATAGTGAGGATACTTTTGATGATACATCTGATTAAAGATTGACTTTAATGAATGACTTTGACGGTAAATGTACTGTTTTTTCCGGGGAAATAATCAATTCAATCACCGGCTAAAATTTTCTTTCAGTTGCTTTTACGAATCCGTTTACTCTTAATTCGAAGGTTATTTAAACTAAGCTAGTTAAAAATTATTGATAAGGTACATTTTGAGGACATATTTGTGTTGAGAAATTTTTTTTCTATAAACGGATGTAGATATTTGTTTTGGTTGTTTTATTTTGTGGATTATACGTGAATTTGATGAAAAAATCTGCTGTGATTACTTTTAGCTATAAGTATAGTATTTTTTACTTTTTAACGCAATACCTTTAGCTAAAAGTAATGTATTTTAAACTTCATCCTTTTATGAGTGCAAAGAAGAGCGTATAATTTTTGTTTTGCTATCTACTTAAACTTTTAAGGCCGATTTCACTCGTACTACTATATGCACAGACATTTAATGAACTCTTTGGAATTAAATTATTACTAAATTTAGGAATTTTCCTAATATATAAATTCCATTTCTAAGCACTCATGCCATTAAATGAGTTATGAGAATATTTCTTTTTACACCGAGAAGGTACATAGCTATATTAATCGATAACAGTCATTATTAAATGGATTTTACTAATTAAATGCAATTAAGGCATTTGAAGGTTGCAGAGAATTGATTGAATGCGATGCAACTTTATCCCAAAAATATAAAATATATGTTTTTTCTTTCAGAACGATTATTTTATTTTTCAGAAAACTTATGCATACTTATGCCATATACAATGGAATATGTGATCCAGCGAAATTTTTAATATGGGCTGTGTATACCAACTGGACGTTTGAATATTTTTCCGGACTTTGAAAATACTTTCCCATCTTCTCGCGCCGGATCTGTCGCTACTCCAAGTCTTTCCTGCCGTGACTTCGAAACGAGGGAATTCCTCGCATCGTCTTTGCCCCACGACTTTTGTCGTCCTCCTCCTCCTCTTTCCTGCTCTGCTCCGGGGGGAGGGGGGGCAGACAAGGAGTCACGTCGCGTAATTATCCGATTTCAAATGTGGACCGAAGTTAGTTTGGGTAGTCATCTACCCTTCTCCCTCTTCACACACCACCCTCTGCCCCCCACTCCGGATCAGGCTCCCTCAGGCCAGTGCCTGACTTCTTTTCCATCCGCCAACCCCCGTCTCCCAGCCAATCTCAGAAGGTTCTCGTATTCATTTCCGCGAGTCGACTCTTTTTTCCTCGCGACTCCTCCACGCCCCTCATAAACAACATCCCATCCTTAAAACAGGTTCCCTTTCCACTCCTTCCCACACCACTCCTTATTTTAGTTCAACTGACCTGAAGTTGAAGTACTCTCTCATTTCCTTCTAACCCCCTTCTTCTTCTCTGTGTCGTCCTATGGCCATCCGCATTCCTAATCGCCAAGCCCTCTTTCCTCGACTTTCTCTGTCTCTCCTTCATCTTTCTTCAACACAAGGGGAATGTGTCTCGAAAGCATCCCAGCCTTCGTTTCCTCTCATCTCTCACATCCAAGTCTCGTCTCCGACACTCGTAGAAAAGGTGCACTCATCCCAATCTTTATCATTTAGAGGCATAGAGACTGCCACTTGGGTTTGCTTAAATTTCAATTTTTTCTTCCATTGTTTTTTTTTGCCGCTCTTTTCGAATTTACAGCTGCAGACTACAGCCAGGAAGTCTTGAGCTCCCATTTTGTAGAGAGATAGGATAAATACTCTGGCCGTTTGTAAGTTGCGAGAATTATTTTCCGGTAATTGCAGTGAAAATTTGGGGAGACGGTGAAATTTTTTAAATAATCTGGATTTTCTTAATTTTACTATTCTGTTTACTCTTTGTATGTATTGTTGATATAATGGCACGGTTCATCTTCTTATTATTTTCTAGCTAATGAGCACCAAATGCAGTTTAATATTACTACAAGAGACTTTGATTTAAAATACTGTGGCAGTCGTTACCGCTGTAACTCGCTGTTTTTTCTTTCATATTTGAAATTTCTCATGCTTATTATGTGCACGTAATTACGTTACTAGATATTACATCTCCATCCGATTCCATGTCTGGAGTTGTAGTGTTCTGTAGTGCAATCTTTTAAAATCTGCTTTTATTCCCCCGAACGAATTAGTCTTTATTTTTAGGATTCAACTTGGTTTACTTTTTATTTCTCATTTTCAAGAATATTGATTTGTATCAAATCAAAAACGGGTCACCACATAAAAACTAAGTTTATTGCAGTTTCTCTCGGTGAAGCGTTGCTAATCGTTCGTCATGAAAAATCTCTGATTAATGTTTCCTTTGAGCGAGAGAATGTTTGCTGAGCACAGAGTAAAATAGCCAAATGATTTTCATTTATAATTTGACATAGAATGACCCCTTTCAAATCGTTTTGCAACTATCATTCATTAATTTCGCAACGATGAACGTCAATATCTCGGAGCATTGTTTGTGTTCTGTTCCCCGTGATATTTTTAATTGTGAGATCGTGGAGGTATTTTGATTCGCTTTTTGTTTTGATGTCAAATTCCGCCTAGGCACATGCGCGCGGTGATAACCTTCATCATATTAATCACACCTTCTTAACGAGCAACCCCTCCTTTTATGAAATATCCGTCAAATATTCATTTGCCCTAAAGTTTGGACTCTCATCACCATCCATTTTTCTATTGCATTGTTCTTTGGAATTGACACTTTACTGAAAAACTTTTGGATGATTCTAGGGATTTATTCTCGGCGAAGGTTCCATGGAGAAAAATATGTGCCATAATACACATCAGAGTGGCGGAATCTAGCAAAGAAACTACTTGAAAACTTGGGACATGTATTAATGAGATGATCGTGGAATCCATTTCCTTTTGGGAACTTTGGATTCTTGCAATGTGAAAATTAATTAACATTGAACACATGGCGATAAGTTTTCGTAATGTTTGATTTTGGGTTGATATTTATGAAAAAATGATGACAAATGTCAATTAGTGAAAGTTAAAATTTTATTTGAATAACTCCTAATGCCTCTAATTGCCATTCTAAATAATTATAATATTCAAAAAAGACACTAGCCTACTTCAGATAATGTACATGTTGAAATGTAAAATTTACGCGATGGCCCCGATGCAGCTTATGATCACACTTAGACAGACTGTTGTTGATAGCCTAA
This sequence comes from Hetaerina americana, assembly GCF_022747635.1. Classification (NCBI taxonomy): domain Eukaryota; kingdom Metazoa; phylum Arthropoda; class Insecta; order Odonata; family Calopterygidae; genus Hetaerina; species Hetaerina americana. The sequence goes on along the minus strand of NW_027287095.1, from coordinate 27,903,803 downwards.
GTAAAGGTGAAATCATAACATTAAAAGTGTACTTTTTAAATTTTCATGGCATAACTAAGCGTTTTTTCGTCTAATTTTGCAAGAATTAAATGTATTTATTTCTCATTCGCTCTGTAGTTTTCTCTCCTTTCTTTAAATGTGGATTACACATCTTCCTTACACCCTTTATTACCTGCTGGCTGTGAAATTTCTTGGGCGTAATTAAGGTTAGTTGATATTACATGTATAGTAGACGCTGTCTTTGTAGTTTATAAGCCATTCTCGTTAGTGCTGAATTGGGCGATAGCCGCCAACCTGCCAAATGCTGCAATCGTTAGAATCATAGCACATAGCAAAAATTTGACTTTTCGATGGACTATGACTCAAAATTTTGGAATTGTTTTTAAAATGTTAGCTCTTATTAAAGTGCCATCCCCTGGGGTCATCGGTTTGAAGTCATGTTTGTCACTCAACAAATTATGACTGTAACAAAAAATTTATCAATTTTCTACTCTTTAAATCATTCAATGTCATTATATCTCTTGCGATTGTTTATTGACTGCATCTCCACATATCATTTTCATGATTATTCCTTTTATCCGCGCCTAGAGTATTACTCATGGATTATCCTTAATTTCTTATCCACCGTAAAAAAGCAATTAAGTTTAATAGTTAAAAACCTTTCAAACCTACTACAGTTCCTCCAGTATCCTTCCGTAATCCAAGACAAATCATTCAGGAATTTGCACCACCTAACCTAACTTCTGACATAAAAACGAACGCTCTTCATCTTTACAAATGAACAAATCAGGCAAAGAGAGTTTTTTGCATAGCGAACTACTAGCATATACTATATCGATTTTTAGCCAAAGCAGTGAATAAACAGTATCAGCGTTCTTTCCTTCTGATTCACGTAAAAATATGTTTGCATAACATTTGTCCGATGGATGGAGTATGTTAAACATTTATGGGGCATGGTGGCATTTAAAAATGTAAAATAATATACTGACCCATTTCTAATAAAATTAAGTCCTTTTTGCAGAGTATTATGTCCTTTTAGCTTTATTTCTCTGCTCATACGTGCTCTGTTTAATGTATTGAGCATGGGAAATTGTTAAGCTCTTACAGATTCTTTTGAAATCACATTCCTTTTAAACTTCGAAACTTTTGTCGGCTTGCGACATGTATCCAAAGGATTTTCGTCAAAATAGATCGACTTCCTCTTGTGAAAATCTAGTAGTACGAGCTACTATTTAACCTAGGAGTATAAGTAGTGTTTAATGAAAGGGTACCATTTAATATTATTTTTACATACACGGGGATCGGAATGGTGCGGTGGCTTCCCACCGAGAGGGCCCGGGTTCGAATCGTGGAGACAAAATAGTCGTAGCCGTAGTTCAGTCGTATCCCGATCCCTACTAGAGGTGCTTTGTGGAGAGCACTTTGAGGGAGTACGACATCCGTCGGATGGGACGTTATACTACCCTTGGGCCTTTCGACAAGAGCAGGCTAGTGCCGGCGCCGGGTTTCTCTCCACCCTTCCTTTCCCATTCATCCCTAATGGTACAAATGACCTTAGCTGTCGGTTGCCTCCCATAAAAAATATTAACTTTTCATAAACGATAATTCTAGAGAACATTGAACTATTGATTACAGATAATGTGTCTAAGATGTACTCCTTTTCCTGTGCATTTAGCTCTTAGAAAAATTTGTAAAATCAAATGCTCGTTCTTATTACTCTAAATTATATATTCGGCAGGTTCAGGTGAAATATAGTAGAATTTCGTTATTATGGGAAAAACAAAATACAAATACATATTACAATATATGTTACGAATAAATATGTTGGGAAAGTGCAAATTTTGTTTTTCTTATAACTCCAAATTATGTTTCCAAGGAAATATGTCATACCTTCTTGAATGTTAACAGCATTTTCGTATATGACGATGAGCCATATGTGTCCCTACGGAATTAGGAAACCGAATTACTTGACATTTCAGTGGTCCTGAAAAAATTGCTTTACTTTGTCATAAATAGGGCATTTTGCAGTCTTGGGTATTCTTTAATCGTGAATCTGGTAATCATGCCATTATGCCTATACACTCGTGAAACATTTAAACTGCCATGTCATTAGCTTTTCGTACTTGTGTTAAATATTGTAAGAAATTTCTGTCTCGCTTGCGGAGTATTTGAAAGGGATAATCCGTAAGCTTTTAAAGTGTATGCTGAGCGTGCCGAGTCGTGAAAATCGCTGAGAAGCGGCGTGGGCGTTAAAGTCGGCACTAAAACTCCTATTGTCCGGGGTGCGTACATGCTACTTACCAGCCTCACCACCTAATGCAAGAGTCGAGTTCTCGGCTTTTCTTCTCCACGCTAAATTCCCTGCAAGGATCCCTCGTCTCAACCCATTTATCTGTCTGCCTCGCGAAGTCATCTTTCTTGCGACCGCTTCTTGGCGACGTTTGACCTTAATCCCCGCCCTGACTTCCGAGCCGGGAGGGCCTTCAGCTTCTCTTGGGCTCGACTTCCACTTCCATTCCTTTTCCCCATCCGTTATCGTACCCTCATTGCCTTCCTCTGCGTTTACGAATCCCCCCATCCGTGCTTCTGGCGAAATTTAAAGCCATGAGCGGACGAACGTTATGGGGTTCAGAATTGCTTTTCATAACATTAGAAAGCCTTTTGAAAATTTATTTCATTTTCCATTCCCCTGAAAGAAAATATCCATAAACGTTTTTCAGTATCCATACTCTCGTGGAATTCATTTCACCAACAAAAGAAACGGCATCAACCGTGAATATCGAGACGTTTCAGACCAATGCTAACGTTTTCACCCTACTGAATTGTCCCTTAATTTTTCAAAGCTGAGGTTATTTAAATATTACTTTGCTGGCACTGTATTTATTTAAGAGAAATATGGAAAAATCATTCGGTGAGGTGTATGTTAGAGGGGTAAAGTGGTGAGCGGGAAGGGTCATGGGGAGAGAAGCTTAATGCCGCTGCTGTCATGTTTCCACGGGCCTTTTTGCTGCCTCGTGTTTTCTCTTCTATAGGAGAAATTGAGGGGATAGAGTTCCTTCGACAAAACATTCATTCCCAAAATGGAGCACGACTTCTTGGCACGAAGGGTTGGCACAATAAGGCACCTTCCAAACAGTCTTTTTATGCATTCAGGTGAGCCCTAACCGAGCGTCGAGGAAAAAGTAGTTGTCAGAGAGAGTACTACGTAAAGTGTCCAACCATTTTCCCGAGCAACTTGGAAAGCCAAAGCTAAAAGTTTTTTTGTGGCATGTGTAACAAACTCGTCGTTGAGCATCCAATTTCTCTCGGCGCCTTTCCTTCCTTAAGTATATTCTGCTCTACGTGTTAAATATTCCCTTAATGAGACCATAGGTTAAAAATCACACAGTTGCGTTTACCGCGTTTAGAAATATCACCCAAACCTCTGAAAGTCTTCGTTTCTCATTTTGATGATGAGCGTTGTTCCTATAGTGTTTCGTACTGCATGAGGCCTGTGTTCTTGCTCATTTTTTCATTTCGCTACGCATTAGGTGAGACTCAGGCTCATAAAATTGAAACCGTTAATTCTATCCATTCATTTGCCTCTGGAACTATTTTGCCATCATCTCTCTCTCTGTCTTTCCCCCCACCTTTTGGAACTCTGCCCCCTCCATCTTTCGAGGGTCTCCTCCACTTCATCTCTCCCGCCGCCACTCCTGCCTGGTCCTGCCTCTTCCCCTCTCCCGGCAATCCCAAGAGTGCCGCTCCATTAAGTAATGGGAGTTTCCACGCTACGGAAGTGGGCGGTGGCTGCTGCTAGTGCCGCTAGTATTCCGAGGGATTCCATCCCTGTCTTTCTGCCTCACCCACCAAACCCCATTTCTCCACCTTCTCCGGTCCCACAATTCTCCTCTCTCTCTTTCCCTCTCTCTCTCTCCCCTGCGATCGCGCCGCGGAGGATGAATGATAAAGAAAGGGACGTGCTCACCCCGCATCCTACCTCTCATTTTTCCTTTTATTCCCTCCCCCTTACTCAACCCCCTCACGGGATGCGTTGCTAAAATGAACTCGCAATCGTCATCCCTGCTTTTAACCTCACAAAATGTGCGTGGGAACAGTTTGACTTCCTAAATGTAGCATGTCTCTTTTTTTAAGTTTTCTCCGGTTGATGATCATTTTGATGAGTTCATACGTTTTCAAAAATATAGTATAAAGTGAATTAGTCTTTCTTTCAGCGGTGGTTGTCGATCCGTGGATGAATCAACATATTTATATTTAATGACTGGGATCAATTTGCTTAATGTGATTGTAAATGTACTATAACCAACTGTCACTCCAGGAAATATGCATAGTTTATGTTAATATTAATATCTCCGGTGCATAATTTAGGCGCAATTCAGGTGGAGGTATAGGATGGTAACCGGAGAGCTGAGTTATATAATATGGCTCTGCAGTCATCATACGCGATGGAGCATTAGGAATTGTTTTCATGCTTTAGCTTCAGCAAATTGGGCCTCAGACTTTCTCTTTCTTTATCACTCCTCTCCAACTTTATCCTTCGCCGTTTACCATCGGCATTTAATATTTCTCCATTTAATTTCCTTTCCTCGAGAAAATTATGCCATTCACTGGAACTTTATGTTCGAAAGAATGCCTCTTATAAGAAAAGGCCCGATTAAGTATTCATGCCTTGATTTTTTGCTCATTAAAGTTGGCAATATTCTCAAACGTTTATAAAGTTCATCAACTGGAGGAAATTATTGCTTTTCCTCAAAATGGCGCGCGTAGCTATCCAACAATTTATTAAAAGCTGAATTTGAAAGCATTTACTCATGGAATTACAAGGGCATAAGGTTTGTAATCACAGTCAAATTTTCTGCATGCACTACCAAAGCACTACAAGTTTCTGGATGACTTTCGCTTCTGGCTCTGTTTCTCTGTTTAATTAGTTCCCTAGCCTCCACCGATGTTAGCATTCTAAAATTTAAGATGTATTTTACGGATTTAATGGCCTAATATTAATATGAAAGTATTCATATCGCTTAGCACAGCTTTTAATTATAACCAATGTCCATCCCTTTTTGCAAATTAAATACTACGCAAAGTCATCGGATGCATGAATATTTAATTTTAATTTTCAATATCGCGCTAGGAGACTATCATAATGTTTTCTTCTTGAAATCGTGTGCTTAAAAATGAAGGGGAATAATTTCAAAAGGATTTTCAAATACCTCCAAATTAATTCAAAAAGTCTACTCTCGCCCGGTGCGACGTTGGTGATTAAAATGGAAATTCAGCGGGGTAAACCAATTTTTCCCGTTAAAAAAATCCGCCTCGAGTCGCGAGGAAAAGCCTTGGAGGTAACAAATGAACGTAGGTAAAAATCTAACTGTATACAAAGATTACTCTCGCGAAAAAAATTACCCAGGTAGTTATTAATGAGGCCTAAACGACACGATATCCTTTTCGGAACCCAGAAACCGGTACTGGAAGATGAAGGCATCGGATGGAGGATGGAAAAAGGCTGAGGCAGATAAGAGAGATGGAATGAGAGACACACAAATTAAGAAAACTATTTGCTGCGGGGTGACGTCATCGCTCGGAAAATGGCGAGTTACGTCGAGCGGAGTTGGCTTGGAGAGATATGCGAATAAACTGACTCGAAAATACCCATTCCGTTCGTTCCTTCGACGGCAGCAGAACACTCCTACATTGCCCTCACCCACTTCGTTACATCTGAATGTTTTCCTATTGATTCCCCCATCCCTGTCGTCAAGCATCGTTCATATAATCGATATATTAAATCGTTAACTCCCTCCCGCTCAGATAAGTTCTCTCCCTGGCTCTTGTGTTTGGAATTAAAGAGAGATTTGAGAGAGAAAATTCGAGCTATGTGAAGTAAATATTTAAGAACTTTAGACATTCAATCGTAAGGTAAGCTCGTCCCATTCGTCTCACTTGACTGATCAAAATCAAGAATGGAACAACTGCACCGCGTCTTGCAAATGTCAAAGGAGCTGCACTTAACGCCATTAAACATCTCACTTGACAAATTCAACTAAGCCTTATGTTCATCCCACTCATCAACGTTTGCCTAATGCCTCTCATCGTCGTTTTAAGTTGTTTCTCGTGTTTATTCCCGCATTTTTTTTAGGGAATACAATTTCAATTTCAACAACTTACGCCAGAAGTATTGCCTTTTTTTTCTAAATCAGATATAGAGGGCGTTACGGCATGATGATTTAATCTTTGCTTTTATTATAAAATTATTCAACCTAATCCACATCTCACCTTCTTCTTTGCGTTTTATTATCCACCCGTCTCATTTCGTGTTGACAATGTACTTAATGTCAACTGGTTAAGTGAGTTAAAAAATCAAATTCTCACCTCTATTTTCACCCTTGATCCAGAAGTCATGCAATTTAGTCCCGGTTGGTGTAACTTATCCGTGAACGCTGAATTTTCTTGCTGCTACTATGAGGTTAGCTTATCCCCGTCCTATTGCTTAAAGAACGGGAAACCACCACATTATTCTCCCTAGGATATGCAGCCTCAGACCCATATATATATATGTGTGTGTGTGTGTGTGTGTGTGTGTGTACATGTAGGTATGTATATTAATATATATGTATTTACATCGGTATACATATAAATTTATTTATATAAAAATATATATATTATATAAACAATCTAGTAATTGCATAAAGTGTTGTAATACTAATTCCTTCATTGTAAATGCTACCGATGAGTACGGAAATAATAATCCATACAGTTAATTTGACTTTTACCATAACTTGAAGCTGATGGAGACAAAAAAAGCAAAGTTTTTCTGATCGTATCCGAAATTTTTTATAGAACAGATTTTCGGACGATTTAAAGCTGTCAAATGCTTATAAAAGTATTCACACGAATGCGGTGATATGCGGTATATCACAAGACTCAGACTTAACAACTTTTTCGCGTTATCTAAGTCACCTTATTTCCGTCAAAATATTTAATTGATATAAATACCATCTTCCCGCCGAAAATTGGCATAAAATCACCACTAATATCCTGATAAACTCGGCAACTCTATTTGCAAAATATTAAAATAACCAATGTCTTATGTTAATACCCTATTCGAGTATACTTACTATTTTATGAGCCTCAGAGAGAAGCCATTACTCCTGACGCCCACCTTCTTAATACCAAAGACGTTATCTTTTCATTCACAGTCAAAAACCTTACGTTTTCCTTGGAAACCATCTGGGAAAAAAATTTAAACGACACCTCTGATGAATTTAATGCATTGTATATCTACTGAAAGATGACAAGGATTTATTATCTGTTAAAACAGGGAAACTCTTGATATCCGCCATTGATTTTCTTTCCGTAGGAAATTTGTGTTTCTTGTATCATATCTTTACACAAAGCGAACAATTAAAAATTCCTACGAAAACAGGAATGTCATTACTTTGATCTTGTCTTTCCAGAATCCTTATAAGTTACCTGATCCAGTCTAGGGATTTCCCTTTCAAATGGGTTTTAAACAAACATGGATATGTTTTAATTGAAGTGTTTTACTAAATTGTTTATTATAAACGCACGTGTCAGAAACCATTCGGTGATATTTTTAACACTGGGTTAGTGCTGAAAAATTCGAATTTCATTTCATAATTTAGTTTTTATTCTTTACATTTCTCTTCAATGTATATTTTTTATGTGAATCCCATGGGTCTATGAATTGTCATTAAACTATCCGTATTTATTAATTACATCTCAATTTTCGTTCTAAGAGGACATATATCGTGCAAGGATACATTTGTTTAACTCACTGTGGGCAGAAAGGAATCCTGCTAGTCCTCTTACCCGCCTAATATGTAGACATGAATTTTGTATGCGCTGCCATCTTCCGTGGCAGATAACCATTAAAGTCGGGTCTTATGTTCTTTTGCTCCGTGGAGCCTTTGCCACTGGGAATTTCTATGCAAAACTCCTCTCCCTCGCGATCTCTGGTATTGCTTGCTGGCCTTCTTGAAAATTCATTTTTGGGTGGTAAGATTAGAAATTCCGAGTATTATTACCATTTTTTTAGCGATAAGAAATTATATATGATGTTTTGCGAGATTCCTTTTCTATCCTCGGAGTATAGAGTATAATGTACGCGTTCGCGGTATGGTATCAAGGCTCATCATCATACGCGACTTTGGCTTTTTTTTAATTTTATATTTTTATTCCGTTTATAAACGTTTTCCTGGAAACTGGCCATAAAAGTTGCTATTATAAATCAATACATTGTGTTTGTCCTTATCCAATCTCTAGTTTACATGACTTTACGTATGAATATTTTGCTTTCTGGATGAAATTTTATGCTTGCCTGCATGCATCGTAAGTTGGTGAAGATTCCAAGAAACTGCGGGAGATGCCGCGATGGTAACTGAAACAAATTTGTCACAACTGGCTGACATTATGGAGAGTTTGTAATTCGATTAGTACGCCTTGAATATGAATTATATTAGAGAATTTTGTTAGTATTTTTATTAAATATTCGGCATCATATTCGTGATTAGGACCCAGCTGTATCGAGTATCTGCTTTCTAGAGTCAAAGTGGTAGCAATAAGTATTTGGCTGCTCAGGAAGATAAGGCTTATTTGCATCATGTGCGTTTCAGTGTGGATCATGAAGTGACGGCTTTATTTTATTGTTCTACCAATATAAAATTTGCACTTCGGCTAGTGGATTAGCGAAAGTGAAGAGTAGCTGTAGTGTCGAGCCACCATACACAAACAAACATTAAAAAATAACTTTGGTTGTCACCTGGAATCAGCCAAACCAAGCCCAAAATATTCCACCCTGGACTTCCCTTAATTTTCTGCATTTACTCTCAGCACCCTACCTGCATTATAAATGTATCATTATGTTACTGCGCAATTAAAATGTGTCAAAGCTGTCTCAGACGTCTTGTCACCAATTTGAAAAATTTAATTCAAAGATTTTTTTGTCCAAAAATTTTTTTTGTCGATCAAAAACGTATTTATTAATATTCTCCAGTGTTCGGCCTACTCTTACTAAAGTAATGACAGTTGCGAAAATAAATTTTAAATCATTATTACCTTGTGTTAGTGTTAAATTTTCTGATTCATTCCTTCTTCCTTAAGCAAACTAAACACTAAACCGCTTAAATCTCATTTCCTGCCGCCCCTAATCCGCCTAATTATTGAATCTCTCTCGTGGGATCTCTTATTCTGTCGATAAGCCATTCAGACCTTGAATACCTGATCCCTTGAGATGAAATCAAGAAGCACGACGCCCTAGCATAAGGAACACCCGCTTCATTTCCGTCATTTTTCGTCTGATCCTGACGTCGTTTGAAAGGACGGCTCCATGGATGCGGCATCATAGCGATTTATGCTTTCGTTTCGGCATTATTGTCGAGGAAGCGCGGATTCTCGCCGCATGGGTTGCCAGCGTGTTGGGGATCCACGTTCCGAGGATGTGTGCAGTCGTGATTACGACTCGAAGCGAGGGCCCTTTGATACGTTGGCTAATTAAGGTCGCCGTCACCATCGAGCCCTTTGATTTCTGAAGCTCCAGGGTTCAGGTTTCAAAGAGGATCCTGGGAATTATTCCCGTTAGCGACTTCACCATCTACCCATCCCTATTAAACTACGCTTGGCATGTGATCTGTAGTGCGTTTGCATCCGCTTTTTTTTCAAATACTACGTCCGCATCTCATCCTCTCCCTCGCTTTCCCTCAACCCATTCTCGTGAATCTATGCGAGTTTGCGGAACTTGACTGGGAGATATTCCTATTGCATATCTCTCGTGCTGAAGCGACAGCTATTTTGAGTGTTTAATCGTTTAATGGACAACTGTAGAGCATGCATGGTAACTGGCGCAACATTCTGTTATGGGGAGGGAGACTGGGATCATTTTCCTTTTGTATTCATGCCGTTCATAGAAGGCCTAGTTAACCATTCTCCTTTGATCGAAAGTTCGCCAAATAAAATTATTTACTGAATTCGATATTCTTTCTATTCATCTCTTGGTTGTATAATACAGTTTTGTCCAAGTGTCATTAAATCATTAAAAACTAAGCCATAGTAAAATCTCTTTTTGAATCCCATGAGTTACAAACGTGATTAAGATAGGCGAGACTATCAGGAAGTTGGAGAAAAAATCGTGCGCATTATCAAAGATACGCCAGAAAAACTATAAATTGAACCAGAAAAGATTCAAGAGATGGAAAACGAGAGGACGGATCTGGAGACATAGAAATATAATATGAGACGTAGACAGGAGTACTCAATGTTTAGGCATACTTGCTTGTTTGCTGGATAGATAGGGTACTTAGTGGATCGAAATCAAGGGCATGGAAATATATGAAATTCACGCGAAACTACTGAAGGGTTTAGAAAAACGAGGCAGGAAGAGTTGTTGGAATTTTTAGCAGTAATGGGAAGAACTGGAGATAAAAATGAAAGTGGGTGAACAATTAATAAAATCAGTTAGGTTTACTGTAGATCATGCTTTAGTTTGCCAGTCAGCCAATCGGTTGCAGGCATTGCCAAGCGCATTGATGAGACAGTGCGATTGGTATGGAAAATTAAACAAAATAAAAGTTATTCGGTTTGAGAGAAAGAGGAAAGCAAAGTTAAATATTAAAATAGGATTTCATAAACTAGAGCAGGTGGAACAGTATACTTATCTCGGAACTGTTTAGAACCAAAATGTTTAAAGTAGTAGGGGCATCAGAAGAATTACCTTAGGCGAAGAAACTTTTACAAGGAGGGAATAGATGATAGGGACTTTGAATAAGGTTGATAAGAAAATATTAGTGACCATTTTGATGTGAAGAATGGATTTACTCAGCGTGGAAACATGGTTATTGAGACATGGTGATAGGCATAGACTGGGGGATTCTGAAATGTGGGCGTGGAGAAGGATGGAAACGGTGAAATGGACAGAAAGGAACAAATGGGAAAGTTTGTGGCATAGTCCGGAGGGGACTGTTGGCAGAAATTCAAAGGAGGCAGTAAATGAATAACTGATCGTAGCACTTTTCCACTTGGAGGCAGTAAAGGTTGATGTAGACAATTTTCATTTGTGTTGGGATGTTGGAGACTGCGATAAGCGGGGAGAACGTTAGACAAGCGAGCAAGGGGTAGAAAAAGGTGGACGGAATGAAGGGAGATGGAATTTATGTGAAATTGACGAACAATTTAAGTTGGTGCCGGATGCCAGAATGTCAAATATTTTGTTAGAAGAAGCAAAGAAATTTATCTCGCTTCAAACTGTGGCCCTCCTAAACCTACATTAAAAGATAAAATACCAACTGAATTAAAAGATTTTTTTAGGTAGCATACACTCGTATTATCATGTATTATATTGTTAAAAATTAGTTTCATAAAAATTAGTTAAAAATGGATTATTATTTGAACAGAAAATTTTGCATTGTTTCTTGATATCCAATTAGTGTTGTTTGGTGCTCAAATTTTCAGTAGGATTAATTATAAAAAACATGGAGCTTTGTAGTACTCATCATGATAAAAGATTAGAAGATGTTTGCATTATTTTCATTTAAAGTCTGCCCCCTTGACAATTTCTTTACATAGATTTTTGAGTTATGCTGTTTTGGACATTTACTTCGATTGGCTTCTCCTGCCTAGTATTTTTTCATAATTCTTGCTCTCAACACAAGGATCAGGGTTTTTTTGCTAACGCCATGGCAGCCAACGTGTTTCTCATTGCATCTTTTCGTTCAAAATGGGCGGCATTCTCCTACGGCGACGGATTAGACTCGTCAGACGGTCTCTGAATGCGTAATGAGACGGAGAGACCGCTGGGGAAAAATACCAGCATCCTTTCCACGCTCTTGCGTTGAGCCTCAGATAATTAATCGCCTTCATTTAATTAAAATACTCATTAAAAGATTTTATGGTAATCCCCTTTTTTGCGCTCCACCCACGTTTATTTTATTTTTATTGGGCGGTCCTTTGCCCGTGAAACTTACAAATTGATTTACTTTTATGAGCGATTCCTCCTCGGTGTGTTTAGGAGTGTGTGTGTTGTTGAAGATTTTACGGGCTATTATTTATATAGTGGGTCATATTTGAGAATTCAGTTTGTTTTCGTTCGTGGAAAGTTTTATATTTTCCTCATAGCAAAACTTAGCTCTTTGGTTGGACTTAGTGAATTTCTCCATAGGACGTTAATGGTTTTGCTCAACATTTTTTACCGAGAGTGTTCAAAGGATCGGCTGGGGTCAATTTTTTCAATGCTCACTCAGACTCACTCCTCCGCCCACACCCTTCTTCAGCGTCTCCCCTGAATCTTTTCCATCCGGTGTCTTACCCCCGAGGCCCTCTCAAGAGAGCAACCACTCCGTTCCTCCACCGCCATTCTCCACTTCCGTGAGCAGCCATCATTTCCGAGATAACACCCAACCATTGCCCAGATTTCCCAATGAATCCCCACCCGCCTTTATTATTCCTGCGGCGTCCGAATATTCCAATCTTCCCTTTCTACTCCCTCTCTCTCTCATTCCCCTTCGTTTTCCCCGTTACTTCTGCTTGCCACCTACCCTCAGTCCTGCTCTCTACTCTTCCTCGGAAGAATTTCTACTTTAGGTGACGGGCAGCGAGAAGGGACCAGGGGGTGGGGGCGAGTGGGTGTGGGGAGGTTTGTTGGAGAAAAGGCATCCCTAGGCTTATGCTTACAACTCCTCGGTCGAAGTCTCTCCCTTGGGTATCCCTTCCAACTACATTATGTCCATCCGGCCTACCTACTCTATCCGCCTCTCTTTCTCGCCCTGCTCTCTCTATCTCCCCCTATTCCTCCGTCTCTCTCCCCCTTTCCCAAATCGCCTCTCTTCCTCTCCCTTTGTGATGAAGGCGGAAGGCAAAAAGGGGTTAATCCTTGCCGACCCCTCCTGTCTCTTGCATCCCCCCGCTCTTTTCCCTTTCCGCTTCCTCTGCGCTTCTCCCACCATCGCTCGACACCTTTCTCATCTCTTCACTCAAAACTCTTCCTCATCTCTTCCGCCGCAGAGCTATTTCGGGCTGCTCGTCGTCGGGAGTGCGTTTGCAAAGTTTTTCGCACCGCCTACCCAGCTGCGTTATCTTTTCGCAGTCCTAAGTTTCCATTTTGAGTCCGCAGCGCCACCATTGCGGGGCGCGTTTGCCAAAACGAAACGTTACGAGTGAAGGGAGTTGGTTTTTGCGCGTTCTACATTCACCATTTGCTACTTTCTGTCGGTATTTCGAAAATTTCCAAATTATTGACCCTGGGATTCAGTTAATGATTATTTACACGGATTGAGGAGAGAACCATACGTTTTATCAGGATAAAACTGAAAATTATCGGTGATAGTAGAGATTCAAATTATTGATACGCTTTTTCTTGCTACGTGTATATCCCCGTTTTTAGCTTTTCTCCAATCTCCCTTTGTAATTTGATTGCATTTTTCAAGTGAAGTCGAGCAAAAGTAAATGGTTGGTAGGTATGTAAGTATTACCTTGAGGTTTTGTTAGGAATTCCTATTATTATACTTAACGAAGCCTTTTCCAGAGACTTGAGTATAACCGCTTCGGGCTTCTCTGTAACTAGGCGTTTTGCCTTTTCCTTTAGTCTTTGTAAGGCTTTTTTTGCCGCCACCCTTTTAGCACTGCTATTGGCTGACTCCGAAAATCGTTTCACAAAGTCTGTGCCCGCTTCCGATCCTCGGATCTTGCTGTGAGAATTTTTGAATGTCTTTGAAATTCTTAAATTCCATTCTACCAAATTAAGCACCTAGAAGTTGAGACGACCTTAGGCTCACTGTTTGTGGAAGAAGAATTTTGTATATTTAAAGCATTTTGTCCGATGTGAACACTGAAGGGGATTAATTATTTCTTTTAGACTGAACTTCGCCATTCTTTAGTAAGAGAACCGCCAATTTTGCTAACCCAAATTGTAGACTAATTTGTAAATGGTATAATTATTTCTACTCTCTAAGTTGTGATGGTGGTTTATTTAAATCTGTTCATAGCTCTGGATATTTAAATGTGTTCAAAGTATTCTTCGGGGATAAAATGTAGCAGATTGTTTAGTATAACTGTAAACTTCCTCACGTCATTTTAACTTGAAATTTCTTTGTACTTTTACTTTACACTTAGGCGTAGGCGGCTTAGAAACACACACGAGTTAAGGTAACTTGCTCACCTTTTGTATCTCCTCTCTTCCCTCTGATTTCTGCTCTTTTCATCTCTCCATGAGTTTTGCCCTTCGGGATAGTGGGGCCTCTTGATCCGCACTACCCCCCAGGGATGTTTCTAAGGGCTGAAGTGACCGCGGTAGGCGATGGCTATGGCCGCATTATTCTAAACTTAGCCTGCGGCAATTTTCCACTCCCAAGCTCTCCCTATGACTTCCCTTCATTCTATATGTCCTAGTGAGGTGAAGAGGAGGAAAAGAAATAAATCATTTTGGCCTCTGTTTACTCCTTCGCTCAATTTTTTCATCTCTCTCGCATGAAATCATCCTTTTTTAGTTATTCTGGGTGTTGTCAACGTTATTATCCTTTGACTCGCTACAGAGGTAGAGAGTATTGAAAAACATTCAAGCAGTCGATTTTGAGTTAACTAGAACCGATGCGGTATCCTCGGTCTGAAGAGAGTTTGATGAAATTGAAATTTTTAATGAATTTTTTATTTAAGAAGCTATTCAATGGCTTAATATATTTAATTCATTTCTGTAAAATATCTCATTTTAAAAAAGAATTAAGCATTTATTATATAACTTCGGAGGAGGATAAGGAAATCATCACCCTCTAACAGGAACTTGCCAATAAAATTTCAATTCCTGATGTTTTTGTCATCAGGTGGATACTCGGTGGTAAAGATTACACTTTAGGTTTCTACACTTATAAAAAGTTATTTTGTTTATTTATGAATAGTTATAAAGATGCAATTGAGAGTGAACTGTTTATGAATTATTATTTAATGTAAAATCAGTTATCATATATTCGACCTTAATGAATTGAACTCTAATAGACGATACTCATAG
The DNA here is from genome assembly GCF_022747635.1 of Hetaerina americana. Lineage (NCBI taxonomy): Eukaryota > Metazoa > Arthropoda > Insecta > Odonata > Calopterygidae > Hetaerina > Hetaerina americana. The sequence goes on along the minus strand of NW_027287095.1, from coordinate 27,888,799 downwards.
CTAAAAACCTCAATACAAGTATATAGGTTGGTCGGCGAGTTGAAGCAGTGGGTGCTAGAATTGTAGACATAAAGAAACTTTAGTATTTGAAATTTTCAATTTCGGCACACATTGTTCATATTTTCAGTTTATTGTAATTTTCAAAATAATCTGCAATTTTGGACTGAAAATAATGTACACTACATCATTAATTGCGATTTGATTTATTTTCGTGTCTGGAAAACTTGAAATAGAAATAAGAGTAATTCATTCTTGAAAGAAATTTTTTTTTCGTAAATTAACTTGAATAATTTTACGCATACTGCAGAAGACTGCATAGCCTAACCAATATTGGATGATGAAAATAAATTAAAATCCAAATACACCATAAGAATTATCACTTTCATCTTCCCGGTGATCTTTGGCTGAAATAATTAGGATTATTTTTACAATTGGAGTAAATATTCAACACCAAAGGTTTTTTAAAAACATGCAATTTAACAAAATTCAGTGAAATGGCGACCAGTTTTAAAGTGACTCCATTCAAATTTAATGGTTGTCCATAGATGTTTTAATATTTCGAATTGAATGTTTTTTAATCTTTCGGCGTAGTTTTTCCTATTCAGTCTGTCCGACATCAAAGCAGCGATTTCAGTCTTGCAATATTTGCCTCGAGCTCTTGAGTGCTAATCTGCAAAGATCAGCCCAGTTCTCAACAGTTCAACTCAGTATATCATAACCTAATCAGTCGCCACCGCACGTCCGACTATGGAAAATATTTTAACTCTACAATTTTTGGTATAGTATGTCATATTTCTGATTGAGGAATTGCGACTTGAAAACTTTTAAAGCTGGAATCTGTTAATTTTATTATTTTATTTATTTTATTTACTCCCCAATCGTACTATCGGCCTTTGAGCAAAGCACTTACATTTTTGATCGATTTATTTGTGCGTTCACATTGGATTAACCGAAGTAAAATTCTTTTTGTTCAGTGATTTCTTCCTCCTCATACCTGATTATATCGCCCCAGTCCATTAACCTCACAAATTATTTGCGCAGGTAAACGATTTCTGCTACGAAATCCACAGCAGCGTTCCTATATTGCGTTCTCGGAACTCCCCTGATACCGTGTTTCGTAATTTTGTGCAACAATCCTTTTTATCCCGCTAGCAGTGTCGAGGCAATTAATTCTGATTCGCTCCAATAAACAGAGGAGTACAGCTCCGCTTTTAATTTTTCTCCCTGCGTTTGCATTCAGCTTTTCCCGCGATGCATTTTGAAATGGGTGGAAAATCCAATGAATTCAGCCCATTCATTTGATGTTGCTTACTCTTTAGCAATAATTCACGTTTGTTTTGTGAATATATTTCGCTTCCTTTTTAAATTCAGAATTTTGAATCTAGAATAAATATTATTGAGAAGTTTTCGTTGATTGAACAAATCGCAGTCCGCGCATTATTAGTCATTATAGCGATCATTGTCATTTTTCTTGGTCCCAAGAGTAAATGACTACGCCTCTATTCTTCCCAGCACGGTTCACTGCTTTACATCCTAATAGCTCCTAAATTTTCCTTCCGTGTTTATTTCATCTGAATAGGTGCAAATCTCGCCACCCGCCGCAAGGGTGTGTGAAAGGGCTTAGGGACCCCAGCCAATTTGACCCGCGAATTTTACATTTTTTACCCCCTTGAGACCTTTTTTACCCCCATGTTTCACTCTTTATTTTACCCATAAAACTCTCTATCTCAGTATCTTCAAATGCGTGCACAGTATTTATTTAGGAAATGGATTTTCTTAGGCCATTATTTATTTTTAATTATTAAACTCGTCCACGTTCTTATTGCACATGTCTGAACAATGGGATTTTAATTAAGAATTTCCATGATTTCACTTGAAGAATCAAATTCGAAGACTGGATTCACTGCCCGATTTGATTTTCCGATAGCTTCATTTCCTTTTAAACAGTTTCTATTCTGAATAATATTTTCCTGGAATTTATACTTCTTCATCATGAACGGCTTCTTAGAATGAGTTATTCTGGACTTGACGTTCTTTGAATTCCATCCATCCCATTTTATGCTTCTAAAACTTCGCCCATTCAAAGTTTTTTATTTGCTTTATAATCTTATTTCAGTCGACGATATTACAGGCTTATTTTAGGCCATTAATGTCTCTTTTCATTGACTCTTCTGTCTTTCACCTATAGATATCCTTTGAAAGCAAGGCATTTGTCTGTTTTATGTTCTTCCTGAAATCGAATTTGTATTTTGGCACGTTATTTTCATTTATTCCTGCAATCCTTAGGTTAAATGTTCAGTTATTATTTCTTTACAAAATGGATTTTCAATAGCAATAGGTTATCTGGTCATTTACAGTCTCAGCAAAATATGGCCCTAGGTAGCGGTCTTGGTTTTCACTATCATACATCTTCGTACGACTGGAAACAAATTGTAATTGATGCTATATGTTTCACAATCACGGTTGATGAAACCATTATTTGTCTCTTAAAGCGCGAAACATGGAAGCGTGGACTTAAATCGTATAAACTCCGGAGGCTTTTCTTTTTGCTGTGTGCTTAGTAGTGTGCTACGCCGATAATTGGGGATCCGTAATTGATCGAATATCCAGGCTAAGTTATTTATTTTTTTGGTGATTAGTCACGAATTAGTTTTCTTCTAAATTCATGAGAGAATTAAATTTAATGAAAAATGAGTATTATTCCATTTTTCATTTACATTCAGTCTTCTTTATCGTCTAGAAACTCTTCAATTTCTTTGTACGCCGTTTTTCAGCTCGTGTGGTTTACCACTCGAGCGCCGTGGATGCGCGATTTCTCGACTGCCTCTAAAATTTCCGACCGCTGCCGCCCGGAAACGACATGTTTTTGAAAAAAAATACTGAATTCAACTGTAGTGCCTTTTGATGAGTTACTTTCATCGAAATAAATCACATTAACGAGTGAAGCCCCTCTTCATGCCAATGGATCGGATTTTGATGCGTAAAAAACTACTGTCGATGGCGACAATGAAAACATTTTCTCAATGGCCTCATTCTGTTATTTTCTTTTTCATTGAAATAGAAAATTTAGAATTGGATAAAAGAGAGAGATTGGTAAAAGAAGTTCAAAAATTAACCGAAGGAAAATAACGCAGAATCGTCCAAGAAGTCCGAGGGTCGAAAATCAAATTTCGTCTTCCCGAGAGAGTCATTGATGATGAAATTTATATTATTTTCCAATTGAATCAATTTTTAATCTTAATTTGATCGTAGTTCGTTTTTCCGAATAAGTATTATAATAGATAAACTTTTTGATACACATTTTATGATGTATTCTGTCAGGAAGTTGTGACAAATTTTCAGTGCGATTTTCTTTCGAAAAAAATGTTGTCTTCTTAAATTATTTATTATGCTTTATGGTTCCTAATTAATTTAGCTGTTTGGTTACCGCCATTTACTCCGTGATCAGGACGGTTGTTTATTCGACGCGATGGTTTATCCTTACCACTAATACGTCTATGACAAATATGTTGCACATATCATTCTTCGTGATAAAATGGAAAACCACTGTCATGCCTTAATTGGAATCCCTTTTCGGTAACAATAAAGGAATATTTTGGCAATATCTCGCCCCGTCGTTTGTTTGTGTGTCGAGAAGACGAGAGGTTGAAACATTTAAATTCCACAAAAAGACGAATTTAAAATCGCAGATATCAGCAGACTTCTGAAGGACGGACGATAAATTAATCTGGGTGAGGGAATTTAATTCTCTAAGGTAAAGTATGAATCCCTGGTGTTGGTTTCTCATTGAATTTAGATTTAATGCATTTCATGCTTGCAGTCTTTTGGGAAAATCTGCGAAATGGAACACCGAGATCTAATTGCAAATAGGTACTACTCAACTCCTGGTTTTCGTGCTGGAGATTCTCCAGAGGATATCATTGGGTTCCTCTCGCAACGATGCCCCCTGTGCGCTTGTTGTCGCCTCGCTTCCCCCTCACCTCGACACGTCTCTCGTCGATTATGCTGTACGACTTCCGTCCAATCCTCCCGGGGGTCATTCCAGATAACTAGTGACCCAATCCCTTCCCGCAGTCACGCATCAGTGTTCGAAAAACTTGATGAACTCCTCATGGTGGTACCTGGGGAATACTGGATGGGAGGCGGCCGGATTTTTCCATGATAGAGTCATTTTTATCTTTCCCTAAAATATTTGTGCTCTACCTTTTTAAATGCCCATTCATTGGGTGTCCTGTGTATGGAGAAGTTATAAGCTGTAAATGCGTGGCCAAATTTCACTATACGGCCGGATTATTCTTTCAGGAAGAAAATTTTTCGAAATCCATCTTTGAATATAATAGTTTCACTACCTTCTTCTTCAGTAACTCAATGTTATCATCTTACTTTTATTTGAGAGCTCTATAAATTCAATATTCTTTAGTTATTTCAATAGAAGAATCCCCTAAGGACAGTTATAAGCACCAATGATGATCAACCCACCAATGATCTCAATATGTGAGCAATCCAGAATTCCGTGGTAACTTGATAAAGCTAGGATCTGTGTCCGCGTAGTTATACAAGTGGTATCTCGATGATTAAGTTCGTTTTTAAAAGCATTTGATATGCAAGTCTGAGAAATGATAGACCATGAATCGGCCATGTCGACTTGATACTGTGTCATAAAATCATATGCGTTGTGATGAATATTTTTAAACCGAGATCAAATCAATCACAAGGTTCTTGGGACATATTTTCTACCGAGCCAGCTACATTATCCCCATGACACTGATGAATTCCTGTCATACATTTCTTGCTCTTATCGATTCACTGGCTTTCAGAACCACGAGTTTGTGGAACGCCTTCCTCTTGCATTTCTTTCTCGTTCTCCATTGGTGCATGTTTTGAGTGGGCAGATCTCCCCTCGCAATTTCCATTGCTCCCTGATTTTACTTCCGTTTCCTCCGCCCACCAATCTTCCTCCCAAAAATATTGTAATTTTTTTTCTCAACTCCAGCATTTCATTCGATCGAGCTTTGCTCCCACATCCTTTCCATAACGTATTTTTTCCCCTCTCTTTCCTTTTTAAACCTTGCTAATCCATCTACCTTTCGGCCCGTCTCTCAGCCATCCATTCTTTCCCTTAATCCATGGTGTCCCCTCCCCCCTTAGATATACCCTGCCTTGCAGAGAAAAAAAAGGGAAACCTTGGGACCCCTCTCGCCTCCCTGCATCCAGCTCCTGCTTCCCTCACCCAACCCTTTCCATGCTGCAGCTTCCTGCACTAGTGACTGCCAGTGGTGAACACGTACTGGAGATTTTTCTTTTTTTTTGCTCGCTGTGACGGATTCGGTCTTCCGTATATCCCCGTCTGCTGCCTCACACCTTTGACCCAGTTTTTATCTTATCTCTCTCTTTTTTTATTTTTCCCCGAGTAATTCCATTTTAATAGTGCCCAGGAAGAATATCTTCGTGCCGTGAGGTAGGTACGTGGTGATGAAAATCAGTGAAACTCTTGGAACTTCTCTGCGATACGCCTCGCGAGTCGCGTCCGGACGGAATATCTTGTGCTCCTCTTTTTCTCATTTTCTAACCCATCTCTAAGCTAATTATAACTTACTCGGGGGACTGAAATGTCATGGTTGGTGAGCCTAATATCCCCTAAAAGCTCTCGGAGATGCTATTCCATAGTAAAATTCCTTCACGGTTATGGAGTTTAATAATTATTTTTTTAGAAAATGTGATTTTTAATGTGTGAAGAAGCCCACAATTTAGTTATCCGTCAAGACTTCTCGCCGCAGGTCCTATGAGGAGCATTTTTACTCGGCAACTATGATCTCGAGCGCACAGTGACCCAAGTGTAAATAATTTCCTCCTACATTTTGCTGTTTTCTTATTGCTTGGAGTAAGCGAAGCGGCTTTCCTTAAAAATTAAGTTCTCGAAGCGTGAGGGTTTAGCTTCCATCAATTTACTTGATAAATCGTATGCAATTTTTCTCCCAAGCTGCCTCGTCGTTATTAATTACGTGTCAAATATCCTCGACTGAATGCATCGTTTGCAAGTTATATTTAACACTTCATTTAAGTATATTTGAGATCCTGTTTATCCCTTTCATCTTGACCTCTTCATTACTGCTGTCTTCAAAAATGTTTTATCGCCACTCTTATTACTGCTAGCATCACCACTTCCAGAGTCTCGCGACCTTCGCAGCTTCGAGGGGGTAAAAGAGAAAAAAATACATCCTCTCCATCTCCATCCTCCACAGGTGGAGCTAATGGGCTATCTCTGCTCCTCAGATGTACCCATTCCAATCCCCACCTCCTTCCACTTGTAACTTCTCTCAACGAGAAGACCTTCTCCAAAACCTCCTCCTCTGCATTTTCCCGTCTCCTATTATTCCTTCCTTGCTCCCCGGTCACGTCCTACTCCCTCCCTACGTTTTCAAATCTCTTTTCCTAACTCAAGTACACACACGTCTTAGTCTCGGCTCGTTTGAAATTTCCTATTCGCCTTGAAATGAACTCCTATTCTCCTAGTATATTGTCCCGTCTTCATTCAATTATTAATTGTACTCCATTTGAAATATTTTACGAGTATATTCCTGTTCGTTCAAAGCCATATCATTTTTTAATTTCCAGTCCCTTATTTATCTTAATCTGTGATTTTCCTTTATCGCAATTCCTTTAAGCCATAAATATATTTTATTTCAGAATAAAGGTAGCCGTCACATTTGGGAACGAAAATTACTAGCTGTGATCTTTTGAAAAAAAACACCGATGAAGCTGACGTTAAAGATATAGGAATTGTTTTCTCGGTCTTTAATCTAACTTCTTACTTTTTATTGCTCATTCTTATACGGTATTTTCTCACTTCATGCTACTTTCTCATTCTTTCTCACCTGTTTTATTTCCCTCCAGCCTTTTCTTTCGTATCTGCCTTCATCTCTTTCCGTCTTCCTCCACAGCCCTCACCCCACCTTGCCGCCTCCGTCCGATCCACCGCACAGCCTTCTCAAGAGTTCAACCATTAATCTTTTTATTCCTGCCATCCATCCTCTCTTCTCCCTCGCTCTCTGCCCCCGTTCCCTCCTTCATTTTCCGCCCTCTTAAACTCCTAAGGCCCCCTCCTGCCACCCATCCTGCCGCCTACGGGCGGGGCCAGGTTATAGCTGCCGTCCCCGCACTCCTCTAACCGCGAGCTCCAAACCTCCGTCTCCTCCATCCTTCCCTCCTCCTCCCACACTCTACCCCCGCTATCGTCCACCACTCAGCAACCCATAAGCAACTTCCCGTCTCCGTCCGTCCTACCTCCCAACCTTGATTCCTTATAGGCTCCCCGGATCCACTCGACGCCATCCATTCATGCAACCTCGCCCTGTAACCACTCCTCGCCCACGCGTGACCGCGCTGTCCTGTGGAGAGCGCCAAGCGCTTTATTTTCCACCCCGCCTTCGCCTCCTCTTTTTCACCGCCCTGCGTCCCCATTCTACTTCCGTTCACTCCCGATTCTTCCCGATCAGTTCAGCCCAGGTCCGGTCGTAAAAATATTTACTCTTTTCTCCATTTTGTGTTCACCTCCGTTGCGCGAAACCGTTTTCGGATACCTATTAAATTAGTTATCCTCCCTTTCACTGCCTTTTTTATGCCGGGTTTGGTGCGTTATCTGCTTGGCGTTAGGTGCAGTGAGCTTTGCTTCGTTAAAATGGGTGCCATTCTCGTACTTCAGTGATTTAAAAGTACTCGGATAATTTCACCGCCTCACTTCATCCGTTTTGAGGATGCCGTTGTTTCTATCTTTTCCCCCAGATTTGTTTCGTTCGCTGAATTAATCTTTCTTCTTTTTCCTTTTCATTTTCCAAACTACAGTTCCATCTTTTCACAGCTTTAAGAGTTATTTCTACTATCAATTTAAATCCAGTTAAAAATCATCTTGTTTAAATTATTATTGCTAATCTAATTTGTAACCAATCCCGTAGTGTACTGCGTTTTGTGAATAGTTTCACACCTGTAAAATTTAAGTATCTGTATCCAAAAAATTCTTCTTTCCACTTCTATTCCAGATATTTTACCTACTTCGGGATTAACGGGAAATGCATAGTCTGCTAATTATCATTACTCATTGCTATTTTGTACTGGTTCCATAAGCTAACTGTGATGCGCATAATTATGCTGTTTGTCGATACTGCAGCGAGCCCATTAAGAAGATTAATCATAATATTAATCATGCATGATAACTGAATTTCTCTGCCGTAATGAGCTGCAGTACACATCGCTATTCTTGCTCGTATTTATCCCATTTTGTTTTCCCGATGTTTGTACTTTATTTGTCACCTCCAATATCATCAGTGATTTATTCCTTTGACGCTCTCATCTTCTCATTCTAGTCTCTCTTTCCATCCTTCGCCAAAAGACTTTTTCGTCGTCTATCTTCACCCCTTTCCATCCACGACCATCCTCATTCTTTCCCTTGTTTATTCGCTTCCAGGGCCCGCCCCTTTCTGCCACTCCGGGGACCCCACTTCCTCCCCCCGTATTTGTTTAACCCCTTGATCGTCACTTCCGACCCTTATCCCTGTCCCAACATCCCCTCCCTCTCATGCGACCTCCTTATGCCTTCTAACCTCCTTTTATTCTCCCAAGCCGCTTCCTTTTATTCCCCGACATATGTTCCCGAGTCCCCACGGAGTCCGACTTTGTTCGTCCGTTCGTTCTCTCTCAGCCGGGCCCACCCCTCCGCCCCCTTTTACACCGCCCTCCACCTTCTGCACGCCCTCTTGCCCAGCACCTGCTCCCCTCCTCTCCTCAAGTCCCCCGGTGCTTGCGTGGGTCGCTGCCATCTACTCCTACCTCTTCCCCTCACCCCCCGACCTCCGGCTGGGATTTCATGCATTTCGCTCACCTTAGTCGTTTCGCACAGCTGGTTCCGTTCGATCGGATTCATATTTTATGAATAGGATTTTTCGTGGGATTTCAACATCCTCCACACCCCTCTCCGCCGACGCCCTACTCCGTCGCGCCCATTTGAATTAAAAACAATGATCCCAGGAAAACCACGCGGCTCGCGCTTTTTTTCCTGCCGGAAGCTCGCCAATCAGGATGTTTTTACTTAAACAGATTCCCACTAGCTCCGATCTCATGCTGTGCCTGATTCTACTTCACCAGTAGAAGGTCGGGAAGGATATCCCCTCATGGTGCTTTCTATCAATTTGTAAATGCTGAAGCGGTTTATTGTCACAGTATTAGCCCCATTTCCCTCTTTCTCATTAGATTTTCAAGCGTGTTTATTAAATTTATTAATTCATATTATGCTTTTCTTTATATTTAATTTAATAGTTAAACGCAGGCTCTAGTAACCTGAGGTTTAATATTACCGCATTGCCATTGACAATGAACATTAATTTAATATAAATGTGTCTAATGATATGTGTATTTAATTATCAAATTAATTTGAATCATAGTAATGAAGAATATGAAGGTTAAAGTATAATATTTACTGAAAGGATAATACTAGTAGTACTGATATTGACGATAAATTAGAAAATTTAGCTAAGAAAAAATTATTTGGCTACCTACGGTAGATGGCATTGTGGAAAAATTAACACCCTCCAAAAATGCGGTGATAAACTGAAAAAATTCTATTCATTCGGTGAAAAATTCAAACGCAGGCAACATGGTGTCTGTATACACAAAATACTCGTATGTTACAGTGAGCATATGAAATGGTACTTGTAAATATGTAAAAAAATTAATAATCACCGTATTAGTCAGTTCAGACGTCATTATTTAATTTCTTTTCATGCTCGCTTTTAACTTTTGGGAGTTAATTTTCTTATTCTCCCTTTGAACACAATTTAAAATATTTTTTTCTTTGTCTTAATAATGAAGGTGCCTACTTGACAATGATTCATCTCACTTCCGATTACCCCCTGGTGTTACTACAGCCCAGTAATATTAAGACTTAAAATCTAGTTCGCCAGGAATCATTTTCTCATCCCGTAATTGGAATACTCTTGGACTTATCTTCATCCATTCAGTTGAGATAATCCAATGAGGTGTTCGGTAAAGACACTCTTATGGAAGGAAATACAAATGTCGCTCACGAAGAGCCTTAATCATCTTTCCTGTTTTCTCATGGCCTTCTTATCTTCATGGAATTCAAATAAAAAATTTCGAGATCCCGAGTGGCATCCAATTAGCGGATTTGTGGCGGAAATTTACGCCGCGGGATGCCGTACGATGTGCTTCCGTTATTTGTTTCCTTCCATCCGAAGCAGCGACATGGGCGACGCCTCTCGCGAGTTCCGAGACCGGAACGCAGTATCCAGAGCGGAATGCGGTCTTATCGCACGACCCTTCCGCGCGGCCCACGAAGGCTCGGCAACCCATTTCTTCCCACGACCGTATTGTACCCTCTCCCCGCACCCTGTCAACCACCCTTCCCTCTACTCCCCCCGATCTCTCTCTCTCCCGTTTCCCTTTAAGGTCTATCGTCCATTTCGGTGAGAACTGGAGCATGGACCACGGAAAATGCCATTTTCGTGCTTTATCCGAGCGATCTGTTCTCTCGAATATACGAGAGCATGGGTCTTATCTTAGCTCAGCGTCGTCATTTCTCCTCGTTGCAGCCAAAAACGGAGGGTGAGTTTGGGCCGTCTTCGACGGGAGTCTCACCACAACAAGGCTGTGGGACGGCGCGGCGTGACTCAATGAATTTTATCGGACGATTCCTAATATGATTCCCAGCGCCCCCGCTCCTTTCCCCCCGTGTTAGAGGGATATCATCGTAAATTACCGGCCATACGTCACGTTGAGTTTTAATCGGGCGAAGGAATTCCGCATTTGTCTGAGATACGACGGGAATGGAGAGAATGTGGGGGAAAGGGATTTAGTTTTCGTAGTTTTGCGAAGGACGTGACTACATGGGGTCATGGGATGTAGCGGGTTAATTTCGACTGCATTTTCCCAATTCGGTAGTTAGATGGTATTAGCAGCTATGGGGCCGTTACTAGGTTGTGCGTCCACCCACACGACAAGGAGGAAAAAAGGACCAGGCCGAAAATCTTGAAGTACTCCTTTAGGGAAATAAATCCGTCGGTGTTGCAACTAATGCACTATTATCTACATGAATTCGATTAATTTTTAGGAAATATAGCTACTGAGGCTGATGCATCACCAAAGAAACGTAAATGTTGTCGTTATGGTTTCATTAATGTGACTAAATATATTCTTATTTATAAAATACTGCTGCACAATTAAATTACACCTTACACTTTTAATTTTCCCTGCCATAGAAGTATCGTTTATCTATAGGATTGTATTATTATTGTGCTGATTTATGTTTATCGAAGGTCATATATCTTCATTCAACATTTTTTTATATTGTCGTGGAGTCAAATAAATTGGTAAAAACTTTTTGTCAGCCCTTGACATCCATAGATAAACCTATATCTGTTGTAGCCTTAAAATGACATATTTGCGATGAATGACGTTTTGATGAATGCTACTATAAAATCGCAACTGAGGGTATATTAAGCAAAATCATCATTTTAGCACTTTCCTATTTAGACTAATTCTTTGCAGTGATCAGTATTAGTTTAGGCTGTCTATCGACTAAAAATAAGTTTTGGAAGCTCTCTGAATACTCTTCCACTGTACTGTTGTGTATTAAAACACTTCCTCATTGTAAAATCACAGGTTAATTCAAACGATTTCTTTATTCCGCACAATTCTTTTCCCCTAAATTTAGCTTCAAATACCTGTTCTATGCTGCCCTCTTGCGAACCGACTCAAAATTCTTCCATCTATCACGGCTTTCAAAATTTTCCTACCGCTGATAATTTTTCTGCATTCTTTGTATTAACCGGTATAACTTGCTCTCCTCAAGCATCAAAGCTGACATTTTTTCCATCTTCCACTCTTTTCAGGATAGTTTTCCATCAATCTCCACTCCCTCACCTGTTATAATTCCATTTTACGTTCATGGATTTTCCTCTTAGGTCAGGTCTCGATATTATAAGAGGCTGACGTTCCATATGAAAATGGTCACTTATATTTTCTTGACGTCTGTACTTAAACTCCCTGTCATCATTTCCTCCTATTATTTAATATTTATTTTGCAAAATATAGAGGAGCAAACGAAGAAGTACTTCAAGGGTGAAGAGAGAAACTTATGGACGACACAATAAAATGATGAAAACTAATTGAACCAATCCTAAGTCGCGATAATATAATGCAGATCATAACTGAATGTTACATGGAGGGAAATAATTACAGAGGATGGCTGAGGATGAATTTATTAATGTAAAATGTCGTTCCAGGGTGCTATGAGGAGATGAATAGGTTGACTGTGAACAGAAAAGCTTGAAGAGTTGTTTAAAAACGGTTTGAAAACTCGTTTCGGTGTTCAAACGGTCATGAAAATTGTTTGCAGACGCAAATATCTCAAAACGCCACGTTTTAATATGTTTAAAATGGTTATTTTTTTAAAAATATTTGTGTTATAAAGCAAAGGCCACATATCACTTATCTTTCTCGCTCACTTGAGTAACGTATCAAAATTTTTGTGATACGGGGATTTTTAAATATTACATCATGGATTCATTGCCATAAAACCTGGCGAACTCCTTGAGATTAGTAATTGAATATTAGTATCCATTGTTCTAGTCTATATATTTCTAACAGGCCTTGACGTAATCAGCTCGGTAAACATTTCAAGTCTCATTATTGAAAAAAGGTTAGAGGAGGCATAAAAAAGTAGTCGACTTACTCTTGTATTCTTGAACTGAACCCAGTATATATTTTGTTCGCACGCTGAATGGAGGTACGTGTGACAAGGAAAATACGCAAATGTGCTCATCCAATTGGCATACTAATAATTACTACCTGTTTACCTGAAGTTATTTATCGTAACTAACCATCCATTTTTCGTCTATACTCCGTAAAGGTAAGCCCAGCATAAGAGCATTTGACACTAAAATGCTTTTAACATTTCACCTTGGAATATTAATTGTCATAAAATTAGCATTTTTCAAATGTTCTTTTTTTAAAGAAGTGATTTAGTCTTAATTCAGCCGAAATTTTGCCTTTTTTCCTACTGTTTTCATTAAACTCTTTCGCCCTCATGTTCGTTTCGTTGGGTTATCAACCGTCGCCCTTTCCTAACTTTCTGTCTCAACCCTGACTCATATTTCCCTCCTGTTGTCGACGGAATTAGGGCTCGTTAAATATGCAGCGCGGTGTGCCCTCCCCCACGTTCTCTCCTTCCCTTATCACGAGCCGCGGACCCTCGTAACCTGGCATAAGCTTCCTTGGGGGAAGAGGAGGAATTTCGATGTGAATGTTGGGCGCAGCACCCGTGTTTTTTTTGGTAGAAAAGGATTACTCCATATTTCACGCGAAGGTTTTGCTAGGATTGTTGATTACCGTTTGAACTAGTGAGTATTTTTATTGCGACTCGTGCCTATACGTTTTGTCCTATTTCAGGGGAGTTCTTTGGACGAAACAGAACGGATATGGGTTACCTTTCAACCGATGAAAAATTCTAATGCTTCTCAAAACGCCATTTCCAAAATTTTACGAATTAATGGAATTCGAGACATTTCCTTCCATTTTAATTCAATGCAACCATCAGCTTCGTTAAAACCGTATTTACCCACTCCTTCTCTTTCGTATTTGTACTAAATGCCCTCCATACTTAGTTCAGCCATTCTGACCACGTGAGATAACCATTTATCCCACACACTGGACGTCCCAAAGCCCCCGGTATTAAATTTAATGCCATTCTCCCACCTTCCCCCTCCTTCCTGGAAACAATTTCAGCTTCGCCACTGGTTGATCCATTCCCAATCCATCCCGATGAACGGCTCGCGACCTACTTGTGCAAAGTATTGCCTTAACCTTGCGCATTATGCCCTCTCCCTTAATCGCATGCATGCATCCTCAGCACGAGTGTGTGTGTGTATGTGTGTGTGTGTGTTTAGGTCGACCTAGTTTCGTTGCAGAAACCATTAAACCCTCACGATACGTATTCACCCTAAGATGTACTTCCATATTCCATTCTCTTTCGTCTTTCTGTGGCTATTATTTCTCTATTTCAACTCCAGGCGTGAATAGCTCAGGAAAAGTCAAATCCACTAAAGTTTGAATGCGCGGGAATACGACGACGGTTTTCTTTTTTGCCGTTACTTGTGTGCATGACCACCGAATAGCTCTATGACAACTTATCTTTTTATTCAGCATCGGTAATATCGTCCGCGATTAGCGTGCTTCCACCCCGCCATTCGGAGCCGTAATGAGTTGACACCAAACTATTATTCTGCATTCCTCCTATAATTTATTTCTTGTCGCTACGCCCGTTATATAAGATCCCTATATCGTCATGTGTAGATAATTTATTGGATTTATTGCTTAGGAATATTTTTCTTTAATCAGCTGACGCCATGTACTGTTTTGTCTCTTGATAGTATTTTAAGGGCGTCTGAGGAAAAATCATACCGAGAGAAAAGAGTCGTGGTGTCCGCGTGCTCTGCTTGTCGAGTGACGAATGATAACTTCTATAGAGCGTGAGATTTCTCACCTTATGTTTATTTCATGAGAGGGAAGCATGTCAATGATGGCAGTTGTGACTCAAAACAAATACGAGTTGGGAATGAAAATAGGTGATAGCTCTCAGCCTTGGAGACCATTACGACATGAAAAAACAGTTGAATGTGATACTCCGCCATTTCTCGTTCTTTTTGCATTTAACATCCAGATATCTCCGGCATCCATCCCTCTCTGGTAAGTATTAGAATGTCAATATTTCGTTCACTTTTGGATAACTCGTAGGCGATGCAACAGAAATCTCAATCGATAAAATTTGGATATAGTCATATTTTATTTTAATATTAATTTTATTTTGTGTAAAAGTTCAGTTTTCTATGCGTTGATGGAAAATCACGTCTATATACAATTTAAAAATAAAGAATTTCCTGAGAAGTTGCGAGCTTCATCCTGTAGCTTCAAGCGTGATGTGGTGGAAGTCGAACATAATGAAAATGAAAAGTGTTTCGATCAGTTATTCATTGAGCTTAATCCTGTTCGTTTTGTTTCATTCTTGTTATTTTTAATAATGCGTCAGCAGCCTTTGAAGTATTTCCTTGAGTAAATTAGGCCCAAGTACCCCATTAACGTGATTCCCTCCTTGCCAAACAAGAAAGTATCCCTCTAAATCCTTTATATTGACGGCATGTTTTGATTTTCATATTGCATTCATAAGCCATGCCCATGACCGTTCACACCTTGCCTCAACCTTTATTCAATCCTCGAGCCTTCCATTCCAAATCCCCTTGCCCTCACTGCTCCTGAATCCTCACTCCCTCACCATTTTTATCGAGTTTCTCCCTGACCCAACGGCAGCCTCGAGGCCCACAAACTTACACACGCATTCTTCCATCAACTGCCATTCCCAGTCTTGACCTTTTTTTCCCTTTCATCCGACCTTAAATCAGCAGTGGCTCCCCTTTCGTTCCCGCTCCCCTAGCCTCCTTTTTCTCTTCTCTCCCTTCCCATTTCATCTCCCCGCCTCAACCTCTCAACGCGGCAACTTCCCCCGCCTATCCCCCCATATTCCTCCTTTTTCGTTCTCTCCCGTTTCCGCTCATCCCGTTCCTCTACTTCGGGCGTTTTTAGAAGATGAGAGAGGGCGTCTAAAGAGGTCCGCGTGAAGGTTGAGGGAGATACGTGAGGGAAAACGGTGGGTCTCTCGGGGTGAGAAGCGATTATAAAGTGCGTCAACATGGTTGAGCTGAGACGAGAGAGAAAAAAAAGGCGACAGTTGACGGAGGTGAAAACGAAGGAATAGGTCAGCAGGCTGACTGTAAGACATGCAGATGGTTGACGATGGTTTCGAGTAGAGAAGTAATGCACAAAGTTTGAGAAGTATTTTGAGTAACGTACTATTTTTTGTATATCTAATTTGAGTAGGAGATATTTTCTTAGGACAGCCTAGAAGTAATTGCAGGGCTGTTCACGTTTCATCATCTAATATTAACCTGTTAATATTTACGTATGCACATGAATAAACCGATACCTTGAATTTTCATTAATGCATAACGCATGCGCAAAACCATGCGTGTTTTTTGCCGAGAGTTATAGTACAGAAAATCAGTGCATCATTTATTATTTGTCTTTTTTGAGCCTTGGGGAACAATTACACGTTTAGATCGTAATGAGCTTTAAAAGGTATTTTTCATTGATAAAACCTTTTTGTTTTTTTTATGAATCACATCATAAGTAGAGAATATAATGCTCAGTATTCTTATTATTAGGTAATCTACCGGCTAAGGTAGGTTTTCGGATGGACACAGCGACCAAATAAATTACAAAAAGTAACGCAGTATCTTACTCAACAAGCCTCTCTTCATCTCCGTGTACCTCCTTCCTCCCTTCATCCCGTCCAACATCCCTATTCTATTCCCTCCCCCACCTCGTTTGCCTAACATTCTCCACTCTGTCACAGTCTTCAACATCCCACTGCCGATCAATACTCTTTTCATATCTTTTTCCTGCCTCCCTATGATTATTCCCGGCAATCCCCTCTGCTCGCCCATCATACCCATGGATGAGGGCACTTCCTCGTTTGTTTTCCTTTTGGTCCATTACACCTTCTCCATCCTTCTACACATCCAGATTCCAAAATCCTCCAATCTGCGTATATCAACCTGCTTCAATGACCATGTTTCCGCGCCGTACTTAACTCAACTCCATGTCAAAGTTTTGACGAGCCTTTTCTTAACTTCCTTTCTCAACGTCCTTGTCATCAATTCCCTTCTCCTTGTGAAAGCCTCTATCCCTAGTGCAATTCTTCTCCTTACGTCCCTACTTCTTTGACCATTGTGTTATATGTTCTGAAAAATTTCAGTGCGTCAGAATCGGCGACATGATAACTCACATTTGAAATAAGCGACTTCCACTTTTACTTCGAGTACTTCTTGGAATATATCCAAGTGCATATAATGCAGACATTCAAGCCGAAAAATGTTTTACGTCAATGCATTTTCTCTCTTCTAGTCTTCTCAGGTTTTAAAACGCTTTAATGATTTTTTTGCATTTATGGTTTGTACTCTTTCATGCATAGTTTGGTAATTTATTAGTGCACTAAAAACTTAGCTATTGGTTTCAAAAGGATTAGAACAAAGTTGGAATTCTTTATCGAAAATGAAGTAGGCTTAATAAATTGGATAAGGGCAGACAGAATTAAAATCACTCAGTTCACCCTATGGATTTTAGGCGAGTGAAGTTTTGGTCTCACCTTTTTCTTTCGTTCTACTTGCGTTGTTTAAGTGGCTTTCATAACTAATGAGTTTTTGTTGATTTAGGTGAGTAAAACCCTCTTTTTTCCATTTCCTAAGTTCGATCGCATTCACAAAGAAGGATGGACACCTTAGTTACTTTCTCGCATGTGTTTTATCCTTAAATCTGTATGAAAATATGAAAAACGTTTATCGCCAAGGTCTATAATCAAGATCGGGGGGGGGAGGGGGTGAGTTGGAAGCGGGAGCAGTCTGAAGAGAAAATATCACTTCTTTTCTCACTTCCATTTTTTTTCTTTTTTGAGAGTATTTTTTCCTTCCTCGAAGACCTTACAAAGGCGGGAAAAACGCCTTGGGGAGAATGAAAGGAGGTCGGACAAAAGGTTTCTTATTCGGGTCTTTCGTGACGCTGGATAGGTAAGCGGCGGGGTGAGGAGCACCGAGTTAGAAAAAGTTGGCAGAATAGGAATTGCGAATAAAGTGGGAAAAGATAGGTTGGATTGCATAGAAGAATAGGAAAAAGCAATGGCGATAAGTAGAGATCGCGAGGCAAAAGAGCGATAGCTGGGGGGCACGACGACGAACGAAGAGGAAAAAGGGCGTGTACTGGGAAATACAGGCGAAATAAGGATCGCACAGGCGTAATTGTGGTTTCCTGAAACAGTACTTTCGATGGAGAGGGATAGACAATGACGAGGAAAGGCGGTTGGGGTGGCGAGGTGATGCAGCCGACGCAAAGAACTAATTGGGGCATCAGCATGGAAAGACGTAAACTTTATGATGCTCACGTAGGAAGGGACGGATGGAATAGAGGCCAGTGACGGCATCCGAGGAGTAGGAGGCTGGAAGGGGGAGGAAGGGTAAGTGCGTTTGCAGCGAGGGATTTATCGACCGGATCAAAGGCGGTAGTATTCCCACTAATGTAACTAGGTGGGTGGAGAGTTGAGAAGAAATATCGGAAGTGGGGGAGAGTGGAGAGAATCATTGGAATGCGGCGCTCTATTCACCAAATGGTATTCCATTCACCTTCAGCATCCTCCTCTGCTGATGTACCGCTGGCTATGACGTTCTCTTATATTCACTCTCTAATCTTGAACTCAGTCTTTATCCTCATTTCTCTACGTTTTACTGTAAGCTTCTATTTATGGTATTTTGCGATCCAATCGCGTTTTTATATTTTCCATTTCCTCTCACTTTTCTGAGATGGAGGAAAATATTTTTATGCTATGGCTTTTACCTGCGTCATATATCTGAAAGTTTTAAAAACCACTGCCTCATTCCTTCTCATTGAAAAGAAAAACTTCAGAAACTTTTTCAAGCGCTCCTCCGGATTGATCTATGATTTCTATGCAATGATCTATCCATCCGTATCTATCCACTCGTATGCTGTAATGCCTTTTACATGTTGAAATAATACGTATTCAATGTACAAAATCTTTTTGAAATGAATGACATTGTTGGAAATATAAATGAAATGTTTAGCCTGTATCATTTTCTTTTTATTGCCGGTGTGTTCTCAAGTTATCTAATATATTAATTGCATTTCCATTATGTCGTAGCAAGTCAACAGCTAACAAGAGAACCCCTGTATTTAACGCGTTTATTACACAGCTGCCAATTCATGGGTTCTAACCGTGCCTTGGGTATGGTTAACTCATCGGTTTTAACCACTTCGTGGGAAACTGGAAAGTATCCAAATTAAATAGCTAAGGAATTAGAAATATGTTAATCCGACTGGATAATATGTCACCCGCAAATATAATACGTTAAAGCTTTGGTGGGAGGTTTTTCAAGGAGACCTTAGGGTATGCATCTAATACACGTATATATATGAGTAAATCGTACTAACCGGAAATCGGTCCTAGTGAAATCCGTGCTGTTATTTTCTTTGTGAGTGAATTGTTTTTATAATAGAGATTTTGAAGTGATTAAATGAATATTTCAAAACTATTACTCACTTCATTTGAAAGTGTGCTAACATTTTCTCATGAATTTAGATGCTAAAACACAGTCCATATATATTGTAACATCCGGTACGGGTTTTGATATATAGCATTGTAAGGTGGTTACTAGATGAATGATTATGTAATTAATAGGTTCCCTTTTTCAGTCTTGTCATAAAAATTGAAATCTTGCAATAATTGATATTGAATAATAATTGAATGATTGAAAGAATGTGCTATTGCAAAAAATTTACAAGCCTATCATTTACTGGAAAATACTTAGTAGCAAGGCCGGAGCTAATATATGAATGCAATTTGGAAGAAAATTTTATTTCCGGATTTCGATACTAATCACTTGATCTTAAATTTGTCAATATGAATTCACCAATTAGTATCATATAATGTTTATTAATCTTTTAATTACTTTTTATCACATTAATTTCTTATTGCACAAATTTCCTTTTTATGTTTGCCCATTTCAAAAGTTATCAATTTAGTATATGTTTTTTCTATCGATCATTGGTAAAATTAAGAGCGAATTTTTAAATTAAATTGGTTTTTTCTCCGTTTTTCCCTATTAATAGAGTATCACTTTCTATAATAAATGGTTACAAAAATATAAATGCAAAATATAATACCTTTTAGAGAAGTAATATGGGCGTTGAAACTATGAAATCATATAATCTTATGAAACCATGTAATGCTTAGTCTTTAATTTACGAAAGCTTTTTAATTTACTTTCATCCCATTGCAAACCTTTGACGATCAAATTCTGAATGTCTCCTGCTCAATCTCTTCCCGCATTACAAATGGATTTTATTCTAACCATTAAAAAGTGGCCTCCCAATCTGGCCTTCTTAGAGTATCGTCTGGAATTTCTTTAGCTTTCGTGAGCAAGCAGTCGATACGTGCACGTAAGAAACTCACGTTGTCGCTCGACGGACCCTGTTGTTGTGGCCAGGGAATTCGGACCACGAAAAAGATATAAGGTGTTCTATTTATTTTTTACCCGTGATTTCCCCCGAGTGGAATGGAAACTCTCAAAAAATGGTCTCTCTCCTTACCTGCCGTATCCTTCTTAGATACGACAATATTCGTGTAGTTTTCAATTGTGGAACGACGAATCTATGTATATCCTTTGAGGGGTTTTGCGTTTAGTGATGCAAAGGGGCTTCCACGGAACCTGACCTGGTTCTTGTTTCGATTTTGGACAGATATGCAAAATTTTCGGAGGCTAAATTTCTTTTGCACGATGGTCTTATCACCTGGCGACTCGATGGTAGAGGTGGAAAAATGATCTTGAAGACCTGAGCGTTCAAAGATAGTGAAGGATGGTTTTCAGTAACAAGTAGTAATTTTTGAAATATCATATTGAAAATAACTTAGGTAACTGCTAAGAATTATTGTCACTTGAAATTGGGTGATTATATGTACCTTAATCGACGATAAATACCTGTATATCCCGTTATCGAAAGTTAACAGTTGCAATCACAAAAACAAACAGATATCAAAAGGAAGATATTATGGCTTACTTACTCGCAAGCGCATTCTAAGTGTCTTGTTCAATATTTTTATTGTATATATATATATATATATATATATATATATATATAATATATATATATATTTTATATATATATTATAATATATATAGAATTATTATAAATTACCATGTGAAAAACTTTGAATTAGTGTCAAATATTATTCATATATTATAGTTGATCTTTTAATCATTAATTTATAATTAATGCTAAATAAATAAATCTAATGTAATACCATAAGCATGAACTATGCAGACGTGGAGAGAAAGGCTGGAGAAGTGCTATAAACCAATTCTAGGATTGAAAACTCAAGATGTGATGAAAATTATCATTGGTCTAAAACTAAGGAAAAGGGTAAAAGTTTGCCCTTAATAAGATTTATTAATAAAAGCTTCTAAAATAATAATACCTACAAATTGAAAAGTGTACTGCTTAAGCTTTGAAAGTAACTTCAATCTGTCAAGCTTATAATTTCAATCTCTTTTTTATTTTCAGGTAAGTGTCTTTCTTTTCCTGCTCCTCCTGCAGTAAGATATACTATGAAACGTAATATTGTAAGTACAGAAAAACCTCATTTGCTATTGAATAGATTGAACTAAAAATTTGAAGGATTTGTGAAAATTATATTTAGCAATCTGGAATCAGGAATTGTCTTGAGTTAATGCTGAAAATTTTTAAATATAAAATGAATTCCCATTGAAATGTCAATTTCCATAGAAATGTATGCCATTTCAGCCTGCGTTTAGTAATTTATTTCGAACCACCTCGCTTTAGTTCCACCTTCTGTGCTTTGCTCCGGAAAAATAATTCGATCGAATTTAATCCCACCGTCGTCTGCCTGCATTCAAGGTATTAATCTAAAAACTTGCGGGGAATATTCATTTCTGCCTGTAATAGAAATCTCTAATTTAATCAATTTAATTTATGCGGAAGCGGAAAAATTGTTCAGAAACCCTTTTTTTCGGTAAAATTGGCCTCTTTTCCAATTTTTCTGTCCTTGTCATTTTTTTCTCTCATTGATTCCTGAGTTCTTGCCATTTTACATAATGAAGGAGACAGCATAAATTATATGGGGCCGTACGCTTTGACAATGCATGCAAAACTGCGGGAGGGAATTGTTTTAATTCTAATTTCTTCACGTCACCACCATTTTAACTTATGTCTTCTTTAATGCTAAAGGTGACGACAGATATGCAGCTCCTTTAAGTCTAAGCTTTACTGCTACTCCATGAATATTCAAACTTCTGAGCGAATCAGTTACTAACTGTTTAGTTTTCATATGAGGGAATAATTTTTTTTAAACTTAATTTATACTTAGCCATGAAATTCTATATTTATTATTGTAGAAATACATCGTGATAATACATGAGTTTTAGCATTAAAATTTACTTTAATGCAATTGTATGAGATTTTTGTAGAAGCTTTCCTTGGAGAAAATTTGGGAAGCCGAAATTTGTTTCCACGTAAAAAATATACGTAAATAAATAAATAAATAAATATATATATATATATATATATATATATATATATATATAATCTTCATAAAGTCGTACTAAATGTTAAAGTCGCATAAACATCTATTATTTTTATTAAAGAAAGTTGTAATTTTGAAATTCTATAATACATTGGTTTTACGTTCAAAGAAATAACATTCTCATCAAGATGATGTAGGTGACGAATTCACTCTAATTATTTTCATTCAAGCTGACAGCAGGGATGTTAACAGGTTTTCCCTTTTATTCATTTCAAATGTGCATTTTGCAAAAATAATGCATAAAAAAGGCTTACTCGAGTGAGCAGGCGTTGTTACTATTCTTGTTGAAAAGAAAAAATTGTTATCCTTCTCTTTGGCCGTTGCTAGTACTCTCAGCGGCCTCGAAATATACACGTAGGCGCCGAAGAAGTCCATCTGTAATGAGGGAGAATCTGTTTACTCAGGAGAAACGCTTGAAAGCAAGAAGTAATAAGGTACCAGCATGGTGGGGCGGGGCGAGTTCTCGAAGCTCCTTCCTCCGAAGAAAAAAAAAGTTGTTTTCTCCTCCAAGGCTGCCGTTGATGTACCCAACTTCGTAACGCTGCATTCCTTTTGTCGGTGACCGTTTCTCGTCCTCTCTCCTGGCACCATCGCCCACCCGATCGATTCACCACGCACCCGCACCCAGCGGCGCAACCTGAAACTCCCGCGGCGCCCCCCTCTTTCTGGCGTTCAACTGGCAACTGCCCGTCTCTCTCTTGCACCGTTGATCCCGCTCCCCTAATCCTATCCTTCTTTTTAATGTTACATTGTTTTCATTTTTTAGTTCAACTTCCAAGTTTCAAGATTAAATTTGCGGCATCCGAACCGAAGTATTATGTGTTTATTCATTTTCCCTCCCGTCCCAATTGTTTTGCAAAGGTTTCGAAGTTTCTAAGATTCAGGTATCGTGAAAGACAGGAGTTTCATTGGAAACTTAAATTGACATGTACTTTTTTTCCTCTATTAAGAAGCGAAGGAATGGAAATGTCTTTATTCCGGGTTACGACTTATGATATTACTCGTATACTGTAGGCTTTGTTTGAAGGTCGGCAAAAATCCGTTTGGTTATTCTATAAAATGTTCCTCTGGAATAAAAAAGAGAAATTCTCATTTTTTAAATCACCTAAAACAATATTACTCTAACTTAATGGAATCTAAGTATAAAATAAAAGTGAGAACCGTATAAATACATGTTTTCATCCCATACTTTTTAATTTTGATAATTGTGTTGACCATCTTTAAAAATACCAAACGTTTTAATTTCATAAATTTGGCTCCGTTTCAGGTTTCTCCTGTCATAACTTCTCTATAACGGGATGTAATCATTTTTTAAAGATGTGTAATGTCCAGCAGCATTCATGGTTGTAAACCTAAGAAAATGTGTTCAATGCAATCGATATAAAAATAAAATTGTATCATTTTCGTTTCCCTAGTTTTCTCTCAAAACCAATTTGTCAAATTTTTGTCATTTTTCTTTTGATCGCGTAGATTTTGCTGTATTTTCTTTTCGAATTATAATATTTCTATATTTTTGTTTCATAAAGGAAAATTCTCTTCGTTAAGAAGTCCACCTTTTTCCACCTTTGCACTCCTCTCTTGGGCTTCTTTAATTCTTAATCCGCTCAACATGCTTTTCTCCATCCCTACGAGGCGACCCTATCTCGTTCTTTCTCCTTTCACGTGGACCTTTCAGTATCCATTAATTCTCATTTGTTTACACTTTCCTCTGCTTTTTCTTTACTCTCAGGGTGGTCTAAAATCTTTTCTCAGAAAATCCAAAGCAACCTGGCATTAAGACTCATTTATGTTTATTCCTAACGTAATTTACTCTCTCATTCTCCAGTTTGTATACTAATATCTCGTTTTACGAAAAAACATTTTTCAGGACTTTATCCAGTTGTCGTGAAGGCATATGATTTAATAATTTCTTTTTTTGAGAGTTTATATAACACCAGCCGAAATATAAGTTACTCATCTTAGCGCATATTCAACCTAGGAACCGGAGGTATAAGCAAAGGGTTCTTGTTACTCATTGAATTAGCGAAAAAAATAGAAAGGCTTCTTGACATTCCTGAATTACCATAAATTGAGTGTATACCCTGCCTTCTGCTACCCTACTGATTGGTAAAATTGTGATTTTTTTTAAATAACAAAATTTTCAGTAGTGAACATGTATGACAGTTGTTCAAATTTTTATCCGTATTCTTTTGTTCCAATCAGTTGTCCTGGCGAGTGGCCTGATCGGTGAACTCTAAGATTGTTTACCTTTCGTTTGATATCTACTTCCTCTCATCGAAAAATATCGTTGGAATAAACATTTTACCATGGCGTTCTGGGGTATTTCCCACCAATCCAACCCAGGTATCCTTTTTATTTGCTATCGCCAATTATTGAACCTATTTTATGAACGTAAATAACCTCTGCAGTCGAACGATACATGCTAGCGAATTTGAATACATGCAAAGTAAACAGTCATTCATTTAAAATAAGGTTTTCTGTTTAGACTAAATATTTTGTCCAGGGCTACTAGTCTGCAACTGCTTGTGAGAGGGTGAAATTTTGCAAAATTTGATGTTTAGTTTCTATTTTTATGGCATAAATGGCAATGGAATGTTATTCTAGGATAATTATATGATACACTATATCAAATTACAAAGTTAAAAACTTTTCGTATCTAATCTTGTTTCATCGATCAAAGTTTAAAGTTTTACGTGACTTTTCAATGGCGTTGAATGCCTAATTAGATTGATAATTTCTGACGTTGTTAGATCACATTCAGTCAGGTGCAAAATGTTAAAATCCTGTATTATCTCTTTGAGTTGGTTATGCACATGAACTCATTATCAATAATTACACCTTTCCAATTTTTTTTTCAAAGGAAACTTTAAAACCTCATAAACTAACTTTGTTTTCATATTGTGCGTTGTAAAAGTGAATACTTCCATATACGAGTATGACCCAATGTTGGATATACTTTGAACATGAGGGAAGTTATTCTCAATTCTTCGCCTACTTAAATGCTAAACAAATCGCTATCTGCTAAGCGGCGTGTAATCTCCTAGCGCCCAGTTAACTCTGTACTTGATGAGAGTGCGAATGAATTGTGAATATATAATTAAATTTATCTGTTGCTACGCTGTCATAGTTACGTATTTCATGTTTACTTCAAATCAGGAGAAAATGTTTTCATTATGTCTCTAATTTCGTGATTTGGTTTCCTTTTACTAGATCCTTTCAATTTCAGCACTGGTAGGCCCAATTAAGGATGGAACATACTGTATGTATTAATATGTGCAGAAAATTTCAGTTACTCTTCCTCTAATGTATTCTTCCGTATTCTGCAGTTCTGCTAAACTTTAAAATAACTTCCTTTGCAACAATTTATGTGAAATTATTGAAATAATGAACCGAGAATCAGACCTTTTGGGTGCGCTAAGGTACAAATGCAAGTCAAGTGCTTCCGGGAAACGAGCCAGGCGATATATCTTTCGACCAATACTTTTTGTTCTCGTTGCTGTGCTCCGTTCGTGTATGGCAATTAACGCCACTGGAAATCGTAAACCCTTTAACTGACCTAATCCCCATAATCCGTGAACAAGTCGTTACCTTTTGCAATAAAGCCGTACGCAATGATGTTTGTTTTGGCCTTATCCCGTGTTTACCATGGATGAACTTTGGAGCTCGGCTATCCCTTTGGATTCCTATTGCAATAACTGAAACCTATCTGGCTGTTCTTTGAAAGTGAATATACTTCATTGTATAAGATTTATTTCAAGTTATATATAAGTATGTAGTTCTTCATACAATTGCATTCCACTCCTTGATTGTAAGTTCTGTGTAATACAAAGTGAAAATGGGGAACAGATGCGTGGCAAATTTCATAAAAGGTATATTAAATTTATAGTTGACAAAATGAACAAAATATTGACTTGGTCTTACGTGGGAATTGGATGAAATTTCTATCATGCCAACGATCACCTCTCTAGCAAGCAACAAGCACCACGTACTTATAATTCTTCTCGGGAACATACATGTAAATCCCCTCGATTAGTAATACTCACATTAGTACTTCTGTCCTGGGAACATTGAAAATATTTGGCGATTTTACTTAAAAGTTTTAATACTAGCTAATGCTTTACCTATTTTTTCATTAATTTGAGGCACCATTAAATAAAGTAATGCCATGATTAATCCATTAGTAACTTATCATTCCGAGTGCATGAAAATATGCTAGACTTATTGTCTTCCTCGTTGTAGAAAAGTCATCCTCTTTATTTTATGATGAGTTTCTCAAAGTTGGTTAATTCGTCTTCTCGGCTCAAATTTTGCTAACAGTAATCCTTATGTGTAATAACGTCTAAATACACCGAGAAACTCATAAAAACAGCACTTAAGAAAAAATAATTCATTTCTTAATCTAGCGTTGGAGATATTTTAAATTATTTCTCATGTGATTGCCACAGAAAACGTCCACTCAACCCTCAACCACCAGTTTCTTCTTTTCCCCCCTCCCCCCGTAGGATGGAAGGAAAGGCTGGAGGAGATTAGAACGAAAATATTTTTTCTGACTGTTCTCTGGCTTATATTTTTGCCTGGAGAGCATTTACGAAATTCTTTATGATACCATATTACCTTAACTCAAGCGAAGTCTAGAATTTTCCCACCCCCACATGCATCGTCAGAGCCACTGTAGGTATCCATCTAGCATCCCGGGCATAATCTCCGTTTGCCTTCTCTCGTGTCATAACTTTTTCCTCGTAACATTCTGAACAAGTCCTGTCAGCACTATAGTGTTGCATACGACTAGAAATCTGGGACTCGCTTCGTTCGTAAGTATTCAAAAATGAGATATCCTTCGTCGTTCTCGATCCCATTCGCGTTAAAGGATCTCTCTTCCCCAAGCCGTGGCAGGGCACGAATCCGAAGCAAAAACAGCGATAAAGTGTCGAGGTCATGAGAAGACAGCAAGAAACCTACTCTTGATCGCGTGAAAGGTTTTTCGGTGTAGAGAGTACCTTTTCTCAGCATCACCCAAGGAAAGTTCAGGAGATTATTTCGCTGCAGCGTCCTACTCATCATTTTCCAGCTTCTTGCTACCGTCTGAATAATGAGAGCGTGACGAAACTACCTCAAAATAGAAATGATGTCAGTGACGGAGCTATTCTTTAATTTCACAATACTTTTACTTAGCTACTTAGCTACATTTAGCTACACTATCACAAGAATCCCTTAATATTCGCGAAAGCGTATTTCAATTCTTACTTTAGAAAAATATTTTCAATGATGGGCAACGCAAATTAGCGGTTTGAACTTAATTTAGAGGTAGAGGTAACGTAGGGTAGAGGTATGCTTAATGCAATTTTAAGCAGCATATAGCTAAACCATAGGTTTTTGTTGAAGCCTGCTACCAATTCTAGTGCTGTGAAAGACTCCCATTGAAAGTATTGGTTTTATGAAATTCTTTAACTTTTTTTCTGAAGTTCGTCCCTCTATTAATGATGATAACTTGGCACGTTGAGATATTTGACATATTTTTCAGATATCTCTCACGTTCTCTCATCTTTCTCACATTATGTTAATTATGTTATCCCTTGTATAATAGCAAAATCATTACTTTTGATTTAAAAGTAAAAAATTATCGTATCCATAAAAAATTTAAAAAATACACCTGATTGGCTCGGCTGTTAATTTCAGCAACTGTCGAACTTAGGTCAGTTTATGATATTTTTAATTGACCTAATGAAATGCATTTCGAAAATGATTTATTTCTCCAATGTGACACGAGAGAACCTTGGCTTTATAGTTAGCTTGCATTCACTAATTTAGAATTTTAGGTTTACTTCTGTCGTTTCATTCCCCCCCTCACTTAAATTAGATTAAATAGTGTTAATTCTGGTATACTTTCTTCTTTAATGTTGATTGAGCCCCTGCTCAACATGGATTTCTTTCATCTTTGTTGTTATGATATGATGGTTGTTATTAGTTTTCCTACTTTTTTGTTATTTTTCTCATCTTAGTTAGCATCACATGGCTTGTATTTTGTCCCGCTTTCAATTGGCAGCTTGATTTTCATATATAAAATTCATGAACACCTCTGAAGTTTGTGTTTCTTTTAAGATAGACACGGGCGTAATTTCCATTTTCTCGGTGTCATTTCTCGACTCCCCGCGTTGATAGCGATTTTCGATCCAGCTGTGAGAGCAGGCGCCCCCCTCACTGCACCACCGGAGTGAGGCGACGTCAATCCATTTCCCCTCTCCTCCTCTCTTTCCCAAACAATATCGACGGTATAAAAATCCTCTCTCCAATCAGAACGCCTCCCAAAGGCACATCCGCCGTCCCGCCCCTTTCTCTTCTTCCTGCTCCGTTCCCTTTCGCCCCCTCCACCCGCACTCATTTTCTTCTCCTTCCCACCCTTCCTCCTCCCTTCTTCTTTTTCTCCTCTCGTTAGAACTCGTTAGGATCTCGGGATTCATCAGTTCGCTCGAGTGTATTCATGGCGCATCTCATTTCCTCCATGCACGCTTTCATCCCCGACACGTCACCCTACCTTCCCTCAAATCTCGCCTTCCATTTCCTCATTAATAATAATAAGTCTAACCCCTACAGCCCCCCCTTCGCTTTCTCTCTCTCTCTCTCTACCCTCGAGTAACACTGTCCATTATGACTGCAACGAAACCTAACACCTGCCCGAGTCGACTCGCGGCAGAAATATTTACGAAACGCAATAATAAGTTTAAAATTCACACTTTAATTGAATATCATCACTGTCTGCCGTCGATTCTTTTACCCCGAGCAGAAAATTGAAAAATGCGGAAAACAGTGGCCCTTTTGCTCCTATTCGAGACATTTGTGTGTGCGTGCGTGAGTCCGCTCCCCTTCCGTGCCGTACTCTGGTCTTAGACCCTCGTTTTGTTGCCAACTCCATTGTGGCTCACGTGAGTGACGAACTCGGATTCAGGTCGTACCGTTTGCATCAACTCGTAATATGTTGCCGAGAGTGTACCCTTAACATTTTATATCATGCACCGAAGGATTATATCCATTCTCGAATCGGCCCATTTTTCTTGGTTCTGAATTTTGGGTTTGCTTCCTCATCCAACTGTGTGCATCTCCGTTTTATTTATTCATGTATACGCCCATGATGGCAGGTCTATGGCAAGAATCATCTTCCTGGAAGTGACTGATTCGCTCTGTAGCTTATGATCCATAAGAAGCTTCATTCTGACGCTGCCAGGAAAGAGAGAATGGATATCCATCCCTTAGAATTTTTGGCAGCGTGTTGATTCACGGAGAGTGAACTGCTTACTCCTGCATTCAGATCAACGAGCTACTTTCTCTGTTACTACTTAAAATCTTGGTTCAACTTTTTTCAAAAGAGAAGGAATTTTCATCAATATAGTACTGCTTAAACTCCTTTTTATGAAGTTTTTCGGCAAGCATTGTCTTCGACCTCTGTTTAATGAGTACACGGGGAACTTATAAGGCATCTACACGCTACCATCCATCATTTCAATCTTCCGAAAAGCATGCTGACTTCGAGGAAATTTTACATATTCGTTTGGAAACATATATGCATACCGCATAAAAACTGTGGGTCTATTTCTAGTTAAAATTGAAACTATGTACAAGTTATACCTATTAGATATACGAATGCTTTTTGTTAGTTGGCTCAAATATAGTTTCTTCACTTTCTTCTATTTCTGATACTTAATCTCCGTTCCTCTGGACCTAGAGTCTGACATCCACCCACTCAATTGTTGAATATTAAGGAGACTGGTAAGCCAAAGGTGATTATTTTAATTTGCTTAAGTAAGCCACTTGAGTATCTTTCACATAACGCGTAGAAATAAGCGAGATCCGCGCTCGTTACCATTCATTGCAAAATGTTTACGCTCTCACAAACGATTGGAGCTTGTTGTGTGTAGCAATCAGTGATGAAGCGTGTGTTCTAAAACGAAGATTTCACGTGGCTGCCGTTTAGATCTTTATTTCTCCTTTCGAGTCATGCAAAAATTTACCTTTCTTTGCGATTTTGGCCCACATTTTAAAGCGGATTAATTAGCCCTTCGGCATTATATGTTCTTCACACTCCTCCGTCTCTCCTTTCGCCTCAAACTATTTCTCTCAGTCTTTATACGGTAACTTTCCCTATACGGCATATTTTCTGAATGACCATAACGCAACCACCTCTTTCTTTCTCATTGCATCTGCCTCGTTAAAGAATTCTTATTGCGTTCCCTTTGATGCTTAGCCATTTAGACTCTCTTTTTTCACCTCTCTCTTTGATTCGAAACTCCATGGTACAAATGGATAATATTGTTCGGTGATGGTGGATGTATTTATCTCATGCTGGTCTCCTTCCGCCTTTATCTTACGTTCCGCCCCGCGAGCACCCAATCGCCCTTCTCCTCCCACGCCGCCCTTTGTCTTCTTGCTTTAATGCCGCTCTGTCAGATAGCAATCGCATTCATCGCGGCTCTCTCTCTCGCTCCACCCTCCATCCCTTTTCTCGTATGTCTTCATGGCCCATTACCCTGTGTCTTTGTGGAGTCACTTCAGCCAAAACCATCGTATTGGTCCTTAAATGCCCTTTTTTCGTTTTAAGGCATGCAAATTCAGTCTTCGGAATGGTGAATTCAATTTCCTTTGATCGATAGCCATGCCTGTTGGCCTTTGTATCTGACCAATGATTGGTAACTCAATTTCGGCGTGCTCTTGTTATCTGGGTGCCGTTAAAGTGGTCATCGAGTCTTAATTAGCCATATTATTTTTTATGAATTTACACGCTTTAAAATATATTATTTCGCGTCATGTAAATCCGTTGATGATTTTCCGGAATGCGTCATGTTTCAACTGGGTCACAATGGTTGAAGACACGAGAGAGAATGAGAGTTCGGCAAACACGTCCGATACCGTCGAATAAGTGGTTACTATGCCCGTGTTGTGCTCAGAGGGTAGGAGAAGATGACTTAGGCGCACGGCCTTCTGCATACACGTAGCAAGTGCATTCGCTTTCGCCCTGCAGACTGTAATGCACTTTCTATCAGTCAGCCCTCAACTCCGCCGAACACAGCTACGATGAGAGCATTCAGCTTTACGGAGTAGAATGCGTACATCTGCGTAAGTCTCGTACAGATCTTGACATTTCGTCGGCTCTTCTATCTCCTCTGCACCCATGTTCATTAGCGTTGGAGCTGGAATCTCAACCCCAAACGATGAGACCCATATATATATACTATATATATATATATACACACACGAGGGTCATCCGGAAAGTAGTACCCGTTCGTGCCGCATGAAGTGCTGACGACGCGAGTAGCCGCTGGACGAGGTCAGATAGCTTCAGTGGCTTGTCTGCCTTCTCTGAGCCAAGTTGCGTGACGCTAGCATTGCCTGTGTTGTTTCTGTGATTGTTTACAATGTTTAAAAAAATTGAGAACGCCGCCAGTTGTGAAGTGAGGGCAGTGATTAAATTCCTCAATGCAAGAAACGTTCGCCCATGTGATATTCATCGCCAATTAAAGGAGGTGTATGGAGACAATGTAATGGACGAGTCGTCTGTTCGGCGGTGGTGTCGCAACTTCAACATGGGGAGGGGGAACACACACGACGATGAGCGTTCGGAGAGACCGTCTGTCATTACAGACCAACTGGTGAGCTCAGTTGACGAATTCGTGAGGAACGATCGGCGCGTCACAATTGATGACATCTGTGAGCATTTTCCCAATGTTTCTCGAACAATTGTTCATGAAATTGTTAAACACCATCTGCATTATGCAAAAATTTGTGCAAGATGGGTCCCTCGCGTATCTCAATGAGCTGGCGGCGAAGGACTATGCAGCAGGAATACAGAAACTTGTCACACGTTATGACAAATGCCTTAATTTGCTTGGAGATTATGTTGAGAAGTAGTTTAAAGTATCCTCTTTCAAATAAAATTTTTTATGTTTGTTAATATTTACTTTTGTGTCTTTATTTCACGAACGGGTACTACTTTCCGGATGACCCTCGTATGTATGTATATATATATGCATATATGCGTAAAGCTTGCTGTTCGGATTAATCAGTATATTCTTTCAATAGTTATGATTTTGTCCAACCTCGTTTTATGTCATTTTCATTTGAATATGTTTCCTAAATTTGTAATTTCTAGTTTTCAAGTTCTTTATCCAATTTCCTTCCTTTGATGATTTACATTTTCACGGCCTATATATCACTAGGATTACACAGCTGATGATAGTGTCTACAACAACAAGTGACAGAACTCATACGAAATCCTGGTTTAATCACTAACATACTCGTATGTGGCTTCCTCATTAATTTATATATATTAACAGATAGGTCTCATTGCAACAGCGGCGCCAAGTGGCGAACATTTCATAGTACTTGTCTTTTATTCTGAATTCTTAGCACTAAAAACTGAAATATATCCACATATTTGATTTATTCTGTGTGTTCAAATTTTTTATTTTCAAACTACTTACTCTTCTTACTGTGCAGGTATTTTTGAGAGCACCTTTTAAAAATGCAACCGAAAATGGCTTAAAATTAAAACAAGGTATTTTGTGAAATTCTCTGCTCGGGAAAGTGCTGCACTTGGTTTTCCATTATTCTGTGAGATACTCTCGATTATAATTAATTTTTATAGAAGTACATGGGATCATATCTAGTAAAAGTAGGATTTCATTATGTCGTTCAACTTGGGGAACTTTTATTTTTGGAGCAGTTGGAGTGGTTTAGTGTCCCTTTGAGGGTGAGTCTTTCCTCCCGAATTTTTATTTCAAGGCAGTCAACTATGAATCGAAATAAGTTGCCTCAAATCATATAGTCTTAATATTAGGAATCCCCTCTTTTAGAGAGGAGCTTTCACACAATTGGAGCTTTGAATTCGTCATAGTTATGAAGGGGCTTATTTGCCTGTTTATATTTACACATAAGTGTCTCTGAATCGCAGAAATATTCTTCCAATATGATCTAAGAAATAAAGAGACCTTAGAGGAAAACAATTATTTCATGTTGCCTAGCGTGGTTATAATCAGTGTGCCTTCAATGAATACTTCGAAAATCCTCTTCGAAAAATCCCATCCTGTTTCATTTAGGCTAAGTGAGATATTGGTGTCCATAGTAAAAAAACCAAAAATGAATAGTTATTTTTCTGTCTAGTTTATATTTCTTTCCCCGGGGCTCTGTATACCATCGGATACATCATTTTTATTTTGTTTGATGCAATTCGATTCCGTGGCTGGAAAGCGGATTTTATTTATGGATCCGAATGGAGAGTTTTTTGATCGACTATTCTCGCATGTCATTTTTTGCCTCGAGCGTTGATCGAAGCGGTGTGAGTTCAAAAGGGAGCGGTTAAGCCCTCAACGTGGTTAAATAATCTCAAAAGCACTCTGAGAGCACGCACTCATCCTAGCCTCGAGATCCGAGTAAAGAAACAGGTAAAAATCCCATCAATTTGTCCAACACGGGAGTTATAAATATTCCATCAATTCCTTGATAATTGACTTAATTGTTTGTGAATGTAACCCATTTTTCCTGTAGTCACTAGATGATTTGTAGCTTAAAAATAATTCAGATTTACTGATAGATACAACATTTTCATCCTAGTCTGGCCATTCCTTGAGATAGTTAATGGAACAGTGCGATGCGTGGAGAGTAGCATATTGCTTCTCTTGTGTAGTTTTGCTGGAGTTGAACTTGATTCTTCTACTGACCTGGAAACCTTTCTTTTTTTAACGAAGGCATATTGAGTCGCACGAGTTGCGGTGTAGTAATGATCATCGTATGACGCATTGGGATCAAAGCTCGCGGATATGACGCCTACGCTGCTCCCTTGCTAACCACAAGGAAGGGTCATATGCTTCATTTAGAAAAAAACACTGGTTCCTTATGATGTCATTTGTCGAAACCTTTGTATTGCGGCGAGATGATGGTATTCTTAACACGAGGCCTACCTACCAGTAGTGAACTTCTGTGATATTTTTGTAAATCGAATTTCTCTAATCCACAATAATAATGTTGCATTGGTAGGACTGTTTTAAATTGATAAAAGAGGAATAAAAATGTTTATATATGACTTCACATGTAAAGAGTTTTGTCAGGAACGGCGGATACCAGAGTGATAAGGAGCCAAATGGTCGGTTATAATCAAAGAATCGCGTGACTAACTGACCTTGTTTTCATTCATTGATTTTTATCTACTGCTAAGATTCAATGAGACAGAAAGAGAATCAATGGGGCAGAAAAAGTCAATCAATATTATAAATTGAAAAATCAGTATCATAAATCCCGTACGGCTTCACAGTAGGGGTGTACTTTTATTCGTTAAAAAATAAATTAATTCTGACCTACCTAAAAATATAAATCAATGCTGATCTCCTACAATTCAGTTTTATTTCATTTACAATTTAAATTATTAAATTTTTTAAGCCACGTTGCCTAATAATCCTTATTCTTTTAAATGTGCTTAATAATCTCTCAAAGGAACGTATGGAATGGAACCAAGGGTAATGACTGAAACATAGCTATAACAGAATTCAATTTGCTTTTCGGGATTTTTGAATTACATTTGGACTCCGTATGTATTGTTTATGGATTTTCAAAACAGGAATTTCGAACCGTATCTTTTATTTACCTAATTAAAAGGGTCAAACCAGAGTTTCTCTTTCACTCTTTTGCTTTTGTGCGACAAAGATTATTACTAGTTGTATTGAATAAACGTTTGTTCGTTTCGCTTATTTTCAGAATAATCGCTTATTCGGTCGCGGCTTGAACATGCGACTTAAATGGATTTTATTCGGTTAGTTATTCATTTTTTTTCGAAAGTCGTTACACAATTGCGTGTTAGTGCAAATATGCTGGGTTCGTGGATTTCGCCTAAATTCTAAATGCCAGTTTTTGTTTTTACAGACCGATATCAATTTTTGCTCGGAAGCATTCCGTATGCCCTCCCAGCTACGCAGTGAGAAAAAAAAAGGTTTTTTCATGGTTAAAAAACATTATTAACACTGGAAGTCATCGTTGGGCTGATATACCCAAGTATTATCATATCTGAAAAAGGTTTTCTTTGCTGATTAGGGAAAATACCTATTGTTTTCCGCAAAAGATATATAGCCCATATATATCCCTCTTCGTAAAATGAGTATCGGAAATTCTAAGGTTCATTGGCGTATATAATGTATAAATGACCCCATAATTAAACCTGAATTTTAAATATTGTGCTCTATTAAATAATTCCACCAATAGTCACACAAATTTCCGATATGAAATTTCAATAAGAGGAAATAATTTGAAACGTGGCCATTTCTATTCAAATGGATATTGTGTCCTCCCAGCCCTCATAAATATTTACACTTGACATCTGCTTTGAAAACAGTCTTGGTTTATTTAATCTGCTTGTACTTCGTAATAACGAGAGATTTAAATTATTTCTTGTATATCTCGATAGCGGGTTCATATTTCCTTTTCAAGCAAGTTAAATTAAAATTTATTTCATAAAATATCGAGTTGGGTATATCACTATTTACGTTGTGCAGTTCCCTTTCCGAATGACATTTATTATTTATTATAAATCTAGCTAGCAAGTATCGATTTCACGGTAATGATTGTACATTGCGGTAGAAAAGTATCGAAAAAAGTATCAGGGGTGGTATTGTATTATCCGGTCAATATTTTTCAAGGTAACCTCATTTCCATGTTGAGTTAATTATGACCAGGAATGAAATTTATACCATACTTTGCAATTTCTTCAGTCCCGTTAGCAACAAAAGCAGAATAATCACGCAGCTGGTTTTCACTAATGCAACCTTTTGGAAAAAGGTCTGTTCGCGTTAATCCGAGGCTTGGTTGGACCTGCATTACAAAGAGCTCACTCATTAAATGTTTCATTTGATTTTGCCATTTATTGCGTGTTCTGATGAGGTTGAGATCATAAGACCTGCCGTGATTATCAACATAAGAGCGTCAGCATTTATTATCCACGGTTTAACTGTAGTGTTTTAGTATTAGATTAC
This sequence comes from Hetaerina americana, assembly GCF_022747635.1. Lineage (NCBI taxonomy): Eukaryota > Metazoa > Arthropoda > Insecta > Odonata > Calopterygidae > Hetaerina > Hetaerina americana. The sequence continues at coordinate 27,852,511 of NW_027287095.1, read as the reverse complement.
CTGCGGAATCAAGACCATGCCTTGCTCTACTTTAAATGTAATATGGCGTGGCATAAGCTCAAATGTATTTAAATTGGATTCATTTTAACTTTTGTGCTGAGAAGGAAGAAAAACCCGCCAAAAATGACGAAATTTTGAATTTCGCATTGCATCATAGCGTAAATTCGATAGATACACACGCTCACAATATTCATAGAAACAGGTTGCTGTATGACTAAAAACCGTTATATAATAAGTTCGAACCCCACCTCGGCATTGGCAATGTTATTTTTAGAAGTAATTTTACGATAATTTTAAGCTCAGCGACCTCTGTCACCTTATAAGTACGATCTATAACTTATTGCCACATTAAAATATAAGTAAAAATGATTAATGCTCAACTATAATTCAGTTACTATAATGTTTGAACCTACTCCCTTTTGCCAGTGCCCTTCAAGTTTAGGGTCTCGACTATTTCGTTTCCCACTACGGTTCAGATTGGGTTTTAGTCATTAATTTTGCCAACTGGAAAAATCAATCAATCATTTTGCGACATTTCACCTATCGCTTCACTATACCTAATCTCTATTTACATTATACAATATTGCAATGGACAGGGCAACATTTTGATTTATAAAAGAGTAACAGTGCTAGAATTACAGAGACCACCAACATTGATAAAAATTATGAATCAAGTGAAATTTTTCATCAGAATGCTCCAGATTTGTAATAATAATCTTCTAAGTGATCAACCGGTAAAGCCGCATATACATCGTATTAGCGGAGGCAAGGTGGTACAAATGAACATGTGTATTCCCTTCTGAGCTTTCTAGCATCTGGTCCAAAATTTCCCAATGGTGTTTGCTTCGTGTAAACTTAATCGGAGCTGAGTCAGGTGTAACCGCGTTAAATAGTTCCAAACAGATAAACCGTCCTCATATTGTGTTTGACCACGTAGATTCACTCGCATCTAACTTCCCCCGTCGCAGGTAGTACCCATGGGATGAACGCAGACCGCCAACTTAGCCCTTATCCTTCATCTTCAGCGACTTGCAACCGCCATCCCGATTTGTGCCCCAACATCATGTTACACCACGCGAGAGAAGAAGAAGTGAATTGCTTGACGATCCTCTCTTACCTGCAGTAAGTTGGACGTGTTATTTCTTGGAGTGTATTCCCTCGGGCAAGTTACGAACGTGCGCTAGCAAACACGATTACTCGCGTCGCTTTTGCCATAGAAAGCACATCTCGTTATATTGCGAAAAACAATATCTTTCATTTTTTAACTTCCATGTAATATTTGATCATGGTTCATGTCATTTTAACCTACGCTTCCTACTGAACGATTGCCAAGAGACTTCTCTAGAGCATTGGTAAAGGGAATGGCTACTTTTGTTATTTCATGGAAAAATCGTAATACCTCTCCAATCTTGACTGTACCGACTGATGCCAAGTGTCTTTCAACTCAACCGCTGTAGTTTCTTGATGTTCCTTGTCAAAGTTACATTTTCAAAACAGCTGAACAAGAGGGAGTCCATGAGAATGGTAAAAATAGGAAGGGTGAATGCATATCAAAGATATGTTAAAATGTTTTTTGGAATAAATATATATATATATATATATATATATATATATATATATATATATAATGCATATGCTAAATTAATCGTGACTTCACAGCTTAGGAGAGTACCTAACGGTTATTGTGGCATCTGAAATACGTTATCAATATTTCGATACCGGCAAAAAATTCAATTATCCCAGAGAATTCCTTTACTTTTTAGCTGATTACTCAATTAATTTTCTATTGCTTATTATTTTCGATCAAATTATTGTTCTCCAATAAATTACGGAAGTTTCGGAATGAAGATCTTACCGCAAAATGTGCTAGGACTTATGATTAAAGAGACCGAAAGCACGGTCTTCGTACAGAGTAATCCCTTCAGCCACCTAACCTCTCGTTCTCCTACCCTCGGTAAATAACTTTGTATATGTAGGAAGTTGCCGACGATATGGCTGAAAGAAGTGTAGCCCACCGAATGGCAGACCTGCCCGGAATAGACGGTCGGCCCGATGGCGAACGAAGATGCGTGATCTCCGAGCATGTCAAGAAAATGGTCATTCCTGGTATCCACCATGCCCCGATTCGACTGAACAAAGTACCTCAGAAGAACATTTATATTAGTATAAGGGAGGGTGTGCATGTGCGTATGCTTTTCATATTTGAGTATTTGCCGGTTTTTGCGGGTATTTTATTTAGGTATATGATCTGATTATAAACCTCGCCAAAATATTTGGACTATATTTTTGTATTCGTTCAATTTTACAATTTCAATTGTACCGACTTTTATCAGAGGAGGATTATTTAGTTAAAGCTTCTAAAAATGTATTATGATGGTGGCATGGTTTTTGGAGTAGTTCATTCTTTCGTAGAAATGTTGTAAGATTAAAATCTTACAATATAATTAATACCTTCCAGCTCATAGAAGTTAATTAGCAATAGGTGTACATATTAGGTGTATTAGACCCTATATATTTGATAAGTTAATTATTTTTTTCGTTTATAATCTTTAACATTCTTTATAAATCGTGAATAGGATCCGATCATGTTCTTGGTAAGTTAGTGGTTTAAACTAGAATAATACATAGCTATGTGTTACATACATTTTAATCGAAAATATTCTAGCGTTTCGATATGAGTACCCTTATAAATGCGCTTAAACATTATTAATGACAGATGATATTAGTAAAACGATATGTTTCTAATGTGCGGCCTTATTGAGGAAGACGTAGAATGTATGAATTAGATATTTGTTTTACCCAATAGCTAAAAATATGTGGAATAGATTTATTTCACTTTTATCTTGCTAACGCTCTAGATACGGACGAACTGCATGTGCGCCTCTGAGAGCGATAACAGGCAAATTAGTCAAATGTCAAGCTACGATGTCCCACCCTTGAAATTGTTTTGATGCTCGTATCATTTTACGCCAGATTTCCCTCTTCCATTTAGCTGATTGTTAAAACGAGTCACAGCTCTTTACCAAATCTTGTGAACCACTGGTTTTCATTTATTGTACCCCGCACGTTAAAGTCACAGTGTGTCTATGTGTAGTTTCATCTTAACCTCGATTTGTGTCGGTTATTTTTTTTCATTTGAGTCTTCTCCATGCTTTCCTCAGTGTCCTTTTCTGACCTTGAGCTAGCAAGTACATTCAGCGGCCGTATATTTTTTCGAAAATCGTTCTTTTAAATCCAGCGTAGGCATCTGGAAATGAAGTTGCCTCTCTCCCTACCTCCCTCCCCATCTTCCCCGCTCGCCCCACCCCCAGTCCTCAGTCCCTGCCTCCCCTATCGTTTCCTCTCTTTTTTCTCCCTTCTCTTCGTCCGCCTCCCCTCCCTCTAAACCTAATTAAATTACGCTAACTACTTCTTCTGAAGTTTTCCACCCTCCGGGAAGGAGACAGTGACTTGAAACTTATCCTCATTTCCACGCCCGCTTCCATCGCTATGGCAACAGTTCCCAACCCCCACCCACCCACTCAAGCGATCCCTCCCTCTCTCAATCTCTGTCTTTCCTTACCCGTGCATATATCGCCCAAATCTCTCCCTTCTTCCGTTGCATTCGCCCCATAAAACATGCCGCCTCTCTGGACTCGCCCAGTTTTGTAAGTGTGAACTGGGTCTGCAAGTGATCTGGTCACGAGATTTAAGGGAGTTTACGATCTCCAGAGCAATCACACGAATTGTCGAAAATAAAGGGCTCGTCCAGTCGTATTGGAGTCTGTTTTTTTCGTCCGCTTTCGGAATATAATGATTTCTTGCGTGTTTCGTGATGGGCTATTATGATTCCGTGTTATCTTTCCCTGCCCAATGGCACTTAATTTTAAAGACTCGCCGTAGTTTGTAGCGACTTACCAAATTTCAGTATCATTTTCGTGAGAGTCCCATTGGGACTCATTAACAAATTACTTTGATATATTGCTATCGATAAAGGAGAAGTTGAAATCCATGTTTTTATTCAATATTTCGGGAGGTTCAGTCATTTTTCATGACAAGGAATTTAAGGTCTCTTGACTCCTAAAAAACTTTATATTAGTATGTCGGTGAGGGTATTTTTTATTTCATAGCCTGCTGAAAATATTATAATGATAATTTCATTCTATTTATTTCTTAATTCAGATAGAGCTGCCGCTTGAAAAAAACATTCTCTTTAATAAATGCGATGATAGTCAGGCGAAATGCTAGTCAAGGTCTTTTTGAGATATGCAACCTTCATTAAAATACTTCTATTTGAGATCCATTCACGTGCATACGGAATCCCCCTCCGAATTAATAAAATATCAAAAAAATTTACGGTTACCTTACAAAATAGAACAAAAGAAATCACATAAAAGCTCATATCTTCTTGCACATACAAATAGTCAGGTTCAAATTACTGAAGAACTATTTGCAATTGTTTCATTGAATACAATTGGTAACATATTGAATTTTTTTGATGCTTTAAAAATAAAAGTGTAATTAAATGCCCTTAGTAAATCGTAAACAATATGGGCTGAGATTTGAAATAATATTTAACATATTACAACTTACATAAAATAATAGGTCGGTACTTGTAACTTTTATATTAATGCAAGTGTCTGAAAGTGAGTAGCTTAATGTTTGGGACTATAGCACATCAGGATGCGTAGCGAAACCAATTTCATCTTTTCTAAATGGTTTTTTAAGTACTTCCTCAGATAATTAAATCATATTTAATTTAGAATACTTAAGAAATTAAAAAATCATTATCGAACCAGACAGAGCGTTCAACCAAGTATAGTTGTGATATACATTGATGAAAAGCCAAGATGGTTAGATTGAGATACTAGCTCAATTTTAATCCCTACTTAAATGTACAGTTAATGGCTGGGGCCCTGTAACCCCTGCCACGTGCTCTTACGGTAATTTACGCGGTAAATGTTTGATAGCGACGTGAACTTAAAGTTATTGGCATTAAATAGATATGAAATGGTATTTTCATTTAAATTCAATGTACAGCCAAGCAACAGTTTTTCCAACAGTTAGCTAGCTGGCTGCAATCAGGATTTCAGCCAGCTAGCTAACTGTTGGAAAATAATGTTATAATAATATTCTTTACGTGTGCATAAAAATAAACATAAATATCTGCCTTTAGGCATGTAACTTACGACAGTACATTTTATTCATATTTTTAATAACATAAGGATGGAGGCTTACTTTGTGCTCCTAAAAATTCAGACAATATTTTACAAGAAGATTTTGGAGAACCCTAATGGTACTCGATTAAACCTGAGAGTAGGTATCTCACTTTCTCAGTAATTCATCGTAGAAGGCTGCATTCGAATCTCGTCCAACTAACTGAAGGGTTCTATGATCTTCAAGTGGTCATATAGTCACTGATGTGACCTAAAATCTGGGACGTCTTTCTGGAGATTTTTAGGGTAAAAAGCTTCTGCCATTGTAATAACCGGTATCACCAATAATTTATTATTTTCTACTTTCCCATTATGTTATCAGTTGCTAGTATCATTTTCTTAGTTACACCTCTTTGTTTATCTATTACTTTAAATTAACTCTGCGTGCTGTTTTGGTATAGTAATCCTTGAGCTAAATACATATAAAAAGGGAAGTGTAATACCTTTCTCCTCTTAAATAAGATGGCATTGACTTTTTTGACTGCTTAAGAACTGTTCTAACGCTCCGATATGGATATTAAATCGCTATAACTCTGTACGTATTAGTGATATTTTTTACTGGCATGGTTTTGTCATTTAGATATTTTTGTCATAGAAATAGCTTCGGAGGTATTATGTAAATATTCGAACATCTATATGATGATGTAGAAACCGTATTTCATCTGCTAAATAATGCTAAAATAATTTACAAACCATGCTAAGGTACGTAATTATGTGCACTTTGTACAGTAACCAACGCCCTGTATTCTCACAATGATTCTTCGAAATATCACCTGTCGAATTTACTGATATAAATGTACGTATCTTTCAGACGTGAATAATATATATTGCTTTTGGGTAGCTCCCGTTCCTAACTCCCTTTCCTCTTTTGGTCATTTATTATTTTTGGGGCAAAGGACAAGAAGACGTGGAGTGGAGAATATTTTCGCCTTATCCGTCAGTTCTGCTAACAGCTTTTATTTGTCGGAATAAAATCTGCCGCTCGCACTTCCTTTCTTAATTCCACTCAACCGTCGTCGGAGGCTGCTTAATGTCTACGGCATTTGTCCTGTAGTAAAATTAGTTCTTGACGGAAAATGCGAACGTCCAAAAATACTATAAAATATAAAAGTAAATATAGTGAAGTATCCATTAGACGATCATTCAACCCTCTTTTCAGCGAAATTCTCAGTGTTGAAATATTCAAGAGCCCCCGGACCTCTCGTCGAGTGCCACATTTTGACGACAAAGGAGGAGGTACCAAAGGGGATAGGCGTGGGGAAGTGAAGGGTGTGTATGTTTTACGAAGAGAAAAAATGAGAAAAACGAAAGAACAAAATGCAAATTAATGCGTGGGAAAGGGAAGAAAGGATAACGAGGGGTAAGGGTAAGAATACGAAACGAAAAATTAGACCCGAAATCAAAGGAGTTGAGAGGGATTAACGAATAATGATGTTGACTCTTAGATGAGGCACTAGGAGTACTGCATACGAAAACGAATTATTGCTGTCAAGATGGTAAGGGAGAAACGTCGGCGTTAAACATGTCCAGGCATAATCTCTGGAGAGACTCATCGGATTTTGTTATTCCTTGCTTCAGGTTAAATAGAATATAACGTTTTCTTCCCCACCCCAAATCAGTCTGGCTAAATGTTTCATGAGGAAAGATGCGTCCTGGCGTTCATAAATTAATTGATTTATGCCTCTTTGATTTCCATGCAGTACTAGCGGATTAAGGTTTTGCAGGGGCCATTTACTGTCTCGCATGCACTGACTACTACCCGGCTTTGAGTTTACGTTGCAGGGTGATCAGAAATCTTTGTCCTCTTGATAATTCAATTGAAATATATTTTAAGGACAAATAGTCCTTGGGCAAGGAAAAACTGAAGGAAAACCAGATATTCTATGGATTTCGAAAAGCAGAGTAGATAGCCGTGTTTTATTGGAGACAACTATGTACTCCGATCAGTTTTCCTGGATTTTCGTTTGATCGTAACGTTCTCTAGATAATGGTACCCCTAATACGTGCAATTTGTACTCATTATTTTACTTTATAGTGCACGTTTATTCTGTAAAATAATAACATTAAAGTAGTATCAATATGTGTATGCAATAGCAAGTAAAACTATTTTCCTGTACTATAAATTGAATAAACAAAGAGGAACATATGATATATGTAGAAATGATTCAGCTGTGGGCGTCGTGTGTTTCATTATTAATATTATCGTGTATTATGTAATGCATAAACATGCAAATTGGACAAATCAAATTTGAAACAGTTCATTTTTAAAATGTGATAAACGCTAAGAAATAAAGCGAGAATAAAAAGAATTTTCAGAATGAATGAGGGGATGAATTTTAACTTTGCGCAAATGGATACACGCTCGGGTACGTGCGCAAACATTTGGTAATACATACAGCTGATTATTTTAAATTTTTGCCATGAGTCTTGGGTATCTCAGAGTGGTGGCAGAATAATTAACCCATTAATAACAAGTACCTAATGAAAGGGATCATATAAATAGTTTGGTTCCATATCAGTGAACCTCTAGTGCAGGAGAGCGCATGCAAGAGGAAGGTATTTGGGTGTATTTTTTTGCTTCCAATCGTTTTATTTTGATCCTTCATGAAGATAGACGTACATGGAAATAGATAGATCCATAATCATGGAGACAGATGTGTAATCATTAGCGGGCTAAATTTATCCTTTTGCTGAACTTTTGAAATGGCTTAAATAAAATATAAACTAATTCCTGCTCATTCGTGTGTTTATTATCATTGGACGCCGTCCATCTCTTACATTTCTATGATCCTCTCTGACCTAACCCACTCATGTGACTCTGCCGGCTAATTAACTCCACTGTATTTCCCATTCTCCAGGTTTCATCCCACTACACTCTCGTGGTATTCCATGAACTTCCATCAACCTCCTTTGTCACCCTACCCTCTTCGACATTCTTGTATCCCCCCGGAATCATCATGAAAATAGAACCCCCTAAGTGCACTTCATACCTAGGTTTAACGTGGCATAGGTTTTAGGAGAGCCACTTTTCAAGCCGTCGCGGGTTGTAATGTTCTTCATATTTCATTCGTCTTTCCGCTTTTCCGTTTTTCAATACCCCACATCTTCAAAGTTTGAGCATGTTATTATAGAGAATTATTAAATTAGATTCCATGTTGAAGCTGTAACTTTCGAGTTTAATTATACTTTTTTTGTTTAATTCGTTAAAGCTTCATCTACTTACGTCTAATTATTCTTATTATATTTATGTTTCTGGTCTCCTGGGGAGAAAACGTTAATTAATCAAAAAAATAAAAAATAGGAAAAGGTGAAGAGGAAATCCGCACGACTTGTTTAAAATTACTCTTGGAAAGGTGCAATACTGTTTGTACCAAATTAACCCTAATTTTTCCTAAGTTTAGGATATTCATGCTTATATCAGTAATTTAATATCTGTCCCTTCCTCTTGGTTCTTCTAAAACAGTTTGATCAAGAATTATTCGGCAAGTATTCATAAACATTGGGAGAAAGTTAGTTGAGGTTGATTTGTTACGAATTGCTACGAGGAGAGCGTAATCGTGACGGGTTTGTAAGAGGAATTACGTAGGTGGGGAGCCCCTAGATTCAATTAGAAAGCAGAGACTTTTATAAATGTAGAGAACACTCAAGTTTTCTTGCTATACGGAGGGAATTATTATGACAAAAAATTAAATTAACATATTGGAGCGCCGAGATAAAAGGAGAGAGATACACCTCATCACCCCCAGTTTCAAGTACTGGTACTCGTCCTTCCCTCACACGATACGCAATCAAAACATAATCGAAGCCAAGCACCATAATGTATTGACGAAAAAAAAACAAAATTCAATGATTTAGTTTAGCACAGTAATTATTACTGTATGTATGAAAGAATTCATATGAGTGTTGTGATGCGTGTCTGTGGGTAAAAGAACATTTCTATTCAAATGCACGTAATGAACTAACTAGTATGCATGTTTGGGTTGTGTTTGGGGCGGCTTGCAGAGTTTTGAGTAGATATAATGATGAAATTTTATTTTGGAATAATTTTCTCTTTGAATAATGCTGAATATTATATCTGCCCTTTTCATTGGAAAAGAAAGCAAAACGTGTAATGCGAATCGTTTTCTAGGAATTGCTTTAAGGATATATTTCTTTTTACTTCTTCAAATATCAATTTTCTATTTCCAGAAAAAGTAATTAGTAAAAAATGCAATGCCTTCGTACTGTCAGTAGATGCTGATATACAAATTGAATGTAAAAGAGCCAACAGCAGACTTATCCGTAATAGATTCATTCTTTGATTAGGGAGAAAATATATTTCAAATGCATAGTACTTTGACAGGGTTTTTTTGTTGCATTTAGTGTCATAGGCTTAATTACTCCCCAGGGGACACATCACTCCTAAGATTGTGAACCACCACCTATCAACCCTAAGGTCGATTTGATAGGTGAGGGTAGAGCTCAACCAACACTAAGCCCAACGGCATGTGAAAGTCACACACCAGACTGGAGGGGGGGCAGGGGTTCCTTTCCCTGTGACATCTGTGGTTCCCTAGGAAGATCTGGTAGAATTCCTAATTTTGATTAATCGAAATACAAATGTGAACTATTAACTATTTATCAATAAAAACATTAAATCTCCATTTTCCTCCGGTATCGGAACATAGTAATTGTTATAAAGCTTCGTCAACATGCTCTGAAGCTATAAAATTTGCTCTGTGCTCCGTAGTCTTAATTTTATTATATGTAGTCGTTCTTGTTTCATTGCTCCGGTATTTCATAGAAATTTTAATTGGAAAGGTAACCGCCAGTAGTTATACTACCCGTCCCTTTCTAGAAAGGCCAATCATGAATTTATATTTTGTACCATCAACGGCAGACTCGCTTTCCTCGACCCGTGACTCATATTTCTTATTACTCTTGGCTCGGGTTTTAACTTTCCCGAATGTCCGGTCGTTTCAGCTCTCCTCCCGGCACAGAAATACGCTCTAATTTTAATTAACATCCACCTCCTCTTCATGCTCAGGGTATTCAGCAACCTCTCTCGTCTGGTAATTATTCTCCCCAAGGCGCGCATTATCATCCTTATCAATCTTCCCTTCCATCTCACGCACGTCTCCTTGTCTCTTCCGCTCATTCTGAGTCCCTCTCGAAGATATGCAGAGTGGCGATGTGAGAGTAGGGACGCGATGTGCGAGACTTGGGGTGGAATGTAGACTTGCGAGGGCAGGGATGGGAAAGAAGTGAAAAGGGGGAATTCCGTGATTCGCACATTAAGTCATTCTCGCTGTCCTGAAGATAAGGGTGCATCTGTTGAGAGGATGGAAGAGACATATAGTCGGGCCGTTTCGAAACACGGGCCCATTTGTAAGCTATAATTTAGTTTGTATCCCTTAATGCTATCCTATTCATCATCACCCTCTGATTTACATCCATCCCGGGAGGAATTTGTTTGTTCTGTGCATTTTCTTTTTCTCTTTGGTTCCGTCTGTCAAGACCCAGTCGCTTTGCTCCTTCCCCTCCCTTAATTATAGCACTAATGAAATGAAAGCTTTCTTTTGCGACCACTGCTGTGTACCATTATCCTTCCCATTGATCTTTTGTCAGGAATACGCCGCATGCAACAAATTTAAGCTCTTCTTTTCTCAGATTTACGTTTCACTTCTTGAGAGAACTAGTTTCAACTCATTTTTATTATGTCTAATTTTCCTATTGCCATCTTCATTCGAATCAATTCAGTGTACCGAAGGAACCGATTCTTCTCTTTTGCTGCAGATGCTAAACATTACCATGCATATCTGATAATAATAATTATTCGATATATTTGTGCTTTAAGTAATTGAATATATTAACTTTCTATGTATATATTTGATTTCTAATATTATTTATAGACGAACTTAATGCGTTGTATCCCCGATAAAAATTGCTACCATTCCTGAGAGGTGGCATTTTATTATGCCTGACGAGGAACACTAACAGCCGGACGTATCAATTACTCTATGTTTCCAAAGTTTAATGAAGCTAAGTGCTTAACTGCTGTATACATTGTGTATTAGTTAGGTTTGGTGAATAAAGTTTCCACAATACATTGAAATTACGGTCAAAATGCATCAAACTATTAATTTTCAAGCCCTTCTTTACAAAATGAGTAGTTTTTTAATTATGGGTAAAGCGCTCTCTCTGAAGCAGAACTAACCACTTCGCGTGAGTTATCCAGAACTTTGGAATTAAAGGAAGAAATTCAGCACCACTCTGGGCAATTGTAGAATCATTAAACAAATGTTTTCTTTCCACTTCCCTTTGTACATAACAGCATTTTGTAATACTCCAAGCTATGAAGCGAATTGTGAAATAGGTGAAAAAGTTAAGCTCGGCATTTCCATACTTAACTCACATTTCTCCCAATCTCCGCCTCCGTCCCCCCTCCACGCACCCACCTCCACACCCCTGCCCGTGTCCTCGAACCTTATCTGTTTGTCTAAGCTCCCTCCCCTCCCTGGCAATCCACACCGAACAAGCCAGCTCCTTCCTTCCGCCGGGTCCATCCCTGTCTGCGCCCTGGACATCGGCAGGATAGGGGACGGATCACAGGGACGGGGGTGGGAGACACGATCCATTGCTCTTCCCCCTCTCCACACCACCACGCCTTCATCTCCCGAGCCTCCCCCTTCCTCTCCCGTTTCCCTCCCCACAATCCTCCCTACCCTCTCTCTCACTCCCCAGAGTGGTCTCCCGTGTCCCGACCTCTCCCGACTCCCCGACTCCCTCCGCCCTCTCACCTTGTAACATCCTCAGGAACCCCCCTCCCTCCGCTCCCCTCCACACTGCGGTTGTGGAGGGTGGAGGGCTGCGTGCGTGTGGTATGCGCATTCCCCAGCCCCCTCCCCCCACCTACCCGATTCCACACGGCTCCTAGAGCGGAACCCTTCCTTTTCCGGGTAAGCTCCGTGTCCTCCTTTCCACGGCAGTCCGCGTCTGTGTGTGTGTGTGTGTGTGTGTGTGGACGTACGTACGTATGTGAGTGCGCGTTTTTGGGAAGGGAGCCCAAAAGAAAGAGAGGCCCAGGGGAGTCCAAAGGGTTGGAAGGGGTTTTTAAAGGGAAACGAGAGTGGGACGTGTCTTTCTCCTCGGTAGTGGCGAGAGGAATGGCAGATTTTGGCGGCGGTCCAAGTGGGTGGTGGCGGTGGTTTATCACTTCCCCCCGACCCCTTCCCCCTTGTGGGGGTGGGGAACGGTGGTGTCGGCGGTGGTGGGTGATCGTGGAAGGAGTGGGAAACGGAGATCGTGATCGTGGACGGAGAGAATATCAGCGGGGCTGTGTGTGTGGGGCTCGGCATTGATAGGGAGGGTTTGATGAAGGGGGAACGATGGAGTGCGGAAGGGGGAGGAGAGGGGTGGGTGAAGCCGGGGGGTAGGAGTGTCTATAAGGGGCGGGGGTAGTAGAGAGAAAGGGCCTGAAAGCGAAGGTCGCGTTAGGAAGTAGAAGGATCAGGTAGCTTGTTGCCACATGGCAATGAGAAATCATGGCGTCGCCTCCGGGGAAGCTATCAGTCGTTCCGAGATAATGACATAGTCTCCGTCTCCTATACAAAATGTCAATTTTTTCCGATTTTTAAAATCTACCAAAAAATTACGAACATGATTGTGCATTATATGTGATTAAAAAGGCATACTTTCGTTGTTCTGGTAAGTAACAATTAGGATAACCAAAAAAACTAGCATTAATCTGGAAAGATTTGCATGAATAATGCAAAAATCTCTTTGAACACAATCGAGACCCTCGGAAATGTTATAAGCGTCATCTAACGCAGGTTCCTTCTCTGACAATTTCTTTTGCGTTGCGTTTGCCACATATATCTTTGTGGCTCCCTTTCTCTTTTTTAATTTGAAATTATTAAGGATAAAGGCCGGAAATAATTTTTGTTTATAATCACTGATGAGGGTAAAAAATTAGAGAAACTTTACACTTCCACACACTTTTAATGTTCTACGACCATGGTTTCGATGCTGCGCATCATCAAAACCATGGTCGTAGAACATTAAAAGTGTTTACACGTCCAAAGTTTCTCTTATTTTTTAACCTCATCATGAAGGAATTCCACAAAGTTAAGCCTGAAACTGTTAACTTTATAACCACTGAACCTGAATATGATTTTAGTAGACTGATTAAACGGAGATTAATCAATAACGGTATCGATTGATGTTAGCAGTTGATGTCCATTTGTATACATTTAAGTTTTGGAAAGAGTTTCAACTTTTCCTTCTCCTTTAATTTTGTTTGATGAGGATGATTGACTGAAATAAAATTTAATAGCTGACTCCTGATTAGAGATTCTACACGCTATCGAGATCCTGACCGCCTATAAGAAGCAGGCCAAGATTTTAGGACCTATGGTGTACCTTCGGGGAATTGAGGGCATCCGTTGTGCCTTTGGGTTTCCTTTGGCATACCTACTTTATGGCAGAAATACCCCAAGGAGAAGACGAGGAGAAGCCGGCTACAGTGATGTGTTTTTGAATAAGGGCCTTATAGAGATTGGACTTGAGATCAAAGCATAGTAATGCCATTTCTGATTCGCATCCCTTTGGAGGAAATTCGGAAGAAGTTGCCACACAGTGGGCAAAAAATAACGCTGCATACTATACACGTAGCTGACGATGGACATGGAGACGGAGGATTAAAATGAAAGGGAAGAATGAAAATAATCTGTTGAAAGAAAATGCAAGAACTTGAGGCGGAATGTTTTTTGAAAACTTTGAAGCAGATCAAAGGAAAGTGAAACTCAAAGGAGGGGAATGAAAAATTAAACGCCAAACACGGACTTCGAACTATTTTAATAATCAAACTTCTTAATGCTTTGATGCCCGTCACGTCTTTTAACGTGTCAGCTGTTACTGTTGTGATAGACCGTTAAGGGGCACAAAATTTAAATAAAAAAAGTTCAATTTCGCAAGTATGAGGATTTATTCTTCATCAGATTATTTTCTTCCTTCCTGTTAAAATGAAAGTTTTCTTTAATGGTACCGCAAAATTCCGCTCTAACATCTGTAGAGGCACAGTTGTTTCTTTTTGTAAACATATGATAATATATAGCTACGCAGGGATACTGTTAAATGACCTTTGTAATCTTGTGTATCAAATAGTCACCATTTGTTATTGTAAGAGTGATGAGGAACAAAAAAGACAAGCGAGGTTAAAGATTGATGAAGGCATTCCTGGGATTATTTTAATCCTAATAAAATAAATATTTAATCCATACTACCAGAGATTATTCCCATTAATAAATGCGATTTTATCTTCAATAAGAAACCACAAAAATCACTAAGTGAGTGAATGGAATCGCTCCTTCTATCTCCTCCTCTTAATGAGCTTCAGAGGCTTTACTTATTTTTACACCTATTTATTATATCATTTTATAGAGATTTAATTGAGAATTACTATTTGCAATTGTGAAAATCCAAATAATTACGAAATGTCTGCCTACAAATGGATATGGATATGAATTAAAAAGTTATGGAACTGTACAACTATTTTTGAATTATTTGATAACACGTTAAGTTAATGTCGTATTTAAGTAATGGCAAAGGAATTGTTGAAAAGTTTTCCTTTCGCATGGTGCATCATTCCAATGGAGTTGTAACAGAAAGAGGGCTCTGTGTTCAACTTCCAAGGAAGATTTAATGGCATGGTGTTTCTAATTTGAAATTTTATCCATTGTTTGCAGTGATGAGCGCTACAAATTTGGGATATTTAGTTCATCAAATTAACGCAGCAGCTACAATATCCTTCAGAATATTTGGTTGACATTCTTGAGACTGGGAGCTTAGCCATCTTTTCATTCACTACATTGGAGTTAATGATTATGGATTTTCTCAAGAGAAGAGTTGTTTTTCATCATTGTGTGTCATAAAGGAATAGGTATTTTAGTATCTAATTTTGAAATTAAAATTCCTCCTTTTTATGGAGAGATAATAAATCAAAAGTATAATACCCCACTCACTTTGGATTTGGTTATAGTTAACACCATAATTGAAAGTGCTGATGTAGTTAAAACTAATTGGGAGGATGGATTTAATTTCCCCGGTAACTAAGACTTAGTTGGTGAATTACAAGTGCATTAGGATTGAATACTGTTGAAATATAGGGAAGAAAGAATGTGCAGTAAATGTTATTACTTTATGTTATTAAAAATAATTGCAAAAATCAACAAATGAAATACTGAATCGATGAAAGAAGCACATTCAGCGGGCAGATTATGTGAATTATTGCAGGAGAGGGTAAAACTAAGATTTTTGAATGATTTTCGTCTGTATAAAGGAATTTGTGAAGAAAAAACTGTAGTTAAGGAATTGAGAAGAAAGTATATGAGTAATATAAGAAAATGAAAAACAATGCGCTGAATTTGGTGGCGGAAGAAGAAAATAAATGGGTAAAAAATGACTGACATTGAAGGAGCTAAGTGTTTTGAGTGAGTAGATTTTGTTAAATTTTAATCCTTCTGAACTCTACATCAAAATTACGGGAGTTCGTTGTTTTAAATTTTATCTGACTTCAACTAAATGTTTGGTTGCTTGTAGATGACGCCCGATAATTCGACCTCATTTTTCCTAACATGAAGCCTTTTTATTTTGTTTTAATTTTATTTAACGTACATACTGTTTTCAATTCCTGACTTCGTCGTGTCCGAGCAATTTTTTAATTAACTTTCTCGTTGGCTGTTGTTTAGATATGTACGCGTGTGGGTATGGGTCCGACGCCATGTTCACATAATATATCTGCCTAAAGCAAAGCGCTGTCAAAATGTCAAGTTCACATAACAGGATCGTAAATTCTCTCGATGGCGCACACACGGTCAAAGATGAGAACCCCCCCGCCCTATTTCCCCCACCATTCAAATTTCTTTCCTCCACTTTTATGGGGCCTCCTCATTGGGGCTATCTCCCGCCGCGCATCATTGTGCAGCAAAATAAAGCAACAGGGCTCCGTCCCGACCGCCGGAATACCCTAAATCCATGCGGACAGCCGTCGCGCTGGTCACCACTCCAACGGCCTCCACCCCCCGCTTGCCCTCTCTCTCGCTCTAGACGCCATAATTTGCTGCTGCCATGTGCTCCGGAGAGAGAAAGAAAAGAGGGAGGAAGTAAGGAAAGAGAGAGGGGGCAAAGGGGGTCGATCCTTCCTTCGCGGTGGAGGTCCAATTCCGCACATATTGGCTTCCCTGCTATCCCTTCCTCCCAGCCTAATCTTCTCTCCCGAGACGCGCTATCCTTCTAGGGGGAGTGGGGGACGAGACGGTAGGAAGAGGCGGTGCGGGCCGAGAGCCGAAGTGCTCTCTGCTTCGGAAGGAGGGGGAGGGAGGAGTTGGGGGAAGGAGTGACTCCGGCTGAGAAGTCTGTGGCCCGGGAGAGAGGTCGTGGGTTAGGAGGGTGGGCTGTTGGAGGTCGCCAGGCGGAGGGAGGGTTGCTGAGAAGGGGGCGGGCCAAGACGGACAAGGAGGAAGAGAAAAGAGAAAATGGCTGGGGAAGGAAATTTTGGGGAATTCTTTCCCTCGAATACGGTGGCAAATGGAACTTCAAATCCTCCGTTTTGTGAAAGCCCTGGAGCATGGTTGCGGATTAGGCTCGTAAAGGAGATGATAAGATGAACAAATTGTGGACGAATTGGGAGACAAGGGGAAATAACAGGTTGTCTGAGAGAGCAATTGCATATCCAAAGATGTTTGATAAGGTAAAAGTCACTATTATACAGTCGCTGGATATTAAAACTTTGGTATTTCTAAATGATATCCGCTCTTTTAATTGCATCACCAATTATCACTTTTTTATCAATTCCATGGAATGATCTATGGTAACTCTCGGGGCGATGCCGGCAGGCAAGTTATCAAATGTTAATCGATCGTTCACTTAATACTTCCTTAGACTCTCGTAATCTATCACTTGTTTCTCGTAATTCAACCATGGTCTTCATTTTTTACTCTTTCCTTCTCCGACTACATCCTTACGGTATTTAGGGCAATAGTGTTCCTCATGATGTGTTCTTTTACCTTTCACTTTTTGTCAGTGTCTTCCATGCGACTGCCTCTGTTCACCCAATCATTTGTTATATCATTTTATCAACGCTCGAGTAATTATTATTAATGAATCGTGATGGAATAAAAAATCAATTATCCAATTTGATGTCTTCGCAATACTGGTAAAAAAAATTTTCTATTCTAATTCACGTCATCATTTTTATTTTCCCCATATGGATACCATTTTCTCTCAAACTACTTTCCACCTCTTTTGATTTGCTTTTCCTTTGATGGTAATGTCGTGGAAGCACACAATTGGTCACAGCACAGGGAATTTCAACGATTTAAAACCTGTCCCTTTTCCTCATCTAACCTCTTGAAGATCATTTTCATTGTTTTTTTTAATGCTGCCTTGCGTTTTAGTAGGGAGAGGCTGTAAAACTGAAAGCGACACCACTGCAGTGGCTTTGGCTTAATCGTGTGCCAGGAGAGGAAATTCACTAATCATTCTCCCTCCGTCACCTCGAATAGATCCCGTCGGAGCGGAGTGTATCTGGAGGTTATGTTAACACTGCGATTAGGAGGAGAAAGTGAGAGGAAAGGCGATAATGGGAGGACGAGGAGACATGGGGATTAGGAGGAAGAAGTGCGGGCGCGTACCGATGGGAGGAGGGTGAAAACGACGTGCGGAAAGATAAAGAAAAGGAGATTGAGCCGACATGACTGGGAAGTAGCTTTGTGTGCACATGTGCTCAAGGCCTTGGAAAGTATCTCCGTGAATTCAGCCAGTCTTCTCCGTGGCTTTATGGAAGTAAGAGTGTGGGTGGGAGTGCATTGGGGGATGGTAGGAGGTTATCCAAAGGAGTGATGGATACATTCTGGAACGTGTGTGTGAGTGATGGGGGGAAGGCGCATTGGGTGGTTTGGGGGTGGGGGTGCAAGAGGGATTCCCACCCTCTATGTCGGTCTCCGCCCACCTCCCCAAGCGGTTGACTCGACGGCGGGCGTTCCCTAAAATGCTGAGGGAGGGAAGGGTTTTCGGTGAGAAAAGAATGCGGAGTTCGGGTAAGTTTATTCGAGTTGGTGGTCGTCGGAGTTTTCGTTTTTTTCCCTGCTTTCTCCCTCACCCTAACTCTCTCGCTAGCCTCCTACCTATCTCCTACCTACTCGCTAGCCCGAATGCACGAATATTTATTTCCGCTTTCTCTCCTCTTTGTTAACACTTCTCTCTTCCCTCTTTCCCTCCGTTCTCATGGTGGATAAATTCCGATGAGTTTAAGACGATGCGGCTTTATAGTTTTTTTTCAAACGAAAACTTGAGCAATCATAACTGTGGGTCAAATCAAGTTCCGACGTTTACATTCAGGTGATTAATTCAAATTGCCATTTTAATTCTAATATATTTTCCCAATAATTTGATATTTCTTTTTCCTCAGTAACATGGCTGGAGTGATATACGTAAACTTATTTTGGTTTCCGTACAACAAGGTTTTTTGAAATTTGGACAAAACTTAATATAATGCGTGGATACACACACACACAAATATATATATATACACACACACACACACACACAAACCCCTCACCCACACACACACACACACACACACACACACACACACACACACACACACACACACACACACACACACACACACACACATATACATATATATATATAATATTGATTCACATAATTGTTCTTGTTGGTCGTTCATCTGTAACTTTCTCAATTGGAGAACTCATATGGATAAAATTATGATAAGAAGTTATTTTGAAGATAGGATTTATGTTATAACTGGAGAAGACCGCTGGGGATCCTTGCGGTATTGGTATTATACGCGTATTTACCTCATTTTTACAAAAATTCAAAAATGATAACCTCCCTTTCTCTCGTGGAGATGAAAAGGCATCAGAAGCACATTTTGAAAGAAGGAGAAAAATTGTTAAACAGCCGAAAAAATCACGACTTTATACGAAGCTCAAGCTGGGTTCTGTGATTTAGCAATTTCATTCCTGTCATTTCTCTGTTTACCTTCTGTCTTCCTCAGAGAGGACATTGAAACTGGAGCAGTTGCGCCTGAAGTAGAGGTAAGGGACATAAGAAGTTTTTTTTCGCCCCGAGCTGAATTGAAATGTTTCATTTTAATTTACAAGGCGAAATACAATACGCAAATGTGGTAATGAGATGAAGAGGGCGTGGAAGCCCAGAATATGGTAATGAGAGGGGTAGCTGTTTGCGCCTGGGTAGAAAGGAGAGTGAAAAAAACGTTATCTTGATTGTGTGTAAGAGGAGGCTGAGGAATGTAAGTAGAAAAGGACCTTGTATCTCGTCGCGTGGCGGAATGAGATCCCACCGAGGGAAGTTTTCGCCTTGGCGCATTTCATTTGTTCCAGCCACATGTTCCGCTAGTAGGGGCAGGAAACATTCTGGCGAGGAACGGAAAAACGAAGAAAGTCAAGGATAAAGAAGGAAGCGGAGTAGATAAGGAGATGGAGGGCAGGAGGTAAATTGAGTGTGGAAATATTTTCGGAAATAAAGTTTAGGGAGGAAAAAAGTAGGTCGTGGCTAATGATGAGGGAGAGGTGAAAGAATGAAGACGCATGATATTGGAGAAACGGATGAAGGTGTGCCTAACCAAATCCAGAACTGCCCTCCAAGAGAGTGGAGATGAATGGGTGGACTCTAGTGGAGCTATTAAGGCTGTGCTGCGGGCAAGAACTGTTGATATGGCTGGTTATATCGTGGAATTAATTTCGGGATACGAGACTATTGCGAAAAACCAACAACATAGTTTTGGAGGAATGGGTGCTATTCAAGTTTTGTCTGGAGAATTTTTGAAACACTGATAAATTCACCGATCAGACAAAGTGCTTCTATGTTAGGATAGTTGCATAAATTTTTCTTGAAAAACAATTAACATACTTTATTATGATCCTTGGATCAGTGGTGATGTTTTTTTGAATCAGACGTGTATACTTAAGATATTAAAATGAACCAATCGTAACTGAAAAGATATGAGTGAAAACTCCATGCATCACCGTATACATATTGTATTGCTTGTTACGGCTGCTATCGATAGCCTGATTTACATTTTACACAAACATGGTTTTGCTGTAACTTTGGCTCCTAGCCTCCTCTTGCTTGAAATGTGCAGTAAGTTAGCCTTCCCATGCTCCAACTCAACCGCAAGCAGATGAGATGAAAACAGAGGAGGAGCATCCGTTGTTTTCCAGCCGCAGGCCTTGTACTTGAACGCAGCTAAGTTTATGGCTTGAGACTCCATTTCAGCACTAATTTCTGGGTCGGCTTTTATGGGCAGATGAGTGCGGTTTCTCGCCAGCAAGAGGTGTGGACATCGGTCCCGTATTCCTTCCTCCCGTTTCACATGCTGGATAAGCGAGTCGAAGGAATTACACCATTTGGCCAAGCAGAATTGGCGAAATACTTCCTGTGCTCATCCATGTATCGAATGCGGTTTTTCGTAGTGTACTCAAAGGGCAACGTTCTCATGTGTCATGTTAATTATTTTTAAGTGATATTTAAAACGAAGATTACTAGCCTTTATTGGTAACTTTATTTACCACCCTTAGCAATTAATCGTCTTAATATTTAAGAAATTTCTACCAGCCCATGAAATTTATCAATATAAAAATAAAATCCTATCAGTTGCATTTAAATCCCTTCACTCTCAGTTTCACGTCAGTTGTTATGCAGCCATTACTCATTAAAACAAATTCATTCCTGCTAACTCATTGCTAAGTTTTCATTTTGTTTGTAATATAATAGGGCTATATTTCAATGAAGTTATGGTAATATTGTGCATGAGAAAAGAGGAAAACAGAGGTCTCAAAATCAGAGCTGGGACAGACCAAAGCTCCGAAGTCTCACGGTGGAAAAATTTCATTCCCAAAATTTATACTTTTCCGAAGAGTATTTTTCAGAATGATTTCTCATAAGGAAATATTATTTTAGAATATCTTGGTCTCAAATGTTTCCACGTTTACCCTGGACGCAAATTGCTTGCTTATAGAAGTAGGCCATTGGCGATCCGAGCTTAACGAGAAGGCTTCCCGATTAGAGAATCCATATTTGAATATAAGATGGCGAAATTGAAATGACCATTAAAAGGCATCAGCTTTTTGCGATCCGGTGGAAATCAATCCCGAGGCTATGAGCTCATTCAAATAGCAAACTATTAGTGGGGAATGGTAGACTAACGGCAACAAGTGCGTAACCGGCGGAAATATTTTAACCGCCCGATTGACGTTCTAAAGTGATGATATGACGTTTCCTTCTTTACAAAAGTGGGTCATTTAATGAGAAAGATAAAAGGGGAAAATATATAATCAGCGGTGGGATTTTCGACGGACAAATGACGGATGAAGAGTATTTGACGAACCCTTTGCGTACGTAAGCAATTCATATTAGCCTCCCGCCGGAGAAAGAGAGGACGCTACGTTGGGGGATTCTGCTTAATACGGCTGAAGTACGTCTGAGTATCGATTGATTTTTTTCCACCCTAATACTTTGGTATCAGAATTTTTATTTGAAATGATTATTTTTTTATGGACGCGCGAGTTTAATCACCGAATTCATACGTAAGCAAATTGCGGCTATGTGGCATAAAATGCGTCGCTTGCCCTTCCTACCGTTAGTGGTTTCTTTTCAAGTGTTTCGCTATGACTAAAATGCTTCGAAAATAATTATGTCTGAAATGAACGTAATCTTTGCAAAAAACGAAAGAGGGACAGTAAATCTTTTACTAATTGCCTCGTTTTGAATCACCCCCTAGCAAACTCTTTGTGGTGGCTTGTCGGGTACCGAGTCGATGTAAATGTACTAACTTCGACTATTTGTTCGTCTCATCTGACGCACATCGCCACCAAAACCTTTGTAACCCCTAAAAAACTATTTTAGGTATCCACCCGACACTCTAAATCTTCTCTTATCTCTCCGCGTTACGACTGGGTTGAATTGTTTAATTCAGTTATTCTCACTCAGTGTTTTTAAGTTTTCTTTTATAGACTACATGAGCGTGGCATAGATATTTTTGCATAGGATTTTTGGCATTGTTTTCTTGAGCGTAGTATGCAGTAAAATTTATTGGAGTTTGGTGCTTTTTTTACGATTAGGGGGATATATTTTCTGCCAACTCTCCTCGTGAAATTCATGACGTGGTTTAACACAAATACGCAAAAGATGTATTCCTCTATCTCAAAATCAGATAGAAGAAATCACTTTTTCTGGTATGGTTATGTCCGTTCATATACGTGTACCAATATTTAAAGCCATGAAATCTTGGAAAATTTATTCTGATAATGTGATGCCAAAACGAGTCGACACGGATCTAGAAAAAATAAAATCATTTCAAGCACTATTTCACCTCTTTATTTATGACATTCTGCAATCAGGATCATTGTTTGGTTAGTAAATCTATGTGATTTTTCGGGTACCAGATCTTCCTGAGAAACCATAACCGGTACAGGAAAAGGAACTGGCCCCCCACCCAGATGTGTGAATTTAACTCGCCGTCGGGCATAGTACTGGGTGAACTCTGCCATCACGTACCAAACCGACCATCGAGTTGATTAATGTGTTAATGGTTTTTTTATGGTTTGATTGGTAACGGATATTGAAAATATTTTCTTATGTGGGCAATTTACTACCCATGAATAAGTGCATAAATATGGTACTGCCTCTCAGAGGCTTTGCCAAGTTCAAAGGTCTCCTAAATTTGTATGAATTTTCACCTGTAAAATTAAGTATATTATTTTGGGCTTTTTCAATATATTAAAAATTCAAAAACCAAATATGTAGGAAAATTAATTTAAGAAACTTAAAGAGAAATTCCAGTTATAAAATAACATTTTTTTTATTTTTTCTCTCCTCTATCTGGCAGAGCACGCTGAAATATTCTGCACGTCTCTTTTATCACAATTCCTCGAGCTGCTAGGGTTCATTTCTGGTGAAATTTCAAATGCTAACTCACAATGAAGTTGAGCCACTTTTTATATCTTATCGTTATTTTGATTTTTTCAAATTTTGTTCCGACCCATGTGGATGCATAAAAAGTTTGATATATTCATCAGTGCGTCTGAATCTCAGGTTTCCTTAAGCTGGAGTAGAAGCACTACTAAGTGACTGAAAAATCCACATGCAAATGATTTAGGTACGAGAAATGGAATTGGATTAAACATGTTTCGGCTGTAAGCAAATTTGAAACAAGGTGTGCGTATTTACGTCGGCGCTAAGTTATGGCCTTACCCATTGCTGGTACGGGAGAATGGCCTCGCGTCGGGATGTATTCGTAGTGGTGTACCGCTTTTTCTAGAAACGTCCCTTCCACACCTTATCCACTTACACCATCTTGTACCCTTTCCTCATTTTATTTCTCCCACAGAAGAAAGGCCGTCGACCCTCCCGTAGCAATGCATTCCGTCCCTCGCCCGACGTCTCTTCCCATGCATTCGCTTCCCCATCCAGCGTCCTCTTGCGCTCCGTGTAGAGTGTTGAGCCCTGCTAATGGCTTCCTCCCGCCAACTTCCATTTAGGAGCAATGAAGAGGAGTAATCACACGCCCGCGGTGCCTTATAAAGTCTTCTCTTTCCATCCAAGCATCTTTTTCTCTCAGTCCCACCTCCACCCTTTCATTAGATTTCATTAAAGCTTAAAAAATGACATATTCATAAATACATTGCTTAGGTTATTTTAGTAAAAATATAAATTTAGCCTTCGATGACAACCCAGACTTTTTTAAACGAACCTTGTTCCTTTTTACTTGGTAAGAATCATAGTGTGAAGAAATGTAGGTGAGGCTCCCATTTTGATTTCGATTATTTTAAGGTTAGCTGTTAAACCAGCAGGTTTCATTCGAAAATGATTTTTCCACTGTAATAACGATTCTTGGCGCATGTACCTTCGATTTTCGTTTTCTGCTTATACCTCGAGAAAGGCATTCAACTGATGATTAACTTCATTGACATTCTTTAAAATTGACAGTTCCCATAAAATCCTGGTCAAACTCTTTTTTTTTAAGGCATTAAACTTCTAATTAAACTAAAGTCTGAACAAGTCATAAAAATGTCGGTAACAAAGGACTTAATATTACTTCCTTATTTTTTCCCCTCGAGCAAATTAACCTTGTCGCGGTACAGGTGGCAAATGCTCTGCCGCAGCGCATCCGCCCTGTTTACTCCTGAGGCCCTCACCGCGAAAAAAGACATCCTTCCGTCCCCTTTTTCCTAGCTCCTTTCCTGCTTAAATGTGCCGGCCTCTCAGTTCCCCTGCGTCTTCCACCCACCTCCCATTTTCCTCCTTCCCACCCGCCCACGTCCCCTCCTGCGGCCTTTTAAAAAAACTAAAGAAATAAATAAATTATCCAAAAATATAAAAGCTAACCGTTCCAACCACTTAACCTTTCTCTTATATCTTCCCGGTCCTCTCCCCCGTTTCTAGACGTTTATTTTTATTTCTTGCCGTCCGAACTATTTCGTGTGAGAGTAGTGGCGAGTAGTTGGTTTGGAGGAAGGAAAATGAGGGTTAGAGGCAGCAGCAAGCCGTTTTTCATTTTATATTTTATTTTTTCAGGCTTTACGTTTTCCCTTGCACGGGGCCAACGTTATTATTCTGCTTCCGTCTTCCTCCTAAACTCGCTCCGGCCACATCCCAGTTTGCCCTCTCTCTCTCTCGCCCTGAATTAATTGCTCTGGAAGATATTTTTGCAAAGGAATATGTGAAAGAAAGGAAGTGGACGGTAATAAAAAAGGCGACATGCATCAAAAATTAGGTGACGCGGGGGAAAGGAACGTGCAATAATACTACCAAGCCCACGATTAAGTGTTTTGTGTTCGTTGTAATCCCGTCGCATCATTTCAATTTCAAATTTTGGAGTAAACAGGAAAGCCTGTTCGCCCCTTGTCGGTCTCATTCATAGACATTTAGGTGGGTAACTACTATAATGTTACCCATTCAATGCGCAAACGCATATATATATATATATAATCTCATACCCGGACGTAGACGGGTAATGGAAATGCATGTGAAATTATGGGCGAATCAATTAAAGGTAATGCTATTATTTAGGAGGCCTCTGTATTTTTAGTGATTCAGGTGATGGTAAAAACCTTTCAATGAAGGTGAAATCGATTGGTCGTTAGCGAAGAAAATTGTTTTTGCAAGTTTTGCTGCCAGATCATGAGAATAGGCCCTATCGGACGGAGGTACCGGCCTGCTTCCTTTATCTGTTCAGTTCAGGCAATAACTTTCCGTGATCCGTTCATTTCTCACTCAAAAGGGTTCAGATATCAGCTGGGTCTCGTATCGAAATACCAATTACGCAGGTCCGAAATCCCATGGTCCTCCGTTTGGCAGGAATTTAAGAGTGGTGACGATAGGGTCGGAATCTAAAAGCGCAACGCACAGGCAAGGGAATCTCCCGATCGCAAGTTCAAGTATTCATGCTGCTCACATTTTGAGCATGGAGGAAGGCATAGAAATCTTTTCGCTGCGAACCCTTTTAGTTCTCCTTGGCTATGTATTGCCAGCCCGTTCGTGCGCTTTATGGCCTGCGTTGGATGAGGAGATTATACCATTCCGCTGTTGCTCGATTGCTTTAACTACGTGTGTAAAGTTTGAGTTACGGTCTAAATACCATGGCATAAAAATGGAATTGCTAACTTCCCCTGCACGTTTCTTTTCCCAACACCCAGATGCATGCGACTTTCACGGCTCAGTTATTTGAGTGTTACATTCATCAGTTCAGCTGTTGTATGTCCGACTTGTGTGCACTCGGTGGATAGCTTAAAGGATGGATAAATGTATGATAAGTTTATTTCAATTATTAATTCAATAATCGCACAGGGAATCCAAATAGCAGACAAAAATATGCAATAATTTAGTCGTTTCAAATCCTCGCTTAGTTGAAAAAAATTGTTGTTTTTTAGTTTAAGTAAATGTGAAGAAACGGCGCTCTTCCCAACAAAATTGCAAATTTAAAACTCTGTTTTTTTATTGTTGCTTCAAAATTCTCTTCATCCGGCTGAGAATCGGATCGAAGTGGGAAGTCTTGCATGTCCGATTGTGACTGTATTTAGGGCGATACAAATCTGTTGAAACCCATTCCGGTGAAAATAGCCTTTTAAGAGTTGGTTTTATGTTTCTGCTGTGAGTGTTTCGTAATAAAGATATCGTATCTGAGGGTGAATTTATGGCGATCTCCATTAAAGGGTACCGTAGTATTCGAAAAATTTGAGGACCTACCACCTCACTACGGTAGAGTTATGGCGGTATGAGGTCAAAGAGATAGATGGAATGGTGAAAGGAGGCAGGAATGCAGAGATATACTGCTCTTCTAATTTAAATTTACTGCCGGATCTGACGAGTCAAGGATTTCTAGCATGTAAATATGAATTATTAATTCGTTTCTCACGCCTATTAATATTTCCGTTTTGTACTTTCTTGATGGAACAGACCCTTTTACGTAAAAAAAGATTAGTTCCATTGCATTATTTATGCTTAAAAAACTGGCACATAATATGATGAATTATTCTCTTTCGCAACTTCCAGCTTGCGGTAAATAAATAAAAATGTAGTACGTTTTTAGAAGATATGCATCAAATATTGCATACTTAATATGTTCAACACCCTGGTAAGGAGAGTGGGCGGATGGGGAAATAATAAGGGAAAAACATTCTCATGTAGTATAAGGCCTCCGAAAGAGACGTTAGAGTCATTAAATGACTAGGTTTCCTTGAGAGGCCGAAATATTAATGGTACAAAGTGAAAAGAAAACGGTTGCATGGAAGAGATCACCTTATTTTTCATGACTTTTGGAAGTAGACTCCTTGAAACTCTTTAAGCGGAACGTTGGTCTTGAGAGCGGATGAACTTTAGTGTTCCTCAGTTATGCATAGGAATGTAAAGGGTAATAACATCTACATGTACACAAAACACCTCACGCCGCCGCGTCGCAAAGGCGGGTGGTAGGGCACTGGGTCATGCATGCAAGTTCAAGTATGAGTTCATGCTAGGTCGTATATTTGTGGGAATATATATATATATATATATATATATATATATATATATATATATATATTTATTTATTTATTTATTTGCCCATACACTCAAACACTTGTTCGCTAGAAAACATAATTCCTAAGTGCATCATGCAATAAAAACAACTCGTCCAAGTCGGTAATGCGAAATGCAGTAAAATATCTTGGTAATTGATTTTCCACAAATGGTTAATTACATAATTCACATTACTAATGATTTATGTTTCTGTTTTGAGTTTATGTTTTGATCTCATCACTGGAGGAAGTAAATTTCGACTTAACCCGTAGGTCTCATCCTTATCCTAAAATATGCATGATAAAATTATCTCATTTGTCCTAAATCAGTGGTTTAACATAATCCCAGCAAGCGGATGTTTTTATTACTTGGATTTATAATCCTTTCATTAAAAATAGTCTAACGCCTACACCGTGAGTCTCTCCATCATTTCTCCTCGCCGTAAAATCCTTCCTCCCTCCGAATTATTCAATTATGAAAATTACTTCGCTGGTCTGTCATTTTTCCCATAGTAATATTTGCTCCCGTATATTAAACATTCAGACGTGAAGGAATGTACTGCGCTGCTCTACGAAGATGCTCTGCTGCGATATAAGCCTGATTTACTCATGTTAATTTCACTCACGAAGTGAAATAACCGATGCGATTAATTAATGGAATGTGAAACATTTGTAGCGCAAATTAGATTTCAATCGAAAATATACCGACCAAGTATTGCATGGTAAAGTTTGCCACTTATAGATCGTTCTAAGTCCTAAAATCCCAGTTTTGGAGGCGGTCAGCGGTTACCCCTAAAGAAGCAAGGAGCTTCGTGTCCACGAGCTCATTGTAATTCATGGGTTAGAGGTTCGGGCACAGGGATCATCCTCTATGGGATGGAAAAGGGAAGCAAATGAAAGGGATGTGAGGGGACGTTTTAAAGGTTTTCGTGTTCCTTTCTGACATACCCATTCGCTCACTCGGCCACGTTCTTTCTGGCCTCGCCCATCCCTGTAAACCTTCCTCTATTCCGGAGAACCACCTCCCTCTCCTGGAGAAACCCCTAACATTCGACCTGTCTCTTTCTCTCTCCCTCTCCCTCTTCTCATCTCCCGGCGGCGGCCGCTTTGTTTTTCGTCGGTAAACAAAAGAGCGACAGTGGTGGTGGTGGTGGGGCTTCGTGCGTTCTGAATGGCCATTAGAGAGGACGTTTCGAACGCTTCCATGGCTCCCCGCCCCCCTCCTCCCCCCGTGGCGAAGTCACATAGAAGAGTGTCCATGAGCGATAGGGCGCTCTCTCTTCGCATTCAGATGAAGCAGCGTCCACCTGCGTGTGAAGGAGAGAATGTGGGCGGCCTCGGTGGCATTTAATGATGGCCCTCCCGAGCAGGAAACCTTTGACACACGTGAATAGTCCGAATGGGTTGTTCGCTTGTTTGATATGGTGATTAGTGCATCCCCTCTTTCTCTCTGTGCATACGGAAACCGGAGTGAGGGGAGACAGGGGGTGAGGTGCATTAAAGTCAATTCATCCAGGTGCACCAGGTCGTGTGGGTTACCGGAGAAGGGGTGAAGTTGGCGGATTACTGGCCTTATTTCCCATTAATCACCGGGATTGCGTTTTGGAGTTACCCGTTGGTGCCTGAGGAGACGCCAGCAGCTGATAAATAGACTGGCGCTCACAATCATTTAGCTGGAAAATGTGACGCTCGTTTGCTCATATAAAGCTTCAAGGAGCATTTTCTGCTGCTAGTCAGAGCATAAATCGTGAATTTTATTTCATTGATCACCCTACCCCATTGAGCTTCAAATAATCAAAGCATATATACTCAATTATCCACCTACGGTATAATAACGATCTAAGCACGCTTAACTATTATTTTGGCATTAATTGAAGGCAGTGATCATTATGAAGAAAAATTTTCACGCTCAGTTTTAATAGTATCGTTAAGGGAAACTAATTAATACGGACATATTCCTTTGGCCTTACTATCATTAAAAGTGTTAGAATGCTAATCATTACGTATGTTTTCTGTCTGCCGCAGCATAAGCTTCATCAAATATATTTGTAGGATAAAGAGAGCGGACTTATTGTATTTAGCACAGAACCGGCTCAAGCGGTCAGGCTAACCTGGGAAATATTATTTACTAAAAGTAAGCAATATTATTGAGCAAGTGGTTACAATTTTAGATTAAAAAATGCTTCAATAATTTTTATTTCAATTGAAGTATTTACTACATCTCTCTGGCTACAAAAATTATTGTAATAATTTGCGTAAAATGTTTAATCTCAAAAATTTAATTGAAAGAATGCTTCGGTGGCGCTTATATCAATAGTGTTAATGAAAGTGTCCCATAATGAAAGGAAATCGAGTGCATGCTTTTCATGATATGTAAACGCTTCTTTAGTTATACAGTTGACCGGAAATCGGAGTGAAATTATAACAAGTGCTAAGTGATGATATTTTTAATAGAAAGAATCCATTTAGGAAGTTTGGTTATGAAACATGTGGAATTTGTAAGTACTAGTCGGTTTTTGGATTGACTAGTGGGATATTATAAAAAAACTCGTCATTGGATCAACTTAAAATTGAAGGAAAAATCATATAATGAAATTGAATTCGTCAATTGTTGCTAGTAGAGTTTATGTCAACGTGGAAGGACTTGTTCTTTTTTCTCTTTTCGGATCAATTCAAAGTACGCGCCCTTGATGCCATCCCGGCTGGAAAAAGTTTTTGTATAAAAATGAAGAAAATTCAATGGGGTGATGTATATTCGTTAAAAGGTTTCAGGTTGAAATAAGGATGTACCAGGACGTTACTCGTGGACTTCTGTTGGTAATTATCGCAGAAAAGAAGTTTAAAGGCTAAATCAAAGTTAATGCAAATATTTTTAGCTAGTAATGGTTCAATCTTAAAGTTCAATCAAGTATTGGTAGACTGATTTATGTTCGTCTATCAGTTCTCGATAAGGAAGTAAGATAAATTCCTGTGCTAATACAAATAGGACTTCTTTTTACCACTACCTTTACAAGATAACAACTAAAAAGCTCGTGCTCCAAATCCAACCCTTGCAAGCCATTTATGCCCCCGTTCCTTCCCGATGAATGAGTTGTCTTACACCCTTGGGTATCTTACGCAGTAAATATTGGTATACAAACTTTGGGAGCTACAGAGTGCATTTCGCGACAAATACATACTTGAAGGAAATTTGCTTAGCAAAAAACTGTAGGATTTTCTGCGTCAGGTATGGGTTTTTACAAAGTGCGGTGTGAGTGCTGGAGTCTTCTCAGTTATAGCTGATAGGCCGCTGAACTTCTGCCCTTTGTCCCGTGGTTTGCTTGTTTTTAATATCCGTCCCCTTTGAAATGTTTCTCTCCTGTGATTACTCTCATACCGGCTCTCTTATAGCCACCTGCGGCATGCTCCGATGCTGACCTCTCTCTAAGTACCCCAATCGAATGGAATTATCGTGTTCCATTCTACTTGTCTTGGTCGTTCGACCCGTCTCCACGGTGTACAATGTATTGCACGTTTGACATTTTATCTCGGAAATCCCTCGGTTCTCAGTTTCTCTTTTTATATTGCGTTTCGTAATATGACTTTGTGACTTGAATATTGCTGTGATGTCGTCCTTTTTTATTCCTGCTATTTTTTCCGCCGTTCCTTTACTGTATGGCAGATACGCTTAATTCTTCCGTTCAGTGGCAATTTCTTCCAGAGGTGGCTTCGACAAATATTTGAGTTTATCTGTTGTTGTTTGTCGATTTCTTTTCTTATTAGCCGGGTTTCTGTAGATATTTCTCAATTTTCTTACTTCATCTTCATCCTGATTCTTATGAGTTACAAGTTTTGAGCGATTACATACTCCTATGGGAACTATACATACATGTCCACATACACATATACACGTACTATACTGTATTTGTATTACATCGCTTATAAAAATGTTTTGGAGATGAGGATACAACAAATGTAAAGGAAATGCCTTAATTTATAGCTTACTTATTTTGAATATGTAAAGTAAATTGTCTTATAGTAAATGAGGACTCCGAAGCTGTATCGAGAAATATTATTTCAATTAATAAATAATGATATATAAAACCATTTGGGTGGTAGTTGCCTATTTCTGCATATTTCACTATTTTTTACATTTAGACCATAGCTTACTATTTCTTGACTTTTTCTTCCCTCCCGAAACACGTGAATATTTTCTGGATAAAAATAACTTTCTCCACTTCGTGTAGAACAAAATAGCTTATTAGATTAAATTACCATCTGCTGCCTCATTTCGATGCATCCATTTCTCCTGCGGGTTAGCTAAGTGGCGGTAGTTTATCTACGAGGAAACATGGATCTGGCTCAAATAATTCACATCAAAGGAATTCTCTCCTTTCATTTCTGTAGGTTATAAACGCCCTAATGCTGCTGAAGTTCTTCATGGGGAGCGTTTGCCTAGTTAGCCTCCAAACTTTCAAGTGCCGTACGCATGTGAACTTAATTCACAAGGGAACAGTAAAAATTCTCGCGTCTCATATCTGCTTCGCCTTCTTGACTCGTGACAAAGCAAGAGTAGTCAGGGGCGGATGGCGGTGGAGCGCCATTCTTTGTAGTAGTTGTTCCGTATCCCACTCATTCGGACAAAGTCGCTCCAAGTTATGCAATTGTTTTTAACTCCATTTCTAATGGCTCTGGGAGTCATCCTTCCCCGGAAGGAGGGAAATGTTCCTTTGTGGTAATCGCTCGAGTAACAAAATTTACATTTATTATCACTCCCTAATCAAAACTGAGACCCCGCCCGGTTCGTCAGACGAGCCTCAATAGTTCACCTCGCAAAGGCATTTCCAAGAGGAAGGGGGCTTTATGGGCGGCGCTCCCGTTGGATAGTGGCTTGGAGATAGCAGTAGCTGAGTGCGATTCGTTAAGTCTAATGCTGTAGAAACCTGTAGTTTACGAGGTAGGTGAGTCAGCTGGGAATCTAATGTGAGAACTCATCAGGTAAAATTATGCTTAGAAATTACGCCAGATCTCTTCGCGGTCTGGCCGGCCGGCTCTTGGTCTGTTACAGTTAAAAAATCCTCATGTTCACATATCAGTATCTTTTAAACATATATGGTTGCATTATTTACCCTTGCTCTTCGTCGAGATTTTATCTTCGAGGACGAGTATTTTTTCACCCATCAGGGCAGTTTGTATTCTCAAGAATTGTTATTTCCCGTTCATGATGAGGTCGTATAATACGAAACAACTGTATAAATATACCCATGAGCAAATTTAGTTTTTAATTTCGAAAGTATTGTTTGCGCTTCTTTTTTCACACGGACACGATTTGAATATCGAAAATATTATCATTCCAAACTGATGAATATGGGATTCCTTGCGATTCGTGCTCATTCCCTGCCAATAAATTTGTTTATTTGTTTAATTTATTCCATTATTCATGTATTTAATTTCATTATGACATCTGCAAATTTTTATCTGGGTGAAATGTTTGA
Organism: Hetaerina americana; assembly: GCF_022747635.1. Lineage (NCBI taxonomy): Eukaryota > Metazoa > Arthropoda > Insecta > Odonata > Calopterygidae > Hetaerina > Hetaerina americana. Next base: position 27,819,760 of record NW_027287095.1, on the reverse strand, counting down.
TCGTTCAATGAATGGGTTTACAATACATTTTTTTCTCTCTGTCTCTCTTTCGAGTCAAAATCGTGGATATGAGCTATATTTTTTTGTCTTTCGTAGCCGTGTAAATAAAAGGGTAAATTCAATTTGTATGAGAAGTATGAACTTATCATGCTGAGGGTAATAATTTCAGAAGTTCTCCGTTTTAACACAGGTTGAATAGAACACCTGGGGTCTAACACCAAGCAAGCGTATCTTTGTGACTTTCGCCTTTACATGATTATAAACAAAGTTGCCATCCCCCCCTGTAAGTGATATGTGTCGGCACACTCACGGATAATATGAAACTTGACGCCGAATTACTAGTTTTTTAACGGTTTCTTTTCTTCGGGGCTCTGAAGGCTGCCACACTCGTCTGTTTTCTGTAGCAAAGTCTGCCAGAAGTACCTAAATGTGCTCATCCCGTTTTAGCAAAGCTCTGTAGTCCTGTTTAAGGCTTTGGCTGGCAACTTAAATCACGCTACTTTGATGGTTCACTTAGAGGGATTGTTCTAACCTCCGTCGAAACTGGCTAAACTTAGCTCAATACTTTTCTCTCGTTCTTCAGAATATATTTAAATATTTAAACGATGCGATGTGAAAATAAGAAAAGATTTAATCTTTTAGGTAAATTTTTCATTTATCTTTTTACTTGCCAAGACTACTTCGTTTTTTGGAATTTATTAAAAGTTTAACTATCCTAAGAGTGATACTAATAAAAGTGATTTGATGTTAATAACATTATTCTTATATGATATTAAGATTTTTATGCAGTTAAATAACCACAATAATAATTTAATTCTAATAGCATCAATAGTTGTTTTATCCCTGGAAAACGTCAAGAAAGTATGAAAACGAATAAAGTTTGTTATTCCACAAAAACTTCCAGTTTGTGGGGAATTAAAAAGTTAATTCTTTCACTTCAAAATGTTGAGTAAATTCCATTAATTTACGCCTGAGACAACGAATTTTGTCCAGAAAGTACTGCATATTAGAGTTATTTTGACGAAAGACATACTTTTTTCAATTTTTATCGTAGACTTAACAATTTAAATTGAATCCTGAAAAAATACAGCCTTAGAAGAATTCTGATAGCATTTAAAATCTGTCCTCTTTCATTTCAAATGGAAATGAAGCATAGTCACGAGTGAAACACTGGTTAAATACCTGGAAGAGATGATTTAAAGTACCTATCTACCTATAAGTGGGCAATTAAAGTATTTCACAAAAGTTGAAACAAAAGTGCAAATGGGGATTTTTAATTTATACGACTTTGGGTGGCAACATCACGGTACGTGAATTACCAGAGGCCTTCCAACTCATTTTGCAATTAGTAATTGCTTTTATCGTCCTGATTACACCGTGTCCCTTAGATGAAGCCAAGGTTAAGGGGTCTCGTTAAACGGCGAGGCGGATGAAGGGAACCCGTGCTCGGTCGATTCGTTTCCTAATTCTTAGGCGTTTGTTGGCGTCATCCGATGAAGTTTCGCGCGGAAAATGATAGCCAAGTTAAAGGAGTTGTTAGGGCCGTCTTACCCGTAGCCACCGCTGTCTTTGAAAAGGGAAGCCAGTCAACGTCAGAGAGGTGAAGGAGGTTTGGGGTGGCGGTTAGGAGAGGGGTTATGCTCCGGGGTGGTAACCGCCGGGTGGAGGGGGAGAGTGGTGAGTTTGGAAGAGAGAGTGTCAGACTCTAATGTCTCGAAACTCCGCCTCGAAAAGAGTAGGAAGAGAAACGAACTCCTACAGCGTGTGGGAAGGGATGAAGTGAGGAACGAACTCCTTGACGAATCGTCTCGTCCCCTCTCATTATGGCATTATGGTGAAAGATTGGAGGGAATGGTGGCATCACGGGGGGGATATAATTTAGGTGAAGGCGTAGTTGATTTGGGGGCAAGTTTTAGAAGTCATTTGCAGAGTACTTTTCTGTCGCTCTTTTCTCGCCTTTGTCATCAAACCCCGTTACATGCGGGAAGGTGTCCCGTAAACTGATAAGAGCATCACCGTACACCTCCACACGTCAAAAGTTTGCTGTCTAGGGAGTGCGAACCCCTTCAAGTGGATGATTGACGATGGTGTTTTGAAATGGTATAGCTGGAATTTACCTAACATTAAACGATTGCAGTCTCATTAATGTTTACTTTGAAGGCAAAGGAATTGTTGGTTATTATGAATATTACTTTGCGGTTGACACTTAATGGTAATGGTTAGTACTCTATACCATTAATTTCTCATGAATGTTTTGATATCCAGCTCAATGGAATTATTTTATTTATCCAAAAACAGCGAATTAATCCATCTCCAATTAAAAAATCAATGCGACATTAATATATAAATGTAGCTTGCTTGAAATTATTATCCAAGGATAAATAAATAATGAATGCATTAAATCGGTGAGCTATGTTCGCTAAAAGTTATTCATCGATCAAAATATTAAACTGATCGATGCTGTGGAGTTATTCTCGTTCAACTTAAATTTCACGTTGTTCTAAAAGGGGCCAGTGTTCATCTTTACTTATTTTGACCTAGGTTTTCTGATCGCTACCGTTTCCTCTTAAGTCCCACTGGCGTAAACATTCACATTTAAACTCGGAAATATACAAAAAAACTTTTCCAGTAGCTCTTCAACTATCTTGTACATGGCTTATGGTCTTCACATCCCAACTTTGGGACATAGGCTCTCCAGGCGGGGCAAAAAACACCTGGTCGTGTTAGCCGTCCTTGGCTTTCTTTCTTCCCACTTTGGCTTTGCCAAATGTTCGAGTTCCGTTTCGCTCAATCTGATTTGTGGTTTCATCTTCCCTTTTATTGGTAAGGTTTGATAAAATGGCACGGGCGTTCATAAGTGGCTGCGTGGTTTGTCATCTGGCATTTTACGTTATTTTGTTTCCCTTATTGACAACGTCATAGTCACGGAATCCAAATCAGGTTGAAGGCAGCTGGCGATGACTACACCCAATTTCCATAAATTTATTGTTGGTCAAAATATTTTTTGCCTATGTGTTTCTTTTTATTATTATATTCTCCCTATACTTTGATATGTGTTATTCACTTGCAGGAGGGGCAGAGAAGAATCAAAACTAAGCGGAAAGTAATCGCAATGTATTTAGCAATATTTTATAGTTTAGGGTAACTTTTAAAAGGTCCGTATATTTGTATGCCATTTATTATTACACTTATCTCGGATATTAACGTATGTGACGTAGGTGCTCTTATTTATATTAGGCAGTACTTGTGGAAGGCGAAAATTGTGATGGTTTCCGTCGTCAACAATGATTTGAAGTTCTTGGAAGGTTGATCATGATAATTTCAATTCTTGAATCGGTGAATAAAAAGTTTAAAAATCCTATTCCTAACCTTTTAGCTTTAACTCTTGGTTAATATGATTTGTATAAAGTATTTAGACACCTGTGTATGAGTTTGCTAGCTTAGGAGGAATGAACAAATTATATTCAACTAAGCAAAAAAATTAATTCTTGAATCCTTAATTATCAATAACTCAATATATGTATGATTTTGTATTTCCACTTTGGACTTAGGCTTTTCTTCCAGCTAGTACATTTTCTGTGAACGTTGATTTATATAAATTAACACTAATTGCTACGTTCATATGAGAAGTAATATATTTCAGAACTTATCATTTTGACCCTTTGTCAAATGCTAAATCAGATTGAAACCAGATTAAATCTCCTAGAGGTTCTGATATGTAAATTATCGCTTGAGTACATCTCTTTGCTTATTTAATTACAAAAAATCTGTAAATCTTCCGTAATAGTCGCTGGCATTAATTTATATCTCTTCAACGGCTTGTCAGTTAGTGAAAGGCAGCTAACTTCGCAATTTCTTAGGTGGTATTTTATCTGTAATTTATAAATTAAATCCCAATCCTGGATTATTGAATTAAGTGTTGTTGATAGTTTTTCATCTCACTTATTTTCCAATTTATTTTCCTTTGCCTTGTTATTAATCTTTTCTGGGTTAATTTCTGTGTTCAACTTCAGCCGTATTACTTGAGCAACGGCCTCACGTAGTCATATTACAGGGCTAAAATAAAATGTACTCCTTAGAGTGTGGACTTATTTAGTAGTACTACTGCTGGCCTATCCCCGCATTTGCCCCATGTGCTTGGAGTATGAATTCTAATAGCGAATTGCAGCGGCGTGTCAATTAATTTTCCCATCAAGCCATAAAGTAATGCCCTCCCCAAAACTTTTACTCTAAATCCAGGCGAGGCTTATTAAGGCCTGAACCCGGGCATTAATGGGACGAGGGCGTCTTTCCTCCCGAACATTATTTACTCCTTTTGCGTCACTCCTAGTCCCTCATTACAAAATCAAAATGGCCACTCTTGGAAAGTTCCTTTAATGAATATTTTCAGCTGTTAGGGGCTCCTGGCGCAGCCGCGGGGAGTTATTTCCCGATCTCCCAGGTGAAGTATGAGGGTGGCAATGGGGTGGCTTTAGAATATGGGTATCGATGGGGCCGGATCAAGGTAATAGAGGAAAAGGTGGCGGTTTTACGTTCCTCATATTGGGGTTTTCGGGACCCAGGGTAGGGCGACTTTGGGGGGAGGGACTTCGGACTTGGGCGTGAGGGGTTTGAAGGGACATTGGAGCGAGCAGGGCGAGGCGGTCTTGGAAAAATCACTGGTGTGTATGTGTGTGTGTGCGGTTTGAGGGGGTCCGAGAGACCCCCTTTCCCCTCCGCCATATCTTTCCTTCCCTCCCTTCACCGCCGGGATGGCAATCCGGGCGAAGTAGACGGGGGGAGTGGGATGTTTCGGAGGGGAGGTCGGTCGCACACAGATATACCAATGACCATTCCCCGACTTCACCCAATTCTCATATCCTCCGCATCTCCGGAAGCCCATCTCTGCCGAGCTGCCTCTCTATCTCATCCCCATCCTCCCCCGTTGCCGCCCGCCTCCCTCCCTCCCCCGCGACCAACCCGTCCTTCCACCGAGAAAAGGACAAACCGTTCCACGGACACCTCCCTCCACCTTCCTTTCTCTCCTTTTCTCCGGATGCGCCGACTTCGCCATTCCCTATTCCCCTTCCCCGACACGGCATCTCTCTCCACTTCATTTCCTACCTTTTGGGCGTCACGTCTCTCCCTCGAAGCGTTTCCTCCCCTTCATCGCCACCGCCTTTCAGCCTCCCATACCCTACTCCCCACCCCTTCCCCCCACACACACATACACGTTCCCTCCCCCGTTCGGCTCTTCCTAATTCGCACAGAGTTCTTCGGGCTTCCTGCCTTTGCCGGTGACAGTGGTGCGGATGAAGCGGCTTTCCCGGGCACCTGGAGGATGGCTGGGGATTTTCGTGGGGATTATTTATTAGTCCTTTTACGCTCGCGTTTCAGGCAATTAACACGCAGCGTTGTTAGGCTTACTGCGTAAATTGTTCTCTGTGGGAGTTGCACTTTGCCGATGAATGGTGAATTTCGAGCTTCAGGGCACGGTCGTGTAGGCGTGGTGCCAATCTTCTGACGCGTGACTGAGCACTAATCGTCAAAATTTTTCCGAGTTGCTTTTCCCAAAAAGATTCTATTTACTGTGATTACAATTTTTTTAAGGTTTTATTTTTTCACTCGAGCTCCACATCCTCTCCTACATGATCCGCATGCGCTGTTTTTGCATAGTTTTTGCTCCAAAGCGTAGTTATTTTTAATGTCAATGTTCACAGTTGTAGACAAGTAATAACTGAATCCTCTACAAACTCGATAAGGTAATATCTCCCTATGTTGCATTCCGTCTTTGAATTTGACGATTCGAGCAAAACGAATGGCAATTCGATTATCGTCTGATTATTTTCCTTTTATAACACTCTCGAGATCTCCTAAATATGAATGAGCCTAATTACCTCCGGGGTGAAAGTTCACATTCACTTTATGAAGCAGCCGCCTGCTTTTGTCATTATTCAAATTATCCCCTAATATTTCTTGCTCCCTGATACCATCTCCCTTCCTGTCCGATACATGCACCTCTTTGGCAATTTACTACATTTGCTTTCCCTCATTTAATCATAACTTTCATCATGATTTTCCCTCCTTCCCTTCCTCTCATCCGTTTAACCTTCCTCCTTCCCTGTCTTTCGTGAATATTCCTCACTGAATTTCGGTTTTGAAGACGAAATCATTACTGCATGCTGCTGCGAACTTTGTCCCGTTCATTTCCATTCTTGCGTCAATCCCTTTATTTCCCTTTACTCTCTGTATTCCGTCAAAATTCGTTATGGATTGTTCCAATTTCCTCCCTGTTTCGTATTTTCGTTCGTTGCTTCCCCTCTTCCTCACCCCCAGTACGCATTTATTGCTTTGATCGCCCTCTGGCTTGAAGAGAGTGCTTTCGACACTACTGATCCCCTATCCTAACGTTAACCGAGATTGTTTTATTTTTACCTTTCAGTGCCACATTTACTCTCTTTCACTCTCTCCCTCTGTCTCTGTAATAATAGGATTTTTTTAGGAGAAACTGCCAGGATAAATGTGTTCAGTGGATTAAAAAGAGCTTTGCGTTGGAACCAGAGGATTATGTTTTTGATGGAAAGGTGTTCCAATTTCCGTCCGTTAAAAAATATTCTGGTACCTTTTAAAATGCCTTGATAATTCATCCCGTTCCAAAAATGTCTCCAAACTTTCGTTGAATTTCAGTTTTGCCATTTCGAGCATTCTAATCAGTGTTTTCTGAATTGTTTTTTAACCACGGTTCCTTGTGATCCTTTTATAGTTATTTGTCTATCCGATATTTAAAGCAAATAAACAAAGATATATGAGCGTGGAATTCGGATGGTTGAAAGCTGAATCAAACTCATTTTCGAGGTTTTTTCCGTGAGATAGCGACACACATAGTGCATCGAACGACTTCTTTCAATGAGCTCTATTTTGCAATTAAAGTCATCTTCGGGATTTGCGGGAATCGTTTTAAATTAATGAAATTCACATCAGCATAAATTAGCGAAGCCTATCAACCAGAAGAAGCCTCTTGCTGATTGTTTTTCACTATCAATCGAAAACCAAAAGGTTTTGACCAAATATTTGCTCCTAGAGCAGTCAACGTACGCCACTTATTTGAATCTTCTCTAGTCGTTTCAAACCAGTCGAAATGCTTTCTAATCTTCGTCGAAAAGGTTTTTATTAAAATTAAATGATAATTTTATTATATAAAAATTATATAAAAGTTCATTCAAAAAGACTCATAAAAATGTAGTTTACATTTAAATTTTAATCTGTAAACAGCTAGGCAGATTAGCATTTCGTTCATCAAAGCTTCAGTTTCGTTTCATCTACCCTGCTATTCTTTCCCTCGGATCCCGACTTCTCTTATTAACTCAAGTTGGTTGTATTCTAATAGATTGAAAGGCGTTTCTTTTACTTGTCAGCTTTTTTTTGGGGGGTTCCCATTGATTTTTACGGCTCCAAGTTATTGCTCAATTTTCGATTGCTAATGAACGATCATGAATGCAGTAATAAGAATAATCCTCGGTACGACGTCTCTTTGATGCCGCACAATTTTTTCACAGGCATAGTTCTACCCCCACATCCTTCTTATATTTATTCTTATGGAAACTGCTATTGGCTTATTTATGCCAAGTCGTCGAAGTCTAATCTCTACCACTCTGCCTCCTCCCTCTCTCTCTCACACACACTCACACTACTGCTCTAAATTTCATAGCAATCCATTTGCCCCATTTCCCTCCACCCCGCTCCCTCTTTCCTCATCATTCCCCATTATTCTTCCTCTCCCCCTCTAAGCCCCCCCCCATTCGGCGTAAGACTGTGGATTATTCTATCGCTTCCCGATTCCTGCGCACCCAACATGACGAGGGCAACCCAGCTCCGTCACACCCTCCGCCACCCCCACCCTGCCCCTATCTCTCTTCCAATATTACTAACGCCATTAAAAACCCCTCTCCACCTACACCAACCGCACCCCTTTTTGGAGTGCCCTCGCTTTTACGAAGCAATTCACGCTTCCTATCTCTCCATTACCTTTCATTCCCCGCACGGTGTGTCTTCCGTCGTCCCACCAGCGGGTGCCCTTCCGTCCGCTCTCCCTCCCCCTCTTTTGTCTCCATTCGGCCACCTCTCCCGTCCCGGGCGCCCACCGCCCACGAACCCGAGCACCACTCCCATCTCCTATCTGTCCCTCTTTTCCGAGTGTTTTGGCGTCACAGGGGCAGACTCCACCTTTTGACTCCCACGTTTGTAAAGAAATAACAAGAAAAAAAGAGAGAAGATGGAAGTAAGGTGGAGGAGGGCTGGGGGAAAGTTTTGCAGTTTATGTGTTGGGCACTTTACTTCCCTGGGAATAAAAAGGCACCGAATGGAGGGAATCGATCGAACGGTCCCCCTCTCCCTCTCCCCTACGCCAGCGAGCTGATGTTCCGTGGTCTGTCGGTTGGCGTGTATCGTTTCTTTTCCGTTCCAATCTCGTGTGTGACTTGGGAGCATAAAGAGAGAAAGGGTGTGCCCGTAATGGCTCTTGTGTTTGAAGCGGCTGAGATTCGATGCAATGCTTTTATCGGAAAAATTGGCGATGAAACAACCAACTTGGTGAAATTATTTTTTGGTTTAAATGAGTTTTATAGTGATAATTATGAGGCTGTATGTGATATCTATCAACCAAATAATTTGGAGTGATTTGAAAGTGAATTAACTTTATGCTTTACGTATTATAACGCAAAACTCTTTGAAATTCCCAGTTTTTTATCTCATTTTTTATCCATACATTCAATTTAGCACAGTTATTTTTTCATCTAAGTTTTAAAAGTATTAATCAACATCAATTCAGTTTGATATTTAAGCTTTTCATTGGTAAGTAAATATATTTCTTGCATGAATTAAATGGGTGCATTAAATGTTGAGCAGTATACATTGATTCGACTTATTCAAACAGCATTATATGCTATAGAATCATTCAATGAAAATCTGTGTCACTCTTTCGTTCACATTCAATTAGGAGTACTTTTCGGCTTTTTTTTTCTTCGCAGGTTTCCCTCCGTAGCTCACCCCAATCGTCTCATTTTTCATATCACTCCCCTTGCATCGAAATACTTATATACCCTCCTTGTATTCCGTACCCTCTATGCTTTCCATCCGATTCCTCTGAGAAAATCAAGATTCCGTTACAAACACATTATTAAAGTTCCAGAACCACATCCTTCCTAACTTTTTCCTTCCCTCTCCTGGTGTCTTCTTTTTTAAAAGTTGTATCCTTTGTTATTTTGTGGGATTTTAAGCACATGATGTCGATATCTTACTTAAATATGCTGCATTTACTATTTAAAGAGTCCTTTTTTCCTCATACTCGTACCACATTCAATTTATTCAGAGAATGATGGCAAATATTGAAATATGCGTAGTTATTATTTTAGCCAATGACTGACTAATGCTAAATAAGATTTTGTTATTGGCTCCGTTCACTCTAATGTGTATTTATTTTCAGTTTCCAGAGACGCATGATTATTGTGAAATAAAAATGTTGACACTTAGAATTGAATTCATAAAAATTGAATTTTGTGTTGCCGTGTTTTTAAATTCCTTTCCAAGATTTAAACTTTTGATTCCTTTGAAAGGATCAATAATATTTTTATTAACTCAATGACAACCATCTGGTTGTTTACCATAGTTATTACAGTAATGATTTTTGGGACTATCCTCAGAAGATCACTTATATGCAATTTAATACCAGCCAAATCCCCTAGGTGACCATATTTTCATTAACATCCTTTTTACAATTTTTTAAATACACATGACTTATTTTTTCTAGTAGAGAGAATCGTGTTTCATGTAAAAATTTCAACATTTTCCAGTCTTCATTGGCAGGCTTACTGTGTAACTGCTCCCATGTATGAACATTTTTTTAAAATGGCATTGCTCTATAGTGAATTAATTTTCCTTTGTTACGGGTCACAGTTATTTTATTTGGTAAACTCAATTGCCCATGTTTAAAGTCAAAATTTGACCCTCGTGGTTATACCACTTTATTCAGAGAAAAAACTTATAAAGTGATCATTTCATGGTTTGTTCCATAATTGTATATATTTTAATAGAAATTTATTGCAAGACGAGCGGTGTAACAGCTCCATATGGAGTTGGATAGAACATGTTTCTTTCATGAACGTTTTAAGATTTAGATTTAGATCTAGATTGAGATTTTGCAGACATAGGGTACAGTTGGGAAGAGTACGTCGGCATGTGTTCAATTTGCGTAGTGTGTCACAGCTTGGAATTTGCTGCAGCAAAGATGTATTCTGCACACTGCACACAAGGGTGGCATCCATATTGCCCGGTGCATTTGCATCTGGATCGTTGTCTTCGTAGTGGATGCAATTAGGGATCTAAGTTTTAGTGCTGAGCGCATTTGGCGTGAAGCTACTGTGCAGTGTGCTGGATAAAGTATGTTACCTCTAACGTCATCGGTTCGTTGCATATCCCGCCAAATTGAACTGGCTCTCGTAAATATAGTATATTCTTCGTTTCCTTGTACTAGCTCTCAAAATGCCTGATATATAGTCGAAGGGTTTACTTTGATAAAACATAGGTAAGATTATGTGTTACTGCATGGTGAAGCACTAACATCGTGGACGGAATATTCGTGTTTGGACATACTCAGCCATACTTGAATACTAAATGTTCGAATCGTAGGGTTGGTTGCAAACCCTTTCCATTGGTCCTGTAGGTGATCTGGCGTTAAACCCGTGTAACACATGTCAGTGAGATCGCCTAAAGTTAATGATCTGGAATACTGTTACCATACAGGAATTAGGACATTCGCCACTGTATACCGTGTAGAATTCCGATGGATATAAAGTAGAAGCAAATGCCAGTACCGAATAGATTTATTTTGTACAATTTTGATTTGTTGTGATAAGAATAAACAATAATATAGTATTTATTTTCCGTATCAAAACATATGAGCTCCATCGGGATAATATTGAAGAAATGAAGTAACAAGACCCGACAAATTTCTCTTTTATTGTTGTTGCATCCCTCTATTTGTGCCTATTTCTCCGGAAGAATAAAAATCCGTGGAAGCGTCACAGTGCATTGGTAGATTTCTTACCGTATTTTCCCAGAATCGCAAGGCATGGCAAATAGACGCGAAATTTTGTGACATTCTATTCCTCCCACTATTGTGGGTGCTTCCATAACGTTGTTCGCTAAGCGGGAAATACGGCAGCAGGTACCGTTTCTTTTTAAAATATTTTATGCGAGCGTAAGGAAAGCCGAAAAATATGTACGCTCAGACGTTTCGTCGATCCCATGAATGCCTCTCCACGCCTCGCAGATGTTTGAAATTCGTCCAAAAAGTTTGCGATTCATGCATTTCCGGTTCCCCTCGATCCAAAACCGCCCTTCCCTTCGCCACTTTCTTCATCTCGCCATACCTCACCCCCCCCCATTGCACGGTACCTTCATTCCTCTATTATTGCTCACTCCTCCTACCCCCAATCCCTCCTCTGCCATATCCCCTTTCACCTTTCCCGCGTCCGATCCCAACTCTCCCAGCCATCTGTACTCCCCTGCAGGCTTTCCCCTCACGACGCCCGCCCCTTCCCCTCAAGTTTCTCATAAATACTTCCACGCACGATCCGAGGCCCTTTCGCGTTCGCAGGCTGAGTGGAAAAATATCCCGGTTCAATCCTTCGGAGCGCGTGCCTATTTCCGCCTACATCGACCCCCCTTTCACCCTTATTTACCATTCCGCTCCCTCACCGCCCGCCCTTCCCTCCGAACTCAAGGCATTCTTCTTTCTTTTCCTTCCCTCGTCATCGTTCATCTCTTCCCCTCGTACGTAGCTCCCCCTGTGTTAGCTAAGTGTCAGGTCATATTTTTCTCCTTTCTCCTCCTCTACCTCCAGGGCCCTTTCTTTCCCACTTGCCAATTGGCTCTTCCTACTCGGAAAGACAAGGATTTGCATCCTATCGCTCTCCCACTTATCGTGAAAGCGTGGATTTAGTCTGAATCATAATTAAACGGGGAGGAATCATACTTTTGGTATATTCTGTGTTTCATTTCGAAGAATTTGCTTGAATAGAATTCATTGGAATCTAAAGTGTGATTTTAATAATTTTAGTTTTTTAATTGGTACCTCTTGAAAAAATTATCATGTTTTCCATAACTTTAATTACCATATTTTTAAGAGCCTTTTCGAGAGATATCAGCGATAGGCCAAGGTAAAAATTTAATTTTGGTAAACAGCTGGTCGAATACGATTGTAACTCTGCTGAAATTAGGAAATTACGATAACAATCATTGTATTATTACAGTTTTTAGTAATTTTTAATATGAAATGAAGCAAGTCAAGAATTCACATGGCATTATTACCGAGCAAGTGAAGGAATTTCTCTGCGATAGGAGCAGGATCATTAACGGTAGAAGAAACGGGAGATAGTAAGCTACAGGCAGAGAAAAAACGGATAACGAAGGGAAGAACGATTTAAACATTGGGAAATTGATATTAAAACCTTGTGTGCTGAGTAGGTATATTTTTTATAGCTCCAAAGAGTGAGTGACTATAGTAGTAGAAGAAAGGTGATTAAATGTGATTGAAATCTCATCCTTCATATGATTGATGAACAGAAGAGAACGTTAACTGAGCGACTGATGAGAAGCCTTCCAAGCATGGATAAAAGTAGAAGCATATGAAAGGCATTAAGATGAGAATAAGGTGGACAAACTCAACGCCCAACTGAATATGCCATAGATATGAAGAAATAGTTAGAAAGGTGTGACATCAGTAGCGAAAAACAGATTATACAAGGCATAAAAAGACGTAGTTATTACTAAATAAAAATATTCCAGTAATAAATGCAATATCTTCGGCAAAATTACAACAGTCAATCAATTGTTTATTTTACATCACTTCATTTAGGAGAGCCACTTGCGTAACTATTTTCCTTCCAAAATCTAATTTTTTATGTGAAACAATGTAGACTTTGTTAGTTATACTAGAAGTCTAGTGAATTAACAGGATGCCTGATATCTTCAATAAGTGTGTTACGATTGTAATACCATAGAAAATGAGTCCTGCATGAGGACCGTTAATTGAATCATACGGAACAGGTCAGAAACGCTATACAGAGGATGAAAGTAAAAAGTAAAGATGATCCTTCAGAAAAGAAATGGTATCCACGAAACTTGGACACCCTCATAAAGCTGGCTTAGCTTCAAGAGGGTGTCCACGTAGAGCTTCTACCCAGCAACCTTTGATTTGTCTGCTTGGAAATTTTACGCAACATTCAGGAATATTCAAGTTTTCATATTTTATGTATTCATGCTCTTTAATACTCCCTATTATTGCATTTTCCAACGCAAAAATGATTCGTTTATTTTTAGATGTGGTATGATTTCACAGCGAGTATTGAAATCCGATTTTTCTCTCCATCTTCCGCTATAAGATTACTTCATATACTTTTTTTCTCCTGTTCGCTATGATATCCATATAGTCGTTCGTAATTTAAGTCCTGTCAGTCCTTTCTTTGCGCTTATTTCATTTCATAATTTCACTTCCTCTTATGTTCAATCTCGCGCGACATGTCCTCTTGGCGTGCGTTCATCGATCCAGCGAGAGAGAAAAAGCGTTTGTCAAGTTCAAAGGAGATGAAGAGCAAAGAGTGGTGTGTAGGGCCGGGAATATGGATAGTTATGAGGGAAATATGGGTTGTTGTCCCAACGCAGAGGCAACGAGCATTCTCATCCAGGTTCATACTTGAAATAAAACTAGAGGTACTCGGAGATGATTTTTTTCCTTATACTGAGAGTATTTCATCGTAATACCACTTTTCATAACGGCATGTTTGAAATGGGACGAAATTCATAGTTATTCCCGTTTTTTTCTCCTAACGTAGCAACTCCATTTTTGTTTCCGTCCTAACGGCTCGCAATCAATGATTCATGATGAGTCCTAAATTTAAACTATTCAATTGCACTGCTATACTCTTGTGGATATACAATATATCATTAGCAATTTTGATTAATTTTTTACCCCTCATAGATTTATTTTTCTGGTTTAAATCTTGCCTGGTAACATTGGACGCGGTTTTTAAACCATAAAATTTGCATCTTTTGATGTATTTTTCTAGAGAATTCATCGGACATGAAGTTACCGTAATGATACCTTTTTTGCGTGTTGAAGGGATTAGCAATATAAAAACCTTAATTATTAGGTCAAAATTTCTAATTTTACATCAATAGAGTTTAGGTGGTTGAAGAGGCTCCATAGACTCAAGCTTGCCCCATAATAAAGACGACCATCAATCTATATGTGTTTTGATAGCGTTAATATTTACATACATTGTCTGATACCAATGTGATTTTGAAATCTTTTACTGCCCTTTTAAGCGATGAAAAATTTGAATATTTGTAAAATTTTAATATTCCCAAGACTTTCATGTAAAAGTTATTTTGCATTGGCAGCCCTAAAAATACGGAATTCTCTTCATTAAGCACAGAAATACGGCTGGGAAATTTTTCTTCAATAACTGGTCCATTTAAAAAATTTTTATTTTCTTAGTACAAATGGAAGGGGAAGGTTTGTGAATGCACTCGGCGTTGTGAATATTTTTTACCCTCATGTTTTGAATTTCCATTTATCCCCGTAGTTAAGTTACATCATGTATGTGAGAGGTAAGAGAACTCGTTTTTGAGCACAGGTACCTCGTTAATCTCAAAAATTCATTTAAGCTTCAATCAGTAATTCCGTCTAGTATTGATTACTTCCGTGAAAATTCCTTTGCACCTCATTAGTAAAAGGCGGAGATCAAACACGCAAAAAATTATTGGAGCGAATTTTCAATGAATTTGCTGTCGCCAACCTGGCCGAAGACCCGAAAGCAATTCACCTGCAGGGGATAGCTTTTAACCCAGCACAAGTGTTCGTTAAATTATCCTATAGCGGTCATTGGTTGAGTGATAAAGAAGCCGTCTGTTAATATAGTTCCATTAATTATTTTTGTTTACAAAACATGCGTTGTAACGCTAGTGTAGTCTTAAAGCAGTTCCTCATGGATCAAGCATGTTTTATCACGGTGGTCAGTAATTATAATGCTTTTCTAATAATGTATTCTGTGGAAAGCATGAATTTCTTTCCCTCCACTGAAAGGGGTTACTTAGTAAATTTTCTTTTGACACCTACTTATCGAGCCTTAAAATATTAATATTGCAATTAGAAAAAATAAGCCTTATCGGTGAAATATAAGGCACTTTTTTCGCATATCGTTATTTTTATCATAAAACACAATAAGCGATCAGTAGAACAAAAAAAAAGAATATTTGGAAAGTCTCCAGGAGAGGAGAAAGATTTATAAAAGGGAGTAAACACGATAAATCGTACAGGGCATTAAGTGAAAATAGTAAGTCGTCAGCTCTACCCTTAAAGAGTTTTATTGCCGTGACCTACGATGGAGGCTGTGGTTGCAGTATGAATAGACGTGATTTAAGTGCTCAAACCCTATCTGCTTTAGGTTACCTCGAAGGTCGATCGTCTGCGAGGAGGGGAAATTTCGAAGTTGTTCCCCGAGGATGAAAGGAGAGGGCTGAGGTCTTCACGTGGGGTTTCTAGCCAGATGTGTGCTAATATAATCTCTCTTCCTGAGAGGGAGACTTTTCGTGGGAATGTTAGAGAGCTACCTCAGGAGGTAAAATATTATCACCTGAACAATGAATGGCATGTTAAGCCCTTACCTAGGATCTAATGACTTCAAAGCTCGTTTTAAGTTTTTTGAGCTTCCAGTGAAGTTCAATAACCGAAGTTTGAAGAGTTAGATAAAACTTGTTCTGCTGATTTGACAAAAATTTCGCGGAGAAGAAAGGACTCGCTCTCATTTTATAATTTATTTTGTATCAACTGCCAATCTTGATGTAATTTTGCACTTTCGAGTTTTAAAAGGTGGGTTCCACTCACTTTATATTAAAGGCTTCAATGAATAAAAACATGGACAAATAAATCTCTTCAATGTTATCACTTACTGTTGCGCGAGGAAAGCTCTAAATGTTAGAAGTGACACCCAGCTCAGTCGAGCAACAGCCAGTCGTTCAAACAATAGGACGGCAAGTTCAAGTAATGTTCCCAATCGGAATGTCTCCACCTGCTAGTGATCCATAAAACGCACCATTGTTTCAAATCTAGCTCTATGCCGAAAACCGTTGAATTGCTTTGACCCACAAAACATGTACGTATATTGAAGCCGAAATATTTTATGTCTAGAATAATTTATATTTGACTATTTACATATTTCCTTCTTTCTCTTGTATTTTCTATACACTGGATAGCTGCAAAATTGATAGTTTCTCAACGTGTATATTCAGATACTCGTGCAATTTCCTCTTCTGAATTTTATTGGTGGAGCAGCAAATTTTTTTTTCTTCAATAGGTTTACGAGTGCTCAGGGCCCAGTATCCTGCGGAGAAACGAGAGATGAAATAATAAGAAACTTCCTCAGTTGTGTATCTCAGTCGATTGCGAGAATGGATCGATCGAATTGCGAGATCGGGCACAAACTCGCCGCGAAATGTACTACACACAATGGCGCGGCGTGTAGTTGAACGGTCGTAACTATTCGTAGTAATCTTCCTATTCTCCTCGAGCGTTATTCTTTACGCTCCCTCGTATTTGCTGTGATACAACCGACGCCTCCGGCAGAAAGGGTATTATTTTGTGGCAGAAAGAGTATTATTTCGCGGCAGCCACTCCCATTTCCACTTCGCGGACTCGGAAAATATTAAAAGACGTTGGGAACGTGAACCGTGCGCTCGTTCGTCTCGAGGGAGTGGGAAATGCCGAGTCCCGGGTAGCGTTACACGAATCCTTCGCCAGTATTTGGATTCCAATTGGAAGTCCCCGGGGGGAATAAATGCGAAATTGCAGAGAATGTGCTCCATTGGGGGAAGAAAGTAATGGAGGTCGGCGTAGAAACTGATGGCCATTTAAGGATTGATAAGCTGAGTTAAGAGAGCAATCTGGTGCGTTCAACACCCGCCGATGCGTGATCAGATCAACGGTTCCTTGCAAGCGATCCGTCGTGTTTGCTCAGGCAGTGTGAAAACTGAATTAAAAGACCAGAATCGCAGACATTGCCTTTTTATTATGCCCAGTTGTAACAGTTGGTATTGTCCTGCTCAGATATTTCGTTCAGAGTCAAGGTAGAGGAGAGGACTTGTAGGAGAAAGACATCAGCATTGAGCTCGTGATTTCGCCTCACCTTCTTCGCCTGTCATGCGCTAACATGTCTTCAGGATTCAGTTAGCGTCCCCATTTCGAAAAGGATTAATATTAGACCCACGCCAGACGACCACGGTTCCTTTAAATGGTACAGGTCGGGTATTTGATTGCCCCTCAGTGATGTTTCGCTCACGTAGCGTTAATGCAATTCACGTGTGTGATGGTTTTCCCATGTGGACTGCTACGATGTCCGAGATCCCTTTGAGTCCAAAGCACAGTTCTGTGAGTGGCATCAGAATTAAGGCATTTCGTCGACGTTCATTGCGCATTTTCATGAGCATACGTACGAGTCCTCATGCTCTCCTCCGGGATGTCACCGAAGACCAGGGCAGTGTGCCATCGAAGAATTGTAGCGAAGTGCAACAGAGTGAGATAAATGCACGTAAAATGGTTACGGGAGTGTGCGTCAAGGCAGGCATAAGATGAATTTTGTTTGAAGAAATTTCCTGCATTTTTATGTGTGCAGAATTATATTTCGTATACTCATTGCTCATGTCGAGTTAATCACTTCTCTTGATCTTTAGGTTCTCCAAAGAAACATTTTCTGAGAGCTTATGTATCATTTTCGTATTTTAAAACCCAACTGTGGATAGTTAAAAATAACATATTAGCCATTTTTCGTGACCGTAGCTCAAAAATACTTTTTAAAACTGTATGATATGTGTAAAAGTGGAATCATCCATTTTAATGCGCAGATATGTTGTGATTAGATATCATTTATAATTCATGGTTAGCACAAGGTGGCCTCTTTCTCTCGTTTAACCGTTTTATTACTAGATAAGTAGGTGTCCTATGCGTAGAATGACGGCTGCAGGGAAGTACACATTTTATTTATTAATTTATTTCGCAAAGTTGATAGTGTGTAATGCTCTTAATATTAAAATCTTATCTGAGCTATTTTGGTGCCGTAACACGTGATTCTATCTTTTTTGCTGCCACAATTTTTCGCCAAAAATGTTAAATGCAAATCCGAGCGTGCCTCTACTTTTAATTCATGTCTAACCAGCAAGTTCAAGTCGGGAGCACGAAGTCCGTAAAGTTACCCGCTTCCGTCACTCAACCCCCCTTGCTATCGTATGGCCGCTATCCCCGGTTATCGTAAGAACGTTTTTAAACTCAATCTCTTGTGAGGCAACATTAACCGAATCCCATGGCTGTATTACTCAGAATTAGGGAAAACTTGTTATAACTCGTGCTTTAGGGACATTTTTCATTCTAGCGTATCTCGGCATGCAATAAATTTCCGTGGGCGTATCTACATGTTTCAAGCTTCTCATTCTAGTGAGATCAAGGTAATTAAGTTGGGGGTTCTTTAATTAATCCATACCTTTCCTTTTTCCCATACTTTATCTAATGAACGTCGCTTTATCAGTCAAAAATTGCCTGTGTGAAAATTTTGAAGTTTCGAAAGTGCTCTTTTTGCATGGAATACATTGATTCAGTAATGTATTATCAGATCACGGATTTGGATGACTTATCTTAATCTAGTCGGTCACCGAATGAAATAATGGGATTATCCTGCTCTTGATCGGCTGTAAAACGCTCGTGCTATCTGGGGTGTAATTTTCCAAGTGACCAGTTTATGACTGACGACGAATCGACATATTCATAACCATATCTAGGCACATGGAGGTGATATTGTATCTGCACACTGCTCCAAAATTTCACTTAGGAATATGTAAAATGCGCTAGCAAAATTTGTTTTTTAAATCCGCAAAATTTGGTCGCAGAAAGAGATAATTGAATAATTATTTTCCCCAATTGTTAAAGAAGCCACATAGATGTTTATTCGACCAACGAATGATTCCTGCTTTTTTTATTGGTTACTGCCCGATAAACATGATGCAAGAGTTCAACTGCGAGACATAATTTTCTCTAACCCACGAATGGTGCATTTTGGATCCTAAACTTAAATCAAACTGCCCTGGCGTAGATAGTCAATGCATAGACCCGCATTCTCTATCTACTCCCAGGGCTTACTTCCTCTTGAACTTATTTATTATTGCCATTTAATCCTTTTGAAGTGGATAGTTATAATTTTTTTCGCGCAATAGGTGTAACTGTTATTACTTTTATATTTATTGTAAGGCTCAAGAATTTTACTGTCATAGAAAATGATACACATTTTCAAAGAAATGCGTGGATGAGAATGAAGAGATCTTTTGAAATCTCCTTCACTGAGGTATTTCAAGAATTTAAAAAATTTCCAGATATTTTATTATAATAAATACATGGTTTAAGCTAATGATTCTGTCAAATCAGGACGGTGGTGAGACACATTTAAATTGTATGGGTTATTTAAGAGGTAAACAAAAAAATGCAAAATTATGAACCATGTTTTAAAGATTATGGAAGTTTCTATGCGAAACTTCAACTTTTGTGAGACGTGAAGTATAAAATTATCTTTCAGGCACGCAGTAGAAACATTAGTTTCTAAAGAATTCGAAAGCTACTCGATGCGTTTCGTTTTCAGAACTATTTTCGAAGTTTCACTGCCGAATATCAATCTGAGGGGACGTTGAAAATACCCCGAGGAAAAATCTGTTTTTCGAAAGTGTACAAGAGAGAACAAGCTTTCGGTTAAAAAAAACGGCGGCCGCATGTGTTGGCGCTCCCAGTGTAAACGTCTGCAGCTCGCAATCATTCTTCTCCAGCAAATTATTATTTCTCTTTACTTTTTATGGCGTAGCCTGCCTACTGTTTGTATCACTGTGTCCGTGCTCAATTCCATCATGTTGTCGTTGCTTTTTTGCTCATTTTCCTGCACTCATAAATGCTTCCACGTTCATTTCTCGTATAATTTCTTGTGGTCTCCGATTACTTTCCTGCTTTTTAATCCACGTTGTCTCCCGTGTTCTGTTAACGAATCAAATGGGGGGCACAGTTTGTTAGTTTATGCCTAATGTTAGTTACCATGAGTATGAGACGGCGTAAATATCGTTTCTATTTGATTTCGTTCGTTACGTTGATGAGATATTTATTTTATTTTTTTCCCAACCGCTGGATTTTCATCTCTTTTACACTATTCCCGTGTGTGTTTTGTGTGTAAATAGCGTTTTGAATTTAAAATTATCGGAAGAAAAAACGTCGGACTTTTTTATAAGCCATTCATTCACCGTGAAATTCATGCAGTTCTGTATCGCATGTATGTGGGTTGAGCACATTGTATGTGTGCGGCCAGCCCGTTGACATAACTAAAAGCTAGAATATGTTGTATTGGGAGTAAATAAAGCCTGTAAAAGTAATTGTTAGTAGAACTGCCGGTACCTTAGCATCTGCGGCCTTCCGTGGAGTTGCAGGACCAATACCATTCCCACCGTTTTTATTCATACTGAAATTTAAATCATTCGCAAGACATTGTTCCGTCATTGTTGCTCCATATCTAGTCCCCCAAATTCTTGAAAACAAATCCAAGTTCCGATACGATTTTTCTCAATATCATTCAAGAGACTGCGAACGGAATATTGCAGAGCATGATGTAATAATTAGCTCGTGTTCTCAGATTTAACTCGGGTGAAAATTGCTAATGGACTAATGAAAATTTTCAATGATAATAATGAAACTAACAATTTTAGCTAATTTATTCATCATGCAGAAATGAATATTACATTTTATAATCACCTTCATGTATGTGATTATTTCATTAATGTAAAATCGTCCATGGAAATGACATTTTATTTGCAAAATCCTCGTCTCCTTTTACAATATCTAGTCGTACCAATAATTCATGGTTTTCACAAGTTGGGGCAATAGAATCGCACGAACTATTTATAAATTAAGCCCGGTGATGTTTAAAGGAGCGCGAAAGAAAGTAGTCGGAATGAGTACTAGGCACAAGGGTGATGATAAGTAGGTGAATGATACCTTAAAATACTTTTTTAAGAGTTTAATTAAAATAACTGCTCGCAGCATCCCTCGTTTCTCTCCTCATTCTGGGATGAAAAAAATGTCTGTGAGGCAATTGTCCGCTGTTCAGTTCGTGTCACGGGCAATCCTCTCTCTATTTTTGTTCCTATAGTCTTTTCTCGTTCGCTCTCCTTTCCACGTCGCAAACATAGATTCAAGGCCCTATTTTTCTAGCTCTCGTATCTTTTTATAGACCAGGAAGGTAAAACACCCGTGACCTCAATAAAAAAATGTTGAGATCTGTCACTGTCGAAATACTCATTTCCCAGAAGCAACCTGCTCCGTTATACGTGTAATGATCGTATCTTCTGTGTCCCTCTTCTTCCTCAAAGCCATTAAATTGTAATTCGAGTGGAGTGGACTCGGTTTTTACGTAAGGGCAACGACTAAGTTGTAGTTGCGACCTTCCATCAGAAGCCCCCAAATAAATTTTTCAAATGAAAATTTCACCATGGTTGCATGAAGGGTTTCTTGGTATGAGTTTCATGGCATAGTTCATTTAATTAACTACACATCTTCCGGAAGGTTGGTTTGATAGGTGAGAGTAGAGCTCATCTAGTACTCAGCCCAATGTCGTGTGAAATTGACGCTTTATGGTTGGGGTGACCAGATCCTTTCCCTGTACCACCTATGGTTTCCCAGTGAGATCTGGTTCTCGGAAAACCACATTGCTTGCGTGAAGCCAAAGATGCCCAGTGGCGAACCCGGTTCCTCTGGTCAGTAGTCCAACGCTCTACCCCCTGGACTGCATCAGATACATAAACAAGGCTTAATGTGATAAATAAATCCAAATAGTTTTTCATTACTTAAAACTGGGGCAAAAATTAGAAAAAGCGAACTGAAAACATCCATTTGAACCGTCTATTATCATGATTTTTTGCTTTTTGTTAGAATACGAATGTAAAAACTAAATAGGAAAATTTGACTTGTTCCTGTATCAAATATATTTTTATATATTCCTTGATTGAAAGCATAATTGAAGACTGCGAAAAAAACAATGTCAAGGTACTTGGACTTGGATCAAATGTACGTAGTCGCCTGGATGAGATGGGAGGAATTTATTTTTAATCATTCCATATTTTTTTAAATGTCACAGTTTTAGGCGTAGCTTTTGGGAATCTACCCATTTTTACTGAATTATGATACCAACATTTGGCTATGTGTTTTTACTCATTTCATTGAAATAAATAGATGCTGTTCAACTCATCAGCCCATGGATTATAAAATACTGTCTCCGTACCTTTTGCTAATTTTATTTCTTATTCTGTTTTGCTATTCGCCAAGGAATGGCCTCCGATTTTTCTGATGGAGATTTTTTCCATCACCTTACATTTTCCTTCTCCCTATGGGATGGAAGTAGACAGTTGAGTGACGGTACGAACGTTTTTTCCTATCGACTGGTGTGCCTCACTTGTTCCTCCAATTTCCCGCCTCGTCCTTCACTGCAGGAGTTTCTTGAGTGTCGGTGATTAGAATGGGAGGAAACTGAATTCCCTGGATATTGGAGTACAAATGGTTCCAGGCATTAGTTTGGATTGGCCATGCTTTTCACAGTTGAATGATGAGGCAGTGAACTGTTCAAATTCGTCCCAAAGTGATCTTGTGGATAAACCTAACGCAAATTAAATTTAGGTATTCGTTTTGACTCTATATGCCTTAGGAAAATAATGAATGTTTTATAGAAAAAAGAAAAATTACTGCCATCATTTCACGTTGGTTGTTTTTAGTTTTGAAACTGAGATATGAGTTTTTATTCCGAATATATCGTAAACCCTATCTGACTTAACAAAATGGTTTTTAGTAACCTGGTGTCTTAATCTACTCAAAACATCACAAGGGCATTCTATATCTCATTTGGCAAAGGAATGTGTTAACCAAAAGGGAAGCAAACCCAAAATATTACCTATTAGTGAAACCTACAGTGATTACTCGAATTTTCAGTTTAAGCTAGATGATATACAGGGTTCGTCCGGAAAATAAGTGTACTGATTTTTTCCCGCCGCTCCAGGCGCGCCCAGCACCGCTCTGACGGGCTGCGATTGGAGGGGGGTATGTTGGCAAGCGACGCTGAAAAAGGCAGTCGGCTCTGAGCTGTGGTGTAGTGAGGAGCTCTGTTAACGCGAACCTCCACGCTCGACCCACGTCACGGAACGCGATGCCGAAGTTTTTGGAGCAGCGTTATTCCATCAAATTTGCGGTAAAGCTTGGGAAATCGTCTACCGAAACTGTCGGTATGATTAACCAGGCTTACGGGGAGTCAGCCATGTCCAGAAACATGATCTTTCGGTGGCACAAGATGTTCGTGGAGGGCAGAGAAGAGGTCGACGACGAACCACGGCCTGGACGCCCATCAACGACACTCACCGACGAAAATGTGCGAAAAGTTCGCGATGTACTGAACTCTGATCGTCGTCTTAGTGTTCGGATGATAGCAGAGCAGTGCAATGTGCCAAAAACAATAGTGCACGAGATTATTAGGCACCAATTACAGATGCGAAAAATTTGTGCAAAGTTGGTGCCGAAAGTGCTCAGTGATGATCAAAGACTCAATCGTTTGGAAATCGCGACACAACTTGCGGATCACTGCAAAATTGATCCACATTTTTTAGAGAACGTTGTTTCGGGTGACGAGACGTGGATCTTTGAGTACGGCCCGGAGTCGAAGAGACAAAGTGCGGAGTGGCACACCCCATCATCACCCCGTCAAAAGAAAGCTCGCATGAGCAAATCTCGGATCAAGGCGATGCTCATTGTCTTTTTTGACAAAAGGGGAGTCGTCCACTACGAATTTGTACCTGAACGACAAACTGTAAATGCTGCATTTTACGTCCAAGTGCTCGACAGGCTTCGAAAACGAGACGCCCGCGTCCGGCCAGCGATCAAAAACATCTGGCGGCTGCATCACGACAATGCGCCCTCTCACACCGCGCTTGTCGTGTCGGACTTCTTGGCCAAGCACGGCGTGGCAACGCTGCCTCACCCGCCCTACAGCCCGGACTTGGCACCACCGGACTTCTTTCTGTTCCCGAAGATAAAGAGGAGTTTGTAAGGAACGCGATACGGGACTTTGGACGCCGTCAAAGAGGCCGTGACGAAGTGTCTTCGAGAGGTTCCCGATGATGCCTTCGCGGGAGCGTTCCAGGAATGGGAACGCCGCTGGAACAAGTGTATCGACTCACAAGGGTCCTATTTTGAGGAATATTAGCTTAAGATATGTAAAAGTGTAATAAATATTTTTTCCTGAGCTCAGTACACTTATTTTCTGGACGAACCCTGTAAGCTGTAGTGTTGTCGTTTGATAAAATGTTCGTGTATTGTCTAGTGATGGGCCATTTCCCGAAAGGGAATTGTTCGAGTAGGCTTACGTTGGAGAGTGAAAAATAAACTCGAAAGTTGTGAATTCACGGAAGGTTTCCAGATGCCCGCAATCCCTTCGATTTATGCTGTGCAGTACTCCTGTTTTCTACACCCCCATGCAAAGAAGGGGAAGGGTTAATTGCAAAAATACGCGTCCGTAACTCAGTCTTTCTTTAATCTCGGGATCAGAATTTCAGACAACTGCCGATCTTTGACTTATATCGTGTCGTAAAATTAAACGTCATTAATTGTTGAAGATTCAGCTGGCAAATATTGTGATAGTTAAGTTGAAGATAATCGATTCCTAGTAACATATGGGCAAAATCTAAACGAAAAGTAGCAAAATTGGTAATTATTTAAGAGAATACTCCCTGGTCAAAGAGTTGTAACCTTATTTTGAACCTTCGTCATTTGAAATGTGTTACGCCTCGTTTCTCTGACGCAACACCCATCTCAAAAATGAAGCTGATTTTAAGGCATATCTCAAATGAAAAACTCCATATAAATTTGCTTAGAATGTGTTTGAAAACTGAATCTGACTAAACAAGTATGCGGCTGACAGCATTTTTAATTATACTTCTCGTATAAATTACAAAAATATATAACATTAAATGCTCTTTCATCAGGGAAATATTCCTCTGAGGAAATTTAATTTTTTTACAGTCTAATTTTTTCCCCGGCAGGGTGAATATTTTCATCTACCTTGTACCTTGATCGATCATTGTGCAGTCATCACATATTTGAAAAACAAATGAAGCCTTGATCTTTAAAACTAAGAAATTTATGATACAGAAGAAAATACGAATGTCAAAAAAAACGAAGAAAGAGGTGTACGGAAACCATAATTCCCTATTGGCATTCTTCGTGCTGCGAAGGAAATTCCAACTTTTTTTTTAAATATGTCAGTAAACAAAATTTCGAAGGGACAGAGTGCCTTATTTATTCCTCCGTGTGTGTGGAGAGGGAAAAAGAGAGAGACGATATGAATGAATGTTTGGGAATGAGAGGGGATAAAGGATTTTTTACGCACCGAAATAGCTCTGGGTTTAGTCTTCAGATAGAAGGAAAAGGGTCGAAAGATTGATTGAAAGTTTGAGCGGCAGGAATGAGTTCGTAAAGAAAAAGTGGCGTCGCATGAATGGAAACAGGGGAAAAAATTCGATGGAGAGACCAATAATTTTTTACGAGGCTACAAGAGGGAAAAATGCTGACATAAACGAGGAATTTTTATTCCCCCTTTCCTCATTTCCCTCGAAGAAATTTGATTGATTGACCATTTTGCTTCGCTAAGATTGGGAAATCAAAATAAAAGAAAAAAATCCACACACTGAAGTTCATTCCTTGAAAAAGAGCATGGGGTAAAGCTTGTCGTGCCACCTCATGAAAGGAATGTGTATATATTCCGAGCACATTTGAATCCTTGTATCAAATAAATTTATGTTATAATGGATACTTATCAGGAAAAAATGTATTCCATCCTCTTAATTATTGAAGAAAAAATGCAGAATTCAATGAAATAATTTGATCTATCCTAAGAATTTCAGAACATATACCCCATGAATTCCGTTTGAAGTCTTATCAGGTTCATGTTGAGATCTCAAAGATTTTATAACATGAAAGTTAACATTTTTTCCCCATCACCCATTTTCAGATCGTAATCAATAATTAGCGTGTAATGAAATAATACCTAGCAGGCTTAAGCTTTTAATAGTTCCTTTGTTAGAATTTCGGTCGAGCGTAAAATATGAGTTTTTAACTATTATGGGCTAATTAATTAATGGAGAAATGTAAATATAATCAATCCAAGCGGCATTGGTAATTGAATTCTATATCAACGGTTGTAATATCTATTTTCCATTAAATAGTCCCTAAAGATTATCTTGGAAGCATGATTTTAGTATGGCATTGTGATTGAGCGGATGACAAATAATGTATGTAGTTTTAGGGAATTTTAATGTCCTATTAATGCTAATAAATGTCATGTGAATGTTAATTTTATCTATCTATGCGCATAAATGTTGACTTAAAATCAAGATAACCATATTCTAATGGATCCATTCACGTTTTGTTGTCGTCGTGCCGACGGACAAGTTGATGGCAGTATTTAATGGCAAATTCACCTATTATCAGCGGACGGAATAGCTCGGAGACTACTGGAATTTTATAAAAATATTTCAAGTCGAGAGTAATCTTAAACAGCTTCTATGTATGTAAATTAGAGTTAAGATAAATAGCACGCCTCCAGCACATAGCTTACTTCCGTTCAAAAAAGATAGCGCATTATTTGACGAGAAGCACGCAAAACGTCAGCTCGATAGTGCACCGGAAGAATGTTGGCGGGTAAATAAGCCTTTTTCCGTGACATGTGCCAAATTCATGGCCCGAGTTAGTGGGAACGAAGTTTAACCATTCACCTCTCGTCACGGTGGCGGAAAAGCAGCCCTTTCCTCGGGTCCTCCGTGACGCAGTCGACGCAACTCGCTTCCGGCGTGAGCAACGTAGGTTCGAGAAACTCCCACAAACATCAGCACACGCTCCGTTCCTCCTTTCATAATGAGCGCGGGCCACCATATCATCGTCAAAATTCCTCCGTCGCACAACCCCTCCGCACCCTTAGTGCACTAAGGGTGATGACGCGAGGGGTGGGGCAACGCTTCAGCGAGAGCGAGGCGGAGGCAGACATCCCTTTCCAACACACACCACTTGGCTCCACCTGCCATTTCGTCCCACACCCCTTCCCGCCTACTTTTTGGTTGAGGAGCCCTCTCGCGCCCCTTTTGTCTTGCAGGAAAAATGACGAGGTGGGACACTTATTTCGCGTCGCGAAGGTTTCTCCCTTCTAATTTTTTTACTTCTTTTTTGGGGGGGGGATCTCCCCTCCATCCCTCCACTCCACATAGGTGTCGGAGTTTTTGTGCGCGCGCGTGATGGAGATTTGGGCGTGGAACATGTGAGTGAATGCGTGGTGGTGGGGAGTGTCCGTGTCGCCCGAAGGGCGACGGGGGGAATGGGTAAGCAAGAGGGGACGAGACAGGGAAAAATCGAGGGTTTTTTCACTCTCCTCCTGGTGTTCTCCGCTCCAACCCGCCGCCCCTAACGCGAGAGGGGGGGTGAGTACGTCCCCTCTTATCCTCGGCGCGGGTGGCCCGGAGGGAGAGAGGTTTCTGAGGGGAGGAGAAAACACTGGAGAGAGATACATATATATGACAAGACTGCGGCGTCGAAAATTATGGGAGGCGAGGGAAAAAATGGTGGGGAGAGTGGGATTCGGGCCGAGTGCGAGGGTTTGAGAAAGGGGGTGAGTGGAAGAGGGACGTGTGGGCGAGTGAGAGCCTGAAAACAGCAGGGAGGCGTGGAGGCGATGAAGGCGAGACGGATGGAGAGAGGAGAGGATAGCGCTGGGGTTTGATGGAAATATTTTATTCTCCAAGGTGAGAAGCAACGTCACGGGTATGTGTGTGAGGATGGACGGTTGTGGGGAGACGTTGGAGGGTGGAGTGGAGTGAAGATGAATGGAACCAGGAGCGATGCTGGGGAAGGGTCGTCCGAGGAGTGTCAGCGGGGAGAGAGGAGAGTGGTGAGGTTAGGAGATGGAAGGACGGAAGGGGGGTGGAGGGTTAATTCGTACCGGCGAATTTCTACCCTCCTGTAGCGGAGCGCGGTGAGTGTGAGGAAGAGAACAAGGGGCGACCATTTCGTGGTAACTTTCCCTCTCTTCGCGAGTATTTCGAATATTCGCAGCTTATTAGTCAAGGATATAACCCGTTGTGCAAACGAACGGCAGTGTCCACAACTTTAATGCCTCATATTTGCACATATATTGCCCGCATAATAGCCTGCCGGGAAATTTGAAGGAGGGGTGGTTTCACTGAAATATATTATGCAAATCACTCTAGCCAGAATTTCGATATTTTGGGAAAGAAATTATGAAAATGGAAATTGCAGCAACTCAAAATTGAGGGATAGGAAGGATGGAGAGTTGAATTAATTTCAAGGCCTTAGCAAAACGTTTAATCCTGCAATGCTGGGAAGCATCTCTCATCAGCACAATTTTGCCATCGCGAATCATAAGTGTAACTGCATTTCATACGCATTTTCGTGTCGAGAGACTTTCATGAGGACGTCGGCCTTTCACGTCTTTCTCGTGTGGATGCTCTTTGAGCCTTTCGAGTTTTTGCGTCGCGGGTAAATTCTCTTCCCCGCAACCTTCCTCTTTTTCCCACTTGCGTCCATTTCTTTTACCAAATCCATTTTCGGGCTGTGGTTTTGGATTGATCAAACCGTTCCCAAACCTTTGACCCCTTCCTTTTCCTCCCGGATCTTTACAAAGATCAGCAAAAGAAGTGCACCGAGGTGTCCTCCCTTCCCAACAGATATCGAAAAATTTCGGGCACCGACGGGGGACGGCCGACGAGACTCGTTTCCTGCCACGAGAAAACTTCCCGGGAAACGGGTGGGTTTCTGGGGAGAAAGTGATTGGAAGGCCGTCGCAGATGCTGGATTATGGAGGAAATTGGACGATAGAGAGGGGCTTGTGCTTGCTATAAGACAGATTTTAGACCTGAAACAAGGGAATAGATTACAGACTGGTAGGATGGTTCCTTTTCCCGACTGCCAATTTTTGGATTGGAAATTGAATGAAGAAATATTTTTATGCAATTCATATAATCTTTTGTTTGATTTCGGGGAAGCACCCCTATGTAGGTATCGATATGATTTTTTTTATTTTTCCTGCGCTATATGAACTTCGTGATGGCTTCTCATCAAGTTTCATTTAGAATTAAATTTGAAATTTAGAAAAGCAAAACATTTACCATATAAACAAGTGTTTTTTTGCCTAATACAAAAATATGCCGAAAGTTTTTTACTTCTTATTTTGAGTCAAAATAATTAGGCTGTGTCCCGTATTATTTATTAAAACTTGCGAGTAATTGTTTTTCATTTCGCAAATGACCGATATCGAATCGAAATATCTAATTTACTGATTGATACGCATAATACTATTAGAGTAATGCTTTCGGGAAGTGGTTTCTGCAAATTGCACTTTCTGCTAAGGAAGCCTGTAAAAATTATCAACACATCTGAAAATTTGGACGCCAGAGTTAAAGGCAAGGAAATAGTCACGTATTCTTTGTATGATGGTAATCGAAAACACGAGCCTATGTAACTTTTATCCTTTCCTACTAAAAACTCATCCACGTTCTATTTCGTGAAAATTTGCATTGGGAGTTGGAGATGTCCCAGAATTTCAGCTTTAGGGAAAGGCGTTAGCCGCCGCTCTTTTCTCGTGTCGTCGGGGGTAAAGGATCGGAAAAACGTAGGAGAGGTATTGCACAGTATCGTAGGAAGAGCCGGGGGCACTTTTAAGGCTCTGCATTGGAATTTGATACTCGAAATATGAAGTTCTAGGGACGGTTCACCAACGCACTTAAGTCTCTTGAAGCAATAAAAGAGAAATTGTGATCAGGAGATGGGAGCAGTTCTAGAGGTTAGAATCCTTTTTCCGAATACTATTGTCTCTCCTCCATTTTCTTCTTTCTCTTTCTCTCCCCCCCTCCCCAGCTGCCCACTTCCCCACCTTTACCCCCTCACTTTCATTCTCATTTTGCTCTCCTCATTCTTTCCGTATGTTACGCGGTTTCCGTAATTTCGGGGAAAACTGGTAGCTAGAGCGAATTAGTCGGATGAGGGTGTGGTCCCGGGGTCTCTCGCTGGCTTTTGTCCCCCGCGACCTTTCGTCATATTTTTGCTGGCCCACCACATGTCTCACCTCGTCTCATTTTCCCTCGCTTTATTTCCATATCTCCTGATTCTGTAATTTTATGCCTTACCGTCCGTGCCCGCATGCGGCAGATATTTTTTCAGATGATAAAATTAGCTACATACCTTTTTTCTCGGCCATATTTTGGCTTTCGTATTTGCAGTTTTAAAAGTTTGCGTTTGTGCGTTTGCATTTTCCAGGATAAGTTTGCGCTCGTAGCTAACTATTTTCTAGTTCGTCAACCATATTAAACTAATATTACTTGTTATATTTTTGAATGCAATATTATGTTAGTAAAATGATAATTGGCAATGTATTCCGGCTGGCTTTTTTGGAGATGTATTTCCTCAGTTTTCATCATAGTGCTATAGTACATTCTCATAAGACGGTTGTCGTTATACTCATAGACGAAATTCCTCTTAGTGTTTCTTTTTACCTACTGTTTAATCAATCGGTCGTCTTATATTCAAACAAACTGGGGGATGATAGTCAACGTGCGTGAATGCGGAAATCGATGAGGACGTCCTGAGACAGTTAAACGCCTTGCAGATAGTAAAGGTGAAATTTACCAGATATTTTCATGGCAAATGCACATAGTTGGAAATTTTATGTTATTTCAATCGGAAATCTTCATGTCTACAAAAGCGACGGTAAAATTTATTGTCTTAACCTCTTACAGTCATCGGTAATGATATTTCTGGAATCTTCCATACGTCTGATCTACGTCTACGGAAGGGTGCTTTTCATAATGTGAATGAGCCGTTACTTCCAATTTCATCGCGAGAATACGCGGTTCAACGAAAACTTCTATTGACTAAGAACTGGTTCAGTTAGCCTCAAACAAAGATTTGGTTACCTTAAATCAGAATGGTAAAAGTAAACGGAAGCTTCGAGGTGGAGTATTCATTTGCATTCCCCAAATCATAGATCACGCCGGGCAAAGAGACGACGAGTAAACTCCAAGGTATTTGAAAATGCTTTGCCAAGTGCAGCATATTCTGGCTTCTCATTATACCAGCTAAAGTTGAAAGGAAGATTTTTCCTTCGATATTTTTCGGGATTCATCCGTAGCCACTTGTTTGCAACTAAACTTGTAAACCGTTTTGGTTTCAAATTGTCTGTACAAGCCTTGAGGCTCTGAAGAGCATATATTCATATTGAATACTGATAGAGTTTGTAAGTTGTGGCACGCGATTTCATCTGGTCTCTATGTGATTAATTGCGGTCATAGAATCAAAAAATAACTTACAGTACCTTAAACCGGAGTTAATTTTTACTTTTGATGCACGTTCTTTATTCAGACCATTGTTCAGAGTATTCGCGTAGATAATGGTAGCATTCTAACTATTCACAATGCGCATTTTACCTAATTTTACAACAGCTGATTTCCGTATCCGTGCGAAAGTTTTCCTGCAAAATTACGAATATCATTTCGTAATAAACATTCTTCCTATTTTAGTACTCTAAATAGCACTTCTGCGTTACCATTCTCATCTTTGCGTACATCGTACGCGTATTATTCGTCCACATTGATTGATCACTTCTCAACTCCTTCGCTTAATTAAAGTTAAAAATTGATTTGTTCGTTACCACTTGTTTCTTACCGGCACGTCTTTTTAAAACCTACTATCGATCAATTTTATTCTGTCACATTATATCTCCCCAATCCCATTACTATGTCTCTTGGTGCCCATTTTCCAGTTGGTTGCATGCTCTCTCTCTCGCTCTCTATTTCTCTCTGACTCCCTTGAAAAGTGTCCCGGGGTCGTTCAGATGCCCCAATCATTCTTTGCCTTCTCGGGACTCTTTCTACCTCGCTCACCTTAAAACCTTGAGGGGGACGACCTCCATTTCCGGCCTCTCGTCCCTACTTCTATCTGCCCACATTTTTCCCTGCAAACTCCCTTTCTGTTTTCTATATTCCACGCCCAACTTCTTTCCCTTCCGTTGCTTACTGTATCGTATCCCGCCAGTCTCCCTCCCGATTTTAGCAGAGATTACGAGAGTTGGTATTTGACTCTGTGAAAGTTATATTTTTGTATTTTGTAAATATTTCCGCAATAGAAAGTAGTCAGTTTACCCGCAGCACGTTTTTTTCCATCTGCTGTACAGTGGAAAATACAAAAGTGTTTTGGTTTCAGCTTTAGTTCACTTTTCTGAGCGCCAAGTTCCGGTTCTCTGAATTTATTCACAGAGCCGTATTCTTTTCGTGTGGGGAAAATATTTTTCACGCGTCAAATAATTCATTCCCTCTGCTACATTCACGGAAGCTTTTGCACGCTCCTGTTTTGAGAAACGTGCCGTTGGAGGTGGAATTCTTATTAATGGAACGAAAGATCCCTTTCCTCAGAAGAGATATTTTCATATTCTGTGCAGGGTGAGTATGCCTGAAAAAAATTCCCCCAAAGAAGACGATTTAATGACACAGAGTTACCCGCGCTAGTCCATGCAGTACAGTGTATTTTTTACGTAGGCTCATCATTGTAGCTATAGATCCTCCGTCATATTATCGCGTACTTAATTTTTACTTTCTTGCGTCCACTCTGCCGTTGTTTAGTTCTTCGCCCCAGGCATACTTGGCCACGGTATTTTTTTTTCCACGTACTTCTTCTTTGCGGCCTACCTCTCTTCCTCCTCCAATATCATTTTTTCCTTCCAATTTATTTCGCCAGCTCCAGCCATCCGCAAGGGGCATGCTGCTACCTACCCCTATACAACTCTTCCCTCTCCATCCTCTCTCCCATCCACGAACGCAGGCTCGTGCACTGCGCGTCCTCCTCTTTTCTCTCACCCTCGAATGCTTCTCCTATTCTTTCTCCCATTTCCTCTCAATACCGCCTCCCCATCCTCCTTTCCCACCCTCTCGGACACGGTCTCCTTCCTCTGGGTCTGCTCTCCGCCTCTTTGCTTCCCGGCCGGATCCCTGTCCTTCCCTCCCCCCCAACGCCACTCCCATCCCCCACGTCCTCCTCCGACCGAAGTGGTTTTCTCTCCTTTTTCTCTCTTCCCTTGGTCTTGTTTCCCGTTGCAAGTCCATTTGCCACCCTTCCTTCCCTTACGCACTCCTCCCCTAACTCCTCCACTCTCCACCCCTCCCCGCTCACTCTCTCCTTTATCTAGCCAACCACTCGGGCGAGAACTCACTCTCGAAACTATTTAACTTCTCGGCTCCCTTAGCGCCTTTTTCCCCTTTTTTATTTTTCAACCCCCGGCCTCCCGCTTTTGTTCCCAGTGGTTTCTCCTTATTAACTGGGTTCTTATTTATCTTCTTCCCTTTCTCTTAATGGCTTTGAGCGTTGTTCCCCATGGGGAGTAGCAATAGTCCCAAGTTCGCAGAAATTTTTTATTGGCCTTCGGATGCATTGAATATTTTGGTACTAGAGATCTTTTGGGGATTGCCACATTACAAAACATTAATTTAGGTCAATATCTGCTGGAAATACTCTTTTATGGATTTCACATTTTCCCATCAATAAGAAAGATGTTTATTGCAATAATTTCCCCCTGAAGACAAAACATTTAGATTTTTCTAACGTTGTGGCATTTCGCTACATTAAAGCCCTCGCAAGTTCTTGGAGCAGAATATGAAGGGAGTGAATGTTGCCTTCTGTATTGTAAAAATTGATATTATATGAAATAACACATTCATTAGCTTATTTTATCATATTATTTATTGTATTTGAATCTAGTCTTAATTTATTTGTGTATATAGATATTCAACCAATAGAAATAGGTTTTAATGAAGATAAAAGTTGTCTAACATTCTCCCTTTTGTCACAGCCTATGATACTTCCCTCCAAATGCCCTTATTTAGCTTCGAAATTGGGATTAAAATTGATTTAACGTCTGTCCCATAAGTAATCCGATATTGGCATTAAACATAATGAGCATAGATTGAGTTAATTTAAGTTTTATAATCCATAGAAGAAGTTTCAGTACCTCGCGAATGGAAGCTAGCTCATATTGCTTTCCTTTACAAAAACAACGATGAAGAGTATCCTAGTGATAACAGACCGATTCAAGAACGAGAACTTGAATCTGTAATCGACAGATTCAAGTTCTAGTTCTTTCCTCATGCAATACGCAATCATGACAAAATTGAATACAAGCACCCGAATCTTTTTCACTTTAAGGCAAGCATGTGATGATTTAGTACAGCACACCAATTTTGCCTGATGTATTTTGGCAATTGGTGTGTATGGGTACTATTGTTTGTGCATGTATGTCTGGTGTCTTAGCACATACCCTCCCCACGCCACAATGCCTTTCGGCATCTTGCGGGGGTATAGATGAGATATAGATGATTCAACCGTGGCCTTGATTGTGCAGAGTATTCACTGAAATAAATTACTATTAAATTCAATTTAAGATAGAAAAATTATTTTTTGTCCATGATATCTGATAAATTTTCTAATATCTTTTTTGTTTTCTTTCTCTTTAGCCTCGCGTATTCGATATGAGATTACGAGCGGGAACATAGGCGGAGCATTCGCCGTAAAGAATATGACAGGGGCCATTTACGTCGCCGGAGCTTTGGACTACGAAACGCGGAAGAGGGTAAGTGTTAAAAATCTTTCCTATTTACTGCATTGTAATTTTTAAAATCAACAGTAATTCCATTTTCTTGAAATAAATATTCTTCTGATTCTAAAATATGCCCAGCCATGATGTAGTTAAGTCCATGCTTAGGGAAGGAATGCGCCAAGGAAGATGCAATTCCTGAATGTGATATACGCGTAAGTTTGGCTTTTTACATTCTGAGCGTTGTAATTCAACATTTGTAATGGATCAAAATGTAAATTGCTTGATTCAAAATTTTTATGATCCTGAATTTCCGTTTACTGGTAATTGTAATTACGCGAGACATTTTTTGTCCAATGTTTAACAAATTATGAGATGCAGATAATGGAAAGATATCATTAATTAAATCCATAATCTCGTAATAAATATTTCCAATATGTACCCAGTTTTAGAGGAGGGAATTGATAATTTTCATCTCAACGTCGTAAGATTGAGTAATAAACATATCCACGGGACATTTTCTCGGAATGCATCTTGACTCGCGCACTCACTTCGTTATTCCCATTCGCTCAAGCCCGGAAGGATTTGTGATCCGACACTATCCATGCAACAAGAGAAAGATGCCACTTCCAGATAGCGAAGATGTATCCTGTAACAACAGCCTTTGAGGGATATTTCCTTCCTCCCATACCACTGACTCAATTGTTTTCCAGGGAATGTTTCTTGTTTCAACCGCAAGGAGTTAGCTGTAATCCGCTGTGGATTGTCATTTTTACGCGGCAGGCTACAACAATCCCTCTTCCACGCGTCACTCCCATACTCCTTACCAGGAATATTCCTCGCATATGAGCCACAGACGCAGTGGAATCCGGGAAGGTTCCTTAACCTCCCACGGCCAGACGTGCTAATTTTGGTTTCCAGGTGTGACGAGATTTACGGCCCGTCAGCCCTTTGGAGGCCCTGCCCCTTTAGAAGGCGGCAGATCCCATCCGGATGCTCCATTAAACCACCTCGAAGGGTTGGGTAAAAGGAAGAGATTGGGACGAGGTCTTATTGGAGCTTCGGGGGACGACGTCGGAGGAAGCCGGTGGTGCTCGGAAGACATTCCCCCCCCCTTTATATCTGCCCCTTATCATTCCCTCTTCCCATTTCCCTTCGCCCTATCATTTTCAGCGCTTCATTAACTACTTCTCGAGCCATTTGCAGGAAAGGCGCCTCTGGCGATGAAGAAGCAGTTGATCAATTTCTGTTGTTGCGGGAGCCAGTGTTCTGCTTTAATTGCTGAGCCTTGGAAAGTGGGGATTATTAACTGAATTATTTCTACAATTCCCCAATTAAAAATCCATACCATCTCATCCAAATTTTCAAATTACCTACATCATTTTCGAGCTTTTCCGATGTTTAAAATTACGTTTTGTTGTGCTTGTGAGCATATTAATTTTCTCTCATTAGATGGCCATTATATATATATATATATATATATATATATATATATATATATATATACGTATAAAAACACATCAGAATCCGAAGATTCAGAATCAGAAGACGACGGGCGAGCCGTCGAAGCGTCAAAACAACATATTGTGAGTGTCCTTTCTTTGTGTCTCTATGGTGTAAAAATCTACATGTGTTTTTATATATTTGTGCGTTGCCGAAGAGCGTTCCATTTCGTATATATATATA
Organism: Hetaerina americana; assembly: GCF_022747635.1. Taxonomy (NCBI): domain Eukaryota; kingdom Metazoa; phylum Arthropoda; class Insecta; order Odonata; family Calopterygidae; genus Hetaerina; species Hetaerina americana. The sequence continues at coordinate 27,783,290 of NW_027287095.1, read as the reverse complement.
TATATATATATATATATATATATATATATATATATATATATATATATATATATATATATTTCGTAAATCACTGCTAATTACAGTATTAACCAATTTAAAAGATACGGGAAATCATTATTTTTCTTGCATATGTTTTTTCAGTAATGTTATTGTGTTGTGTATATTGATAGTAAGAAAAATCTTGATTCCGTCTCCATATTTGAAATTAATTTTTGGGTACTGTTTGTTTTTGTCATATATAGACTAAATCTATGTTCAAGCGCAAACAAGGACGTCTGCTGCAGGTGTATACAGGGGCGAAAAAATATTTTCATAATCCATTTCAAGAAGTAAAATCATTTCCCTGAACAGTAATAACAGTTTCCACGCCGTATTTTGCATTGGTAAGTAATGAATTATCAGGCAATCTTAAATAATGATCAAAAAACATAGGGATGGATCACAATCACCCTCAAAAGTTGGAAGAAAGCTCTGAGCGTTTAGAAAACAGCTAGGTGTATTATATGTAGCAATAAGCTTTAGCCTGTGCGTTAGCCAAATTCCTTACCCGATAATCTTTAACACCGACCAAAATCCACTCCGTCTCTCTGACAAATAAAAGTCACTCACCCCAAGCCACACACCGAGGGGGGAGGGGCAATCGCTAGCAAAGAAGTTGGAATTGAGCCATTAAAATTCCGAGTACGGCACCGCTTTCGCTTTATTTCAGTCACCCAGTGACTCCGGTTTGCCCCCTTCTTATTATTTCCCTGCCCACATTGTCCCACCACCTCTCTCCCATTCGCTTACGTGTCTTCCAAAAGAGGTGGGGGAAAATATCCTTTTGTTTCCCAGGAAAATGGAAAAAAGGAAAACTCCCTCCCTCCGAACTCTTTAATTTTTTTCCTCGTTTTTATCCACGGAAAATTTAGCCGCGCAACGCGCACCTGCAATGAGGAAAACATAAAAAAACTTTGCTTCCTCAGCAATTTTCTCATCATCCGGCTTGTGTACTCCGACCGTGTGGAGGTTGAAGTTGCAGGGAGAGAGCGAGAGAAAGGCGCTTATGTGTCGAGTAGGGAAGGTAGCTAACCAGAATTTTCAACGTCATGTCGTCCACCCCCCGTGACAGTACGGCACGGACAACCGGCGCAAGCTTTGTAGCCAGGCTCACCACCCTCATCTCACTCTCAACGCTCTTTCCAGCAAGCGGCGGCGTCGCCTCCCTTAACCTCCGTCTTTGCGTTCGTTCCCGCTCCGCTCGAATTCATGGCTGCAGGCTCATGACTGGACTGGCTCCTCCGCTAAGTAAATCCCATCTCCCCGACCGAGAGATAAAGAGTGGTAGTGGAGTGCTGGCACGGAAGGGCACACATTTAAGTACCTACCTACGTCCTGGCTTTCAGACTGCAGCCAGGTAATCCCGTGGGGATTAAGGGACGTCCCTTTTGCCTTCCTCCCCCCTCCCCGTGAGGATGTACCTCTTCCCCTATCTCCGTCTCTTTTTGACGCGTAGGGACTAAGCACTCTTCCACTGGATCCCATGGGGTTACTCGTCTAAAAAGGAAGCCTAGCACATTGCCAGCAATTTAACCGCTCCTGTGTCTGTATGACATCCTGTAAGTGTATAATTAGGGAATCATATCAAGTGGTATAGATATTACCGAGTAATAATTCATTTGCAATGTATGTGCGATCAGTTATCTTTCGTTCTGCTTTGACCAGCGATAAGGACACTTTTCTCTGGGTGCTAACAGCCATTGTCCGCGTTCACCCGCGCTATCTGGGCCCTGCTCCATAATGGAGTCAAAATGGGACGATACATACGACATCCTTAATGTCATCTGAGTGTGAGGTCATTTCTTATCGGGGTCCTGGTTATAGCTTCATCACGATAACGGAGGCGGAAACATGACTGTCAAAATAATAAACTGCCGGGAATAGAAACAACCAGCTTTCCTTGTGCTTTTTAAATAGAATATTGTGTATGAATTTAACTATGCATTGAGAAACCGTGTAATGAATATTCATCGGTATTTTAAGGTCCCCTGTTGTGTTTTACTTTTGCGTTGTCTCATTGGGAAAACATATATATTTTCTGTTTTACATTATTCACGCGTTTCCGAAGTGCAAACGAACACGCAAAAAATAATTGTAGAAGGAAATTGTTGTGGCAGCGTGTAAGATAATTGCTATGATATTTATTTCGCGAAACGTTGGTTTTTTTAATTGATAGCGATTCTTTGAAGCCATTGTGACTACCTTAATCTTTCCTTTAAAATCCTTAAATGAGTTAATTCAGCATTCAATTTATTTGATGGAGTAAGATTTCATTGATAGAATCCGAAATATTACAAAAATGAAATTCATTGCCCATATAATAAGAAAGAATACATTTGAACCCCTATCGAACCCCGAAGGAAAATTTGATGACCCCAAACGATCCTTAGTTAACGTTCGGCAAGCATTTGTCTAATCTTATTGTTTTCCAAAAAGGCGATGAATTCTTGACACTTCGACCCAATTCAAGGTTTTCCTAGTGCCTTAGGGGCATTCATGTTTTTTCCAGGGCGCAATCTTCGATATCCTCATTTGAGTCAAATTTTATAACTTAGCAAAATTTAGTTGAACACACGGTGGTCGTTTGTGTGTTCAACCAAATTTGAACGCAACGAACAACACTTTTGGTCATTGTAAGTTCTGTGCTCACTATGCTACTGTCTCATTCCTTGGAAATTTTATGAAATAGCTTAGTAATAACTTCTCTGGTGAAAAAAGTGCGGAATAAATCTAAAAAGTTTTCCCACCATGTTTCGTCACATTAGTAGAATAAGAATCTATTGTGAATAAGATATTTTCGTCTTTATTCAGAAAAATAATAACCGTGATAGTTTTAAGATGTAGAACTGCGGAGATGTGTGTTCCTCGCCTGCAGGATGACTGAGGGAAAATTGCGTCCTGCATTTCCGACACTGTCGTGAGCATGGACTGCTGTGCTTAAAAATTCCATAATCGGCTTTGGAAGAGGCATTGGTTTTCCCGATTATTGGTTAAAGAATTTAAGTTGCGGTGTACGTAAGAGCGCGGGGTATATTTAAGAAAATTTGGCTTAAGATTCCTTTGAAGTCTGTCCCTCAGTTCGCTCTATTCATCATCGTCATCTTCCCAATATCCCTAATCCCTATACGTTGATCCCTTCTCTCTCTCCCACTCTCCCTATCGTGTCAGCTACGCATCCCAACTTCACCCTCCTTCACCCCAGCTATATCCTTACGAGGGAAGAGGGGATTCTCACCCCTATCATGCATCATTTGACCTCGAACCCTGTCCCACTCTCACTCCTCGTTTCCAAGGGTGACGCTGTTATCAAAGGAAAACCCTTCTCGGATGAGCTCGGTCCCCAGTCTCAGATCCCGGTGTACACCACCTCCCGTCCTCCAGTATCGCCATCTGAGGACCGTCCATCCAACGCCGTACATCCTCCCCCCTTTCCCCTGCTTCTTCTACCCTTTGTGAAGGTAAGGAATGACCCCTGTAACCCTGTTTCCCACACCCGTTCCCCGAACCCTCCCCCGTCTATCTTTCTTAGTCGTGCGCCCTCGGACGGTCCTAGTCAGCCTTCTACAGAATCAAATAATTCTCTGAACTCCCGTTTGAGAGCTTCCACTGGCATTCAGGCGCCCGGGCCCTAGATTACTAAACAGCTAGAATGCGCAGAATAGTGAGTGTTTGCACATACTATTAAGAGCGATATCCCAAGGTCATTGTGTACTCTCTGAGTAGTGTTTCACATTAAGTGTACCTTATTCCTTAATAATTTAGAAAGTTGGACTTAACGTCAAATGAATTCACCTAATTTTTTATTTTCGCCACCGTTTTTTGCCAAAGTTTAGCTTTTTACTAAAATTAGAGACAGCTATATATCAAACATTTATGTTACATATTTTATCCAGTTTTATGGTTGAGGACTCCTGAGATCATTGTGCAAAATATGTCATCTACATGATTAATTAAAGGATGAAATAGATATTCTACTTACTCAAGTTTTGAATATTTCTAATGATTCTTTTTCTTGGGTAGTAATTATAATAAAAAGCAACTTTTATGTATCTTTGGATTAAGCCTTACATATATGTTTATACTTTTGTTATTACTGTTTTACGGGCTCTTAAATATAAATAATGATTTTCTTTTTCATTTTTGTTCATACAACTTGCTAGGAGATTTAATCGGCGTTGCATTGGAATTATCCCATAGCGTCTCTGTTCGATCTATCTAAAAAATATTTACTGCCATTCATTATGGCGCTAAGAACGTTAATCGTGGCCTCGCATCATATCAATTAATGTCGGCTTGACGTGGTATCATTAATCTTTAAAATTTTATCTTACCAAAAATATCAACCTCAATACGTTTCTGAAGACAAAATCGGGATGAAAATAAAATCTTACTTTAATTCCACTTAGACTAATTCAAATTTGCTTTTCTAAGAATTATATAAATTATTAGCTTCATTTTAACTCTGACTATACCGGTGCGCACGTTTTCCTCTAGAAGTTTACGCAGACCTGTTATTCCTCCGTCTTTTTACTGATTCCGGTGGAGAAATGTATCTGTCAACTATGGGAAGAAACGCAGAGGATTTCCAATAGTCCGCGTTAAATAAAATTTAAAAAAATAGAAGAAAGAACTTTCGTTTTTTAAGCATTTAATTCCCGGGAGAATTCATCCTTGGAGGAAGATTAATTATGACAAACGACGTGTCATTTAAAATTTATAGGTTTCGTTTTCATAAATTTATTATATCCTGTTAATTAAAAAGTTGAACAATTAATGGATTCTCCCCTCTGAGTGACAAGTCTTAATTTTTTTATCCTTAGGTAATTATTTTAATTACGTCGCCAGAATGTGCGTGTCCCAAACCCAGAAGTTAATTTTAAATAAAAAGAAGGTTACGTGCTCAATCGAGCTGTTTCGCATTCCTATCCCGAAGGATGACACGCGAGGCAGTGCAGTTCATTGTGAGTGCTGACGTGCTCGTGCGGGAAACTCAGTTAAGATCATGAAAGGGTTCCCCACCTAAGGTAGGCATTGTCTTTTGAGTTCATAACGCCACACTTTCCCCTCACAGGAGGGAGCATCATCATTGTTTCACCTACCGATTATTCCGATCCCACGCATCCAGAATTCGCCGTTGCGCAATTCACGTCCCCGCATCCTAATAATCCTTTATAAGCTCCCAACGCTTTTTTCGCCCCCCCCTCGTCATTCCACCCCTCTTATCCGTTTAATCTTTCCCTCTCCACTTCAAAAAGCAGGGAGGGGAAGATTCACTTTTTTTACATTTCGGCTTCGCCGCGATGCTTCGCCCCGACACCCCCTAAGCCCCACACCCCTGTCCACCTCACCCCCTCTCAAACCACCTCCCCAACTGCTTTTTGAGAATTCTCTTGTTCCACGCGCGCCTTTCCGCCCCCCCGTATTCTTTCTTCCTTTCTCCCCCATGCCATCACCCCCTTCCCGATTAATCCCATTACGACGCGATGGAATTCGCCGACCGCCAACCCCGAGGAGGAAACCCCACCACAAAACCCACTCCCATCCGCCCACTCACTCAAACCTTCCAAAAGGCTTAAGGATCAAAGACTCCACCCCACCTCAATGCATTGTTCGCAGCGGCCTTCTCCGCGGAAAGTGGCGCCAACTCCTTTTCAAAAATCCTCGCCCTCGTTGTCGCGTGATTGATGACATCTCCTAGCGAGCTTTCTTCGCAATTGACCTTTTCTAATCGTATTTCGCCTTCCAGACCGGATTGGGGGAGGGGAATTTAGGAGTTTTTGAGGCGAGGCAGGGGGAGGAGTTAGAGTTAGTTTTCTCTTTTCATTGTTTTTGGCAGTTACGCCGCTCCCGACGGCAGTTTTCGGCACGTTAATGAGTTCTCGCTGCTCTCTGCCGCTATCTCGAGGCATTTGCTTTGTTCTTGAAACTTATCGACTAGCAAAGACCTTCCTAAATGAACGCCACACGTTTTGTGCTCCTCTTCCATTGTTTGTCGGCGAGGCGATAAACTGATGAAGTGTCAATATTTACGTTTATACAAAGAGCTGCCTGTGCAGGACTACGGTAGTTCAATACGATACTGAGATTGATAATGCCGAGGAAAATGCGAAAGAGAGATCATCGCTTCCACAATTAATTGTATAATTAGTTAAATTAATCTCTTTGTAAATTCTATCGAGTGAAAATACTCATAATTATTCCTCATCTCAATGAAAACTCACTTTAACTGGAGCGTAATTGAACTATTATTAATGAACATTTTTAAATATATGTTCGATGGAATGTATACTTCTAATCAAAGCAGTATTTTCTGCTTGTTTGCTAATAGTCCAAATTTGGTTGGGTAGATATTTCAGATCTTTGGGTAGATTCAAATGAGAGAGCGAGACAAGGAATATCGGAATCTTCTTGCATATTTTCTATTTTGATCCTCAGATGGCCAAGGTCTTTTCCAAATTAAAAGATGAGTCTTTTAAAGCTGTTGCTGTCAATTTGTCCCTGATATTCCCATGCAGAACTTATGAGGCTAAAACTTGAGAAAATAATCCAGCTAACAGTTTATTTAATGTTTAAAATTTGAATATAAATACAATAGATTTGTTTTGAAGTATCGTATATTTCTTTTAAAAAATCTTTTTATGTTAGCGGACATTGCTGGCATTTTAATTGAAATAGCTGGTTGTCTCTGTTGTGACGCCAGTGGCTTTATTAGTCTCCTCCCGAGGAACTCACTCATATTATTTGCAGAATTTTCCAGTTGTGAAAATATTATCTTCATCTTATCAATATTATCTCCTTAACCATACTTTCCGAATATTTAACTTGAATATTGTTTGATTGTGTTATTTCAAGGACTAAAAAATAATTTTTCGACCTCTTTTGTTTGAAATTCTCTTTATTGTCGACATTTTCACGCCCCCGCACTTGACCCAGCATTTTTTATTAATCCGCAAGGATTGATATTTCCGTGCTCCTCCAAATTCAAGCTAGTGAAAAAAATTTCATCTCCAAGTTTTCTTCCCTTCTCTTCCGCAGGTCATCTTTTTTATTTCTTCCCAAGAAAGAAGGATCGGAAAATTTTCTCCAATTTCCTGGTCGACACCATTCAGTTTTCTTTCCTACTTTTTACGCTCGCCAGCTGCTCTCCTACGCTGGCATTCTTTCTTTCATCTCCGGCTCTTTGCACAAGAAGGGCAAGAATTTGTGATCTTAGTCCAATACTTTTCTACGTTGAGTATGAGCTGCCCGCTTGTCTTCTGTTGCCTTCGTCGAAGGCAGCCCGGTCTCAATGGTCTTACCCAAAGTTTGGAGGGCATTAGTGAAGAGAAAGTCTAAGAAGCAGAAGGTTGGAGATGAGACGTCTCATGTTTCAAGGTCCAATTGTTTCATTCGACGCAAAGTATTCCCAAATGTTTTGATACTTTGGTTTAGGAAATGATCTCTCACAAATTGTAGAAGTCACTCAGGATAAAAGGGATAGAGTTCTCGTAATTAGCTCCGTATATATACTTCTCCAAGGGTTATTTACAAAATAAACTCAGTGTGTATTCCTTGAAATTTCTTCAGGAGTCCGGCATACTGTTAGGCTCGAAATATTTAACATATTTTAAAATATATGCTTATCCCCTGATCTTCCTCTCGTCCCCGTGATTCGTGCAAATATACTTACACCCAGTTTCTCTTTCCTCTTGCTGTCAATCAACAGTCTCAATCCATCATTAATTAAAGTATTTTTTCAACTACTAAAAATTGCCTCTCATAAACAGTTATTTGTAGACTGAGTGATTATTTGGTAATCTTTAGGTACCTAATTATTTTCACCAAAGGTTACTGTTTATCTTTGATAAAAACGAAAGAAAATACTAAATCGAGGCGGAAATTTAATCGGCGATCAAGCAATGTTTAATGTTGATGAAAATTGGCCCTTAGTGCCAAAATAACAGCTTTGTTTGTTGATGAAGTGAAGGCTTTAAAAGGGTAGTAGCGAAATAAGTATATGTACAATTAATTTTGCGCGAGGTCAATGGGTCTCGAAATCTAATAGCTAGAGCAGGAAATTCCAGTCAGCGTTGCTCACATTAAATCCGAAAATTTTCCCTTAAATACACTATCATAACGCCATTGAGGAACTATTAATTAAATCATTCGTTATCATGTTTTGATAATGTGCTCGTGGTTTCATTACAAATGGAAAATAACCTGAGCGTATGGTTCTCGTTATCCTTCACGCTTCAAAATCATTCGCCGCACTAATCCAGACAAATCGCTCCTGTAATAGGTTAAAATCGCCTCAGGGATTACTGCATAGTGTGCTCGTGGAATCTCTTCCCATTTTTCACAATGAATCCGCCATCCGGTTCCTCCGTTCAAGTGGTCTCGAACATTTGCTTGCATATGAAAAGAAATGTCCCCCAGGGAAATAAGAATGGTTAGCGTCGGGTGTATGCTTGTTTTCAAATAGTGTCGAAAGTACGCTCTGCCTGGATGCGTCGCTCTATTCAGAAAAAAATATTTAATCCTATTGAATACTCTAAATGCCCCTGAATTCTAATCGCGGGCGTGTACATCGCTTGCGGTCTCGTGTGCCATATGGAATAATGTTTTTGGCCACTATTTCCCGTCTGAAGACTGCGAGAACGCTCGATGTATTACAAATATGGAGGTTTTCAAGCGTGTGTCCCCTCATAATTACCTCGCCCTCAATCCTTCCGCCTTCCCTTTATATATTTCCTTTTACTTCCTGATTTCATTCTTCTCTTATTTTCCCAACCCCTCTTCCCTTTCTCTTTCTCCTACCTCTCCTCTTCTCCACCCCCTGCTCTTCCCGTCTCACGAATCTCCGAGCCGAGTTCTCCCTAATCTTCGATTCCAATCTTAACCTCGATATTTCCATTCCTCTGCGCAATCGTTTTCCTTTGGCCACTTCAATCTTCTCGCTCTCAGCGCTTCAAACGACAGCTCAACCAACCCTCCCTTCTCCACCCTCTCTCGCTCTCTCTTCAGTGATGCGAGATAAAAAAAGAGAGTGAAGAATGGGTACGGGAAGAGAGGGGAGGCTGTAGAGAGGGAGGAAAACTAATTTTCGTCCACCGAAGACGTCCCTCTTAAAATGAAAAAGGAGGGTTTTCACCCTCGTCAATCTGCTCCATTCGAGGGTGGGCGAGGATTCAAGGGGTGGCCGGGTGACTCGTCGTCGGCGTACGGGGGTTGATTCCCGAAGGACGGCCACGGCCCGTGGACCCTCCCTCCCTCCCTCAGAAGACTTTAAGTACTAATGCAATTAGTCGCTTCACCGCCATTTCGGTCCTAACCTTATGAGCTTCGCCTTTCATCTTTCCTACCTCTCTCGTCATATTTCCCCTCCTTTTGATGTCTTGATGCTCTTCCTTCCATCCTTTGTCCCCTTTTACATCTGGTCATTTTTTTCTTCGCGGAGGCAGCTGGACATTCTGAAAAGAGGTATTCTGGAGGATTGGGGTCGCGCGCTGAAAAGGAGAAATACCTTGGTGTATGTATTGGGGTCGGAGTTTATAGTTGCTCGAGGTTTTTCCATCAATTCCAGACTTGATCCTTTGACATTATTGATTTCTAAATTACGGGTAGACTGTAATGCATTGATTTTCTATGAAAAGATATTATTTACTCCTGATTTAATTTTGGTTCTTATTTATTTGTCTTTCAATGAACATAAAAAGCACAAATAATGTCTTTAAATTCGCATTTAAGGGCATTAATAATCAACAAGAACGGGCTCTATGGCGGAGAAATACCACTCCTTAGATGAAGGAAGGATTAAATCAACCGGGGGGGAATTCGAAGTAACTGCCTTAAGATAGGGAGGCAAGGCGTGACGGAATATTTTGAATAAAATTAAAATACAGGAAAATACAATTTACTATCAATTATCTTAATGCTAAGGTTTAGAAATTTAAAATTTGTCGGAGTTGGAACGAACTTTGAGCTCAAATATTTTTCAGAAATACATCATGATTCACCATATTCAATTGATTAATGATCAGAGTAAAACGTATTGTAATGTATAATAAACCGTGCCTTAGAAGCAACTGAGGATCGTCGAGACTGAAAATATTGTTGAATGATAGCTACTGTACTGATCACCTCCGCTTGTTTAGGATTTGGTATAAAATAATGATCCTACGTCACGTATATAAATTCTTTCATTAGCTGTAATCATGTTTCAAGTATTTTTCTATAAGGTTTTATATAGAATATTTTTATTGCTTCAATAAATGTTTAAGGAGTGCTTTCAGTAAGGGGTTTTTAATTCAGTTCTCTAATAGTGCAAATATGTAAATTATAATCAATTTACAGCGCTAGTACCAGATAAGGAGTTGATTTAATACTCTATGAAATTTCTATTTATAAGCAAACACGTTTAATATCCTTGCTAAAATGATGACAGATAGGTAAAAGTTTGATTAGCAAGTTTTATGTAGAAGAGTATATTTAAAATTCCATATCTTCTCCGTAATTCAGCGAAGTATTGTTAGCCAATTAAAATGATTCAGTCACCAACAATAAAGCTAGAATTCTACTTAAATTATTTAAAGTCACGCTTTTCTATCTGTTGGATGAATCAGGGATTAGTCAATTGATTGAAAATGGCATTTCATGAATGTGCGGCTAAATTTATGCAGTAGCGATGAAAGGAACGTAATTTGTTTACACGTGCATGAAGCGTGCGCACCATCGCTGTATTTTTGATTAATCAAACTTAAACAATACCAGCTAATTGTCTTCCCCATACACGGCCGCTTTCCCAACTATCAATCAATAGAGAGATTCTTGGCTTTAAATTGCGTTGCAAACGAGCCTACTTCGAGGCTTTTGGTATGCCTTGTCTTGGTGACGACATTTCAAAGAATTGACTGATTGTCGTACTGTTCGCGATAAATTTAAACAGACGATCCCTTCTATTACTTTCAAAATATCACACAATTAATAAAAACTTTCTGGAGTTGTTATTATAAAAGAGCGCTTTAGTTGAATACAATGGCTATTTGTTAGAATTTTTCCTTCGTGTTGCTATATGTCGTGCTTCATTCACTAGATACTAAGTTATGCTACATGTATGCAGTTTGATTGCTAGGTTTATCAGGGCTGTTTTCTTTAACGTTTTGTGAATACAGATAAGGCATGGCTATATCTTGATAGGAATGACTTCATCTGAGAATTTTACTTCATATTTCCTCGGGATACCCCACCTCTTAATTCCAAAATGAAGAAATATTTTCCCTTCGCCTTGATCTGCCCAGTGCCTGAAGGTGCAACAGCGCGGAAAAATCCTCATTGGGAACGAGGCTCTTAATAAATATGCATGCGCAAATGCGTGGCGACGAGCAATAAAGTCCCTTTAACAACCTGCGGAAGCCTCTCGGCTTCCGCAGAGAGGCTTCCGCTCGGCCCTCGCCACCACCCGTAGTGTTACGTCAACGTGTCTTCGAAAGTTCCTCTCTCTCCTTCGCTGGCATGGGAGGAGAGGGAGGCAAGAATAAATGCGGGCTCCCCCGTCGTGCAATCATTTGCTCTTCGAAACGCTTTCATTTAGGAGCGAGCTCGCGTTAAGTGCACCTGCGCTCTCTTTTTCTCCCACTCTCCCACTATCCCCATTTCTCTTTCTTCCCCTCCCCCCCCCCCGCAGTCTTCCATTCCCCCCAGGCAATCTTTCTCCAGCGGCGGTCGGGCCCATCCCTCGCGCTCTCGAATCCTACTGCCCTCCCCTCGCCGCTGATAAGCCAAACCTCGCCCCTCAAGCCTCCGGCCCTGATACCCCCTTCTGTGACCCTCCAGTGCCCCATATATGCCACCTCCTCCCTTTCTCCCTCCTGATCCATCGGAGCCCCACGCTTCCAAACCCTTTAAGCCTGCTGCAGTGGGCGGTGTGACTCGCCCACCGCGCGCCCCAAAGGGTTCCCACGCGTTCCACGGGCTCCTCGTCGCACACTGTCCCGACCGCTGTTGCTTCAAATTCCTCTCTGCGTGGTGTTTCCACGGGGGACCGATGGACAAGATTTCTGAGACGTTCATTCCGGTGCCTTGATCTTCTCTTTATCCTCACGGGAATCCTCAAAAAAGTTATTCATTTACGGAGTGAAAATATTTCTCGTGAAGCTTAAAACGTATTTAGTGAGAGACTCCTGAATTTAAAGTGCACGTGTTGGTGTCTTTAGGAAACTGGGCTCCAAATAAATGGTTTGAGCAGGCATTGCGGAGTGTTCTGGCAATCTAACACTCCGTGTGGTTGGATGGAGTCAAAAACTCCCCTTTCCTCATTTAATTTATGGGCACTTACCATCACATTGAGATGACCTTGCGCATTCCGTCTTTCTCTTGCTAACCATTCTCCAGATTTATGCTTGAAACCAAAATTGCTATGTAAATGAAATATCCATTACTTCAACGTTATGAAAACAATAGGGACATATTTTAGGTTCCAACTGTCATTACCACATTAGCCAAACAAGGGATTTTTTAAATCCTTTATATGCTTTTCCCTTTGATGCATATAAATCATCTCCAAAATAGCGCTAGGGACATAGGAAGGGCGCATTACCCGTTATTTATTTATTTTTTGCATAGCTCTGCGGTTTTTCGAATCTGTTCATGTGACGATGTGGATCGCCTTCTCAGAACTTTATAATTCACGGTGGCTATTTTTCATCCCCTTTTCCCCAGTGACCACCCCACTGTATAATTTGTCCTGCTTCACCGCGCTCCGTCCACTCCAATGATTGGAGTTATTCAATCCATCCCTGAGGGTATCGTCTAACATCCTTTTGATTGTAATTCAAAAGCCAGTGAATAATGGATGCCGTTCAGTAAAATTAAGTAGAATATTGTGATATCCATGATTACTAAGAGAAACTTTGCAATATTCCTCAATTACGTAAGATATTCAATGATACATTATATTTATAAGGTTTTTACCTCAGAAGGTAGAATTCTTAAATCGGAAATAAATAAATTAATATAGAAAAATGAGTGCTTACTTCAAAGTGCTAGTAAATGATAGAGGGCATACCTTAGTTTTCTGCACTCATGTTTATCCCGAGTCACCCTTTTCCATCCAATGGCTAGTATCCTTTTTCATTTAATCTCCGCTCGTGATTTCTTGCTGGAAATCATCGGATCACCACCGCATTCTTGTACTTGTCTCTTTGCTGTTCCATTCAAGCCCTCAAAGTTTTGTTTTTCGAAGTAAATAATTAATGCATCCCCAGGACATGTCCTTCAAACTCACGAAAAATTGTTCCCTCTCCGATTAGACTCATCATCCTGCACTGGGAAGTCTGAAATCTCCCACACCTGGAGAAGGCCACTCCGCCGCTGCCGCCGACGGCCCCCTTTAGAATGCGAAATTCCTCGTATCTCCTCCCATGCCCACCGGTATAGCTGCTCCATCCCTCCCGACCCCTCTTCCCTCCGTCGCCGCCGCTCCGGGCTCTTCCTTGTAACCCTCACCCTCTCCCCCCCTGCTCCTGATACCTGACTTCCCTCGCTTCCTCCCTCCCACTTCTCACCCCTACTACCCAACCTCTTTGTTCCCCCTGCTGTCTGCGCCGCTATTAGCTGCTCGCTGTTTACCCCCGTAGATCGCATATGTACACACACGGGCACACACACACATGGGGGCGCACAAACACACACGCTGGTCTCCGCTCACACAAATGAATTCACCACACCGCCAGTGGCGTCGGAGCTGGATCTCCTCCACCCCCTGACCTTCCTCCCACCCTGGTCCCACCAACTCCCCCTCGCTCCTGAACTTTCGTCGTCGTGCCCTCATCCCTCCTCTCACCCCGACCCCGCCCCGCCCTTCCCTCCCTTCTCTCTATCCCCCGGACCCTCCCCCCCTCATCTCCTCCTCCTTACTTGGTTATCCTCTCTGTACACAGTTGCTCTTCCGAATTTCAAAAGAGGGCAACGTCCGGGACGGGGGTGGGCGGGATCGAGGGCCTTAATTGAAAACGCCCCTTAGCGAAGGTCTTGGGATTTTCGGGTTTTTCATTTGCGGATTAACGATACTCCGTCGTTGATAGCGACTATTGTTTCCTTAGGACGGCGATTAACTTTTAAATATTACATCCTTGATACTTATTTTATGTTGAGGCTTTCTATGGGCTTTGCGCTGTTATGACGATACTCTCTAAGTAAACACCTCTGGCTCGTGTTATTTTTTTTAGCGAGTCTTCGTCCAAACTTGTTGTATTTAGCAAATAGCTATGGAGCAGAAATCCAGTTAACCCATCATGTCCTCGGTGCTTCTTCTGGAGGAGATGCAAATTACTTGAGGTTGAACACACTTCTTTGCTGATATTATGCGAGACATGAAAATAGTATCTTTCATTTTAAAAATATTGCGTCCTTGTATTTCATTGGTTCTTCATTGCTCCATCCCTGAATTACTCAGTTAGATGAAGCGTTAATTTAACCATTCTCTCAAATTTCAGGATGATCCATTTTCTTTAGTCTTTTTGGACCCGAACTGGGAAAGCATTAAATGACCTCAACTGTATCTATATCCATTCCCTTTCGCCCATGCTTTGTCAACCCTTTTCACGTACGTCCTCATCGCAGAGTTTGCACTCTCGACTGGTCGGAGCCGTTGCGTGTTTTGCGAAGAAAGAGGGGGAGACGTGAAGCAAAATGGAAAAGGACGACGGATAGATGGATATGCGCACAGACAAAGCGAGAGGAGGGAATGTGAAGCTGAGTCGGGGGATGGCGACCGGTCATGAGCCTCCGGCGCCGCAGGCCAGAGTCTCATTTGAACGCCTTTGTTCGTTTTCGGATGGGATGGTTAGGAGATTTAAGGGAATAAAGGGAGAAAAGGGGGGAGGGAGGGAGAGAGAGAGAGGCCGTTAAAGGAGAGAGAAAGGAGTAAGAGAGTGAGAGGCGTTTGGGCGTAAGGGTGGAAGGGCGGCACGGGCGAGTGAACAGAGGAAAAATTGTGCTAAAGGAAGAGAGAAAGAGAGGGTAAGGAGTGTGGACCGGGAGGAAGAGGAGGAGGAGGTGATGGAGGGAGAGGGAGGGAAAAAGGATCTGGAAATGGGTTAGGAGAAAAAGAGGAGGGTGGAGGAGGTGGTGGTGGAGGGTGTGTGTGGGTATAAAAGGGGGAGCGAGGATGGCCGTAGGGAGAGGGAAGGAAGGAATTGAGAGAGAGGAGTCGCATGCGGGAGGGGGGGTGGGCCGTGGGGGGTGAATAGGGGTATGGAGGACCTCTCTCCGTGAAACCGTGCGAGATAACCAATCAATAAGGGTTTTAGATGGAGGAGAAAGAGGGAAGGGTGAGGTTGATTTCCCGGGACCTTTCTATCCTCTCCCCCCTCTTTCCTTCCATCTTCATCATTCCCGCTTCATTTCTCGTTTTTCGTCTCTATTCACTCTATCGCAATCGTTCTTTCTACAGCTTCTTCATTTTATCCCCCCCCGCACATATCTCGATTTTTCTTCCCGTTTCGTATTGCTCTTCTTTCCCAATGATCAATATATAGGCCGTATAGCTTACAGCTAAGAATAGATGATTTATCATTTCCTTGATAATAGTATTAATGTTGAAGCTCCTTTTCAACATAAAATTGTTAAAGTTTTATTAATGTAAGAATCAATATTTGAAAGAATTTCTTTCAAGTATGAAGTTCAAGTGGTCTATTTGTAGGCTCATCCAAATACGTTGAATTTTAATTGGTCCCAAGATTTTTAGGCACTGAACTTCATTAAATAGTTAGCGGATTTTTAAACCTTCAAAAATTCCCTGAAGCAGATTTTCAATGCATTGGAATTTTAAATTTTCAAATTCACTTTTCCTTAGGAAATACAAATAATTGAGTAGTGTGTACATTTTCTGGTATCTTCATTCAAAATGATTTCAGAAATAAAGGTTTCTTACAATTCCGGAGTAACTTGCATTTGAATTTGTGATAACTATATGTAATATTCTTTCTGAAGATGGCGTGAGATATACAGGTGTGGATGTGCAGCTCAACTAAACCATGTGGATGTGCAGCTTAACTAAGACATGGCACCACCGAAGTTATCTGGAGAGTTTATATGAGATTAGGGGTTTTTTGTACAATACGTGACGGCAATTAAAGAAAAAGGTTGTTCCCTACGCCTTTACACTCGCGGTCGTGTTGGGAGAGGGAGAAAAAAGGTTTTTGTTGAAGCAGATAACAGTCCACTCTTCCTAAATCACCATGAGACGAGGGTCGGAAAATATGGTATTGTCCAGGAACTGAAAATGTGAGGGTCGAACATTTTGTTCTATATACGCTAAGCTTTCTTCTGCTCCCTCTGGTTAGTGAGCGTTTCTTGGTTGTTTTTGCATATCAGCCGTTTTAACCTAAAAAGGAATACAAATATTCATTTAATTTTTCTTAACATCATAGCTTGTCTTTGGCATGCCGTTTACCATATATATTTCCATAATACCCTAGAAAAGTTTACCATATATTTTTCTATAATATCCTTGAAACGTTTACCTTATATTTTTTCATAGTATCCTAGTAATGTTTCGGTGAATTCTTTGTGGATTTATGTCAGTTTGAGGAGTTGGAGATAAATAATTGCACTAGTTGTTTAAAAATGGAGACATGACTTGACTGCTGGAAAGAGGAGGTTTCTTTTCTTGCTCTTCGGTCACCTTTGCTTGTTCTCGTTTTTCATGATGCCTTTGGCATTTCATGTTTCCCTGGGGCCCAACCGCCAGAGTTCACGCAGCACTCATGCCCGAGGTGGGACTTGAACCCGTAACATTTAGACCAGCCTGCGAGTGGGTTACCCATCTGAATCATCTTCCCGTCAATCTATTCTGAAGAAGACATTCTGTTCTTATCAATATGGAATGTTTTTTCCTTTATGAATTCCGTTTATTCATATAATAACATTTTGTGTAACTTTTGAGCAGTTAAGCTGACTTGTTTAGTTGATCGTGATAAATTTTTCTTTTTCCAAGAGGGTTTTGTCTTGCTTGAAGTGATCGGTAACGTAATGCTCTCATTCCATCCTATGTTTCAATCTTTTTCGCTTAGAGAAGATGATGAAAGGCATCTGTCCAAGCTTTTTCGCAAAAAGAAGAATGCACACATTTTATTCCCATCCCTCAGCTTCTGGAGGAAAAAATGGAGGAGGAAAATCCATTTTACGCTACCCTTCCACTTCGTTCTGCTGTCAAATTGGCTTCCGTTGAATACACTAAATACACGTTCAAAGAAGAAAGTAACATTCCTCTTTTAATGCCGACATCTATCATTCTTCCACGTGTCTTCTCCCTTCATATCAATTTATTATTGTTTTTTTTTCTTCCCACATCCCATCTCTCCCATGGCATCTTTACTTTGTTGCGGGCATTCCATACTACCATTCAACCCTACCGACCGAATCTAGCGGTGCCCTCTCCATCAATCGTTTCTAAGATAGCTGATTTTTATTTCTCTTAAAGTTTTTACATTGAGCCTTATCGCAAGAATGCTGGTTCTCAAGTTCACCCGAACGACGGTGTGCGAGTTTTTCCAGCTCACCGCAGTTGTTTCTTTTCAAATTGCTCTTTGTGGTATATCAGACCTTGGTTTTTGGATGCTCCAAAAGGAAAATGATCCGTCATGTTATTCCGCAGAGAGGGACAGACTGTGGTACCAATAAAGAGCATCCATGTTTTTAAGATTTATTCAGCGACACAATTCCTTGGGCTAATCATTGCATACATCACCCTCCAAGACAACGAGACTTTCTTTTCTGTAAGTTTATTGTGTATTTTTCATATTTTTTTGAGGAATACCTAATGCTGAAATGATTAAACTTTGATATGCCATAATTATTGATTTTAAACAAATAAGGTAATGATTGGGTAGTTAAACTGTGACTAAATACAGTTTTTAGTTGGTATTTTGATATATTTACTGTCAATGCAAATGTTCAGCACTGTATATGATAAGCGTGTGCGTATGTAAACTGAATGTAGTATGTCACAAAATCGTTCTGTTTAGTTTGTTCTTTAATCTCTTTAGTTCAAGTTTCCTCGCAATGCAACCAGCATTATAAGCACAATTTTTAGGCACTGTGATGTCTAAATTTCGACCATATCAAGTCACCATGCCCTTCCGTGAACCTTGTACACTTCCTTTCAGTTCGTTTTCAACTTATTTTATTTTCCATTTCCTCTCGTCGCCCATTCTAAGCATATAATAGCATTCTGTCCCTCTTCCAAGCCCGACGTTTTCCCTCCCTGCCCGCCCCGCGCCATGTCGCTCACTCCCAACCCTCTAGCACTCCCCTCACCCCTCCATCCCCATCGCACACTCCCTCTTTCTCCCAGCACACTCTCCGTCCATTATCCCGCCTTATTGATTGAGCCGTCCTATGAAAAAAATCGCTGTTTTTTGCGCCATCGTCAGTCAAACTTTTTTATATCGCCTTCGATGTTATTTTTCATCCGTCTTTCTTCCCTCGGCACAAAGCTTTCTCCTCCCCACCGTCCTCCTTCCTACACTCCTTCAAGATGGGAGTGAGAGAGGGTGAGGGAGAGAGGGACTTCTTCCTCAGCTCGCCTTGTCCTTCGTCCCACAAACCCCTTTCTCCTCCCCCTCCCTCCAACGCCCCACCCTCCTCAAATATAACCCATCGCTCAAGTTTTACAATCCCCCGTTCGCCTACTCCCCGCGTGCTCTTTCGTCTGCCTCCCTGCTTTCCTTTGCTCGGGCGACGCCGTCGGCTTCATAATCCGCGGATCCCACGCCAGCAGTCCCCTTCCCCCCCTCCAGTACGAGGAGGGAGGCAGGCGTGCGTAAGAACTTTCGGAAAACAGTGTGCTGTGCGCTGCTACTCATTCTCCTTCGTTCGCAATCGGAGTGATCTCGTGGAGCGGGTCGCCCTCCTCTCTCTGCGACCCACTCCTCTCCGCCCCATCGCTCCCTCCCCGTCCTCGTGTGCCTCTAATTCCCTTCCTGTTCCCTCCCCATGCCCCTCACCCGTGTCGTTTTCTTTCACTTTCATTTCACTCCTGTTTTAAGTTTTCATTTGACGAGTGGGACTAAGTTGTTCCTCCGCCCCTCTTCGTTCTCATGTTTTTCTGCTCTCGCTTTCCATTCCGTAACCCGTACCCACTGCGAAGGCGTAAAAATATTCTCGGAAGAATTCCTTTCAAAATAATACGAAGATGTCAGTGCTCGCAGCGTTTTCCTCTCGCTATACCTTCCATCGTCCCCGTCTCTCCTGTCGTCCCCACATCTTTCTTTAATTTGTAAGGGAAATCGATTTAAAATCTGTGCGTCCTCCGCCGTCTGTGAAATCTTATCCATGTGGTAAAAATAGGGTGTGGAATGAGACTTGGATGCTATTCATATATATTATATTCGTATTTTTTGTGGGAAAATGCCCGGCAGATAGAGATTTAGTTTCGCTCAATAGTTTCTTTCCCTTTGAAGGGCGAAATATAATCCCATTCGACTGGTACTTTAATACCATCATTCCGGTTCACGATGAAAGTTTTTCAAATCACATTAGGACGTTTTCAGAAACTTAGTCCAATTCCGTTACTCGATCGAACGGACGTGCAGAAATGTGGTGGTTCGTGGTCCTTTTGGGAAAATATAAGATATTCTGTGGACTGCTGATTTTTTTTTCGTGAATGAATCATCTATCACAATGCACTGTGGAAGTTTACACAAATTATTAACATTCTAAAACCTTTGAGTTCAACGGAAGTTATCCTTGAAATGCCATTAAATCTCTGACGCAACGTGAATTCTAAAGTCAAAACGATTCCGTTTTAGATAACATTTTACTTGTATTTTCATTTCATAGTGTCTTCCTGAGCAACAAGAGTTACTGAAGTCTCAGTAGTTTTTTAGTCTACTTCTTTTGTCTCTTTTTTGTTACTTTCTTTATTGCTTTAAATATTACTGTACATAACAGTTGCTGAAAAATATTTTGCCTGCACAGTTGGAATTTTTCTCGATCCATACCGTTTACAATGGGACAACCAAATGCCGACATGATGCAAGAAAAATCATCTGTGATTATCTTTTATTGTTGATTTCAGAATTTCCAACCTCAAGCTTTTCCAGTCACATTTTTAGCACAATTGAATTGTGTCTCTCCGAAAAATTCGGAAATTACACAATTCAATTGTGTGTGTACTTTACCGTTAATTTTCGTAATTTGACTAAGGGGTACTTGATGGTTTTGATAGCCATGATTCATACCGTAGAGGGTTTTAGATAAGATGCTTTTCCGTCCAAAAAACTTTTTCCCTTCAGCGTCATCCCCTCTTCCAAACGTGGCAGCTCTTTTCCCCACAAACCAAATCGCTCCATTTAAATACTACTCCGCTCTTCCGGACCATATATTCCTCTGACCTTCTCTTCTCTTTCTCTCCTCCCTCAACCCCTGCGTCGCAGATTTTCCTCGTCCTCCACTTGTACATTCCTTCGTCTTTTGTCCTCAGTTGCGTCCCCTCCCCCCCTTCAGTACTTGTAAGAGGTTTTTTCTGAACGAGCATTCAACTTTAATTCCTGTTTTCCCGGTTTATATGCTGAGCCTGCAAATTTATCTGTTCCGCGTTATTCCAAAATGCTCTCCTCAGGTACTGTTGGCATTTACTAGACCGAGTAATGAAGAAGTTACACTTATTTCCTCAAGTCTCTGACAATTAATTGACCCGAAAAAGATAATTGGAATCGCGATGAATTATTTGGCATAACCTAATTCAACTCCGTTCGTTGGAGAGATAAGTCTTATTTGATATAATTCTTCATTTTTAATCGTAGTTCTCTCTGATGAAAGAAGTTGCGACGCTTCGAGAGGAAGGATCTTTGCCGCAAATATACCAATTTTTTTAATTCTTGGGTTTAGAAATTTTAAGCTAACTTAACTTGTTGATATTCCTGTATGTATCGTATGGAAATTTTTCATTTAGTCGTATTATTGTTTTCCTTCTAGACATTCGACGAGACGTGTTTCGCCTTTTGGGGGTGGGGAGGCCTTTTTCGATGGAGCAGTGTATGAATGACGTTTAGAATCAATGCGCTTTTGTTTTTCTTCCCTTCAGAGTCACCCTGTTTATTCAGGCCTGCACATCTCAAATTCTTCTCGTTTTCCCTTATTTTTTCCGACTATCTTCACATCTCCAAATGCTTTGCCCGAAACTTTTCGTTATTTCTCCACCCTCCGCTCATCCTCCCCCTTTATCCTTCCCCCTCGCAAGAATACACCCTCTTCTGGCTCCTATTTCACTCCCCGAATCTCGTTATCCTCCTCAACTCCCTAACTATCATCATTTTTCCCCGTCTTGTCGTCATCGACCTCCTCGTTTTCCTCCAAAAACAAGTGGAAATATTCCCCCGGCTTTCAAAACGTTCTCACCACCTACGCCCACTCGTCACCTTTTCAGTCGCACTCTCGCAGTCTTCCTTCATATGATACCGAATCATCCCACACCCCATAATTCTCTCATCGGTATCTTCCCTTTATATTTTTCATTCTTTTTATCACGTAAACTCATGCCCTACCATGCAAAACAACAAGTCTTGCTACTCCTTACATCTCCTTTAACGATTTGCTAGCCCACACATTACCCGTCGGGATTATTCATCCTCCATATTTTGAAGCATATTAATTTTTACCAATAAAAGCCTTGCATTACCTTGCCGAAATTTTTTTCACTATCCGTTTATGTCGCATTGGCGTAATTAATTTTATCATTCATTATTTTCATAGAGAAAAGGAGCTGATTTTCATCGAAGTAGGGCGTGATATTGTAACATTATTCGTCTTCGGTTATTCTTTATAGCTGACATAGGTCCCCTCATGGAGGTTGTTTTCCCTATAATTGCCGTTTTCACACTGACAATAAGTCAGGGCGGGATTCCCCTCGCCACGAGCCTCTTCTTTCTTGAGCCTAAAATTTATCGGTTCAAAGTAAATATTAGCTTCGGGATCTAAATAAATCGTTCCCTTTTGGTAGTCATTTCATATTTTTGCCGCAAATTATTATATATTTACACCCAAGCGCTATATCATCTTCAGTTCCCTCCATGCCATCCAGCTCGTTTACGCGCCTTCCATATCTCTCACTCTCTTTTCACTTCCCATTCGGTTTTCCGTTCTCCTCCATTTCCCCTCGCCCGCCCGCGGGAGCGTGCGTGTGAGCGCGTCTATTTCCCCCATCAGCCGGCAAAACCGCACCCAACCAAACCTTTACATGCGTCACTCATCCGCATCTCCCCACCCGGGCATTAACATCACACTCCCACGCCCTACCCCCCTTAACCCTCGAACCCGGCCCTCTGCCTCTTCTCGTGAGAGAAGTCACCACTCCACTGCGCTCCCCACTTCCTCCAATCCACCTCAGTCTCTCTCTCTTTCTCTCCCTCTCCGTCTCCCCTCACTCTCTCACTCGCAGTTCTCTTGCCCTGCCTGTCTCTCTCCCTAGTCGCATGTTATCGTGTCATCCCTCCCTGAGCCGAGCGCCCCCACCCTCTCCTCCCCATTTGCGATTCCAATCCTCCACCGACAACGTCCCCCGTTATCTCCCCTCTGCTTCCTCACCCGCCCTCCCATTCTTCCTCTCCTCTCCCGAGCCCTTCAATTCCCGCTCCACTTTTATCCCTCGCCCCTTTCAGCAGTATCCTCCTCCCCTCTCCCGCCCCATCGTCCTCCCTTTTCACCGGAGTCGGATCCGCCCGGCGCCTAACTGCTTCGAGGAGTGGCTGTGGCGCCCTCCCCGCTGCCGCCCAACCATCCATCTCTGGCGCCGCGCTACCTTCTTCCCCATCCTCCCTCCCCCCTCTTCCTCGAACTCTTCCCTTTCTCCTCCCCCATTCCCTTCCCTCCCCATTTCTTCCGAGATCTTCCCTCGCCGGAGTCCCTCTCGTCTTCTTTCTCGCCTCGGATATAATCCTGCCTCCCGGGGATAACTCATTGAGCCCCTGCGTCTTCGCGCATCCACATAACACTCATGCAGACGGGGAGAGACGAACGCAGGCACATGCCTTCATAGCTGTGCGAGTGTATCACTTCGAGTGTACGCGTGAGGGTATCTCGTGATCCCGGGCCAGTCGTCATCTTCCTTTTATTCCTAGAGAAGGGACGTTTTCTTCCGCCTCACGTATACGCTCTCCATGTATTCCTCATGGGGAGGAGGACTGCAAAGTGCATGTCTTACGACATACCTCGTACAGCATGAAACTATTTCTTTGGGCTTTACGGAATCCAGCTCTCGAGATCTAATGTCAAGAGTGAGCCTCCCTAGTCTTTCCCCTTTCTTCCCTCTTAGCCACCTTATATTTCGAGGTCTGGGTGGGGTAAAATCTTAGAGAGAGGTTAGGTCATCACCAATTCTTTCTGTGATGACGTGCGTACAAAATATCTTAAAGGCTCAGTATATTTCATGATTCTGAATGTAGCCTTGATGCGTATATACCTTCATTTTGAAGAGAATTTGAAGTACTTTAAGCACAGGGCATTACGCTTTTTATCACGCAGCTGTATACATTTTAGAGAGTGAGCAGCTGCCACCACTCTATCGCGAATATATTTCTGATATGTGAAAGAAAACTAATTAAACTTTGTGATCGATTTTCAGCTGTATTAGATAGAATATCCAGTGATAAAACTTGAAAATTTGATTAAATTATGGTAAATTGGCGATTTACATGTGCATTAACTCCCAGTTATCATCAGTTTTCGTTAAAACTGCATGCTCTTCATAGCTGGAAAAATACTGATGCTAAAAAACTTGTCTAACTGAAACAAAATGATTCGAAGAGACTAATTGATCTCATCAAAATTAAACAGGAATATATATCTTAATAACTGAACGGTCATTTTTATGTAAATTCTTAAGCTGTTTAACTTTGCAGTGTAAAAAAGGTATCTATCATTTGTTGATTTTAAATATCTCCTTTACTTACTTTTTTTTATGCCTAAAATTAGGATATTGAACACGGAGATACCTTAAACTTAACCAACAAATATCAACGAGGTAACTATAAAATTATTTTTGACAAATAACCCTGGGATACATAATTAATGCTCTCATATCTTAATAACTAATTATTATCTTAATCTTGCAACAGTCATATGAAATGTTTAAAATCAGAGGCATTTATTAAAATATACGCCTTCACATTTTCGCCAGAATTGCCTGTATCAGCAGGAAAACACATTAATGGAGTACAGTCGTCCTTATTGCGGGGGAACACAACGTATATGATTGAATAGAAAAAAAATATTGGGGCTCCGAATGGATCTTCTCCGGGAGTTATGGGAAACTTTCAAGTCATTCGGAGCGTGCATATCGGAAAGGGATGATTCCCTAGCGAAAGTGAAAAACGCGAACAAATGTCCGTGTCATTAGATCATCCCCCCGAATCGGCACGGCGACGACGGACTACGTGGGCTCAGTCGAATGGAACACGCCGATGTCCTTTCAGGTTGATTCAATACTGAAAACTACGAAGATTTCTTTCTCTCGCTATGAGTTCCTGCATTCTCACTCTCCACTTTCTTATTTCCTTCACCCTCAGTCGTTCATCTCTCGCGCTTGACTTCCCGGAACATTTTCTTAGCTCGCATCGCTGACCTCGTCATGATCCAGCTCAAATTCTCATCAACTTGTCATGCCCTTTTGAGTAAATGGTTGTATCTATGTGGCCTAAAGCAGTAAAGCAATTCATTATTAAGGTAATCGCTCTAAGCCATTTTCTAGTTCTTTCTGTTATCAGTGTTTTTCATCGGTTATCCTAAGTTGACCACGAAGTCATTTCATCGTAAAAACTCCAAATTTGCATACCCTAGAGGATAAACATAATCTAAGATTTTAACTTAAGTGTCTTAATTTATTCCGTGTACGTATCGAGATAGTTTTGTATGCTTGCATTTTTTTGGGTGGAATGACATTGAGATGCTCTATCATACAAACTCTGAATACATATGAGTATTTTCAGTCAATCTTTGCTGAATTTTATGGCGAAAGTTTCATGTTTATAAAGAAAGTTTACTACATGTGGAGGGAGACATGGTTTATAACTCTGGGATAATTGAGGAGAAATGCCGTGCGTCGTAGTTTCGTAGTCTATGTGCTCACTGCTCTCTAATTGTAGACTTAATAGACCGCTGCACGCTTCAGCATTTTCTTCGGTGCATTAATGACGTTTTTGGACAGATCAGTCTATCAAACATTACGACCAAGAAGTCTTCCGTGAGTTTTCAAAATGACTTAATGCATGACATGAGCTAAAGGCTATTCACCTGCTATTTCGAAATGAACTCTAATAATATACAAGGTGTGATCAAAACAATACAGGACTGATTTTATAACTTGTTTATTTCGACGGATATAGCTTAATCGAACTTGTCGCCCTCAAAGTACATGCCTTGGCTGACGACGCACCTTTGCCAATGTTTCTTCCAGCTCTCGAACCCTGCCCGGTAAGCCGCCTTAGGGATCCTCTTCAGATCCGCCGTACAATTAGTTTTAATGTCCGCAATCAGACGAATTGGCGCCTTTTCAAGGTTGATTTTAACTTTGGAAACAAAAATAGTCTGATGGAGCCACGTCTGGAGAGTAGAGTGGCTGCGGGATCTCGGAAGTTCCGGTTATGGCGAAAAACCCTGTCACGATCAGTGCCGTGTGAACCTGCGCGTTATCGTTTCTCCACATGTCCGGCCTCTTTCGGCTAATTGTGACCCTCAGCCTCTTCATAACCTATAAGTAGAAATTTTTGTTGACGTTTTGACCTTGAGGGACGTATTCGTCCTGAATCAGCCCTATCCAATCGAAGAAACACACCGCTAAGACCACGAGAGCCCGCCCTTTCCCGCGCCCCCCCCCCCCCACAGTTCGCGAATCTTCATCCCTCGAGGTTCTGCCCGATTTAAAACGACTACACCACTCAAAACAATAGCTATGACTCATTGCTTCATTAACAAAGGCTTGCTGAATCATTCCAAATGTCTCTGTAGCACTTTTGCCAAGTTTGAAACAAAATTTCACGCACACACGCTGTTCCTCTGGCTTCTTCATTGCTGCCGTTGCACGCGGCGACGAACAGGTTAAGACACGTACCGCTGCTGCTGTATAACGACCCGACGTTAAAAAACGCAACACCTCTCGTTTTAGTCGTCAGATGTGTCGCTAGATGGCGCAGTGTGTCTTGTTTCGATCCGTTGAAGGGTTTGCACAGAATAAAATCAGTCCGGTCTTTTTTTGATCAAATCTTGTGCCTTAAATTATTTCTAATGGAAAATTGATATGGACATGTTGTAGATGAAGTTAACATACCCAGTGAAGAGAATTTGTTCATTGAACTTTTCTTTTTTAATGAAAAGTGTTTACTTAAGCATAAAATTTTATCATATTATGAAATAATTTTATTAAGTTTGTTTAAAATTCACGTTCTCGAGCCGCATGTGATGATTTTCTCTTAAATTGAGACTTCTTTCGACATTCATAATCTTAAATAAGGCTCCGCGATCTAATATTCTCCTTGCCTGGAGTTTGTCATTAATCATTTGAACCGAGAAGGTAGTTTATTTTGGAATATTTATGTTGCCAGGATGTGAGAGAAATTCATTTACCCGCCCAATGCCTTGCTTCCCTTTCCCTTGCTTCGCACGGCACTCCAGCCGCCACCACTTGAATGACTTCGCCCGCTCCCTTATTCACTCGCTCGCTCCCTTCCTTCATTCTCGTGGCCTATTTCTCAACTAATCGCTCAGTCATTACATTTCTCACGCGCGGAAATACCCGGGCTTTCTTCTCCGGAGAGGCGTTGGTACCCATTCGAAAATCGTTTCTACCTGAATTCCTCTAAAACCCCCTGAAAGCGTTTATATTCCAAATAGTGCTTTGGGAGTCTCAGTGCGTTACCTAGAGTGATTTGAGCGAAACGTACAGTAGGCTTTGATCGAGTCTACATTATATCGCGGAAATTGTGAGTATGTCTATAGGAGACCAATTTAATTTGGATTCTGGTGAAAGATGAATATGATGGATGATGGGCTTTCCAAAGGATGTCGAAACATAATTGTTCTCCTCTGTCGTTTATTTAGCTTTTTTTATTTTTTTCCTTGATCAAAAATTCCTCTTTCCATAAGAATTCAGGGGAGTCATGGTGGGATTATCGGGCTAAACAGCTTTAAACCTGGGAAATCCGGTCATTTTTACACCAATAAATTCATGAATTCCAGGTTAGACTTTCGGGCGTGACACGGTAAAAGCGTGATATGTTCGTACTGAGGAAATTAAACACGTATTAAGTTTCCCAAGGTTGCCTAATTAAAGTAAGTTAAGTAATTTTTTCGACGCTACTTCCATTTTTATTTCCACAATCGTCCCAATTTTTCTGAAAATTGATCTTGATGCTGAAACCAAGATATGTAAAAATTTTAATTCATAAATAAAAAATAGTATGTTTCAAGTTCCCAAATATGTCCCAATGTTAAATATAGTTCGCATTGGAAAAGACTTTTAGTATTAACAAAAATTCTTAGTAATACTTATATGTTGCAACAATCCATTTTTTAATCCTATGATTTTGCTGGTAAAAGTATTATAATGTAAGTTTAACTGCTATCTTGGGCTATCTTAAAGGTCTGGGCGTGCGAGCCAACAATTAGAAGGACTATACTGAATTAAAGGAATATGATATTTTGATAAATCATGATTATCATACTATGATTGTTTATTGTGAGTTCACGTCTTCGTGTTATGTTTTCATTTGTTACTTAGCTCGCCGAAGACGATTTTAAGAAATGAAAACTTTGAGTCGCAAAAAGGCGTTCGCATGCCGTTTCTGTGAATTCTAACTCATTATTCATTATCACGAACGTATTCTTTTATATAGTATTCAACCACGTTTCGCCATTCAACCGCATTGGAGTGCCATGGACTTGTCTAAGTTACTCCTCTCACTCACTACACTCCTTTCGACGGAATCCACTGTAATGTGTTGAGCATGGAGGGGAGCTGGTGGAACTCCTCTCCTCTTTTGGCGACCGATTCCACCTTCACCGCACACCCCTCCACTAGCAGCTCTCTATTGTCCTTTGCCACCCCGGACTATTTCTCCCGACAGTTATT
The DNA here is from genome assembly GCF_022747635.1 of Hetaerina americana. Lineage (NCBI taxonomy): Eukaryota > Metazoa > Arthropoda > Insecta > Odonata > Calopterygidae > Hetaerina > Hetaerina americana. The sequence goes on along the minus strand of NW_027287095.1, from coordinate 27,755,149 downwards.
TCCCCATCATTTTCCCTATTCTTCGGCACAATTGGCTCTGTCGTCCTTCACTCTGTGGACAACTTTAGTGCGCAAGTGCTTTATATAAGGTGGAAGGCGAAACCTCTCTTTATCCTCCTCGACGAGCTTATAGGCCAACTCCAGCCACTTGCTCTTCTGCAGTAAGAGTTCAATCATGTAGTTGGGACGAGAAAGTGAGAGCGACGATGGATTACTTTTGTTCTAGATGTTATGTTTTATGCATATTTTCTTTGTCTTACACCTTTATCTTGCCTTGCAAGCCGCCTCTAGGTGAAGTGGCGGGGGGTTTTAATTCACCATGTGATTTCATCGGATGGTGAACTAAAATCGGCTATAATAGGTAGCGATCATTAACACTCGGTATGCTAGTAATTATCAATTACAAGGCCTAATTTAATTTTCAGGAAGTGAGAGCTGTTTTGCACTGTGTTTCCGCTCTTGAGTTCACGGTTTGTGCGGGGGAATAAGGATTGTTTGTACGAGTAACGGTTTGTTTTTCAATAAAGTTCACTTCTCATTTCGGCCTTGAACCCCTACGTAACAAGGCTTAAAATTATTTCCTCCGTGTAAGCGTTGAACTTTGATTGTATTTGAGTTATTTGTGTTCACATATACAAGGCAGGTAAGCTATGCATGTAATCTTCTTGCTTTCTGTGGATTCAAAACCAGACTACCCAATAATTATGTGATGCCTTCGTAACGATTTTTCACGAAGCAGAAACTTTTCTCTTGATCCTATTTTCTTCCCAAATTATTTGCTCTTATACAGGGTCTCAAATGATTGACGCAAATTCAAGGTGAAGTTTATCCAACGTAAAAAATCACTCTTCTTAACTTTTTCATTCGAGCTTTTCCCAGCTATCTCTTTGAATAACCCATGTTGTTCCTTGAAAGCAGCTCCGCAGACGTTAAGTGTTGCTCCCATGGTATGTTCCATTTTTGGATGGCTCACGTATTTTACTCAGTCCGCCAAATTTGTTTCTACCCTTCCTTTTCTCTATGCTTAAGGGTGTAAGGATTTCTTTAACCAGAAATCCATAGCTGGACGTTTTTTTTCAGATTTAGCTGAAGATCCCACTCCTAAGGTTAATGTGATTTAGATCACAAAAAGATTTATAATGACGATACAAGTTTTCTATAATGCGGCCATTTTATTATTCGTAACTTATAATTTTAATTACTTAAGTATTTCTGCACAACGTTGTGGATGAAATATCTATTTCAAAACAGAAAATTATTTCAAATCATATGCTATACAGGCATATTAAGTGTATACCTCCATTAGGTATTAGTAGTAAGCCGCTTAAAACAGTAAATCTTGAATATACGGTGCACGATGTAATTGCACTATATCTATGTTTGTTCCAGTTATGCAATATATCCTATTTCAAATGTTATTAATTGCAGTCAAATTCTGTCTTCTAAATATTTATTTAAATCGTTAACATTTAAATTAAATAAATGTGGACCTTATAAATTTCCCTATATCGCTAATATAAATTAGACACAAATATTTTTTTCTCTGAATTAATGATCAACTATACTACGATCCCGATCAAATTCAAGTGCCCATTAGGCATACAATTTTGATTTCATGGCAAAGTGAACTAAATCGACGCTCAATTGCGTAATAGCTGTGAATAATGGTATCGTAGAAATATATGCCCTAGGGGCTTATTTTCCAGATTTCAGAACAATGTCCCAAGACCCGTTGGCAAGCACACTTGCATATCGCGCCCAAGACTTAGGTTAAGATTCCTTTGGTTGAGAGATTTACAGAAATTAATTACAAATCCTAATTCGAACCATTTCTTGTTCGAAAACTGGGCTCATGGGGTAGAACTGCTAACCGTGGCCTGCCAAGTGCTTTTCGTTAAGAGCATGCCAATCCTGAGGATTTCTCTTAAGTTCCACTCCAAGCTTGGTTATCCCGAGTCTAAATCACGCACTCTTGCTAAAAGCAAAAATGACCTCAGTAATCGCCCCTTTTCTGCAAAAACTGCCGTCCTCATAAAGTTTCGTCAGGTTTTGTTGCAACTTACGCCAAAGTTTTGGCTGTCTTACCCTGAACCGCAACTCTTATTTTTTGTAGGAAACGTTGAGTAAATATGTGATCACTTAAAGTTAAAACCTTGATGATTCCCATTGAGCAACTTGAAGCTATCGTATATTATATAGGTTAGACTTTGATGAGGAAGGGGCGAGGGTTGGGTCAAAATTCTAACCCTTTCAGGGTTAGGGAGAAAAAAATCGGTCTCCTTCCCCGTGTGTCTTTCAACCCGTTGGCCTTTTTTTTTTGCCCCCACGCCCAATACTCGTTAATTTTCTCCTCTTGGAATTCTCTACTCTCACTCTCTCCTCTTCTCCTCACCATCCTTTCACTCGCTCTCTTTGCCCTCCCGTAACCACTGTAACCCCTTCTTGTTTCCCCATCTCTTCAATAAATCTTCTCGCTCCTTTGTGTTCTTCTGGTCACTTTATCTTCAGCGCCTATCGCATGGGCCCCCGCCATTTCTTTTCCCGTTTTGTCTATATGGGCATCCATTGCTAAGTTACACCTATTCATTTTTTTTCAAACTTAATCTTTAAAACTCCATATCTCTTGCCACCTGGCGCACCAAATTTGCCGTAAGATTTTATGCCCGTCTTTAAATTATACGGCCTGATTTTAATTTTACGTTCTTCTAAGTTGTTTCACGAGGACAATGAAAATATTTCTTCCTATTGTCTTCTTTAGGTTGATTTTTATTATTTTACAGCCGCAAATGTAATGTTATATTTTAATTTTGACTGTGTACCTCATCTGGTTTTGTGGAACTATGTTTTTTACCTGACAAATAAAGGACGTTTTAATTATGCTTTGGTATTACATCATCCCTAACCTTGACATCTTTACGCTACTTCTTTTACTAAAGAATATCCTTGAGTATGCTGCAGGTTCTGTAGCTCAAGCGCATTGACTCTTCTATATGATTACTTCCAATGGCCTATGTACTCTTCGCCGTAAAAATGTCGCCTTTAATTTTCGTAAAAAATCTAATTTCGATTCTATTGTTCTGCATGTGTTCAGTGATTACACGTCATATTTTTATATGGTTGGTCCTCTACCAAGGCATCATAATAAGTTACGGTAAGCGCTCATATCGGTATCATATAAACGGGTTAACGATCGAGTTAACGTTTAGTCGACATTTCTTCGAACCAAGATCGACGACATTCAACTTCTTTGACATTTCATCATATCTTAACAATATTGATGGCATTTCTCATATCGCAGAATAAAAGTGAGCTTAACACTTCTTCTTCACAGAAGTTCTCCTTTTTGTCGAGAATGATAGGTTTCGAAATTATTTTCCAATTCCTCGAGAAAATTCTATCCCTCTCAAATCTTTCCCTTTTGTGACTTCCCCGTGTCGATCGATCCTCATGTTCCCCCATCTTTTTCGATTTCATAGCTTTTTGTTCGGTTTCGCAAAATTATTTCAGTATTTTTCTTGACAAGAGTCGTATTTCGGGTCCTTCAGTTCGCCGCTGTTTAATTGTGCTGGCCTTGTATAGGGGTCCTGAGGATGATTGAGTGACTTTGGAGCCGTCGCGTGATTTTAGACGGGTGTTGCTTGTGTTCCCACTTTTTTGCGTGTTTCTTGGCGTGGCGGCGGTTTTTTTCGGCTCCGAATTTTCACCGTTGTTGTGTTACATGCTCACCGTGCTTCTCTAGAAGTCCCATAAATCTCCCACTTCTATTTTTTTCTTGCTTTTACCATTCGGAATTTCTTTCCGAAAGACGTCGATTCGATTCAACTTGCCACGTGTGAATGGTAATGAATGGAACTATTCTCCATGCTCTAACCAAGAGTTTTGAGCAATTAGCAGTACTCTTGTAGCTCTAGGCCTCCGTGTAAATTCTCGTGAAGTTAAAAGAGGGATGGAGAGGAGCGAGGGAAGGAAATCGTTTGTGATGAATGACTTCGGTGCTTGGGTTAAAAGTTTGCATGTAGCTTTCCGGAGTGTTACGAGGGTGAATGGGAAAAAATGGTCAGTTTTCGTGTTGCTTCCGAGTTTTTTATTTTTTTTAGTAATTGAGGTCAAAGAATATTTGGGAAATATTCGAAACCTCCGCTGCGTTTTACAGTAAAAGAACACCGCAACGTTTTCAGACATTTTCCGAGGGACTCGTTGTGACTCACGATAAATGTGATTAATTTGTTTCGTCGTAATTTTTTTATGACCAGTCCTGAACCTGGGCCTCATCATTTCTTCCATTCTGGTGTGTTTATTTTACTCTTCTCCGTCGTGTCGAAAACCTCGTACGCCCATAACGAACACACTGTTTTGACGTGAATTCTTATGACACCTATTTAAAATGTATGCCTTTTATACAAAAATGCTGCAAAAGTTTAATCCTTAGGACAATTTAATTACAAATTCCATGAATTTTAAGAGATCAGCGATATTATGTGAAAAATGGGACATTGACCTATTTTAGTATTTGATTAGATTGCTTTTATCCCTAGTCTTAACTATAAATATTTTATATTTTAGATACCCTTGTCTAAACTTCATTTGGATGTTGAGAAAAATCAAAATTTGAATTTAGCTATTTACTTTATCAGTTTAACTATCTGAAATCTCAAACCAGCTTACCCTTGCGAATTAATAGGGTAGAAATGGACGATGTTACGTAAAAAGTTGGCTATGGCTACCGTTTTGCGTAGAAACTAGAAACTGTTATTTTCCTAGATCTCCTTCGGTTTTGAATGTTCGACAGGAACGGCTGGAATTAGTTAGGTTTTAATAAGCGCATTGTCTCGCCTTGAACTTAATGAAACAACTCTCTTCAGATTATCTCCCCGTATAATGAGCAGCGGAACCGGCGCGAGGGCTCAACCCACGGCGTTCCCCCCGACTTTCACTGCCTGCTGTAAATGCAGGCATGCACGTGTTTACGGTTCCCTGAAACCTCGGGAGGAGAATTTCATCGCGTGAGGGAGCTCACGAGGAGCAGTTGGGGAGGCATGGGCGAGAGGAAAAAAATTACATGCGTGAAAATGAAACATCGGCTTACATTCTCTCCCCCATGCGAAGAGAGCGTTTCAGCCTCCCTTTGCCCGTCACGCCATCCACGTCTCCCCCCCCCCCCCAAGCGGGCTGGGGAGAGAAGGGAGCTCGCCGCCTGGGAAGGGTTGTCTGAGAGTCGTGAAGAGACGGGTTCAGTGAAGGTCGAGGAATGGATATAGAAAGAGATTCCACGCGCAGTCGGCCCGACTACACCTTTCTCTGAGACTTCATCCCAAAGGAGTGCTGGAATAAGTCGCGGCCTCCCATCCCGCGAACATTCTCTCTCTGCATCTTCGAGCTTCTGCTCCCCTAGAGGAATAGTGGCGTTTAGGGAGTGGCGGTAGGCCTCTAAAAGAAGAGGAAAGAGAGGAGTTTTACGGAAGGACAAGCGCACGGGGATGGGATTAAGATTGGGACTGGGAGGAAGGCTCGCTGGAAATCCAGGCGGCGGATATGCTCACAGGGAGTTGGACGAATGAGTGGATGGGAAAGTGGGTGGAACATCACCTTAAAAGAATGTGCTCTCCAATTCTCCTAAGAGATGAGTAGCTGTTTCAGCGTTACCCTTTTCGAGACCTCGGATATATGCTTACGTATCGTGCAGGTAGACCCATTTTTTGTACACGTTGCTCGTTCCTTGGTTAGCGCCCAGAACTCATGATATATTTTCTGTTTCCGAACTTCATTACTATTTGTTTAATCTTTGATAAATGACTCATCCGTTTGCCCGCTGTCTTCCTACTTCTGTAAAATTGTAATTGTTTTCAGTTTAAAATTATATTAGGGGGATGAATTTAAAACGACACCATAAGACAATTATATTCTAGTTTTATGTAATTTCGTGCGTGAAAATTACGGATGTAATCTTTCTCATTTAAGTAAAAGAAATGTCTTTGCTGTTTAAATCTGGTTAATATTAACGTAGTCAAAATCTATTGGCTCATAAATGGGATGGAATATTTTTGTTTTAACGGACACTGCATCCACTAGTGTAATTGACGGTCTACATAATAGTTTCCCTGTGGAGACATTTTTTATGCGTTCCATTCTACCCAACGAATTTTTCTAAGGATAAAGTACTTTTTTTCGCATTATGAAGTTCTCTTTTTTCTTGGTAACATATAGAAAATAATACGCTAAATAATCATTTAATTTTACATTATTTTTCTTCATCCAATATATTTATTAATCCATAATTGAGAAATTATTTGGTATGAATGGTAGACATTTTAAAATTCCTTTAAACTCCCATAGAAGCCACCATACTTGTTACAAGTTAAGTCACATCAATAGAGAATAGTAAGAGATGAAAATAATCTTTTTTATGACTCAATCTTATTTTTTTCTTATAATTTAATTTTTTCTGTAATGGAAGCCCAATTCCGTGATATCTTGTTATATTGCGTCGTTGTTTCTTTATGTTTGGGTAAAAATTATATTAATTAAAAATAATCAAAACTTTTGCTTACATTTACTGTTGGGGGCATTTTCAGATGCCTTACCTCGACCTCAATGACTAAATTTGGGATATTTTTAGATTTAGCCAATTACTTAGTGAACATGCTGTGTACAAGCAACGTTAAATATCATCGTCGAAATCCCAGAGGAGAAATAAATGTTTGCAGTCTGCAGAGAGTTGCTCAAAACATTTGCCTACTTGGGGAGAGTAAATACTGTTTTATTTTTGAAACCGATTACATGATTTATTCACATGATACTCCGAGTTGGGAAGCATTTCAAATTCAAATAAATAATCTCAAGAAATGGTTTTAATGTTAAAGTTTCGCCGCCTCATTTGATTCTCAATCTCAACTCGTATGGAAATCAAGATTTTAAGGTGATTTGATTTTTACTAGCATAAAACATTCGTCCCAGAGACGGAAACACGATTCCGAGGACAAAGCGGATGAGGGAATGGCCAAAAAAAAATTTTTTATCAAAATTACGAAACCAAGAACATTAATTTTAGCCTAAAATATTGGTTCATGGCTGAATGTTGCTGGGATATCTATGAATGGAAACATGAGTTAAAGGAAGTCCTGTAAGAATTGGAAAGAAAATTGTAATACCGGAAACACGTCGGTGTTCCTTTGGCCTTCTCTAATCGCATCCGCTCTTTCCTTTTTCATTTCATTTCTCTTCCTCTCAATTCCTCCCAGATTTCTTCGGAAAAAAACTTTATTCTCCTTCAAGACCTTCTGAGATAATAATGGGGTGAAATTGAAATCCTCGCGTACAATAGCTCCTGTGACGAATTGAAGGGCATTATTGGGGACGTGGTGGATAGGAAGGCCGTTTCTTTAGTTCGGCAAGGTAAGGGAAGGCCGGAATGTATATAAAAGGTAGGATTGCTAGAGTAGAGTGGGAGTTATAGGGAACCGGCGAGAGAGAGAAGGCATTGGTTGAAAGTTTGCTAGAGTGCCCTCCGTCCTGGGTGTAGAGGAAGGCGAGCTACTAGGTGATGAATCGAATAGTAGACCCTCGAAGAAAGGGAAAGTTCCGGGCAAAGCGGATGTTTGGAGAGCGGCAGGATATGAAGAGAACAGTCCCAATATATGCGAGAATATTGGATCGAATGAATACATTCCACATTCCAGGACCCTTTCAATTTTTTCCGAATCCGATACACAAGGAAAGATCGCAAATGTCGCAAGGAATGTGTAATTAGGTGGGGAAAAAGTTGACGCAACTGAAAAAGATTTTCGTTCTTGAAAGTCTTCTGATCGCCTTTGGCAGTTTTCCTATCCTTATTCTCGGTTTGCGTCTGTGTTTTGCAGAATTTTCTTTGCGGCTTGTGCTAATTTTATATGGATAGCATAGGATTTAGTTATAGTGTACTGTTGTGAGGAAATGGTTAGTTTATTGCCTTAACAATTCGTTACAGTAGGTAAGGTTAACAGATGATGACTGTAGATGAGAAATAGGAAAGTCGAAGTAATATGATTCAAGAAATGAAATATTTTACTGTAGTATCAATATCTTTCTGGTTTGCGATTTCAGAGTTGAATCAGTCTCTTTGAAGTATATTTATTATCTTCTTTTCGCTTATGAAAATAACACCATCCCAATGATTCCCCCATTCTTATTTTTTATTTTATATCAAACATACACAAGCGAAGAATAAATGAATGACTGAAAAGGGGGTAATTCTGTTTGGATATTAATCACGTAAATTAGACAGACACTTAGTTGCGTACGTAATTAGGATTCATCATCTTCATGATTTTGTATTTTGTTGCTTCGCGGAAATATTCCATCTGAAGCATCGGTCACCAGTATTAGAAGTGGTGAATTTGTTGATTTTCCTTCTGGGTGAGTCTTTTCATTCCTCGGGAACTCGGGGAGTGTTGTTTCTAGAAAATAAAGAAAGCCATTTTCATCGCATGTAGTCACTCATTAATAGTTTCTTGTTGGAAAAATTTAATTATGTTCATTATTATGTATATTTTCAACATATTACCCCCTCACATTTGCAAATTTCCTTTTCACATTGCTCGTCTACCGACACGAATGAACAAACTTCCCCATCCTGTATGAAATTTATCTGCATTAATTTGAATGCTCCTCTTATTTAAAAAATATCTCAGACATGAAAAAAGGAAAATTTACAAAGTACAGGATTATGAAAATGAGGGAATCCGGACTGGTGTCGATTGCTAAAACAAGGGGAGTTCTAGTACAGTTTGCTGAAATAATGCCATTTTAAATGTTAATGTGTGCGAGAGAAGAAGTAATTATAATATTCCACTTTCTTTAGTCCTCCCGGATTATTTCCGCAGGACAAGATTCAAGGAGAAGGAAGTGAAAACGGATACATTTCCATGGGGAAAGATTAAAAGGGTGCGCGTGTTGATTTGAGCGCAAACGGCTGGCAGGAAGTGCTCGGGGTGTTGATGAGGACGGCTTCGCGAGTAAAAGAAAGGGTGGGACGAGGGAACAATCCCCCTCTTCTCCATAACCGATTCCTCCAAGTCCCTCTAGACTTTTGGAGACGGTGAAGATATTTCTGCGTTAGAAATGACCCTCTTCAAGAGGAGTGGAATGGGAGTGGCGAGGCAAAAAGAGATGGATTTTTTTTACCGTCTCGTTTTATTTTCTCTTGGGAAGAGAAATGGGAGGAGTGGGCAAGGCGTGGGGATGAGGGTTTTTTTTTAGGAGAGGGGGCAGAGGGAAAGGACGTGTTGGTTTCCCTTTGTTAAGGGAAAAGGGGCGAATTGCATTTCTTTGTCCTCCTCTATTAAAAATTTGATTTTAAGGGTTGGAGATGAAGGGAGGAAAATAGGGGTTGGAGGGTGGGGGGGTAATGGAATGGACGCACACACAAAAATAACAAGGAAGAGAGACGTGAGCGGTGGAAATGATAGCTGAGGGGGCAGTGAGAAACACGACGTAAGGTGGAAGGCTATAGTTTTATTTTATTTTGTAGCGATGCTGTGGATTTGTATTGTTTTTCTTAAGGCTAGTTAGAGTTTTCCGCAGAAAATAATTCCTTAGTAATGAGCGGTGTAGTAAATGGAAAAACGCTTGAAATTAGAAATCTGCTTTGAGAAGCAATTTTTTTTTAATCGGTTGCTAATTCAATGCAGAACATCCCTGAAATTTTTAACTGGCTTCTTCCCACTAGTTGGTTTTATGTTTGCCCGAATTATGCTTACTTAGGCTCTTAATTTTCCTTTTGCCTCCGGGAAGCATTTGAATCTCGTTCAATCGGTCCAGGCAGCGTCTTTTTTATGAGTTTTATTATTACTCTATCTTTTCCAAAACCGGGAAAAATAGCGTGGCCAGATATAATTTTTCTTCTCCTGCAAAGGTATTTCCTCTCACATGGCGTTATGAGTGAAGTAAACATTTGCGCGTAGCCAAAAGGATTCGATTATGATTGCGTCTTTAACTCGTCAACGTATTATTTTTCAACTTTTTAAATAAATCCCATTATCACTCTAAATCTGAGAAACAGTTCGCACCGTACTTTATACCGGGCGTGGTAAAATTCAAGGTTATATTAATGTCCACAATGCCTGAGAAAACATTGTCCTTTTAAATCGAATCGATGGGCTAATATGTTTGAATATTGCAGAAAAAAATGAAAGAAACCGCCCTTGAGATGTTAACACATCCTCATTTTTCAGCAACTTCCTACTTGGAAAACATGCGGAGGACCTCGCCACTTTCTCCCTCATCTCTCATTCCATTGCTAGCCATATGATTGATGGGTCCTCGGAGGACCCGACTTTTGCATGCGCGAGAGAGCTCTCATGTCCAAACCCTTCTCTTCTTCCCCTCCTGGATTGTATTCCCTCCCCTCATTTCCCCTTCTCTCACTTTCTCTCTCTCTCTCTCTCTCTCTCTCTCCCACCATTCTCGTTTTCCAACGCTCTTTATCCTTTCATTCTCTAAACCCTCGCTCCACCCTCCTCTCCATTATGCCATCCCATTGTCCTTCCCCTTCATTGGCTACGTGGCTGTCGTTAGGACGACGGATCAAGACCATCGAGGCGAATGGTGGTGACGGTATTTCCGAATGAGTATTAATATTCAAGCGGTCTTTCTTCTCTCTCATATCTTTGAGTCTTCCAGGGGAAAAAATGACAAAGTTAGAGTCAGCCTTCGTTTTTCTTCTCGGAATGCTAATAAAAATTCTGAGACTGTGCGAGATATTTATAGGCTACGATGGAATCTGCAGAAGTGCCCCTTTCGGTAACGTTTTGCACGGAAAGGACCTTAGTACGTAATACGAATTTAATTAGTTTTGTTTCCCTCACTTTTTTCGCAGTCTTTATGTGCCTTTAGGAAAAGTAATTCAATCTGGTCGTTAAAGCAGTAATCGTTACTATTGAATTTATCCTTGGTTAAAAAATATATATTTTTGATGGGATAAGAGATAGTATTACTCTTTGCATTTAATATTTTCCATGACAATTTATGCACAAAATGTAAAAGAATAGTTTTTAAATGTAAACTTTAAAAATTAGCTAATTTAATCAACTTAACTGTAGGTTTAATGAAAATAATATTTGACGTTAATACCTAATTTGATTGAGTCTTTCGACTGTACTCATCTTATCGTATGCATGAAGTACTTTTTCTCCATGTAGGTTAAAGTCGGCTCAAAAATTGAGTCTAAGTGGCAGGATACGTGCGTAGCCTTATGGCGCGTTCGAAAATTTTACTAAATTACAAAATGAAATGATGACGATAATCAGGAGTGATATAAGCACTTACTCAGTAAATTCGCAGGGGGATTTTTTTTGTAGCTCATGAGTTTTAATTTTTCTTTACTAGTGGCATCATAAAGGGGGTAACGTTTTTAATTAATATTTTCATTTTTTTATTTATTAATTGTCGCATGAAACTTAAGTGATAACCTGGACTCCATGGTGAGGAGGCGCAATTTTTTAACGCATTTCAAAATACGCTAGGATTTAACGACCCAAAACGTACAGAAGCGACCTTTGGGCTCCAACAACGGACAATCTGCTACCCACGGAGGTTGGAAGACATTTGCAATAAAAGAATGCGGTCCGATTTACGTCCCTCCATTTAGTAGCTAAGCCACAGAGGGTCTATCTGATGGCAGAATCCCCCTGCTCCCCCTGAACCCCCTGCTCTAATGGGGATAAACTCAAGTTTCGCGACACTGCTCCACTCCAAGCCAATATTCGTATCAGTATTCTCCGCCTCCCCTCAGTAGTGATGGCCGTCGGATCTACTCGAAAAATATTGTTCCCAGCCTCACTCCTCTCTTCATCCTCTTTCGACCTCCTCTCTCTCTTCCCGTGCCCTCCGCCTCGAAAACCCTCACAAAAGGTCTCCCTTCTAAGACTCCGCACCGCGGAACACCTTAGCTGAGAGTGAAGGCTTTAACAGCACTTGCATGGGAACGGGGAGCATCTGAGCCACATAAGAGTGGGGCGGGAAGGTAAAAACGCTTAGGGTTTTGGAGTGCGAGGTCGAGAGAGAGAGAGACATAGGGTTGAGGGGAGGGGGTGTTGGCCTAGCGAGGAAGGTGTAAGGGACCAAGAGGAATTAGAACTCAAGGAGAAGGCGGGGAATCGATTTGTGAGGGAGTTCGGGTGCGGCATTAAGCAGCGAATGGAAGCAAGCTGAGCCGCACCGTAGAGGGAGGCGTTGGTGTTGTGTTGGTGCGGAGTGCGAGGGATAGGGGTGGTAAGGAGGAGGCGGAGAGAGAAGAAACAAGGGGAACTCACTTCTAATTGTGCCGGGGGGAGACTGTTGAGTGGAAGTTCCCCCCTGCAAACCCGAGGGGTAGGGGATGCCTTGGGGATGGCGGAAGGTGGGAATGAAGGGTGCGTGGGTTTGTGTGCTTGGTCGTGGGGAGAGAGCGAGTTCGAAGGCTTTGGGAGGCGGTTTTAGGAGCGTTTTCCGGAGAGAGGGAGGTCGGGCAGGGGACGAGGTTCGAATTTCTCGTTGGAGCTATACTTATCTTCCAAGTCCACACCGTCCCAGTTCTCTCGTTCTAGCGTCATTCGCGTCATCTCCCTTCCCCCTCCCTCGGGTTCCTTTAGACATTTATTCTCTTCTTGTGCCTTTTTTAGTTGCTTTTAATTTGTATTTGATCCCATTTTCATTAAACATTAAGATATTCTCCCACAAATTACTGGAAGAAACTATTTTCTTTAGATTATTATCCCCTTCTTTATTCATTTCAATTACTAAATCTGGCTAAACACTGTCGATGGCCTGGTTATTTGTTTATACTAGTGGATTTATTTTGAATTGTTCCTCATATATTCATTTTCTCATGCACAGCGAACTTAATGTACAGAGACGTCATAAAACCATATCTAGATGAAAAAGGGCTAGACGGAGAGAAGGAAGGAATTACATATATTTTATCGTTCACATTAAGATGATTTAGTGAATCGTTACCTGGTCGGAAATAAACTTATTAACTAGTAGAAAGGTTTACTTACTAAATGCGCCGATTCCACTAATTCACGCCTGAAACTGTGCCACTCTTTTATCTACGAAGTCGTTGCTTTCGACGGCTAGCGCAAGGTGGTAAGAGAAGCAGTCATCTCTTTGGCTTCGGTGAGGTTTTTCCATTGGAGCCTACCTTCCTATTTCTCATGATACGATCTTTTCTCTCTAATCCTCCGTCCGGTGGTATTCTCAGAATACCTTCTCATCTTTCATTTAGCGTTCATACCTGTTAAATTTTCCTTTATTTTCTGTTTAATCCTATCCTTACCTGTATTGCCATATTTTCCTTTATTAAATACAATGCAGAGAGGTATCAAAGTTTACTAAAAATCACTCTTTTTCAAAATTTAGTTGATTAAGTCAAAGGTCAGTTGTAAACGATATTTCTCTCCTAGTTCTTTATACAAATTTACATTAATCTGATACATCTAATATACATTAATCTGATTTACTCTCAGCATTATTTTAGTTTTATTCCCCAATTATCAGTTTATTTTTTTAGTTCCCCTTCTCTGCATTATTTGGTTTTAGTGTTGGAACTTTCTTCCTTCTTGCTTATCATCTATCATGTCCTATTAAAAATCACTTCTTTGTTTTCTCTCCCGTTTTCTGTACTGTACCTAGCTCTAACCTTATTTTTATTCCTCGCCTTTAATCTAAATTTTATCTATTTATTTAACCTCATTACCATTAATTGCTCAAGTTTGTTAGCTTTTTTTGCTATCAGCTTCTTTACTACTTTCTTAAGTCTGCCTAATAAATCAAACGATATCAGACATTTTTTGTTGAATTTCTTCACAGAATAAGAGCATAGGAAGTTAAACAGTTAAACACTGCAACTTCTAATCTATATAAGTTTTGATGGAACGATCTATATTTCTGAAATTAATGTCATCTTCACGCGTCATCCGTTTAATCCGTTCTCTTTCTAAAAATCCAATATTTCATGTCCACCATTTTCTTACCTCTCTTCTGCAGAAATGTTGTCTCTGCCAGAATCTTTTGAAGTTTGCTGTGTCTATTCAGAAAAAGCAAACTTCAACAGTTTTCAACAGAGGTATTTTTGTGAAATTTTTCGTATTGATTTCCCTATAATACTATATTTTTCTTAAATCACCAAGGAATCAAAAGTCTGTGCAGCATTGTTTGTAAAGTTATATATCTCCACCATATATATATATATATATATATATATATATATATATATATATATATATATATATATATATATATATATATATATATATATATATATATATATATATATACATATACATATATATATATACATATATATACATATATATATATATATATATATATATATATATATATATATATATATATATATATATATTTACACATATATATACATACACGTAGAATGTTCTAACTTTATTTATTGAAGCTATCGCTTAACGCATTTATCTTAATGTTCGTGTTTTCCACCTCTTCCGGCTAAATGTATAGAAAGAAACTCCTACCGCAGCCTTATTCCATTCTTGCCCTAGGCGTGCAAAGTGAAGGCTTACGCATGGTGACATTGGCATTCACCGATGATGTCTTCTTAGCATAATCCACCAATGTTACATTCTATCCCGGGTCCTAATTACTCTGTCGATACCCCCTCTCTCCTTTGACACTTTCCTCTTTCTACCCTTCTCCTGATAAGTCTTCCATCTCCTCGCCCTTCCTGCTAACCCATTCTTTCACTAAGCTTCCATTCCCGCCCCCCACTTCCCAGTCCAAATCTAAGTGGACAAGTTTCGTATCAGTCCACCGCTGCCTCTCCATCTCCCCGATCCACGGAGCTCTCTCCCAACCAATCCCGCCTCACTTCTGCCAAACGCTCACCTCAATCACTCTTCATCCCTGCCAGCGGAGACACATCCTCATACTCCCGCAGCGCGCACGTCTCCCCCGCCCCTGAGTCCCTACCCCGCCAATTTCCTCCTCTCCCCCGCTTTTACCACCCGAACTGCCTTACTCTCCTCGCCACACCGTCAAACACTTCCCCACCCCCATCCCACTTCCCAAAAACGCACATCCATCTTGTGGGCATCATCCTATTTAGAGTTCTAGATACTCCCCGTCTCTCTACCTCTCTGCTATCTATCTCTTAACCCTCTCCACCATCTCCCGCCCCCCCGTACATCCACCCATCCTAACCCCAGTCCTTTGCTCACCTCTCGCCTCGCCTCGCCTTCGACTAACCTCATCTCCCATACACATGCAGAGACATTGTCTTTTAGTCATTGAGACCTAAGTCGGGCAAGTTTCATCGCTGTCATGCACCAAGCGCTTGACGTGGACAATAAATGCTTTGTTAAGGGGTTGGGAAAGGGACGAAAATTAGTTGGAGAGAGACTGTTAGTTTGCTTATGTCTCGGGTGTCCCAGAGATATAACTATCAAAGTAATGGACGAATCCCTCCGCCCTAAACTAAAAAGTAAAGTTACAAAGTCGAGTCTTTACCTTGGTTCTTAGGGCTCAATTTAAACACAGAAAATGCTTCGTTGTTTATCATTCCGATTTGACGTGGGCCTCGTCGTGATTTATTTGGGTTGGAGGGGGATTATAATTTTAATTTTTTAATGGTTTTATGGTCGAAAAAAGGGCTTCTCCCGAAAGTCTCCAGAAATCCCCAGAAAGCTTCCCCAGAAATCGACTGGAGAAATTGAATTTCCTGCCTTCGTTGTTAATATCCATTGGACGAGACATCGGTGTCATTCTCATGATGATTCGAGTTTTTATTGGGGATCTTGTTTCCTATTTTGCTATTTTATTTTTATCGACTGCTTTACCACTGCGTTCCACTAATAATAAGACGGTCCATAAGAATAAATACAGTAATGTCGATATTGCCTTATAATAGTCGGCCATCTGGACTATTCCAGGGGCTAAAGCGCTCGTACTCTGACCTGATGGTTACGGGGATTAGTCTTCCCTGTTGAATAGGAATCGGGAAACGAAATGACTCGCTTCCTGAAAATTCACTGACCTGGAAGATATCGGCTTATCGAAACGGCAATGGGCACATTGTTCACTTTGTGGATCATTTATATACTTCCTGCGTGCCTTCTAGCAGGGAAAATGTAATTTTTACATGTTTTTAGACCTTGGAGGAAAAAGTCACGATTCAATAATTCCCGATGAGTTTTACCTTGAAGTAAATTTTATCTTGTACTCTCAAAATAAAAGTATCATTTTTAAGTGAATTAAAAAGGATTTAGTTACATTTTGGGGGCAAAGTATCCGCTCAACAACTGCTTAAACTAAACTTGATAAACTTCATATTGGTGAGAGATAATAAGATGGTAGTTATTATGCTTGAACATCAACTGCCGGCGGACATAGAAGCAACAATGAAATCAATTTATACGAAATTATAAAGTACACTTTTCAGCTCATTTTCATATGAATCTCTTTGTCTTGATCTACCTTTAATAAGTACGCAAAACTATGTAAGTTGTAGCTGCTGTGCATCAAAATATTGTTACTACCTTATTTACCTCTTTGTCTTTGTTTCTCACGATAAAGTTCATAATTGACCTCGGATTATGGCTAGTTTGCTCTAGTCAGATTCGATATGGTAATTTAGTTTTGAGAAAATTTTACCAGAGAAACTTGTGGAAATGGCTCAGGGTTCGTCTCTATCTGTAAAAGTCTTCCTTGGAAGGGTTGGGGCATTTCACCCCCTCTATCCGTCCTCCACCGCGAAACCCAGGCGTGAGTTCTACCTTGTGAATGATTAGCCTTCGCGAGCTTTGGGATTCACCTGGTCCTGCAGTTGCTCCTTCCTACTCTCCGTCTCCATCCACCTTTCTAAATCCGGATCCGATTCCCCCGTACTTACATGCATACTTCATATCGATGGATGGGTTTCCTCGTCGTCCCACTTATTCCCCCGGCGGCGGTGGGTCCCTGTCTTAATGGAACACCCGATGGAATGCAGTGCGGTTCCCATCGTTCTTTTTTTTCTTCTCCTCTCGCCACCCCCTCCCTGAACCTCTCCGAACACGTTCACGTAGAAATCTTCCCAGTTGGAAGCCGGCGACCCTCTTTCCTCGTCCCTGCCCGATACGGGTGAGGCGCTTCCTTCTTCCTGGGACGGAGGAATATGTGGGGGGGGGATCAGAGGGGCAGGCGGACGGATCAAAGCCTCCTTTTCATCCTCCTCTACCCCCACTTACCCTCGTTTGTCCCCCCTTCCTCTTTACTCCTTCTCAATGCCCTCGAATCGCGAGATAGTTGGGCTAATTTCCGCCCGCTGGGTGGAAACTTAATTAATGCCAGGGTGAAATGAAGAGCGGGGTACAGGGAGTGAGTGGGGGGCGTAGAACCCAGACCTATTCCCGTGGTTTTTAATTGCAGCCCTATTGCTTGTTTTTTTATATGGAAGGGAGTTATTCCAATTCCCTTCCCACCCCTCGAGAGTGTTCTTTCCTGAACACAGTTTCCTTGGATAATAATTACGGTATATTCCACCCGGTCCTGCACTTAGATGTCTTGTTTACATTTTTTTAAGTCTCCCGGAACTTGTTCCTCCCCATCTTGTAAAAGTGCCTTAATTTCGTGAAGGTATCTGCGCAGAAGTGAATAAAAGATGAATTTCAAGGTTTGGGAGGGAAATGGATGAAGAAATGAAAGAGAATTTTTTTCCCCGTCTTTAGGAAAGTGCCGAATTCATTAAGACCGCCTAATACAGCAAAGGGGATTCGCAAAACGTCTCCAGCTAATTAATAATGCCCTAAGTCTACAAAGGTCTTTTTGCAAGTTCTAACAAAGACGTAGTGGTGAATTGGCTATGGCAGTTTTCCAAAAAATATAATATTTGATGGGCACCTTCAACCTAGTTTTGGGTTTGGTCGGAATCTGTTTGTATTCGATTCAGTTCCATTCCAAGATCCACGATAGGAATCACAACATCGATGGTAATCTCTTCGGATTGATGAAATGGGAAACGAAGTCAATTTAAATTATCGAACTGTTAAAATATTTTTTTCCAATTTCTCAATGCCTTAATGGAAAGAGTTAGCAAAAATTTAAACTAAGAGTGAATTTTTGAAGCATTTAGACATAATTCGTTGATATACGAGTAGAATATTTAAACGTTTTTGCAAGATGCACGAAGAAACTATTGTGCACCAAAAACAAGGTTTTTTCCGGCATTCAACACTTTTTACTGAATTATTGGGAATGTTATGTAAATAATATTTTATTAGTGGTTAGCATGTGCGGTCACTTGAGGCAAAATTTGCATTCAAAATATTTAAATGAATGTATTGAATATTTTGTCCATAGTTTTTTTATAAATATTCTTTTTTGGATATTATTATGACTCGTGAGAAGCCATTGAGGGAAGTTATTTTATTGCCAGTGGAAAGCTGGACAAGGTGATGAATTTTGCTATGATTTGTCTAGAATATGAAGTTTTCTTATGGCAGTGCTAGCAATTAGACATGCATGACACTGTATTGGTGCAGAGTGACGTAATCCTGCGAAAAATTGATGATTGCCGAGCCATCACTGTAATGTTTTTCACGTCAACTGGATGTATTCGGATCCATAATAAGCGCCCGATAACGAAATTCGCATTTGCCTTTTCATCCTGTATCATTCGCTCGAATGCACGGAATGAAGATTTTTTTCCCCCATCCGCCGTCGGTACGCCCAACGTGATTGTCTTTTGTCAGTTTTGTTTTCCGCCCCGAGCGCATACGCCCCCGATTTCACTTATTATTTATGAATCCCATTGCCCTTAATGCATCCTCCGAGAGAACATCCCTTCCAGAACAAGCCGGTAAACAAATCCGAGAATTAAAGTTTACATTGCCCTGGATAATCGCAACTCAGGACACACACTCGCTCTCTTTCTCATTACGTCTTGTTCGGTTATTTCAGGAATTCAATGGAAAATTTTCAAGATTTCCGAGGGTTTTTCGAGGAATGTGCGGTTTCTAATATCTTCCAATTCTCCTGCACTCCCTCGTCTTGCTCTTAAGGGCATAAAAAAGTAAATCCCGCTCGCCCGTCCTCGCCACCCGCCTCTTATTTTTTACGTCTTCGAGATCTTTATATGCCTTCCCTCCCCCCTCCTCTCCCCCGCGCGTCCCTTATTTGCACCCCCTTCCCTTATCATTTCCTTTCGCCTACTCTCCTCCCTGCCTTGCTTTCCTCTCTCAGCCTCACGGTGACTTTCCTTCGTAACCCTCATCAGCGCCATATTTCTATCTCCCCCCCCTCTCCGCTTAAACCATCCTATATTTTTATCCTTCGCCCGCTTTTTTTTTCATTTTGTTCCAATTTTCCCGCTGGTCCCACCCCCATATTTCGTCCCAAATTCTCCTCCCATTTCACCCCACCCCGTCATTTCTCCTTCCTCCAGTGCCCTGGCCACTCTCCCCTCCCTCGGATTTTATTTCTTTTCCTTCCGCTTTATGTTCTTCCCCTCTATGCCTCTTAATTCTTTTCCTCGACCCATTTTCTCTGTCTCCCTTGTGAATTTGCAACTTTCTCAAACTCTTTCGTTCACCTGTATTTCTCTCCCCTTTCTTTTTCTTCATTTTTTATAAACTTCTAATTCCATCTGTCCCTCAAAGAGTGGTTTATTGCTTATTCACGTCACTAATCCTATATCTCAATTTTGCCCGGATCTTTATACATTCTTCTTGTCACCCTCTCCCCCATCACAATACCGAGCTGTTATCATGCGTCTTAATTTTATCCCATCCATCTCTCGGTGTTGTTTTCCCATGCTGTTTCTCGTTATGCCTACGTGGCCAACTTAGTATCCCCACCCATTCTCCTTGCCACCAACACTTTTCACTAGTTTGTTTTTTCAGCCTTTACCATCCATTCTTGTCCACAATTTCTATCCCGCCCTAAAATCCTCTTTGTTTTCCTTTCTTTTATTCCCTCCTTCGTTTCAGTCCACCCGCGCCATCTCTCTCTCCTTCTCTCTTTCTACGACTATTTGCACTTAATTCCACCTTTTTCATTTATTCGGCCCTTATTGCTCCTCATCTTGCTCCATTTTCTCGCCCTCTCCGCCCCCTTACCGTTTGGCATGCCACAATTTCTCTCTTTCGCTGCCAGATACACAATTTTCCCCTCCCTGAGGCCTTGTGCAATCCTCCCCCTATTTATGCCCCGACCCTCACCGGATATATCTTTCTCCTACGCATCCCTTCCCTTTTTCAATTCCAATCTTTCCGCATCCCGCCTGCATTCTCGGGGGAAAACTCGCTTTTGTGCGGTTTGGCAGGAATTCCACGCGTCTAATGTTTATTCCGCGCCTCTCGCCAAAGGTACCTAGAGCACCTCCACGCAGTCACGTGATCCTCATTCCCTTTAAAGTGGCGACTCGGGTGGGACGTTAGGCCGGGCGGGAATGGGATGTCGCTGCACGAATTCATGCTCGGTGCTCGAAAGGATGAAATAATTATCTTTGGCGGTAGTTACAGTTTTCCCTTTTATTAAGTTTTGGGGGAATCGAGTTTTCGTCCGTTCTAATTTTCTCTCGCGCGTGTAAAGGTGGAACACATTTCACAATCCTTGTGCACCAATTGAAGGAAAGGTATGTTAAAAAAAGAAAATGTTATTGCCTGCTGGTGGGGCATTTTTTCTATGTTTTAGGGCATACGTGTTCTTTGCTGTGTTGAGAGACTTGCATTAACATGCGACCTATTCCCAGCCGTTTCAAATAATATGTAATTTCACGCGGCTATAATCTACATGCTGTAATCCGGTGTGCATTTCTAACTTCGTGTCTCCAAGTTCTGAATTTGACGTCAAGTTTTTACGTCCCTCTTTGCTGCTTATGTTTCTGCAGTTTTTTGAATCAGGATTTTTGTTAAAAAATTACTCTTTAATTTTTAATTATATTAGTTGATTTTTCAAATACATGTGTTAGGAAGGTTTTTGAAATCATCCTGCAAGCTGTTATTTGTGTTTAAAGTCGCATAAACTGTGAAAGAGGTGAACATTTTAAATGGCTTATTTGCTAAATAGCAAGGTAGAAGAAGGCAAATAATTGGCATTTTGAATGGAAATGAGGGCGGTAAAAAATATACAGGGCTAATTGAGTAATTATGATGTGTGCAATGGAGCTTGAGGATTTTTTGGGTCATGTGATTAGGGCTGAAAAAGTAATATGTAGAGCCTGAGTCCATCAAAAACCTACCCTAATCCGGTAAACTACTGCCAATAATAATAATTCGGTGGATATACTTAGTTTATTATTTCTGAGTTTCCTGAATACAATATCAATCATCATAGGCGTTGCTAACGCTTTAGGGCTCCGCAGTATTTCCGCAAATTTTGAGTAGTTTGCTTATTTCCCATACATATTAATTATGTAATTTTCAGCCTCCAAATATATCCTAATTATTGCTGATTATTGATTAGAATCGGATTAGACATTGTTCATATGAAAAGAAAATATTATGACTTAAAAGTTTGTCTCAGTCCACTTTAAAGTGCAAAATTTATATCCGAAATTGCGATAACTGCGAAATATAACGCATGCTTTTTCACTGTTATCTAACTGTGAGGATTAGGTAATCGTCATTTCTCAATTGGTTACTCTTTCTCAGTTATTAGATTGGGAGATTTTCAGTGATCTTCCATTTTGACTGCATGAACCAGATAAGTGTAGGAGTAAAAAAAATTCATTTTCAATGCGTTTGTGCATTGGATCCTTTCATCACAACTGTGCATCTTTATTCTCGTCTGCGCAGCATCATTTCTATTCATAAACCCTTCGGGCTTCAATCGCCTCCGTCTGTCACCATTGGAACATTTCCCTATGAGAGATTTCAAGAGTCCTGAAAACTAAGGACCTGGTGGCAAAAAACAATAGAGCTACCAAGGGAATACCCTACCGGCCCTACTAGCGGCCGGAAGTGGGAAACCATTCCTCGAGGAGAGGAATATTTGGGGGAGGAGGATGGAGTGAGCTAACCTGTATTAGTCAGCAAACTGTAGCGAATGGGGTGTTGGGCCGTAGGTATACGCAGGGAAAAGGTATGTACTCAAGTAATGAACCAACAGTCAAGTGAGTAAGAGATGGACTGATGGAGACGGGGGAGATCTTAGTTGAGCCTAAAATGGAAACATGAAGTGGAGAAGAGATTTGCGAGAGGTCCTTCAACTCTCCCAATCTCTGCCGCTCTTGCACAGTTTGTGCGAAAAATCTTAGCCTAGTTAGTGAAGACTATTCCGTTTATTCATAATTTAGATTAATTTTCTGGTCCAGAAGGCTGGAATCATTTTATGATAGCCTTGACTTAACGCTTTGAATAAATACCTAACATTGACACATCTTATCTTTCTATCATACTGTGTGACTTCGAGTTGCGATGAATAGGGTAACTTAATTCCACATGCTTATTAAATACCATAGTTAACATAACTGAGTACTTGAAAACAAAAGGATCTCGCTCCCCTTTGGCAAACCCGACGCTTATCCCAAGGCTTGTGATTTCTTAGTTGAGCAGGAGAAGGACATCACTAAAAGATAGCCAAGATGTGTAATGACATTTTTTTCTGGTTTAAACATTTCCGGGTTCCTAATTACTTGTCTCTACGCAGTCATACTTATTGGTGCTCAATTATCTAAATTGGTCTAAATCATCTAAAAAAAATCGGATGCAAAGTATTGTCAGCTGTAAAACTTGGGTACAATATGCCACAAAAATATCAATAGTATTGCCACCTGTTAATACTTGTAAATGGAAAATGGAGAATATTTTAGGATAATGCGATTTTCAGAATTTTCCTAAAACAACAAGCACAGGTTGTTGATTCTAGTTCCATGAAATTATATCAAAATTAACCACATAAAATCGCTACCACTCCGATTAGCCATTTCAATTCCATTGAAAACATATATATCGTTCGTTTGAAAGCATATATGAGAGAAGTGGCTAATAGAGTATTTATAATTCATTGAATCTCGATACAGTCCAACGAATTTGCATCCAGCCTAAAGGTGTCTGCCTGAAACGGTATTCGTATTCATAGAGGATAGGTGGGAAGCGTTGGGGTATGTCTATTATTTACGCTCTGGATTTCTATCCTCTTGTTCCCCTTAATACGATTCGGAATGCATTCAATTGTTTTCTCGTCGGGCAGTGGTTACTTCCCATCCCACCTTCCTACATCTCTCCCACCAACAGATGGGATTGGTGTAATGGATTAAAATGCTGTATCTGCCGCCGCTGAGTGGCCTAATAAATTTGCTTGCACCCAAAGAGCTGGGACCTCTTGTCTGAACTTAATAGTTCCGCTCCCGAAGGAACTCTATCGAGTCTCCCTCTTCTTCCCATCCGTTGGCCCCAAGTCTCCGGCTTCCCAAGTTTTCAGTCAGCTTTTGTGAGGCGTTTTCCTGGTTTCACCCTGCTCCGTATGATGAATCACTTTTACTGGTCGACTTGCCGCTATCCATCTTGTGTGCATTAATCTTATTATTGACCCAGTTTCCGGTCTGGTTCGTCGAGTTGTTTAGCCTGAACCAACCTTCCAATGCCGTTCGCCATTTCCGTCGGTACCGCTTTGTTACCCTTAGGCTCGCTATCTAGCATAATTTAGAGCCGTCGGACATTTAACCGACCGCATTTGCCATTGTAACGAACAACCTCATCTTTCTCCGTCCTTGGTTACAATAGTTTTCATAAATGTAAGCTAAGAGAGGACAACTAATGCCAGTCGGCGATATTTCTTATGTTCGTGGTGTTTTAATGCTATATATTATCAATGGTTTTGACTTGTAAATTTTTTGTGTAATTTTATTGGCATACAACATGCTACGTGTATTACATACATTGTAGCACATAAAAAACGAGTCGTTTCATTACGAACATCTTCTTTATTCTTCAGCGTAATGTGAAATATTAATTTTTATCGAATGAAAAGTTATCTTCTACAAGCGTCTTTCGCAAGTAGACTTCATTCCCCTATGGAGAAATATTTCCTTTCCCCTTATTTGAAATCATCGCTTTTGCTTTTACCACAAATTTAACTCAGCAGTGAATTAACTAGCAGTAATTCCGTGCCCTCTTATAGTAATTTCATAATGATTCCCGGTTCCATTCATATGCATAATTAGATTAGCATCGAGAAATTGGATGCCAGCAGTAGGGTGACTGAGTTGAGGCAGTTGAAATTATCATTTAACGAAGGGAATCTCACTTCCCCAAGGATATGCATTACAATTCGCATATCGAAGGCAAGTGTATTGTCTTAAGATAAATTACCATAGATTGTAAATGAACTATTATTATTCATTTAGGTTCTTCGCTCGAGCTTCTGGGGTTTTTAATACAACTTCTTCTTTTCAAATGATACTTCGGGGTAATGACGATATCTCAAAATTTTAATATGCTTTAGAATATATGTTAACTTAGTAGATGCCAGTTTGTCGTAATTTTTTGGACTGTCATTGTTGTATCAATGGTGAAAGTCATTGTCTTTAGATAAAATCGGTCATGATTCTTGTTACAAAGATTTTTTCTATGGATTCTATAAAAAATCATTTAACTTTTCATTTGGAAAACATGATTTGCATACTCAAACTGTTCATTTAGGAGTACTCATGTCACTGGACTTCGATTAAGTCTGTTGTTCGTGAATACGTCTTTCCTTATTCGCATCTTTTCAGCTTCTTGTTCTGGGTAATCGTACATTAATAATTTTACATTCCATTCTACTAAAAGGTAATTTTATTATAAAACCGGAAATTGAAAGTGATTTTAGACTCATTAAAAAATTTAACTAAATAATTTTCGCGTTTTGGGAAAAAAACAAATCAAGGGCATATATTCTATTGTTTCAGGCTTCTCTTTGTGGAAGTAATTAATATCCATACTAAAAAGAGAGACTTGTGCTTTTCCACAGATTTTATTATATGGTGCAACGCGTTTCACCGACGGAAATCAAGGGCAATTTCATTTTGAATTATTTTAAGACATGCCAGAGGCAAATCTCAATTTTTACGCGAGTCAATGAAACCTTGGTCATGACGAAGCGTTGGTTCTTTATTATTTAATCTGTCCTCTCATCAATTGTTGTTGAGATATTTGCCTGATCGTGTGAGAAATTCATTAACCCCTACTCCTCCGCAAAAGGGACGACGATTCCTCCAAAGAGGCATCAAAATTATAGAAAGGAGCCGAGATCATTAGTCATCGAAAATATTTCCCCCTCCGTGATTCAAAACTGAAAGCTGTTTTCATGATTTTATCCTATTCCTTCCTTCCCTTTCTGGTAACTCTTTAATCCTTCATTCCTGGACCTCTTGGAGACAATTAATTTGCCCTGGACCCTTTTTACTTCGCTCGTAAAAATAATCCCTTTTGCTGGTAAAAATGTCGCCCGAAAAAAACAAGGTCTCTCTTGGCTTAAAATAAGACATCATTTCAGTTATATTTGAGATGTACAGAAAAAATGGGACAAAAGAGGTGGGAATATGAAGAAAAGAAATTAAACATTATTGTCAATATCGTTTCTCCTGCACCTCGTTTCCTTTGTCGTGCGTTATTTTCATTTTAGCCTTAGCCCCGCATGAGTCTCATTTTCTATTTATATTCCGTCTCCAAAATGTATGGTCTTAATCTTTCCTTTCTTCCCCAAGCTTTCGCACCCGCAGAATTCTCGGCCTGCCGCTTTTCGAGGCCTTCATCCTCGAAGGAATTTCTTCGGCTCACGTCGCATCTTTCCTTTGATCCTCCACAACGTCCCCAGGGGAATTCAAATCCCGCTTATCCTTCCTCTCGAAGCCCCTCGACAAGGATTCAGCTCCGGCGGAATGAGTTCGACAACAAATCGAGGGGCGCGCTGTCTTTCAAATTCTTTTAAAGTTCGTTTTATTTTTTCTTGGAATTCCTATTTTTGCTCCTTTCTTGTTTCGTTATTTCGTCCAATTTTTTCTCCTCTGACGTTGATCTCTTCTTCGTGCACACTCTTTTGCGTCAAATTCTAAATCTACGATAACTCAAAGAGGTAATACCTAGTAATTGCGCTATAGGAATCGCACATAGGAAATGCTTTGCCTCGATATTGTTAAAAACTATTTTACTTTACAGTGTTATATTCATTCAATAAGATACAGCTAATGGCCCTGTGATTTTTCCCGACGACAACCTAATTGAGTTTTTTTTTGTCGGTTATGGTTTTTTCTGCACAATTGCTGCGGTATATCTTTTTTGCTGTAATATCAGGAGTCTAGCAAAGTGGCAATATCTATCCGCATTTTGCATTTGGTTCATCCGCCATTTTTCAAGATTGGCAGACGGAATGGTTGCGCTGAAATGATAAAACTAATCAATGCTATTTTTGCCTAATTCATATCGCTTAGTAAATGACTCTGTGAGAGCTCATGGATAAAATTATAAATATAAGCCCAATAATACGAATTTACCACGCCATTTGTTGAATTAATTCATTATTCAAACTACTTTTGTTATTTACAATCCATTCCAGTCCATATTTTATTTAATGGGTCTAATTATCTTATCCATTTTGTATGATATGTTTCCATTGCTAATGGGTACTTTATATTGCCATTGAATATCAGCGGATGGTGTACTGGCCCTGCAAATGTGATTGAAGCGTACTAGCGATTTTTATACAGCATTCATTGAATTATGTTCTCTAAAAATAAGAAAAACATACGCCCCTCTGTAATGAAAAATTGCATAAAATTTCAGCTATAATTTAGAATATTGGATCCTATAATAATGAACATCATTAAATTCAAATAATTCAATGGGCTGAAAGGTGCTTTTTTTTCCCATGATAATTTTACTTCGAGCTGATAATTCTATTTATTGTGAGAAACGTTCCATTGGTTATTTGAGGTATAAAGAAACGTAATTATAATGATTTCCCATGTATTTGTATGCATTTTTGCCTGAGTCACTGTTAATATTTGATTTCTAGATCAGCATGAAACTATCACATCAGCTACTGTTGATATTGTAATTTTCTCTTGTAAGATAGGTTTTTAATTGAAATTTCCACGTGAAACTTTGTGATTTTTTCTCTTTCTGCTGACATATATATTTCATATCCCAGTAATTCCTTGAATGTAAGTATTTCCTTGAATATCATTTTAATGCCTCTGTCTTACCTTCTTGCCAACTAATTCTTAATTTTATCTTCACAGGAGTGTTTTAAAGCTTTTCTCTTTGAAAAAATAGGTTTCCAATTGTCTTTCATTGTCAATAAAAAGGTTTTTCTTTGAAATTTCCGTATCTATCTATATTCTAACTCAAGATTATTTGTGTTAAGGAAGCATATTTGTTGTTTTCTTGCGGTGGAGATTTGTGAGGAATGAAAGGGATTTCTTCTCTGAACCATCTTGTGTTTTTCCTCCCACCCCCTTCCTAAAATCCTCCCGCCTACTTTGATCCATGATTGTGACAACAGTATGAGCTACGCCTTGCTGCCTCGGACAACTTGAAGGAGAACTACACTACAGTCGTGATCCATGTGAAGGACGTGAATGACAACCCACCCGTGTTCGAGAGGCCGACGTATCGGACACAGATCACGGAAGAGGACGACCGGAATCTACCAAAGAGGGTCCTACAGGTCACGTGGCTTCATCACTCACTCCTTCACTATTTACTTTGTTTCCCAACAGTCCTTCCGTATTCGACTGCTCATTTGTCGTTCTCTCCCATGAGAGTCAGTTAGCACATGACAAATAACTCTTCAATACTTAAACCAGGCTCAGATTCATCACCTTGAAGGATTTTATTCGAGTAGTTGTACGCTATGATATATATATATATATATATATATATATATATATATATATATATATATATATATATATATATGTATATATATCAAGATATGTAAGTTTTTCTTCATTAAATGAGGTCCAGATCGTATGCTAGAGTTCGTCTTCTTTAAATTCTGGCATTTATAGTATTTTAAAAAATTTATCTGTAGTTATTCAAATACATCATGTGGGATATCCAGAAAATAAATGCACTTTTACTGCGGCAATCGAAATTAATACTTAAATTAACTTGATAGTTGCCAATAAAAGCTGTTTGGAAGGATTGGCTGAGTGGAAAGGCTTTCCAAGTCAGTTTATTTTGCAAGTAACTGGTCCAAAGATTTTCTCTGGAGGTGGAAATGCTATTCCGACCGTTTACTACGTATATTAAATAAACGTCTTTGAGCACATTCTTTATTCACACTACGTATTTCATGTGATTTCGCATGTAAAAAAACGTGTAAAAAACAATTACTCGTTTTATTGCTCATTGCGATTTTCAAAACTGATTCCTTAGTTATTTCCGAATTGAACATTTCATCGAGTAACGGATTGATATTTTGTAGAATAATTTACCTTGTTATGAATTCACCTGATCAATTCAAAGATAAACCCCCTCCTCCGATCATCTAGTCGTTCCACTGTTTTCCGAAGAGTTTCTGCCTTTAAAAAACGCTATGGACTATAGTCGGGCCAATCCCACGCCGCTAGATGTCTGAGGATTTCTTCTGGTGGATGATACCCAATTCCCACAAGTCCCGCTTCGAAGGTTACCCAATACGTCCCACCGTATTGCATGTGTGACTGCACTGACCGTTACGAGATTCGTCCACCAACCATTCTCCCTCCCTCTTCATCGCACGGAGTGGGATCTGCGAGTTTTCATTTGGCTTTCTTATCGAGTTTCTCCGATTGCTCAGATTTATCCCGCGTGGAATGTCCCTTGCGAATCGACGAGCTGTCTGCTAACAAAATTTCCAGCCGAAAGCGTCTACATCGCCCTCTTTCCCTTCCTCCCTTAGAACTACGTGAAAAAAAGTGCGAGCAAAAAAGAGATGCGCAGACCTGTGGAGCGGTGGCACATTTCTCTGCGTCTATTGTGCTCCTCCGGGATAAGAATAATTAGTGATCCGAAATCCTTTGGCGGCCCCCGAGTTTTCCGCTTCACTTACGTCTCTCTTGCAATTACGACCGCGAGATTAGAATGAAACTTTGCAGCGCCTCGGTTCCCCCATCGCGGTGAAGGGGTCAATTTATGTTTCTCGGGCCTCGATTTATATTACAATAATTTAAAGGCCACGAATCACTCTGTTTAACCGCTTCGATCCAAATATTAAAATTTGAGCACGATTTGAAAAGAAAGAAGTCGGACGGAGTTTTCACGATGGCAGAGCAAGGAGACTCCTTGGAGAAATTAAAGGTTTTTTTTATCATTAGTTCTCGTTGTTGTATTTTTCCCCTGCACGGTCTTGTTCACAGGTGAAACAGCATGACGAATGCACGCTATTACCACGGTCGGAGTTCTGAATTATTTCAATCCCCTGGCCGCAAAGTGTTTGTATTTTTTTCACTAACAATTTGTGTGTTTTCCTTTTGTCTCATTTTTACTATTTTTATCCTCATTTCTCCCAGCAGCTTTTTTTAAAACCACCATGTCAATGAAACATAATGCTGGTAATCGTCCATTTTTCACAACTTTCAGCAATTCTCTTCCAGGTCATACTTTTTGTAAGAAGTAATCTTAGTGGTGTATGACGTTACTGTTAATTTATGCACATTTAACGTAAAACGTGTAATTTGATATTATTATGTACAGTGTGTGTGTCTGCAGTAATTTTGATATTTCCTTGGTTATGTAGTGTTGATGTCGGTGTTACTGCGTGCTATTTACTTATTTGCCTGTGGTTCCGTTATGTAGCATGCTAGAGTAACATTTATGATTGTTGAAATTGTCTTGGATTTCTTTCCTTAATTTACTCATATATGTATATATGTATGCATATATATATATATATATATATATATATATATATATATATATATATATATATATATATATATATATATATATATAAAAATATATATATACACATACATATATATATGTATACATACATATATATATATATATATATATATATATATATATATATGTATATATACACATACATATATATATGTATACATATATATATATATATATATATATATATATATATATATAT
This sequence comes from Hetaerina americana, assembly GCF_022747635.1. Lineage (NCBI taxonomy): Eukaryota > Metazoa > Arthropoda > Insecta > Odonata > Calopterygidae > Hetaerina > Hetaerina americana. Next base: position 27,725,110 of record NW_027287095.1, on the reverse strand, counting down.
GTATATAGTATATATATAAATATATATGTGTGTATATAAATTTTTAAAATTTACTTGATAGTAATAAAGAAGTTGATTAAGGGAATCCATTCATATTTTACATGATTTGTATCATTTATTGCATGATTGACTTTTCCGTTTTTTCCAGATCTAAGCACAGATTTTGATTGCTTTGATTAAAAAGAGAACAATAACTATGTTAACTATGTTTTGTAAATTACTGAAGTGCATGGCATATGTCTCAAGTGATATTCTGTGAATGGCTTATTTGAATAATTGTCTTTTACCCGTAAAAAATGCATTCTCACTTCGTATTCTCGTGTCGTCAAATGTATACAATGCTTTCGAATGTCTTTCGTTTAATATCCCTAACTCTTTTCTTCTCGCCTTGATGAACACGTTATTTTTGTGTTAGATGTTTTCAATTGTAATTAGTATTTTTGAATGTTTTTCGTCAATTATTTTATTTTTCTTTTCTCTTTTTTTTCTTTCTCTCTCCTATCAAAACCCTCCACCACTGTTGCAACGCGCGTCTTTTGTTGTGCGGCGAAACAAAACACTGTCGTTTGTCCAACGAAATGACGTCGCGGGACAACACGATGCATGCATACCCCCTGAACCCTATCCTTTTTCATCCACTAATTAAATGCTCTTGTGTTTGCAATGAACCAAACCGTTCAAAACCTTCCCTACACCTGCAAACCCAAAAGTACGAGCTGACTCTAGTGGCTTCAGACAGTTTGAACGAGAATCAAACCACTGTGGTGATCCACGTGAATGACGTCAACGACCTACCACCCGTGTTTAGTTCGCAGCTATATCCGGCACTTCTTCAGGAGGAGTTCGAAGTCCCATATCCTTACAGACTACTACAGGTACAAAAATATAGATAGAGTTATCAAATTCGTGACATCTCTCCATCCGAAAGAAATCATTTGTGTACCCACATTCATAGAGCGAGAACTCATCGTCATCAATTCATTAGTAGCTGTATCCTTAAAATTCAAATGAGGAATAGAATCATACTATTTTTCAAGTATGAGTCGTGGTCGCGTGTAATTAAAATAGGTATATTTTCGCAATAAATATTTTTTGTTTTCCAACATATGTTTATCCACTTATACTTTTTTTCAAGGAGTAAAGGTTTGCTATTTTTCAACATGCAATGGTAGTATTACTTTGCATGCACAATAATGAAAGGAAACGAGCGTACGTGAAGAATTATACAATTTGAATTTTACTCCATGCTTCATCGCGTATATCACGCAAGAGAAGATTTTAGCCGATTCTTTAAACCCAATTATAGTAAAAGGTGTTTTATGGGAGACAAACAATCGTGGTGATATGGCAATAATTAGTACAAAGAATATCGTTTTCTGCAACGATTTAATGAATAGGTGTATATTAGCTTTTAAAAAGATCAACTCCGTGTATTTGAATGTAACTTCATCGAGGATTTTTTCCTTAATCATCCCGTTTGGATGAAATTCTTTGTACATACAGTGAAATTTTTAAAATTTATAAATCTAAATTTGCGTTTCTTGTGAAAATGATCTCTGTCACCGTTGTTTGCATGACTACGTAAGGTCTATTATCTTTCGATTCCATTCATTCTGCAAGAAGAACTTATTTTATCCCGTGATTTATTTGGAATATACACGCAGGAGTTCCCTGGAGTGAATTTGACGCAAACGAATAATATTGTTAGCATTTTCTTTCGCCTATACATTGAAAACTGATGCCACGCTTTCGATCAGTGCAAATGCTCCTATTTTGGCGAGCATTCAATACAGGTGATGTTTGATCCTAGTAAATTATTTGCGTAACCCATTTCAAGCACACTTGATGATGGCAAGTTTTGACTTTTTTCCGACGCATCAGCCCCAGATAATTTATTTTATCTCTTTCCCGGATTATTATAAAGTTACTCTGCGAACTATGGGCTGGGTTTTTGAATCGTCGCGTTTGGAAACGGCAGGACGCGTTTCAGCTCTTTTTTATTCTCCTTTTTTAATTTTTCTTGCTCTCTGATAGGGTTTAATTTTTATTTCATGTTCAAGCCGTCTTTTCTGTGGTTTGTATTTTATATATCCTGAATTGTCAATCGATGCGTGTGCTTGTATTCGTAATCAACAAATTTCAAATAGGTTTTCCCCTTTTCACCGCATTTCATTTTCGAAACTCCACCTCTAATCCGGTTTGTTTTCTATTCCCGAGTTTGACATAGATTCTCAAAGAATGCTAAATATTTCCAGTAATTATATATCATACGAAGGTATTTACGATAACGATGTTCAAAATAAATAACTATTTCAATCGTGCCAAATGAAAAACTCTCGGTCGTTTTAAAATGGCATGCACATTACTCAGTCTCCTTTTTCTCACCCTTATACATCAGCATGATTTTTTCCAGAACATTTATAATGTTCAACTAATCAAATTCAATTCAAGCCCCAGTCACTTAACGTTTTGGTGATCAATCCTTAACTACCTTCGGTGCGTTCAAATATTTATGACGAACTTATCAAAGTCCCTGTCGCATTTTCGAACCAATTATTTGATTATTTCAATTAGTAAAGAGAACCCGAAAGTCAAGTGGATTTTAATCGATTACGTGAAATTACTTTTACAATAACAGTTTTTTTTCTTTTGGCCGTCATAACATAATTAAGGCAATCCAGTCTGTGTACACGCGCTTGTGCAGTCAGTGTCGAACGAGGGGAATCGATTCGGTGAGCAAAGTGATCAAACCCATCGAGACACCCCACAGTCTGGGATTCGATCCCCAGCGCCGTACTCTGCTTCGGCCGCCGAATGCGTTCGCTACGGTTAATGAGGTCACCGTAAGGTCGATCCATTGTGTGTCCTATCTGTGTTTCGCCAACGCAATCTCTCACGGGGAAGAGGGGGAGAGGAGAGATAGTACTCACACTGACAACCGTTCATTTGGATGACGAACGCTCGCCTCCCTTCCCTCGACGACCCCCAAACCCCGTTCGCAGTGTATGTAACAAGCCAGTCAATTTGGGATCCATTCATTCGTCCCGGTTGGTGAGAGAAAAAGAGAAAGGGGGGAGAGAGAGGTTAAAACGAAGCAAGAAACCGGGGCGACGTGGAATGCACTGCACGTCTAGGCATTCGGTGGTCGACCTCGGAGGAAAATTCATAGCAGCATTGCGCTCCAGCACGTAGGCCTGCGGAAGGCTCTGCTGTCAGCGACGTGAAAACCGCCGAGAAGGAAAGCATCGAAATATTTGACGGATGGTTTGTTTCTCATTTTTTCCTTCGTCTCAGTTGTATTATTGTTTCCTAAATGCATTAGGTAAAGAATTTTTTTATCCTTTCCGCTTAAACGACTCTGACTGCCAGAATAAGCTACATGTAAATGCTTCAAATTTACCAAGAAGTTCACGATGTTTTCCCATACGGTCTCCAACATTATTTCTCTCTTGAGTCTGTCATGATTAGTCTCAATGAGGAATCTCTTATGATTACATTCGGTCACTATTTTACTTTTGTTGGCGAATCCCTTCTAATGCTGTGAGAAAGCTTCTTTCTTAACTTGGAATGGAACAAGTAGTTATCTCCTAGTGCCAGGGCGTTGTATCTGTCTACTGGTAATGGAGTCGTTAGTCACTTCATTTTACACCTACCTCCGTCAGCTACGTCAACAGCCATTGACATCATCCTCGTAACCATTGTTTGATTAGATTGTAAGTGTTGTTTTTGTAACTGTATTAGCATAATTTCCGCTTGTGTCCGCCCTTACCACTTGTTTGTGAGCCAGTGCCAGATCATTTCTACAGCATGTGTTAGTAACTGTATTAACTTAACGGCTGAACTTTTTGCTCTATCTATGTTACTACAGTAGATGTATTTTTGCTTGCGCAGTGTTGCATGTTTACTTTTAGAAGGACGCGGAAAGCTGTAAATCAGGTAAGTTGTAAATTTATCGTTAAGCATCTCTGATATCATGAGAAGAGATGATTCCCTAGCCTTAATGGCATGAATGCAACGTATTGATCCATTATTTTGGGATATATTTTTATAAAAAGTATATGCTTGCACTTTGTATCGCATTGTTTTTAAACAAAAGCTATGACAATCAATTTTTAAGGGAAAATTTACTACTTCCGAATCCTAGTTTCGGTTAATCAACATTTTATTGTTGGTATTAGCATCAAGCCGTAATGTAAAATCTCATTTTCAAAGTACTCTAGATATTTGGAACAAATTACTGTGAAAGGTAAAAGCTTATTTTTTTCAAACCCCGGAAAATCGTCAATAAGATTTTTCGTTTGGTCTTATTTTTCTTTTTGCTAAATTAACTTCACAATAATTAAATCAGTAACAAGAGTACTTCTTTGATCCCGTTTTGCAAGGCATATCTTATCACATTTGCAACCCCTCCTCTTTCCCGAAACCAATGAGCGACACATTCTTTCCATTCCAAAACCCTCCATCATTGTTCTCGAATGAAAAATCTTCGAAGGATTTTGTGATTTAATTTTTAAGAGAATCGGAAAAGATAAGCATTGGCCTTGCAAATGAATCTCTGAATGTTCTGCATTGCAATTTATGATCGATTCCGTCGTATTCTTCGGTCTCAGAATTTTTAGCATCGCCATCAAGCAGCACCGCAGGAGTATCCATTTTTTTACTCCGAACAGATTCTGTTTTGTCTTTTTTTAACTCTTTTATGCGACGTTCAAGATGATGTCTTATACCGCCATATAAAAACGAATTCGGCTTCAAAAAAATATGATTTAAACGGAATCTCTTCACCATATATTTCTTTAAGTTCGTCTTTATCTAATTGAATAATCACTCTAAATCTTGTCTGACTGTTTTTCTCCGAAGCACGTCAGTGAAAAAAATAATGAAATACCGCGATGCCAAGCAATTAAGTCGGATGCCAGTCGTAAATTTAAGTTTGAAGAATATAAAGCAGATCTGATGCGAAGCGCTTCTAAACCGGGAGATATTGTTGATCCCGGAACATCCTTTCGATAATCAGTATTCTGCTCTGGAATTCTTCTGGCGGGTGGGAGGGAATATTTGTATTGTTGGAGAGTAGAAATTTTTGGTGGAGCATGGGGCAGGTTATTGAAATGGATTTGAGTGAGTTGAGAATTTTTTTGGGAATGTTTTGAGTTTTAAACTGCATGTATTTATTTTTTATCTCACCCTTGGGGAAAACCTTGAAATTTCTATGGCGTTTAAAAATGAGTTTTCACCTCGAATGTAGCGTTTTTCATTCTTTGTAATAAATTCAAAAAATTCTTCGTAATTTCATTGTGTCCGTTTAACTTCCAAAGCTTTTTTTATAGATTTCCCAATTTTTCCTGTACTGTTACCCTATCGGTCTGTTACTGAACTGTTTATTATTTTCTATAAAAATTTTACGATAAATTGTTATGCAATCAATTTGTATTTTTAGAGAGGCGTGAGATTTGTTATAGATTAAAATAAAGGTGTAATTATTTAATAGATACCTCGGAAACGGAATGTGAGCTACCGATTAAAATGAATAGCAGCTGTGTAACTTCGTTAATACCCTGATTCATGCTCCAATTTAATTAAATTTTTTTTGCGTTCCAATTATTTTTCCCAATATGGCCTAAGCTTTTCTTTTTCAAATAGTTTATCAACCTTAGAACCGTAGCGCAATATGCCGATAAACCCTTCTTCTATGTGTAATTTCAGTCACTCAAAAAGTCATTTTTTTTGTAAACTCAAAGAACGTTTTTCTTTCGAGGAAATAAATACTACTTTACTTCATTATGATAAATATATCATGTAAATTCACCATTTCCTGTAGACTTTACCATGTCTTTTTCAAAAAAAGCCTTTTGATGGCCGGAAACCTATTGTTACAGCTTCATAGTGCAGACAGTTGATTGCCTCCTGTCGATTCCCGATAAATGTAAAATCAGCACGGAGTAGCAAAGAATTTTCATTGCAAGTCCTTAGTCGTGCATCGAAAATGCAAGGTTGCCCCTCCAGATTCGGTCCCCTTGAGAGTTCTCATCGGTAGCGGCGCGCTGCATCTTGTTGTATATTAATCTCCCGTCTTTGTGGGCTTCATCTATCTCCCCAGCCTCGGTACATTATTGAAATCTCATCGGTCGTCTCATTAACTATTTAACCCACGGCTTATCAGCCTTTGTTATTATTCCCCTCACCTAACTCTCCTTCTGTTTAGTCTTCACCGCGGTCCCCCCACGCGTCTTCTCTACTACTACCACTTCCAACCCCCCCTTTGCCTTTCTTTCTTTCTCTTTCCCGCTTCACTTCGGCTTGCCTCTCATCTTCCACCTCACACCATCCCTCCACCCTCCACCCCGCTCTCTCTCACTAAACTCTTCTCTTTCAAACCTACCTCAAACTTACCGTGACGCGGATGGGGAACATTGCGTTGGGTCTTTGAGATTATCCTGGATCGTTAATCCTTAAACATTCTCCCACTTTCATCAGGTCTCTTTCCTCTACCTTCATTCCTCACCCCGATCGTCCCACCTTCCTTCGTTGGCCTCCCTCCTCTTTCACAGCCTGCCAGCGGCGTGTGCCGACGTACCACCCGCGACATTTGAAGTGGGAGTCTGAGGAGGCATTAGCTGAATCGGAAGGAATCGAACGAATCGTCCTCTTGTTCCCGAGGATCCCTTCACCCCCTTGGGTAGGGGTCTCATATCTCTCTATATCTCTTCTCTTTTCCCTCTCTCTCTTCTCTGTTAAACCCTTCATCCTCCCCTTCGTCCCCACCTCTTGAGCGTGGTAAATCGGAGATACCTTAGAAGTGCCCGGTCTTTCCACATCAATCGCACCCTTATTAACTTTCCCTCCCATCCCTTCCCCATCCACCTCCTCACCCCCTTCGTTTCTTCCTTTTAATTCCTTGTTTTTCCTCTAACCCCATCCATTATATTTTCCCTCCCAAGTGCCGCCCCCCCCCTCATCCCTTGGATCGGTTCAGAAGTGGGATGTCAACCGTTTTGCGCCATTTGAAGTTTAGATCTTTCCGAATCCCTCTTCAGCCAATATTGCCAATGTTCGCCGCAGTCCGAACCCTAAATTTTCTCCTCCGCGAACCGTTGCCATTCTTACGAAGCTATTTATTCGCCTCCTCTTGGATGGAGTATGCAGCTTGGTCCAATAGCATACCCATGTCCTACAGAAGGGTTTACATTTTCTCTTCCCAAGCATTGTGATCACTTTGAAGCGGGAGTTCTCGTGCATCAAGGATTAATTCATTCGTTTCAAATTCCGTGCCGTCATATCAGGCGCGTGTTTGGGAGGACATTGTTTTAGTAATTTTCGGAGTAAGGACATTGAAACAGTACATGATTCGTGAAGCTAGAGCTCCCTTTGCGTGAGCTTCGCCATCTGGAGGAACTCACGGTGGGGCATTCAATAGAGCGGACCGGTTGAATGAACAACCCCAGCCTGCTTATCAACTGTTTTGTGCGCGGCAGGAGTAAAATACAAACATTTCGAAGATATAAGCGAAACATTCGGACTCATGTAATTGCTTTTGTTTAATGCCTCTCCCTCAGTCCCATCCCCTCTCATACCCTAAACCCTTCTCTCCCTACCCTACCCACTTTCTAACCCTCCCTCGACAATTTCAGCTGGGATAAAACTCTCATGTGACTACCCTCCGTGTGCGGGGAATGGACGTGCGTATTGATTCGAACGACGATAAAATAATATTTTCCCACACTTACTCACACTCCCGTAAACACACGCAAGCTCCGGCAAAATCCGATATATGCACGGGAGTGGGAGGCAGAGGCGAAGGTTTTCTGTGTATGCCGAAGTAGAAAATTGCTTTTTTTTATTGCAGCAAAAATATTGCTTTTTTACTTATTGAATCCCGTGCGAGGGTCTCTCGAGTGTCGTTCTTCATTCGTTTGGCCTCTGTGCCTCTCTCTCTCTCTGCGCTCACCCCTCTTCGCCTCTTTCCTCCTACCCTCACATTTCTTCCCCTTTCCCTCTCTCTCGCTCTGTCTCTTTTAACCAGTTCTTTCCTTCCATCGAGGCTGGATTAATTTCCCAACCGCGCTGGGTCACCCCAATTTGAAAATTAATCTCTCTCTCTCCTTCTCTTTCTTTCCCACCCCCTCCCTGAACCCACTCATTCCCTCTTCGCCAGGTTGGCGCTGCTGCTTTCATGATTCTTTTCGTTCTTATAATTATTATCCTCGTCGCTAAGTTATGGCATAGCTTGAAGGACCTTTTGCCTAGTCCCTGGAGCCATCCCTTGTCCCCCTAAATCATCCTTTAATTTCCACTATCCGGCGTTTCCAAGCAATTTGTGTCCGCGAAATCGTTTTCTAATCCGTAGTAGTATTAGAAACTTACCTGCTTTTTAGCTCTCTTCCAAATTTTCATCAGCAGTCAGATAATGAATTTAAAGGATTATGTCGGCATCTTAATTGGTTCCCGCAAATGAGCTCCAGGTTCCTCATCTGTTTCGATATGTTCGCATATTTTATGGCTAGTACTCTTGTATGGGATTAAAGGTTTATCGAAATTAATTATGGCAGTGATTTTTACAGAACTAAGGCACCCTCTTTCCCCAGAGAACATTTAGTTGCAATTAGTTCGTCTCAGTCTTAGAAATGTTTTTCTTCAAAGGTGAGTGATTACTTTTTTTTATCAATACTCTAACATTTCTTCGCCATCCAATCAAACCGGTGACCTGGTTCCTCTATCAACTGGTAAGTGAATATGTTTGAGTCTGGTTTACGCGAACTTAATGTCGACTTCCCTTCCTATGGTATCTTCGCATACCCTTGGGCAGTAATTAATTAAGCCTTAAGCCATCCGCTCCGAGTCCCTCTCGGTAATTAATTCACTGCGATTAAAATGGCTGAAAACCTCCCTTTATTCCAAAACCCCTCGGTAAAATCTTTTAGAGCGGCGTTTCATTTGCTTCGCTCGCGCTGCTAAACTGAAAGTAAAATTCGAACCACTCGTTACCTCTCTCTTTCCTTTTCCCGTTCCCTATCCGTCTCCGCTAAGTTTCTTCGGCCAAGTGATTAGCGGAGGCAGAAAACGAGCTTTCTCCTCAGCACACGTAGAAGTGGGTATGGGACATCACATCCACATCGCGGCATTCCGATTAATTTCGCCAACTGATTAGTTTCTCGAGTGAGGGAAAATGTGTTTGGACTTCATCGTCGACCGAGAAGTCTCTTGCTTCGCGAATATTTAGCAAGTACTAAAAGACCTTTCCGAGTGAAAAATTATTTTCGCTGCTGCTTAATTATCTTAACGTTTTTCGAGGAAATCCATGAAATTTAAAGCAATTTCAGTTTCTTGGAGAACTCATGTAAAACGGAAATAATTACGTAAACGGATTATGGAAGCAAAATAAAATGGATCATAAAAAACTTGTTGATATATAAATATAGCCTTACTAATTTTTAAAGTATCAAAGAATGTAACAATTTTTAATGGCAAATAAAATCTCTATTATGCAAATTAGAAATAGTGTCAAAACTGACATGGCATATTTTATAATGACATGCCCTATTCTTTAATGAAACATTTCAGTATCAAAATTTATATTTTATAGGTGAAGTAATTAATTTTCATTAAGATTGAATCTTTTGTAACTTGGGGCGAAATATGTGTTTGTTGAATCCCGTAAAAGTTAACTTGGATAACTATGAAATGTTATGTCTATCAATCATAATGCAATTATGTCCTCAAAAATATTGCTCTCGTTCAAAATCTCTTCGGGGAATATCAAAACTCACTTCAATTAACATATGCAATCGTTTGTAATTTTGTTTTAAAATTTCACGTTAGTCAGTGAACCAATTCGTCCAGCTCTTGTACCATATTTCACTTGACATTCTAATTTTTTGTGACTGATAGTAGAATGTTTGGACACGCAATGCATCCGGTTGTGTATAACTTATTTGCAAAAGTCTAGCTGGATGTTGTATTGTTTTCCAAAAAATCCTTCTGATTTCCGTTTTATCTAAAGCTCTACGAGAGTATAAGGTAATTTTTCTCAAAATTCGTTACGGCATGCATGCTATATACGAGGGCTGTCAAGAAAGTAACTTACGTTTCGGCCAAGTGTGGGTATGGTTAGAGTCACCATCTTGGTGTCTAAACGTTCCTACACTCAGTACGCATTCTGCTGTGGTAATGTGCAAGCTTTAATTCTTCCACTTAGCTCACTGCGAACCGTTACAATAGATAATCCCGCAAGTTGTCAGCGTAACTACCTTCAAATTGCACCGCGTATCATAGTCAGTTGATTTTAGACGCATCCTTAAGCGAACAAGACACTCGGATTCTGCTTTTTGCAATGAATCAATAGGTTTATTAGATAAATAAGTCACCCTAACAGGATGAGGAAGAATGGTATGGTTTTATTATAGCAAGGGATTGAAAGGAAAACAATCTCCTTCATCTTTCAACCCTCTTGTGCCGTGGAGCACAAAAGATATCGCATCAATTTCGCGGCAAAATCGAATTGCTGCGTAGTGGTTTTGTGGAAAATAAACGCCCTATTGGGTTTGCGTGGAAGAGGCGGAGGAGAGGAAGAGGGAGACGTAAGGGAGGAGTGGAGTGAAATAAGAATTCTTCCTCTCTTGGAAGCGCGCGAGAGACAGGGGCGTTGAATGTCTGTGCATCATTTAAATTAACCGCTGAGAGGGAAAGAAAGGGGTGGAGGAGTTTTAAGGAGATAGCGGCGAAAGGCAAGAGAAAAATTGAAAGCGATGGGGAAATTTCTGACTAGAAAGCTTGGTAGAGCGAGATATTAAAAGCCGCCTCTTGGGTGGAGGATGTATAGGTGCGTGGAAACTATGGTGCAAGAAGAGGTGGAGACTGGGGGAAATTACCGTGGGAAGGTTATGATGCCTACAAGGAGGAAAGAAATTGAGGGAAAATTTTACCAGGTTATTTGTAGATGAAGGCATGTGTGGGAGAGTGGAATCTTGCAGAGAAGTAAACGAAGAGACAGGGACAGCGAACTTTGAGGTCGTATTTTGTGGATGATGGGTTTTGGTTTATCCTGTAATTAGATTACACTGATATTATACATATATACGGGGTTTTCCCCAGAATACATTTTTTGAAAGCAGCTCTTTATTTTTTAAGCATATATGAAGTGCGTATGCACTGACAATTTCTACCTAAGGTAAGAGGATCGTTTAGTTCTCCACGTGCAATGATTTCTCATTAATGACAATGCTTTCTGTTCTACTTAGATGAATGTATGTTATGTATTTATATTAAATTCCATTTTTGCCAAATCTTTCGAAACACTTCACTGCTGCTGCAAACACTTCGGTGAATTTTACTTTCTGTAGATATCTATTCTGACCGATCATTGCTTTCACATAACGATTTGAAATCTTTACTGCTGCGTGGATGTAATTAACTAGGTCCTCAATTAGCTTCTCATTGCGGTTCGACTTAGACTTAAACAGTAATTAAGTTCAGCATTATCACCAGCGAGTACCTCACGTTATGAATTGCTTGAGAGAAAACAGTGTGATTACAAATTTTCCTCAATATGTCAATTCGTGCGAGAGATAAACTAAATTTCAAGAAATACTAGGTCAGGAGCGGTGATAAACGGCTGATAAATTTGCAGCAGCACTCCGAAGAATTTCAGCAAAAACTAAGCATATAACGAATTAATCAAATGTTTAGAAAAAGATTTGATCCGTTAAGAATAGGAATTATTCTCCTTGAAATAAAGAAATTTCGTCAGGGGAGGTTAGTTGATTTTCATGGATAAAGGGTTTTTCTTCGCTTGACAGAAGTTTTCCGTGAAGGTATTCAATCGGCGTCTAGTTTTGACCCCTTTTTCATCGAAAAGGAATTACCGACTCAGTACCTTTTTTTATTCAATTCTATTAAGTTATTCATTGGCTTTTCGAAAACTTGGTTTGATTTTATTTTTTGGCTCGTCATCCTAGGGAGAAGCATAAGTTTCTTCATGGTTGAAAAATAAGAACCAAAGGTAACATGATGTAAAATTCTTGTGGATCTTGTGTGATTGGACTAGCAAAATAAAATCCGTTTATATTTCGCCACAAAATACTTGGAAACGAAATTTTAACCATGGCACGAGTAGAAATTCAGCAACCGACGGAGGAGCTAAAATAAAAGTTTACCTTAAGTGATCTTTATGGACTCAAGTTTCCGTTGACCCAAAATTCGGCCTCTTAGACTTGGGGGAAACTGTCGGGAGACGCGAACGCAAGGGGAAACGGAAGCAATATAGCAGCGACGGTACTGGGGAAGTGGAAGAAAAAAATTTCAATTTCCTCTCGTTGCGTTTAAGCAAAGACGGGCTTGCCCCGAAGAACTTTCTTAGCGTATTCTACCCTCACGCGAATAGCGTCTAGCAGGAAGAGACAGATCCTCTTAAACCTTGTACCTCCGTCTCCTATTCCAAACTTCTCTCTCTCTCTCCTTTCATTCTCTCTCCCACCCATGTCCTGGGTTCCACGACCGTCCACGAGCATTCCGCCTCTCCTCTTCTCACCCTTCCCCCCTTCCCTTTGTCTTTGCTCTCTCCCTCTTCGGAAATTTCCCGTCTGCTCCCGCAAAAACTTCTATATCCTCCGGGTGTTAATCTCTCATTTGATGCGAGCATTTAAATCATTCACTCTCTGGGATTTTGGCTCGGGAGCGTGTTTCGCGTAGTCCCTGCAGAATTGTACTCGCCCATTATACCCAATCCACATCCATTGCAAATGTAGAGTGCCTAATCTTTTATGCCCAGTCAAATTCATCATTTAGGGTAGCAAATATATACCATACTGTTAAATGCAAATAGGGACTTTTAGGTAAATGAAACGGGCCAATTTATGTGCTTTGTAAAGCGATGAGTCCATGCGCGCAAGCATTGAAAAATGAATTGAGTGTGCGAAAATTTCAAACTGATCTACACCAATGGTTTTCAATGCATATCCGAGCAAGCTTCTCATATGAAGGAGGTACTTTCATTTAGGCACAAAATATGTGACCTATATTCATCTGGAGTGCTCACCTTGTTACAAAAGCGGTGGTGTGCTTATAGATTTCCTTCCGTCTCTTAGGAACCGAAGAATAGGAGTTAACTTCGCAGGCTCTACTCAGTTCAATCGTGCAATCAAAACAGACAACTTCAGCAGCATTATGAAAACTAGTTTGGCTGCTCGTTCCATTAAATGACAGCGTAAATGGGGAGATGAGATCTTTAGACCTTAAGCATAGGTTACCGTTCTGTGGTCTAGCGCCCCACCTGGGATTTTTCTTTTAGCGTGATTATACAGTGTGTATTTGAATATAACTCTTTGAAGAGCTTCATTACTGCTTATAGGTCTCCTATGCAGTTAAATCTGTGTTTAATGATTCAACCATAAACTAGTTCGAAAGAGAGAGAGCTAAATACAAATGTTTTAGCTGCCGTCATGAAAGGAGAATCGGAGATCCGATCATCCGATATTTACATCACTTCGGTGCCTGCTTGGAGGCTAATCATTTCAGTTGCTGTTGACCTCGTAATTTTGTAACTCAGTGTACAGGCGTGAATAAACCTTCGGACAGCGAGTGAAAATCAAATGATGGAATTTTCAGGTGTTTCGTTGGCGAACGATATTTCCGTCATGATAACTTTAGAAGCAGATATCTCCATTCTTTTGAATTTCCATTGCGTTCATTGGCATTAGTAGACAACAATTTTGCTAATATTCCAATCAGCGAAACTCTCATCTACTGAACCCAACTCACGCGGTGAAAACCCGAAAGAAGCGACGCAGCGCTTAGGAAACCTGCGAAACAGTGAAACAACCGAAACAGGTTTGAGTAATTTCAAGGGAATCAATGAGAATTCCTTAGACCTCTTAATGGTATGCCGTACAAATTATCCATATGTATATATAGTAATTGGCTTCCTGCTTGCTTTAGCCAACTTATTCCTCCAACTTTCGTTCCTCCAGCACTTTTATGAATCTCCCCGATAGTGGTTTTAAGGAGAACGTACCCTAATGTTATGGTCATCGACTAGAAAGTAACTCGTTCGTCTCTTGTGTCTAATTTATGTTTATGCTGTGAGATTTACATTTAATATGAACAGGTGCTAGCGAGTTGATTGCCCTAATGACAGCATTAGAAAGGCATTAAGGGATATTGACCCAATATTTTCACTGGGAGAATATATTGCTTTTATAGAATCCTATTGAATTTTCCCAATAATTAACCGAAGGGAGAAATTGATGGTGTATTTGATATATCAAAAGTTTATGTTATTCTAACGTTGATACAATATTGTGGTAAATTACTCGCATCTTGCGGTATATTTGTTTTTATGTGTTTGAACATTTAATTGAGAGTACGAAGGAAATTGGAAATTGTATAGCATTGAACCGCTATCAATTCAAGATATAAGAAGAAAAATGAGCATATGTCAGTACAAGCTGTATTCATCGCAAATTATCCTGACCACATTTAAAGAAGTTTCAATTGCAATTAAATTAAAGTTGTGAAAATGCAAAGCTATCTGATTACGGAGGGCCAAGGGATTATTATATTACCGTCTTTCTTGGTCGGTATTAATTTTTCAAACTGCTAAAGAGGTGAGTGAAACATTTATTCCTGGGTTCATCCCGCGTGAAATACTCAGAAGAACTCACGACAAAGAAGGACTCAAAAAACATCAAAAAAGAAGATCATGCCACAATCCGCCCAAACTGTCGGATTACACTGAGATTAAATGTTTCAATCTTCTATAGTTTCCTAATCCGGTGATTTTGAATTCTCTTTTATGACAACTATTAGAACGCGCAATTCAAATTGTATTTCTTCTATATTATATATTTGTATGTACACTACTGCTTGGTCTATTATCGGTTGTGTCTGTAAAAGTTTGGCTAATTATGAAGAAGTTACAGACGGGTGAAACCATGCTTAAATTCGTGAAAAAAGTAATACTATATTTAACTATGTTTATTTTCAAGCATGCCATTTTTGTGATCAGTTTGAATAATACACGATTTTTCTCCCTCATTCTAAAACATTTAGTCTTTTGTCAAACTTGAATCTGCTGTGAATTAACTTGCTTATATACTTTAATATATCCTATTAAATATGTGTAATGATGAAGTTTTTATGAATCAAATTTTACCAGCGCAGCCACTTATAAGCAGGGCTATATGTAAAACTACAGTTAAATTAAAAAATAATGAGGTTTTGTTATGTCGTACTTGATTTGATTATTTGAAACATAAGAGTGTTCGCTCGGCTCCAAAATCCTCGGAACTAGTTTCCTCTCCACATTTAAGTTTTTTCAAAACGCTTCAGTTCCTCACTTAAGTCTCTCTGAGGTGCTTGACCCATCGCCCAATGATGGAGTGAGGTTTCTCAAGTAATGGAAAAGTAAAAGACTCGCAGAAATTTTTAACGACGTGAAAACCTTTTATGCCGTGGAAAACTCCTACCTTGAACCTCTCTTAATCCCATAACTCGGCAGCCTTCGTTTGTTTTACGATTTTCTTTAATATCCCCTTATCGGTGAATCCCTTTCTCAGGAGGTGGTCACGTTTCCTTCGAATCAAACAAGCGAAGTTGAACAAGTAGAAGTAACAAGTGTAGAAGAAAGAGACGTAGGAGGAAAAAATCTCTGAGTTTTTTACGTGCTGGAATATAAATATTTCTCGCATTAAGAGGAGAAATAATCTTCGTATTCCCATGCTGCCTCGTCTATCAGGTATCAAAAACCATGAATCAAGTGACGAAGGTCTATAAAATAAAAGATTTGAGAATACCAATTTGAATAGCCCAAAAACTTTCCGAAAGAGAACGAGCAATAGAGTTCTGTGGATTTGAGGCAGTTCAATAAGTCTCCGTGCCCTATGATTACCAAATCCATTGCACTACGAATTTAGCGAGTCATAGAAAATCCCGCCCATGGCTGTGAACCAGTTCTTTTGGCAATTTAAAATTTTTAAATCTTAAATTATAATTATTTGGTCGCATTCAGACTGATAGGATACGTGAATGTATCCCAATTGATCACGAAGTCATATTGATGCAAGGGCTGGTGAATGAAAATTCCAAAACTCTGGCCAAGAATGCGAAGATTTTCATCAATGATGGTAGGTTTAAAAGTAGCCTCACTGCTCGTCGTATCTTCAGAGGCTGGGCAACGATCGAATTGATTTTCTGTTGGTCTGACAAATAGGAGAGATGGAAGCATATGCTGCAAAGGAAAGTATCCTGCAAGTTTGACCAATAGGCATCTAAATCCAATGGGACATTAGGAATAAAGGACCTAGTGGTTTTACGATGGAGCTGTGAACAGGCAAACATTATGTGGATTAACTTGATTTGTAGGGAGATGAAGTGGAAGGGATCAAATGATAGCTGTAAGGGTGCAGGATATATGGGGAGGATTGAGGGTGTTGAGATATTGAGAAGCCATCAAATGACACAGAAATATTAGAGAAAAAAGTGACAGGTTAAGGGAGAGAGCTGAGCTAGATTTAGGCTGCGGTATAATTATTCATGGTAAAGATTGAATGAATTTAAATTACCATTTTTCATTCAAGGCATTTGTACCAATGCCCATGTTTCCCATTCACTAAAAACTTAAAAAGGTTGTTAACCGCCTGAGCATTCTGCTTTTTTCAACCATGTTTCGTTAACACCCGTCCCTATGCATGTTTTCATACGACACGACACAAAGTCTAATGGGTTTTCGAATGCTCGGAGCCCCAGGTCCATTTTCATTTCTGCTAATCTTGGATCAATATGAAGCATTCTTATAAAATAATTCATCAAATTTCCAATGTTGAAAAATTTCTGTTCCATGTCATTTCCAAGCTCTCACTGAAATGTAGCCCTGTTTCCTGTCTCCCTTAGCAACTTGGTGACTTAGTAGAAAGTGGTATAGGGAAAATTAAGGAGCGGAGAGAAAAAAGAATAGTTTTGCCCGCACTTCCTCGTTAAATAGAAAACTTATATGTCGGGAAGAGGAACTGTAGTTCGAGAAGATAAGGAAGCGGAAGTCCGGGTTTGTTCTTATCCAGTAAATCTCGGGAAATATTGGGGTTAGATTGCGGGATGGCATCGGCGGGGCGAAGCATGGGAGGGAAGAGGGGAGCGCTCTGGTGGACAAGGAGCGGAAAGGCGGAAGGAGGTGAGGTAGCAAGGTAGAGAGATGGGCGGGTTGATTCTGCCCCACCTCGCCGACACTGGACAAACAAACCCCCTAAACCTGAAACCCATCGCTCCCACCCTCGCTCCAGTTCTTTTATACCGCCCGCCTTCCCGCTCTGAGTGGAGAGGGAATGTTGTTTTCCTTGGGTCTCTTTATATACCCAACTCTTTTATTTTAAACTGCGTCCCCACCACTCTTTCCCCCCGCTTCCCTCCGCCTCTTCAACGTCCCCTCTTCTCAACCCCGGCCAGTCCCTTTCCGTTCCCCAATCATCCCTCCATCCCTCTGCAACCGCCCCCCTCTTCCGATTCGCCCTCGTGTTTGCTCCGCCCCGCAGAACTTTCCGAAAATCCTCTCTTCCAGTCCGTCCGTCCGTCCCACTCCAAGAGTCGAGGATTCCCTGCGCCATTTTTTATGACCTCCATTCTTTCCCTGCACTCTTCCCTCGTGCTCTTTTTGCTACGCGGTATCATCTCCCACTCTAAGCTCTTTTCCGTCATCGTGGTTATTTTGACTTCAATACCTTTGGCTCTCTCGGCCTTGATATTCGACGCTATACTATCCATGGGAACTTATTTTATTTTCATAAGCGATAGTTACATTTCATGAGGCAATTGTAAACATCAAGAGTGGCAAACCTCTCAGTCGAAAGCTACATTTCCTTTAGGGCCTTCTACTGAGTTTCTCGGCGTGAATTTTCCCGATATGTTCCCTAATGTAAAAGTTTCTTTTACTTCACTTCGGGTACTTTTTTTCGCTAGAATCTATGATAGCATTTTTAATCAGATGGAACTTGCAAATCCTGAGTGATGATCTCAATATAGTCCCGTGCCTCAAAAAGTGAGTTTATTTTCTAGAATGTGGTACCTGAATTATTAAATCCTTGTTTCCCTGCATATTTATGTTTATGACTTGCTACTCATTTGGGTATTCATTGTATTTGGCACGAAGAATTTGTTTTTCCTGTACCTCCCACACATATTTGTTTTCTTGCTCACTGGCGAAATGATTAATCGTGCTTTTAATTTCAATTTATGCTCTCAGGGAGATGTCTTTTATAAAAGGCTGAACAGCTCCCTCCGAATATGCTGTGCTGCTTCTTTTTCCTTCCGGCTTCGTTTGCTCATCTCTCCGCGTTCTATCCACCCCTCGCTTGTCAGATCCCTTTGTCGTAATTTTCAGCCCATAATCGTTCCCTCCCGAACACTCTCCGAATATCTCGTTCCACTCGTAATGTTTTTCATTCTTCCTCGTTTATGTCCCTTCTTCTTTATTTCCCTCACTCGCACCCCCCCCCCCACTTCAATGCATCCAACTGCCACTCGTCACTCCATTCAGTATCCCACAAGATCGAGATAGAAATGAACGTTCGGAATCTCCTCCACTGCCCACCCTTCACAAACAATATTCGCCCTCGTCTCGCCTTCCACTTCGCCCGCCAGACTCGCCATGCTCCTCCCCCTCAGCGACTCGATATCTGGAACGTTTGCGCTAGCGATGAACGGGGAAAGTCTTTATGTATATTTTTTTTACCCCTTTACGGACTCATATCAACACACTCCACACATCTCCCCTTCTCAGTGTTTTCTCCCGCAGGTCTCCGAAAAAAAATTTATTTCCTCTCCTTGAGAGACGTTTGCAGTAGGCCGGCTCCCCTATATGCCGCAGAAAGTTTTTGGCCTTCGTTTCTCTGGCCATGGGGAATTTTCTCAAGGAACATGTAGTCACTTTTTTATATCTGACGCTTTCCCTTACTTTTACTTTCTTCAAGTTCCCCCGCCTACCGCTCAAATTATGCGCGGGCCAAACATTGTGCCATCGTCAATATTGAACTTCGGTTTTTTTGAAAGGGATGTATAGCATTATATCACGCCTAGGGGCCCTTTTATTTCTTATATTCTATCCGTAGCGTTTAGCTAAAAGGTAGGGTTTCAATATCCCAAGATTCTGTTCCCTCTCGTGTACGCCATATTTTATTTATGTCATCCCATTTGGAATTCACATTTTTCACGAATTTCTGTGTGTCATAGTGGCAATATAACATAACCGTTAAGTGTACTGGAAAAACTGATGTAATTACCCATTAAGCTGAAATATTATTCAAACGTCATTCTTCGAGATTAAAAAGTTTAATAAATGTTTTTTAAAGTATTTATGGTAGATGAAGCAATATACAGGCTTAGAGTATGAAATTGACTGGATCTTTAGTGTAAATTTCATGAAAGGAATCACATGGAGGAATTTATGTCTATTTTCTGCGTGTTCAGCTGATGGAAGGAAAGTACAATGACCTTATTGCAACAAGTTATTCACGGTTGTATTTTTAAAAAACTGGGGTGATATGCAGCTTCTTGAGTAGGCATTGTTCTGAGCTAATTGGACTTTGTATGGGTTGAACACGAGTTTTCTGTCTGAAGAAAGGTTTTGTTTAAATGCACAGAAAAGATCTTCTGGATTATAAGTCTCTAAAAAAAGTTCGGAAGGAAAAGCATACCGTCTGTAAGAGTAATTAGTAACGGGAAGCAAAATAGGAATTTGAAAAAATATCCTGTTGCCATTTCGACTAGAATCGATGGAGATAGAATCAAGAAATCTATTCAAAGAGTCGAAAAATTCTTCAGCGATCGTAATTCTTCCCTTTTATTCCGTAGAATTGCTGCAACGTTTCTCTTCTTCCGGTTCTGTGACGATAATCAAGTGCTGGAAAGATTTTTTTATGAAATTCGAATGCGTCAATGAAAGCTTTTCATATCTACTCTCGAAAATTTTTTCGTCATTTACTGTTGACTTTAAGTGGGTAAGATGAGATTCAATATCGCCATTATTCTCGATTCATAAGGACACACCGTGAATCTGAGCAGTCGATACTTAAGGAGAAACACGAGTGTCACTTATTTTTTCAGTTTAGACTCTTTTCCCAATCCACTCGTGACGAAATCATTTCTCATCGTAATGATGGATCCCTTTGCTTATGAGGAAGACGACTCTCGAGAAGAAATAAAAGGGAGTTGCAGAGCTCTTCGCTTCCGAAAATCCATTCGGGAGCGAAGTACACGAAAATATAAAAAAAAGGTATGCCAAGATGTACGCAGCTCAGCTCTGACATCCTGAGAATGTGGATTTTTTCATCTTTTCGTGCTTTTTTTTCCTAAGCGGACGAAAAATAATAGGTTTGCATGGAAATGTCTTCGTTTTATCCAGCTCTTGCGAGTTAATATTTTGCCATTACTCTCACGAATCACTTGTTCAATCGCGTTCCTTTGTGATAAGCTGTGGATGTGTCGTTGCTGAAGTTGAATAATTCCCAGGTAGGCAAAGTACTTCAATTCGATGACGAGAGGAAATCAAGTGCCCAAGCTATGCTTGTCCTACGCGAAGTGAATATCTTTTTCCAATTCGTTCAAGAACTAATAGTTGTAAGCTCTGTGAAAAATGATGATGATGATGATCTACAGTCACTGAATGCCTTTCCATCCGGTACTATCCCGCCAAATCACTATTTTTGGAGGGATGCAATTTCTACATTATAATAGCAGTTGAATGAAAAATAAAATGAAGCTCCTCAGAGAGTCAGCAATTTCTTTCCTTCAAAAGAGGTTTTTCCTAAAATGTTTTATCATAATAGCCTTAAGCTTCCATCGGTGAATTGAACTGAGCCTAACAGTTGAATATTTAGCATTCATTTGTAAACATGGTCTTTCAAAATAGATTTCTAACTTGGTTATCATATCGTCGATCCCCCAGGTACTGTATTATTGTTTAGATTTTAAGGCAATATTTTGCAGTTAATAACTTCCAAAATATTAAATATTTAAACTATCTCTTGTTGCGAGTGACATTTTTTTTATATCCTTGTCACTCTGCCATGCTTGTTTTTGATGTATTTGAAAGCTATTAATTTCTAATCAAAGTAAAAGCAAGAAAAGCAAATATCATTACATTTACAATCAACAATGAAAGTAAAGCTGGCATATTAATATTATGAGTAAAACAAAACAAATTTTAATGCTATCATTTTCATTGCATTGGCTTTTATAAATTATTATTACAGATATTATTTGATATTATGTTCTCGTACTATATGTTTACTAATTTTCTTTTTTTCTTTCCCATAACCATTCCTGCCCCGTTACCATCTTGCCATGGTATACAATCCTCTTTCTTATTTGCGCTTGACGAACAACAGGTCACAGCAACTGACGGCGACAAGGACAGACCTCAGAATATTGTGTACTTCTTAACGGGTCAAGGAATCGATCCAGACAACCCGGCAAACAGCAAATTCGACATCAACCGAACGACAGGAGAGATATTTGTACTAAAGGTAAGGATTTATTTATTCTATTTACTCCAGCATATTCCATTCTGCATTTCGTCTCGTCTAATTTCCTATAAACACAATGAGAATATTTTTTTCATTCGGAAAGTTCTCTTGAGTGGTGCAATTTACTCATTTTACTAGAAATTTCACAATAATCAATTTATTCATCGGCAAAGTATTAATTTTTTCCTCAGATCTGAAACACAGCTTAAATTTTTAAATAATATGAGTATTTTTGTTAAATAGAATATCGCTGATAAATTTCTACTAGAATGTTTCCTTTACTCTTGTTAACGGATGTGTTTTGAGCATAGATTAGTATTTATTAGACATTTTTTGAACGGAGCACTGACCAATGATTCCAATCAGTCAGCTGGAGCACTTATGGGTAATGTGTTTCAGTCCGAAGGCTTCGGGTGACGTTCAACGGCGATATATTAAGTCGGTGAATAATGGGAGACGTTGAAGTATCATTGATGTTCCCGTTAGGCTTGCCGCATGTGGCACTATTCATCATTATGTATTATATTTTAGCCATTTGTGTTGTCACGCGCAGCAGCCGGCAGGTGGTCCCTACATTTTAGCATCTGAAAGTATATTATGATCATATTTCAAGATTTCATTTCCCGGAGATTTCTTATTAAAAAGTGATCCCAACTTTCTCCTGCAAATTTATCTCTCTCCAAGTGTCATAAACAACGAGGAAACGAATGTTCCATCTGGAACAGCATGTGTAATGGTATGTTATTCGTGTGGAGAACCAATATTCCAATTTCTCGGTTTGTTTGGATAGAAATTTAGACAAACTGTTTTTTTCTAGGCCCGTCATCGTTATTTCTACCCGCATCGTGGAATAAATAGCCCCCTGCCGACGGCACTGTTCCCCTGAATTCGTGCCATGCGGGAAATAAGTAGTTTTGTTCCGCCATTTCAAGGCAACTTCGCGCAGTTCGCCCCCCCTCCCTACTCAACATCCTACCCCTCCTCTGCACTGTCACCACTCCATTCCCCAACCTCTTTTTCCTTCGGTGGATTTATGCTCGAAATATAGTGTTTTGTTTCGCCCCCGGGCTGCGTCCCCGGACCTAAATCACGCCGACTTCCCGGCCGCGCAGGCGTCCTCCGTCAAACTAGACCAAAAGTTGGCCTCCTCCTCTGGCCTCCCATTTTTATCAGCGGCTTCCTTCCACTGCCATCACCTCACCTCGGCTCCTTACTCACTTTTCCCTCTTGCTTGCTATGTGTGTACACATTGGGTGTATATGTATGCGGACATGCGTGCGTCTCTCGCGTGCCCATTTCACTCTCGGAAAACTATATTCTCCCGGCTGTCTCTCGCTTTCCCTGAAAGCTTCCACGGACTCCGGGGGAAAAAGGGAAAGGGTCGCTTTTGAATTTTCAGCCGGGCGCGGTGAAGATCCGCCTGAAAAGTGAAATAAACCCGGCGATAAGGCCACTGATAATCCATGACAGTTGGCTTTCACGAAGCTTCTATTCTGGACGCCGGTCGTTATATTTATGGCGCATTTTATGATATGAAATACAGCGTTGGATTTAAAAGAATAAGTTTAAAAATATGCTTTTTCTGATGCATCAACTATGCGTTGAAAAATGAAAAAGCTTTCAAAGTGAGACCTCTTATCGTAACTCGTTTGGTGGTTGTATTATTCAAATCTCGTCGTTATAATATATTGGCTTGCTTGTTTATCATTTATCAGATTATTAGCAGACTATGGTTACCCTGAAAACATCGGCCACATTTATAACCGCAGGATTTCTTTTTACAAAATTTAAAGCTTACACACTTGAATGGATAGTGGAGTTCGCACTCATCTAAATATATGTGCATAAGCTTGTTGACGTATTTTTTTATGGACTTTTTCTTTTTTTTATTTTTCTTCTGCTTTGAATTCTCAGAAGGTTTTTGTATTATATTGAGCGCTGGATTTCAATACTTGGAAAACTATCTTCGCCCTTCATTTCTGCGCAGTCTTATTCCACGATGAGAGCAAGGCTAGTATTATTACGCCCATAATTTCATCCAAAACGAATGGCCTATTTAATTTTTTTAAACAGTTTTGACTAATTATAGTATTTTTGTTGAAATATTCCAAGTGAATTGATGCACCAGAAGTGAAGTGATGATCTCGAAAAGCCGGTTTTATCGCGATCACTTTGGCCATAGGAATCTCATAATGCGTTATACTCACCTTGCAAGATGAGAGGTGAGAGCAAAAAAAACAATTATTCTTAAGGAAAGCATAGCCTTTCCATCACCTACCTATGTACTACCTTTGTCGGATGGCTTTTTCCTTGATCATATATTTATTCTTTGTGAATCGATTATATGAATCTTCGGGAGACAGGATCTCGGCCATCAAAGTATCGATCGGAAATCTATTACGAAACATTATATTCCAGAACGTTCTCCAGTTCTAGAATTCCAATACGTTCTCTTGTTTATCAAAAGCAATTAAGCTTTATCTTTAAATTTTCATTACGGCCTAGTGTAATAATCAGTTTGTAGTTTTTATAGATATAGGTAAAGGGATTCACTACATGTATCTTTTAAATGATGCTATTGCGTTATCATAAAGATTATTTGCAGGAAAAAGCAAATTTTCAGAATTTAGTGCTCAGATTTTGAACTATAAATGAATAGCAAATACATTTTTTAAAGTGCTTGATTCTCAATAATCCTCATCACTATCGATTTTTAACTAATTGTGTTTACTTAAGGCGTTTTTCTGTAGTTTTGTCATTAGAATTAACCTCACTCACATCACAATTATTAGAACACACTTTAAGCACTGAATTGTGAAACATGCTTGGAACTCTGAGACATTTAGCACCATGGATGGAGTGGAAATGAAAACCACTGTCATAGAATCAAGCTGTTATTAGAGGATCCAACACCGTGTTTACAACTATCATCGCCAAAGAATAACAGTGTAAATACTATCACGATTATTAATTTTTACTATTACTTCTGAAATGAAATTATTGGTCCATTTCCTGTCTAAAGGACAGATTGTTTAATTGTTTTTGGATTATCTTTATGGCGAAAATTAAACACGTTTGAACTTGGCATTTACAGCCAACTTTGAGGTTCTCTCACTCTGTTTTTTATGAAAGCAAGAACGGTGAGTGCGGGCTCAAGGTAGAGGGAAATATTGCAGCCGTGGACAAGTGTTTTCCAAGTTTTACCAGTTCCCTTTCGTCAAAACTTGAATTTTTGCTCGAGCTTTCCGACATGCGCTTTTAAAACTCATTTCTCGCGATTTAAAGCTCATTGTCGTAAACACATTCCCCTCTCCCTTCCCACCGAGTCTTATCTCCCTTGCTGCACTATCCCATCTCACCTGCCTGTGCTCCACCCAAGCCATTTCTTTCTCCCATCCTCCTGAGTTTCTTGGCCTCCGTCAATGATGAAGTTGGGGGCTCTGTTTACCGTCAAGTTCATATACCGCCCGCTCTTCTCTCCCACCGCGTAATTAAACGGGTAGTGACGGGGGAGTGGCTTGGATGTGGGAAAGAGAAGTGGGGTGGGAATGCGGTGAATGTTTCCAAGGGGGGGGGGTTGTGCGGATGGAATGGGTGCGTGAATAAGCGAATAATAAATGTACTGCTCCGGAAGAGATGAAGCGAAAGTAGGAAGAGATGAGACGCTGAAAGGAATAATTATAAGTAAGAAAGACCTGACGCGATGATCTCATGGAGTCGAAAAAATTCTGATACAGTCCAACCTTTTACGTAGTGAGACGGAAATGGAGGATCATGTATCACTAATATGCTCTAAGCGTATGTTTTTACATTCCAAATTTTCTTGGGGGTTTGAGAATCATTTTAATTTTTCGATTAATGGTTTTTGTACTTTTTCTACTTTTTGATAAGCTTCTTTTAAAAAACTATGAATTAATTCTTCGTTTGCGCCTCCCATTGGAGCTGCTAATAAGCATTACATACAATAAAACCGCTGATTACGAGTATGTAATAATTGATATATTGAGTTGTTGCGCGGTGGAAATTACTCATACTACTTTGGATGTTTAATCATAATTTATGATCTGACCAAAATACAATAATAATTAATGCCCATCTCTAATATCTATTCATAATTAAAACAATAACTGTAGCAACTCTTGTTTATTAAGTCTATACTCATGATGTGTATGCTGTCTTCGGAAAGATATCTTAAGGTTTGGGTAATAGAAGCTAATTAAAGAGAGCACCAGCGGTGCAAAATTGGTAAAATGTTTGCTCACGCGGGATTCAAATTGGAGCTTGATATTTTTAAAATTTAGGACTTAACCGCCACAGTTGGTAAGGTAACTTTAAACCTTTTTTTTCAATGGAAAAATATGAGCAAGTTTCTGCAGCAATGACATTACAAGAGAGCTAAACCTATACCATATGAATTTTTAGTTTTTGGGTCAAAGTCCTCCATCGTATTTCATTTCAAGCCGCCATACTTATTGCAAGCCTTTGTGTCAGAACGCTGGACTCGAAAAAGAAAAAAATATCTCTCCATCACTTTTTCCAGCTATCGAAGTCGCACAATGCCCTGCCAAATTTAAATAAGCTTTTCCAAATCGATAAATCCACGTCAAGCCGAGATGCTTTTTTCATCTGTATTTTTAAAAGGCACCCTAGCCTCTCACTCTCGAACGGATAAATAAATAAATGATGGAGTGATAAAAGGATTGTCATGGGAACTCGTCTCACGCAGCGACGGAAAGAGTGGGCTCTGACGGCGGGAGAGGGTAATGCGTCTGAATGAGTTGGTTACGGCTGAAAGTGAGCTTTTCATTTCTTTAATTGACGTTAAGCTTCCAAAAGTTGTTTCTGGCGCTCTTGTTGCTACGACCAACGAACTGTCTCTCAATTACATCACCCGTTTAGACGTGGCGTTGAACCTTTTGAAGGGAGCACCAGTTGTGCGAAATTGATAGATTGTTTGCCCACACAGGATTCGAATTGGAGCTTGATATTTCTAAACTCAGGATTTACCCACCCTTCTCTCCTCTTTCCACTTCTGCTCGGCGGAAGCAAGTCGAACAACGAGGTGGCAGCTGTGGCTCTGATTGATGAGCAAATGAATGGTGTAACTATCCAGCGGCCCATGTAAGAACTAAAGGAAAAAAAGGACCGATCGGATACAACTGGGCAAAGGAGCGATCAAGTAAAAAGTTACCTGTTTTCCAAGGCATTTTCACTTGTTGTGTCAAATATGTTATTTATAATTTTTAAGCCACACATTTATTTTTTCCTCGCACAGTTAATCTACAGAAATTACGGACTCTAAGATCTAATACAGATGCTACGTAGATTAAAAAAATTTAAACCAATTAGCGCTCTCATGCGTTGTGAAGCTTGTAATTAAATTAGTTTCGTGTTCCGTTGATATCTTCATTAATAATTAAATTATACACGTGCGCTTGGAGCAGTAATTAAATTCTCTAGGCTTTTGTACACTTAGGACCGTTAGAATAAATTCATGGAAAATAATTATCTATTGCAGGGTCCATATTAGAGATTAAATTCAATCCCTCGGATTTTAATGTAGAGCCTCCGAGGAATTCAACGTACGAGTGGCCCACGAAATAGTTGGTTTGGCCAGGGATCCCTAGTTTTTAAACTGTGCGCTTTGTAATACAATATATTTTTTTACACTTATGAATGCAAACGCTTGGTTACCTTAGCGATATTGGTGAGCGAGTGAGAGTTGAAATGCTTCAGGGATCTCTCAGGTTTGAAATAATTTTACGTTTTTCTGGCTCACCCCTGATGTCATTTTAGTAAATATTGACTCCATGTTGTCCCCACTCTTATCCACCCCGACCTAGCTCTCCTCTTGGTCATTTAAAAATCTCGCCACCGCGAAAGCCATTTAAATTGTTTAATCTCGACACGCACTCAGGTTTTTATCTAAAATTATGCATACTGCAGTGCCGTTGAGATATCGCGCTTGTATGTCACCCTATAAATAAATGTATCAAGCAATTAACTGGTCACTCATCAATGGGAGTGAGGGGCTACCTTTTGTCCCTAATTTATGACCATGCCGCAGCTGAATCTCCGATACCAGTAACCTGCTCTTCCCGCTCGAAACAGCGTCATTTTTTATCGCGGTTCTCCGCTACGTAAACATCGTTTCCAATCGCTCGTGGTACAAGTACAGGAGTGGACTGCACGCCAAGAGAGCGATAGGGTTCCATGAATCTGCGTGGAGTGCTACTCACTGCTACTCATTCTTCTAAACGCCGATCGTTTCACCATGAACTGTAACATTGTCCGCGCTTTCCTCTAAATGGGCATACATACTGTGGTGGCTCATAAGAAAACATACGGTCAGAATGTCGTAAAATTAGCGTATACTCGACGTTCTTGATCTTAAGAGGTGAAATTTTGGCGCAAATCTATGTTAAAATTAGTAATATAATACTTCTGTGAATTTAAAATTCAGCTATGCCACTTAGCTGTCCGATTGTGTTTGTCAGCAGTTAATTGCATGGAAAAGTGAGTATCAAGTATTCGGTTTTTAAACTCGAATAACGAGGAAAAAAGATGTTCGTCTTGTCTGAGTTGAAAACTCAAAAAACTCTAACAGGCTTGTAAAAAAATCCATTCCATAATGTTTAGTAGTGTAAAAGTGATGAAACCCCTCCAGTTAGTCAGTCAATTACCCTTGAATATTGAGGATTGCATAACTATTATCTGTGGATGTAATAGTCTTTCTAAATTTCTCCTGTGTTGTATGTTTTTTCACATGTTTATATCAGCAAATAAACAAGTAATATACTACAACAATTTCAAAGCCTGGGTTTAAATCTGAGCCCGCGCCTAGTGAGCTATATAGGGAGCGAATGATGGTAGGTCCTGTATTGGGGGGCAGATCGCCTGTTTAGGATCAAAAATTACTACCCCGAAGTGATGACCAAGTAAATATTTTGCTGCGTTCACTGCCCATTAATGAATCAATATTTTACTGATAAAAATTCAGGTTAATTCTAAGTTCAGAGACGTTTAATTTTCGTCCCATTTTCTTCGTAACACGAATTAGCGATTCCTAATTCAGGCTGGAGATGAGATCGAGGAAGCTATCAGGTGATGGTTTATTGGTTGGCTGATTGGTGGGACCACGGTGATGAGGGTGACAGCGGAAAGCGTCAGGGGGGTTGGTTGAATGGTGTGAACAGCAGGGGTGGAAGGGAGGAAAGTCGTGAGATGATATGGGTCACGGGGGAGGAGGGAGGACAGCTGGATGGGGGAAATGGGGGTACGGGGAAGGTGAGGGGAAAGTAGGGAAGGGCGTTCGTGTTTGTACGGGTCGGTGATGTGCGGAGGATGTAATTAATTTTCGACCCCTCAGACCAAGGATTCTCCAACAAAATTAATTCAAGCCCTCAAAAATGGAAAGTGGGTAATGGAATGGGTGACGCAGTATAAAGATTGAAAGGAGGGATCTTACCAGTGGGCTGTTAGAGTGGAACCTTTAACCGCGGCCAAACAAGTCTACGAAACACCAACCCCGTTCAGCCAAGTAGGCACCCTCTCCCCTGTACCTCGCTTCGTGGCCTTCCAACCCGAGGGGTGCAGTGCGGAGGAGGAGACGAACGTTTCAGACTACAGCTGCATCGATCTAATTCTCAACGCCATTTTTCAAACCTATGTATTTCCCGTTCCTTCCATCGCGGACGGATGCATGTTCTCGGCGGAAACTGAGTATATACAGAAAAAGGTGATAAAATCATACATTACCCTGAGGACACTGAAAACTCGTAGATACTAATGGAAATAACCGTAGATTTTGGAAATTTATAAGTAAAACTTCTAAAAAAAAACGACATTAGGTCGTTTAGGTTTCACAAATGGTGAACGGTTGAAGAGTGCTGTAATTTAACGTAAGACGACGTGTTTCACCGTGCATTATCTCATGTTGCAATATTTTTCAATGGGTCCGACGGAACTCTAATGCATTATTGTCATATATGAATAATATAAGAGTGCCAATAGTAAAATTTGTTAGTTGGCGTCACCTTAAGGATTACTCGAAGTCATTTGAGTTTTTCTGGAAAAACTTTGGAAAATTCTTTCGGGGTTTTTCAAAAAGTTCTTATACGACCCACCAGCCTGACTCGATATTACTATGCCCATTCGTGACTTTCTTAAGTTGGTGCAAAATACACGCAGGCACTATAATCCGCTATTTCCATTCCAAATTTTCATTTCAGTCGCGTTTATGTTTACATTATTTAACATTCATGCAGGTTTTCTGAAAGTAATCATAATTATCTCACCCTAGAACTAATGTCCTTATTTTATGATATTCAGTATATTTTATTCTATAATGACTCACTAAAAACATTATTTTACTTCTTCTGTAAGCTATAGGCAGAAGAAAGCGATAAGCCGACACACTTATCTTCTTTTAGTACATTTTTGATACTCTCTAGAGTCATGTTTATCTTTGCTAAAGGGTATTTCTCTCTTATTAATTATATTTCTGATCTAGGCAAGTTCAAACTACATTTCAGCTTTCGTGACTTAAAGAAATAATAATATTTTGAAGAACATTTTTGTCTTGTGTTCCTTTGATAGACCCTAATATTATGAGGCATGCCAATCCTAATATTGTGTAATAAAGCAAAAATTATTTTTTCTCATGTGTGAGAATAATTATTTTCAAACTTTTAATATTTTCACTCAAAGCTTGGTCTGCTGTCTGCCTTAAAAATATTTTCTTGCGTTATGGATTAATTTAGATTCTTGTTTATTCTTAAATATTTTCATATGCATCAAAAATTCATTTTACTTAATTAAAAGAATAGCATTTAGAATTTGGCAACAGTTTATATTAGTTTGAAAATTAAAATGAAAACTTTATTTTATACATCTCATTCGTCTAGAGAGTATATTCTAATAATTTTGAAATTTATTTATTTTTTACGAAGATATTAAAACATTTTTAATGTGCTTTATAGACAAGAAAGATATGGCAATAGGCATTTTCTTTTAGAATAACATGGAATTTAGTCTGAGTGTCTTTCATTTTATCTATGGCATCCTCCCTTTTTGTTTGATTCTTTTGTCAATGTTGCTTTATATCTATGCATCCGTTCATTTTAGTTGCACACTTTAGGGTACATACCAAAACGATTAATTTAAGCTCATAAATTGAAATTTATTACGGATTTCAGAAAATACATTGAATAAAACTGATTCCATTACTAAAAAGAAAGAAAGACTCGCACTTTTCCACAGATTTTATTATACGGTACAACGCGTTTCACCGACTTGCGGCATCATCAGGTACAAATTTGCAAAACAGACAGAGCAAGCATATATACCCTCAGGACAGAGTGGGGGCGGGGAGGGTTGGAAGGATTTGAGAGGGGTGGGGGCTCGCAGGTGCGTTGATGGATTGTTTTGACCATTTCCAGGCTAGTTTTTCTGAGAGGAGTGGGGAGGGGTATGGGAACAATTGCTCATTACAAAGTGTCGTGTTGGGGTTTACCAAGTGCCTTCTAATCACTAATTGCTCGAGAGCGTCCATTTTTAATCCTTTTGGGAGTGTGTGTAATATCTCTGGGACAAAGTCACTGCTGTGGTTGAATTCTAGTAAATGCTTGGCGAAGAGAGAGTTGTTATTCTGATTTTTGTGACACCTAGCGTGTTCCTTGACTCGTAACTTGATATTCCTGCCGGTCTGACCGACATAAACGCTGTTGCAATCCTCGCATTTCAGTTTATAAATGCCTGATTTGAGAAGGCTATCCTGGGTGTCTTTTCCATTGGCTAGAAGTTTGGAGCGGGTTATGGGTGGGTAGAAGGCTGCTTTGAGTGAGGTGGGTAGGCAGTTGGAAATCCTATATGAAAGATCTCCCAGAAACGGGATCGAGCACCACTTAAAATCTTTAGATACTGCGGGCTGGGATACGAAAATGCTTTTTATGGCCATTGCTTTTTGTTTTTTCCGTAGTAATGTGTCAACTAGTTTGGGGTTGAAACCATTGTTGGTAGCTATATTAGTGATATTCACGAGTTCAATTTTGAAGTTTTTGGGGGAAAGGGGGATGTGTAGGAGGCGGTGGATCATGGAGTGGAGGGCTGCGTGTTTGTGAGAAAAGTGGTGTGCGGAATCATTAGAAATTATATGGTCTGTATATGTGGGTTTCCTATAAATTGCAAATTCGTGTCTATTATCCCTAATTGTGATTGTCAAGTCGAGGATTGTCAAGTTGATGGTGCCGTTGACGTCTTTTTCCATGGAGAAGGAGATATTCCGATGAAGAGTGTTTAGGAAATTAAGGAAGGAGTCTAACTGTCGGTTGGTTCCGGTCCATAGGCATAGTATATCGTCCACGTAACGAAACCAATAGCCCACGTTTTTGTTATGCTGATTGTCAGCATTAAAAAGATGTTCTTCTACAGAATTGAGGAAGACTTCGGCTAGGAAGGGGGACAGTGGGGAACCCATAGCTAACCCATCCGTTTGGCTGTAAAGGGTGTGGTTGAAACTAAAATAATTCTGGTTAACTGTCATTTTGATGAGGGGGACCAATTCGTCTGAGATATTTTGGGCAATGAATCTGTGGAAAAGTACGAGTATTTCTTTCTTTTTAGTAATGGATATTAAATACTTCCACGAAGTGAAGCCTGAAACAATAGAATAAAAACTGATTCCTCTTATAATTTTAGGAACCTTAATACCTCGGGTTCCAAATTAAAGAATCCTCAAGATCCTGAAAACCGACTGAACAAATCAGTTCGTGGGATTCTCATCGGCGACCCTCTCTTGACGAAACCCACCTCCATTACATCGAATACCCTTAAGTTTCTTTAGATTTCCCTACGCAAAATAATGTTTAAATAGGCTTTTTTGGAAAGGAAAAAGCTCCAGTCTCACTTCCTCTCGTCCTTTTTCTTCTTTGAGCATTGGCCATTGTTGAGCACGTTTCCCATTTACCCTCCCCTTTTCCCCTCACTTTAAAACTAAAAAAAAGAAGAAACTCCTCGTCCGCATATCTCCCGCCCTTTTTCCATCCATCTTCATCCCTTAGGGTAGCGAATGAAGCCTATTTTTAACGGGTGGTGGGTTGGGTGGTTCAGCGGTGGTGTGTGGATGGGGGTTTGGTGGCGGAGTTCGCGGTGATGGCTGCTGTTGGTCCCTTCCCCCGACCTTCCCATATCTCTCCGCCTCTCGCTCCCCCCCCTTTTTCCTTTCTTTCCACCACTCACCCTTTCCCAGCGCACGCCGCCGCCTCCTCCTCCTCACCCTAACGCTTCGGATCCCCCCGTGTGTCCACGGGGTTGGATCCCGCTACCCCTTCGCCCCCACCTCCTCTCACATCCCCCCGTCTAACCATCCATCCTCTCCAGTCTCCACATCTCGTTCACGGAGTTAAGTCTATGTAAATTTTTCTCTCCTTCGCAAAAATTGTTTAAGGGCTTTCTGCCATCTCCATCTACTCCCCTCCCTTCGCAACGGCTGATGGAAAAAGTAAACTTAGAGGCGTGGGAGGGGAGTGAGGGGGAGGAGTTTTATGAGGTGAGTTAGGTGGGTGGGTAAATGCATGCATCAAAAACCTTGGACGGGTATCGTGGGAATCCAATTATGAGATATCATACTCATCTTTCTGACGCTGGGGATACGCTCTGCAGTTTTTCATTTTTGTTTCCGGAATTCTTTTTCGCAAATGCCTCATGATTAAGGAAAGAGCTTTTTTTCCTTGCGGTCTTTTTCGAACTAGTGTTACTTTTATTCTGCACTTTTTTCATTTTAATAGCTGGAGATTTTGGCTATGAAGTTTGTCCCTCATTTGAAACTTTTTTTTCGCGTTAAATTTAGTCACTGCGTCAAAGCAGTCATTTTTTACAATGGCTCAATAGGGTTGTCCTAAATGGGAAGTCTTAAGAGAAGAACTGAATGTCAATATTTTGCTTTCATTTCTGATGGCTTAATGAGTTATGAGATGATTCAGTCTTTCAAAAAACTGCTCTTTTTTCTTTCGGTGACAAAAATACCGCCATTGTCGGAGGCGAGCCAAAATTTCCGAAAATGATATTTTTGAATTTTCCAGTGAAGGGGAAATCGACTGGTAATAAAAAATTGTTAAAAATAAATCCGATGATGACCTTCACTTTCTCCTTTAAAATTTATGGCCTTCGGATGAATGTATGGATATATGGTGGCTTGGCTTACGTATGATTCGTACTAGATCTGTATGCATAATGTGTTTTTGTTCTTCCCATTATTAATATCCGGGAAATTGTTATTAATGACTTATCAAACAGTTTTTAACAGAGGTAAAAACATTTCTAATTCCTCTATTCAAAACTTTAAAAGAGATCAGTGGTACAGTCTTTTTGAAAATAATCCACATTCAGTACCCCTGCAGCATTTCACCCCCTACCATTATAGACTTTCTATGGTGTGCTGTGTTATTGGTGATTGGACTAGGATATTTTTCATTATTTTTATAAATGGAAATAGAGCAATAATAATATTTCATAATTTGTATTTTTGTCACAATGCATAAGACGGAATACATAATTTTTAATGCATGCCAAACATTCTGTTAAAAAACAAAATACAAATGTACAATTCTCTACCAGGTTTCATTACTGGTAGAAATTGATTTTTAGGCACAAGAATATGAATAAATTAAACGATTTCATTTAGTGTTCTCTTTCATCAATTATTTCAAAAATTTAATTTAATAGGTCAGTGTTCATTTTATCACCTGACATACTCAAGGTCTTTATAATGATTTTTCATAAAGTGATGCTGACCATCGGCTTTTATTCTTTTAAATACCAACAGAGATGTCAAAAAATGTGTTTCTAAAATTCTCGACAGTTGCACCTTCGAAATAAATGGTTTCCACTGATTAAGAACAATTTTAGAAGATATGCTTTATGACTGCGTCTCTCGCAGAACACTGAACTGGTGTGTACGAAACAGTGCACTGGTTCGTATTTATTCGGGCAATCCTCAAAACCCATTATCCGTAAATAACCGTGACGTAATAGGAGGCTAAGGGCAAATGGACCTCTATCCTTACGTTCTAACGTTTGTTACATCCATTGGCACGCAAATATGGTGCGGCATAGAAAATTCAATACCGAAAAGGGTCGCATAAACATTTCGTCATCCACCAAACCTACGACGCCCTTTAATCCAATTTGGGTGCCCTTTGGTGGTATCCTTATGGTTATGCAACATGTGCTGCGTCAAAGAACGGCAAATTGCATAATCAAATTGTGAAAGGATGCTCTCCGCTCCGCCTAAATCTGTCCTCTTGCTTGAGGCCTCAACGCATGAGATGTATCCCGTGATTCCTAGAAAGCAAGCAAGAGGCGTTTGCTTGCTTTCTTTGAAGGATTGAAGGGAAAATGACAATATCACCCAGTAGGTACAAATCTGCTGCTGATTTCCGCGCATGATCGTTACCATCTGAGTTTACGCATAAGAAAATTTCCCCGAACGATTTCTCTTCACAGTATAAAATGGGGCGTAATGCTTCTGTATTTTATCAGTTTCTCGATTTTTAATTTTTTTCCTGCCGAAGTCCATGTTGTGCCCCTTTAAAATTCCGATATCGCATTTCATCTATTCCATATGGATGATATCAATCAGGGTTGATTGATTTCGATTCAGCTCAATGGTATGTGAATAACAGAGCGGGAACTCGGCTTCATCAGGGTATAACAAAGCAGTGGTTTATGAAAGTGCGCACAATACTTTGGATTAGCTCACTTTTACATGCCTGACCCATTTACTTTGGAGTTCATTTACCAGAGTTTTCAAGAACGGTTTCAATACCCGAGCAGGGCTCAAAGTTCCAGCGTGAGTTAGTGTTAGTCAGTGATTCGGTATTGAATCCTGCCATAAATTAAATAGGCACATCTTCTTTTAAAATATTGATGATTTTAAGATGTGGATATTATAACAGTAATTTTTGCTGCTAATTCCAACATTTATTTATTTTTTGTTTTAATTTCGCTGTCGATAGTTCATTTTGGTCTATTGACTCTGAGCGTGATGGTTGCTGAATAAAAGAGTTTCTATAAGAAACGTTAGTAGATGTGGGTTTCATTCAGTGCGTTTTAATTAATGAATGCACTCGTACCATCATCGTCATTAATTAGAAATTTTTATCCGTATATAATTTATTACTATGATAAACTAAGCAATTAAGTGTCTAACGCCCATTTCAACTCATCCGCTGAAATTCTGAATCTAAAAGCCTCTTTTTAAGGTATCCGTTTACGGTTCAGTTTATTTTACACGAATTCGATAAAAGCTGTAACAGGAATTTATGGGTTAATGAGTTCTATACAACTAGTTACTCTGAGTTGATGTAGAGTATAATTTATACTTAAATAATGAAAAATAAAAAGAGATATCAAGCACCAGTTTCATTGCCACATACGAGCACGAGTTTCATTGCTCGTATTACTTATATAATTAAAAACAGGCTTTGTGAAATATTGAAAACAATAAACCTAGAAACTTTTTCGTATTGTGTAATGTTTACTGCAGATATTACTTTACAATATTTATTCAGATCTGACTTTGCGGCAAAGAGTATTAACTCGTAGAAAATACAACTACAAGCATGCTTGTAAATAGTCTTGAGTTCAACGGCAAATAATTTTAAGCAGGCATACATGATCACTGTCCAATATTAGAGGCAGTTTTTATTTATAGAGACTAATGACGTATTGTCTTAAAATTCATAATTTTAGCTAATTTTAATCTTAATCAAATTTATTGATGATATATTTAATTTATCGTCATGATTTGACTCATCTTAATTGTTGGCATAGTGTAAAATTTATTTTGAAAAAATATTTTTGATAAATAAATTAATGTCGAAACAATCATCGAATACCATTTGTCTAACAGCAGGTCCAGCGGCCGGTTTGATTCAGATTTTCATTTTGTATCAATCACTATATTTCCTTTCAATATATGGTAAGCATTCCCTTTCCCTTAAATTACTGTTATGAATCCCCAAATCATTCAGTATTTGATTGATAAGACAAAAAAAGGAATTTCACCGCTTGTTAAATTGATTCATTAAATCTTCAAACATCGCGCTGTGTCATGTTGCGGGATAATTTTTTAAATCGAGGCGTTTTATCAAATATTTATTTGAATAGTCAATACTAAGATACTAGGTATTTTATACAAGTGCATAGATTCCCCACTTGCGTACGTTATTTAGAAAAATATGCGTTGTTTGACCTAATTCACGGAAGAAACGCATATGTATCGCGTATCAGCGGAGGAATGTTTCATTACGTCTCCACTCGGGTGTCGAAAATTCGCGGAGCTTGGATATGACGACCGTGTCCCTTCGCCCGTTTAAAGCACCAAGCATCAGAATTCACGTGAAGATTTCTCAGTCCAGCGCTAAATCGGGCCTTGTCGATGGGACGAATAAAACCTTATTCTTCAGTGCACTGCGCGGTGTGCAACAGAGAGCGATGAAATTCCACGTTCAAACCCGCTCACGTGCGGATGTTAGGGTGTCTACCTCCCTCACTATCCCACCCCCGCCTCTCTCTCTCTCTCAACCCCTCTGCCTCTGTGTTCGCGGATGGATGAATGAGCCCCGCGTCAAAACTCTACCCCCACACGGATTTAATCCTTCGCCCGCCCCCCCGCACCTTGAAGCCCCCCTTCCCCTTCCGGCAGCTTCCACACCACTCCCGCGAGCCTTCCAACGGAGCGAGTCCACTCGCACGTGTTCCTCCAGCTAATTGTCCACACCAATGCCATCAAAGTGTCATTAGAGCGTAGCGGAGTGGAGAGGTGGACGCCGCCGCATCCAACCCACTACCTCCATCTCGGACGGCCGGGAAAAAATCGTAAATGACAAAGGTTGGGCTTGGGGGTGGTACTGGGCAGGGGAAGGAGATGTGGAGAGGTGGAGACGATGATGGAGTTTGGAGCGTGGGCTGGGTGACGTAACGTAGTCCGCTGTGGTCGAGTGTCCAATGGAATTGCTCAATTAAGCTCTATCGTCCGCACGTCAGCGTCTATTTCGCCGGGAGTAGGAATGTAGTTTGTGAGAGGCCATGAGTTGCAACGATTACATAGATGAGGCTCTCACAGGTTAGGGTGCTTTCACGCGAGTTTTTTATTTTATTTTGCAGTTTCATCGAATTAGGATTTTTCGTCCAAATTCACATTCCCTTCCTCTCACCTAGTTCTGGGTTTAGTGCAGGGGCACGAAATTGCCAGTTAATGATGCCTTTGCAAACTTTGCACTCCGGGTCCATAAGCGGGGAGATGAATAAAAATAAATGGCTTTATTTACTCTTTTGGTGCCAAATATGGCCGGGCTGTCTTCATCCTTGTCGTGAAATTGAACAATGACCGCGATTTGCGATTGCGATTAAATTTCCGTCATTGAAATAAAACGGCTAGTTTGCATAGATTGCAATCAAGTGTTGTTGAATTAAAGCGACCTACGTCAATCAATTCAAGTTACGCTTACTGTATTTACAGTTTATATAACCTTGAGGATTAAATAAATTTACTGACGCATTGCAGTAGGTCGTAATGGGTAATGTTGAGTTGAAAATATTAAAAGAATGCGTATTTTATAATTTCCCTATTTTGAATTGTGTTAATTACCTTATTACTTGGGCTTCCACCTATAGTTTTTCTCAATTTTCCTTTTCGTTGACTATTAGAATCAAGGTTGTTAAATTAATACAGCGATTTAATCCGCTCCATTTTAAATTATTTTGTAGTTTCGTAGTCTCCATGAAATCATTACTTGTGGTTTGGCGTATGACATGTATTATTTATTGTATGAATATCGTGTTATCCCTGTTATGTGACACGTATGGGGGTGGATTTCAGAGTTTATGGAGCGCCAACAACTGACAGCACTGAACTTCATCAGTGTAATTTTCCCCCCGCACATCATTCCTCCAAAGACAGACGACGTACTGATTCATCATGCAAAGTAGCATTCAAACCAGTGTGGAAAGAACTGGAAAACAATCGGAATTGGGTTAGGGGGTTTAATTCACCTGACCCGTCCAATTCGAAATTCGTCCGGAGCAGTCGTGCAAGTGAATCCCGCTGGAAACGGACCACACGTTCTAACGGGTATTTGTCGGATCCCTCATCTGGAATTTCAAACTCTCGTCCCAATCCCGTCTCGCCCTCCTCTCTGTCTTCCACTCCCGGAAGTGCTCGATGCCATCGTCACCACCCCCCCTTCAAGTTCCGTCCCCGGTGTCCCTAATTGCGTCAGGGTCTCACTCTCCGACTCTGGACCAGCTCTGGAGGTGGCCCCGGCGGGTGGAGAATGCGGAGGGAGTGGATAAGGAAATGGAGAGAGAAACCCCTTAAATTGAGAGGAAGCCGAGGGAAACCTATTTTGGTCTTCTTTTCTCATTTTCAGCAAATAACTCCAAGGCAAATGTTTTGGGTCCGCTCCCATTCTTCGTTCTTGGTTTTTTCTCTCGCCTCTCTCCGACGCCATCCCTCCGAGTCTTCGGCGTAAACGGAATCCCTTTATGATTATTTATTAATTATGTCGTCCTTTTGAGCAATGTGAGCAGAATCCCTATCTGAAAGCAGTGTAGTGCGTCGGATAATGCATGCGTATCCTACGGAAACTGTCTCAATTTATTTTTGTGCGTGATTTCATAACATTTGCTTTATTGGCGTTATTTTTTTCATTAATTTTTATCGTTTCTTTTAATTTTTATAAATTTTTCATTCCGATACATCCAATTGAAATTTTTCGAAGGCCGACAACCTATATCTCACGGAATCGTCCCTTTTCTAAATCGAAATCAGAAATATGAAAAGTATTAGTAACTGAGGAAATTAGATGGAATTAGAAGGTATAATTGCCGTTATGAGCTAACCAATAATTATGAGAGGTCAGGAAAGGAGAGAAATTCAATAAAATGGTATAGAGTGTCAGAAGTAGCTCTCTCTCTCTCTCTCTCT
Organism: Hetaerina americana; assembly: GCF_022747635.1. NCBI lineage: Eukaryota > Metazoa > Arthropoda > Insecta > Odonata > Calopterygidae > Hetaerina > Hetaerina americana. Next base: position 27,685,615 of record NW_027287095.1, on the reverse strand, counting down.
CTCTCTGTCATGGTTTATATTACTCCGTTTTGACGGACTCGACGGAAAGATTAAGTGTTTGTCACCCAATTCACTCAGCTTCATCCAAGCTTTGTGATTTTTCTGGTACTAGGTCTTCCTGAGAAATACACAGACGGTTCATAGAGAGGAACTGGTTGCCAAACCCCGATGTGTTAATATCATACGCCTTTACGATCAGCACTAGGTGAACTCTATCAAACCAATACTCAGGTTAATTACTTTTCTTCCTCTTCAAATCGAGTGCAGCTTCTAAGGGTAAAACAGAAATTGATGACCTTCGTGTTGACCTGTGTATTTTAATTAATTAGTGTATATTTTCTATATACGTACCATTTTTGTCCAACTGATTTAGTCTTACTTCAGCGTGTCATATGACAGCTACTCTTTAGCAAACTCTTTGTCTCTACCTCTTTCTTTAATTTCTCACATTTCATTTATGAAGGCTGGTCCCCGTAGCTCCCACGTAGTCATAACATTCGTTGGCTCTCATTATATATTTTGCGAAAATAAATGGTGCAAGGTTTGTAACACTTTCAGTTAGGCTGTCAAAAGAATGATGGTAAAATAAACAAAGCTGATCCAAAATGTTAGTTAGCAAAAAACTAGCCATAAATAAAAAATTTCAAAGTATGTTTAATCCAGGAGTTCAATGGTTCAAGGTTTCAATGTACCCTTTGAGCGTTAAAAATACACTTACTTATTTTTAGAGTATTATTTGTTTCTTATTAACAATCCTTTTTAAAATTCTGCTGTACGTATTTTTTGCAAAGATGACTTTAAACCAGAAGAGGTTTCGAGTCTCGGACGTAATAAGGAAAAATTTAGGTGTCTGCCTATTACATCTTGCCTTTCTAATCTCGGCTGATATATATTATTTTATATGCATATTTTTGTTTTATTTTCAAAGTTTGAGATCATTTAATATTTAAAAATGTTTTCATAATCGATTGCGAAGAAATACTTTCGCATAGTTTATTTTTTGATTCTCCTGATCCTCTTTTTCATATTTGCGTTTCGTAAATTCGTAATTCGTTTGCTTATTCAGAACTGGCTCCGTTTCTTTTTCCCGCTGCTAATACCTCAGGGGGTTTTAAAAACATCGTGTTTTGCTCAGAGAAACGGAAATCACTCTTCTTTCAGTAATAAAAGCTTAACTCGTCGAAGAAGTTTCGCTCTTCGAGTGGAAAATATATTCTGCTGGCGAAGCGATTTCATTGTACGACTCATGAATTAAAAATTCGATTTCCGTGAAATTTCCTAGCACTAACGTGCTTAATTAATAGTTTTAATGATAACGTCTTCGGTTTCATGTTGTCCCCTGTGACTACCAGGGAAGTTACAGCCATGCTTTCAAATAATATTATGGGTAAATATATTTAGAAATATATTTTTATAATTTCACAGAGTTGCATGGAAAAAAATAAAATGGCCTTTCAAACGATTTCAAAGAGAATGGAGCCTTAACTTTAAGTCGCTTCAGATAATTTCTTTTATTGCGAAATGATAGCATTCGATGGAAAACTAACACAGATAGACCTACATTTAATCATCAATAATGTCTCGGAGTTTTATAGCTTTGAAAAATCCGATTATTTTATGATAGAATTGGTCACGTTAGGGCAGCAATACATATTCCTTTATTCCGAATATTTCATGCAAGGGATATGTAAATCATGCATGAGGCGTTTGTTTCTCGTGTTGGCTGTAATTTATTGCCCATTACACAGGTCTCGTATACCTGTTTCGCGTACATGCATGGTATAATGCGGGGAAATTTTTCCTGATTTTGTTTAGCTGTAAGCCGAGCCTCTATGACAATACTACCTTGATCAAAAAGTTCCCGGAATAACCACCGTGTGCCGCTCCCATTGTTCCGATTTGAGTTCTGTTTTTTTTGTTAAATTGGTACATCAGTTGTTGATATTCCCTTTAAATCTTAGTGTCATAACTTGACATTTGCAAAAGTTACGTAGCCAAGAGTACATCTATCTCTGTGTGTGTTGGCGATTTTTTACAATTTCAGAAATGGATTTAAATTTGCAACAACGAACTTGTATTAAATTTTGCGTAAAAAACGGATTTAGTGGCGCACGGACGTTGGAAATGTTGGAAAAGTGTTTCGGCAACGATTCTCTAAAAAAAACGGTCGTTTACCAGTGGCACGAGCGGTTCAGAAGTGGTCGTGAGTCAATCGAAGATGATGAACGCAGTGGCAGACCATCGACATCGAAAGTCGGTGAAAAAATTGATAAAGTAAAAGAAATGTTGGTCAATAACCGCAAATTAACCATCAGAGAAATAGCGGAGGACTTGAACATTGCCTATGGATCCGCCCAAGACATTGTGGTTAATGATTTGGGTTTCCGTCGTGTAGCAGCAAAGTTGGTGCCAAAAGACCTCAATTTCATGCAAAAAAGAGACCGTGTTGACGTCGCAAAAGACATGATTTGCGAGGCTGAATCCGATCCCACATTCATCAAAAGGATAATTACTGGAGACGAGACGTGGGTTTATGAGTACGACACGCAATCCAGACATCAGACAAGTGAATGGCGTTCACCAAATGAGCCGAGACCAAAAAAACCACGTCGTTTTCAGTCAAAAAAGAAGGCAATGCTGACGGTTTTCATGGATTACAACGGTGTAGTGCATCATGAATTTTTGCCAGAAGGCCAGACAGTAAACAAAGAGTATTATTTGGGCGTTATGAGACGTTTGCGTGAAGCAATTCGCCGAAAGAGACCAGAAATGTGGGCAGAAAACTCGTGGATTTTGCACCATGATAACGCACCGTCGCACAGTGCTATCATTATTCGTAATTTTTTGACGAAAAATGCAACAAATACCATCCAACAGCCACCGAATTCACCTGATTTGGCTCCCTGTGACTTCTTTCTGTTCAATCGAGTTAAAAAACCATTACGGGGAACGCGTTTTAGCAGCCGAGAGGAAGTAATCGAAAAATCGCAGGAAGCACTGATGGACATACCGAAAACCGAATATAAAAAATGTTTCGAGGATTGGATCAAGCGCTGGCATAAGTGTGTTGCAGTCGATGGGGATTACTTTGAAGGGGACAATATAGATTTAGATGAATAAACTTGTATTTTTAATTTTCTGAATAAATTCCGGGAAATTTTTGATCAAGGTAGTATTCATCATAGATGTTCAATAAATTTAAGGTTTACAAACATCGATTCGATATTAATGGTGAAAAATTATTTTTATATTAATTCTGCATGCATACGCGACGATAAAAGCATTTGGTCGAAATTTATTTATCGATTGAAGTGCGTAACACTGTTTTTGAGATTGAAAATGTTCCGTTTCATTGCATCGCGTCCATGAAAAAATGTCTCCGTTGGCCTGCACGATTAGTTCTACTTGAGCAAATTTGACACATGGGCAATAATAAACAATTCCAATTTTTGGGTACCGGATGATAGTCGTTTCCGAGCGAATTGGGGTGAAACAAAAATTTCATTTCAATGAGACCAATCAAGCTAATTTCCCCTCTCTTTTTTCAAACTTATTTCCTGAATACGGATAAAATTGTAAACTGCATCATCCCGTTGATTGTTCTTTGTAGCACTACGTTGATTCTTAAAGTAACTTGAATCCTACGGAAAGTACCGCAGAAAAGAGTAAGTAAAATCACTGCCTTGAGGCGCGGTGCCAGGGTTTAAATCTTATGTGGAACTCAATGGAGCTCCAGTTGATGTAAAGGCAGAAATGCGCCAATGTATCTTACTCACGGATGACTGGAAATTTTGGAGCACAATAGAAGTCATCAATTGTTGTATTTCATGGTAGGATAACTCACGCCATCCGTCCCGTGCTATTGCTTCTTAGTTTTCGACTCTTCAAAGATTTAGCATTATTAAAATCAGAAAATATAAATTGGAAAGAAATAACTCATTCATGGAATGAGGTATTGTCAATATGTCCGTAAAAGTTAATATATGGATCTAATTTTTAATTTATTTACAAAAAAACTAAGTAATTTGTGAGGAACGGTATCATTTAAATCGAACTGATCAGCATAGAGTTACGCACGAGCCAACAAACTTATTGTTGGCACTTGGATGGGTCGCAAGGGGTATTGATTTTATTTTTCAATGGTAAATTTCTTATCTGCGTCATAAGTTGGGAATTAATATATATATATATGTGATTCAATTCGGATTGTGTTGTCAGGATATAGTGCAGAGTTTAAATAATTCTTTCGATGCCAAGAAAACTCGAGTGTAATGTCTTTGTCAGTATATTTATTTATTCCTCCCTTAAGCCAATGGAGGAGCTTTCATCTTAGCTCCTGTAGTAGCCCTGTAGCACTTAACTTTCATCTTGCAAACGATCGTTGTCAAATCTAGCTAATCTTCATAGAATTGTATCCATACCCTCTCTTTTCTCACGTGAGTGCTTGCGGTGGTGTAACATGACCGTATCCGTCGAAACATCAAAAATTTAAATACTTTTCCCACCTTAACTCAGCTCGGATCCGTGCTGTCTCAATATTGCCCGCACTCGATCCATATCTCCCTCCCCGCAAAACCTTCGCGATTCCCCCGCGTCTATACCTGGGATGAGGGCATATTATTCAATTATTAAGCCATCCCGCACTCACGGAGTTCCCTCCCCGCCGTGGAACAAGAGCGTCAGCGGCGTGCACTACAGCACACGGCCGACGGGCCAGACCGCATCCTCCACTCTCTCCTGAGAGTAAAAGCCAATGTGCTTAGGGGCACTTCATATGCATGGGGCCCGAGACCCGATAGCAACTCCTTATCTCAGATGACGGAGATGTCTCCGGCGCCACCCCCGTCCTCCCCCACCCGCTTACATTCCGGGATCCCTACGTACAGCCACCCACTCTCTCCAATGCAGCTCCTCGTGCCCTCTCGCCCCGCCTTTATTTGGCTCTCCGTACTTGGCTTGTTGGGAGCGGGATTTCACTCCACGGTAGAATATAAAGCAGCGCGGCCCTGTTGTTTCGAAATGCTTCCTGAGTTGAGCTTTCTTAGAGGATTTTCTTTCCAAAGGGAAGTAATATGAAAATTCTACTCCAGTGCGGTGATACAGAACAACTTAGTGAACTTTCACCGAGGTTATCAAGTAGCACGCTACGTGTCTCATTGTCGTCTCATATTGATGCCGTTTAAATGTTGAAATGCGTATTGTGTTACTCGAAGGAGGTAGAAAAATTTTACAAAAACATGTTATTTTTTCAAATTAAATATGGCACTACCCAAACATGCATTATAGAAAAGAATAATTAATCCTTGATGAATTTCAACTGTTTTTTATTACGGCGCTACCGGTTTGACGATCATCTATCATCATCAGGGTACTCCATTAAGGTAATCATGGCACAATGTTGCTAAGAATTAATTAGTTGCTTATATCATATGGAAATTTTGCACAAAATGAAGGGATCCGTGAATTATAGAAATGAATTAAACAAAGTAGGGCTGCACATTATGTCTAAGTATCTCCGTACTTGGCTAATATTTCCATTAGTGTTATTGAGTCATAGCGTCTCCTGTGCACAGCGAATACATGGGCATCATTTACTGATACTCAATTATAGATAATGAACAGAAAAATAATATGCTCTGCGCCTTTTATGTTCAAGCCTTTTTAACTATTGTTCTTATTATGTTAGGATTACCCAATAATCCGCCTAAAACAATTAGTTTTGTTAGAGCTACGTGCATGCTAATATACTATATTTCTAAAACGATAGCGAAATTCTTGGTGGATTTCAGTAATTTTTCACTTTTTTGATCGTCTTCAGTCTTTCTACACGACTCTCATGAAGTTAAAATACGTATCATAATCTATTTATTACTCCGACATGCAAAATTGATTCTTACACTCATTGAAAATCTCGTTTTTATAATGGAGATGGGTGGAGATTAAAACAATTTGAAATGTTTGGCTGTTTAGGCTTTAATTGCACGTATTCACCTTGTGTAATCAAATACATTACTGTAGTTGAGTGACGCTTCATGTACTAGCCTCAAAACTTCTTTGTGGAAAAAACTAGAAGGCAGTTGCGGAGGAAGAAAGAAACAGCGCGAAAAGTGAAACGTAGACATGTCTTCACTCATTTATTATTTCCCGCTCTGAGAAGAAGGAACTTGCTTACTTTCAAACCTTGGGAGAAATGTGCCTTCATCAACTACTTCTTCCCCTATTTCGCTTTCATTTAATTCCTGCTGCCTCGTCGTATTTGCGTGGTACGAGGTGGCATAAGCACATCCACCCTTCCTCCTCCTCCTCTTCTTCCTCTCCCCCAAACTCCTCACGCCTTCCTCTCCGTCTTCCGTTTCCTCTTCTTTGCCTCTCCTTTCTCAAAGATTCACGTCTGTTAGGGTGCGTGTCCTACGCTCTAAGTCCTCCTCCTTCCAGTGAAAAGCAATCTCAGCCGTTTTTATTTAGATTCTTTCAGTGAATATACCCTTCTTTCGCACGTGCGATTTTTGGATGAACTGAAACACTCCTTTTGAGCCTTCTTTCTTCCCGGATTATTGCTTTTTTTGGTGTATTTTGTCAAACGCGTTTCAGAGGTGCTATTCAGAGGTTTTGGAGTTCTTTCTTCTCCTTACCATTCCCCTAATTCTTCGTACGTAGACCCGTGTGGCGTGGTCTCATAGTGGGTAAACCGTTTCGTTCCTGAGCGGAGCATATTGGATTCCTTGGGATATCGCCGGGGAAATGCAAGCAATGTAACTTCCTGGACACCATTAATTCTTAGGATATCGCAGGAAGCGTGGGGATAGTCATTGTTTAAAATCCTCCTTTCCCACGAATAACCCATAATTATACAATTCATACGCGCCATAGGATTACTAATAATTGAAAGAGCTATCAAACTCATTTCGAGTACACACGTTTCTATTATTTTTGTGGAAATGCGCTATTTTATACTTCGCATTTGGCAGCGGAGATTCCATTGTCATTTTCGTGCAGAAATGAATTGTACTTTATGTTCAATTCACTTTGACAAATGATCAGTCGAAAAACCAAGTTATTTTTCATTAATTGGTCTTTTGCCTCACTTAAATATTTTCTTGAACCAATATTTAGTTCTAAGTTGTCCCGTCATTCCTCTTGGATTAAATAGGTTTACCCACCGATTTTCGTTTTTCTTTTCTGTTAACATGAAGCTATGTTCTAGTGCACCAGTAGATTGCTCTGCTAAATTTATTTTTGGTTTGGTTAACTATAGCATGTTAAAAATGGTTCCCAATTTAATGCTAGTAATAATAGCAAAATTGGCTTTTTGTGTCGTAATACGTGAAGCATAATAAAATAATCCTACAATATGCCCGCTGCCAAACCCTAATTGAATTTCATGGAATCATGTTCATGGACAAACTAACGGTATAATTAAGACCAACGGGGTAAAAGGGCGTTTCTCCTTCACAAATTCATTCAAATGGGTCCTGCCGTAATTTCACCGCTGGACGCGCACCACTCATAAACCGAACCTGTTTTACAGCGATTCCCTCTTTCCATTTCTCTATATTCTCTCTCTGTCTTTTTTCCCTCCATTTCAATAGCCTTCCACTCCCTGCATATAGGCTAGCTCCCCAAAAATCTGAGACCCGACTGACTTTATGTGTAACAACTTTTGAAAAAAAATAATAATCTTCCTCACTCGCCCCATTACCACTCACAGACACAGGCGCTCGCTCACCCTTGCAAGTGGGCGGGGTGGACAAAGGATAGCCCGGGAGGAACAGGGGAAGCAGCCAGGGAGGACGGGGGTCCACTCCGCAATACGTACAATGCACGGTTCTCCCTTTCCTCCCCCCCAACTGCCTTTCGCCCCCCCCCCCGGGCCTTTCCCCGTCCTCCACGCCCGCACAATCCCCCGTTAACACATCTCCGCCCCACGTAACTCGTTCCCCATCGCTCTCCCACTTCCCGCCGACCCATTCTTTTCCCCCCTTCCCCATACGTTCCACGCTGTCCGTAGTCGCCCCGCTCTCTTGGTTTCCAAAGTCCGTCTCCCCCCACTCTTCCTTCTCCCCTCACCACTCCCACCGACCGCTCTTCCTCCGCTCTTTATCCCCCGCAATCAATTTCAATCCTCATCAATGTCTCGCCCCGCCTAAGCCGTTTAGTATCTCATCACACTATGTACTTCTCCTACCCCTCCCCTCCTTTTCTTCCCCACTAACTTCCACACTTCGTCTCCCTCTATCTACCCATCTCCCTCTCTCTCTCTCTCTTTCTCTCTCTCTCCCTCTCTCTTCTCTATCTCTCTTTACCTCTCCCGCTTCTGCAGGAAAATTTACACCCTCCCCTCTCATGTCTCTCCACCCCAAACCGCTCTCCACAGACTTCCCCCTCAAACTACACTCCTATCTCAATCTACTCTTCCCAGTCTCCATCTTCTCCGTCATCGGTACTTTCCATCAACCTCCCTCCCAACAGACAATCTCCTCCCATTCCCCACGATTAGTCCATGACAAACTTTTCCCTACTTTCCAGTTCCCAGAACTCTCTTACCACCCTCCCTCTTGTTCCTGACTTAATATTTCACTTTTTTGGGAAATTTTCATTAAAAATAGGTGTCCATCCTTTCTTCCTCCCTCCCCTTGCCTCTCCTTCTCCCATAGTTTACTATTTTAATGCCTCTTTTCCCCATTATACCATTCCCCGACGTATTAATTTCCACTTATTTCTCACCCCTTCTCTCGGCGCCCTTCCCTTACCTCGCTTCCCTTTTATCTCTTTCCTTACGGCTCTCCTATTTTTCCATTGTTCCGGATGCCGCGCGTGAATTAAAGTCTTCGTGCCTATCCTCATCCATGTTGTGACGAGTATTTTGATTCCTGCTCCAAAACCAACGCATTTGCTCCGCTTCTCCTGTCCCGCGATGCCCTCGCTGATGCTTCGCGACCATTTGCCAATTTGGACCCTCGTATAATACGATGTAAGCATTTAACATGAGTAGTCATTCGGTTTATTTCGCAATATTAAACCAGCGTCAACATCGAGAAACACTCCATTTTGTACCAGAAGTGTTATATTCTTCAAAGCGAAGAGTAAATATTGAAGCTTCCGGAGCGGCAGTGAGAAAATTGTTTGGGAAGATTAATCCGGGTGATCAGTCTTAGCGTTCTGCATCCCGCTTGACAATGATTTTTTGACCCATTGTATGTATACCCGTTTTATGTCAATATTATAGCAGTAATAAAGAGCTCATCCACATTGCGTGAAATGTCACTCCCGCTTGACGTTACAAATTTGTTAACTATCAATTCTCAAATCCCACGAATAAGTCAATTTTTTTTCCTCCAAGAAAATATTCATCAGTAAGATATTTACTTGGTAAGTATTTTTCATTTAGAAAAATTTAAATTCCATTCTGATTTCAATAAAATAGAAGAAATCTAGCAAGTTTTTGAATCGTTTTGTTAACTAAGCTTGTATTAACTGGCAAAAATTCCGATTCTCGAGTTGCTACCACTCGTTGAATATTTTCGCGAGTTACGAAATATAATCAAAGCGGAAGGATCCATACCGCATCCTAGAAATTTCTGATCCTCTCGTCCTACAGAGGCATCCTTTCTACCGGGGGATATGGATCCGGAATTTAGGACCCCCCTTTACCCACACGGTTAAATATCTTCAGACCCATCCGAGCAATAAAGACCTAAACCTCCTTCTCTTTTACAATTTCCCTTCGCCCTTTCGTCTTCCTCCCCGTGTCCTTTCGTCTTCCCTTTTGTCCCCGACCTCGCCACCCCACCTTGTCTTCGTACTTCCCTCCCTCCCTCATCCTCCACTTCGGCCCTCCCCTTTCACCCCACGGCACAACCCTTCTTCCCCCGCTGCGCCCTCCCGCCCCCGTCCTCGCTCCAATTCGCCCTACTCCCCTTCCTCCTCCCCCCTCATCGTCCCCACGACCATCTCCACCTCGTCCTTCCCCCTCCCTTCAGCCCCGCATGCCCCCCTCACCGCCGTCTCACCCAATGCCACAATGCCATCGCTAGGCATGGAGAGTGTTCTGCTTCTGCGGGAAGGATGCCGGGGCGGGGTCGAAGTGTGCGACGGTTGTAGAAGGAGAGCGGGAAGTCCCAATCCCCGCTCCCTCCTCCTCTCCCTTTCCTCCGCTCTCTCCCCATTGAAATGGAGATGTGTGGGGAAGAGTGGAGAGAGGGAGCCTAACAAAAGGAGTAGCGCATGCACCCATCCTGTCTAGTCATCCCATCCTCCTCATCATCTGCGCCTAAGGACGAAGCAAGTCCCTCATTCCTCCCTCCGCCTCTCTTCCCAAGTCTTTTGCTTTAACTTCCCTCCTACTCCTCCCCGTCAACTCCCTATCCAATCGCCTCCTCGTACTGAGTTAGTCGCTTACGAGCCGCTCAGTTTTGAGCAGGAGAGCGTCTCACCACCCGTCGTCGCCGCGTCGCATGAAAAATATCGTCTTGCCGGCAAGTCATTGTATCCCGCATCATAAAATCGCCTTCTCTTTTGAAATGTCTCTTCTTTTGTTCTTCTACGTTTCCCTCACCTATCGTTGTGTTTGACGGCTTTGTTTGAAAGGTAGGGTTTGTTTAGGGCTCGAACTCGCCCTTGGCCAAATTTCATTCGCTCCGTTCAAGCCGTTTTGTTCCCGCCAATCCGCCAAGTATTGTTCGTCGAACTTGTGCGTGGTACAATTCTACCTCTCCTTTGCGGCGGCTCACGTCTGAAAATCGAAATGAGTACTTCTATGGCTCAATTGGGACTCAAAACCGCTTGGGTCGCGTTGGGATCCAGCACTTGAAGTATATGGGTTTGTTCCGTTGCCGAATGACATGGCACTGAAGACGTATTGCGTTCACGATGGTTTCCATTTCCTCCGCGTAGGGTCACATGCTTTACGTTCACTTTTACTCTACGCCTCCTTACTCTATTTATTCCTCACCTCTTTCCATTCTCTCCGCCTCAGCCGGGAGAGTATTCTCAACTTCTGCTCCCTTACGCTCTCTCTCTCTCTCTATCTCTCCATTGTTCTCGGGCTCCCAATCACCTCCCTTCCACCCATTCTTTTGTTCTACAATTCCTCTTCCCCCATCTCTTCAGGCCTCTTCCCTTCCTACTTTACCAAATTCCACCTACTCCGGTCCACCAACAACCTTTCCTTCATACCCTTTCCAAAATAAAAACTTTATATAAATTCAACATCAATTGATTTAATTTTTATTTAATGTGATACGCGCTACTTTTTTAACTTCCCGTAGAATATTTAATAATCTATAAATTTAATTTGTTTCGAAATTTTCTGAAATAACTCAATCAAATGGATGCAAATTTGATAATTGACTAAATGGAACGGAAGCGGTTGGTAATGCGTTCGTACCTTTTCCTTGCGTCTAGTATGCTAAACGTTAAAAGGCACGAAACTGTAAAACACGGCGATATGGATAAGTGAGAGTATTGGCCCAAGTTGTGACTAAGAAGGCATCTATTTCCCCCCTTAAGCTACCGTCTCACCTCATCCCTCCTCTCGATCTTGGCCAGCCGCCTTTCCTTGATTGCGGCCCCCTTCTCCTCCCACTACTTCCCTCTCAGCCTCCCATCCTTTAATGGAACCCATCAACCCCGACCACCCGCGGCAACCTTCTTTACCCCCCCCTCACCCCCCCAAGCCTTCCTCCATTTTCCCTTCCTCTCACTCTCTATTTCCTCTCCCTCCCTTCGCCCTGACATCTTACATGGTGCCTTGTGCCTTGTTGCTCCCCTATCACTATTGTGGCCTCCCACTCTCTCCATTTCCTCTATCCTCCGTCTCTCCTCCCTCCATCTCCCCCACCCATTCACTTTTTCCTCCCACTTTCCTTCCCGTCCCCGCACCCTTCATCGCTATCAACATGACCACCCAACGTATCCTGTTTCCGAAGGAGGAGGATGGGCCCACGGGCCATTCCCAACCTCCTTCCACTTCGTTTCTAGTGTCCCTTTCTCCCTCTCGCATAGCCCCGCTTTTCTCTCCCTCTCTCTCTCCTTTCTCTATCTCATGCCTTTTGTCTCTCCACGGCGCCCTTCGTCCTCGTCCTCTCGCGGCCCGTCGTCCCTTACGGACAACCATTGAAGCGGTCTCCTTTGTCCTTCACAATTTCTCTCTCTCTTTCTCTCTCTCTCTCTCTCTATATATATATATGTATATATATATATATATATATATATATATATATATATATATATATATATATATATATATATATATATATATATATATATATATGCCATAATCCATATCATTCCGTTCAATTTTATCTCTTATAAGGAATTCCCCAAATTTTTTGTTCCCTCGTTTCCATTTATTTTCCATTCTCGGAGGAACCTGTCGCTCTTCATCTCTATCTTTACCCCACTCCCAGTCTAATCGCCTTTTTTTTCTCGCCCGTCTCCTCCCTTCAACCCCTCCCAATCTACCCACGTGAGCACAAGCGTGTATGCTTTGCCCACACGGGCAAAGCACACACGCTTTCCGTTTCCTTTCGGTTCCGTCTACTAATTCCGCTCCCTATCCCCTCGCTCCCAATTCCCCCTCGGATCCCCTCTATCCCGTCATCACCCCTCCCTCTGCCCTGTTTTTTTCTTGTATTTTTTCTCCGGCGTCTTCTCAAGTGGCTGTGTCATCCTCTCCTTCTCCCCCTCTATCACTCTACCTTCCCTATCTCTCTTATCCCTCCTCCCAACGCCTTAGCAATCTCCTGCGCGTTTTAACTGCTTCTTTGTGTTCCTTTACTTTGCCAGTTTTGCCTTTTTTCTCCTTCCCGAGGAGCTTTCCCTCCAATGCCCCTCATCCTTCCGCATTATCCTCCCATCGGGTTTGACCATCCGTTTCTCGTGCCTTATTTTTCACTCCTGTCCACTCTTACTTAACTATCTCCCCCACGGAACGAACAGCACTCGTAGAATTCTCTTCAGCTTTCCTCGGCAACATTTCCTCCGCTCTCTCTCTCCCTCTCGCTCTCAATGTTTTTTTTGGTCTCAAGGACTGAGCCCACCAGGTGAACTCATTCCCTGCAAACCAAGGACTCTGCCAGTTCCTCGAGCTGCGTCTCTTTCTCTTGCGCTCTCTCTTCCCGATGTCCTCCTGTTCACCCTATTTTCAATTTAAGCTGCCTGTTTTCGGCCGTTATTCGCGCAGAAACTACCATCTCATTCTCTTTCCTGGGGCCTAAAATATCTATCCTACCGTAAATACCAAGTTGCCAATTCATTAATTTTTTTTGTTTTTTCGTCCAAATGTTGCTTACTACATTCTGTCCGTGTCATTCCCAAAGAATCTATCTTACTTATGGGTCGTAAACCTTTAAAGTTTTCAGCGTCAATTACATTGCGTTGATCAATGGCCTAGGTTAATTGGTCATGAACCGACCCAATATAGGTAATATTTACTCGTATGCCGTCCCCACGAGGTCTGAAAATGATGACATATTTTTAATGCAGTTTTTTCTTACTTTTAACAGCATTTTGATCGCCATTTTCTTTGGGCTAATAGATTAGCGGTATAGTCTACGTATTTCTTATTTAAATTGCGAAAATATCTTGACCATATTTCTAATCCTTCTGTTTTTTGAACGTTTTAATTTCATTCTAAATAAATCCCGTGTTTCATGTCGCGATGATATAAAATACCAAATAGCTAATCTTTCAATTGTTTCTGGCTCAACCTTGTGGAAATTCATTTTAATGAAATTAAGAATACAAAGTAACTTTCCACTGTCCTGTGGACAGTGGAAAGTTACTTTGTATTCTTAATTTCATTAGCTAATCTTTAATGTATGTACACATTACTTGACACATTATATGTACACATTACTTGACTATTAATATTACCATATATGTACACATTACTTGACTTCGCTTAAGATTTTCCAAAATTCTCCCTGTATCTGTCATATTCTTATTACATCCCTTCTCGAGTGTTGGTTTTTATTATGTCAACTATTCTATCATTCTCCTCGCAATTACCATTCAGACATTGATTCTATTTAATTTTCCTCCAGTATTAAACGGTGGCGAATATGTCCAACAGCTAACACGCGAACTGTATTTATCAAATAAGATTAAGCATGTCCCTTCATGCAAGATAGAAAAAAACGTGGAAAGTGCTGGGTAACTTAAAATAGTTTCCGTTTCTGAGACAACATTAGAACATTGCTGCGTTTTTGTTAAAGCAGCTATTATTGTATTCAGTTTTAATATTAAGCCTTCGTTAAAACCCATATACGCACCTCTAAAGAAATGCTGTCACTAATTCTCGCGTATAATGACGAAAATTCCACGGCAGTAAACTAGGTAAATGTATACATTAGTAATAATCTCAGCGAATGAAACAAATGAACACATTAATTCCCGTCAAAAAGAGAACCTGAAACTATTTAATCATCCTTTAACGTAAAGATTCTGGTTACAATCAGGCATCCTCTAATCCTGAAAGTATGTTAACCTTCTTCCAATCAATAAAGTTTGAATTACGCACTTAGTGTTGGTTAATAAATGTCAAAATAAAATGCCAATGTCCGCACGTCTCAAAGAAATGAGTTACTTTTCGCATCATAGGTGAAAAATTAAATGTATATTCATGCACGAAAATACTTCAAATCGTTTTCATATCTGCGATAAACCTACATATAATTGATAAGTGAATAATTGTAACGTTTTAGGTTCCACTGATTCTTTAAATAAAAATCATTGGAACTTAAAAGGTTGTTATTCCATTTTCATCATGAAGTTCCATCAAGTTAAGCCGAAAACCTTAGAATTCTTGCATGTAATTATTTATCACTGTTTCATAAAGGACCGGAGCTCACGAATAATGAAAAATAAATGATTTTTCTTTATGAGTTGGAAAAAGGTTGAAATGTTTGACATAAAGTATTAGTCCCAGGAAAATCTACTCATCTACTGGCCTTAACGGATTGCATTTTTATTTTGCCCTTGGCAGTCTTTCATGCCACAAAGGTGGAAAGTAAACTTTGTACTAGTGGGAAGGTGCTTCAGCGGTGTGGCAAGGTGAACTGAAATTATCTACTGGACTCATGGCACTCGAGGAGTGATAACTCAAGCCGTTGCCGCATTGTCACCTTTGCGTCTTAGATCCAAATTAAGCTGCTACTAATTTCAGGCCGATTTCCTCTCCCTAGAACGAGTCTGTAACGATCCACTAAATTTTCCGCTATTGTTCTTCCTTACCCAAGTGCATGGTGGGCTCCCGCGACCTCACTATGGAACAGAATGAGTAAGGAAGGAGCTGCCCATCTGTGCGGGTGAACCCTTTTACGAAGCCCGTTCCCTTACCTTCACTGGTGACTTCAGCAGTAGAATAGACTACGGGTGGAAGCATTAACCCTGTGACCCTGACATTCTCTCATCCCTTACGTCCCTCTCAGCATGGTCGAAATTCAATATTTACTTCACTGTCTTCTTCATCTCTCTTGCCCAACCAAAATACCCATCTTCTCTCTCCTTCTCTTTTCCTTCATTAATGTTTATAACCTCCCATGGATGGCACTCAAAATAAAGGGAAAACGCGGATGCTTCTCTGGCACCCCCACCCCCGCTTCCTCCTTTCGCTCCGCCCATTCACACAGCCCTTTTCGTCCTAATTAGCGCCTTCCATCTACCGCTTTCATGCCCCTCATTCTGCCTCCGCCACCTCCTGCACTTCGAACTGCCGAATGACCTCTCGCAGTCTGAATTCCGAAAGGATCACTCCCCCCTTTCTCTGTCATCCTTCCTCTCTCTTTCTTCCTCCTCCGCCTAAATTTTCACAGAGGACATTGTTCACAGGGACTGACCATGACTCGGTTCAACTGGGATACTCTCTCCGACCTCTTCCCTACGTTTCATTCAACAATCGTGCTTTTTTTTGTGTACTTTCCCTCATGACTTGTTTAAAATCTTTTTTTCCACTCGGTGAGGAGGGATGCCGGATTTTAAGAAAAATGTCCTCATCTCGACAGGAGCATTTTTTCAGTTCCGAGTCTCCATTTAATTAAATCAGATTGGGGCCCGGGGAGGAGGGCAGAAGAGGGGAAAATTTTCCTCGTACGCGTGCCCTCGGAAACCATGCCGTTCGAAAGGGCATCATGTTATTTGATAGGTGTCGAATTTGGCTTCGTCGATGTTGAAACAGAATTCTTGTGTGGTTTCCGCTCTCGCGTTTGGATGGGGCTAAAATTGGCGCTGTTTGCGAAAGCCCCGACTCTGCACTGAATGCATAATAAACGCTCTTCCGATTCGATAAGCAATTACCAAGTCAGATGAGGGCTTTTATGTTCATAAGAGCACCTAAATGATTGTTTCTATTGGTATCTGCGGCGGGATGCGCAGCTAATTTCCCTTTCATTATGACCAAACTTTCAGTTCCGGCTGCGACTCCTCTCATTTGGCCAAAGATTAGTCCTTTCCCCGAGTTTTTTTTGTTGCTAATTTGTTATCTCCGGCGTTTTGATGGACTTTGGTAATTTCTCTTCTTTCCTCTTCCCTCCCGCCCCGGAGTGCGCACCCACTGATTTCACCTGAATTATCGTCCTATGGAACTAGCCCTGAAGTACACACATACCCGCCCGCTGTCCCCGATGGGCCACCCTCTTCCACCAGCCGACTGGTCTTTTATTTCCTCGATCCATCTTCTTTCGAATTTTCTCTCTCTCCCAAACTTTGCAATGGTTTCGTTGTTTTCACCTCCTTATCTCCACTTCTGCAACGTTTCCTTCGTCCGTAGGTATTTCTCGTTTTCCGCTCTCCTTCACCGTTCCCATTGGGTCGATGTTAAACGGAGGGAGAGAACTCGGGGAATAACTTTTCTTAGCAGGAGGGAGATTGGTTTCATCTGTTTGCTTCGGAGACCACTGGTTTATCCCGGACGAGCGGGTGGGTGCTGTTTCTGTCTGTAAACCCACCGCATCCACCAAATTGGCGGGGCCTGCCTCCTGTTTTTCGTCCGGCATCATCGATCGACCTTCGAGAATTCCTCGCCCTCTCCTTTCCCCATCATCATCTCCCAGCCTCTCCCTCCTCCTCTCCAACCCCTTTCGCTACCTTCCCGCACCCCACCTCGCCTTCTCTACCTTCCCCACCCGCCCACGAGTTGAACTCCCTATTCATCCGTCTTGCCGAACCTGCTCGGACCCTCAGGTCCACCTATTATTGTAAGCGGCCCTTCTCTCCTCCCTGTTAATTCTAGGATTGAGTCCTCGAAATTGCCATTTTATCATCAATCTTCTCAACGGTGGGCGTCAGTTTTTTGCTAGCATAGTGTTAGCTAGTATTAAGCTTGATTGTATCCTCTTCAAGTTGCTAATACTATTGGTTTGAGAATTTTTATTCCAGTTCATTTCTTTCTTCTGTATCAATAGGGTACCTAAAAGGCACATATCCATTAGCTGAGTTCCAAGGTGATTTTCCTACTAAAGGTGGGTTTTAGTCTCCCCCAAAAAAAATGATTTAACTACGCATCCATGGGCTTCCCTTGTTTTTCTTTATTTATTTGTATCCTTGTACTTCCTTCCCTTATTTCATTTTTCATTTCTCAAAGCATTCCATCTGCCTTCAATACTTCCAAATAAAACTGTTCTCTTCCTTCCTCTCACCTCTTACATGCTTCCGTCTATTAAAGCTTTAGACAACAAATGATGTCTCAATATTTCCTCCACCCACTTTTTATACCTTCAGGTTTAACTTAGTAGCTTCCTTTATTTCCACCACCGCGTTAAAAACTACGTCCTTAGCTCATTCATCAGTGGCCAAACCACCGTCCTTTCAAAAACAACTATAATTGAATGAAAAATACCTCCAAATTAAATTGATTCTGGAGTTTATGGTGTCTGCGGGCTAAATTTGGCATACCAACGTTCTAAGAGTTGTCGTTCTGAGATTTTAATGATGGCAAATTATTAAAATGGTACATAATATTAGACTTTGGCATAAGATCGATGCCGACTTATCCGTCCTAATAAAAATCACCCTGAAGGAAAGTCTCAGCAAAATGATTTCATTATTCTCTGTCTTCTATTTATCACCCTGTTGTCATACTACTGAAAATATCACAGGAAAAATCCGTGTCGCAAATAAAAGTACCTAAACTTATTTATAGTTTTTATAAGGTTAATTTATATTGTTGCATACATGTATATCCTTGGTGTAGTCGCATGGTACGGTGTGCTTTTATTATTTTCCTTGCGTGGGATTAGACAGCGACCTTGGCCAAAAATAAAAGATACTCTGTAGCTGAGTGGTTTCTCATAAAAATAACATGTACTGTTTAATATCGCATTTTCCTTTAAAATTACATAGATAGGTAATATCCTTTTTGCGTTGCGTTTTCGAGGTAAACCGCATAAATGCGGGGAGGGAACTTCCCGTCACAGAATAACGATAATATTTCACAAACATTCGTAGAGCTCTGTCTCATCTGTTACGCTTTGCATTTCCTCGTTACGGTTTTATCTCTTGCGGCTACGAAACAAAAGCACAGGGAGGATAGCGCTCGGGCGTCATTTGTATAGTTTCGGTTAGAGCGAGTGCCTGCTCATACATTGGAGTAAAAATCTTAATTCGAACTCGCAAAAGAGGTCATTATTGTCAAGCAGCTCCAGGGAAAACATTCCATAGTTCCAGATCTGTACTTATTTCACCTCATGAATTTTTATTGGATTTTTAAGGGTAAAAAAATGAAATTTTATAAAATATTACTACGAGTAGTGAAAGACTTGTTGTCTCTTTTCTTTGGAGGCCCTCCTCCGTTCTGAGACAAAGTTATTGTTTATGCTTTGTTTGACGGCGACTTTGAAGTGGCACAGCAAATGATTAAATCATATTTTTTATATCATTACTCCCTTCAGGCCTCGCGTTCAAAAATATTATTTTTCTAATTTGTAATTGGATGTTTAACTTCTCATATTTTTTTTACTCTCAAGCTTCTTTTATTAAATTTACTTCGGAGCGGGGCCAAAATCGACGTTTATTCCACCAAATTTACTTTTTTCCCCAAATCTCTGGATTTTAAGCTGATATACTTATACAAATATTTCAGCGATTACGTATTTTATCAGCATGTGAACGTATTTATTTGTACATTTAGCCATGCACCATTTTTCCTGCTTTAAATTGTCTCGAAATAATGCAATTTGCTTCCCGATCCGGTTATCTAAAAACCAACAATGAGCCATTCTCGAGAACCACTGTCCGTGAGTATTTACCAACGTTATAGGTACACATATCTCTGCCTCGTGGTCATTTTGGTCTACAGAGTCGCCTACTTCCACTTGGGGCATAGGGAGTGGGCAAAAGCGAGCGAGAGAAAAAATAAATCAGTGACCGAAATGGTTTATGGAGCCTAGTGCACAATTTTTTTGTCCTCAGAGACGTATGGGATAAAGTTTTGAACCTGCGACGCAAAAGCGGGGTATAAGATCCACCGTAACTTCTACGGTAGCCGACTGTCGGTCCTTTATCTATCCATAAACTGCGCGTATTTTTATTCTCGCGCATGCCTTTGTATTTATACTTGATTCTGAAGTTTCGTACATCCTCGAAGTGGGTGCAACACTGCAGATCATGAAAAACCAGTGCCAAAGAACTTTTCCGATGGAACGAATACCCTCCAATGGATATTCCTCTAAATATCAATTGATGTGTGCGCAATATTTATGCCCAGTAATGAGATAGGTGAATATAGTTGTAGTAGGATTTATAAATAAGATGGGGATGATGGTTATACGTTAAAGAAGCGAGATATTTCGTGCAATCATTGGATGCTTCCTTCCAATTTGAAAATAGTGAAGAAACTGTTTCACTGATGTCCCAGTCCGTCTTGAATTTCCATGCTAACGCCTATATTTTCTTTTTCCATTTGAGACCAAAATTATTATTCATCAACTCAGTTTATGTTATTAAGACATTTCCTTGGGAGATCCAGTATCGAGGCTGTTGGGGAACAAAGTTTTTCTCTGTCCGGTGATTAAGGAAATATATCTAAAAATACACCTGGAGGAAGGGATCGCGAAAAAGGATGGCTTGGACAAAAGATGAACGATCCCGGAAACTCGTGAGCTATGCTCGCCACAACTGATCTGGGTAGAGGAGGTGGAGTAATCCCCCTTGGGGATCCTCGGAGATGGAGGAAAGGAAGAACGAAGCCTTTTTGGAAATAGGTACGGCGACGGGGCGCGCGGGAGGATGGGCGTTGCGGGGAGAGGTGAGCATTCCTGCCACTGCGGGAATGGCTCAGGCGTCGTGCTTCCGGGCAGAACGGGGCGGGATATGGGGGGGAGTACCGGTGGGGAGAGAAGTAGACCAAAGCACAGGGAAATGGGGAAGAGGCCGAGAAATAAAACAGATGGAAACGGAATGGATTCTGGTCGTGGGAGTGAGAGATAAAACTCCCTTTGGCCCAGAATCTGTTTGAGAAATGGCAAAGTGGGGCGTAGGTGGATGGGCAGAGGGATTTTTGGGGTGGTTATGGGCCGGGGAATGGAGGGAAGAGGTGACGAAGGAGGAAGGAAGGGAAGAGAAAGGTTGAGAGGTTAGATTTTGGAACTTGTTTGAATGATGGTCGGGGGGTTTTGCCGCTTCGTGCATTCGGCCGCGGTAACATTGGCAGAGAGGCGTAAAAGAGATAGAGAAATAGGAGAGGAGGCAGAGAGTAAAGAATCCGTATGAGCGCGGGGGCAGTCGCGGGGACAAGGGAGATGACACCACGGAGTATTCTACATTTTTGCTTCGTTGTTCAGGCAACGCTGCTCCCTTTAAGTGGGGCGATTCACCCGAGGGTTTTGTTATTCCCCTCTGCATGCGAGGTTTATCCGTGTTCCCATAAAGGCTGTTTGAAGATAGATGAGAACGAAAAATATGTACGCGTGACGTCGCGGTAACGAAAATGGATAGTGTATTTTTTTCTCGCCAATTGTTAGCCCCAGCTTTTTGATGCGCATGTATGCATATACATATATATATATATATATATATATATATATATATATATATATATATATATATATATATATATAGTATATATATATAAGAGCATCCGCCCGGCAAGTGGAAAGATCCGGTGTTCGAGTCCCGGTTGAGGAAATATTTTTACTCTTGTGATCCGTTCGATTCCGCCTTCCCCACCTCTATTGTGTTCGTCCTTTATATGTGTTCCTATCACTTTTCCTTATATCTGTTTCTGTATATATGAGTATTTATTCGCCGTTTGGCGGGATTTCGTGTTTGAATATATATATATATATATATATATATATATACATGTGTGAGTGTGTGTGTGTGTGTTTCTCTGTTGTTTCTCCCGCTCAAAAGTGGCGAATATTACTCCGGCGGACGTGGCGACAGTGAGGGCGTGTATATGCCGGGCGATATCGCGAAATAAAAACATAAAAGGTCTCCTTCTCTTTTCCCCTTTGCCGTTTGGTCTCGGTCCGGGAAAGGCGTCCCTCCCTCCCTTTCCTATGGGTTAAAGGCTACGACGCGGAGTGCTATCGGGAGATCGAGGGTTTTCGAGGGAGTGGGATGAGAAAACACACTATCGGATCAAGGATTTCCACTTTTTATATCCGCGCTGCACGACTTTTGTCTGTAGGAAACGACTTAACGTTCACATCACAACAACTCCAAACAATAAAAGGAAGCCGAGATTTGCCGTCAATCGTTCTTCCTTCTCGTCTTTTTAACACCCTGATCCCTCCCCCTTGCACGCCACCACGCATTTAGGGCCACCCATTTCATTCCTTCTCTGCCTTTCATCTTCCTCCGCCCCTTAATAATTCACTCGGGAAAAAAACTCGACCTGGAGTGGATCCCTTCGAGGACTTCGGAAATTGCTTACATCCGTTGTCGTTAGTCTTAATGCGTCGTACGCCTTTACCCATGTCACGGTACGGGAGTATCTATTCAATCTTTTCCGGATCTTTTCTTATGCTTTTATCCCAATGTTAAATGGCTTATTGACTTAAGTTGGGCTTTGAGAGTCTCAGCTATTGGGCATCCAAATGTTTCTTGAAGAAAGTGATGGCAGCTATTATCCGGTAAGGTATTCTAGGTGGCGCTTTTCACGTATTTTTTGCAGGTTTATCTGACGTAAACGGTGAAGGTTAAATTTCCTTAGAGACCAAAAAAGGAGTGAAGATGACGGTTGAATGGTGTACAAGAATTTTTCAGAAATATTGGGGAAAACTTGATCAAAATATGTTGTCATATCATGTTGACGTTCGCTTAATTTCAATTATTGCAAGCTTGACATAAAAGTGGTTAGTAGATCCTTCTCTATTTAACTTATCCCTCAAGCAAAATTTTTTCAAACAGTAAAAATATCCCTATGCGCAAAATCCTTAGCATTTTGCTTTGTGGATTGCACCTTGCTATTGCGGTCAATTTGTTCTGGCACTCACAACATGGTCCGAAGAAGCATGTCCCTAATAAAAAAGACTTAGAAACAAAAAAATGTGAATTTTTAATTTATTTACGGACTCCAGAATATTTTTTTTCGATTAGTGAAAAGTTACCTCTTTTGTAATCGGCATGTATTCTACCCTTAAGTTTTTTTTATGTTCATGAGCCCTCAGTAATCATACCACTGATAATAAAATAAATCGATGGTCAGCTCAGAAGTTTTATGTTGTTTTTCTCAGTGTATTCAATGGTTTCCCTGTAACATCAAAAACAATTTTTAGAGTATTAGCTAGATTCAAAGTTCAAGAAAAACGGTGATCCTGCTGACGTGAATAAAGCGCTCTATCAAATCATTTATCTGAATTGCAGGTGAGAATTGCATTTGTCGTTGTTTAAGGGATTGCTGTGGCTGAGGTCACTTGGCTCCATTTATTAGGATAAATCCCAGCACATGGACGTATAGCATCCATACGTTGCGCGGAATTCTCACCCGATATATTAGGATTAATCGCAGAGTATACTACCCAACAGCTTATCCTAGCCGCCATGGACACTACGGATTAGAATTTATTCTTGCTCGTCAATGATTGAAGAAACTTAGAATGGCCATATTTGAAAAAAAAACTGGTTGAAAAAGAAATGGCCTCATGTGGAATGAAATCACATCGATATGGGTTTTTGTAGTGAATTTCCTAGTGTTGCCGCAAATGATCTCTGGATTCCCGAAAATGTCACCGTGTTTCTTAGCCCATTCTTGGTCCTTATTGCTACTGTTACATTAAGACGCATTCTGGAAGGTTATGAGCTAACATTTATTATTCTTTAGATTATCAACTGTTAATTATTGTATTTAGTCCAATTACCAACATTTTTTAAATCACTGTCACTCTAATTCAAAATCACCAACCCACCTACCCTAGCCCTACCTATTTATTTTCTTGCTACGTTTCATTCGATGGCAATTTCAAGGTCGTTCGTTTATACAGGAATATTGCATTATTTTAGCATTACACTCATTAAATAACGGTAAAAATAATAGAATAACATCACCCTTTCTGAAATCGGAATAGAATGCATTCGAAGGTACATATTTTCCATCCGGTTGAAATTAAGTTGCGTGTCTAAGTGGATTGCATTTCTTGTTGGCGTTAATTTAATCAATCAATAGCCATTCGGTGATGGTTCGAAAGAACGATTATCCAGGTTTATTTTGGCCTTCTGAGCAAATATTTTCCATGACGAGTGGCGAAGCTTAATATCAAGCTATTTCTTTACGCTGCATGGACGCCATTCATTCATGGCAAAGGTTCGCGATAGAAGATTTTCCATGAATTTTTAATTTTGTACAGACGATCTCGGTCATTTTAATCGCGGTGTTAATCCCTCCGCGTGCATCAACAACCACCAAAGCTCTACCATTATGCCGCCACGCTCTGCTCACCTTAGCTTCGCAATTACTCTGAATTAACGTGGAATTCCGGGGAAACCCCGCGACATAACGCCCTCGCAGGTCAGCCAGACTTAAGCACTAAACCAAATCGGGGTGGAGGATAGAGGGGGGAAAGGGGTTAGGAGTTGAGGGAGAAACGCGGAGATGGGGGATGAGGCAGGAGGGGGTTCGTAACGTTATGGCGGAGTTGGGGAAGGGAGAGAGAGAAAGGTGAGAGGGAAGGAGGAGAGGAGATGGCCGCCCCAGGCATCTCGCAGCCGCCGGTGCATTCCAGAAGTGCTAATGGTCACCCGGCTCACTTGGAATTCTGAGCGGCGCCATGCTCGTCCGCAGGTATGTGGAAAAAGTCTTCCACTCCAGCGAATAGTTGGCGCTGTAGAGATGAGGACCCGCCTCCCCTACTCCTCCACCAATCCGCCCGAACGCCTTTGCGAAACGGCGCGGCGACTGCTGGGGGGGTTTATTCCAAGGACTCGTATGGAATGGAAGTTGGGTTTGGTGGGGGCGAAAGGAGTCTTTCAGAGCATTGAGGGCGCAGAGAGGGTTGAGGGGAAGAGGAAGATGCGGGTGTAGGGGACGAAGGGAGTCGGGAAGCCATACTATGACACACTCGCGTAGAACTGCGGACTTCCGGTTGGGGTTAAAGGGGTGGAGCAGAGATGTTTTCTTACTGTTCCATCCTTTGGAGTCTCCCTCCTTCCTCCTAATTTCCGAGGAGGGCAGAGCCTGAGTGGCGGAGTGTTTTGGAGTTTTCCAGCAGCAAATTTGACCCCCTTTACGGCATCTGCGAGGTTCATCTCAGGCCTGACTTAGGACGCCGGGGTTGCCGACTTTTCAGTCAAGGATGCGTGTGTTTAATAATAAATTCCATCGTACTGGCCAAGCCGATGCGGGATTATATGATTTAAGAATCAATATTTCCTACGTACATGATGAATAAGATGAAAAAACGCAATGCCTGGCCAAAAAGATTGAATAAAAAGTCAAAAACTTTGTTTTTAAATAAACTAGAGGGAATAAATCAAGCAACGCGTACGTTTAGCTATATAATTATATATTTACGCGTACACTCACCTATATATCCTTAAAAGTACGAAAGTAGTTTTTCATTTTTTGCTGTAATTGCGCGTACATTGTTATCGACATAGGTGGATAATTTTCTGTTTCCCAGGTCACTTTTCTTGCACAATGAATTCGCGGCTCACAGGCGAAAAATGTAACATTGCCACTTTTCCAAATGTAATCCAATATTGAGGGCGAATTTTAGTAAAAATTTTAATTTTAATACACGTATATTTAACAGTGTTGACCAAATCTCTGCTTGAGAAATTAATTTGGCCACCCCATGAAGTTTGCAATCTTTATCTAACCTTTCACCTTGGTATCTCGATTGCTTCATTTTCCAGTTGAAATATTTTGAAATGTTTTTTTCAGTCAGGTGAGGTGCGAAACATCTTGAACAGGGAAGTATCAAGGTGCCGCGGGCCATCTTGCATTGACCCTAAATGAAAAAGTTAGAGTCTGCATCTTTTCCAGAACCCCACTCATGGTTAAAAACCATCGCTTCTGGCTTTCCATCCGGAACATAAATCGTTTTTGATTAATTTTCCCTACGGTAAACTTGATAGAAAGTTTAAGGCCACCTCAGAGAAATCCTTAACCCACACAGAACCTTTTGACTCTGATCCACCCCCTGCCCTCTTTTCCCTCCCCCACCCTCGAGACCGCTAACCCAACTGGCCATAATTCAAGAGTTTAAAGGCTTTATTTCCTTTCAAAAGTCAGCGTAGAGGATGCTGCTTGACGGAGGAGTACGTTGGTGTGGGAGGATATAAGGAAATAAAAGGACAGTATGACCGGGCAGAAAAAGTTACGCCAACAATTGAACTGCTTTTTCCGACATTGCCCGCCGAAAGCGAAGACGAAATTCTTTGAGTGACGAGCTAATATTTCTTTTCTCGCTATTTTTGGAAAGCGTTAGATCGCATTTGCGAGCTGTCTCTCGAGAGTGTTGCCTGAGGGCATTCCTGCTAAATCGTCGTGAGCGCACAAATGAATTCGGAACATCCCGAATTTGTACACCGAGTCACAAATGTTATTTAAACCACTTGTGTATAACATGATAAATATCAGCACAATTAATTCTTGTCTCCTTAAAAAAGTCGAGCACGGCATGAAGTATACTTTTGGAATTTAAAAAACCAGGAGTCAGAAGCAGAATAGCTTTCCGTTCATAGGTGTACTAAGATTATTTTGTATCAATTTAAAATTGTGTAGACAATATTAAACGGGAAATCGAGAACTATATTTGGTAACAAGTATAAACGGTAAAAAATACAGTAACACGCGAAAATTAATGCAAAAAGTACCATATTGCAAACAAAAAGTCAAGCAAAACCATTCATTAAATAAAATTTAGATGTATATTTTATCCTGTAATTAATTTATATCATCATTAATTTTGCCACTGCTGTGAAATATGTACGCCCGTCGAGTTTTAAAACTATCTTATGTCGGACTCTTTCTGTTTTTTTTTCCTTTTCCAATATTAAAGTGCCTTATGGAAGGCAATATGGCTATTTACTACTATTTTCGCGCATTGAGGTATTGCTGATTCAGTAAATGGCACAATAAATTCATTTAACTCAACCATTGTCAATGAACTGTAACACGTTGATTTTCTGCTCATTTGAAAATTTTATCTGTAGCCGTTTTATTCCGCCTATCAAATTGAAACGTTTAAGCAATTTAATACACCCTAAAGGAACGTATTTCCCGTAAACATTTCCGACGATATTTATATAGCTCATCAGCTTGCGCGGAATTGCCAAAAAATATCCTTCCTTTTGAAAGTAAAGGACTGGTTTCGAGTATAAGTATATATGTTTGCCGATTAACGTTTACTCAACCGTTTCGGAGCAAACATGACTGGTGACGTGGCTTTGTGAATGCGTTTTGCTCCTCTCGCAGATATCTGGCGCCGATCGGAGAAAACGCGGCGATTATCTCTTTTGATCATCAATGAGCAAAAATACATACCGGTGGGCCCATATCCTCCTCTCCACGGCTTGCTCCGATGGTAATGCCTCTCCGACCCCGCTGGCTTCCACGTCTCCTCCACCCTCCTCATCGCGTTTTCCTTTCCCTCGTCTGGCCTAATTAAAAAATAGCTCGAGCCGAGCCTCCTGTCCATACTCTTTCCCACCCTCCCCACCCCCGTCCGCCAACCCCTCGTGCATGTAATTTTCCGCCAAAATAAAAAGAAGAAAAGATGACAATTTCTCTTCCTTTATTTTCTTTTTAGCATTTGCATAATATTATCCCACCCTTGAAAGAATGATAAAAATGGGCTATCGGTGGGAGGATAAGCGAAACATTTGACGGCGACGGACTCTCGTGGCTGGGAGGCTCAATTCCCATGCTCTTGAGTTTTTCGCCATTTTCGCGGATGACAGAAGGGTAAGAAGGGAATGAGAGACGGGGATGGAGAAAGATAGAGAGAGCAAGCGAGAAAGAAAGTAAGCGACACACATATGTGCACTCGTATCTATAAATGCTTCGAGGCAAAATAAGACAGGCATGCGCCAGCGTTTTGTGAGGGAGAAAGTTTTTTTTCTCTCTCAAAAGAATTGGATAGAGTGGAAGAAGAAGAAAGTGGGGGAAAGAAGCGATGAGAAACGAGACAAAGAGGAGGCGAAGCAATGGATCGGGTAGGGGGGGAGGAGGGAGGCGAGTGGGTAAAAAATATAATGCTACCGGCGGCAGTGGTTTTTCGGAAGCTTCCCTTCCCATTATGCCGATCCTAGCCGCTAGCGCTTTGATTTTCCGTGGCTCACCGCCAGGAGGTGCTCAGAGCGGTAGCTCTTTTCAGCAGCTTCGACCTCATTTGCAGAGATCGAGGATACACCACCCTCCATCCCTCTCTCACTAACCTCTTTTCTCCTCTTCGGCTCACCCGCCCATCCCAGTTTATCTCTTTTCCATCTCCCTTGGGCCTCCCCCCTCCCACAACCGTGCCTTCTGATTCGTTTCCCCATCCATTCCCCCACCGACGCACAAACACATGCACATACACAAGAGCGCGCGCGCGTGCTCACTCGCTCTAAAACTCACTCTTTTTTGCATAATCACCGTCCCGAATTCCCGCAATAGACGATAGGCGCGCGCCGAGGAGTAAGAGAGCCATTTGCAAAACTCTTCTTTGGATGGATTCACCATTTTCGTCCGTTCAACTCCCCCTTCTTTGATTAATGCCCTTATCTTTAGGTCCTCTTTACTCACGGCCGCAATTTTCGTTCACCTTTTCCCGCATGCCAGTCATTGGCCCATCCAATTTCCCATTGCTTTCTGTATCTTTTGCTGCAAAACTTATTTTCCCCGGACTGAAATTTTAGAGAGGGGAAGGAAAGCATGACTTTGAGTTGCGGGGATGTTTTTTGCTGCACTCTAATGTTAACGCCAATTATATTTATTAAGCTAAAGCATACATGTAAGATTTTAGAATATTGTTGAGTGGATGGGAAATTCTACTTAAATAGCTGCAGATGTAATTTAATAAACTTCCACGATTGCTGGTTTGGATTCATGAGACATAGTCACTTCTGAAAAGTCACGTTTTAGTGTTTACAGGATACGTAATTCTATCAGAAGTGGTGATCCGCGTTAACCCGTACAAAATCATCCGCAGCACTCTCCTTCAGTTTTCCTCTCGGCCCAAAGGGCCTTAGGTTTTAAGGGCATCTACGAGTTACACCTGGATTTCATTCATGAAGTTCGAGTGAATCGGATTACTTAGATCTAATTCACCGCAAAATTGAGAAGTGTTTTAGGTCGAATCGGTGAAATTGGATACGGCTCATTTTCCTTGAGCACGAGTTGGCACCACGCGATGAAAAACCGTTTTAATTGAAATCAGCGACAGCTGAGGGGCATTTTTATGGAATTACTAGTACATAAAGAGTTATTAATTATATACCGTTTTGCTCTTATGGTAAAAATGTTTAATAGCTTTTAAATGATAGTCTTCTGTTTTTAATCATAGTCGGAACCGGTAGAAGCATTTGCATTCATTTCGAATTCCGTAAGTGTATTCCGTTCGCAACCTGTGTACCACACCGCTCGCACACGGATCCCCAAGAGGAATGTGATGGGTTGCATATTAGATTTTCCTTCAATATTCGCTGCCTCCTTGAGGAGAGAGAGGAGCGTGGGAATAAGGTAAAATTTGGCAGAGGTAATGTGATATCGCTCGTCTCAGAATCACCGTGTATACTCAAATGTGTGCATTGTCTCGTATGCCTTAGTCCTACTTTATAAATTAATATAACTACATAGGCAATAAGGAATTGGAGAATAATTGTTCATTTAAATTTTTCTCAGTTGAGCCCAAATAATGATGCCATACCTGGATATAGTATTCAATCTTTTACGTAGAAAACTATCGGAGGCCCGTTTGGTTTGATGCGTCTTTGTTGTGGATCAAACCTGAGAATGGTCTCCCTTACTTCCATTAGTCTGTGAGTATTTTCCTAATTGACCTTTTTGGAGATGCGTGTATTATTTTAATATGGAGTGGATCCATAGACTTTTTATTGCTCTTTATGTGGAAAACTCATTAATTACAGACACACACACACGCACTATGCCGATTGCATAGAGGAGATTTTCCTCCCCTTCGGTTGCCACCTTTATACAGATTCATTTCTTTGTTCAGTCTGCTTAATATCGTGGAACGGAAACTTCGAATTTGCTTCCGTCCTTTGAGCATATTCTTTCATTTAATTTTCCTTCCCTTTCCGGAACACCTTCCGCTCATTTGTCTCCTAATTTTTCCACCATTTTATTCTTTTACGTATCCTTAACTTTCGAAAAAATCCAATCTCTCTTTATTATTCCTGATCACCTTACGCACGGTGTACCTCTTCATCACGCCCTCATTTCAACCTTTCCTTTGAAAATTGATGCACTTTCTTTTTGCTAACTTTTCCTTTCTTTGTTCATCTCATCTCGAAGGCCCATGACTGAGCACCCCCTCCCCCTTTTTTCCAACTCTCACTCGACTTTTAGTCCGCGTAAAAATCGGGATTTACTCCAGGAACCCCGAAAATTAGTACTTCAGTCGCGGACCATTGCCCTCACACACTCTCCTTCTTTCTTTCATCATTCTCCCCTCCTTTTCCCCACCCTCAGCCCATTTCCTCCCGTCACTCACAGCCTCTCTCTTGCAATTACTCTCAGGCGCTAGAAATAAGAACACAAGGCCAAAAGAGTTCTCTTTAATGAATATAAATTCGTATCCCCCCTCCCATGGTTTTCTCAAGCTGTTCTGCCGTAATTGAAATAGACCAAAATTCGGTTTTGGGGCTTGGTGTGGAACTCTTGGGGGCCCTTGCTTTCATGATCTGTATTCCTTGTGTAGTGAGTGGTCATTTAGCCTGATCTCTCGCGAGTTTCCCATGCTTGATTCATTTCCCGGGGAAACTGTTAATTTTTCGAATTGTCAAATTTAGTGTAGTGGAACGTCCTTGCCTGGGCTTTTCGATTGGCTCAGAAAACTGATACGATAGGGTTTTTGTAGCTCTATATAATTCAAGGAAATGAATCATGCTGATTAATTTATATATTTAATTGGCGCTGAAAAATCGAAATGTCAGGTGAGCCCATAGAGTTACAGGTATCCTTTGAATTTTTTAATTAAAAGCTTTAAAATTATTCCGATGTAATTATTAAGGGAACCTAATTGGCCTTATTGTTTCTTAATCGTTACCCATTCACTGCCGTACCCTTTTTTCTCCTGGGGTATGAAATCTTTGAGATTAGTACCATTGATTGCAAATAATCAAAAAGTTGAGAGCTACAAAGATAATTTCGTTGAATCAGAACTGTATTCCCCTATTCTAGCAATCCTATTTTCTCTAGGTAAGTCAAACATCGTGTGAACGTGTGAATTATTTTCGATTCATTTTTGAATCTTTATTAATGAATAATTAAATCTGAATTCCGACTCCGGAAATCCTACATATTATATTGATAAATCAAGTGGATTGATCGTTTTGTATTTTTCCGTTTAGACCGGCTAATGGTAGCCTTGTGTACAAATACAAAAGGAACCGCGAGGATCGTTACTGCAGCAAAACAGAGAGGAGAGAAAGAAAAAGACATCGTCGGGAAAAAATGATTTTTTAATAAAAAAAAGCACGGAGTGAAGCGGTTCGCTTCACACCGTTCCTAGCGACAAGTCCCCCGTCGGAAGGTTGGTGGCAGGTGACATCCATTAGCGTGTCACGGTTGTGTGGCTTTGGGTGTGAGGCCTATCAGTTGCCGATCCTATCGGCGTAAACGGTGGGAGTCGTATCGTTCGTAATCAGTGTGACAATCACCCCCCGCCCTCCTCCCCTCTGCCATTCCCAATGGAATAGTTTTTTAACAGAATTAAAAGGGTCAGTCCAAAAAAGGCCAAAAACCGCGAGTGGCGAACTTACCAGCGGCACTGACGCCGCTGGTAAGTTCGCTACTCGCAAAATGAAACCACGCGAGCATAAAAAACTCATCTCTCAAAATAATCGTCCAGGAAGGCGGTGCGAAACTCTAAACATTGTTTTCCGGTAGGTGGGCAATTGCTTTCCTGATTTCATAACCTGCAGCCCGGATAAAAGAACGTTCCTAAATCTTTCATTTCTCATGACGCCGCAGTCATCAGTTCTTAATTGTTAAACATTCACTATAGTTCAATTGAAAAGATTTTGTCGGAGTTATGGGAAACCAGTCAAACGCTTCTTTACTTTGCTTGGTTTTGAAAAGTATGTCATCGAGTGTTGTTTTTCATGCTATTTTTTGTCGCACATTTTACTTAGACTGACGCTTCGTGCATCATGCATCAAAATTCTGGGTGAACCTTACTGCATCCATAGGAAAGAAAGATGGCCATTATTCTTTTAGCATGAGGTTTCATAGATAGTTCTCCAGTAAATTTCTTCCTGCAACTAAGCTTTTTTTATGGAAAAACGTCGAACTTACCATATATGATATGACTATGCTATTTTACAAACGGTAATTACCGGATAAAACTCTTTAAGATAAGCTTCAACTACAATCCGGTAGAAAAGTTTACCTTGCAAGGAAGCTGAAGTTGAATTTAGTTGCATTTTTAGCCAAAATATGATCCACCATATTTTATTCCTATTGTTTTCCGTAATGAAGGCTCGACTTGTCCAGAAAATTGTATTCTTCCGTCAGTTAAATTATAAATCACCACGATAGCGGTTGATACTTACGTTTAATCATATAATTATTACTCACATTATACTGAGCGTATGTATAGTTTATGCTATTAGAAGAGGATTGCAACTGCTTTTGCTAGTGTCAAGAATTCAAGAATGTAGTAAATGGGATTTAATGACTGCCGCGTATAATGCCATTGACTTTTAATCAACCAAAACGAGCAGTAAATCTGGGTGAACGAGGAAATATGCAACGCACAGTTTATTATTTTTTCATTTTAAAATGAATCTGTTCAAAATCATGGACAACTAAATTTTCCTAATTGTGTTAATATTTCCCTAGAATACTGATAATCCCACCCTGTGTGCAAGGCCAAGAAAATTTAGCAAAACGTCGGAGTAGTATTTAGTTCAATTATTTCAAACCGTATAAAATAGGTTATTGCAGTAATTACATGCGTTGAATATTTGAAATTATATCTCTGAATTCAAAAGCCGAAGAAGGATGAAAGTGTTTCGTGGTAGTAGTAATATCTCCAAGGCAATTTCTTCCGTAATTTATTAATATTTGTCACAATTTAAAATTAGTCAGTTTTTCTTAAATCTGTCGCAATTTCTTTCTTGAGAAATTTCAATAGAAATCCTACGATTTTATCTGAACACGTTCATTTCAATAGATTTTTTCAAGCACTCTTCGGTTGTAAATGTGAAATCACGCCCCAATATAGAATGTATGTATATGTACCCGACTAAATCAATCACGTTCCACGAAATTTTAGATTCAGCATTTGGCCGCTTTTAATTTAGTTACCTGGAGTATTATGTTGAAGGGAAAAATTATTCCTCACTTATGTGATTAGCAAACAAAAGGACGAGATGAAATATGGTTCTCGATTTTTTTCCGATATCCCTCAACCTCAAGATTTCCTCCTATAGCTTCGGTTTATCAGAAGAGCAAAAAGTTACAGTGTCGGCTTTGGCCTAATATTTTAGTGCAACAGTTTATTTTTAATTCATTTTCTTGAGTCAAGGGAACAAAATAAATGACGGGCGATTATGCAACTTATTTTGTTCCTACAAATCCTTTGTTTTCGGGAATAATGTTAACTTTCTTCAGATTTCTTCTTCTGCAATACGGGGTTACATAACTAAACATAGTGAAATTAAAATTATAATATTGTTAGAGTGAGAAATTGCTCTCTCTGAAGAAGAAACAGACTCCAAAAGCTTTTCAAAATTTGTGTTGCTTCGGGAAAGATACCTAGACTGTTTTAAATATGATTCCCGTCCGTCGCGAAGTAATCGTTATTTCATTAGTACTAATAGCATGCCCTTCCATATTTAATGTCCGTTGTTCTCATTTTTACAATTGTTATGATCTCTGCCATTAAATCGAAGGTTTTTGTATTGAAGTGTTCCTTGTAATTCAAACAAGAGCGATACACTTTTTTCTAAGCTCTTTGTGGACTTTATTCCAATTGAATTCCTTCTCAAAGTGACTTTTATTTTAATAATTTTTATTTTCCGATCTTTTTTAGCGTGGAAATGTTGCTATTTCGCAACATATCTTTTTTATTTACTCTAATTGCGCCGCAATCCAATGTGATGTTACAGGTGGCAGGGTGTTTAGGATAGCAACCATGAACAGAGCTGTCTATAAAGTGGTGATGTGCTTTATAATATGAATTTTCAAGCATTAGAGTTACCTTCCACGTGCCCAGAGTTTGCAATATTGTGCATAGAAAAAAACGGCAGGTAGGACTTTTTTTTCTCGGCAGTCTGTCCTACTTTGTCGTTATGGTTTGTGCTGAAAGTGTAGGGCGGGGCTTGGATGACACAAGTAAAATGGCAAAATTGATACCTTTTCGTTAAGCATAATCTACCATTGAGTTCTTTAACCAATAGAGACTCGAATTTCTTATTTTACGAGTTCCGTGTCGTATCATTTTCTTTTAAAGTAATTTTTCCGTTAACTTTCCTCAGTTATCTGTTCAGTTCTTGGATGATATTTTTGCTGTAATAGACCACTAAAGCTTGCGGCATTTTCGAAATACGCCCTCACTGAGGAGAAGTAGCTTGTTTTCTTTACGTTCTATTCTCTTTACATGTATTCCAATTAGACGCTTGGCAAATATTTGTTCTCTCTAAGCATAACAGGA
Source organism: Hetaerina americana (assembly GCF_022747635.1). Taxonomy (NCBI): domain Eukaryota; kingdom Metazoa; phylum Arthropoda; class Insecta; order Odonata; family Calopterygidae; genus Hetaerina; species Hetaerina americana. The sequence continues at coordinate 27,651,350 of NW_027287095.1, read as the reverse complement.
TATACTATACTTTCAATGTTATGTCCGAGGTCATGGTAACATCTAAGTTATCTGCATGATATCTAATGATCGAAATCCATACCAGACATATTAATCTAACGCTTAAAGTTTTTGCGTCATTTCTTTTAGTATATCTCAATGAAATATATTTTTATTTAATTTCATTTTTAATTATAACATAATATAATAACAGGTGTTTTTTTCTGTAAAAACTTAATGTTATCCGATGATTATTTTATAGCCTGCGTTCTGGTTTTTCTTCGTCGGGAATACTATCCTTTTTCAGAATCGTTTAAAGACCTTGGCCATGAAGAATAGCTCATGGTCGAATACAGCACCCATCCTTAATGATAGTTTTACTATCTTTTAAATACGGCGTGTATTTAGGTGTAAATTATTCCATAAGATCATATACGAGTATGCTAAAGTTTTGAAAAGTACTTACCAAACGTGCGGAAATGTGAGATTTGTTGATATTTTACATATTTGTGGAAAAGTGGACATTTATTCCGTCATGCGTCACGACGGGTTTTTTTGCATAAAAATTATATTCCAATTTTAATTGAGAGGGATTTTGCAACTTAATAATTAATGATATATGACATTCAACGCCAATTTAATTCCCAATTGATGAAATAGTAATGAATTAATGCCAGGATATAATGTAGAAAAAATTCAGTGAGTTCGCGCAGCTGCCCTTAAACCTCTCCCGACCCTGCTCATTATTAATTGAGGCGTACACATTCCCAAAGAGCTAAAATTGCTTGTTGCCTCATCCACTGTGGCTTTGCCTGGAGATATTTGGGGATGTCAGTAGAATCGTATAAACATTCCGATTGTTCGGTACAAAAATATTTGTTTAATAAAAAGCGTAATCACGTACGCGTATTACAATTCTGATGAAATAATTAGAGCGTTAGGTAAAATCCATCAGAAATTCTTATTTTGAACCTATGGCCTTGTTATAGTTCATTCTTTTATTTTGCTCGGAGAGCATCCATACCCCGGAAGTATATTCGCCTCGCCTTTACCTGGTGCCGCGCCTGAATTATTCCACGATGGGCGAAGCATGACATACTCTTAGAACGCCGAGTCCCTTAGTGCTGCGAGAGACGTCAAAATATTGAGGGCAGAGTGGGAGGCGGAGTCAAAAGGGAAGAGGGAAGGAAATAGAGGAGTAAAATGAGCTTACGTCTCATTCTGCCCCAAATGGTTTCGAGCCCTAGATGGTACCAAGGATTTACAGGGAAAAAGAATTTCGATTATAACTCAAATTGAGTAGTTTCAAGCGTGATGTTGTGTAATCTGAACATAATAAAGAAATGATAGTAACAATGATCCACTGAATAAGTTTATTAGGACAATCCGGTTTCGATGTACTTTTGATGAAGGGATTGAAACCCACCCCCTCCTTCCCCGGATGTAAAAATGTATATAAGACGACTATCTTTTCTTCATTCGATGATAACTGTTCTCAGGACTAAAACAGCAGTTATACTGCATTTTTATCAAAGAGTGATGACGCAATAATTCAACTTCCTCGCCAACAAACATTCCTAAAGAAAGAGGATGTAACTTAACGATTGATGCATTGAAGTTTTATTCTTATGACAAACTCTTTAGTTTGACCTTTGGGTGGATTTTGCCGGGCTTTAACTTTCAGGTACCGTTTCTCCTTAGTTTTTTCGTGGAATTCCGAATGAGGCAAGCTTTTTCTTCTCTTTTGGGTGAGAAAGATGTTTTTCATGACCATCAACGTAATTAATTGACAGTCTTTATCACACTCGATGATTTAAAGTATTCACTCAAAAATATGGTGGATAGAGCATTGTATGTTGTGTAAACTAACATTTCATGTTTCAAAATAATTGCGATAGGCATTTCAATTGCATATTGCTCATAAGAGAGACCGAACGATTAATAACCGTTGGTTTTGATTGATTTTGAATATCTCACAGATTCCTTGGATTATAATAGAGAAATACCTTTGCCATTTTACAGTAGGTAATAGGAGTAAAATGAGGAGAAAAACCTTTTTTGGAATAATTCGTAAATTTACGCATCAAGAACGACTTAGGAATAACAGGTTTATCCTTAGAAACAAATTTCGCTGTCATAATTGCGGCGAGAGAAACTTTATAATCATTGATGTAAGATTGTTTTCGAGAGTGTCTGAAGTTATATCCATTTAATTCGCTAAATAGTAAAATATGAGTTCAAATGAAATTTTACTGTTTAACTTAAGCTTCGGAATCTTAAATAATATAATTATTTTGGCAGAAACTTAAGTTTTCTCTTCCTTTTTGTATCATTTTACTCGTTCATTTGAAATGCATGCTTTTTTTCCTTCCTCGAACGGAAGCATTGCGAGAAAGGGCAACATCATTCTCTCCGTTTCGGTTCCAATGATTGGCTCGTTCAAATGCTCGCCCGGAAATGCAAGGCATAAAATATACAGAGAATCACTTTTTTCAACCCACAGGTCGTATTTCCAATTTGTTTTCTCTCATTTTGCTATTGAAATTTCCCTGAGGGCTTTTTTGCAAGTGCACATAGGCGAGTTCTAAAATTTAATAATGAAATATGATAATCAAAATAAGTTCCAATATTTAATGGTAATTAAATTTGTTTTGTGGTTTTTTTTTAGAATCAATTTCGCAAAATAAATAATTTATGCAACCGAACGACCTCGATGCATATCCTTTTCCCATGTGCCAATAATAATTCATGGTAATGCTAAAAAGGTTTCTTTTATCTTAAAAATGCATTCCAAGGTTGCACAATCAAACACAAAAAACATATGCCAAACACTTTTTCTTTGACTTTCAGGCACCAATCATAAATTTTCTAGTTGAGTATGTTAAATTTCATTTATGTTTGTCAAAATGGGATTTATGAAAATGACTTAATTTTATAAATCTCAGGCCCAACATGGAGAAGATAATGGTCACCATTTAAGCACAAATTAATGCGTTCGTTATGTGTATTTTAAGTAAATAATTCTGGTAATATTAATGTCACCCTCTCATGAAATCTTATTGTACTTAAGAAAGATTAATTGTGTCGCTACTTATTTGATCGTCCCACAACTACCGACTTTAACTCAATTTATTTGGGTATTGTTTCCTCCTGGAAATGGGCTCGAAGAGAATCAAAGAGGTTGCTACAATTGAGTGTTGTTCATTTACTGGAAATGGAAATACTCTTTCAGGGAACTTGCTGCTTTTTAAACTTCCGACCTCCTTACATTAAAATATGTCAATGCAACAATTTCAGAGCGTAAAAATCATTCGCCTTGACTGGGACTCGAACCCAGATCCCTCAATATCCGGTCGAGTGCTTTAGCCACTTAAGCTACCGAGGCGTCCTCTTAAACTCTGAAATTTTATTAAATTAGCCCCAAAATTTCAGAGTTTAAGAGGACGCCTCGGTAGCTTAAGTGGCTAAAGCACTCGACCGGATATTGAGGGATCTGGGTTCGAGTCCCAGTCAAGGCGAATGATTTTTACGCTCTGAAATTGTTGCATTGAAATGCACATTAGCGGATGACTCCGTTAAAAGTTACTGTTGCGGCATCTCCCGCAGTTTCTTTGGAATTTTTAAAATATGTCCACTGTTTTCTTTTTATCTCTCCTATATTTGCCTTCATATTTCTTTTTTTTAAACAGAGGAATCGCTTTGAAAAAATGTCGTTCAAACTCCAATTCCAACCGACCACTCTAATCATAAAGATTCGTATTCGCCATGTCATTGTTTGGAGGTTTAGTAAGTCTGCTAAACTATTTCGTTGAGTTTTTCACTGTGGGCAGTTGAAACGTGAAAGAAACCATTTATCACAATCGGAATAAGCTTATTCACGCTCTGGAGTTGACGACGTCGTAAAGATGACTGGATTTTCACTGTGTTCCACGAGAGAATGACAACCTCGCTATAATAATAACTGACTTTTCAAGCACGTCGCGCAGTGTAGTGATACTGTTTAATTCTAATCCCGATCTGGTGTCAAAAAACAATAAAAATGTTCATAGATGTTGCTTTTGCCACATAAAAAGACCGATGGCTTTAACGATGCAGGAATGAGCGTAATGATGATATGTTTTCAGTTTTATGCTTTGTGTATGCAATGCTTATGACACTTGATGAGGTAATGAATTTTGAGCAATGACATTTGAGTTCATGGAATGGAACTCGCATGGAGTGGTTTTTTCCTATCCTTCGTCCACACATGAACGAGATAAAATGTGGACTTATTCGACATGATTAAAGATTAATATTTATCTAAGTTGTCTATGGTGGCTTTAAACGTTTTTATGTGAATGTATTATTAGTGAGCACGCAGGTTCCCGTACGAGATAGCAGCTTAATTTGAAGCATTAAAACACTCTATCACACCTCGGATAGTCTCAGTAAATATTTATGTATTATTTGAAGGTTAAAAATATGCTATCAATAAATATTTGTAAACTACCTCTACTATGCTATAAAACTTTGTTGATTCTGTGGCATTTACCAATTAATAAATAATCATTGTCAAAATAATGCTCCATTTTGCATACTTTCTTATAGTCGGAAAATGATCAAAAATCTAAGATTAAATTTTCCTCAAAATTAGCCTCAAACTTTAGGTTTTTGTCTTAAAATGTAATGTATACGCATTTTTTAACTGCTATCAGTAAAGTAACTTCTGTTTATGATGACTTTATTGCATCCTAATATTTTTCTTATTGTAAAAGCAAATTTCGTGTTGCCCATCCAATGCAACCGCAATGAGTTGAATTATCGCCCCTCCATGTTCGGCGTATTGCATTGCTACGAGTATACTTTCTAGTGGGATCGCCTGCTTATGGGACCAGCGATGAATATAACACGAGGCAATAAACACCTCTCTTCTCTAAACAGAGGGAATAATCACTCCCGCGTTTATGTGTTCTTATTCAAAATACCGAAGGGAGACGGAGAAGCGGGGAGGAAGAGGGTCGGTGAGCTATCAACCGCAAAAGGATCCCGTCGACTATCTGCTGATACAAGCCGCACACAGCCGACAGGCTTTGAAATAGCCTCCTGCCAGCACTGCTCGGAACTCGTCCTTACCGGAGGGGGAAAAAGGAGAATCGTGAATTTTAGGGAGACCGTCTGTCTGCCCCTTGATGTTCTCCCTTCGCCCAGCGTTTAGAGAGCCGATGCGGAATATGTAAGGGGGTCCGAGTTCTAATTGCTTCAGACGAAGAATAGAAGTGCTCTCTGCCCTGAGCCAGTTAGTTCTTTGAGATCTTCGGTGTGGTCCCTGGCTATCGTGCAGTAATGTGCGTAATTCTTCCCGGAACGGTCTCGGAAAATGTCGCTTCTCGGTGGTAGAATATCTACGTTACCAATCCGCATAATGATTTTCCACCATTAGAAAGAAAATGCCCGGAAAAAAATCTGTTTTTTTTCGAATTTTTTTCTCGCTATCACTCCTGTGTTGAAATCAGAACAGGATTTTCGTGAATTCTATACGTGTAATTTTTTAAACCCACAGTTTTACTGGAGTCTCTGTCGGCTTATTATTTGGTGAACTGTTTTATTAAAGACATATACGCCTGTGGCATCCCGAATAAAAATGCATTGTTCACCACCATTCTGAGGAAGCCTTACCAAAAATGTGCCCTGTCCTAAACCTACCACATCTAATTCTATAAGGTAATATCTATCATAAAATAAGAACACACACACATATGTGTGTGTGTATGCATGTATATATATATATATATATATATATATATATATATATATGTGTGTGTGTGTGTGTGTGTGTGTGTGTATATATATGTATATATATATATATGTATATATATATATATATATTTATATATATTTATATACATATACTCATGCCATATGTATCAAATCAAGTCTTTAAATCCTCTTCCAGATTTAAGTGAAAAAAATCGATGATTTTACAGTTATTTTACAGCTAGTATATAAAATTTACTGAACCTTAATAAAATTATTCTTATTTATTTTGGAATGATGGGTTATGTAATAAAATCAAAAAGTGAAACGAGGAGCTCATCTGGTGCGTGAATCATTTGTGCACCGGATTATTTCTCCGCGATTTCTTTTGTCAAATCCAATTGTAAGTTTTCTATTGGCGCATAGGTCCAAAAGTAACACGATATTCATTCATCTCCTGAACCCTGTAGAATTTTCCCCGATCAGATGATGGACGCTTAAATCAATTGCGATTCTTTCCTCCGGAAATGCCTCTCTAAATTATTTTTATCTTGCCTATTTAATTTTTCCATGAATCATCTCCTCGGCGACTGTAATTAATTTATCAAGGTAAACAATTTTTTCGATATTTTCAATTGTCAGTCATACATGAATACACATGAGTGCACGTTTTATCCTGAACTTCTGTTCCTTCGCTGATAGGAAAGAGAGAAGTGCGCAAATTATTCTTATCGCCGGAAAAGGTAGTAGCTTTTTCGTGATTTAATTTCATTTCTGAAAAGTTGCGAAAAATTTTCAGTAAAGTGTGCCGTGCTAAATTATATTAATCTTCCCTCTATTGCGTTGCTGCTGTAAACTCGATCACCAGGATTATTTAGAGTTATTTTAAAATGAATCTTCCAAATTTATTGGAAATTGCTTTTAGAAGTTTTATTTTGGATTAATCAGCACCTCTTTTTTCAACTAAGAAAAAGTTATAGTTTGATAGCTATTACTGTAATATTGCCCCCGTAAAAGTTGCTGATAAGTTACGCCGATCTGTAATTGGAAGCCTAGTCTACTTTTATTTTTTTTAGTTTTTATATTATCGAAGAACGCACCTGCCGAGGCTGATCCATTGAGACCGAGTAACGCTTTCACCGGTATCAAAAGCTTTTTTACGATGGGTTCTGGTGGAGACAGAATTTTCTGCAAATGCGCTTATCATTAAATTGCAATTATTTATCGATGTTATACGATTTGGAGATACACCAATTGGCAAATGTATCAATCCTTTATCCAAGTTGATAAACTAGGAATTTAGAGCATATTCAATTCTATATCTTTATTCTTCATCAGAATTTACGTATTATATCATATGCAAAGACTTTCATAGAAGAATAGAATCTGTAGATCAGCTATAAAATAAAAAGGAGGCTGCAGCCCAAGTCACTTGGCTCTTGATGGGAGATGACTCGTGCTGGGAGATCTAAAACTTTTTTTTTGACTGCAAGAAGTTTAAAGTTAAGATAAATGTACATTTTAAGCGCTTTGGGGTTTGCGAGTAAAAATAAATTCAGAAATTATTGTCTCTCTAATTTTGGAGTACTTATTTTCATTTATAGGCTAAATTAAGCCAATATTTATTTGAGAATTTATCGTTGAAATTAGGCAATTGGCCTGGTGGCAACGGTCAATATGAATCTGGTCGTACGGGTACTTAGTTACAACTTTCCGAATCTCTTAAAATGTTTGTAAACAAATAAAGAAATGAAGGGCCAATTAAATGTTATGTTCATAGTGTCTGGAATATTTTTGGTGATAACTTGGAAAGTAACAGGGGTAAAGAATGGAATAAGGCATACTGATATTTGTTGTGTCGTCATTTGAATTTTTATAATCAATAAAGAATCTCTCTAGGTACCTTGCCGAGACCTGTTAGCAAAATATTGTCTGTGCAATGCATAAAGTAGGAGTCAAAATCTTTTCAGCATAAACATCACGGTACATGTTATGAATTCTTTCAGTTAATTATTTCTGATATCGTAAATATCGATAAATGAGTTTATACCTTTCGTACTAACTAATATATGCCTTGGTTCAACGCTGCGACTTCCCTTCAAAATGTATATCGGCAAGATTAATCAATATTTGCTAGGGATCCTGTGCTCCGCTAGATTAATATAAAAATAGGGAAGTAGATAAAGGAAAATCTCGGCTATCAAATGATTTCATGATCTCTATTCCATAGGAAAACGAATCGAAACTACGGGAGATTGCGCATTCCTCGATCAAAATACAGATGTGAAATAAATTTTTTTTAATATTGAAATTAAACTTGCATATAATACTCGCGGAAACTTCCATAGATCGCAGTCGTCGCATAGTGAGAGGGCACACCATCACAGTAAATAAGATATTTATAAACGAGGTTAAATTTTACATTAAATCTAAACGCAATTTACATGCCACTCGATGAAAATTTGGTTTTGAGTGTAGAGTTAATGGAATTCTGTATATACGATGGATACATGGGTACTAAAAAAGGAGGAAAAAGATTTCAAATTCTCGAATTATCAGCTTGAAGTAGAATAGAAAACTGGGCGTTTTAGGTGAGGAGCTACTGAAGAGAGTTTCTAAAGAAATAAGCATATGGAAAGACATGGAAAAAGTGTTTCAATGGTGAATGTCTTTGAACAATTAAAGAAAAAGAGGGAGAGAATTGAGGGCTTTTCAGGCGATAGATAACATCAAAGTGCAAATAAAAATGTGAATGGATGAAAGGGATGATAGAGAACAGAATTGGTAGAGAGTTATCATGAGGAAAATTGCATACATGACAAAACAAATTCTTACTCTGGCGTGCCTATGGTATTTTTAGTTTCATCTCATTTTCTGCAATAATTAAAAGGCCTGGAACACTAGTTTTATGAATGATTCACCCGAATTTTTCCACAAATGGCAAATGGGTCTTTAATTTTTTTCTGTTTTTTAGTTTTGTTCTGGACGAGATAAGGTAGATAAATCGTGAGAATCTTTCAAAGTTACGTCTGAGAGAAGAAATGCGTGGTTAAAATTAAAGAAGAGCAATTAAGAGTGCCAAAAATTGCACAACTTCGTAGCTTGGTCTCTCGAGACCGAGTTTTCTTTGCTCTGGCTCAGGCCTCCCGTCGGTAAGGCTCAATTCTGTAGGGAACCTTTTGGGTCCGTTCGAAAGAATTAAAAATTAAGCTCATACCGACGCGTTTTTTTTCTCTCTCTCTCTCATAATGGAATGGATATCCTGACTGACTAATTTGACTTCCGGCTTGGCTCGTGAAAAGAAAATGAACCACCCTCGTTGCCAACTCTTGCTTGAGAGTGGGCGTCAAACTATATTTTTCAACTACGCGGGGCGAGTAGGGAACGAAAAATTTAGTCATCGTCAGCTGTCACTTGAAATCGATAAGAATCTCCAGTAGGGCTGTCGGCGTAACTTAAGAGTAGCTTGAGATATCAATGTGGGATGCACATATTGTTTAGCAGCGCGAGCATAAGTGCGTTCGCGTGGTGAGAAGTGCGAGTACTGTACAGAAAATAATCCTGTTTTTTCTCGTAGCGTCAGAGGTTGTGGAGCGAGCCAAATGGTCGCTGTATTTACCATCACAGTGGTAGTGTTTGCTAGGGCGTGCCGCTTGTCGTTTGTTAACAATTGCGAGTCAAAAAGAATAATACAATTGAAATTCCCGCCAAATTTGAAGTTCGTTACGGGATAAGGTTTTTACTGATAAAAAAACTTCAAAGCTGCTGATATGCTTCGGGAAATTTGTGCTATTTGCGGACCAAATGCGATGAGTGACAAAAGTTGTGCGTCAGTGTTGTCGTTCGTTTAAGAGTGAACATAAATATCCATGATGATGCCATATGTGGCCGCCCGTCAGTGGAGAGCAATTTACTGAACATGAAAATTGATGAAAACGTCCATGGAAACTGGCGTATCGCAAAGATATCTGAAATCTTGAGAAAGTTTTCCACAAATTTCTACGACTCTGCTGCATGGAAACACGACTGTTAAGTTAGGCTACTACTTGTTTTGTGCTCGTCTCGACGAGGAACTTGAAGATGCCGTCACTGGTTGGCTGCGATCTCAGGCGGCAGAATTGTATACTGAAGGAATTTGAAAACTAGTTCAGAGATATGAAAAATGCTTAAATCTGTTCAGCCAATATGTATAAAAATAGTAGAGGTATGTAATTTTGAGGTTTGAGAAATGAATTTTCTGTATCCATTCCAGTGTAGTTTTTATAACCTGACGGAGGTTACTTTCTGGACAGCGCTCATACTTCAAACTGTTCCCATACACATTGAGATCCGTAAGTCGTATCTCTGCGTATCTCTGATCTCATATTCCTATGCACTGGGAACCTTAGCGCTCTCTTTGCTCTCCTGTCTTCACTGTGCCCGGCTCTTGTGGCTCTTGGCCTTAAGCTTTGAAATTGGTTTTGATCGTAGTTATTATAGATAGGCTGCCGTGTGTTGGATGATCCCCAAAATCTATTTTACGTCCTCGTAGATTTCTGGTTATTCCACCCGACATGATTGCCTCCTTGGCTGCCCAAATTTCTATTCCCCTTCCCCCAGAATTCCATTCTCTGGTATTTCTCAACGTCCCTTCACTTATCATCTCCTCTTTTCCCATCTACTTTTTCACTTCTCCTCCATACTCACGTACAAAGAAACCCCAATGTTCGCTCATCCCTTTTCCTCTTACGCTTCAAAATTTAAGTCGTCATCAATATATACTGCACGTCTTTGCCCGAAGCATAGCGTCACTAATTGCAGCAAAACTTCGTCTTTTCTCTGTTATTAATTTTCATGGGCTATTCCAAAAACTTGACTTGCGAGGTGAAATATTTTATTTTTTTATCATCCGGAAGTCTTCTCGTTCCCACGTTCCAAATTTCCAGAGAAGATGGTCAGTGCGAGCAAATTTCCTCTTCGGGTCCAACGAGGTCGGGGCCCGCCCTGAGGTGGGAGGGAGTCTTTATCTCCTCACGACGCGACGCCATTGACCGCTAACCCTCCTTCCAACTGGCAAGGGAACGTTTCCACGTGAAACTAGGAAGCCGCTCGCTCACGAACTCAACTTCACCGAGTGCTCTTCATCTGTCGCCATTTTCGCAAGCCCTTGAGCCCTGCCTGGTTCGCGAAATTGGCCGTCGAGTCGCAAATGTATTTTAATCGGTGGGGCTTTCTAATTTCGTTCCGTGCTATTTTCCGCTCTTCTGCGACTCTAACTTTCCGTATTTCTTCTTCCTTCCTCATCCCTGTGACAAAAAATTGGTCGCCACCTCTTTTTTTTCGCTCGCTTTTCCGTAAAAGCTCTTAGCGGGAGGGGAGTGGATAAAAAAATGCGTAGGATTCAGCGATGAGGTCGGAGGGAGTTCCGGCGAGGGGAAGGGACGGGGTACAGGAAGGAGGAGGGGTTGAGCTCGAATACATTTGCATCCTCTTCCTCTCGCTACTTTTTTTGGCTCGTTTTGAAGGTAGCAGTTTGTTTGGCCCACCTTTCCACCCACTTTGGTTTGCTTTCGCTTTTTTCAATTAGTCTCACTTTAAATGCAAATTATTTTTAAATTCCTGGTAATAGGATGAATCGTATAATTGGAAATGAAGGTTAGGAAAGAAAAATTCCCGGATTATTTCAACTGCGGCTCGTAATTTGGGTTAGACTTTCGTGATTTTTTTTACTCTCATCTGCTGGACAATCCCAGGGTTCCCTCGAAACTTGAAAATTTATCTATTCAAGAAACTCCCAGAGTATATAAAGATAATTTATTGCATAAAGATACGCCGCAAGTATGGATTACGTTATAAACGAACTAGCATATATATGAGGAAAGAGTAAATCCCTGAAATTATGGACAGTCTAATTTAAATAGACTTTGAGTTTTTGTAAATTAAGTATTTTTTCTTGGTTGCATTCTCACGCTTGGTGTCTTGTCAAATTTAATTTTTCCTCTATTACTCAAAAGATAGGTTCCCACATTAAGAGAAGGAAGCATCAGTTTAAGTTCTCAAAGGAAATATAATGATACTCTTTAATATACTTTAATTAGGGAATATTTTATACTTTAATTTGAATTCTCAACTTCTCAGGAAAACGCAAGTGGAACAGTGAAAGAAACTACTTTCCCTATTCCGATGTGTAATTTCACACTCCATAAAGTTTGTGAACTCTCAACCACACTCGTCAAACTAACCTGTGGGTTCATTACTGCGGTTTGGTCAATGTTTCTAAATGGCCCTAAACATAATGAGCCCCATGGCTAAAAAACTCGAGTTAAATTTACGCACTGCCGCATTTTATTTTCATATACGTAAGCCAATATCATCGATGAAGGTCGAAAGTCTGGTAATTTCTAATGGCCTTTCTTCGTTTCACCCCTAGCCTCTGGACCGGGATCAACCGAGTGGACGACCCCAATGGAGGTTCACCGTTTTCGCACAAGACGAAGGGGGAGAGGGCTTGGTGGGCTACGCGGACGTGCAAGTCAACCTGAAAGACATAAACGACAATGCACCCATCTTCCCACACGGCGTCTACTTCGGAAACGTGACAGAAAACGGAACTGCCGGTAAGTATCTCACGGATGTGAACTTAAGAAAACGTGTCTTGTTCTCATAAATGTTTTCCGTGTTGTTTTTTTTTCGTACATTTTCTTGATGTTACAACTTATATATCTCAGCCATAACTGAAATAGTTCACGACCGCATAACGGGCGACAATTACGAAAAACGAGAAGATAAAATTCACATAAGTAGATCCTCACCTAATGGAGTTTTTACGTGTTTCAAAACCCCACCCACCTCTCCCTTAAGGATGATGCTCGAGAGATTTTCAAAAGTTGTGGCTACACATTTTTATTAATTGGTGATTTTCGTCACGTTTCTTAGTCATCAAAATGACTGAACGATAAAGTGAGAATCTAGCATTCTCGTCACCAGAGATAATCAAGGTTTACAAAAATGTAGCTTGTAATTAGGCAAAAATGTCGTTGAATTAAATTTTAAGGTCATGAACCACGCAAATTAGCTATGAAATATTACTTAAAACTAAAGGAAAACCCCTCTTGCTGCATCTTACGCCTATGTCCCATTGCAAAATCATAGCCTATTCGTAACTCAATGGTTTAGCAAATGAAGTTTATGATCCCTTGTGTTAATTATGATTTATTTGCGTATTTTTCAAAGCATTTGTTTTAATTTTTGTTAACTTCTTTTCAGGAATGCTTGTAATGACAATGACCGCTGTGGACTACGATGACCCGAGTGAAGGCACGAATGCCAGGCTCACGTATTCTATAGAAAAGAATGTAATAGAGGAAGAGACTGGATCGCCTATCTTTGAGATCGAACCAGAGACTGGTGTAATCAAGACGGCTGTGTGCTGCTTGGACCGAGAACGCACTCCAGATTATTCAATACAAGTGGTTGCGATGGATGGAGGGGGGTTAAAAGGTAAAGTCACCCATGCAATCAATGAAGTTGTCATTAAAATCATACATTTTTTCATTCCGATTCCAACAGTGAAATTTGCACTTGAAAATCCCCATTGAGTAAAAGATATTCTGCTGAAAACTTCCTGTTTTCTGCAACATTTAATGGCTTATTTCAATTTGATTCAATCTATGACATATAATTAATTAGTTAAGCCATACATGTAATAGCGTTGTCATCTACTTTCATATTTATGATTTTTTTAATTTTATGCATTTTACTTCGAATTTTGAATCTGATTTTTTCCTGTGGATTGCTTTTAGATATTTCACTTATCACAGTACACCCTAATATTCTCTTGCAGGCACGGGGACGGCATCGATAAGGGTCAAAGATATAAATGACATGCCTCCGCAGTTTACCAAAGATGAATGGTTCACGGAGGTGGATGAAACGGATGGTTCAAACCTCCCCGAAATGCCAATTTTAACAGTCACTGTTCATGATGAAGATGAAACAAATAAGTTCCAGTACAAGGTATGTTCAATATTTAAAACCATGCAATTGATTGTTTGAGGAATGACTTTGTAGAATCAATTATTTTATAATATGCAGTGCAATAAATTAAAGTGGAAATACAAAATTATAAAATTTTAAACGGTGCTAAAAATGGCCATTAGTCACATGCTTAGGTCACTTAGAAAAGCCACTAAAATAAAAAAAAATAGTTTTTGCAACCATTTTCAATCATTGGCTGGCCAAGGTCAATAATTTATAATGTGCCTCACAGGCATATCTTCCCAATAAAAATGGAGGCAAAAACTTTTTTGGGACTTAAATTTCATTAAAGAGGGAAATTTTACATTTTGTAGATGATCTTTTTAGATTTCAACAGAAACTCAATATCACAAATAATTTATAAGTAATTATTTATTTTTTCTCATATGAAGCCTTATGTTGTAAATCAAATTCAAGTGGCATATTCATTCACCTAATTTTTATTGTAATATAACCAAATCTTCCTCTATAGGTCATTGAAAACAGTGGTTACGGAGCTGATAAATTCACCATGGTGCGCAATAATGATGGAACTGGGTCCCTTAAAATTGTGCAACCTCTTGATTATGAAGATCAGTTGCAAAGCAATGGCTTCAGGTTCCGAATACAAGTTAATGACAAGGTATGAAGATGGTGCAACCTTTTTGCTATGATATTTTAAAATTTTTCATTGAAATCCCGCTAACATGAGGAAACTAATGCATTTCGTCTATCATTAGGGTGAAGATAATGACAATGACAAATACCATGTGGCCTATTCCTGGGTGGTTGTCAAACTAAGAGACATAAATGATAACAAGCCTCAGTTTGAGAGGCCAAACATAGAAGTGTCCGTGTATGAGAATGCTGAGGTAAGTTGTGAATTGAGTGAGCAAACTGAGAAACTATGTCAAATCTCCATATCTGGAAACATGTTCAATCACCTGAAAAAGGTTTTTATGCATCTCTCTTATATTATTGCTTCTCCATTAATCAAGTTATGGTGATTTTTCTTATTTATTATTCGTCTCATGGTTATGTGTTTCATTCATATAGGTTGGGAAGTCTCTGGAGACATTTAAAGCGACCGATCCTGACCAAGGAGGGAGGAGTCGAGTCTCTTATGCAATAGACAGATCATCAGACAGGAGGAGGCAGTTTGCTATTAGTAAAGAGGGTACCGTCTCAATTCAGAGGAGCCTGGATCGGGAGGACACCCCAAGGCACCAAGTGAAGATCCTGGCCATTGATGATGGTGTTCCACCAAAGACAGCCACAGCCACTCTCACCGTTGTGGTCCAAGATATTAATGACAATGCACCCACCTTCCTACGGGACTACAGGCCCGTTCTGCCTGAGCATGTCCCACCGCGAAAGGTAAGCAAATCGATTTCATCACATACTCCTTCATTTTCCATTCAAAAATGTTTCCACTTTTTCTTAATTCTGCTTTGGGCTAGACTGAATTTTAACTACACTGACAAGTTCTCCCTGACATATTTGAGTTCATTCCCAAGGACACTTTGCCCTAAGGCATGATACAGATGTAGCAATCCACCCTTAATGTTACATAGAATGGATAATTCCAAGTTTTATGCTATTTGTAGAATAGGAATATCTTGTAGAAAAGAAAAAATCTTGGTTTATAAAATTCATTCCTTGAGAGAGTAAGTTTTGACATTCTTTTTTTTTGCTCCATCCTCCACTTTTATACAAATTCTGGTGCATTTTTGGCACTGTTCTTGTATTTGATTGAAATTCTTATTGCAGATGTAATGGTATGATTTTTATGAAGATATTGTTTTCCCAGCCTTTTAAAAAATCAGGTTTTTCATTCACCACCAATGAAAACCCTTGAAGAGTAATATTTTTGATTAAATTTAATTTGCATAGCCACAAAACAGGATATTTTGCCACTCACATTGAATTTCTTCCAATTCCACAGGTTGTAGAGGTGCTTGCAACAGATGATGATGACAGATCTAAAAGCAATGGCCCTCCCTTTACTTTCCGCATGGATCCCAATGCTCATGATGTGATACGGGCATCTTTCAAAGTTGAACATGATCAGAGTGAGTCATCCCATTTTATTCTTACTCCTAATATACATTCCTTTCATGAGTTTTGGCTATTTAGTAACATTTGAAGTGTTGTTCAATTTCATGACTTTAACCATTTGAAAACTTTATTTTCCTCAGAGGGTGCAAACGGTGACGGTATGGCGGTTGTATCGTCTTTGCGATCCTTTGATCGTGAGCAACAGAAGGAATATCTTATTCCCATTGTGATCAAAGATTCCGGTAATCCTGCCATGTCTGGCACCTCAACTCTGACAGTAGTAATTGGTGATGTAAATGACAACAAAATGCAACCTGGTTCCAAGGATATTTTTGTATACAATTACATGGTATGATCTTGCCCCTATAATTTCCAAATATTTAACCATTGATAATAATGTGCTAACAGCTTTTTGCATTATTTTTTCACTTATGGCATTGTGGCTATTGATAGTTTTACAGATATTATCATAAATAGAAAATAAGTTATATTTCATTGTTTCATGGATTAAGCCAAAGAAATATTCACTCATTTTTATAACCTATAGGGACAGGCACCAGACACAGAAATTGGCAGAGTATATGTTTATGATCTTGATGACTGGGACTTACCTGATAAGAAATTTTATTGGGATGGACCAGAGCATCCAAAGTTCAAGTTGAATGAAGACACAGGGATGATAACAATGAGGCATGGCACAAGGGATGGGAGGTGAGACAAGCTCTAATTTGTGGTTCCAAACAAATGTGCTCTTCTGTTAACAAACCTATTCTAAATCATAAATAATCTTCCCAAGACATAAGGGTGAAGAATAATTGACACTTTTTTCAATTTTGATTCTTTTTTCAGGTATCATTTGCGATTTAAAGTCTATGACAGAAAGCATACACAAACAGACGTTCCAGCAAATGTTTCGGTCACGGTGCGAGAGATCCCTCATGATGCAGTCCTTAATTCAGGCTCTGTTCGACTTGCGGGAATAACAGATGAAGACTTCATACGAGTTTGGAACTACAGGGTGAGTCTTTTTGTACAAAACTTTGCAACTATGGTAAATCTTATGGAGTCTATGCTAATATCCATCAATTTTATTTTTCTTTTGCTCCTTCACCCTATTTTAAAGCAAGAAAATATGTATTACATTAATATTTTATCTTTGATAAATTTCTTATTTTGTAAAATCATAATCAATTTTCAATTTTTGCCCTCCAATGAAGTGTGTTATGTTGCTCAATCGTGACTTAAATAACAACATTGTATCATTTTCTTTGTTTAGATTTATTTTATCAATTTTATGTATCATATTTATTTTATTTACCGAGATTCTACTCTGAGCGTGAATTATTGTGATCAAATAACTTTTCTCTTTTTTCAGACTCAAAGCCTAGTAAGAAGTAAAGCAGAGAGGTTTAGAGAGAAGGTGGCTGACTTGCTTGGAGCTGATGGTGACAAAGTTGACGTTTTTAGTGTTCAGCTCAGAAGGAGACACCCACCTCTCACAGATGTAAGATTCTCAGCCCATGGATCACCCTATTACAAGCCAGTTCGACTCAATGGGCTGGTTTTGATGCATCGTGAAGAGGTGAGAGAATCATGATTAAATGGTTAAATAAATTGTGATAATTGTATTGCAGAATCATAAGTCATAAAATAATATTTTTTTAAGTGAAATGGACCCTTGAAGTAATCTCTTCTTCTATTCTGTCCTCAGCTTGAGAAAGATGTCGGAATCAATATCACAATGGTTGGAATTGATGAGTGCCTTCAAGAAAATGGCGCCTGCGAAGGGTCTTGTACCAATTCGCTTGAGGTGTCTGCATTACCTTATACTGTTAATGCAAATCGCACGTCTTTGGTAGGTGTCAGGGTGGATGTCCTTCCCGAATGTACTTGCGGCGCTAGAAACTTTTCAAGAGGAGAATCTTGTAGATCTACACCTTGTCACAATGGTGGCAGGTGCATGGAAGGACGTTATGGTCTAACGTGAGTGTTTTTTTTGTTAGATATGGATCTCATATGTCACAATTAATGCAGAGCGCTCAAGCCAAGTGAAGTTTATTTAAGACAAAAATCCTACCACTTATAGAATTTATGTTGAAACAGTCAAGGCGTCCCTGTTTAGCTGAGTTCATAAATGAAGCACTGTCAAGATTTGCATTGATAAGATTGATAAAAATTTCCCAAAATGTATAATATTTGGAAATTTCCTTTGCATTATTTAATATTTTATTTTTTTGATCATTATTTCTTAGCATATTCCTTCAAATATTTGCTTATTCCCATGCTCTGTTACAGTTGTGTGTGCCCCAATGGCTATGGAGGACCAAGATGCCAACAGACCACAAGGCACTTCAGAGGATCAGGCTGGTCTTGGTATCCCCCCCTTGAGATGTGCGAAAATTCCCATTTGAGCCTCGAATTCATAACTAGAAAAGCAGATGGAACTATTTTGTATAATGGACCAATTGTGCCACCAGAAAAGGAGGAAATTATGGTGTCTGGTAAATGCTATTTCCAGTTTATAATGTATTAAAATATGTGAATGCTACAATCCCACAGTTATGTGTCAAGTGTTTGACTCATTAACCCAGGAAAAAAATTGTATATTCATCATCTCATTATCTGACCCCTGATGGAATCATATTGATGACTGATAAATTAGCTGCTTCATAGGATCCTATATTATATAAATTCTCTCAAACTAATAATCCAATCTAATTTTTAAACTTTCTTTCAGATTTTATATCTGTTGAATTGGAGAGGGGTCAGCCTCGAGTACTTGTTGACTTTGGTTCAGGAACACTGGAGCTTCGAGTGCGAACCAAGAAAGGGCTTGATGATGGAGAATGGCATCGTTTAGATATATTTTGGGATACGGAGGTAAGATAATAATTTTTGTTGACTTAAGTATGCTTGTTCTATGGTGCAGTATAAAGTATGAATAACTTACAATTGACAAACTTTTCATCAAATACCTTGGGATCTCTTCCTTTATGAGCTAAAAATAAACATCTTCTTTTACAGAATGTTAGAGTTGTTGTAGATTTTTGCAAGTCTGCTGATGTATCTGAGCTTGAAGATGGAAGTCCTCCTGAGTTTGATGGAAGTACATGTCAAGCAGAAGGAACTGTGCCACCTTTTGCTGAATACCTTAATGTCAATACTCCATTGCAATTAGGAGGATTATATGTTGAATCAGGCCTTGATCCTGCACAGTTCAGATGGCAGAATATGCCGTTTGGGAAACCTTTTGATGGATGTATACGAAATGTTGTCCACAACAGCAAGGTTGGTGTCTTTTCCTTACACTAATGCAGTTAAATGTATCCATTCCTAAGTTTCATTTTATATTTATGCACACATTGTGTATATAGATAGCCAAGTACATATAATTTCAAATGTATGTTCAGTATTCATAAATGTGAGTAAAAATGCAGATTTTGACATTTACACTTTCCGTTAAGCAAATGTTTGTTCATGCAGGAATTCTAAGTCCTTCTCATCAATCCCATTCAGTCATTGATAATAAAAATATTATCATGCAATTGAAACTAAATTCATTTAGATAGTAGAACAATAGATAGTAAAATAATATTAAAAATACAGTGAAAGTGAAATAAGGATTTTACATATTTACTAATGTTTATATTAGTTTAACATAATATGTAATGCTTTCAATGCAACAATTTCAGCTCTATGACCTGGCCCACCCTGGGCTTTCACGACATAGTGTTGCTGGATGTCCTCCAGTAGAAGAAATGTGCCATGGAAGTATTGGTGGAGGAGATGGTAGTGGAGGGGTAGGAAGTGGAATAAGCGGTCACAGTGTAGGCAGTGGAGGAGCTGGACTCAGATGTTGGGAGCACGGCACATGTGTTGGATCATTAGGAGAAGGGAGGTTAGTGATACCAGCTTCTGAATTTGTTTCATTCCTTAACTTATTCCCCACAGATTTTGACAAGACATTGTATTCATTTTGTGGTCTATTTGCATGGATAAAATATGTACTATAGGTCTCAATTTTAAGAGGGAAAAATGTGTGGGTGGTTCTTATGAGATTGAGTGCACTGTCAAAAGTATCTTGCTTGCGTACATAACCCATTGAATACCATGAGTCAAATAATTTACCATCCAGTAGCCATCAGTGAGTTAGTGTTTCTTTGCTACGGTTTATGTACTAGAAAACCGTGAACTCCCATTAATTGGAGCGTAAAATGGACATATACTATTTCTAATTTCAAGCAATTGAATTTTTTTCATTAAATTGAGTTGATATGGATGTTAATGATGTATTCTGCCGTAGGTGTGAGTGTCAACCTGGCTGGACTGGACCTCACTGCTCCATGGCAACCATACCAACCACATTTAGGCCACAGTCATATGTCAAGTATGCACTCTCCTTTGAGCCAGATAGGTTTGCAACATCCATTCAGCTGCGTTTCCGCACAAGAGAGGAGCATGGAGAACTTTTCCGAGTCAGTGATCAGCATAACCGAGAGTACGGAATACTTGAGGTGAGAAATGGTTTTTTTATACTTTAATGCCTCTAGCACATTTGACTGTTTTATTATATGCTTGAAGTTGGCAGAATTTCATTTTTGTTTTATCCAAACTATCTTTAAATTGAAAACTGCGATATATTTCAATTAATATGAGAAATTTCACCAGGTATTACTAATGGAAGCTCCTTTTACCTTTATTTTACAGATCAGAGACAGTCGCTTGCATTTCCGCTATAACCTTAACAGCCTTAGAACTGAAGAAAAAGATTTATGGTTAAGTGCAATCAATGTGGATGATGGACAATGGCACACAGCTAAGGTAATCTATTTAATATCATTCCATTCTGTGATGCTTAGAAAAATGACCAAGAACTTGTTTCTTGTCTTTAAAATACTATCATTTGCATGAAAATAAATCACACCTTATGAACTCATAGGTTTCAAGGTATGGCTCAGCTGCAATCTTGGAGCTTGATGGAGGAGAGGGCCGCCGGTACAATGAAACTTTCAGATTTGATGGCCATCAATGGCTTCTCGTTGACAAACAAGAAGGAGTGTATGCAGGTGGAAAGGCTGAGTACACTGGGGTGCGCACTTTTGAAGTGTATGCTGATTATCAGAAAGGTATGCATTATCATGTCCCTTTAAATTTCATTTTAATGCCAAACTAATTTTGAATAAATTCCTGGAAAAAATTATGAGTAATAAGTATTTTTGAGGTTTTGAGGCTGTTGACCCCACAGTCTTGATGGCTGCCTTATCATTTCTGAAACACTGAATGTAAGAAACTAGTGCTTGAGTGTTGGTTCTCCATATACCTTAGACCTTAAAATGCAAATTATGACATTGTGTCAAATACCATGACAAAATGGTGTAGTTATGTGACTGAAACCCAGAAATTAACTTGTAATGGGTTTAAATGCCAGCATAAAAAGACCTCAACCAGATTTAAATATCAGGTTCACTGAGGTTCATAACCAAAATCATGACTTACTAAACCAACAAGGCACTTACTTGCAGCCTACTACTAATTATAAGCTAAATCATGCTTGCTGCCCATTTTTAAGGACAAAATATTGAATCATAAAATCAAAGCGGGCAACAGATTGAAAGGGAATCAACCACAATGCAATTAGTACCAACTGAAAGTTCCATCATATTTTTGTTTTTCTTACACATGATGCAATACTAAGAAACTAAGTAACTTTATATTTTCTGCCTGAACCCCTACACAGGAAATTCAATACTGTAGTGCATGTAATTTTACTTGCAGAAATGTAAGGCGCAAAAGTATTGGAAATAGGTAAAGCACCAGTAGATTGGGTAAATCTAAAACAACAGAGTTCTCAATATCTCTCACTCTCTCAGAACAATAATTATAGTACATTTCATGCATCTAGCTTATTGCTTAAAAACCTTGAATGTAATAATTCAAATAAAATATTTTTCAAGTTACATTCATAACAATGGATGAAACAATATAAAGAGGGTTGTCATTACATTTTGAACCATACATATATGGTTAGTGTATGCGAAGTTATGCAATTGTTTCAGGTGCATATTCATGCATTTATCTTGAAAGTGAAATTAATTGTTTATGAAATTAATTTTAAAAATGCAACACATGTTTGAATCAATTAGATGCCTAATAATATGTTTTCTCCTTGATCAGGTTGTCTGGATGATATAAGGCTTGAAGGTAAACAACTACCTTTACCTCCTGCCATGAATGGAACGCAATGGGGTCAAGCCACAATGGCAAGAAACCTGGATAGAAATTGCCCATCAAATAAACCATGTGCCAATGTCATTTGCCCAGAACCATTTGAATGTGTGGATCTCTGGAATGAATATGAGTGCACGTGAGTATATTTTTGACTCAATTCTCTCATTTATATATATATTATATATATGTAATTATTACCTTATCCATGCCTCTGAACTATAAAATATCAAAATCAAGTATCTATGATGAAGGAATGGGTAGTTATCTTTTGTAAGATTCATAATTGAATATTCATTCATGGTATTGCCCTTTTCCTTCCTGTTAAATTACTAAAGATACATTCTTCTGACTGAATTTTGTAACTAATTAATTAATTGATGTAATGTAAAAAATATGCACTGGTTAGTGTGCCAATCCTCTAATAGAACTAATTTGAAATAATAGTGTTAATTTTAAGGTAGAAACCTAAAATCTTTAGGAGTATTTTAAAAGGTTTGAGCATGTAACTCTAACAACCTGAAATTGACTAACTCCATTGAATTTGTCAAAAAACATCCATGAAATTAACATATATTCATACTTTTAGAAATCTCGTGTAACTATTTAATGTGTGCACTGAAGTGTGTAGTTACAAGTATTACTTTTCTCTCTTTTTCTGTCTGCTTTTAACACCTATTAAATTTGGGATGGTTATTATTTCTCTTACCATTTGACTCCAAAACATTCATTGTTTTGTTTTCTCTTCGTTTCCACTGAACAACATTCGTTACATTGACAAACCTTCGTCAAATAACCCATTTTTCAATTTTTTACTTCACCATTCAAATTTTACATGAACCTTATCACATCCTTTCTAAAATCATACCTTCTTTTTACACCCATTTTGTTTGACTACTACATATGATTTCATAGTTGTGGAGAGGGTAGAGTAGTATCGGGAGATGGGAAGGGTTGTGTGGACCGGGATGAGTGCATTGATGCACCTTGCCTCAATGGTGGAGTTTGCATAAACCAGGAGCCAAGCCTCCGCTACCGCTGCATCTGCCCAGAAGGCTTCTGGGGTGAGAACTGCGAGCTTGTTCAGGAGGGGCAGACCCTTAAGCTGAGCATGGGGGCTCTGGCTGCAATCCTTGTCTGCCTTCTCATCATACTCAGTGAGTGATCAGGCGTATAAATTACACATGTTTATACATATATATAATTTCCCAAAAGACACACATGGCAACTTTTTAATGCCTTTTAATTGGTGGATAAAATTACACATATGGTTTTGTGAGATTGGAACTGAATATTCAGCTCCTGAAAATTTGACATGTTATGAAAGCCCGTCTCGGTATGGAATATAGCATACTATGTGTCACAGAAATTTTCTCTGTACCCTAAAAACGATAGCCCATTTCTTCTTTTCTGACAATGGTGAGTCTTGTAGTATTAATTTATCAACTTTACACAGTAATGTGAATTTATTAATCAAGTAATCATGGCATGCTTTCTGGTGTAATTGATAGAAGTAGTTATTTTTCTGAGGTATAATAGTTGAAAGCATGATTGTTTTACTTGTCACATTGATTGCATGAATGTTTGAAGAGTCAAATTTAAAATAGATGGTTAGATTTTCAAAAATTTACATAAGTACATATGAGCTAGTATTGTTTTTGGTAGTTTTTTTTGTCAGAAGAACAAATTAGCCAAGCACTTTAATACAACTGCTTTTCTAATTGAGGCATTATTCTTTCATGCTTTTATTGATGCTTTCTTGTAAATTTTGCATATTTTACATATAGTACCCATAGATACCTAATGGCTGTTTAATCATTTTATTTTGTCCAAAACACCTAAATTGAAATAAATTTCTGTTGTACTTGATGCACTTGCTTCCTCTTCCCCCCATCAATTGGAGAATATTATTTTTTGATTAAATTTCATTTTTAAACCCTTATGTTGGCTGTTAAATTTATTTATTACAAAATAAGTAATTTTGTTCTTGGATTTAATATTCTTATTAAATATGATATGCCTATTTTTAAGGAACTTTAATTAGATCCCTAAATGATTGTAAAATATTCTCCAATACAGCTATATTTCTCTCGTATACCTTTGTACATTTTAGTTGTCCATTTATATTTGCAGAAATTCACAGACAGAAATATCATCACAGGTAAATGTCACTTGTGAAAGATATTCCTATCATTAAATTATTTCAAAACATGAAGGCAAACATTCAATTTTATGTTTTTTAACTAAAAAGATGCTAGAGGAAGTGATTAAATTTTCTCTATGAGCATTCAAATTAATGAATGATTAGTTATGGCTGTGAACTTCTTCAATTTCCTTAATATATTTGGCAATTTGATATGCCCTTGAATTCTTTGAGAATGCTTTCAATTTCATTTCACTCCTATGATTCTCAGGGTAAGTTGGAAAATAACTTTGACCTCAACAATATATAGGTATTCATCTTAATCAAAGTGGCATAGTATTCTCAGCTATTAAGGCTACGTGTATATGCAAATACAACATGCAATGTTGTATTTGCATATTATCCTTATCTGTGATCTTAAAAATTCAATTAGAACTCAAGGGTTTGTTCAAGTTGCTGGTTTTGTATAAGGATATCGGTACATTTTCCTGAAGGTAAGTTTCTCCATAGCCCACTGCAATATTATATATTAATGAATCATGTTGCATCGCATGGTCGGATCCAAAACAACCAATGAACAGATGCCCAGTGGGCCTGCGACCTCAAGGAATGGCGTGTGTGAATGAGGAAGAATGTCGATGGTGGAGGCCATGCCTCAATGGAGGAGTGTGTATAGACTATGCTGACTCCAGACGATTTGCTTGCCGTTGTACTGGTGGATACACTGGCCGTCACTGTGAATTAGAGCTGCTTTCATCAGGTGCCTTGACACCGTCCAATGAATTCATCATTGCTATCGTCGCCTGTATCATTGCTCTTCTAAGTAAATATCAGTTTTTATTTTATTTTTTAGTTTAATAGTTCTTCCCTGAGAAGGCAAACTAATCAAAATTTTGCTCAGGTACCTATTGCATTATTTTAAGTGAACTCCACAAAATAAAAGGGTGTTTGTGGTCTGTGGGAAAAAACATTTAAAGTGATCCATTTCATCAGTCAGTTTATCATCATATATGTAATATTTCTCTGGACATCCTCTGAATCACATATATATTTTTGTGCTACTAAAATAAGATCCAGTTACTATTTAGCACGTATTTCAGGCAAATATTTCCACAAACTCTTAAGTTATGTAAATCAGCATTATGGTTTTTTTTTTTGAGCTAGCAGTATTGTTTGAATAATGAATAACGAGTATTCTAACCAGTAATCCCATCTGAAACAGGGTAATGTTTATGTGTTTAAAACTTGAAGGGATTTAAAGATGATGATTTCCATTTTTTTAAATAATGTGTGTGGCAGTTCATTTGTTGATCTGGCGGTTCATTTGTTTGTGCGATTCAGGGGTGTGCCGCGTGGTGTCACCCTAGGCACGACCCACGAGGAGGCATTTTGACCCACGCGGAACCAGTAACTTCTCAACCCCAGCCGAGCATTCATCCCTCTTGCGCCCATGGCATATATCTTACCGCGTTGACCTTGGTCTGTTATCCGCAGCACTCAGAATAAATCTGCTGTTTATTCAAACGCTTTATATGTATTTTATTAGTATTTCCTAGCACCGCCTGCGCTAAAATAATTTCCAGCACTACCACAATGTGCATGGTGCAAGAAAGATGTGGAAGATCTTGATATAGAAAGTTCCCAGATAAGTATACCTTACATTACTCATTCTTACTAAGAATTCAAAAGTAAATGCTGCATATATTTGATTTTAGAAGCTTTTTTATTTTTCAGAACAATTTCAATTTTATACATATTTTTTCATTATGCATGATGTGCATTATTTCCTTTTCAAAAAATCATTTTTGAACTACTCTTATGTCAATAATTCTAGTCTCAGGATGCAGATGGTAAGTAACATCAAAAAAATACTTTCTTCTTGATCTGTGTGTCAAGATATTGGCTTTCTATTATTTTCATAAGAAAATAGCATAATTTAAAATAAATGCATCAATTGATGGGTTTGCAAATTTTCCACATATTCTCAATGAAAGTTTTGATCATTGTCTATGAATAAGAATGATAATGATCATTGGGCATGCAAAGGTAAACTGCAACCCTTAAGTCATAAATTATTATTAACAAATGAAAATTTGCTTCCATAAAATGTAATTTTACTTAAATTTGGAAAGTAAATGCATATGCAAAATCTTTTTTCTTAAACTTTCCAGATTTATGTTTAGAATAAAGGAATGATGAACCATCATGAGATATGTTTCTACAAATCGGAATTTTAATGTTAATATTCTAATGCAAAGACTTTGAAGCTTACCATGAGTGGAAGAGGGTACTGCAGAGGTGTTACTCATCTTTTTTGACTAACTTTTTCCCTTGTGAACTTAAATGCCTAATATATCTTGGCCTTATTTTAAGCATGCCACACACATGTTTGCAGTTATTGGTTGAACATTCCAGATTCCTGCCTGTTAAAATGATGGATAATCTTAATATTTTAATTTAGTTTTTATTGCCTGAACAATTGAGGTCATTTGCAAAATCTTAATTTTTAGAGCTAATAACGTCTATATTTATTATCTGTGGATTGGGTCAGCTAATAAGTGCAATATTCATCAGATCAAAACTATTTTGCTAATTTTGACCCAACTGTCTGTAAAGTGTACTGTTGAGTTTCAAGAAACTGACTATTTTTGACCCAACTGTCTGTAAAGTGTACTGCCTTTATACTGTTGAGGGAAGTTTCAAGAAACTGCACGAGATGCCGCAAAAGTAACTTTTAACGGAGTCAACCACTAATATACATTCTCGAGGGAAGTTTGAATGAAATGCTAGTAGTAGTAATGGCACTCGAAATGTGCATCACCCAATGAAAATGCTAGCGCATGTTTAAGAATAAAGTTAATTTTTTGCTAACAAAGTGCTATTAATATTCAAAAAGAATTTTTCACTGACATACAGAAAGTTGTGCTCTGTGCACAAATTATGTACTAGTTCTTTTTTTTCCGTGAAATTCATTTCACAATGGAATAATAAAATTTTAGGTTTCTTTTGTATGTTTTATTCATTGAATAATGATCAATCAAATAAAACCATTCATTATATACCTTAAAAATGTGTGATCATTGCAAGCTGCTAATAATTTTCACCTTTTTTTCAAGTTCTTGTGCTGGTATTTGTGGTGTACAATCGGCGTCGAGAGGCTCACATTAAGTATCCGGGACCAGATGATGACGTCAGGGAGAACATTATCAACTATGATGATGAAGGTGGTGGCGAGGATGACATGACTGCCTTCGACATAACACCTCTTCAAATCCCTGTGGGTGGAGTCGGTGGGCCTCTTCATCCAGGAGGACCAGGTGGCCCACCTGGAGGAGTCCTTCTTGGTCATCCACCTGACCTCGGTGGTGGTATGGCCCCTAGTCCAATGGTCGTTCCAGGGGGAAAGCCTCCATGTAAGCACATTCATATTTTTAATAAATCTTCAAGGATTTAGTGCCAGATCTGGGATAATTTTTTAGCCTTCTTGCTTTCTGCCATGATTACTGCAAAGTGGCATAAAACTGGAAGAAAGATATTCCAAGCTGTACACCTATGAGACTTAGTAACTCCCTGTACAAAATATTTTGTCTTGTCAAATTTATGTGATGCAAAAATGATGCCCGCATAAAATTAATTTTAAATGGTTATAAGGTGCACTAAGAGTTGCTCTTGACTCTGTAATGAATCATTTCAGATGGTGGAGGACCTGAGCCAAATGTTGGAGTTTTCATCGAGGAGCATAAGAAAAGAGCTGACAGTGATCCTAATGCACCACCATTTGACGACCTTAGGAACTACGCTTATGAAGGTGGTGGCAGCACAGCTGGCTCTCTGTCCTCCCTTGCTTCAGGTACTTCTGTCATTTTAAAAGAGTGAATCCCTTTGATTATGAAGCAAATAAATCATAAATCAAATAAATAAGAAATAAGCAATCAAAAATCTATGCAATCCAGATGGATCCAACAGATTTATTTGGGCGAGGTGAACCCATATAATCAAGGATGTAGACAAGGGAATAATATGTATTTGCCATATTTCTTTCATCCCAAATTTAAGATATGTCTAGGTCTTCAGTGGTCACACTTTGTAACACCTTCATGACACTTTTTACTCTTTTCTGCATATGAATCACTTATGAAAATGCACATGGTGAAGTACCACTCAAAGTTTCAAATTTTCCCTGGACCTTGATCCGAATATGGGATTTTTCACAAACAAAAGAAATCCTGTTTGTCGTCTTACTTGCTCCTTGCTCTCTTTACTTCCTGTTTGTCACATAAGTGCCACTGCCATAAGTGTTCCTTGAATTTCACATAAGTACAGTGTAATTTTCTCCACATCTCTGCAAGACTAACTGTTATCCATGTTTGATAACTCTGACAAACCTTGCCATCATTTCAGTTAAAAATCTGTACATATTTCATAATTTCAAATATGTATGCTATTTAAGTGCCATAAAATGGCAAGGAAGTAAAATTTATGACAAAAAATGTAGCTTTAAGAATAACCTTTCCCTATGTACAGGTCACTACCAATAGAGTAAACAATGTATGTTGTATTTACTTAAGAATTTTTGAATGGCTTTTGTGAACCTAAAATGAACATATTTAATGAACTACATGCAAGATGTTGTTTAAAATTGACATAGAATTCTTCAAACTATGACCTTTCCACATTAAAATACCTTGAAGATTGTGACTTTTCCCAAACTTAATTAATGGGACCTAAATGCATTCTGTAATTTCAGATGACAATGAACAAGATTTTGACTACCTGAATGGATGGGGACCACGATTCTCAAAATTGGCTGACATGTACGGACAAGGGGAAAGTGAGGAAGAGGAGGAGGAAGAGGAAGAACAATAAAGAGAATCTATGGGAGAGTTGCAGAGATGGATAAGCAAGTTTGGTCTCTGAAAAAAAATCTGAAATAGTCAAACTAGTATGAACAAATCATAAAAAGTGCTCTGCAATAAAGAGGATTGAAATTAAAGCATATGAGGTGTAGAATGGACATAATTTGGGAGTGAATTAAATTGAAATGTGGTATCTCAAAAACATAAAAGTTTTCATCCTCATACAACGGACACTGATGAAAGGCTAGCTGAAATCTTATTGATTTAAATACTCTTCAAGGTTAATGTATTCACCTGAGTTCTGACATAGTTTCCTTTGAGAAGGAAATAAGTTCTCTAATTGTATGCTGGCTTTTGTGCAATGAGTTGTTTTTTTGAGGATTTTGAGGACTAAACTGATCAGAGCGTGGTGCTGTCCTCAAACAATATGTTTGCTTGGTTGGGGTTTCTCCAGTCATGTGAAACCTACCCATCCTTATTTATATTCTAGTGATATCCATGACAAGAAAAGTGAAACAAATCGAATTCATTTTGCTAGCTAAGGTTTTCTCCTTGGATTTGGTTGAACAAGATTCATTTTACTTTCATCCATCATTTTGTTGTACTTGTGTTTGCATGCGATATTTTTATTTAAGTGTGTATGATTGTAATTCGGGGAGAAAACATATTTAGTGTCATTCACCTCAGTATTCATGTGCCATCAAAAAGCACTTATAAAGACTTTTTTACCTCGGACCTTGAAATAAGGAACATGTTATAAATGGAATGAGACACAGCCAACCTTCCTGCAATTATTCCCACCGAAGATAAGATAAACATTCCATTTACAAGGAAGAAATGTGTGGGCTACAGAAAAATGTGAATGTACATGAAGACCAGTATTGCATTTGATTAAGAAATCACTCAATTAGTGTTTGGAGACAAGTATTTCATCAACATAGATCAAAGTTAAAGACCTTTGAATGAAATCTTAATCTTTTCATGATTCATTAAAACGCTTCCATTCTACCCCTTGCAAAAGAAATCTGTATCTTCTCCCAAATCTTTACCTAAGCTCACTGAACATTTTACAGTGCCAATAATGGTAAGGTGGTCAACATCTTCTCAGACTAAGTCAGATGTTCATAGAATGCCTTCCTCAAGTAAAATACATGGCATAACTAAGAGATAGAAAAGGATTTACTCAATGAGTTCCAAGGCAGAGATAAGGGTTTCTTCATTTCCTGCTTTTTGAATTAAGGAAGGGGCTTACATAAGACTGGAATCTCACTGGAGTGAGGAAAAAACAAATAAAATACAAAGAAAAAATTGAGAAACAGGGGAGTCTGAGCACTGAGTCAGTGTCATTTCTTGTATGTGAGCGAAAGTGTGTATGTCCAGTATGTTTGTTCATGACTCCTTTTTTTTGTGTTTACAGAGAATGAATGAACACTTGTGTACATAGGTAGTTGACGTGTAGCAACTATTTAACCTGATTATTAAGAAAAAAGTCATGGGCCAGCTTGTGTGCAGCTCATTTAGTAAATGTTTTAAAGGAAAATAATTAATTGGGATATGAAAGTGTCCGAGAATGAGTGAATGAGTGTAGTGTGTTTTTGTGAGATCTGATGAGAGACGTTTTCAATGTTTTCCAGTGGCAAAGTTACGAGAAATATGTAACTGATGTTCACTCAAACTACTGCAGTTGCCCCGAAAAACCTCCCCTTATTACTACTCCCAAGTCCATTTTGTATTTCACAGTTTCAATCAGTTGCTGATTGTCATCCTGTCCTATTCCCTCCCCAAATACCTTCCTGAAACAGGTATTATTGACAGTTGTGGAAGGGCTGTCTTGTGAATGTATTCAATTTTGAAGGGCATTCCCCATCCTACTTTGGATGGGCAGCGATTTGAACACTTTTGCTAGACTCTGGCCCAAACTGCCTCATGTAGAGCAAAACAGGTTTGCTCTCTGCTGTAAATGAACAAAAAAAGAAGTTCCATTTGTGTTTACAAAAGTTTTGTTGGATATTTTGCAAACTTTTCAAAGTTATTTAGTTGTTGAGCTGTGCTATGTATATAATTGTGCAGACGTATACATAGTGTTTGGAATTTATTTTTGTTGAGCCCTTCAATGACATTACTGCCTCTCAATATTTTCATCATGTCAAACTGTGGTATCATATTTTTAAAAATTGAGTGTTCTGATGTAGGCATACTTAGTAATTAAGTAGTTATAGCTGAATTTAGATGTAACAGTCCATTGCTGTGCATTTGAAATTTATTTAAGCAATCTTTAGTGTAACTTAATCTATGGCTATCAGCAAACATTGCAAAAACATTCAGTTCACTGCACATAATGTATCTAATTTCGAATGTGTGTGTGTGTTCTCTTATAACTTATATTAGTTGTATTTGTTACAATGTTACCAATCAATGGCCCTAAAGTTTCTGTGACTTCTGAGAAAAATAAGGCCTCTTTGCCTACCTCCCATTAATGTTGCCATCTTATCTTTCATTAACTTTTGTTTGAAGCATTACTTATGAATGAAGACTTTGTTCCCACTTGTAATTTAGTTTGGCCAGGTTTCATTTTGAACAAATAGTGGTCTTGCATGCTACAACTGCATTGGCATTAGTGAATCAGAGGCATACAAAGCCTAGAAACTGGGTTAAAATCAGTGATCATCACTCCAAAGCTATGAATTTCATTTATGATGAAGAAGTTTTAATTAACACAATGAATTAGAACCTGAAAACATTTTTACATTAGTTTCCATGTAGTTAGCTCTTATGCTCAATGAATTACCATGAGAAATTTTCTATTGTACATTGAAAAAATGCACATACGGGCAATCAAAAACCGTTAAACATTTAGCATTCAGCAGTTTCACTGATGTAAAATTTTATTTTGTAGTCATTATGAACATGAAGTGTGTGCTATGCAGTGAAGGAAACATGATTGAAACTACAGTTATTGCTCATCCATTCGAAGTTCTTGTTTGGACATCCCATTAATTTTTAGACAGTGCAAAATGTATGGCATTGAAAATTGGCTGCCATGGAAGTAACCTGCATGACAAAAAGGAATTGGGAATGGAAAATATAGGAGATGAGGAGATGATATAATGTTAGAGCAAAGCCATCATAGAAAACACTTTGATCAAAATAATTTTATTACTAAATGATTTTGTAAGTCACATATAATCCATGTTTGATCCTTATCCCGTCATAAAATACTCTATGAAATCATCATAATTTGATAAAGAATGAAATGTATGACATAGAATTGCTTTGCGATTTCTGATGATATTTTGAAATATTATTTTGTATTTGTGTTTTTCACCAACGATGAATTTGATACATTTACACGGATGCATTGCTTTTCTTTAATTACAAGTTATTGTCACTGCCACCTTATATACCAGTCATTATATACTGGTGAGTGCTAAGTTTTTCAGTGCATCATCACCTCTAAATGGCTGCTAACTCATGCTGCCCACTGTCCATTATGGAAATGAAGATCTTGGGGATTGAGAAATTATTTGAAAACTTTTGAAACTGGCTATTCCTTATATCACCCTATTCCATTATTTAACTTATACAAGGAATATCACATAATTCCAACTGCCCTTTAAAGGAACTGAAAAATTTTTTACATTTTTACAAAATACTCATATTATAGATGGATCTCACTAGGGTGCTCATGCAAAACAATTGGTACAGAAATATTTATAAGAGCTACTGCAAATACTCCATTGGTGAAAAGAAAGCAGAAATCGTACTATTATATTGGAAGTTTTAACTTCCTAGTAAGTGATTGTGAGTACTTGTATAACTTGTAGTGCAGAGAAATGAGATTAAAAATTTTAAATGAGCAAAGTTTTACTAGGTTTAAGTAATAGGGCTAACATATAACAATAGAGAAAATATAAATTTCGTGTACTAATTCTATACCCAGATGACATTCCTAGACTACTTTCATGAAAACAGAACTGGTGAACTGAAAATGGTGATGTATGTGTGTGTGTTTCACTTGGCCTTGATATTTTGCACCACCTTGGTTACATATAAATCCCATTTCCAGTGACTGAAGAATTCCATTTCTTTATCAATATTCAGTTTTGTATTCATTGAGAATAACATGTTACCATGAAGAATGCTCATTTGCTATAATATGTCACAAATATTCTTGGTTCCTTTTAAAAGTTGTGTGAATTTTGTTTGCATGAAACAATGAAAGATCTTTGGCATCATCATCCTGTGGATTAATGGTGGCAATTATCACTTAAGTGTATATTTAGCTGTTTGTGTTTTTTTTAAGCTGTGATTTCCTAGATGTATAGTTTCCAATACAAAATAAAGATTCAATTACTAATTTTGGCATTGTCATTATTCAGGTATTATCTAGCTGTAGAAAATAACTAATCCTGATCTTTTCTAAATTCCTCCAATCTACACCTATCCTCTTGCCCTGGTGGCTTATATTTCCAAAACATATAGAACCAAGCTCCATATGAAGGTTTTTCCTAGCATTTTCTTTGTATCTTTATTTAAGGTCCTAAACTTTCTCCTTTTTATAAAAGCTTATTAAACTAAAGGGATTCTTATTTAGTGTCCCTGCTATTTTACTCATCTTTGTCTAAATCACTTTGTTGATATGTGAAATGTAGTAAAATGTAGTTGAAATATGTAGATGGGCTAATGGAGAGGTAAGAATAAGGCAGTTAAGTACACTTTAGGAACAAGGAACAACTGTGAGGGGAGAATAATTAAATTCTGCAGCAGAGATAATGCCAATATAACTAATGCCTTGTTTACTATGGGTGAACCACTTAAAGTATGTCTGCACTTTTATATAACTACTTAAAATATGTCTGTAGGTACTATGGATACTCTACCTCTCCTTTCCTCAGCAATCAATCAGGTAAGTACCTACTTTTTAACTATCTCTTCTCCTCTCTTTAAATCTCACTTCACATAATCTAATGAATCCTTTCTATATTTCTTAATTGATATTTTATAATCCCTGCCCTCATCTCATCTTTATTCTAGCATACTGCACCCAAATACTGAGAGAGTTTTTTCATGGAATGAAGTACACAATGTGTTTTTCCACTGTTCTTTATTTTGGTACAACTAGTTTCAATGCTTAGGCGTCATCATCAAGTACAAATTACTCAATTTGCGGTCCATTTATATACCATTGCTGTGAGGGAAGGGGTGGGTGAGTAAGGGGGGAGATGGAGGATGAAGGAGAGGGGGGTAAAGAGGAGTGGTTATGAGGAGTTATAAATTGTGTTCCTCATTCTAAGAACATAAACTTCCACAAAGTTGGTCTAGAAATCATTGAATACCAATAGTTTTGTTCGCCTGATTCTTTTTGGTACCACTTTTGGGTGCTGGTGGCAATACCTGCCAAGAGGTATACTGGGATCAGGTTCAGGCAAAGAGCTATACTGAGCTCTTTGCCTGAACCATTGCTGATAGGATTTTTATAATTATTACAGTTAGTCTTCTCACTTGTTTCTTCAGAAAATTTCCACACTATGTTTTGGGCTGAATGTGACAAACTTGCACCTCCCAAAAAGACTTGAAAAACCTACCAAGTTAATCTACTGGAATTTAAATTTTTCTCAAAAAGGTAAATAACCCTCTTTAGAGTTAAAAAATGAGTTAATACAATTGTGCTTATTTTTGAACAGTCACATATTTCACCTTTGTTCCACAGGTCCTCATCTTGAAATACTCCAATTGTTGTTCATCTTCTTCCTTGGAAGAACATAGTACTCAATTTATATATGCTAGCAATCAAAAATTTAGAAAGTGAAGTTTTTGTGATGATTCCATATTGTCTTCCTTATTTGCACTAATAATGTGACCCCATAATTTTCTCAGTGAAATAGCCAACACCCTAGGACACTAGTTGGTAAAATTTTCATTCCCATTGTTGGTCTCAGTGATTCATGGGCCTTATGTTTATACTCTACATTAACCCGTCCATAACTTGATACACTATCACAAGTGATTCAGAGTATCTTCAAATATTCTTCAGACCTGATTGAAATTCTCTATTCTTTTTACTCTAATGCTCTAGAGCAGGAATAAATTTATTATCTGCAAATTTGACCTATTTTAAAAACATGCATGTAGTTGTTGCTTGATTTCATTTACTTGATAAATATTGAAAAGGTCAGAGTTTTTCTATATCATAAGATACAGACTGAAAGTAAAAATTCATAATATCAACTATGTCAAGTTAGTGCTTTTGGGAGCACAAGTACCTGCTTTCTTGGTTGAAAATTGCTATAAGAATTACTATCACCCCACCCAAGATCAGACTAATACAGAAGGAATTCCATGGAGGAGATGCACCCTCTGCCCAACCCTCC
The DNA here is from genome assembly GCF_022747635.1 of Hetaerina americana. Taxonomy (NCBI): domain Eukaryota; kingdom Metazoa; phylum Arthropoda; class Insecta; order Odonata; family Calopterygidae; genus Hetaerina; species Hetaerina americana. The sequence continues at coordinate 27,615,990 of NW_027287095.1, read as the reverse complement.
TGTAATTAGAAGTATCAAAATTTAAAAAGGGTGTTGGGTGTGCAGTTTAGTGTTTGGGAAGTTAATGCTACTGAATGTGTGAGGTTTAGACCTTGTTAAAAATTTGTGTTTTATCTTAAATGAAATAAATATGAGATAACTTATGATATGGTTGGGTACATCAAACGGTTATCCCATAGGTAGAGTACAGTGCTATTGACTGGATGGCCCACATTCCAGGTAATGTCTCTGTGCACTATCAGCTTCACCATAACTGTGCGATTGTTTGGGTACCAGATCATCCTGGGGAACCACAGGCAATGCAAAGAAAGAAACTGAAACATCTCTACTCAGATGTATAAATTTCACACATTGGGCTCAGTACAGGTGAGCACTCACCTATGAAGCCAGCCATGACCCTTACTCATGAAACCAGCCTATGTGATAACTGTGGGGTGGTCTACATAGCTTTGTGGTTGCTAATGCCTTCAGTTATCGCTACATCTGAGAGAATCTTTGATGCATTCGTCGCAGATATGTTGAATATGCTGTTATCTCACATAGGCGATTTAAAAACTAATTCTATTGAGTTATTTGTGAATATACTGAGGATTTCTAAATATGAATTGCGAATTTTGTCGGTTTTCCTGAGCAATACTCTTTTTACTTCGCATACGTAATTGCTGGCTGATTTAAGTCACCAGCGACAGCAAATATACAATTCCAATTTTGTTAAGTGTGAAACTCAATACTAGATAATTTATTTCAAAACCCCTCCAAATATTGTGGATAACAAATTAATTGATTACTTAAAAATTGATAAATACCACAAGAAGTCAGGTTTTACAGCATGAAAAATTTAAATTGCCGAATCCAAATCATCCTGGTAAATGGTGAAATTACTTAGCACTCATGATATGTACGGGGAAAATGTTCAAGTATGAATCAATTAACTTTGTGAAAATGTATCAGTAGTATTTACCTCGACTTTCTTAAAAACAAATGAAAATTATTTTAGAAATAATTTTTTTACCATAGGAAACTTTTTATTTATGTGATATCTTGTTTGAAAACTTTTAATATGATTTAATATTCTATCTTTTATCAATCTAATGTCTAAATTTTCTGAAGTATTTCACATCTTTCAAAGTTACCACTCAGAATATTCTTGAAAAGTTGCTAATTCGCGGGGTATGAACAAAAGAGTTCCGATTGTCGTCGTTTTGTAACTTCCCTGTCGTAGTTTTGCTAGCTGTGATTTTTTTAACTATAAGTTTTGAAATATTGTGTGACATTTTGCCGCTGGGTAAGTAGTTAAGAAGAAGAGAAGATTGTGAACTTTGGTTGTGCTAGATGAATATGAATGAAGATTAAGTTCGCACCGTAAAGAGTAATTCTACAAAATGGTTAGTTTAATTTCGTAGGGTAAGGGATCCTTCATTCTGTTGATTCATAGTTTTAAATCGTGCCTAAAAAATATTTTTACCTTGCAGTTTGGCTTTCATTTATTCCCGGTTATCCCTAGACCTTTTAATATTCAGTTCAAATGTTATTCTGTGTCAATGATACCAGGAAATGTCCGTGAAGATGTGGAAAGTGGTGGAAAAAGTAATTACGTTGGATGTAATTTCTGGGACGTAGCCCTCATTGATCATTTACAGTTGATAATGCCATGGCTTTCATTTTCTTTCAGTAATTATGCCTCCATCTGCCTTAGATCAACTTACTCGTTTAAATATTGTATATCCAATGCTTTTTAAGTTAACCAATAAGAAAACAAATAGAATTACTCATTGTGGAGTCTTGGAATTCGTTGCTGAAGAAGGACTCGTATATATACCATACTGGGTAAGAGTTAATGAAGATCTTGGGTATAGTTTATTGCATGTTCTTAATGATCGTGGTAGGCTGTCCATGGAGAAAAATTGTCCATACCTCACTTATTTAGTATGGTATGTTTTCTGGATTGTACACATTTGATTTAGGTTCTTGCGAAATTATTCTTTCACAGATGATGCAGTATTTACTTCTAGAAGAAGGAGATAATCTGCAGGTGGAAAGTGTATCACTGCCAGTAGCTACATTTTCCCGGTTTCAGCCGCAGTCACCAGATTTTTTAGATATTACGAATCCAAAGGCTGTTCTGGAGAATGCCTTACGAAGCTTTGCTTGCCTTACTGCTGGAGATGTGATTGCCATTAAGTATAACTCCCGTGTATATGAATTGTGTGTGCTGGAAACTAAACCAGGAAATGCTGTAAGCATTATTGAATGTGACATGAATGTGAGTCAAGTTGTAAGTTTTTTATTTTTAGAAGTAGGTCTTTGAAACCAAACAATTTCGTGTTTAACAAACGTACTCGATGGTTAGTTTGGGGGAGCAACAGAATTCCCTTATTTCAGACTGATTGAAACTAGCACTGAAAAATTTGTAATGACTTTTCCTTTTAGATAATATTGATTGTACTAAGTAAACTGGCGTTATTCACAAAATAAATGAACTAGAAATTTAATGTGATTCAATTAATTACATTTATGTTGAATAAAAAAATACAGTTCAGCTGTTGTCAGATGCAGTTAAATTTCTGTGCAAGGTCAAACCTTTGTCCTTTTAGCTGTTCCAGCAATTTGTCATGGAATAACATGTAAAGATGCAAAAGAAAGCTTTCATACAAAAGATACCTGCTGCAGCCCAGTGTTAATACTACTTTAATGAACTCATTCCCCATAGGCTCTTAAAATCTGAAATTGTTCATTTAAAGTTGTTTTTCTGTCTTAAAAAACTCCCCATCCTTATTTTTCAAATTTCATGCCTTTCATTACCGACTCCGAGCTTGATGCCTTTAAAATTAGTATGCTCATTGCATTAATTTACTGAAATAAAAATATGATAATTTTGTTCACAGGTGGACTTTGCCCCTCCAGTGGGGTATCAGGAACCAGAACGAACACCTAGAAAATTGGAGGATATGTCTGTTGATCCATCCGAACTCATGCCGGAGCCGACTGGCTTTAGAGCATTTCATGGTGAAGGAAATAGGTACCTATTAAAATCAATTTTACTTGGCGTAAATGTTTAAAGGTGGACTGTTATGACCTCATCTGGCATGGTATCAAAATTTTGTAATGCAAAGACTATGTAACTATTTATGCCCTCTTAAGTCATATTGGTGTGTCGTAAGCATATAGAAATATCCAAAATACTTACAAGGCTGTACATAGTTAACTACTTTTTAGGCCTTTTCAAAATGTCTGCTCTCTGTAGTGATTAAGCTGAAGTGTTGCTACAATTCAAAAGCTTGCTAAATCAATGAATCATAATCTTTCAGTCATGTTCTTTCAATGATCCTTTCCTTCTTACTCTTGCATTTCGACATTTCTTCGTTTGTCTTTTTACCTATTGAGCTTATTTCTCAGCATCCATATCTGAAAATCCAGCAAAAATGTTTCTTCTTTATAATACATCCCCTTTTAGCTACCACTGATATTATTTTTCATCATCACCCATCTTTTCACTTCATTTTTCTCCCTTTTAGTTTATCTATGGTATTTATTTCATTCTATGCATATGCATGTTTAACTTCAAATCTCTTTGTTTACATTCTTGTATTTGTGGGTCTCTTCCATGTTCCTGAGCACTATTTCTATAACCCAAGGCCCCCTTATTGCTTTCATATTTGCTATACTTATTGTTTCTTATGCATTTCTGGTAATTCTAGTAATCCCATCCCTAAGACAGTGCTCTCATTTTTCCACACATCTCATCTGCCTGACTTCTGGTAAAGTCATACTGAGTTCATGGCATTATTATCTTTTAATGCATTTGGATAAACTTGTTAGTCATAATCAATCGCACTATTTAAGTGAAACAACCACAGTCACTTAAGTGAGTTTCCCTGCAATAGTCTGTACTAGGATGAGGATGAGGAAAAAGATTACCAGATGTATACTTATATCATTTCGTAATAGACTAAGATACAACCTAATAGAGAGGATGCAGTGCATTGCAGTCTCAGGTTATTTGTGGATATGACATTGCCAGAAAGAAAAATACGTTTGCATCTCACTCCAGTGAGTTTTATCCTTTGGAGTCTTCACTTGTTATGTTAATATTGAAAGTTTGTATGAAATTAACCACAATAGGCAGAACAAAATAAATATAAAATCATGATGTCTTTATAAGTAATCAATCCAAGGAATAACATTTATAATAATTAGTTTAATGTATCATGTAGTGTTCAACATATGGAAATTTATGTGTTATACCCCAGATATCGTACATAAAATAAATGCTAAGAGAGATGAAAAGAGGAAACTAGGTAACTAGTTTCCATAAGTTATCACAAAAGAATAACATTTAGGAAGACCATTATTATGATACATGCATACATGCTCTTATTTTTATGGCTATCTACTATCACAATATTTTTAGCATGAAATATGCATTGTAATATAATATTTTTTCATAAGAAATTACTGTAGAAAATTATAGGTTATTTTTATTTCAATTGATATTGATTTAGATTTTAGATTGCTTCCTTTAAATATCTATGCTTTTGGTCATTAATTTTCTTAATCTTGTCCATCCAGTTCATCATTTAATCGGTCAGGAACCTAATTGCCAAGCCGAAAATACTTTAAAAGAATTCTTGGAGGTATTTTTTTGTATTATAATCAGATGCAGTTGGTCCACTGGCCGAGATTTTTCTTCTTTTTATAAAATAAATGATAAAATGTTTAACAATTTATGAAAATTTACAAAATAATCTTGCTCTTGAAAACATAATTCACATATTATACCTGACCTTGCTATTAAAATAGTTTTCATGCAATTTTTCATCCTGCATTTACTTTTGGTATTTCAATGCTTGCAACTAAGATTACTTAAGTTACTTTTATAAATTCCAATAAGATATTAAAGTTGCAGATTTTGCCTTTCATTATAACATTTGCGCATGGAAAAACTGAAGGAAGCACTCAACTTACAGCCTCTTAGCCAAGTGTGATAAACTGACTGCTACACTCATAAAAGCCACTGTTAAAGGATTCATGCACTTTCAAGACAAAACTTTTCTGTTGTTATTATCATTTGCAATATATGATGGGAAAGAAAAATATTTGGTGGTCATATACTGGTTTTGAGTAAGCTACTGGTAAACTGGTTTTGTGAAACGTACTTTGAAAATATTTTAGTGATTTAAAATTTGATAATGTTTGAGAAAAAAATATCCTTCCAGGAGATAATAATATCTTTAATTTCCATGATGATTAGCTATGAATGAAAACAAGCTAACTGGACCAATAATGTTATTTCCCCCAAAAACTGAACAATATGAAAGGGCAATGCATTACATATTATTGTATATTTGGACAGCCACTGATGAGTAAATAAAGCCTTGTTTGTCCAAAAAACCAAAACAGTTCAACATCAATCTGAAGGTCAGTTTGATAAGTAAGGGTGGAGCTTGCCTAGCACTATGCAAAATGTAGGCATCAGGGTAGGGCGCCAGGTCCTTCTCATGTGCCGGTTATGGTTCTCCTGGAAAATCTGGTACTTGACAAATCACCCGGTTTGGGTGAAGCTGAATGTTCTGAGGAATTGAACCTAGACCCTCCAATCAGTAGTCCAATAGACTACCCTCTAGACTATCATGTCTCCCTTCTATTTATCCATTCAATGAACCTAGGAGAAATGGAAAATCAGGTTCTTCCATTGCAGTTTACCCAGCACCAGTGCTATACTTAGTGTGGAATTCAAATCTTTGATATGTTGGTTAATAGATAGGCACATTACCAAACATATTAACTGATTGGTAACTTGATCTCATGAAATGATTGCTATCACCTGCCTCACTAGTTAAATGATAATGAGTGTTTGCTTATTTTTAGGCTTGATGGCAAGAAAAAAAAAGACAACGGATCATTGGATCCTATGACACCGAAAGTTCCATACCAAAGAGGAATCCCAGACTATAACTACAAAGTCGGCACTCTTCATTTCTTGAGAAACTCGAGACCACCACCTAGTAAAGAGGTGAGTTAAAATTGTATTGCTATAATATAAACCTAATTTAATGTTTTTATTTTATTGTATATGTATAAATATATTTTGGTTCATTGCTCACTGAAATTTGAATATATCCACAAAGCAAAGGGAACAACATTATTTTCTTCAGAAATTTACTATTTGGTACAAGACGTTTCACTGTGATATGGAGTCACCCAGTGTATCGTGTTGATGTCATACACACAGTTTATTCTAAAGTTACATATTCCTATTGGCAGTTTATTACCTTTTGGTCCCCTCCTGCTGTGGGACTTACAAATTTTTTGAATATTTGACTCTGATTTGCATTTTCAATCTACCTACTACAAGTTTTTGCCGGCATAGTAACCACCTGTTGGTTACATTTCTTTTCTAAACCAAAATTGTCATTTTTCTGTAAAAATACCTCTCATGTATTCATACAAATGGAGTTTTTTTAACTATACTGCATAAGCTGCATATTTGTTTTTTAATCATTAATAAAGAATTAATAATATTTGGATATCTCCCAAAAAACAAAATAAATTCTGTTTGGGGTCCATATCCAGCAAATGTCAGCCAGAGCAATTGCCAAAAGTAAGGTAATGCTGCCATATCATTATACTTGGCCATGGAGTGTATGTTAAATATATATGTATATGTTTTCATTTTTGTATCATATTTATTAGCTCTGGGCTTCAGGTTACAACTTCTGTTAAATTATCTTGTTTTAAAGGTTTCAGTAACTTAAAAATATCAATATTGGCATCATTTATAGTTATTATTTACTCAGTCAAATTCCTCAACAGAATTGGAAAGTGAATCAAAATAGGTGTTATTTGAATCCAGTATTGAGCTTGAAATTTTTCAAGTTTGAAAATGATCATGTTCGGGATTTCCTTTTAAAGGTTGACTTTTTGTCAATCATAAACTTGTATTAAAATGCAATCAACGAATAAAATAAAAAAATATCCTTATTCTTATAATAAATTAAAAAGGAGATTGTCCTTAGTGAAAATTTGGTACTTGGTAACAGGTTGGAGCAGTCATATAGGAGTTTCAGTAACTTAACAATTTAAATTAATGAGTCTAGATATTTCTTGGTTTATGCTTTCCATTTGTTGCTTTAGCCTGAGTGATAATTAATACACCTGTGAAGCATTTAGTACACCTGAACTACAAAAGTACCTTAGCCTCTGGTTCATTTAAAACAAAATTTTGGAAAAATTAATTTGTGATGAAGGCCAAGATCACTGGTAAGAGTATGCTGTTTTCAATAGCTTAGGTTATTTAGGCATTCTCGTGGTTGAGGGTGATGTCTCTTGATTAAATAATTGATGCCTTAAGTCTAGGTAATATGTGATTTCTCTTGGCTTCTTTTGTCTTTAACCTTTTCCATCGGAATGAAATCTTAATTAAGTGACTGACCATTTCTTTTGTTCTTTTTCTCTGGCATTATTTACATAAAGGTTTTTTGCTTTGCAGAAACAAGGGCCTCAGGATGATTTTCAGGCCTTTTCAGGAGAAGGTCAATCTCTGCGCTCAAAAGGAAGAAAATAATGTGTGAGGGGTCAGAAATTATGATCAAATCTGTACTTATTCTCTTTGTAAATTATTTTTTCTCCTCTTATTTCATCCTTATTTATTCTCAATAAATTTTCCTCCACATACCAGTGTAGTTATTATTAATATGTGTGTAAACTTTAATCTACAGGAAATGTATCACACTCATTTTTGCTAACATCATTCGATTGACTTAGTTTAAACAAAGTATCTATGAGCATTGAATATGTTGTCATCTCTATGCATAATATATCAGGAACCTGCAGGCATAGTAGTTTTAGTTCATCTGAATCAGGTTCCTGGTTGTAAAAAAATATATGGTAACATAAATGTCCAGTTAATCAGTCCTTCTATCAATAAGCTTGTGAAAATTGTGATGATGAAATTGATACATCCTCTGAATCTTTGAGCATAAAATTTTGAAGACTGCAAGTTTAAAAGAATCACCTTATTCTTCCTGAAAAATATCAATTTGTAGGTGGTGGTAAAAGTGAACTTCAGGCCAATAAAGGGAAAAAGGTAGAGAAAAGAAGGAAATGCAATTCAGGTTGTTACCGCATTGGCTGTGTAAGACCAATTTTGTCCACTTTGAGGGGGGTCAAAAGTTGCATCCAATTTTGAGCCTCTAGAAAAATCAATCCTAGATTGCACTGTGAGATTCCCATTTATGTGAAATAAGTGCATAGGAAACATTAGTGAGAAGTGCCTCAATGTACTTATTTTGGGCCAATGTGCATTCAAACTTAATTCCACCCTGATAACAACCAAAAATAGTATTTATGCAAACCACATGTAGTAAGGTGCCTGGAATAGTTGTTACAGTTATCCACTGGTGATGAGTCATTATTGGTCATACCTATAGATATTCTACTGATTGTGTAGTCCCAAAAGGCATTGTTCTTCATCACAAATGGATTGATGCAGAATCACTGTATGGAACACTTTTTTAGATTGGCCTCGGAAAATTCATCACAGGCTTTTAGGTTGATGTCACTATCATGGAAGAAAGGGGTTAGTTACAATTTATCTAACTTTTACAATGAAAATTATTCCATTGCAAGGTATTTAATGAAATCAAAAAAGTATTCCCTGACTTGCAAGACCGTTATTTATACCACAAAGCTTATTTATTATAATATATTACCCTCTGTAATCAAATGAAATTATCTCTCAAGAAGACAAATAATGTGCATTACATCTTCCAGGGGAAATTTATGATGGTATAGATATGGAAACAAAGCTCTGGGTTGGTTAGTATCTCTAATCACTGACCTGACATTGATATACAAGAACATCAGGCTGTGAGGACTTAAGTTTGTCTGATGGTAACTATTTCTTTACCTTCTGCAGATACTTGTTAGCATAATGTTGATCTAGTACCATAACTAAATCAGTTTTTGCTACAACCTAATCAAATGACTTTCATAATAATGCCAATGAGATAATTATCACACTGCAATACCGATTATTTATTGTAGTAACATTAATCGTGGTCATTTCTATGTAAATGAAAGCAATAAATTCAGCAATAAATGCAAAAATGGATTTGAAGGAAATAATAATTGGCTAACTTTGGTGTGTAATATCCACTGAAAAAACTGACAATTGAAAATGTTCAAAAGTTGATTTAAAAAGTGATTGTAAATAGTTTTAAATGACATTTTAAGTGAGATGAAGTTTTTTGTTATTCAAATTAGATTCTGTGAGTGCATAGATGATTTTTCACCTCATCTGGAGTTAAGAGAGCCATCTATCAAGAACTTCCACTTGTATACCAGGTACCTATTTCTTGACATGTAGAAATTTACAACTTCAAAAAATGTTTGGTTGTCAAAGAAGTTACGCAACCCTTTAGTGGGTATTTAAAGTTGCAATTTGGCTTATTAATTTAGTATTTACTTATGGCGAAATTCATTTCAATTTTTTATCTATATTTGATGACTTTATCTCTTATATGCTAATAGTTTTCAAGGGCCTATTTATTGCAAGCATAGGAAAGTTAGTACCTTAGTTAATTCTTGCATGCCCACAAGGAATAATATGTTGTCAACTTTTCCCAGTTAGTAATAGGTATCATTAAAATTCTAATTCTGTCCGTCCTAAATGCTTCTCATTCCTTGCTTCTATTTGAAAATATGTGCTATGAAATGGTGAAGTTTCCCAAAAAGTGAGTGATACCATTTTCAGGCTGGTGGGAGAATTTAACTTTTTATATGTTATTATGTTGATAGGGTCACTTAGTGATGGGGAATAATCAAGTATTAAGGTAGTAGGTACATCAGAGATGGAATTTGGTCACCTCTTCCCCTCTAGCCTCCCAAGACTAGAGTACACCAGCAAATGCCTATCATAGGGCGCATTCCTTTCTTATCTTCCATTTCATACATGAGGATAATCCAGAGAGTAACCTCCGTTTTCGTGTAGTGTGATAACTAGTGGAGAGAGCCAAATGATCGCTGTATTATGCACACAGTAGGTCAGTACGCCTCTAACTGCAGTGGTTTGTTTACTATAGCAAGTCCAAATGAACAAAACAATTGAAATTCCCACCCGTTGGTCTCATGATACATAGTAGCCTAACTTTTCAGTCGTGTTTCCATGCAACAAGAGTCCTAGTAATCCGTGGAAAACTTTCTAAAGATTTCAGTTATCACAAAACGATTTTCACGAACTTTTTCTTCAATTTTCAGGTGCAGTTCATTGTTCACCACAGGCCATCATGGAGATTTGGATTCAATCTCAAACGAACGACAACACTGACACACAACTCTTGTCGCTATTCACATATGGCCCATACAGAGCAATAATTTTCCGATGAATTTCAGCAGTTTTGAAGTATTTTATCAGTAAAAACCTTATCATGGAGCAAACTTCAAGGAGACCATGGATTACAAATGAGATGATTAGAAAAATGAATGAGAGAAGGAAATGGAAGAATGTAAATACAGAGGTAGAAGGATATCCAATAATAAATTGAGACAGGTGACATATAGAGCAAAAGAAGCATGGTGGAAGACACAGTTGAAGAATATGGAAACTTTGTTGAGGCCAAGTGAAATCTGTGGACAATACAAGAAGGTTAAAAAACTCAGGAGGTAAGAAGGGAAAATCTGTGTTAACAGTTGGAGATAGTTTGGAAAAAATAATAGTTGAACCAGCAAAGTTCCAAGAGAGATTGAAGGAATATATTGAAGAACTATATGATAGAGAACTTAAGCCAGCAAGGTTAGGCATACTCATAGATGGAGAATATGATGTAGATGAATATGAATTAAGTTCAGGCTCACTGGATGGTGAAATAGGAAGGGCACTGAGGGAAATGAAATCAAATAAGTTCATGGGGGTAGACAAAATTCCAGCAGAACTCCTTAAAGGTTTAGGAAAATTTGGTAGGAAGAGTTTCTATGGACCAAGTCATAGCATTTAGGAGAAAGGAGCCTGACCAGAAGACTGTCAGATCAGTTTTAATTCCAAAAAAGGTAGAGGCTACTTCATGTGAGAACTACAGAACCATAAGTTTGATTTCGCACGCAGCTAAAGTGGGTCTCACGATCATCAACGAGAGGATGAAGCGCTGGGAAAAGGATTAGATACTTTGGGGATGATCCGTTCCGGTTTAGGAAGGAGAACACTGAAAACGAATGTACAAAAAACCTCCGAAGTGAGTGGAAAGGTCCAATATTCAGAGTGTAAATTATTTGGCAGAGAGTCGTTGCGGCCATCTGGGCTTTATAAAGGTATCGGAAATTATAATCGGGTGTAATTATATCGAGACCACCTTTCCTAATTCCTGCGAATTTCAAACGGTCGCCACACGATATTCGCCAATTTCAGTACTCCAGTAATTATGTGAATTAGAAAAATTTAACGGATACCAACTATTTCATGGACTCCATGTTTGCAAAGCTAATTAATTATTGTTTGGAGCTAATGATTAGGGCATAGCAACAGGTGGAAAGTGTTGAAATTGTGTCGGTAATTCGTAGGTCTTATAAAAGAGGATGTATGGGGTTTATATTTAGCTCTAGTAGTATTAGCTCTTCTTCATTTAGGAGGATTAGGGAGTGAAATGTAATCAATCAATAAAGAAATTAGTGTAAAAGAAATTTTCAAGTAGTAGTTATACATTGTGATTTGGGCACCTTAAAAGTCTGTTTTATTCTTTTACTGCATTGTACATAATGGCTGACTTACGAATCTTCCTGAAGAATGATTAAAATTATACCTCAAATGAATCGTGGTCATAGGAATCGTCTTAATATTATGTCTCCGGAAAAAAGATAATTTTAAGGTCCGATTATTGCGGCTTTAGTCAATCCTACTTTATCTATTCGCTCTCTGGCCTATTTAAAATTAATAGGTACTTTTCGTTTAGTATGCAACCCGCGGTACTAAAACATGACTCAGGAATCACTCAAGGGAAAAAGTCATTGAGTTGAGGCGATCCAATTGACTCGAGTCGGTAAATTTAATCATTCAGTCCACCTTCAGTCAGTAAAACAGCAGCCGTCCCAAGCATGCCCAACCGCCAAAAGGTCTCTAAAGGCTCTTTGAACTCCTTGCTAGTCACTCAATGTGAGTCATCACACTTACTTGAGTGACTCGTTCAATTGAATGATTCGTCACTGATCGTCCCAACTCTAGTCTCTAATGCCTCGAGAGGAAAAGTGCACGGAATGTGGAAATTCCACTGCTTGGACTGCATTGGTGATAATAGTTTCATGATTTTAATTATAGATTCGATTCGTGAAGAAGTAAATGCGGCCATGAATCTTTGAACTTATTTAATCCGTTTTTGGGACATGGTTACGTTTGAAGTAATTATTTCTTTTACGTTATAATCAAAGGATTGCTAGCATCGACGCAGCGTAAAAGGTTCGACGACGTTTCATTTTCTTATGTGGCTCATCTCTTGAAATGGATCTTCTGCTATGGTTGACATATCTTATTTAATATTTGTAGATAGTACACGGTGTTAGTGATGTACAAATGTTAAAGAAGACTACTGTTAACAAAACAATCCGGCCACTTTGGCGATGGGGGTGTTAAGGCATTACCTTACTCTATTCCTCCTAATATTACCTTCTAGTTCCTGGTTTCTACGGGTTCATCATTATTTTGCTTCTATGTCCGAAAATATAGGAAATTACTTTGCTCCAGATAAAATTAATGCAGAAGTACTGTCATCATCTCAAAGATGAATAATTTTTCATCACCTAAGTTTTAACTAGTTAAGCTTCCTTCAAGTTAAATAATATCCATCTCTATTGATCAACATTGGATCTTTAAATAAAGAATAGATCCTGAGCCATGTAGACATTTCATATGGAAGCAATATATAGTGAATGCAAGAGAAACATTAAAATGTATTTGCCGCACAGTAGCATTGATTGTGAAGCTAATACACTATACGGTATTATTTAAAATGATGCTTTAATCTTATTGGCCAGTTCAGCATGGTTTCGCCGTAAAACAAAAAAGTACGTACATTTTCTTTGTATACGTCACATGTAAAAAGGTTATTTACATTGCTTGGGGATATTGAACAAATGAACATTTCAGAATTTCCTCTCCAAAATGTGCAAAATTCGTCCTCGAGTACAAAGGTTTCAAGAGCAAATATACTTTAAGATTAAGGTGGAAATTATTTTACGGAGATACTTTCAAATCTGGAGGAAGCTTGCTTGCTTGCTGTACTGAAGTTAGTTGTAAGTAAATAACATTTCAGTATTCATGCAATCCAGTGAGATATTTCATCTTAATAGATAGTAAACATGTCCATGTAAATGAAAGATGATGCTAGATATAAAAATATGTTATTATGTGCATGTTAAAGGTCAAATTCATTCTAGGAAGCATTTAGAATAAGCATTGCATTTGTGAAAATCATCACTTCATGTAGGAAATTAATTTTAAGGTAATATCATTGTAAATGGTCCACTATTAATAGGCCTATGGCCTGTAAGCCATTCTCTTAGCAATAAGCTTTGTTCATACTATTTCCACCAATTAGCACCCAATGCCCATTTCATCGGGGGCTAATTGCAATGCTTTAGTTCTTAAATCCCCATAATGGATGTCGTGCCTTCCTCTGGTGTAATGATGATGATTGGTAGAGTTAAGAGAATAGCTGCCAATGTTTTTTATATACAGAATTAAAAACATATTGTAGATGCACGGGAGTGGTAGCAAATTTAATTAATAGAAAATAGGCCTTGATGGAGAATTGTGAGGTTTCCTGGTGAAAAGTTTTCTTTTGCATTTTAAAGATGGTTTTAGAAATTGCAACTGATCCCCATTATATTATACGATAGGTTATATTTGAATAAATTTTCCCATAGTAAAAATTGAGTTGTACAGTTTTACTTGTAGTTTCATACAGGTGTCTTAATAAGTAGCAAGTTGAACTGAGCTTATGTTGAAGGGCTTTTACATGTGTATCCCAAGAAATATTTGCGTATAGAGAAATACCTAGAAATTTACATTCCATCACATGCGCAATTGATTGGTCATTAATTTTTACCTGCATGTCATCTGTCACGTTCCTATTGCATGTAAAGTATACTATTTTACTTTTATTTACATTTAAGTCTAGAAGGTTGTCTGTACACCACTTGTTTATTGCAAGTGGGACAGACTTTGATTTTTTCACTAGGCTGGGATATTTTTGTGTTGATATTATTACATTATTGTCGTCAGCATACAACACTGGTATTATTCCTTCATAATTATGTAAGTAGTTAGGTAGGTCATTGATGTATATCTGAAAAAGGAGTTGCCTTGAGGGATGCCTTTGTTAACCTGGTATGCTTCAGATGAATATTTTGACTTATCAACTGATAACACTACTTTCTGAGTGCAATTGTGAATATAGGACTTCATCCAATTTATAGGAATCTCTCTAATTCCTATTCTATTGAGGTTAATTGGTAGTTGAATGTGTTTACATTTTCAAAAGCCTTTGACAAGTCAAAAAATATTCCAAGAGTTTTGCATTTAGCATCTAATGAATTAAGTATGCTATTGATTTCCTGACATATGGCTGTTGTGTTAGACCTTTTAGATTTAAATCCATGCTGAGAATTTGAAATTAGGAAGTTTTTTTCAAGATAAGATGCTGTTTGCATATACAAGGCTTTTTTTGAATATTTTAGCAAATATATTTTGGATGGCTATGTCTGTGGTTGTTCAAATCACTAACACAGCCATGGTTTTTATATATGGGCACTACTTTTGATTCTTTTATTTGGGATGGGAACATCCCTGGTATCAAAGATTCGTCAATTAAAAATAAAAGGGGTGCTTTTATTGCTTCAAAATAATGTTGAACAACTTTACCTGGAATTCATGTGGGCCAGTACTGGATTTGTTTCCGAGTGAAGAAACAATTGTGTTTAGATTGGTTTCAGAACTGGGCTTGGTAAACATTGACGATGATGCATTTGCAAAAAGTACATTAGCTGGAGAAATAGTTGGGCAAGGGCTGATACGTAGTGTTTGTTAAATTTATTAGCTAAAGATGAATAGCTTATGGCAGATTCCAAAGAAACTGCGGGAGATGCCGCAACAGTAACTTTTAACGGAGTCATCCGCTAATGTGCATTTCAATGCAACAATTTCAGAGCGTAAAAATCATTCGCCTTGACTGGGACTCGAACCCAGATCCCTCAATATCCGGTCGAGTGCTTTAGCCACTTAAGCTACCGAGTTGGAATTGTTGCATTGAAATGCACATTAGCGGATGACTCCGTTAAAAGTTACTGTTGCGGCATCTCCCGCAGTTTCTTTGGAATTTGTCAAAGGGAAAACACCATACGTGTTTAAAAGTTGGCTTTAACCTCGTGGACAGTGGCGCCTCGCGCACGACTACGAATACATGTGACATTGTATGTACGGTATTTCGTCATAACATCTAGTTCCTTTAAAAGCCCCAAAATTTCAGAGTTTAAGAGGACGCCTCGGTAGCTTAAGTGGCTAAAGCACTCGACCGGATATTGAGGGATCTGGGTTCGAGTCCCAGTCAAGGCGAATGATTTTTACGCTCTGAAATTGTAGCTTATGGCAGTGTTATCCTTCAGGGATAGATACTTACTGTCAATAGCATGTAGTACATTTGTAACGAATCCATTGAGTGCTGTAAATGTTGCTTTACCTATTCTAAAATCATGTTGTTTTGAAAAAATGGAGTACTTTTCTAAGAATTTTACAATACGTATTCACAAGCCTTTACAAAAATTAAAAAAAAAACTAGAGATCAAACTTATTGGTCTGTAAATTCCAACGTTATTCTCATTTCCCTTTTTGTGAAATTGTATTTCTTTACTCAAAGTCAGGCATGGTGTAAAAATACCTTGTGACAGCGAGAGGTAGCAGAGATAATCAAGGGGTTTAGCAATTTGAGCGATAGAAAACTGAATTACTTTGTGAATCATCTCTCCCTGGACAAATCTTATTGCTAAGAGAATGGCTTACAGGCCATAGGCTTATTGATAGTTGACCATTTACAATGACATTACCTTAAAGGTAAATTCCTATATGAAGTGATGATTTTCACAAATGTAATGCTAATTCTAAATGCTTCCTAGAATGAATTTGACTTTTAACATGCACATAATAACATATTTTCATTTCTAGCATCTTCATGATATAATATTATCAGTAAAACTGAAAAGTATACTTTTGTAATTAATTTCTAGCCCAATGATCTGAGCATTCTCTAAGGGTGACCATCCCATTCTGTAAATTTTTGGATTGGTTTTATGCAAATTAGGTCGAAACTTGCATTTTAGCTGTCATTCTTCTCGAAAAAGTAGTTGCAGTGCAAATTTCAACTTGAAGCATTCTAAAAGTCCATGATAAATATTCTCAATGCAAATTTATTGTTTTTTCAATCAAGGCAAGCATAAAAAAAGCAAGTATAGGCTAGGCACACATAATCTAATCATGCTTGAAGTATTTTAAGAAGAATTTTCCCTTATGCATACTTTTCCTTTAAAAATATAACATATTCAAGGAACCTAATTTTATTAAGACTACCATGTGCTTTTGCCTTTTCCAGTTTACCTGTGAAATGAAAGAAGAAATAAATTCATGGCTGATGGTGGCTAGCTGATTAATTTACTGCATGTGAAATGAGCCAGCACAATAAAAATCTTCCTCAGATTTCGGAGTTAGTCTTTGCCCTTTGATGCTGAGTGGAAGCATTTCCAAGTAGGGAGGCTGTTACCAAATGGTGAAGGGAACATTAAATTAAGAAAAAAAACATATCTCTATAAGGCTGGATGGTATGCCGTCCCCAAAGTGGCTACCTACCTTGGTCACTTCAAAAAGTAAAATTATTATACGTACATGCAGGAAGATTTCATTCCTTTAGAACCCTAAATATTTACTTTGTGAGAGTTTTCTTTGGTATCTAAACTAACTAGAGCATTGCCAGATTTTGATAGATCATGGTATGAATCCTGGTCAAGACAATTTCTGCATCGTGAAATTTCTCCATTTCAGTTCACAGAAAATAAAACTATTTAAGAAATTCATAGCATATCTGCAGCTCTTTAAATTCTTTGTAGGTGGATTTAAATAATTCCATCTTATGAAAGAGTAATTATTCATAATTAAAAATGACAGTTTTCAGTTAATCATCTGCTATTTAATTAGGTATTCAAAATCATTATGACTGTTATCTGGGAGAAATTCACAGAGGGAAATTGAAGATCTTATTTTAAAAAAAGGCATTTGCGTAGTTTTTTGGTAATGCATGGAGAGGATTTGAAAGAAGGCATATATAAAGAGTA
The DNA here is from genome assembly GCF_022747635.1 of Hetaerina americana. Taxonomy (NCBI): domain Eukaryota; kingdom Metazoa; phylum Arthropoda; class Insecta; order Odonata; family Calopterygidae; genus Hetaerina; species Hetaerina americana. Next base: position 27,598,629 of record NW_027287095.1, on the reverse strand, counting down.
TTTTATAGAAGACATTTATGAAGAGGATTTAAAAGAAGGCATATATGAAGAGGATTTTATAGAAGACATTTATGAAGAGGATTTGAAAGAAGGCATATATGAAGAGGATTTTATAGAAGACATTTATGAAGAGGATTTGAAAGGAGGCATATATGAAGAGGATTTTATAGAAGACATTTATGAAGAGGATTTGAAAGGAGGCATATATGAAGAGGATTTGAAAGAAGGCATATAAGAAGAGGATTTGAAAGAAGGCATATATGAAGAGGATTTGAAAGAAGACATATATGAAGAGGATTTGAAAGAAGGTATATAAGAAGAGGATTTGAAAGAAGGCATATATGAAGAGGATTCGAAAGAAGGCATATATGAAGAGGATTCGAAAGAAGGCATATATGAAGAGGATTTTATAGAAGACATTTATGAAGAGGATTTGAAAGAAGGCATATATGAAGAGGATTTGAAAGAAGGCATATATGAAGAGGATTCGAAAGAAGGCATATATGAAGAGGATTTGAAAGGAGGAATATATGAAGAGGATTTTATAGAAGACATTTATGAAGAGGATTTGAAAGAAGGCATATATGAAGAGGATTTTATAGAAGACATTTATGAAGAGGATTTGAAAGAAGGCATATATGAAGAGGATTTTATAGAAGACATTTATGAAGAGGATTTGAAAGAAGGCATATATGAAGAGGATTTGAAAGAAGACATATATGAAGAGGATTTGAAAGAAGGTATATAAGAAGAGGATTTGAAAGAAGGCATATATGAAGAGGATTCGAAAGAAGGCATATATGAAGAGGATTCGAAAGAAGGCATATATGAAGAGGATTTGAAAGGAGGAATATATGAAGAGGATTTTATAGAAGACATTTATGAAGAGGATTTGAAAGAAGGCATATATGAAGAGGATTTTATAGAAGACATTTATGAAGAGGATTTGAAAGGAGGCATATATGAAGAGGATTTGAAAGAAGGCATATATGAAGAGGATTTGAAAGAAGGCATATAAGAAGAGGATTTGAAAGAAGGCATATAAGAAGAGGATTTGAAAGAAGGCATATAAGAAGAGGATTTGAAAGAAGGCATATATGAAGAGGATTTGAAAGAAGGCATATATGAAGAGGATTCGAAAGGAGGCATATATGAAGAGGATTTGAAAGGAGGAATATATGAAGAGGATTTGAAAGAAGGCATATATGAAGAGGATTTGAAAGAAGGCATATATGAAGAGGATTCGAAAGAAGGCATATATGAAGAGGATTCGAAAGAAGGCATATATGAAGAGGATTTGAAAGAAGGCATATATGAAGAGGATTTGAAAGAAGGCATATATGAAGAGGATTTGAAAGAAGGCATATATGAAGAGGATTTGAAAGAAGGCATATATGAAGAGGATTTTATAGATGACATTTATGAAGAGGATTTGAAAGGAGGAATATATGAAGAGGATTTGAGAGAGTATTTAAATGATTGTGCATCTAAATGTTCTCGAAAATCTTCCTAGGACTACATTTTCTTAATTTTTACACTGTAGTTGATTTCAGTAGTAAATGGAGACTTCAGCTGTAATGGAGACTTAATTTAATGTTCATTTGATTCTTTCGTTCGGTTCGGAAATGGTCTTGGATAAATACTTGCCTCACATTGAAATTTTTTTGTATATTTCAATGTTAGAATAGAAAAAACTGTTGTTGTAATTAGAGGTCAAACTAATGATATATTACTGTAAGAATAAATTGTTCTATGTCTCATCCTTTCAAATTCCTATGAATATATGATTTAAATTATTTTCTCGTATTTATGTATCATTGCTTATGAGACTGGAATACCCCAGTGTTTACGTTGACTATAAAGTTTCTCTGTCGTGTAAAAATATATGTCCATGAGCATATCAGAGCTAATTTTATCACATATGTTTCAATTGTGCTTGTTTTTTGAATTCATGTAAAAATCTGATTTATTTTTGATTTTTAGCCTTTATTTTTGCCTTCCTAAAATGTTAAGATGCAAGGTTATATGTTATTTTCATTGAGGGTTGATTTTTAGTACATGTATTGCAAAAGTTGTTCAGATTTAAAAAGGTGAAAAATAGGTAATTACATGAATAAGTGCATGCATGCCTAACACTTTACTTTGTACTTAATGAAAATCCATAAAGCTTAGAGTTCTATAATAATGTTTTTAATGTAATTTTTACATCCACTGGTATTGTAATATCTGTTCAGTACTGCTTGCTTACCGTAAAACCTACAGTAATGTGGAGAAAATTAACCATACCAATGTAATAACCAGTGAACTACAAGGGTTTATGTTGGACATCAGAAACTAAATAAAATATAATATATATTGAATTTTTACTTTATCGTGAACATTATTATATTATGAGCTGCTATGTCTGAAATGGTCTGGGACTTTTCCTTTAAGGTTAATTGTTAAATACCAACCTCTGTAATAATTCAATATTTTATTCATCGGCTGAATGCATTACATTACAATACCTCCGAATGAATAGTATTTACATCATACATGTTTTCCTCACTGATGAGTGTTTTAGTCTTTCATGCCATATTATGTAGCAGCTGTGAAGTGTGTGCTATTGTGTATTTTCTTGGCAATTTTCATGAACTGGACAACTTTTCTCTGTATTTTTATCAAATATTATATCATATCTCTTAGGGATGAGAGTCATAAGTAAAATTCCTTGTGAGATGGATTCAATTAAAAATAGCTTATTTGTTGCACTATTTCATCTCCATACTATTTTCCAATTAAGTTCCTCAAAAGTACATATAACCAGCTTTTCCTGTTTAACCAGCTTTTAATAGCGGCACCGCATTTACTGCATATCTTCTGCAAGGTAAGTCTGATGTGACTGGAGCCATCAGAACACCAAATTAACCGATCTCCCTGATCATTGTAAGTGTTTCACTATAATTTCAACTATGTTACTCACTCACTCTTTGTTAATTTTATTATGTGAAATTTTACAAGTTTTGATATTTTTTGAAAATATTGGTCCTGTGATATTTACTATTAATGATCTATTGTAATGGGACCTTTGCTTTTGAATTTGACTAACTGAATGAAAAACAAATGAGAATGCACAATAAAAAATAAATACGAAGAATATTAAAACATTGCTCATGGTTATCTTTAGTAGCATAGACTTGAATGACATTTGGAAATAATATTTTCTAGGATGATTTGAATAGATGTGGTAGTAGATTTTATCATCTTTGTGAACATGTCCATTTTGGCATGAAATTCATTTTACTGATTGAAATATATTACTTATTCAATCTTGACAGCTTTGCCTGCCCCAGTGGCAGCAGGGTTATGTCTTTGCCTGCCCGAGGCCATGGGTTCAATTCCTGCCTAGGTGGGTTTTCCTCCATTTAGGGTTTGGGTGTTCGTGATTGTTATATCATTGTTAAAAGTCCAATCTAAAGGATGAAGTGCTGTTTTTGGATTAATGTGAAATAAATATAGCGAGCCTGATTAGAAATATATATATATATATATTTTAAAATATACTTTACTGACAAGCTAGTGAATATTCAGTATTGCACATATATTTCTCATTTCCTGATTGGCATGGTCATGTTCCCAAGTTCTTTTACAGGTAATTAAGGTATATAGTCTCCTCTCAAGTGTGTATACTACTGTGAGCAGTGCTATGTAACATCTGTTATTCAGGTAGGTGATTCTGGATTAAAATGATAAAAAATAAACAAGTAGCTGCATTAAGTGATCCAATAGTAGCCCAAAGAAGAGGTCTTGTACTTCCTGAATTTGATGACATGTAAGATGCACCAGAATTAATGTTAAAAAAATCACCAGTGTCCTATATGTGAAAGTTCAAATTATATTCAGTACTGAATGTAATTTGTACTCCAGATGGTCATTGATACTTAGTTTGAACCCATTATAATTGCATTTATGTAATAAATATTATTAAATTAAAGAATAATATTGGGATTGTTAAGCTCATCACTATTATGTGACTTGAATATTGTTGCTTGCTTCTGTTATGTCAAAAGAGGTGCCAGTGAGATATAAAACAAACTACATCATATTTTGTAGCGACTCATCGCAACAAAAGTTTGCGAAGATCTCATTGGTTGGAATTAATTGTTTTTCAAAAATTAGACAAATATATGTGACAACAGCCAGTAAGAGATTAAGCTGCATAATTCAATTTAAGCTAAGTGTACCAGACTACTAAGGAGAATGGAGACCGAAATTATTTTTGTAATTACCTCAATGATGGTGCCATGTATTTGGATCTTTTGGAACGTAAGTTCTAAAAGGAACTATAGCTTGCATTGGTCGAGTGTTGCACGTAAGTTCAAACTATAAATGTTTCTCTTGTGTATACCCTACTGAAATGAGGATACTTCTCATATGCCATTAAATATGGCATTCACTTGAGGGCTAACTGAGATATTCACAAACAATTAACTGGAGAAATATGCTTTTCTTTGCATGGATGGCCTGATCTCTTGCATGAATAAGTCCTCGGACAAGCCATAAAATGGTCGGGGATAAACAACTAAAGAGACCCGTAACAGTTGTTCCTTTTCCATGTTGGTAATTGAGAGGCATTACAGCAATTCATAGTTTAACATGGAGGACTAGAGATATTTGTCTTCATCCACAATCACATGTGGGTTGTATTTGCCAGCTGCTATGTGGTCGTGATTCACTGATAATGATATTGTTGTTTACAGCCATCACATTTTCAGGATAGGGAAAATCTGTTCCATGAGAGGCAGGGAATCCAGGGCTGCATCATAATTTCATCCTCGTGAAGTTCACCAACTTAGCATACATTTATGCTGAATAAAGCTTTTTTTAAGTTTTAATTATCTCTTTCTTCTTTGCTGCATGTCAACAAGAGTTAAATGAAGTAATAACTTTGGTACGGTTTTGGGGAATAATTTCATAATTGGGAGTTTATTCCACCTAACATTTTTTTGTAAAACTCCTGTCAACGCAGCATTCCAGGGATTGTTGAGGACATTTCAAAAAGCAAATTTCTCCAATACTGAAATTGCTTATTTTCTTTTCCTTATCCATGTATTATTCACCAATGTGGCAGGAGAGTGTTTTGGATATATATCTGTCGGAAAACTACCTGTATATTTTAAAGTTAAAATTGGTGGGCAATGAACAGTATTCTCATGAAGTATATGGGCATGTGATTGTGCAAGAAACTGCTCTTGAATGTGATTGAAGAATGATAGTGAAAATGTAGGTTTTGCCCTATTTTGCAGGCAACTGCTACAAAATTTTGCAGAATTAGATGCCGACCTTCAAGGAGGCGCAGGCAATTGGGCAAGAAAATCATTGAGAATGTGTAATAATTCCGGTTTTAATGAAATCATTGTATGAATATACAATTGCAATCTGTGATAAGGGCAGTACTTCCGCATGAATTTTATCTGTAGCAATATAATTTTCTTTATTTTTGGCATTTTAAATAAGACAAAACTGAGCTCGGGAAAACCACCAACTGAACGGTAAAATTAAGAGGCTTGTAGATTGGTGAGTTATAAATGCCAGTGCCAAGGTATCCTGGTATTTTTGTTAGGAGTAAACATTTGCGCAGCAGCATCTTTGCGTGCCATCTGCAAAAATTAAATACGAACCGTCAAAAATAGCCGAGGATCCGAATCCAAAGACAAATGCACGTAAGAAAACAAAACTATGGCAAACCTTTACTAGCTGCGTCGATATCAGAAATCCTTTGATGATTACGTAAAAATAATGGTTACTTCAAACTCAATGATTTCCCGAAAATAAGGATTTAAAAAATTTTAAGACTCATGAAAGTGTATACTTATACACCAATTGAAACAACGGTTATAAGCATACAATCATAAATGCAGTCCACGCAGCAGCAGTTACAAAATGCTGCGCACGTTTTTGTCAGCGATATTCCCTGAATACCATTTCCACACGTAACAGAGAGTAGACAACGAACAAAAGACAACATAAGAGCGTGTTTAATAAAACTAAATTCCTATATTTAAATAGTTAACCTGGCTCGCATGGTGTTGTACCTTTTCATCGGGAGCTAAATATTGCGTTTCAAAAGTTCCACTAACTCTGGTAGCTGCCAAATAACGTTTACATAAGCTGATGAAAAGTCATGACGATCGACATATGAAATATTAACTGGGTATAAGTGTAAACGTTAACATATTAACTCTCTGTTGTTGCAACTCGATATCTGTAAATTAAATGGGAAGCGAAAATTGCGATGTTTGTCGACAACCGCTGAAAATCCGGCGCTTCAGAAACTTGGTATCCGGCGAACATAACATGCCAGGAGGTATCCTCGTAGGAGGTTCCATTTTTCCTTCCACCGAAGGATTCCCTCCTCGCTCACACCCTGTAGTACTTCATTGGCAGTAAAACTGGGAGGCGGAGTTCACAGGAAATATAAACGGGCATCAGCCAATCCAGTGACATCTCCCACTCCCCATTCTGGGGAGCAGAAAAAATTATGATTGGCCGATTTTCACTGGTGACGGTCGGAGATCCACCTACTTGAATTATGGGCCAATAGCCCACCTGCGACTGGTGGAGTGGTTTGAGGCAATTTCCGCGTTACCAGGAGGAGTCAAGTGGCACCTTCTACAAGGATACCTCCTAGCGTATTATGTGCGCCGGATACAAATCTCAGAAAATTCTACTTTTTAGTGTTTTGTTCCCGTGTAACTTCGTCATTTCGCGTTTTACTTCGTGTATATTGCAGCATTGGACATTATTATTTAAAATTACACGATACTTTACTTTTTGCTTTATTCAAACTGATGTGAAATTGCGATTGTTGAAAAGTGGAAAGCAAATGAATGAATGTAACGCACCATTATGTAAAAATATTGTTAATGCAAAACCGATGCAAATATGAGCCCGTCTAAGAGAAGACAGACGACGTTAACTATCGCTGTGTAATAAATACATTGTTATATATATATTTTTATTTCGCGAATCATTACGTGAGACAATGACAAATATTTTGAAGAATGTATGTAACACGTAGCGTAAAGGAATAATTGCATACCGGGCGGAAAATGTGAACTAAAATACGAAAATTACAAAGTTTGCCGACAACCAGAGTCGGCGAACGCTGAAAATCCGGCGCTTCAGAAACTTGGTATCCGGCGAACATAACATGCCAGGATGTATCCTCGTAGGTGGTTCCATTTTTCCTTCCACCGAAGGATTCCCTCCTCGCTCACACCCTGTAGTACTTCATTGGCAGTAAAACTGGGAGGCGGAGTTCACAGGAAATATAAACGGGCATCAGCCAATCCAGTGACATCTCCCACTCCCCATTCTGGGGAGCAGAAAAAATTATGATTGGCCGATTTTCACTGGTGACGGTCGGAGATCCACCTACTTGAATTATGGGCCAATAGCCCACCTGCGACTGGTGGAGTGGTTTGAGGCAATTTCCGCGTTACCAGGAGGAGTCAAGTGGCACCTTCTACGAGGATACCTCCTAGCGTATTATGTGCGCCGGATACACATCTCAGAAAATTCTAGTTTTCAGTGTTTTGCTCCCGTGTTCCAGACTCAAACTTCGTCATTTCGCGTTTTACTTCGTGTACATCGCAGAATATTAGATTATTATTTAAAATTACGTAATAATTTACTTTATTTTGAATATTTGTAAATTTTACGATGCTGCAAGTAACATTTTAGGTTATTTCATCAATATTTTCATTTCATTTTTTCCTCACCATTGGAAATGTGAGCTTTTTCCCATCCTTTTTTCGTTGAATAATTTTTTCTGAGACCCTATCAAAATTCATTTGCTCGTACTTCTAGACTCGGAATAGAGACTACTTTCAGCTGGATTTAATGGTTGTTCTTTAGGCTTTCTTTTACTTTAAAAATTCTCCAATTGAGCACAGCTTCCTAAATGTAATATGTAGATATATTTATAATTTCTTTCACAATTATGTGGATTCATTTTTATTTTCGCCAAGGCAGATGATCGCCATAATTATGAATCCCATCATATAATTAAGCCAATCAAGTCAATAATCTAAAACTATAACAAATTCCACCTCCAAATTTCGGAAAATTAATAAAGCCAGTTCTGATTAGAACAATTTATTTGCTTAGTCCATGCACATAAACTTCATAAAATTATAACGGAGTAAATGCCAAGAATTTCAAAAAATTTATTCAAGCGATCACGCGAAACTTTACTGGTGTGTCACTTTATTGGTGTGGCAGTAGATAGTACAGAGCATACAGGGAAATCGGATGTCTTAAATATGTGAAATCTCACTCCAGTGCGGCCGTTCAAATTCTTCCACGATAGATGATGCTTCGTTTCAATCCATTTTGGTGAGCATCGACAGCATTTGGTGTAGTCCAACATGGTGAGTACAGCATGACCACTCCACTGTCTACCGGAGCCATCTGCATATGAGTTCTTCATTGCGACGACACCTAAGGCAGAATGATGCTACACGCAGGCCTGTTTTAAAAATAAGAAATCATCAGCTTTTGTAAATTAAAGGGTGCCTCTAATTGAATTTCCGCAATTACCGCGGTACCAGGAGCAGGTCAAGTGGAACATTCTACGAGGATACCTCCTCGTGTATTATGTGCGCCGGATACAAATCTCAGAAAATCTTGATTCGCAGCGTTTTTGTGCCATGTCCCCCCCAGACATTCGCGTTTTTACTTCGTGTTTATCGCAGAATTTGAGATTATTATGTAAAACTACGTGATGTCAAACTTTATTTTGAATATTTATGTTAATTTAACGAACAATTTGAGGAAATAAAATGTTACAAGTAACTTTTTAGGTTATTTTAACAATATTTTCATTTCATTTTTTCCTCAACATTGAAAATGAAACGAGATTTCTTTCCTTTTTCGTCGAATAATTTTTCCTGAGACCTTACCAAAATTCAATTGCTTCTCAACGCTGAATAGAGAATACTTTTAGCTGGATTTCATGGTAATTCTGTAGGCTTTCTTTTACTTTAAAAACGCAGAAGTGCTCAAATTGAGCAGAGCATCCTAAAATTAATTTGTAGATATATTTATAATTTTTATTTTGGCCATGGCAGATGATCGCCAAAATTGTGAAGCCCAAAATTTAAATAAACCAATCAAGTCAATATTCTAAAACCATAAAAAATTCCACCTCCGAAGTTCGGAAATTTAATAAAGTCCGTTCTGATGAGAAAAATTTATTTGCGAAGCAAAGGGTAAATATGTTTCATTCCGTGTTTCCGCGCCAGATTCTTATCTAGGCGAATTATTAAGTTAATTCTTCTGGCCTGGTCAGACAATTCTTTTTCTCTCAGAACCACTCCTCCCTCGGGGAAGTTTCCGCAATCAGCAACATCCAAGGTGACGACGTTTCTGTCGATACGAAACGATGCAGCGTCACTGGATATTTTGGGGAAAGTTCTAAAAGGGAAGAGTGCCGCGAGTGAATTCTCCATAAAAACAATAAGTCAGATTGATATTGTAACTAAAAACAAATTATGACTACATTGCAATGAAACTCTTCTGTCCACTAAAACGAAGAAACCACGGTTAATATATATTATCAAAACGTTCAAAGTTTAAAACAAACTCAGCGATATTGACATTCTTCTAAACTGTTATCTTGGAAAGGTTGACTTTCTGTTTTTCAGAACATCGGGTAAGCCTATTAGAATTAAAAAGCATTAACGTCATGGGCTTTTTTCTGGGAAGCTACTCATATCAGAGTGAATTTAAAAATGGAATCACTGGCATCTATGCTAAACACGGTATTTATTTTAAATCTGTAAAATTTTCAAACACCGCTGTCTTTGAAAAACAAATTGAATTTCAATCACTGACATACCTAAGCAAAAATTGACTCTTGTCTGTCTGTGCAGATCCCCTGATAGAAATTTTGATACTCTCATAGAAAATTTAACGATTTTAATGGAGCTATCACGTTAGTAGTTGCATTTTGTTGCGTGGTGGCTTTCAGATAAAATTCTTAAATATATGCTCTGAAAAGGTCAAACAAATTCAGGCAGCTATGAACTCCATCAACGTTTATCAAATAGTCGCTGAAGAAACTAGGTTTATAACTAATAGAAGTAGAGTAATAGATAAGGCCGTGATAAACTTAGATAATTATTTTATTAATACCATGGACTCTGGCTTCTTAGAACACGCAGGGATTTTGCTTGATGTTGGAGTCGGCCAATATACGAGTAAAAACTTTAACTCACATAATGTTTATGAGAGAACTTTTCTTGAGGACCAACTGCAGCTTCTGGAGTCGTGCTCAACTTTTGCTTTAAAAAGTGAATCTTGAGCTGAGGTTTATACTAAAAATACTTTAGATGACATAATGGATGCATTTCTTGACAAATTCAACTTTCACTTTTAAATAAATTTTCCAGTTAACAAATGAAACGTAGAATGTGGAAGTAGATGATATAGCGGCATTCACCAGAGCAATACAACATTTGGACGGCCCAATGGAACAAAATAACATAGATAACACGTAAAAGGACACTCCCATTTTCGTTTGTTTTCGTTCACATCTACATCTACTTAATACCCCGCAAGCCGGCAAGACTTAATACCCCGCCGCAAGGGCGTGTGGCGGGGGGTGTTAGGACACCACCCGTAATGTAGAAATAAAAGAAAAAAACCGCATGCAAAAGCCAAAAATTCATACATCCACAAAAAAACATGACATACATTCATGCAAGAACACTTACACCCCACACACATGCAAACACTCAAACTTATGATTACTTGGTGACATATATACCTGAACAATGACCAAGTTCGTCGGTTCTGCTTTTATTTCTACTAGTTATATTTTATCCGTTACTTGTTCTATATTGACTACGCTTATTCCAATCTTTTTTCAATATTATGGCAACCTAATATTAGCTCTCGTCCCCTCCGTCCTGTATTACCCTATGACCATCACTCCAGTAATCCCCGCTCTCCTTCCATCTCACCTTGCATAAACATAAATATATATATTTTCTGTTTCAATCACTCACTCAATATTCTCTAATTTTCCTGTCCTCAACATTATGTTGACATTTCAAGTTCCTATTCTAACTAACTGAGTCTTCTTCTTCTGCGTCTTCTGTCCTGCTGCTGCCGGTTTTCCATTGCAAGGGTTTCGTGGGATGATGACCGCGGAATCCCTGCCTCTCCCACTGCCGGGCACGACACACGGCCGATTAGGCTGAGTCGCGTAGTTGCCAGGACTCATATTCTCGGTAATATCCACCATATTAGTCTTGGTAATGATAATTGAGGTGGTTTCCCGTTGCCTTCCTCAATAGTGTTTTAAACGTGACACCATCACTCAACGGCCATTCCCTGGGGTAAGACGCAGTCACCTGACTAAGCAACAGACACTGAGTGGACTACCTTTCGTCTGGCTTCTAATATTCCACCTATCTGGCATGGGTGACCCTACCAGGAGCAATAATTGCTCTCGCCAGCACAGCTCTAAGGGTCATCGGAACGCACAAGTCCTTCAACCACATCAAGGTGGTAGTCTTGGGAGGAGTTACTGCTGATAATACATTTATTAACTGCCAAAAGCGATCCTGAGCTACAAAAAAAGTATATTCCACAGTAATTTGCCCACAAAATTGGTTTCAAAACAACTTATTGTCAATAAATTCATAAAAAACAACATGCTTATATTTAGGCAAAAATCCTCCACTCTCGATAAAACTCTATAATATGGACCTAAATTTTGCTGACAGCATAAATTTCGTGGATGTTCAGATTTAATTATTCCCACAATGATTGTTTTATATTGGCAACTTAACATTTAAACTTAATAAAACTCTTTTTCGGTTGAGATATTTGCTTTTTAGTAATAGCTTAAATATCCTAAAATGTATTTGACATTCAAATTTTCAATCTTAATAACCATATGGTATTATATTCTGGGGTGGTTCAAGCCATAGCCAAAAGACTTTTAAAGTGCAGAAACAGACCATAAGAGCTATCTTAAGTTTACCTTTCAGACACTCCTGCAGGCCTCATTTTCATAAGCTGCAAATTATGCCATTGGCTGCTCTTTATGTTTACAATCTACTCTTATTTGTTAGGAATAACATACTTATATACCAACAAAACCTAAACATCCATCATCATCATACTCGTACTAAACTATACATAGACATTGAGGCAAGACCGTCAAACTTGAGTGGTGACCACACCATCAAGGAGCCAATTTTTTGACATGCTTCGTCCAGATTTGAAAGCATCTCGTTCAAATAACTTCAAGCGTAATCTTAAAGCATATTTGTTTTTTATACCGATGAATTTTGTGCATTTTGTAAAGTCTTATATGATATTTGTAAAATATCCCTTTGCAATCAATTTTTTTGTTCTAAGGCAAAACCTAGCCGAACCAGCTTGTGGTGAATAAAGCAATAAATAGCTCAACGCCAAAATCACTTCCAAGCCCCTCTATTCCATTATACGGACATGTTTACTGTCGAGTAAGATGAAAGATCTCACTGGATTGCATGAATACTGAAATGCTATTTACTTAAAAATAACTTCAGTACAGCTAAGTAAGATCATGAATTGTTAGTTCTCAAATTATAATTCATACGCATTTTTGTAAATGAAACTCATGAAAATCTATTAGCTTAAGGTGGAGCAATGCATGATTATATGATGATATAATATTAGATTTTTAGCAAACAGTATATAAACATCGTATATATATATATGTATATATATATATATATATATATATATATATATATATGTATATATATATATATATATATATATATATATATATATATATATATATATATATATATATATATATATATATATATATATATATATATATAAACATATAAACATAGTATATAAAATTATGCGAGTTGTTTTGCAAACCTGACTGATACATAATCTGGCTGAGCTTTAGTTGAATACCGGAATGAATTATTAACATAATAGCACTCAAAACGAGTGTCACTAAAAATTTGAAATACTTAGAAAAGCGATCTTTCAATTGGAGTGCACAAATGAATCCTAATTTCTACATGCTACGTCAAGGATTTTGCATTTACAAGGTCTGTACAATATACAATGAAACTGGTCTTTCTATGCGCGAAATACTTGATGGATCACAACCAATGAGGTCACCATATAGCAGCATCTGTGGAATGTAAAACACCACCTTGCCCGTGTCCCTATCTTGACTTGTCTCCGCATAACAGCGATTTTTGTCTCAGCTTGCACACGCTAGCTGTACAAATTCTTGTGTCAGTAAGAATGAGGGTGCTGCTTGTGTGCATTGAATTTTGCTTTGACCATAGTAAAGTGCAACTGAACCTTGCAATGATTCAAGAAGCATTTGGCTATGAATGTATGAGTCGAGTTCTGTGTTGGCGGAAGGGGCCATCTTCCCCACGACCCCAAAAAGCTCGGATTTCGCCAACGAGCGTGAAGGTAATTTGATCGTTTTCTTTGATTGGGAAGGGCTTATTCATTATGAATATGGGTAAAATAGGACAAGGAGTGAATGGTCAGCACTATATAGGGGTTATGAGAAGGCTTAGATGCGCCATGTTGCAGAAAAGACTATAAACGTGGAGAAACAAGTGCTTTCACCACGACAATGCACTGGTGCATGCTTCATTGATTGTTACAGAATTTTTGGCTAAACACAGCACATAATCCTCCAGCCACCCTGCTCTCCAGTTCTTGCTCCAGCGGACTTTTTCTTATTTCCTAAGTGTAAATCCACCGAGAAAGGACTATTTGAAAACTATTAAAGATATCCAAAAATTGTACCGCAGAATTAAAGGCTATCCTAAAAGAAGCATTCCAGGTGTCTTTCGAAAGTTGGGAAAATGTTGGGAGCATTTTATTGGTAGCCAAGGGTTGTATTTTGAAGGTGATTAGCATGATTAAAAGGTAACTAACAAAATCATGTAATTAATCTAAAATTCTCGTCCTTTTTTGAACAGACCTTGTATGACTATTAATGAGGGCTCAATATGAAAGACAGTTACAACTTACATTAGGTCTGTTTGCAACCAAATCAATGGGGTCCTCTAAGAGGAGAGAGATTGATGAGCAAATTGTTCGTTTCGTTGTGAAAGACTATCAACCATTGGGTGTACTTGAAAGCAAACAGTTTTAAAAATTACACAGATGCTTAATACCAATTATACGAGGGCGATTCGAAAAGTAAGGTCTCTTATTTTTTTCATGAAAAATCAAATTTATTATCATTTTTGTGTACATCGTAGGAAAGTTTGAGCATTTAGCTATTTTTCTACATAGTCACCTTGACGAAATCACTTTTTTCATCCTTGTAAGCAGCTTTTTAATACCGGCGTCGTACCTTTCTCCCGCCGCTTCACGAAGCCAACTGACGACTGCTTCTTGTACTTCCTCGTCTGACTTAAATTTATGTCCTCCAAGGTGTTTTTGAGAGCGGGAAAAAAGTCGTAGTCGCTGGGGGCAACTTCCAGGCTGTAAGGAGGGTGGTTGATGATATCCCAGCCGAATTCATTGAGTAGGGTAGTCGTTTGATGTGACACATGTGGACGTGCATTGTCATGATGCAAACACACTCCTTTGATGAGAAACCTTGTTGTAACGAGGACCTCCTACACAATATTCTGCACGGAGAAGTAGCCACTCTCTTCATTAAAGCCTTCCTTTATTTCATGAAGGGTAATTCTCCGGTTATTATGCACCATCTCGTCAATTGGAGCCACCGTTGATTCCGGAAAACTCGGCCGCCCCGACCGCTGATCATCGTGGACGTTATCCCGGCCGTCAAAAAACTCCTTGCAACACTTCCGCACCTTTTTGATGTCAATACACTTCTCACCGTACACTTCCACTAAAGTGCGATGAATCTATATCGGAGAAGCAGTCGTCAGTTGGCTTCGCGACGCGGTGGGAGAAGCTGCTTACAAGGATGCAAAAAGTGATAAATGGTAAAGGCGACTATGTAGAAAAATAGCTAAATGCTAAGTTGATAAAAAATTGATTTTTCTCGACCAATCTTTCTCACTTGAACTTGCACTAGTACATCCAATACTCACTTCTCTCTCTCCCTCCAGGTGTTCAACTAAATTCTCTAAATTATCTTCACTCAAAAAAAGCATATCCCTCTTGGAATCTATTACGGGGATTATATACAAGGCTTTTTTACTTCTCTTTCTCAGGAAAGAAATATAACAACTGAGGCAATAGACGATGGTGAGGCCTTTTGCCCTTGTAACTGTTATAATGAAACAAAAAGAAAGAATTATCCATGAATGGTTCCAGAGAAATTAGATAGGGAGATAATATCAAGCAATAAAGGCGGACACAACCTGAAGACTAAGCGTAAATGCAAAGAACTCGCTTATCTCATAACGATGAACTTAATATATTTAGCTTCCTCATAAAGTACCTTTTCATGTAGCCGAAATAGAACGATTTGGAAGACTAATTATCTAAGAGGCCTTGGGAAACCATATTTATTTAAAAAATTCGATGGCGCCGCGAAAACCGAGGGAGCGGAGCGGGGCGTGCGGAGTACGTCGATCCGCGGATAAGGCCTGCCGACTGCGACGTATCACGTACTGAGAACCGCGCTGAGGGGTTAATGAAGATAGTTTTTTCCACTCATACTTATGTGACTGGTTCCACTACAGTCATAGATATGCTTCAGAACACTTATCTGTAGAGATTAAACGGGTTTTAATATATTGGGCTCTGTCAAAAAAAGTTTTTACTGCTTTGAGTGAGAATTCTGCCAATGTTATAGCAGTAATAAGGATATGCGGGTGGTAATGCAATCCTTGTTTCGCTCACTTTCTGAATTTTTGTGGTGTAGCCAGGTGCATAAAAAATAAAGTCCCTGCGAACAACAATCAAAAGTATTGTTGAACATTTCAAAGGAAGTCCCAAAGCAGCAAACAACAGCAGCTACACTTTGTAGCAGTAAACTTGCAAGCAACACAGATGAATCTCCCGCAACTAAAAGTAAAACAGGACATAACAGCAGGGTACAATTCCACCAATATAATGTTTGAACGATTCACTCAGCTGAAGAAGCCAATCCTTTCTACTTCAACAGTACATAATCATTACCTTCAGATACTAGATGAAAAGGGGTGGGCTGTATCGGAAAAGGCAATAGAAATTTAAAAAAAAATTTAAGCTGCCACATTAGATATCAATCGGGAAAATTCCTCCCATGTTTCCAAAATTCCTTTTATTTTGAGGTTTATGATAAAGTACACATCAACATTTTTGAATGAGGAGTTGTCTGAAATAAAGCCTATGGCTGAGAAAATACTGGAGAGGCTTCAGAAGAGATTTAAAGATTTGCTAGTGTTTATCTCTTTTCTCGGCGTCCCGTATGCAGTTTTTCACGCACACGTATGTTACACATTTCAGCGCACCTTTGATTTTTTGGGACTGTCCAACAAATGAGGCAACTATTATGCTGGAGATTATGCTTTGGATTTAACAAAATTGTTGATAATAATTCAGGCGTTAGAGAGAGATGACGCCAATTAAAACTAAATCGGCAGACTATTTTTCATCGGCGTCATCTATGCTAATCATTTTTAAAGAGCAAAGTAAAAATAGGTCTGCTTTAATATTGAACTTCTTTTTTGAGAGACGTACAGGTATACCACAAATTCCTCACAGATGCAAGACTACATAAATTATTCATGGAGACGGGAGAATGATGTTTGTCACGTTCAGAATTTAGGATCTCCACCACTAAGCAAACGAATGTATAGCAAATGAAGTGCTCACACGTATTTTCCAATCTAAATTCCGTGTATTCAGAAAGTTTTGAATCGCGCCTTTTTGCATTGAATGCCATTCCTTAAATGTTTGGTAAATCGAAATGAATCCGGGAATTTCCTTCTCCTTTTTGAGTAAACAGTCTGCCTCAAGCAAATGCGCATATTTAAACTTTGAATGTGAGAAAGGAGATGGAGAGTGAGAAAAACGGGCGAAGAAAGCAGTTAAAAGGGTTCTTTCGGTCTATGGGGAGTTCAAATTGCGAAGGATGTGAAGGGAGTTGGATCGCGAGGTTATGGGAACTACGGTTCAATGAAACCACGATGGATGTTTTCTTATGTGGTTGGAAATTGTATGAGGAAAAGAACCATGAACTCTTGAGCCAAACTTTGTGGGTTTGGTTGAACTTATAGGTTACCGCGCGATCAAACCTGAGCGGTGAGAGGGATTAAGGGAGGAGAATGGGGGGTTAACACCATTCGAGTGAAAGAGTGATGGTAACACGGGAACAGGTTAAATGATGATAGTACGTATTTTTACGGACTCTTTGAAAAGGATACCCAGCTGAAATGTTGAGGCCCAAATTTTCTTTTCAAGGAACACTTACTTCACGAGTAATGCATAGCATTCGGAGTTTCCGAATTGGCCGGCTCATATTTTCAGACGAAAGCATAATTTTCGTAACCATTGAAGTAAGGCGTAAGTGTATTTACGATTTCTTAAATCAACGAAAAATAAAAATTTCAATAATGGAAGAATATGACATCAATGAGTGAATTTCACATTCGAAAAGCTCTTTTTTTTAATAACCTGCGAGTGAATGACAGTTATCTTTCATACAAATATTATTGCTAGCCCTCTGCTTAAAAGCGGTGTTTAGTCTGTGTCCATCCAAAATATAACTTACACTACAGTATACATTAAAGATCTACCGTTTAAAATATATAGAAGATTTTGGATAAAGACATAGACTAATCACTGCTACATTTCTAAACATCATTTGAAAATATACATACGTGACACCCCATATTGGGCGCAAATAAGAGAAAGTGAAATCTATATTCGGCATACACCACCCTTAGAAATAAATACCTCTTTTGGTTGCAATTCCATAATTTTTACACGACATTATTTGCACATCACAGTTATATGACATAGTTTAAAGATTTGATGGTAAAAACTATATTCTATTTGTTAGCCTTTGACTCTTTGACTGTGTGTGACCATCTACATTTACATAATACTCCGCAGGCCGCCGCAAGGGTGTGCGGCGGGGAGTGTTACGTCACCGCCCGTAAAAGAGGATAAAACTACATGCAAAACCAACAAATTCATGCAAATATACACTCACAGAGGCGTATATATTCATGCAAGAACCTTTTTAACTTTCATTGTTCACGTCCGTGGCTTTGCCCTCTCCATAAAGAAAAACTTCAAAGAGACTCTCAAGCCCGTACCAAGAGTCGCCTATCTAAGGTTGCCTTCGCACTCTTTTCCAGTTATCTTCGTGCTAAGGCACACAGATCTTCATTCATTTCGCACCAAAAGTGGGAAGAAACCCCTTCTCATTCGAATATTTCCTTTGTTTGAGCTGAAAAAACTAAGGAAATTCTGGGCCAACTTTTGTTTACCTTTACTTTCTTCGTGTCCCTTCAGAACGACTCTCGAACTGAAATCCTTACTTGGTTCTCACCTGTTCCAAAATAAAGGCTCGCTTCGTAGGAATGACTCTCGGTACGGGTGTCAGGCTACTCTGGAAAGCGCAAACTTCCTAGACCAGTTTATTTTTCATCGTGGAATGGAGAGAGTATACACGAGCGTAATGTTAACCCATTCGATTTCGTCGACTCGTAAGCCTCTTTCCACCCCCGTCTCTTCATGTTCTTGCGGTACCTCTCTCTCTAACTTTCTGATAACACCAACAGTGAACCTCTAGACCTGTTTTCTCGAAACGACTTTCATTTGATTCGCGAACTCACAATTCTGTGAGCTCTTGCCGGGAAAAGACATGCTCATGCGGCCAGCGAGGACGATATCATGATCTAGTCATCGAAGAAAATGTTTCCAGATAGCAAGTATCATTCATTCATTTCATGTGAATTACTGAGAACGCTTAGACTGGCGTACTTTATACTTAACAGACCTAATATAAGCATAACTGCTTATGACCTGCTGTTACCGCTTATATCTACCCAAGGGTAGCCCTCTTGCACTGCTCGTTTTTTGTGCGATTGTCTCCCAAAGATATGAGCTTATTTGGCTCGTACTCAGGTGATTTGGCTCTGTCTCCCGGCATTTTCCATGTGCACATTCTGCTTCGATGTGGCACGATGATTGTGTCCGCCATTTACGTATCATTTTTATTCCAGTAATCTACTCCCACAGTGAAAGAATTAAACTCGAACTTCAGGAAAGATTTTTTTCAAAACGCATAGTGACATGGAAGGCTGCGGAACAGTTGAAATACGCGTATTTGTTTTAAACACCTTCGTAAATACGCACTAAGATTCTGCAACGTTAACCTCCTTCCCAAAATTAGAACCAAGGGTGCGTGTCTGTGCGTTTTGCCTGCGTCAGTTATTGTGCGTATATGTACTCCTAGAAGTCCCTGGCGTCAGGAATAAATATTCCCCTAAAACCACGTCGAGGTTACGAATACATCTCTTGAGTTAACGAGTGAGAGGTGTGTTGATCCCTGGCACAGAATTAATTCCTCTCTCAACAGCAGTGCGAATGTGGCCTGAATTTTCTACCTCGAGCGTGTCTCCGCTAGCCCCGAGAGGGAATAACTTTCAATTGAAGGTCGGGAGGCCTTAATTGTCCCTGGGAAGGAGTTTATCCTCCTGTAAACAATTAGGTATAGGTCGCTTGAGAATGCGTTTGACACGCGTGCTGATCTCTAGCAACGGTTAATTCCCCGTGAATCACCTCACAGTTTGTGCATGAGAAGTTGTGCGTGAATCAGTTTTCTATGCATTTATTTTTTACGGAGGGGTCCCTGGTGTGCGACGGAACTCAACATAAATCGCGTTGTTAGGTCCTAGTTATAGTTATAATTTCATTTCGCTCAGTGGTTTACATTTGTATGTTTTTGTACCCTACAAGCCACCGCTAGGGTTTGTGGTAAGTGGTGAATACACACCAGACTAATTTATATTATTTTTACATTATTACGGCCTTTAAGAGCCGCATTTATCTTATATACTTATGTAGCAGGGCTTTCATTGAAAATGTATGAAGTTACAATAGATGTGTGATTTATCATAGTTACATGAAAAACTATAGATTCCCCTCATTTACGAAGAAAACACGTAAGATTTGGGAAGCCACAATGCGCTAGATTTTGTTTCTGACACGTCGAAAATTATAGGAATAATTACTAAATAAACGTTATGCATTAGAAATTAGATCAGATAAATAAAATAATACCATTAGACTCCACCAGCAACTCATACTATTAAATACAATGTCTTCCCTCTTACACTGCATTCGCCACATAACGTTGTTATGTACCCCAGCCACTGTGGCCTGCCTTTTTTATCCTGAACAATCGCTATTACCAGCAATTAAATGATAAAAGCTGATGCGCTATTATCTTTACTACTCGTCCTAGCGGCGGCTCTCAGGTGATGGCGTAGTTTTATACTAGAATTGGTTTAAGTTGCAAGAAAAGTCATCTGTCATTAGTTATTTTCATTGAAAATAATAGTAGGCACTTGTTTGGCAGTTAATAATGTCAGTCAAACTCAATCCAGAAAGTAATTTTTTCAGTAGAGATAACAAATAAAGTCCACTCGTATTCTTATTTTGAACTTTCTTACTATTATATCTGGTTGCCATCGATGATATTGGTGCCAACAATATGCTTGTGCCTATTTAGAATTTCCCAAAAGTCGCACCCGTTGAAATTTTCGAAATTTCTTGTCAAATTTTAAGGTTCAACCAGTAAACGTTTCAACAAACTCATGGTTTTTTTTAAAGGTTATCTACCGGTAAAGGTAGGTTTTTGGATGGGCAAAACTACCAAACAAACATTTAATTACTCCTAACAAAAAACAAAATTCATCATTCTACTCTATATCAGGTCCCTCTTCATCTCTGAGTACTTTCTTCCTCCCTTCATCCCGTCCAACATCCCTATCCTGTTCCTTCCCTTTCCTCTTTTGCCCAACATTCTACCCTCTATCACAGTCTTCAACATCCCACTGCCGGTCAACACCCCCTTCATCCACTTTTTCCGCCTCCATAGGATTTCTCCCAACAAACCCCTCTCTTCGCTCACCATACCAAGTACTTCCTCATTTGTTATCT
The DNA here is from genome assembly GCF_022747635.1 of Hetaerina americana. Taxonomy (NCBI): domain Eukaryota; kingdom Metazoa; phylum Arthropoda; class Insecta; order Odonata; family Calopterygidae; genus Hetaerina; species Hetaerina americana. The sequence goes on along the minus strand of NW_027287095.1, from coordinate 27,577,506 downwards.
TCTCTGTCCATTTCACCTTCTCCATTCTTCTCCACACCCACATTTCAAAAGCCTCCAATCTACGTCTATCCTCCTGCTTCAATGACCACGTTTCCGCACCGTACATAGCTACGCTCCATATCAAAGTTTTTACGAGTCTTTTCTTAATATCCTTACTCAACGTCCCTGTCATCAACTCCCTCCTCCTTGTGAAAGCCTCTTTGCCTAGCTCAATTCTTCTCCTTAAGTCGCTACTACATTGACCGTGTTGGTCCAAAACACTTCCCAGATACGTAAACTGTTCTACCTGCCCTAGTTTTTGCCCTCTTATTTTAATGTTTAGCTTAGCCTTTTTCTTTCTAGAGAATCGCATAACCTTTGTTTTATTAATATTGATTTTCATCCCATACCTGTCGCACTGAATTTCCAATTCACTCAGCAATGCTTGCAACCCCTTGGCTGTCTGCCAAACTAAAGCTTGGTCATCAGCAAACCTAACTGATTTTACGGATTCCCCGCCCACTTTCATTCCCACCTACAGTTCTTCAAGGAAAATAAAATTCTTTTAAATTTAATAGCTTTACTCTATTAATGTGATAAGTGAGTCATTCAGTAGAGTTGTTGGCAAAAATGTGCGAGGAATTATGTTTCTGTTGTCAAGGTCTGTGAAGTTTTTAAATATTTACAAGACATTAATTCGCCTCCCCGACATTCGACCACTGGTGGTGGCAATGTGGCGACGCAGAGACGGAACCGACTGCCTCGCCTCAGCTATAACATAGGTAAGTAGTCTGCCGCTGTAGTGGATTATCTCTTGTCATTTTTTCCAAGTGCTAGATATTTGAATTTATCGTGTTTGTTCGGGGGCCTGATCCGAATTGTCAGAGATTTTCTCTTTCGGTTTTGAGTATTCCAGCATAATTGTCTGTTTTTCTTCCCATTTCGCTTATTTGTACCATAAACCAGAATATTTAAGGCACACCTACACAATGTTGACTCGAGGCAATTCCAAACGCGAAATGAACATGTCGATCTTTTATTCGGATAACCCATTAATCTCTTTTTAGGGACGTGGTTTTGGAAGTCGCTTTCGAAGAATAATGTGAGGTGTTAGTTTTTAAGCTAATTGAGAAAAATATTGCTCGTGGAATTAACGCAAAGTATTTTTACTGAAATAAGTATTTTACGACGTATAAGTCAATATCACGAATTGCAGGTAGAAATGAAACGAATTCATAAGACGATCATTTGTCCAATCACGGTTAGCTTTCTTCCACGTTGAGATCCGTCTAAACAATTGATATGAGGAACCCGAAAATTATCTGAATTTTTCCAAGCTGTAGCAGTCCATTGAAATGGGCTTAGGTGGCCATAATAAAATTACGGATTCCCATATTTAAAAAAGTCAATAACCGCTCATCAAGAGCATCTATACCATTGTGCACAATAGTAACTCTTGATTATATATCTATCGAGTACTTCTCTAATAAATTCAAACTCAGCGTGATGAGCACATTAATAGGCATATTATGACGTATGTAGTGGCTTTGAAAGTCACTTTAATTTAATATCCCCTCCACTTAATTGTTCCCGGCTCAACTTTGTGGAAATTCACGTTAATTAAATGAAGAATACAATGTATCTTTTATAGTACGTGAATAAAGGACAGTGGAAAGATACATTGTATTCTTCATTCAATCCCCTCCACTGTTGCGCCAACCACAGTACAGTTTAAATGATTATCTAATAATTATTTAAAAATTATTAAATAATAATCTAAAATAATTCCGGTATCTCCTTGAAAACTCTCTTAAGCTACCTGTATTAAGAACTCAAAACTTTTCTTTTACATTCACGAACGTTAGTGAAGAAGTTAGAATGGAGAGAGAAACCTTCCTAACTTGTGTTAAGCTGGATTTATTGCCAAATTAGACGTTGGATTGGGTGCAGCGTAGAGGAACTATATTTTTAAAACGTTGATATGACAAACCGTAATGTAGCAAAATTATTAGAGGAGCTAGGTTGGGAATCACTCACGGAGCGAAGGTTAAATTACTGATGCAATACCTTACATTATGGGAAGGATGTCTCTTTAGCAATGATATTGAAAATGTATTATTAGCGCCATCGTACTACGGTAGGAGAGATCACGTACAGATCAATACATTTTACTGCATTTATTATTCGTGTTAATACCACATAAAGGGTATATATTTTTATTTTTGAGTGATTCCCTTTGATGATTTTTCGATCGGTGACCAATAATATTCCATCCAGTTGAACGTGCGAACAATTTTACCATGTAACTTAACTACCCGCGTGGCTGTAAAAGTATTGGTGATATATCGTTCACAGATGAACAGCCAGTTAACAGAGCAAGGCTCCTCGAGCGATGAGCCTAGAGCAAGGCTTAATATTTCATCCGGTCGATTACAAATCTATATTTCTTTAGGCATAATTGTCAAGTTAGAGTCAAGTATTTTGGGGTCCACCAAAGTAATTAAGTATAAAGACAACTCAATGACCCACCCAGTATCATTAGCTATTTTCAGGTTCATTACTGTGAAGCAATACATCATTGAACGATGTTTCCACATCTCAGGAGCGAAACACAGGTTATAAGTTTAGGCAGGCAGAAGGGACCCGTTTAGAAAAATACGCAATGGGGATTGCCTAAAGTTCGGGGAATTAGCTTGAGTCAATCATTTAAAAAAGTAACAATAGAGTTAACACTTGCTGTCTTATGGGCCTTATTCAACTCATAACATCGGAACTGAATGCCGAAAGAGATTACGTATCTTATTTGCTGTCAATCACTCAGGAATGCATTACCCCTCTACTTCCAAACTGCAAAAACTGGCCATTGAAAATTCTTCCCCAAGAGCGAAATTTAATACCCTTTCGCTCAGTGTTGTACCCATCACTCAGAAAACTCATAACATCATAGACATTGCTTCATATAGCTGAAAATAACTTGTGAACTATTATAGTATCATCATTGAAATGTTCAAGATTGCTGCTATAGAAGTATCTTACTTCAAAGCCCTTATCTTAAATTCCCCACTTCTATTTTAATTTCTTGACAATGATTTCTTATATGGTCCATAATTTATTTGATTGCCATTATGATAAAAGGCTAAAAAAGTAAATTTTCACATTTGAAATAGTAAAGTGTCCTTATAGTGACTAAATTTAATAATATTTCCTAAAGCTGTAAATGGTGTTTTCAATTTTTTATACCACGGTAAAAGTTAAAAAGGAGGGTAAAATTGAGATTGGTGTGGTGGTTTACGGGAAAGTTAATCTCACCAGTGATCAGACAAACATTCAAAAGAGTAAGATGTTCTCATTTATGCAGGAGCAGGTTATTTCCTGAGTAGGTTTTCTAGAAAATTAATTCTAATGCCAGGGGAACTTACAAATACACCCACAGTCACACTGGTTAGCCTAAAGCGGTTTACGAGGAAGTTTTTCCCTCACCAGGGAATGGCTCTGGGCTACCTTAACCACTTACATGTTAACTACAAAGAGATCAAATAGGTTTGCGAAGAAATTAATCCGAATGCCAAGGACCCACTTTGGGGGAATAATACACACACACACACACACTCATTGTCGAAGTCCTTCAACCTTTTGTTGCAGTGATATTTCCCCTTCAGAGGGTGAAGAATGTGAAAATATGGAAGTTAAATAAAAATTAAAAGTAAGTTATTTTTTATCTCATTCCTCAATCTCTAATACTTTACTTCAGTTCAGTGAAAGTAAAAGAGAAATGAATTATCTATTATGTTGCAATGCTGCAAATGGCCAAGACTGTGGGGATCTTAAAGTCAGGCAGAAGAAAATATGAATAGTTGAATATCCATGCTTGAAATGCATTTATGATGGTGTAATTGATAGAAACTACATAATAAGATAGTGGTTTATATCTTTTATCTCATTATAAAACAGAAATCAGTTACCCATTAAAACTGTTAGTCTGATACTTAACCAAAACAAGCAAATTTCATCTAACTTAAACATTGGCCATCATGTAAAGAGGATTAAAAAAATACAAAAGTGATATTAATGATTTTAAAAGTTTACACATCACTACTCATTTATTTATGAGTAATTTTACCTGCATTTCATTCAAGTTTTCAACTGTGGCATGCTTCCATGTACACTTAATGTCATAATGTCATAATATGTGATGCATTTATTTAGGGACATATCATAGAAATCTGTGTACATAACCATGTGATACTTATTTGAATGTTTGAGTTAATTTAAACTGGCATTTTCTGATATTGCACAAAAAAGTTGTTGAATCATGTCACTTCATTTGAAAATTTATTCCTTTTCTTGATTTTTCTGTTTAGACCATGCGGGCTCGAGGAAATGCTGAAGTGCGCTGGTTGATATTCCTGTGGACGTGGCAATCTACACAAATGGATTAATGCAAAATTTGGTATCAACTATTCTTTCCAAACAATGAATGCCAATGGAAACTTAAACCTTCATTATTTCCTTTCTGTAAATCCCTAACTAATGTAATTTTGCTTGAGTAATACTGTGCACAGTGTTAAAGTTAGCATATAATATGTAGTTTTAACAAACTTGTATGTTAATGTTCTATAAATAAATAAAGAATTCAGTACACATTAAAAAATACATTGTTTTATGGGGTTATCAAAGAGAAACTAGATAAAATAACATGGGAATGTTAAATTATCATGTTTATTAATATCTACAGTGCATTAATGTGTGTATGTATGCATTCTTTCTGATTCGCCCAGAAATCATATTGGTTCATGTAATAGGATAAAATCAGCATCTAGTGATTCCTTATAAAAAGCCTAGTGCAATGCATCAAGATATACCAGGTACTTAGTAAAATCTACCTGCCTGATCTAAATCAAGAGTGCACAATCCAAATTGGCTAACTACAGAATTAGCATAATCAGTTTGCTTTTAATGATAATACTCTCCTGCTCTCACAGTCAGTAAATTGTGATTAAAAAAATATTTTACAAAAGAAATATAAATAAGCTATTATACTTAACAAATGTTACATTAGCTTCTTTGATGCTGGTCGAGGGGGATGAATGAGGAAGGGAAGAAATACAAATCAACCTAGTAAAATGCATGTGTTATATTTTTAATTAACCAAAACTAAAATTAAAATTAAGAAATTGAAATATTTGAATTAACTGGGGGGGGGGGGATTAGCTGGGGGAAAATGTTATGTCACGCATGAAATTAAATTATCTTGAAACTTTAAATCTGTAAAAAAACTATCATTAATGTGCCTGGTTGAGGTATCTGGCAGGATACCTGTGCAAGCAACAGTAAAAATTGTATCAATGAGAACTGCCAACATATATAAGAAGTGATTCAATTAATATCACAGACAGAACAGCTAATCACCAACATTCCTTCACCATTTAATTAGAGTTTTCCCTACTGCTTCCCTGGTGCTCCGGCTTTCTACCTTACCTCCAAAATGCAACCCCTCACTGAACACATCCAAACAATTCCTGCACCCTCAACTCCGTCCTAACCACTCTTTCCTTCCTATCAGAGAGTAACATTTATAAAGATGGTTACCTTAAAGAGTCAGTACCTGACAATGATGTTAAACCTCAAAACCAAGGTTGTGTTTAAGTAAAATACTGTGGAATCAAATATTTATAGTTTTTCGTAATAAAACTTCAAAGCAAGCAAAATTCAAAACTCTTGGGCTATGTGTAAGAACATTAAACTTTTCTTTGATCACAAGCATTTTACAAAAAAATGACATAATACAACTGCAATATACACATTCCCCCCCCTGGACTACAACCTTGACATGGTGGAAGGGCTTGTGCTTTCTGATGATCCCTAGAACAGCGCTGGCAGGAGCAATGATATTTACTCCTGGTAGGTTCACCCATGCCAGATAGGTTGAAAGTTGGGAACCAGACAAAAGACAGTCCATGCAGCATCTATTCTTCAATGAGGCAACTGCAAAGGCATCTGGACCCAGTGGGGTGGCCATTGAGTGATGGTAATAGTTTTCAGGGGAGACGAATGATGGCTGAGGTCATTAGTGCCATTAGGGATAGTCAGAATATGATGAAAGATGGAGAGAAATCTGGCATTGGCCTTCTCTTGACAAAAGGCATCATGGGGTCTGCAGCTTAACATCCCATCCAACCGACAGTGTATTAGATTATAGATTTTGAAAAGTCATTTGATTGATTGAATTGGGAAAACCTATGAGTATATAGCAGAAAATGTGAATAGATTGGAAGAACAGGAGGCTAATCCGCGACCTATACTCAGACAGCTAAGGTGCAAGTGAGGGATGGAGATTCCAGATGGGCAGTGTAAGGAATAGGTGTAAGGCAGGGTTATCCAGTAACACCAGTGCTGTTCAATGTCTATGTGGAGATAATGATTAAAGAGGCATGGAAAAAATTGGAGATAGGAATGAAAGCAGCAGGGAATGCATAAAATCAGTTAGGTTTGCATTTGACCAAGCTCTAGTTTGTCAGTCAGCCAAGAGGTTGCAAGCATTGCTGAGTGAAATGGAAATTCAGTGTGATAGATAAGGGATGAAAATCAGTATTAAAAGACAAAGATCATGTGATTTGCCAAAAAGAGGAAGGCTAAGGTTATCAATAAAATAGGAGGGCAAAAACTAGTGCACCTGAATCAGTTTACATATCTTGGAAGTGCTTTGGACAAGAACGGTCAAAGTAGTAGGGTAAGGAGATGAATTGCACTGGGCAAGGAGGTTTTCATAAGGAGACGGGAATCGATGACAAGGATGTTGAATAAGAATATCAAGTAAAGGCTCGGCAAAACTTGGATATGGACCATAGTAATGTATGGCGTGGAAACATGGTCACTGAAGCAGGAGGATAGACATAGATTGGAGGCTTTTAAAATGTGGATGTGGACAAGGATGGAGAAGGTGAAATGGACCAAAAGGAAAACAAATGAGGAAGAAGCTGAGCAAGGAAAGGGGTTTGTTGGGAGAAATCCTATGGAGACAGAGAAAATGGATGCAGAGCATATTGATTAGCAGTTGAATGTTGAAGACTAATAAAAGGGAGAATGTTAGGCTAACCAGGAAGGGGAAGAAATAGGATAGGTATGTTGGATGGGATGAAGGGAGGAAGGAAGTATAAGTAGATGATAAGGGACTTGTTGTAGAGATGAATGTTGGGTTGTGTTCATAAGGAGAAAATAGAAGTATTATTTGGCAGTTGCGTTCAATCAAAATTTATCTGAACTGGTAGATTACCTGATAATAAATAAAATGCATTTCATTTCACCTAATAGTGCCTATGCTATGAATTGCTTTGGGCACAAGAAACTAACTAGAAAGTAATAATCCAGAAGGATCGTGATGAAATTAATAAAGAATCTGCCCATCATGAAAATTTGTTTTTTTTATTTTATTTATTTATTATTTTGTTGTTTCAAAATAATAATCCTTTCATGTGATTCTGAATAGCAATACCTCTCTTATTTTGCCAATTTGGTTACCTATGTTGGAAAAATTATTTCTCCTATTTACAGGTTTCTATATCTTCATGAGCAACCCAAGGAAGTGAGAATCCTTCAGGCACTAAATGTTAACACAGCTATGGATACTATTTTAAATGCCAAAGTGATCAGATAGTACTAGCTTTGTGGGCAAGAGCTTTCATAAATATAAAATTCTAATTAGGATTTCTGTTATTCATTCCCTTCTAGGAAGGATATACTTGTACAAATAGGAAGTATCCAACATAGATACTGTCTGATTCAAATAATATATGTTCAAAAAATCCCATTGTACATCTTAAAATTCATATGGACTATACTGATTTAAAATAAAGCATCAACCTGTGATGGACCTCCAGAACATGGAGCTGGTCATTTTAATTGTATTTTAAGTGAACATAATTTATCATTGTCATTTCATCATGTTAATTATATTTTCATGGTCAAATTGAATCATGTAGACTTCCAGATGACCAAGCAATAGTTAGCTAGACAGCTAATTATTGCTGAGTGCATTGAAATATTTATGCACAAAAGTATGGGATGATGATCAATCACGAGCAAATTAAGGTAATGAAATTCTCAAAAAGAAAAAAGGGTGAATTAAACGCTGAAGTAGGAGAGGATACACAATAGAAAGTGGAACAACTCACATGCTGGGGCAGAATTATGGAGGAAAATAGAAACAGTAAAAATGGTGGTGCTAGGAGAAGAATTGCATAGAAAAGAGAAATTGTAGCAAAGAGGAGGAGTTGATGATGAATACAGTAATTAAAAGGTAGATGGAAATATTAATAATTGATATGAAGCGTAGCAAAAATGTAAAATCTTCCCTAGAATACCCTAACCCCATCTCATAGCAAAGTTGAGCCTATGCTGTTTTCTTTTTAAGAATTTAATTGATGTAAGAGTGTTTGTTGAATAAGACTGCATGAAACTTCTACAATTAGTATTTGATTACATAATGAATCTTTTAAATTTGAATAATTGTAATTGCTTACATTCAAATATTGGCTTGATAAAAATAGTCAAATTCCCCATTTGCTTATTTAGAGGTAATAATGACTTCAGTTGAATTATTGGTTTAAAAGATTTCTGAAATGAGTATTTATGACAGTAATTATCATATGGTTAACTGATGACTACTATTAATTATTATTTTAGCTATATTTTTTACTTTTTCAATATCTTACCTGCAACAAGGAGCTTCTGTGTACAAAGGAGCCACGTTGCAAACGATTCTTTGTCAAGGCCAGCTCTCTTGACAGCCATTTAATTGATTTCATCACAAACCTAATCCACTCTTGAGCATTTTTCTCATGTGGCAATTTTCTTGTCAGCTCATCAGAAGCATTCACCATTGCACTCTCAGCATTTTCAAGTGACCCCGCCATTGCCTCTACTCTTGCAGTCAAGAGAAAAGCATTGACTAACCATACAGAAGCTCCTTCTTGATTGCCTGAGGAAATAAAATATTGCTAAATATCATCAGGGATGTAAGCTGTCAAAACTTCTTTTAAAATTGGAATGAGTGAAATATAGACTGCTGAAATAAATTATTTATAGCTCAAATTTATAATATCAGAAATCATCTATTAAAATTGAATTGAGATGTTCATTTCAGCATGCTCAAGGTGAAATTTAATATAAGTAATATACATGCATTTTTGAACCAAAGTCATCCTCTTCCATGTTATGCTTGTTATTCACTACATGTTTAAAATATACATATCGCATTATTTTTCATTTTGATTACAAGTAAATTAAAATTATGAAAGGAGAATATTTTCATAGTTGTTTATAGCTCATCTGTATTTTTTTCATATTTCTGTCATTTTTTCCAATACAAGTTACTTTTGGAAATAATTAGAGCCTTGTTAATGATAAAAAAGTAAATATTTCGAATGAAAAAATAAACTATACAGGAACTTTCTTGATAATTATGGTTTGTCTGAGAAGTGGAAAAGAGTGCATATAACACTTCTTGGTCTCTCAACTAAACTCAAGATTTTTCCAAGATTAAAGGATTCCCGAATATTGCCTTTCGTTATTTTATCAGGGAAAGTTTTAACAGATGAAAAATATCAATCTGATTTCTGAAAAGGCTGTAACACTGAGCAGCAATGGATCTGATGGTGGAAGGAGGGAGGAGAATGAGCGTAAAATTGGGAATTAGCCTTAGGTTTCAAAATGGTGTTTTGACTGATTATATATTTATTGGAGAACTTGACCAAGTGGACATATTATGATTTGATGGATGAAGACAAATTACATTTATATCTGTTAAGTACATTTATTCTCATTGAGTTCAGTGCCACAGCTACCGCAAAAGAGATTTTCTGGCCAATTGTTCATTCATTCATTAAACACTTATTTACAACCACAATATTTCTCTAGTTGGAGGGAGGGAATATTGGGTGCCACCTTGACAGACTGTCAATAATTGCTCCTTCTGACTCCAATAAGGAAGCTCTTTCAATAATGTTAAAACAATGATAATGCAGTGGCATTAATAATTTCTATTGCTTGCTCATATATCATCCACTTCACAATTCTGGGTGTGACACTTCAAAGTTCATGTAACTTGTTTGTTTCATACACTCAATTTGTATACATTCTTAGAAGTAGCTTATTTAGCAGATAATAAATATATTAACTAATGAATTAATTTATTTTATAAATAATCTTATCTCTTTTCATTTCATATGTGTAATTATTGAAATAAAACCTACATCATTTCACCAGATATGTGATTTTCCAGAAAGAGAAAGGTTAAGGTTAACATTGAAATAGGAGGGCAAAAACTAGAGCAGCTGCAGCAGTTTACATATATCAGAGGTGTTTTGGATCAAAATAGTCAAAGTAGTGGGGATGTAGGGAGGAATTGCACTAGGCAAAGAGGCTTTCACAAGGAGGCGGAAGTTGATGACTAGGTGGTTGAGTCAGGATGTTAAGAAAAAACTTCTCAAAACTTTGACATGGGGCATAGTTATGCATAGTTGGGAAACGTGGTCGCTGAAGCAGGATGATAGAAGTAGATTGGAGGCTTTTGAAATGTGGGTGTGGAGAAGAATGGATAAGGTGAAATGGACTGAAAGGGAAACAAATTAGGAAGTACTAGGTATGGAGAGTGAGAAGAGGGTTGTATTGGGAGGAATCATATGGAGGAGGAAAAAATGGATGAAAGGTGTATTGATCGGCAGTGGGATGTTGGAGGCTGTAATAGAGAGGAGAATATGAGGCAAATGAGGAAAGGGCTGGAATAGGATAGGTATGTTGGATGGGATCAAGGGAGGAAGGAGGTACACAGAGATGAAGAGGGACTTGTTTTAGAGTAGGATGAGGAGTTGCATTTTGTTAGGAGATATTTATTTGGTGGTTTTGTTCATCTAAAACCTGAACCAGTAGATTAAAAAAATCATTATAATGTGAGTTTAAAAAAATTTCGTATTTTTTCCTATCTTTTCTCAACACAAACCTGCATGCTTTTGCACTAAGCTGCATGATCTTTCAATTAATATCCAAAATATTTAACACTGTCAATTGAAAATCAAGTATGTATCATTATATTCACTTCATGAAATTCCATTTTCTTCTGTTCCTGCAGTATTTCTTAACTTGGGAGGGGTATTTTACGTGTTGTAATTAAAACCATGTAGAGAGAGAGCTATCAGATACCAGTGATTGGGTGACTACTTGCTCTTGGGAGTGTTAAAATTCACTTTTATAACAACAACATATAAAAAAAGCTGTATCCATTGCAATGAAAAGAAAATGCCACCAGGGATAAACCTCTACAATTCTCTTAACTATGCTACTGCTATGCTACTACTAGCTATGCTACTAAGGGCCCTTTTACTTACCCTTACGTGAGCCTCCCCACTCATCTTCTTCATCTTCAATAGCTGCAGAATCTTGGGCAAGTGCTCTTCTGGCTGCAGCCACTGCACGCCTTGACCACCTCCTTGCCAACTCAATGTGCCCAGTTTCTAGCCTGCAACGGCCCATTTCATAGAATAGCCATGCATTCTCTAGCTCACCTCCACAGCTTGGACTTTGGAATAGGACTTGAGGACCAGAGTGCTCATATATATCACATGGATTAGAAGCACTTTCATCCAGAGGGGCCCTGGTTTAAATGGAAATGAATCTTTAATAATCCATTCTCCTTTTGTAAAATGCTAAGTTATAATTAGATAATGAACACACCTTAGGATGTGTGTGACCACACGGATAAATATGCAACTGTTTTAATTATTGTTCATTATAAATGTTGTCATTCATAATTAATTGAAATGATCTATTATAAGGAGCAGTATGTATCTATGGTGTAAGTATTGGTGTGGCAGTAAATGCCTATGAGGTAATCCAAATAATTTTTTAAATATTTGGACATGAATTTTTAGCAGAAACAACCAGTAAATAAAAGATGAATTAAATGCTGATTGACATTATATTTTCTTGAAAAGATGTATGCACCTCTTCTGATGTTCATTCATCTACATCAATTCATCATTTATACTGAAGTTTTTCACAAAAATAAAGTCCTTTAACTACAATATAGATCTGAATATGTCACATCAGTGCCAGGAGAAATTTTAAGGATTCAATGGCATATTTAGATTATCATTCAGGCGAGTGCCAAAACACACATTATTAAGCTACATTGTGAAGTATTCTCATGCAGTTGTGGGTTGGAACCTGGTAGACCAGCCATGTGACTGGTCAGAGGGAGGCGCAGAAGGCAAAAAAGTTTGTAAATTATTTTATAAAGTTTTTAATACTAGCTTATTTTGCTTTGTGATATGCTGCAAAAGCTTGCTTTATTGCCATTGTTTCACACACAAATTCTTCTACTTACCTGTATTTTTTACATTTTTATTAGATATAAAAATGGAATATAGTGGTGTATCTTCCGGGTTTGAATCCTGGGAATGCCTCTGGGAATCCTCAGTTTCACCTAAACTGTGAGAGTTTTTGGGTACCAGAACTTCCAGGGAAACTCTATGTGGTACGGGGAAAGGAATTATACCCTGTGACTTTTACTAACTGTTCTACATCTACATAATATCCCGCAAGCCGCCGCAAGAGCGTGTGGCGGGGGGTGTTAGGTCACCAACCGTACAAAGGAACAATACATGCAAAACAACAACATGGAAAATTACACCCACAGCAGCGCACACACTCATGCAAAAATCCCTTCATCCAACTCTCATGAAAACACATATACCGCAAACGGACAAAAAACTGCACCCCAGGATGTAGCACGAAAGCCATCCAACAACACGCAAGCCAGGACACAACAAGCAAGAATGTGAAACACCACTACCACATGAACATGCACCACAAAACACTCTACCCCCCGAGGAGACTGTAAAAGGTAGGGAATGCGACTCAACATTGCAGGTAGCAGGAATTAACTGTTGGGCTTAGTACTAGGTGAACTATATCCTCACCTATCAAACTGACATATGGGTGGATAACTCATGTTACCCATCCCATGCTCGTGTGAAATTAGAAATATAAGATGCTTGGATGTAAAGCCAAGAAGTTTTCAAAGAACTAAATACTTTCAGTTTCCTTAGAATAAAAACTTACCCAACAGGAAACCAAAGTAATGCATACCATCAAGATTACAGACCTACCCATTCGTTCAATTCATCAAAAGTTAAGACAAAAAATTCATCGCTAACATACTTTAATGTATAACAAGAGCATATAAGCAAGAAGCTTAATCATTGATGTCACAGATTTTAATCCTTAGTTCATCTCTGCTACACTAAAAGATGGACTTTTAAAAAGATGATAGTGAGACAAAGCTTTTACAAGAACTGATAAAGTCTTAGAATTTAAAAACATGGCAATGTTTAGGAGTGTGATGACTTCACAACTAGCTTTTAATAAACCTTAAAAATCTACAAATTGAATTCACCGCCAACACATACTTTTTTAACAAAAGATAGATACACAGTCATATGACCACAGATGGAATCACAGTTTGTGGTATGGTGCTGCTCTCTGTTGATCTGTCTAATATTTTCGATAGCGCCCTATTTGAAATGGGGAGAACAATCCTCCAGGGAATTACCACATTTATTTCCAAAATTTTCCAATTATAATTACTATTCTGACACCATTAAAAAATAAGTTGATTTAAAAAATGATTTTTTTCTTTTCAGTACATTCTTTGAATAATCTTTTTCTACCTTAAATTAGTTGTTACATTTTATGCACCAGCAATAATATGTATTTATCGCAATTGTCCCATAGGTTGAAAATAATGAGGATTGCTTTCCCTGGTCAATAACAAAAGAATACATCAGGTACTATAACTTGAGATTAATGAAACAACTTTCAGCAGCCTCACATACAAGTGTAAAACTTATACTAGTGGTGGAAACAAAAATCCCATGAACTTTATCAACGATCAACAGATTTGTCATTATTTCCAATTCTAGATAATACAATAATTTCGAAGAAAATATAAAAAATTTTTTCTCTTAGCTTGGTTTGGGAAGACAAGCATGTTTCCACTTGTGTTTGTGAGAAAAAAAATATTTTATGTATAATCTATTGGGGTGGGATTTTTGGTCTCCAAAAGGTCTAGGGAAGATAAAGTTTCTGCTTTGTTTCTCAAGTGTAACTCAGACCTAGTTGAAGAATTTACTTAGAAGGCAATTCAAGAAGATATTTAATTATGTATTGTCAAAATTCAAGGAATGATTATTGAATTAAGCATTTACTGACATTTTATCATACTTATTTTCTCCATGTAACATCTGGTCTTGCATTTTCAACCACCATTAAATATAATGTTAACATTTACTATCAAGGCTACCTCATAATAATTTTCCTGGTGGCTTTGCAAAAAAACAGTTAAGGGATTGACATTACCATAGGTTATATTAACTATCAACTGTTGGACATGTGCATATCATAATTATCATGATTTTCCTTACACATTAAAGAAAATCAACATTTACATCTGCCGAACGTTTGAAATAAAAATTGGTTACTTTCTTCCACTTTATGCTATACCACATAATCTCTGGCTGTCCCTCAGTAACACTTTGTTGGACCCCCCTATCCCTTTGGATGTGATACATAGTCACATGGGTACTGTATCATGCATGAAAACATAAACATTATTTTCCTTTATCAGCCATGATATGCTCCATTTTTATGCATTCATAGATAAATAAGTGTATCATACAGGTACTTAGCAGAAAACCAAATTAAACTTGAATTAACACATTGAAAGTGATATTCAAAGAACTAATTATGGCCAAAGAACTTCCTTCTACCACTGATTTCAAAACTTTATGATTTCTGAGTATTTTCAAGATAATATATTCAATTCCATTAAAGCATAAATTGTGTAATGAAATCCTCTAACCATAATGTAAATTTGGCAAAATTATTTTTAGCAGAGTTACATCAGCTTCTGTTCAAATTGATTGAGATACAGTAGGTTAATACCTATCTAGCAGTCCAACTAAAAATTAAGGCGGTTGTAGTTCAGTGGGATATGGAAGTTGTGAAATATAAAACCATAATTAAGGCAAAAATTGTCCAATTCACAACTGCGCTTTTGGGGGTAACATTTTTAAATGCAAAGTTTCACTTATTCACCTTCCAGCCCCATCTTTACTCTCCTATCCTGATTTTCCCAATAACTTTGAGGAGAGTTTATCCATGTCCTTCCATCCCCTTTAACAGGCATGGTTTAAACTGAAATACCCTCATGAATGACAACTGATCTATTAATTCTACAGCTCTCTTAGCCCTAAAATTCTAGTTTTTTTGTATAATAGATATATTTATTAGTGAAATTATACCTGCAATATTAGTCATAAAGACAGGAGCTCACATAAAATATATTTAAGAATGATATTAAAGGTGAAATAGGACAAGTTCTTGTAAATATAACATAAGGAATCACTAAGGAGAGGACACATAAAAATTAGTGAATGAAGGAAGAATTATGGCAGGGATTGGAAGATAATACTTGATTTAGTTGTTAAATTATCCATTTTCTAAATGACACCTTAATAAGGAACATAGAAAAATCATATCATGTACAAACAAGTTGTGAAGACAAAACAATGTTGATAAAGAAGTCAGTTGATGGTATGTCACTTCAACAAATTGGTGGTCAGCAGGAACAGGGATGCTTAAGAGAGAATCTATAAGTGTAACATTTCAGTCTAAATTTTAAAGTTGATATCTCATAGAATTGAGACTATAAAGTATATTTGCTTTTATTTATCAACAGTCATTACCTTATACCTACTTTACCAACTTTTACTACTGATGAATGATGTCCTTTTGTTCTATAAATAAAATATTGAAATTTTATTTTGTGAAATGAATCCTATCTACTTACGGCTTATTTATGATTCCTTTTGGCTCATTACTTGTTATTTTCAACCACTTTTCAATTCTATTTATTAAGTGATAGGGATCTCGGAATGGAAAATTAGAGTTAGAAATCATTTCATTCAAGATGACTGAAGAAGATTTTTGTATTTGTCCCAAATATCCTAAAAGTTTCTGACGATTTTCATCCTAAAATGATGAAATACAGCTAAGTTTCATTTTAATGTGCATACCTGTATCTTTTACAAACTGTTTAATATTTTTTCAATGATAACAAATATAGCTGAATTAAAAAATTGATTATAATAAAGTTAAGTCCTAAGTTTCATTTTGAACATATCAAAAACATTTCAACAATTTTTATGATAGCAAACTTGTGCTTAATTCATGAAAGGAAACTGATCATTAAGTAGGTTCCAAGAGTAATTTTATGTCTAGTTGAAACAAATGTGCATTATTGATATCCAAATCTAACCCAAAAATAATGTAAATCTTGCTCAGTACCTAACATATAAATGCATCTGAGCCTGCCTATTTATCCATACAGTTCAGTTAAGTTTGATTTGGTTCTTTTTAAGTAATTACCTATAAATATAAGTATTAAATATAAGAAATTCAAATGTTCAATTTTTAGAATATTTATTACTTAAAATATTGGGAATTTACTTGGAAGCTTAGAAATTTGGAGCTTTTGGGAGGGTTTTTGGAAGCCTTTTATTTGACTCCTCCTGAGTCACAGTTTTTTTGTAATATGTTCATTCCAAATTCCATCATTTGCTTCCTGCTACACCTTAGATTATAGTAAAATAAATTATTTGTATCTGAGAAAACTACAGTTGGAAAAAATACTGCAAGTACTTCTTAAGATCTTTTGTGCAAAATTATTTGGAATTGGTTCACTCATATGACCCATTGAATATGTGGTTTATTTTAGATGAATTCATTTCAAATGCCAATGCAAAAGGAGGATGGATATTCCGGTGACAATTTGAAATGCATTTTATATAGAACTATATTCATTACCCTTTTCAGTCATATTTTAAATGCATTTTTACTTATTTTAGTTTCTCAGAGCAAAACTTCAAATGACACTTCCATTGGATATATCACAATGTACCAGGTGGCTGAAAGTGAAATCTGTTTATTTTTTATATTACATATGAAGTACTGATATTTATATTTTGCTTTTAAAGAGTAATTCATATATAAGTTCTTTGCTTGCTATACTGTTGTAATGTTAATGTAAGAAGCCATGATTAAATATGTCTTTTGATATCAACAATATTTTTTATGTACTCTAGATTCTCTGTAGGGACAATATGAACCACATGGGATGAGGATTAACAACAATAAAACCAAAGTAATAATATCCTTGAGAGGCAGGAAAGCTAAGTAGGTCTTCAAAGTAGGATGATATGATCCACAACAGGGACAGCAGTTCATGTACTTGGGGAGTATGATAAGGGAAAGGGGCATAGAAGCAGGGATATTAGGAGAAGAATTGTATCAGAGAAAGTTATTTGCAAGAAGAAGAGAATTGATGATGGATACATTGAGTAAAAATATGAATAAAAGGTTAATAAAGCCTTACATTGGAGCACAGTGCTTCATTGCTGTGAAGCCTTGTCTTTGAGGCAAGAGGATGGGCATAGATTGAAGGCTTTTGTGATGTGATACATCAGGGACTGGAAAAAAATCATCAGTCATTCAGTGAGAAAAACAAACACATATATTAAATGGGTGGGCAAAGGGAAAACCTGCAGTGGGGCCCTGGGCAAATAGCAAGCACTTTGTCATATTTACTCCCAAATACCTAAAGCTGTTGAAACATCCCTAGAGACCACTGTAAAATCAAAATCATCGTGTGGTACTCAGTAGTATTCCTACATCCATGTCATAATGGACTTCATGTAAGTGTCAGAAAATTAAAATAATGCCATGAAAACTTTGAAGATACAATCAAAGATTCAAACATAGCTTATGTAAATGGATATTAAATATGCCCAAAGCCCTTTGCTATTAAACCCTGATGCTATTAAAGGCCTATGAAGGGAAAAGGAAATGTCTATGGACATTTCCTGCCTACCTTTTATGGAACTGAAATTATCATGGCATCATTAAAACTAGAAAATCTGGTTTATTGATAATCTCTGTGTATCAAGTTAGAGGAGAGTCAAAAGAAGTGATTTTCAAAAGTATTTTAATCTCTTATCTAACCACAAATGATGCTATTCCTACCGCAATGTCACTCCCTTTCTGCCTATTATAATGTGCACTATATGATATGAAGGATCATGAGCAATTTGAGTTCTTTAGGGGCATTTTGAATGTGAGAGAGAAAGGAAGAAGAGAAGGCAATCTACTTTTGGAAAGAGTTCATCAGATAAAACATACATATTGGGATGAAATAACATAATTAATTTTGTAATTCTACGCACTTTTTAAAAACACCACCCAGGTTTCAACGTTGAATGTCATCATCAGGTGACCTGATGACTAGTTTGAATGAAAGTATTTATATTTAATTTAACAAATAATTCTAGTAGTTTATAATATTTTTCAGATATGTACTTATTGCATCAATAGTTACTTAACCCATCATAATTCTTGATTTTCTACCCATGAGGATATAAATATATATTCATAGCTTGATTTACAGTATGTCTATGTTAGCTTGAATTGGAAGTTTTCAGAAAGCCTTTTGCTCTTGATAAATAAATATGTGATCGCATATTTTCCAAACAATCAACCAGTTTGAAATGGAAAGTAACTAATGTTATATTTAAGTTGATTGGGAGGAAACAGTGGCTTAAAACTCTGCCATCTGAACAGTACAGTACCATCCTGGGAAGATTGGCTGAGATTTCCCTTAATTACATTGCCACAAAGGCTTCTAATTATACTACTTTATGGTTATGTATTGAATAATATATTAATGAATACTGTCAGTGTAATTTGCCTGGTGTATTAATGAGATACTGCTTATTTATTTAGATAAACTACGTAAATTTTTTAAAAAAACCTAGTTTATAGGGAAACACTTTTAAAAAGATAGTTTACTCTCTATTATTCACATTTTCAAAAACTATATAAAATAGACCAATTTATATACAATTAGGAAAATTATTTTTGTGGCCAGCAAAAGAATCAAATAATATGAACTAGTTCTTTTCATGTACCAACTCTTCATTGATAGCCCCACCATTCACTCTGTTAAGAGTTTTGATGAAGAGATCAAATGCATAAGAAATTCTTTATTGATGCTGTACTTACAACAAGGTACATTTTTAAATTATGATGCAGTAATTGAAGTATAAAGACAAACATTACTCTGGAGGAGTACTGATTAAGCTTAAATGGGAAATTACCCAAAAAACATGATTTGCATAAAACCTGTGGTGATGACCTGATTACAAGAACCTTTTAATTGAAGTTCTGTGAAAAATGTAAGTCCCTAGTCTTTGCATAGAAAATGTACCCATAGTGTTACTGAAAGGACGACATCAAAATTTCTTCAAAAAATATCGCACAACCATATTCTATAGGTAGGAAGAGATTTAATAAATTAGAAAACTGAGCAGGGAAATAGTCTTCTGTCTTGCTGACCAAGTGCATTTAAGTATATGCTGCACAACTGTTTATTAAAATTATCTTTGCCATGTTATGAGTGGGAATTTAATTAAAAAAGGCAATTTTATGATGATGAGGGATCTTAAATTAAAATTATTAAAATATTCCTTACCTCAGTTAATGAATGATTTATAACTTTCTTTGATAAGTAGGCTTTACCAATTTCTCGAGCAATAGCTCTCACATAGCCACCTTTGCCAGATCGCATGTTATCTTTACGACCTAGAGCAAAAGCCTGTGGTGGGAGAGTTTCCACCAGATCCCTTGCTCTTTCTCCACATGCCAAGCATTTGGCCACATCTTCATTCATTAGTGCCATTCTCATCTCTTCAAGATAGTGCCAAGCTTTTTGTCGTGCTTGTTCCAGTTTTTCCCATGGAATTTGGTTTAACTGTGCAAGGACAATTTTACCATTGTGAACTTGCCTGAGATAATTTCAAACCAAATTCAAAACCATACCAATAAGTATTCGAAAAGAATGTGCAATAAATTAAGCCAGTCTACCATGATGTTTTATAAGGAGAAGAAAACTTTCTTGACAATCATTCAGAAAGTACCAAAAATTCATATTTTGACATGGCATTCTCCTTTTGCAGTGCTAGATACCACATTAACACCTACATTTATCCTGTGCATGCTGACCAACTAAGTCCAGGGGATAATGTATACATTTGATAATCTACAACTTGGCATGCTGGCATACAATAGTGGAAGTGGAGTTAAATGAAATCTGGAGGCTATGTTTGCAGAAAACATGATGATAAGCCTAAAGTGGCTCATCAGGACCCCAGGAGATTGCAGATTATAAGTATCATATAGAAAAAATAAAAAAATCCTCACTTTATAAATACTTATTGGATACATTCCAACCCTAAAACTAAATATTTTTTAAACAAAATCTCAATGACTACAGATGCCTCCTGGAAATTCAAAATTATGCAAATACTTTTTAAAAGAATATCAACATGGTAATCCAGAGGATAGAGCTCTAGGCTACTGACTGGAGGGCCCAGGTTTGATTCTTGGTGATGTCTGGGGTTACCCTCAGCCTTACACAAACTATGTGATGTTTTTGATACTAGACCTTCCTGGGACACAAGAGATGACATGTGGAAAGGAACCAGCTGCTCTGCATTTGAATTTCATACAGTATTGGTTTAGAAGTATAAGGTAAGCCTTACCTCACCATATGAAATCAAGCTTTGGTACTGATTGGTTTGATAGTTCACAACTTTGGACCATTTTACTGTGCAAAGAGTGTTTTGCATTACTAAAAAAAGCATAATTAGTTATTTTCATTACTTATAGCATTAAAAGCTATTATTAGTATTTCCAACACTATCTTTTATATGCTAGAACTTTATTTAAGATGAAAAGTGAGTTTTAGATTTTCATCAAAATTGAAATATTGTTCAACTTTGACTAAATCAGGTAGTGATTAATTCTGAAAATATATGCCATCTCAAAATATATTAATAAATTATTTATTTGATAAGTGTAAATGAGGATTTTGAGATGGGGGCATGGTAGAGGATGAAAAAAGTTCAATGCGCGAAAAGAACAGTCAAAGAAGTTCTTGGCAAGGCAGGGAAAGAAAGAAAGTTTTGGGAGAAATTCAAAGAAAAGAATCTAAAAAAATCTTTGATGCTCTTAAAAGGCTGAAGCGAAAGCTAAAATTCCTCCAATCAAATGTACCCACAAAGAAAGGTAAGGCAGCTTGGGAGTGTGGAAGCTTGTATTAACTCTTCTCATTATCCATAGGTTTTATTGATATGAGTAAATGGCAAAAAAATATTGACCAAGGTTACCACCAGAAAAACCTTCCCAAAATCTTTGAGATTGTATCATTTTGAAATCAAGGACTTATTAGTATTCATAACACAAATTTATGCCATAATATAATTTTATGTTTAATGATTCATGAGGAAAGCAACCAATAGTATAGGTGTGGCATGCTCGTATATTCTAGTCCTACTCAAATTTCTGACAAAAAACACTATCTAATCTATTCATCTAATAAAATGCTTGTTCATCAAGATTTTCAGTACTATTAGTATTATTTTTGATTTAGTACTATTTTCAATGGTTTAATATGATATGGGACGATGGGAGTACCTTTTTGATAGCCATGCTTTTATTGGTGGAGACTAGTTAGAGAGAGAAGGAGTGTGTGGAGGATATATATTTACTATACATATCTACATAAATTGGGGCTGGATAGAAACCAACTGGCCCTCACTAGGGGGATAGGGGCCGCAGTGCTATTCCCCTGATCACATACCTGTTTCCTGTCTACCTTGAGTTCCCCCATCTTCTGCCACCGCTGCATTTCACGGCGCTTATCCCTTTCGGCATACGATTTGGCACGGCCCATTGAGTTGAGGTATGGTTCCCTGCACCGTAAGCTCTCCCTCACGCCCTTGATCAACGCCAGCATGTCCCGAACCCTGGAGAGCATCGAGAAGGATCCTTTCCTATTGGCTGGACTAAGGAGTGCCGCCGCTGGGTCCTGAGCGCACCAGAACCCGTAATCCTGCTCTGGTGCCGTGTCGTCCACCCTGGACGTGGCCGAGACCAGCTTCTCCAGGAACTTATAGTCTTCGGTGAATCTCCCGAGGTAATGCCTGGTCATCCTGTTGTGGATGCTCTTCCGGATGACCTTCATCTGCTCCTGGTCCAACAGCACAGTGCCACTGCCACCGCTGTTGTCCTCGAGCACCACGCCCTCCTCTCTCTCCACGCGGGCGGGGGATATGTCCCCGGAGGCGACGAAGGCGGCGATAATGGTTCGGGATATGGGGCGCTTGGCACCCTTCTGCCCCGGGGAGGAGCCGTAGGAATCGCCGCTGATAATGCGCTGTCGCTGGTCCTCGACGATGCGGATCCACCGGAGCATATCAACCAGTACAGGACCGGCTTGGTCCCCGATACACTCCTGGATTGTCTGCCGGCACTGGAGTACCCCGGCCTATGAAAGGAAGAATCCCTTCACATATACGTGTTGCCATTTCCTTGAAAGTCTTCAAAATGTTGACGCCAGACAGGTGTTAGGGTGAATATCTCATTTCGAGAAATACTTCACGAATTTAACTTATATATTAGGTTTCAAAAATTTGCCATCTTCTGGTGAGGTATACAATTTTGGTATAAAAGTGTGTGTGTATATACATACACACTTTTGTGTCCTTCCCCAGCATCTCCTTAAACTTAGCTCATGCTAATGAAAATTATTCAGGGGATTTGCAAGATTTTTCATTTTCTCCGTGACATAACTTCCATAGCATAGAAGTTGAAACCTATCCCTCCGTTGAGCCGTTAGGAAAGGAAAACCCAAAGAAAGTTGTTATCAGAACGCGATGATGCAGTAAAATAGGGCACAAATGGTGTTTTAATATCTTGCAGTGAAAATCAAGCATAAAAAAATGAACATCAGAACTGAATGGAAAAAATGAAAGAAATGAGAAACTTTTGATTGTCTGTATTTACTTAATGAGTAAAATTATGTAGTATTCCTAATTTCTCCAGCTAGATTGGTTACTTCTAGGTGGGTGACAGGTTCAATCAACTCAGGCTATCACTGTTTTCTCTCATCAGAAGACGTTAACTACAGGGAGCTGAATGAACTATTGGGTGAATTAAGAATCCTGTTTTTTTAGGGCATTGTGTGTCTGCGTATTTTTATATATATATATATATATATATATATATATATATATATATATATATAGAATACAATCAGGACGTATTTGCCTTTTTTAATAAATTTCGAAAAGGCGTTTGATAGAATGAATTGGGAAAACTAATGAGTATGTTGCAGAAAATAGGAATGGATTGAAGGGACAGGAGGCTAATCCGTAAACTGTACATGTCTCAGAATGCTCAGGTGCGGGTGGGGAATGGAGAGTCCGGATAGGTAGTGTTAGGAATAGGTGTAAGGCAGGGTTATTCATTATCACCGGGGCTGTTCAACGTGCATGTGGAGGAAATTATTAAAGAGGCATGGGAAGAACTGGAGGTAGGAATGAAAGTTGGCGGAGAATTCATCAAATCAGTTAGGTTTGCTTATGACCAAGCTCTAGTTTGTCAGTCAGCCAAGGGGTTGAAAGCATTACTTAGTGAATGGGAAACTCAGTGTGAAAGGTATGGGATGAGAATCATTATTAATAAAACAAAGGTTATGCGATTTTCCAGAAAGAAAAAGGCTAAGCTAAACATTAAAATAGGAGGGTAAAAAATACAGCAGGAAAAACAATTTACGTATCTTGGAAGTGTTTTGGACCAAACGGTCAAAGCAGTAGGGACGTAAGGAGAAGAATTGCGCTAGGCAAAGAAGCTTTCACAAGGAGGAGGGATTTGATGAGAGGGACGTTCAGCAAGGATGTTAAGAAAACTCATAAAAACTTTGATATGGAGCGTAGCTATGTACGGCGCGGAAACGTGGTCATTAAAGCAGGAGGATAGACGTGGATTAAAGGCTTTGAAATGTGGACGTGGAAAATAATGGAGAAGGTGAAATGGACCGAAAGGAAAACAAATGAGGAAGTACTAGGTATGATGGGCGAGGAGAGGAGGTTTTTGGGAGAAATCATGAGGCAGGAAAAATGAATGAAGAGCGCATTGATCGAGATTGGGATGTCGAATACAGAAATAGAGCGGAGAATGTTGGGCAAACGAGGAAAGGGAAGGAATAGGATAGGGATGTTGGACGGGATGAAGGAAGTGCACAGAGCTAGAGAGGGACTTGATGCAGAGTAGGTTCCTGGATTGTCTTTTATTAGGAGTCACAAAATATTTATTCGGTGTTTGTGCCCATCGAAAACCTACCTTAACCGGTAGATAACTTTATACACACACACACATCATGATTGATACTTTATTAGCTATTGCAAGTTAAAATTTTAATTTTTTTGAATCGCGAATTATTGATTGTGTTAAATAGGATAAAAATGTATTTACCTTAAACCTCTTATCGCTTGGATAAGCAAGACAACCCTGGTAGAATTTGGTCATGGCGTCTTCATACTCGCAGAGCTCATACATGATCCTGGCTTCGTTATAAAGGCAGTCATCAGCCAAAGCATCGTTTCTTTGAGCCTTTTTGACCCCAAATAAGGCCATAAAATACTGACCAATCTTAGCCTAAACATTGAATTAATTTTAATAAAACTGTGTTTAGTTTGAGATAACGTACGTATCGTAAACACTAAGGAAAAAATGAGGTAATTAGTTATTGTTTTCAAATATCCTTTTTCTAGTTTGAGAGATAGATTGTCTTCACGGATAAAAATGATCAAGGAAATTTTCATTGGATTATATAATTCTCAATGAAAAACTACAGATTTTTATCGAAAAGGCGTTGAATAGTCTATCTTAACAAACGTGTATGCCATCAGCTTCATAATGCTCACCTTACATTCGCCTCTCGCTATCAAGATCTTTCCTAGAATTCTATCTGTTGGATTCAACTTGAGGGCATCGTCAAATGCTTGAATGGCCAATTCAAAATTTCCTCTGGTCTTCAGCATTATCCCCGTGTCGTATAGAAAATTGGGAGCGTTAGCAGGCATCTTTGGTAGTTTCCATTTTCTTCTTTTTTTCTTTTCAACGACTTCTTCTTTGACTGCCTTCTTCTTTGATTTAAACTCCCGTTTTGTCGGTCCCATTTTTAATGAGAAAAAAGTTTATTTAAAAGCTTTCTTTGGAAATTAGTGAAGTTAGTATTATTGTTTTCATCAGGTTTTCTCTCGTCAGCGGAGTTTTAAGTTTAGGGGAAATGGACTTTTTAACAGCCTTAAACGAATGTTATGTACACAGCTAAATGAAATCTCATTTACGTTGTCACAATGTTTGTTTATACTTGACAGATATTCAGATAGCATTGTTGTCACCCTCCTGACTTTCATTATGCATGGAAACAGAACTAACAACTTGCAGTTAACCTACATGATATCCTCCTATTAAAAAAAAAAAGAATTTGAGGTGAGAATTTGCATTCCTAGTTAATCAGATTTTTGTATCGTATTATACATTAAGTGCATATTGTTATCATATTTACGCATCTAATTTCTTTAAAATTATAAGTAGTAAACTTCAGAACGAATCAGCATTATTATTTTTAAATAATGATGGAAACGACATTAGACCTAAAATAGGTTGAAATCCCTCACAAGGTACAGCACAAGAAGCATACAACATTCCGAGAAGCAGCATATCCATAGACATCACGCAAGTTGGGTTTTTACGGTTCTGATTTTGACATCAGGAGAGTTTTCAGCAAAAAAATTCCTCTTGTTACCGCTGCAGGATATGCACCCAAATATGATTCCTTCATGCCATTAATGCTTGGTCATCATAAGAAAATGTAAGAATGGGAGAAAACAGTCTGGATATCGAGAACCATGGAAACTGCATTATACTGTTGAAAGATGGCGACAGTTTAAGATCCAACTGGTGGTGAGATGTTAACTCCACGGTGTCGAAGGATACGTATAGCGAAATGCTGACCAAACGCCAGTAACAACCGGTAATCGGCCGGGGACCCTCGATTTGCAAAACCAGAGCAATGATCACCGAACCACTCAACTCAACTTCTATAGAGTATGAAAACGGAGAATTTAGAGAAGAAAACCTTACATACCAGGTGACTACGTAAACGGGAATAACAATCAATTATTCTGTAAAAAAACAGATTCCCTGTCATATTAAAAAACAACCTCCTGTTTTTCGATTTTTATAAAAATTAAACACTTTTTTTGGTAGATTAATATTTGAGGTTATTCATTTATTTATTTGGGGTTATTCAGTTATTATTAATATTTTAGGTTATTCAGTTATTTATATTTTTAGAACTGTCATTGTCTCATTCTTGAGTTATGAGGGAACATGCTATGCAATGCACAGAAGAGTTTGAAGTTCTGTAGAGACCTAAAGGAGTCCCCGGGAGTCAGTCGGTAGTTAGGAATGATGAGCATTTTTCCTTATATAGGTAATTACTGCTAAACTTCAGCTATCCTCGCAACGGTTTAGTTGTATAATCTCTGCCTATACAAATTTGTTGCAGGGAAATAGTTGCGCACTTTTTCGTGCTCTCCCACAACTTATGCTGGGAATTATTCCAACGCTGCTATGTAACATATATTAGCATTATACTCGTATATTTTGTGTCATACTTGTACGCTCTATGAATTTTCAGTTACTGTCTAATTTACGGAAAACTGATAAAAGTTCCCCTAATAATGAAGAACAAGATGATAAACGCATGCAAAAGTTGTGCGATTGTTACATAGGTACATACTTTATAAAAATGCTAATTGCTTTTTTTATGAACATCAGGAAAATGGAAAGTATTGTTTAAAAAAATTGTACTTCAAGGCTTAGTTTTCCCTCTTTATTCTCTGTCCATGTATATGACCAATATTAACGTAGATAAATGACCTAGCCGCTGCAATTGATTAAAGCTTTTGCCGCTCATCAAGGATAAAATGTTTCTCGGGTTTTCCGCTTCTAGACTGGTATGTCACCAGCGTCACTTGACCTCTGATGGAGACTTATTCATAGTATGAATGCCACATCATGAAGAAGACTCAATCATAGAGGAGTAAAGGTTTGTGGAATTTCAAATCTGATGCAGAAAATCCAAGAATATTTTTATTAATGCGGGAAAGTAAAAAAAATAAATAAAACAATATGTAATCTAACTTCTTGTTTCCAAAAGCTGTGACCCAGCATTAGTAATTTTCTGCTTAGAGCTCAAGAACATATTTTCCGAAAATTCAAGAAATCCTCTCCCGAAACACGCATGGGTTTTACGAAAGTCTCGTTATTCAAATATTTCTATGTTATTAACTAAAAACGAGTAAATTGATTAGGTGTAACATTCAATTTTTTAATTGTAGCATTGAAAATATTAAGTTACTATTCCATCGAAGGAAGTAAAACTATTTTCAAAGCTAGTGCTGGCGTTTCTATTTAATCCACTAGTCTTAATATTTGAGCTTAGCTCATTTTCCACCGTCAGCTCTAAATACTTGAATTCCCAGCAAAACGAACAAAAGGAGAGGAGCTAAAAAATTCGCTTGGTTAATAAAATGGGTGTCAGTTGGTAAACACCAGAGGTCTTGGAGTTTTACAGCCGAGTAAGTACTTCGAGGGAACGAGAAAATTAAAGGTGGGAAGGGAAAGCGGATGACCGTAGGAAGGAACAAGGGATAAAGAGAGTGGAAGGTGCTGAGCAAGTGTGAGAGGCGTGATTGAGTTCAGGAGAGCGATGAGGAGGAGGAGGTGGATGTTACGAGGGGCCTTGTTTGTATGGAGCGTCAGCTGCTGGGTGTGTTGACTCAAGTGAAGGGCGTCAGTTTTCTAGCCTCATCACAGTTCGAACCCTCTTGGCGAACCCGAATGGCCTCGGACATCTCGGCATTTGTACTTAATTATCCTCACACAAATCACGCACACAAACACCCGTTACTCCACATCAACCGAAGGCATTTTCATATCTAAGGTCTTTTAAAGGTTACATACATCTTTCAGTTCACTAGACACACACAGATTGTTTACAGGTACAGAACACAAGGATTCGTTTATGACACAGAAGGGATTAATATGGCCGCAAATTATATTGGGATATTTGTACAGTCGAATAAAATAATAGAGAGTCAATCACACACAGGTCCAAGAACAAGTTCTTCCATCCCACAGTACGAAATCTTAACAAAATCGAACCCAGATAACCAAACATTTTTCATTGAAAAAGCAAAATTAAATGATTTGATCATACACACTCAATATTCCATGATGTTCATAAACTTTATGGCTATTTATATTCGTATGTTTGTGAGTACCATTCAAGTATAGTTTGATCAACGTATATTTCCGAGCAATTTTATCGAAGGGGAGGTAATTAATTAGAGCAGGACCGTCTTTGCTTCCTCCATTTCACTCGGTTCTACGTCCCGTAGAACCGAGTAAAAGGAGGAAGTAAAGAAAGTCATCTGGTTATTTATTTTCTTGCGAGTCTTTTCACGATGCTCTTGCGTTTGGAAAACCAAAGAGATCTTAAAATATATCCTAGAGACAAGTATTTCGGAACATTTTGAATTTAGAGGCTGGTTTGAAGCAATTTAGCCTCCATGAAGACTTTTTATTTTATTAAAGCATCAGTGTATCAAAATTTATATGGAATTTCTCCTGATAATTTTTAAGAAAACACAAACTTTTCCATTTATCTGAGATTCTCTGATGAAATTAGAGCGAGGCATAAGACGCAATGGCTTACAACACGCACCCCATTTTCGCGACTCATTCATGAAGAGAGAAAATCAAAAGGCGGGCTTCAAGTGATTAAAGGGATCAATTAACTCTGTAGCCTGTGGGGAATTACTGCCTCAGAAGTACGAGTAGTGACAGTTAATCGCAGAGTTGGGAATCACGCTGACACTTCTGTACCTTCCAATATAATCTCATGTATCTGTTTGCTGTTTGAAAAGAAGAACATATTTCCAGGAGACCAAATTTGAAAAAAATACAAAAGATAACGAAAGTACGATTAAAAATTTCCTCTTTACGTGGCACGTAAATACTTTCTTTGATGTGATTTAATAAGATTTAAATTTAAAAAATCTTGGAATTAGAGTACTACTTAACTTGAAAACTAAATTAAACAATAGAATTTATACGGATTCCTTTAGTTAAAATACATTTATTGGGTAAATGTTTCTGTAAATAACATGGAATTTACCTAATTTCTCTACTCAGATATTCAGGCCCAGCAGCTAGGTTCTTCCATTATGGGAATGACAGAATTATCGTACTTCGATTATAACATGTCCGTGGGAGGGGTAGCATTGGTGATCGCTCGAGGGAGAGAAACTTCAACTATCATCATATTCCATAGTTATGAGGAAACTTCTTCTGAATGCAAAACTTAACACATATTTATGCTCGTAGTAGTCACCACTAAGGGCTTTTGTGGGACTACTAAGGCCATTTGCAGGTTGCAGTTGAGCTGAGCTCTAACTCAATTTCCATGTCTTTGGTAAACAGGTGTGAACATAATCTAACTGTGCAAATTGTATTCCGTGGAATTTAAAGAAACTAGTCGTAATTTGCCGAATGAATGCTCTCTCTCTCACTCTCTCTCTCTCTCAGTGTGCAAATTACCCAGGCTTACGAAACCACAAAGAGAAGTCTATGGAGGATGACAATACGGATGAGAATATCCGTTTAAATGAAAAAACCATTGCGGATAATATATGTACACCAGCGCGGAAGGGGAATTCATACACGCCCTTAATTACAAAATTTATTTTAAGAAAAATTTAAGCCAAGGATCTAACTTCTTAAAACTCTATAGTACGAGGGTCATCCGGAAAGTAGTACCCGTTCGTGAAATAAAGACAAAAGTAAATATTAACAAACATAAAAAATTTTATTTGAAAGAGGATACTTTAAACTACTTCTCAACATAATCTCCAAGCAAATTAAGGCATTTGTCATAACGTGTGACAAGTTTCTGTATTCCTGC
Organism: Hetaerina americana; assembly: GCF_022747635.1. Classification (NCBI taxonomy): domain Eukaryota; kingdom Metazoa; phylum Arthropoda; class Insecta; order Odonata; family Calopterygidae; genus Hetaerina; species Hetaerina americana. Next base: position 27,547,478 of record NW_027287095.1, on the reverse strand, counting down.
TGCATAGTCCTTCGCCGCCAGCTCATTGAGATACAGGGTCACTCCTTCTTTAAGTTCTTCATCGCTGTCAAATCTTTTTCCTGCCAAAAAGTCTTTAAGCTTTGTAAAGAGATGAAAATCTGAAGGGGCCAAGTCCGGGCTATACGGTGGATGGTCGAAAGTTTCCCATTTGAATTGCTGCAAAAGTTTTTGTGTTATCCCAGCTGCATGAGGCCTGGCATTGTCATGAACGAGAATGACACCAGTAGACAATAGACCTCGCCGCCGATTTTGTATTGCCCGCCGTAATTTCTTTAATGTTTCACAATACGCATTGGCATTAATAGTGTCTCTTCGAGAAACATTGGGAAAATGCTCACAGATGTCATCAATTGTGACGCGCCGATCGTTCCTCACGAATTCGTCAACTGAGCTCACCAGTTGGTCTGTAATGACAGACGGTCTCCCCGAACGCTCATCGTCGTGTGTGTTCCCCCTCCCCATGTTGAAGTTGCGACACCACCGCCGAACAGACGACTCGTCCATTACATTGTCTCCATACACCTCCTTTAATTGGCGATGAATATCACATGGGCGAACGTTTCTTGCATTGAGGAATTTAATCACTGCCCTCACTTCACAACTGGCGGCGTTCTCAATTTTTTTAAACATTGTAAACAATCACAGAAACAACACAGGCAATGCTAGCGTCACGCAACTTGGCTCAGAGAAGGCAGACAAGCCACTGAAGCTATCTGACCTCGTCCAGCGGCTACTCGCGTCGTCAGCACTTCATGCGGCACGAACGGGTACTACTTTCCGGATGACCCTCGTATGTATCACATAAGGTTGAATGAAATTAGCCACCCGAGTAATGTAACTGACTCTGTTGTAGTTCAGTTATAAAATACTGTTGCCATAGGATTGTTGGACGCTCAAGACCTCGCGGGTTTTTGGCGGATGCATAGGAATATTATGTGGGTCATCCATATTTTGTACCACGTACAGAAGGTAGAGAGCGTAGTTGTTGTTGGGTAGAATGAGGGCAGATGGGGAGAAGGTTGGCGAGTCTTCGTACTTCGGGCGAGAGGAGGTAAGAAGGCGGAGAGCAAGGACTTCATATTATCTCCGAGGACATTGTTTTGAGCTTGGAGTGCTCCCCCTCGCTCGACGCCTAATTAGGGATCAAAATGCCGATGTAAAATCATGTACCTTATGGTCTTCAGACTAGAGGGGGGGACTCGGAAGTACATGTCAATGCACCAATGAGAGCTTCTTCCTCTATTGTATAGTCAATGGCCTATTGATTACTTCATAAGGTGGACAGAAATTTTATAGAGAATTGGTACAAGAATAAAGGCAATGAAATAGGGGACACCTCGGGTTGGATTTCTCCGAGTGTCGCGAAGTATTTTCAGAGATTAGACGATGTGGGTACTGGACCGAAAAACTGAGAAAATAAACAATTATTTTACTCTAAAATTTTTCGTTAATTTTTCATATATATACTTCTAGAGATGCTTAGAAATTAAAAAAAATCAATAGTAATTGAAAAAAGGGATTCTTCTTTATAAGAATTTTTTTAAAGAAATCTGAAGAATATTTTATAAATAACTAGAATTATCTCTCGAGGGTTATAACATTCAATGATAGCGGCTTCTTTTGTCTTGGGGCGTCACGGACCATTTACAAGATATTGTGTGGAAATGGTTTTTTGTAGGAAATCGGAACCAAAATTCAGAAATTAAAGAAATTAAAAATGATCACCTTAGGATATCTACCCCTTAACTTCTTTCTATTATTTTTTCAATGATATAGATATCATTTAAATTTTATCTTAAACAACTAGGAAAAAAGCATATCAGGATATATCATACAAATATCTAATGAATTATTTAACCAATGAAGGCGATTCACGGGTAAATAGACATAAAACTTAACAATCAAATTTCATTATTTTATTCAAAATGATTTTGATCCATTAAATTACAGTTCATTGTGTTCGAAGGTAGAATGTTAAAATGTTACTGCGTAATTGAACAGTGATTCAAAATCGCAGACAAATTCAACATTTGGTGGGCGCAGTTACATAATCTACCATTATTCATGGGATATTTCGTAGTAAATACTTCTTTCAAGTAGATTTATGAAGATACTGCATTTTAATTGAATAATATAAATTACCTAATTAATAATTGCTTTCTAATTTTGGTGGAGTAATTTTTTCCTCTTTTTTCAAAAAAATCTTATCTACCACTATACATTAATTTTTACCCCTTATATTCTTAAATTCTATATTTTAATGACAGTGAAACCATCATTGTATTCAGTACCCTTCAAAAATGAATATCAATCGTATTATTATGAACTATTAAATTTAACCTTTTTTAAATATTAAAGCGCATACGCTTACCATAAAAAATTCATAAAAACCCTGAAAGTATGCAGTTAAAATTAAATGCGTCCAGCATTCTTTCTCTTATTTGTTTTCATTTCTTACAATGAGTGGCCAATGAACTCTCCTTTGATTCATTCTAAAGATACTTCCTCCAATAGTCCAATCACCTGTAGGAGGTGACCAGATTGGTGACAGAGACAGGAGACAAAAGGCCTGTGTAAGTGGCTATGGTCATCCTGGGACATTTTTTCATAGTTTTTCACTTATCGGCTGATGGCCATTTTTTACTTCACGCCATCATCCTCTCATTTATAATCGGTGAGGACTGTGTTCTCCCTGAGCTGAAGGTCAGCCTCCAAAACTGCTAACACGCCCAACCATGAAATCGGACGGCCATACAGAAAAATATTCATTATATTATCTTGTCCCCCTTTCTCATTTTCATTAATGCCAGTTAAAAACATAATCGTGTCCTCCTCTGTGGCTTGAAAAGATAGAACACATTTAGACACGTCAACACGAAGACTTTCTTTTTTCGGCAGGATAAAATATCTTCGCCGTATTTTTTCCAGCTTATATAACGCCCAAGCATTAATATCCTGTCAAACGTAACAGCTATCATGTAACTTCCTTTTGCTATAATAATTTAGACTCATATAAGTTGTACGTACAGTTAATATATGTTCGATATATTAATAACTTTCATGGAAATGGGTGCTGTTGGGACCCATTCAATTGGAATTAAAAAATATTTTGGGAACAGGCGGAGGAAAACGCTATCTGCACCTCCATACGTATCCGACTGAATACGTATTTCGTTGGGGAAAAAGTGTTACCTTTTGATGGATTCATTTTCTATTTCGCCGTGGCGATCGATGACATGAACTTGTTAACACGACTTTGAACAATCATTACTCTACTCTACAATCACTCACTTGATTTTACATACTGGCCAAAGAAATATTTTGTCTTATAGTCAAAGGGTATGTTTCACTGCATTCATAATGCTCAATTTCACGAACATATGAAATATCTGGGTAGTTTGGCGTTTTAGCCCATTATTTATTTTTTTATGTGCTAACAGACTTTAGGGGGAATGAGGCGTTTGTAAAATTCTATACTGTACTCTGGTTTAGTTGACCATGGCCATATCAAATGGCTATGCTCAATGAATATGGATATGAGTTTGAGTTGCTAACTATTTTAACTATCTTTAATACCAAACAGACTATTCAAATACGAAACATGACTATTGTGAAATGTTATTCCTACTCATCATTTGCGATCTCGGGAACAACTAGTTCCTATGTGCACTAAATTAATGGCGAACGTGTTTCACTTTACAATTCTCAAAAATACTAACAAAATTATCACAAGAAGAGATTTGATGCAATAATATGTACGGATATGAGTTAATTTCGTATGCATGTGGATTTTGACCGTGAAAATTAATGACTTCACCGAGAATGGGACGTCAGACCTCAAAGTCAAGGAAACTGAAGTGTGTGTAAAATTTAACGCACGTGACAGGAAATTTAGAGATTCAGACATCGAATCACGGTGAAGCAAATTCTGTTTAAAAGTAAAATATTCTCATATAGCTAAATGTGTTCGCTAGCTGGACTAAGTTCTGCGTTGTCGATTTTTGTGAGAGACAAGGGTGGGATTATTTCCAGGCACGAAGGATGTCAGACGGAGAAAAAGTTTTTAGAAAGGTACAGGGACATCAATTTCAAATCTGACGGCAAGAGAATTATTGGTTCCCACACTATATCCGATGATTGAACCGACGAGATAAAATAAGAGAAACGGACTCAAACTTCGATAAATTTGAATACTCGTTTCTCCCTCACAAAATTCGCGATTAAAATGAAATTAAATTCAAGAGCCTCGACGACTGTAGCTGTGACTTTTATTGACAATTGACATTCGCTATAAGAGCAATTGGACGCAACGCATGTATATATATATATATATATATATATATATATATATATATATATATATATATATGTATATATATATGTATATATATGTATATGTATATATATATGTATATATATGTATATATATATATGTATATATATATATATATATGTATATATATATGTATATATATGTACATGTATATGTATATATATGTATATATATGTATATGTATATATATATGTATATATATGTATATGTATATATATATATATGTATATATATATATATGTATATATATATATATATAAATTTGTCATTTTTTTCTCTGGTACACTCTGCTCCAAATATTCGTGGAGTCTGAAGACTACAAAGTTAATTTTGAAATAGATTTTCCTTTTCGTTTAATCCTTATTAGTTCAAACATTTATTTGCGACCGTATCATTCATTCAATTTAACAACATTTTCAGCCTCAAACCCCACGTTTTCCATTCTAAGGAAATCAATTTTAGTTACATGGACAAAAATAGTAGATATGAGCCGAATCACAACCGTCTTTATCTTAATTTTCAGTTGTCCACAAATTCAGTTGACATGGAGGTACAGCGAGAGAGAGAGAGAGAGAGAGAGAGAGAGAGAGAGAGAGAGAGAGAGAGAGAGAGAGAGAGAGAGAGAGAGAGAGAGAAGTAAGTTTTTATTTGTAGATTAGAATCATTTTGGGCAAATAAGACAGAAATAATTTCTAACGAATTGAAAAATAGACTATTAAACTAACTTTCGTGATTAAAATGAAAACAATCCCTTATAAGAATCGATCACCCAAAATGGTGCTACAAAAATCCTTAAAAAAACCACACCAAGATACTATCTCTTCTATATGATATCTAGGCACTGAGATAGCGGGAAAGAAAATGAGTAGTTTTGTAAGAACGGAGAAAATGTGTGTTTTTAGTTTGCACACAGGATTTAATGCAACGAAATGGAAATGCAGGAGGAGATACGCATCTATCTTAACAAGTTCGTCGGAGTGTAACACATTTAGTTACAGATCGCCTATCATTTTCGTTCTCCCAAAAAAGTACGGTAACCTCTTGCCATACGCTGTAAGGTGATCCTGATTCAGTTCATTCTGTGGATATTCCGAGGTTTTGTAGCGAGGAAACTATAAATGCGAAATAATGTGTTTTCGGAATATGGGAAATCTATCTATTAGTTAAAATAAGAATTTTAATGATGAAATAATTTTCCGGGTAATGAGAAATGCATTAATTTAGATTCTAGATCATCTTAACCATATCTCTTCCTTCTATGTTCGATAATCATCAATATGGTTGAAATGATTTTCATCATTAAATATGCTAATTTTGTTGCATAACAGAAATCGGAGTTTTTGGCATCAATGCAATTAACTACGGCATATACTTATGCCGTTCCTTATAGTATGCAAAAGACGAATTTATTAGAATACCACTATGGTAATTTAAATTCATGGCGATTTCATATAACGTAGTGTTTAGTGAATAAAATATAAGTGCAGGAGTAAATGTTAGAGAAAGTTGGTAATGTTTGTATAAAAACAACTCGGGGGTAATTGGCTTTTTATTCCTATCACGTCAGTCCCTTTCCCTCTCACGCTTCCACAAGTGGTGTTTTCATACCTTGTCAATGATGGTTGACTGCTTATTATCTAAAGGTTTGTTTAACTTGAAGTATAGTTAAAAGTAACTTTCCTCTGCTTACTTTCCAGTTCTGCATGGCATGTCTTGGTATAGTGGAGGTGTATCGCATTAATGATATTGGTTCATTTTTACTCTTTTCTTTTTCGTATAACAAAGAACTATTTTATTGTGTGTAATCAGCTATCGTTTTGGTCTAAATTTTCTGCCAGCAAGTATATAAATTTTTTCATTTTTTCAAAGTACTTTAGTGATATTTTTCTCCATTTTCCCTTCCTCTCCCTTATCCTCTCTTATTTATCGCCCATCCCACTTGGTGCTTGCACTCCCTTCCTCGCACCTCTCCGGTGGATCGCGGAGTATTTATGTTGATGTGACTGTACTAGTATTACGGAATTAGTATCATTATAATGTAGCATTAACCATTTTGGTGCGTTCAAATTTGCCAGGAAATACATTGAACTCCATGGTAACCGACCTTTGGAAGCAAAATAATCGCTCCGAAATCTGAGCGAAGTCTCAGTGAATACTTGAGGAATGTGTGGAAAAATATATAACAATATAGTATATTGATTGAAAAATAGTCCCGTAACAGTTCATTTGAGAAGATTGAAGTCTCTAAATGGATTCTTCGGAATTTTACTGCGTAAAAGAAAATGTTCCTCCGAATGACGGAGAGCAGTTTTACAATAGTTTCACATGTAAATCAATTGAAATTAACTTAGAAAATAATTTCATTGGAATAATTTCGTGTCCCATGAAGTAAATAGAAAAAGTGAAGCCTGTAATTCTCTGGAATCTTCAGCTCGATGCCTAAGTTATTTTACTTTACAGATTGTTTAGAATTCTCCTCCCATAATTAACATTAGTTAAATATAATTTTTTGAGAATTGGGAATCAGGTCACATTTTTTAAAAAAAGTTTCTCATATTGTTCTTTCTAGGGTCTATACATTTTCAAAATTTCAGCCACATCCATTCACAGCCGGCTTGGAAGGTTTGGCTGTGAATTAGTTTCCTTATTATCGTATCTCCAATATCGTCGTAACTCATCTTTGGAGATAGCATTACTTTAATAGATACTCTTTTATTGGACTCATACCAACTGGCATGCACCCATACTCGCTGGTGGCCATATGCATTGGTCGTAGCTACATGTTCAGCGACTACCATTTGGTTTACCAGAACTGGTGGTTGATTCCACATATCTTATTATCCTTAAATTATTTTCCTTATAAATAATTAATGTCATTGAACACCCCACAATATAGTACTTTCTCGTGGTTATTTTAATTGGGGGTTTTAATGAAATGTTTGGCCAACTCATTCTCATTTACGTCGGATACTTAATCATGGTGTTAAAACCCCTCCATTCCCTTCAGATGAAAATTATCAACAAAAAAGGAGATATATACACGCAATTACCTCTGGAGAGCGTTCTTCCTTTTACTGAGTGATTGGTAACAACTGTTTAATAAAGCCAGGTGCCCTCCTGAAGAGGGAACACCACAGTCTGGCGAAATTTTATTTTCCCCCCTGGGGAATAACTTCATTTCAATAGAGCGCCGCGACTTATTCGAGTAAAACAACGCTAACTCATTGTCCTAATGGATTCCAGCAGTTTAATTAAGTGTCCCTTTCATTAAAGATTAAAAAGAGGAAAAGAAAAAGGCATGTTTTATTCACTGCGCTGGAAGCACCTCATAAAAAATATTTTGCATTTAATTTCGTGTGTTCCGTGGCAAAATGTTTTCCGGGATATTTCTTCTTCCCGAACGTAATCGTCGCGGAATTATTTTAGATATCCGGATCATGCTCATTCGAAATTTGATCCTTTGTCACAGAGTTCCCATGAGACTAATGGCGTCCTTCGGGACTTTTCTAGTTATCGTTCCCGAATGCCTGAACGCTTTCTACGGCAGTCAAAAGCCCTTCTGTAGGCAGAACTCATTTGGCAGGCATTTGCCTTCATAGGCAAATTGCGCCAACGCTATACGCATGCATTTACGGGGTGGATAGGTGTGTGAGGGAGAGATTAGGAAGCGGAGATAAACCCGATTCGCTAATTCATGAGGAGAGGCAACCGGTTTTCTACGGTTTGAAGTTCCATCTTACGGGAATTTTTGGTGGACTTACAATAATTGCCACAGAAAACACACTCGGGAAACGGAATATTCCAGAATTATCCATCTCACACGTCACCGTCAGGGCATTTGACAACATAAGCTCCGAAAGATTTAAATTTTAAACGAACCAAATAACCATCTGATTCGTTGAAATCATCGCCAAATTGATAAAATAAGGGAATTCGCAAAACTTATCGCAAATCGATATTCTCAAAGATCGTTATGTGTTAGAAAACAATGCATGATTTTCAGGAAAATTCTGTCACCTGTTTTCTCGGGTGATATGCTGGATCTGGGAGTAGGGCGTCGGCTATTGACCCTAGGATTCTGGGAGCATATTCCGGGTGATGGATTTAAACAAACAAATTTGAAGAGTAAGCTAAGAGATTTATCGATAACTAAGGATCCGAGCACAAGCAAACGGTGATGTAGGTATCGGAATTGCTTCATTATTCTGATGTTTAAATTTTTGTAAATTTCAACACGGGTTGAAGTTTAGATATAGGTAAGTTCTATTCTCACTTACGGGTATAAAGATCGCCTTCTGATTGATCATTACGTTATTGGCCATTTTCTTTCTGACTGAAAGCTCTTTTGACACCGAACTGTCAGTCATACGAATGAATTAAACTATTTTCCTACCATAAAGTTTGGGGGTGTTTTACGTCAATCTTTTTTCATTCGTCTCATATTGGTAGTTCCCTATACACGTATGTTGGAAGATACTTGATGAATTTTGCGCTTTATATGAAAAATAATATATTCTCTTCCTGCAAATTGACTTAAGCATGGGGCACATGTACTACCTTAATGTGCAATGAAAGAGTAACCTATTTTCTGGAAGGAAATATTTGAAACGACATTAAACCACACGGTTTGAATATTCATGCGAGTTGATATTTTATTTCAAAAGGATATGGTGAAATGTACTCGTAAAAAAATTGTTCCCAATTCGCGGGTAAATTTTGATGATTTTAGTTCCTTAAACAAGGATTTAAATTTAAGAATTTTTCTCGAATAGTCAGTATTATTAATCTTTACCCTTTTTAGTAGAATTTTAATCGTCTGATAAAAGCTTGTTATTAATAGTCCATTGTTAATGATATTCTTACGCAACTTACCAGTACAATGGATAACTGAGTTAGAGATACACCGTTACGCCTATTGGAGTGCAAGTACTTAAAATATTATAATTTATAAGTTAAATTAAGTTAATTAATAAAAAAAAGGATTTTTATTTCTTTTATCTGAATTTTCATACACCCCTTCCCTAAAAAATATACATAAATATGTAATTTCATATCTTAAGCGAGAAAAGATACGTCATGATACTTAGCTAAGTTACTGAAAATAATTATACGCTGATGACGAAGAGAAACAGACGTTAAAGAAGTCCTTAGGTAAGTACAATGTTAGTTTGTAATCACGAATCCCTTTTCTCGATCCTTGCTAATAATATATGTGTCCCTCTGGCCTAGTCTTCTACTTCCCTCGTTCCTGTTGCTTATCTAGAGCTTATCTATCCAAACTGAGAGTGGGTCGCGGTATTCCAGGGGGTAGAGCATAGGGAGGAGGTAGGGGGTTGAATTCCAGGAGGTAGGAGGTAGGGGGTGGAATACTGACCGGAGGGACCCAGGTTCGATTCCCGGGCAATTCTCTGGGCACCTGCAGCTCCACCCAAGCTATGTGATTTTTCGGGTACCAGATCTTCCTGGGAAACCATAACCAGCCCCCCTATCCTGATGTATGAATTTCACAACGATCCCCAACACGCCAAACCGGTCAGTAATTGTATGTTCTTAGTTGAGATTTTTTCTCTCATTTGTTCATTCATTCGAGTGTGCAGTTGAACGAATATTCCAAATTAAAATCTGGCCCGTTGCAACCTGGCGCTTGCTGTGCATCTCATACTCACTCCGAAATAGGTAATCGGTTCCTCCTTCCCTCCCGAGCACTCCTTTTCCTCGTCCCCTAGACATTCGTGCACTCGTAACTTCCCCTCTGCCAGGTGAAGTACTCGACACCCGTTGAGATATTCCAATAGTACGCCGAGTTATAAAGTGAAACCAAAAGGTAGACGTGTGGTACTCCTTTTGCTGGTACATCTTCTGACCCTTACGTAACCGCACATATCCCACGATGCCATTCAAGATCAGCTCACATCCTTTCATGCCGGCTGTCATGCCAGGTAGCAGCTCTCCCTTCTCCTGCTCCCGTGAGAGAGAGACGCCAGGGACTTTCGGAGTGGGAGGGTATAGAGGAGAGCTTGATTGCATCCCTAAGTCACCCTGCTTAAGTCCACACATCCAACATCCTCTCGAGGTTTACCTTCAATCATGAGCCCTCGAATCCTTCTCACAAGTCTATTTCCTTCCCTCTTCGATCCATTTTTCTCCCTACATTTTGCATTTCGTGCCGCCTCTGCACACGACACACGCCATCGCCATAATACTCCCCGGTGGGAGGGGCCGCTCCACGTGACGCCTCGTTAGCCACATCTCATGGTTAAAAAACATTTTTTTTTTCACTTTTATCTCGTTCAGATCCATTGATCCTGAACCACCCCTCGCCTACTGGAAACAGATAGAAACTTAGGTACTATGTGAAAGGGATTTTTGATTCTATCGACGAAAACAAATCGAAATGGTAGCAAATAGGGGCCAGACTACAGCGCTTAATTTTTGCTTCTACCTTGTCTATTTTGATATTCGATATGATATTCCCTTTTCTTGTTTTGTCAAAAGCAATGTTGAAAGCTATATTATAATTTAATCTTATGCAATTCGTGTAATACTAGACTAAGAAATATTTCATTTGGATTTTCATGAATGTAAACTTGATGACTCCAGGTAAAATCATCCTTCTAAAATAATACATTTTCATTCTAGCTTTTAGGAAGAAATTTCTTTCAAGTTGTCCTGTGTATATTAGAATTCTTTCTATCGCAAATTGTCGAAGGCTTTATAAAGGTCCAAAGAGTATTACATTTCTACGAATATTAAATTTATTGGTCACCGTAAATGGGTAATAATCAGGATAATTTCTATTGTTCCTAATTTAAAACTTCTTTTCCTAAAGTTAAAAAAGTTTCAACGATCTCAAATATCAACTCGAAGGCTGGTATGATAGGTAGGATCCTACATACCAACATAGTACCCTTTCAGCTACCGATAGGGTGCGGGACAGGGGTGATTAAACCAAACTACTTTTGAGCCAAAATAATTTTCCCACGTATTGGGTCGGATTTTGCATTTCTGATCCCTTTTCGTTCATGGGAAAAATGACATCTGTTCTGCTCTTAATCTCAATAATTTCATTTACCCGCTCTCTCCTACCGCAGTATGATGGGACTAATAATGCATTTTAAACATATTTGCTGAAGAGACATCCTTCCAAATTAAGCAAGAGATTTAATCTGTAATTTAACCTTCGCTCCGTGAGTGATTCCCAACCCAGTTCCTCTAATAACTTTGATGCTACTTGCTACCTTGTTTATCATAACAACGTTAACGTTTTACAAGACTTTCGCCTTCCCAGCCGCCACGTCTATTAAGGCGGGGAGAATTCTTCTGGGTACGATCTAATTCCTCCTCGCTCCGAGAAGCCTCTTCTTCGCTGACAGGGCTTCTGTCATGTCCAAGCTGGCTATGGAGCGCTTCTAACGGCCCCAAGGCCAGACTTAGATGTCGGCGGTCTTTTGCATGAGAGGCACCTCCAATTCCGCCGCTTTCTTGAAGAATTTAACCGAGATCTTCGGCAAAAGTATGTCCAGAGGTACCAGTTTCCTGTCTTCGTGCATTTTGGGGACGCGGACGTAAATACCTCGTCTCAAGATGCAGGAAGGGCAGAGTTCTAAACAACTTGAATTTGAGCGAGACTCAACGCGACGATTTTGACTATACCGGGGCTGCGCACATGATTACGGATAACACGCACGTCCGGTGCAGTCGACGCGTCATATCCATGCTCAGCAGAGGGGGCAAATAAAATCGGCTGGAGCCGACTGAGCGCCGCGAACGCCTTCGTACGAACGCGAGGTGCCTGGGAATTCCAAAGGAGTTTGTGGTCCATCAGCACTACACAGAGGTAGAGAGCCTCGAATTTCCACGGAAGAACAACTCCATTCACAAATAGGTGTACTCCTGGCGACCTTTCACGTACCGAGTGGAAAACAATCGCCTTCGTCTTCTGTGTGTTGACTGCAAAGCGCCACCGATGATACCTCAGCAAAAATCCGTCGATAGCACACTGAAGTCTCCACATCGCGGTCTCCTTTCTCCAAGATCTGTACAGGAGCGCCACGTCGTCTGCGTGTAGGGACGTCGTGTGGCTAGATATTGGACGTCATGTGAATAGATATTAAGAAGCAATGGCCCTAATACGGATCCTTGAGGCACGCCGGCGGAGATTCGTCGCACCCAAAAGTCTGAACTTTTCTAATAAATCCTAATTTTTCATTAGCTTGTCCACATATTCCTCGTATGGATCACCCAGAAGAGTTTGTGAGTGTGGATAATACCTAAGTATTTAATCGAGTTACACTTTCTGTTACGGCATTTCTGATATAGTAGGCGATCAGGAGGGAACTGCTCTTATTCCAACAACAGATCACTTCGTAATAAACGATAAGGCTAGTGAAATTCACTCATTAGGGTTTGAGTACCATTTCCTTTTTCAATGCTGCCTGCGAGGAAAGATATGGTCTACAGAAAATCCCATAACTCAACCGAAGTTAAGGATATCCTGAGACATAGTGTTGTCATTAAAGGGACGACCTTAGGACCCAGGACACAGGGATAGTATTTATCGGAAGAATTCAGCGGATCATGTCTCCGTGGATACAAACCCCTTAAGAATTTACTTTAGTCATACTTCTTTACTATTTAAATTTACGAGAAAAAAACTGAAATGAGATTTGAACCCAACGAGGACGATTTTCGGGACCTCTACGCAGGATATTCGCGATGTCACGAATAAGAACGATGGGCCATCACCTTAGAGATTCCGTTCGTGGATCATATCCGGCTCATATACAAATGGTTTGCTGTAGTGTCCACGTCGTTTGAAATTTAGAATATTCTTCAGTGTCCGACGCAAGGACCAACTCCTTGAGCGAAGTCGGGCAAGGCACTCCATCGCAAGCGAGTCCGCCTGGGTTGGCCAATGCATCCGTCGTTGGGTGCCCCGCCTCTTCGTAGGGGAATTGTTTCGGTTCAAAGTACTCTGCGGATATCGGAAGCCGTCTCTAGCCATCCTCTCACTTCAGCAACCTTTGAGTGCACGCCAAACATGAGAAAAACGGCGCTCCTGGACTTGAATTCGGGGATACTTTGAAGGAGCTCAGCATACAAGTGGAGATCGAGGGAGTTATGAATTTTCGACGTCAGATCGGGCGTGGAATTAGTTTTGCGAAACGTTGTTTTTCTAAGTTCGCGTGTGTCTTACCACATCATATTGGTATAGACAAGTATGCAACCGTTAAAAGTAATTCGATCATCTCCTTTGTATTTTCCATCAACAATGCCAACAGGTTAATTCTTTTTTTTCCGAGCGAGCAGCAGCTTCAAATAACAATGCATGCATTCAAAAATACAGATAGCTATCACAAAAAAGAAATAATTTTTATGGAGATAGAATGGATCAATATAACAGGGGTATTTTTAAAATGTTTCATATATAGAAATATTAACGGTAATGTTATCAGTTATGAGAATGAAAAATGAAGAAGCATTCTCAACACTGGCCCAAATGAAAAAAACAATACTAATAGACCACTCAGTTGATCTTTCAAACCCGAGAGGGTGCCTTGTCAGCAAACATGGTTTTGCGCTTGCCATTCTGACAACCCTCCCAGCAATTCGCAAATAAAATCCCAGTCCCGGCACATATTTTTAACCACTTTGGATCGACCACGGTAATTAAGGTTTTTAACTGTACTAATACTTAATATTTAACGGTAATACTTGAACCTCCGAGATAGATTTATTCAGAAAAACCGATCGCATTTGACACGTGTTAATCTCGAAAGAACCCAAAGTAGTAAAATCAAAAATTGGTCACATATACGGGGAAAAAAACCGATAATAATGAAAACCGCCCCTTTTTCGCCGGCCCAAAGCTTGGTCGGTTGTAGCAATTCAAGGTTCATTCTGCTGAGAAAGAATTAGAAAAGAGTTGTATATTTTTGGGAGAGGGGTGAAGGCAAGGTGGGGGGGGGGGAAAGGGCTGGCTGGTGTTTGCCGAGTAAACAGTTTTCGATTCTCTTTATCCTTCCCCGAGAGTTCCCTCCTCCCAGACGGGCAATATTTTTTCCATTTTTCCCGGTTCCGCTCTCTCTTTCCAATCTCTACCATTCTCCTCTCACTATCTCGTTGTCTCCCCCCACCCCAACCAATTCCGTCATCCCACGTCCCACGAATTTCTCCTCGGCTGCCCCGGAGCCCCCGCACCCCCTTTTGCCCTCTCCTCAGTCCACCAACCAGCTCTGCACCCCGGCATCCTAGCGTGCCCTCATCCCATCCGCCGTCCGCCCATCCAAATTTCCAGTCTCCCTTCCCGTCAGGCCCCAAGTTTGCCTTCGCCTCCCAACCCCCGCCCACCTCTCCCCCAATGTTTGGCAACTTTCCCCGGGGCCACAAAGCCGCGAGGGCTAATTTCGCCTTTTATTTCCGCCCCATCCGGACGTTAGATGACATACGAATAAATATATACGTACGTACGGGGCAAACTGGGTGGGGGGTAGAAGACTTCACCACTTTGGGGAAAAGGGGGGAGGGTTCTTCCCCTGTGAAATGAAATTGACCGATGAAAACTTAATGAAAGCACAGCAATATAAATTAAAACGCGTTAATTAAGTTTGCATGTTATGATATGAGTTCCCAGTTAGAAAGTGGGCTGAGAGTTTGGCTAACGGCAAAAGGGTTCTGGATTTAAATCCAGATGATGATGCCTCAAATCTCAGATAAATCGAAGCTGTGAGCTTTCTGGGGAAATAAGGGAGCTTCATCGGACTGTTCCTGCGGCACAGGTTAAGGAATCGGTCCCTTAGGGTTTATGACAGTGATTTTATAGTTCAATTACGGAAGGTAAGTTGAAAGTTGAGATAGTAAAGTAAATTATGACACTGTTATCGCTAACGTTGAATCTTAGAGTTTTTTCAAGCCTGGCACGTATGCATCTGGACAAAAACTTCTCTTGGGCAATAGTTTATAAGTGCCATTCTCTCTTTTAACTCGAAAGGAACCCTTCAGCCCACCATGAAAGCTGCAGTAGAAATTATAGGTTTTACACACGAGCTCAGACCTTCCTATTACTGGTCGTATGCTTACTTGTGCTCGTAAATCGTATCTAAGATGAAGGTTAGCGTTCTGGGATTCGGGTCAGGCCAATGGCTTTTGCCCTATGATTTCAATCTGTCAAGTGAAAAACTTGCTAATTCCATAGGAGGTATTTGTACCATCTGTTATTTTTTCAACTCGTTAACGAAGTCTTTGTAAAAACGTTTTAATACTATTTTTGTGATTCACGGTAATGGTTTCAAATAAAAATATCATTAATAAGAGAGATTGCATAAATATATATTATATATATATATATATATATATATATATATATATATATATATATATATATATATATATATATATATATTCACGAGGAAGGCAACGGGAAACCACCTCAATTATCATTCCCTAGAAAAATATGATGGACAATAGAGATATTTTGAGTCCTGGCAACCACGGGGCTCGGCCCAATCGGCCGTGTGTCGTGCCCGGCAGCGGGGGAGGCAAGGCTTCCGCGGTCGTCATCCCACGAAACCCTTGCAAGGGAAAACCAGCAGCAGCAGGACAGAAGACGCAGGAGAAGAAGACAAAATTAGTTAGAATAGGAACGTGGAATGTTAGGACAATGATGAGGACAGGGAAATTGGAGAATGTTAAGCGAGAGATGGAAAGGGGAAATATAGATATTTTAGGTCTATGCGAGGTGAGATGGAAAGATAGCGGGGATTACTGGAGTGATAAGTATAGAATAATATACAGCGGTGGGGACGAGAGCCAACGAGGGGTTGCCATACTATTAAATGAAGAGGTAGGAAGAAGCGTAGTCAACATAGAGCAGGTAACGGATAGAATACTACTAGTGGAGATAAAAGCAGAACCGACGAACTTAGTTATTATTCAGGTATACATGCCACCGAGCAACCATAAGGAAGAAGAGGTCGATAAGATATACGATCAGTTAGAGGACATGATCGCGTGTGTTCCAGCAGGGAAACATTTGATAGTGATGGGGGATATGAATGCGACGGTAGGCGAAGGAAGAGATGGTGATGAGGTGGGCGACTACGGTTTAGGCACGAGGAATGACCGCGGGGAGAAAGCAGTTGAGTTCTGCAGGAGACAGGGATTAGTCATCACCAACACTTGGTTTAGACACCACAAAAGACGCAGGTATACATGGAAAATGCCAGGTGACTCAGGAAGATATCAGCTAGATTATATCCTGGTTAGACACAGGTTTAGGAATAGTGTGATAAATTCCCACAGCTTTCCGGGAGCGGATGCGGACTCAGACCACAATTTAGTTGTTATGAAATGTAGCGTACGTTTCAAAAAGATAAGGCAGGGGCGGCGAGTTAGAAAATGGAATGTAGAAGCATTAAATGGGTTGAAAAGGAAGGAATACAAACAGGCGGTAGAGAAAATCATGGAGGATGGTAAAGGGCTTATTACTATCGAAGAAAAATGGGAAATGATCAAAAAAGGGTTGTCTAAAGCCGCAAAAGACACTATTGGAAGCGTTAACACTAAAAGAACTAGGAAACCATGGATCACGGATGAGATGATTACAAAGATGGATGAGCGGCGAAAATGGAAGAATATAAATACAGAATTAGGCAAAATGAAGTACAAAGAATTGAACAATAAATTGAGGCGGGCAACAAATAAGGCAAAAGACGCATGGTGGAAGACGCAGTGCGAGGATATGGAAAGTCTCCAGAGGAAGGGCGAAATCGGTGCGCTGTACAGCAAAGTTAAATCGTTATCGGGAAGTAAGAAAGGAAGAGCTATGCTAATAGTTAGAGATAAGGCGGGTAAGGTAATAGTTGACGCAGGAAAGATCCAAGAGAGATGGAAGGAGTATATAGAAGAACTGTATAGTAAAGAACTCAGACCAACACAGTTAGACATTGAAAAAGAAAATGACGTAGAGAAAGACAGCTTAGGTCCAGGCATACTAGACAATGAGATAGAAAGGGCATTAAGGGAGATGAAACTAAATAAGGCCGTGGGGGTAGATAACATTCCCGTGGAACTTTTAAAATGCTTAGGAAAATGTGGGAGGAAGAGGCTATATGGGCTGATCCGTAGCATTTATGAGGAGGGAATCTGGCCGGAAGACTTTGTGAGAGCAGTTTTAGTTCCGATTCCGAAAAAGGTAAAGGCCACGTCATGTGAGGACTATAGGACAATTAGTTTGATATCCCACGCAGCTAAAGTTGTTCTCAGGATCATAAACAAACGGATAGAGAGTAGGGCAAATGATTACTTAGGGGATGATCAGTTTGGGTTTAGGAAGGGGAGAGGTACGCGTGATGCCATTGCAGTAATGAGATTATTAATCGAGAGGAATATAGAACACAACCAGGAGGTATTTGCCTGTTTCGTAGATTTCGAAAAAGCGTTTGATAGAGTGAATTGGGAAAAAATAATGAGTATATTGCAGAAAATAGGTATAGATTGGAGGGAAAGGAGGCTAATCCGCAACCTGTACATGTCTCAGACTGCTCAGGTGCGGGTGGGAAACGGGGAGTCAGGATGGGCAGTGTTAGGAAGGGGTGTAAGGCAGGGTTGCCCATTATCACCGTTGCTGTTCAACCTGTATGCAGAGGAAATGATCAAAGAGGCATGGGAAGAACTCGAGGTAGGAATGAAAGTGGGCGGGAGATTCGTAAAATCAGTTAGGTTTGCTGATGACCAAGCTTTAGTTTGTCAGTCAGCCAAGGGGCTGCAAGCATTGCTTAGTGAATTGGAAATTCAGTGCGACAGGTATGGGATGAGAATCAACATTAATAAAACAAAGGTTATGCGATTTTCTAGAAAGAAAAAGGCTAATCTTAACATTAAAGTAAGAGGGCAAAAACTAGAGCAGGTAGAACAGTTTACGTATCTCGGTAGTGTTTTGGACCAACACGGTCAAAGTAGTAGGGACGTAAGGAGAAGAATTGCGCTAGGCAAAGAGGCTTTCACGAGGAGGAGGGAGTTGATGACGGGGACTTTGAGTAAGGATGTTAAGAAAATACTCGTAAAAACTTTGATATGGAGCGTAGCTATGTACGGCGCGGAAACGTGGTCATTGAAGCAGGAGGATAGACGTAGACTGGAGGCTTTTGAAATGTGGGTGTGGAGAAGAATGGAAAAGGTGAAATGGACAGAGAAGAAAACAAATGAGGAAGTACTTGGTATGGTGGGCGAAGAGAGGGGTTTGTTGGGAGCAATCCTATGGAGGCAGGAAAAGTGGATGAAGGGGGTGTTGACCGGCAGTGGGATGTTGAAGACTGTTTTAGAGGGTAGAATGTTGGGCAAAAGAGGAAAGGGAAGGAACAGGATAGGGATGTTGGACGGGATGAAGGGAGGAAGAAAGTACTCTGAGATGAAGAGGGACCTGATATAGAGTAGGATGATGGATTTTGTGTTTTGTTAGGAGTACTAAAATATTTGTTTGGTAGTTGTGTCCATCCAAAAACCTACCTTAACCGGTAGATTACCTTTAAAAAAATATATATTCACATATACATACACATACATACATACAATATATATATTTTATTACACACACACCCGTGTATTGGACCCAGAGCTGTCAGTTTTTTTAGAAAGAGATTGCATATAATATATATATATATATACACACACACACACACACACACACGAGGGTCATCCGGAAAGTAGTACCCGTTCGTGCCGCATGAAGTGCTGACGACGCGAGTAGCCGCTGGACGAGGTCAGATAGCTTCAGTGGCTTGTCTGCCTTCTCTGAGCCAAGTTGCGCGACGCTAGCATTGCCTGTGTTGTTTCTGTGATTGTTTACAATGTTTAAAAAAATTGAGAACGCCGCCAGTTGTGAAGTGAGGGCAGTGATTAAATTCCTCAATGCAAGAAACGTTCGCCCATGTGATATTCATCGCCAATTAAAGGAGGTGTATGGAGACAATGTAATGGACGAGTCGTCTGTTCGGCGGTGGTGTCGCAACTTCAACATGGGGAGGGGGAACACACACGACGATGAGCGTTCGGAGAGACCGTCTGTCATTACAGACCAACTGGTGAGCTCAGTTGACGAATTCGTGAGGAACGATCGGCGCGTCACAATTGATGACATCTGTGAGCATTTTCCCAATGTTTCTCGAACAATTGTTCATGAAATTGTTAAACACCATCTGCATTATGCAAAAATTTGTGCAAGATGGGTCCCTCGCGTATCTCAATGAGCTGGCGGCGAAGGACTATGCAGCAGGAATACAGAAACTTGTCACACGTTATGACAAATGCCTTAATTTGCTTGGAGATTATGTTGAGAAGTAGTTTAAAGTATCCTCTTTCAAATAAAATTTTTTATGTTTGTTAATATTTACTTTTGTGTCTTTATTTCACGAACGGGTACTACTTTCCGGATGACCCTCGTATATATTTATATGACAGCTCTGGGTTCTATACAACCGGAAAAGATTTTAGAAGACCCAAAATCCAGACGATTGCTTGAAAAGTAGGATGACTACAGTGCAGCAGGAGAAGCAAAGAGTAAAATGCGATGTAATAAAATAAAGAAATAAGATATATGTATATGCATGTTTACATATATATATGTAAAAATACATATATTCATGCACATATACATACATATATTCATGTACATATAAATACATATATTCACGTGCATATAAATACATGTATTCATATAAATATATCTTATTTATTTATTTCAACACATCGCATTTTACTCTTTGCTTCTCCTGCTGCACTCTAGTTATCACACTCTTCAATCAATCGTTTGAATTTTGAGTCTTCTAGTATCTTTTCCGGTTGTTTAGAACACAGAACTGTCAGTTTTTTAATTGATTCCTAATCGTAAATGAAACTCGCTCTTTCTAAACTTTTCGGTAACTCATTGGCATTGTCATTATCATCACCGGCAGGTAAGACAAGGAAATCAGCTATTCTCTGTTGTTCTCTAAAAAGAGACATCGGAGAAAATATAGGAAGGAAGAGAGGAAGGGTTTTACTATGCAAGTACTGAAGGGATGGGGGAAAATAAAAAAACAATTGGTGACCTTGAATTGACCGTTGTTAATGGACACTTGGATCCCGCATTTCCCCAGTCCTCGTGGCAGTTACATCCTCTCTAATTCCCTCCCTCATCACTTACTCGCCCTTTTTTCCTCCTCTCTTCGTTGAGGAAAAAGGAAAGTCACTGTTTCCTTTGCGTCACCTGCTGAGGACGATATTAATGCATTGAAACCCGGGTCGTGTGGCTTTGTAACTGTGATTTGTAGATTTTTGCCATCAAGCAATAAATTGCAATCACTAGCTATTTTCAGTTCAAACGCTCACAGTTTCTAAGCAGAAATTACTCCTTATGATTCCTCTTATATCGTACCCGGCAAGCCACTGATTTCACACCTAGCATGCAACATGAGAAATTACGCTTTTATAACTTTTTGCCTCAATATATTTCTGTAAAATAATACTTATTAGGAAGATCACAATAACTGCAGGTAAATGCGTTGCGGTACCTAAGTGAGATATTATTATTATTATTAAAAATACACATGTGCTGATAGACATTGTCAGGTGGCACACAAGTCCCAAATAATTGCAAAAGATAATACATAAAACTAGACTTCAAAACACAAATCTCTTTAACAAAACAAGTGAATCCCCATCCCATTTACAACCATTTATCAGCAAGAAAAAAAAAGATAAATTAAAAAAAAAATTAAGCTATTACATATAATACCATACACCACACATCAATCAAATTATTACATATATGCCTTACATCTATTCTTAAAAGTATACACTCTGTTAGGAAAGGGCTCGAATATTTTTGCAGGTAAAGTGTTCCACTCAACAATTGTTCTATTTAGAAAAGAAAATTTTTTTTTATTTGTTCTCTGTGCCCGGCATTTTATCTTAAATTTGTGATCATTTCTGCCTATAAAATTTGGGTTCTAAGATCTGCCCAAGCTTTCTCCCCCTTCAAAATTCGGAACATTCCACAAAGTCTGCTTACTTTTCTTCTAGATTCTAGAGGTTCCCAGCCCAGCGTTTCTAGCATGTCAGACACACTCTCCATCCTCCCATGCTTCCCCAGTACATATCGGGCAGCCTTTCTTTGCACCTTTTCCAGTTTTTTAATATGACCTTCTTCATGAGGGTCCCATACAAGAGAAGCGTACTCTAAAATTGGCCTTACTAGGGTCTGATAAGCCTTCTCCTTGGTTGCTCTAACGCTCCCTTTGAGGTTTCTCATTACCCAATGAAGAGTTTTGAAAGCTTTCTTATAGATGCACTCCACATTTAGCCCCCACCCTAAGTCCTTAGTTAAATATACACCTAAGTATTTGACAGTATCACTTCTAGGAATGACATTTTCTGAGAATTTATATTCCCTATTGTTTCCAATTACCTTATTGCTAAAAGTGATTGATTTGCATTTGTTAACATTAATATCCATCCCATTTTTTGTCACCCAATCTGCCATTTTATTAATGTCCCTTTGAAGTTTGTCACGGTCTCTGTCATTTTCGACTTTCCTGTAGATAATACAGTCGTCTGTTTAATATTTAATATATTTCTACACGCGGGCGAGAGGAGCTGTACGTAAAAAGAAGGACAATAACTAATGCTAGATGAGATAAAGGCATTACAATAGGCTAATAAGAATAAGAAAATAAACGAAATTCCCCCCCCCCTTTCCGCGGTTGGATAATATTATTCTGATCACTTAATGTTTGGAAAAAAGACAAGAAACAAATTTTTTTTGGATTGATTGAGGTTCATTTGCGATTTTTGACGGAATTTTTATCCTATTAAATATTGTACATACCCTACAATTGGGAAAATATTAATACCACTAGTGTTAGGAAATATTAATATTTTAGTATCTACTAAGATATTACAGCTTTGATGCAATCAGTAGAATGGACTATTAAGCTTTTCAGCCGACTTGACCAATCAGCATCTAAAACATATGATTAAACAAAATTGCCCACAAAAAACACATTTTTCACTAACAAAGGAATGAGATTTAAGCCAATATCCTTTAGGCTTGATGGTGCTATTTTGTTAACCACGCCTACCCCTCGACGAAACGAACGTTTTCTTCTGTTCAACATACTTCGTTATTTTACCATTTTTTTAGGAGTTCATCAAGAAAGCTAAACTAATAGAGAGGCTACGGAAGAATAAATATGTACTTAATCTAATTTAAATAATGCTCGTTGTGTTATTCCTTTATGATAAATATCCTCTCACGCTGTTCTCGTACACCCAAATGCAATACAACTTGGTGATCTGGTTGCTTGAGCTCCATTCCTATGTATTGGGACGAAACCTATGTATACCTTTTCCACGAGTGAGTCTAAGGTCTTAAAAGCATATCCCTCGCCTCAATTTTCCGTTTTGTAGGCTGGAATCAAACTTCCGTCTCTCTTGTATTACCCTCGACTCTTTTATTGCTCCATGCCTTGTTTCCTGGTGCTCCCTTTTTTGATTTCATCCCCCATCGCCATTTCTCCTTATTCCCCGTTAAACCTCTTTCACGTCCTCTGTTTCTAAATCGTCCTCCTCTCTTGGTTTCCCAATCCTCGTACCTTCGCCATGAACTTTTATTTTCCTCCTTTATATTTTTCTCAATTTATTCTTCGTCCATATTCATTTATTATTCGCTCGCCCCCTCTCCAATCCTTTTCCTTCTTTATGCTTTCTATGAATCTCATTTTCTCGCGTTCATTTCCCTCGTCATAATTTTGCGCCCGTCAGTGAGTCCCTCGGATGCCCTTCCCGCGTATCTTATTGCTTGTGCTCGAGATACGTACATTTGATATGGCCCCCAACATTTATTGCCTTTGATACTTTGATACTTACTAGCATCTTAGCTTGACTTCAGACGCCCGGTTATTTTTTATTCCTTCCATTTGTTGTAGTCACGTTTTACTCAGCTACCTTTCCATTTTTTCAAATCTGATCGCGAGAAGGATCTTTGTTTTCATCATAATGCGAGGTTTTAAAGCAAGTGAGGATCCAATGTCCCTGGTTTCAAAATCCACAGAAGAACATATGATAAAACCGCTTGAATTTCCACATCGCATACTCTTTGAATAAGTCATTATTTCCTCATTTGGCTTTTAAAAATTAAACAGGTACATTGATGATAAATGAGTATCATGAGGATTGGTTTTGACTCCAGGAGAGTGAAAGTATACTACAAACTGTAGCGAAGTTTTATACCGTCTCAGATATAATTAAAACAATTGATTTTCCGTTGAGCATGTTGACATGAGACATATTTAAATTGGAAAAACATTTTTAGGTATTTATCTTTGGCTCATTATGGTAATTACTAGTATGCATATACTATTAATCTATACCAAATGTCATTTTACAATATCATAAGAAGCTAAATTATTTTGCCGACACTGATAGTTTAGCGGGAACCAGCAACAGGGACATAATCTCTACGGAATCTATTAATCTACATAATACCCTATGTCACTGCTAGAGTGACTGATGGGGTGATTACACACCAGGCAACTTTTGACACAAAATACTTCCTTCGCCTAGCGTGGTCGGATAATGCTTTCCTGATCCCTTATCGTTCATGGGAGAAATGACATCTTAAATTTATGTATTCAATTATTTAACTCTCTAATCTTATTTACATGCTCTCTCCCACCGTAGTAGGGTGGGAGTAACAATACATTTTCAACACTATCACTAAAGACACATCCTTACAATGTATTCAAGAGATTTAATCCATAATATACTCGTAACTTCGCTCTGC
Source organism: Hetaerina americana (assembly GCF_022747635.1). Taxonomy (NCBI): domain Eukaryota; kingdom Metazoa; phylum Arthropoda; class Insecta; order Odonata; family Calopterygidae; genus Hetaerina; species Hetaerina americana. Next base: position 27,523,305 of record NW_027287095.1, on the reverse strand, counting down.
GAGTGATTCCCAACCTAGCTCCTCTAATAATTTGGCACGCTAATCAGTTTATCATAACGAAATTTTACAAATCTACGTATTTCTTTAATCTGTTCATCACATTTCCCCAAAACTATTCTATTAAATCCTAATTTTTTGTTAGCTTTTCCACATATTCTCCGTATGTGTTTCACCCAGGAGAGGTCGTGAGTAAGGGTATCGCCTAGGTATTTAATCGGGTCTATATTTTCTATTTCGGCATCCCTGATGAAGCAAGCGTTCGGGAGGGAATCGCTCTTTTTCCAAAAATTCATCACGACGCACTTTTTTAAGCTGAATTCTAATTGCCAAGAGTTGCCTAACGTTATAGAGCATTAAGATCATGAATATAGCTGCTTAATTCTAAGGACCATGGATGTCTCTGTAAACTACTCCGTCATGGGCAAATAAACATACCTTACTATTAACCACGAAGTATATGTTGTTAATGTAAAGAGGAAATAAAAGAGGTTGACAATAATTTACTGGGAACACCAGAAGTGACCTCTACTGCATTAGGAATAATGTTATCTATGACTACCGCTTGTACTCGATCATCATGGAAGTCTTTAGTCCGTCCCATGATATTTTTGTCTATGTCATAGGCTTCTAGCCTTCTTATTAGTTAACTAAGACTTACTTTGGGGAAAGACTTTTAAAATATAGAAAACCGCGTCAACTGGAGCATTACTCTCTCCCGGACAATAAATGTCGTGAAGAAAATGCGTAAGTTGTGTCTCATAGGTTCTACCCAGGCGAAGCAGTCGATAAGAAGGAAACAGGCTCTCTTGCCGGTTCTCTGGGGGATTCGTTGGTGAATAAATTCTTCCTAAAAGTAAGTTGACTCTCCTTCTTCAGCAAACGCCCTTCCGAAAGGGCTTGAAGGTCTCACCATTCCCTCCCACGCTTCACTCCTGCACGGCCTCCCCCTCGCCCCAAAGCGAAAGCGGAGTCACCTTCCACCAACGCCTGCCTATAAGCTTCCCTCTCCCCTCTCTCCGTTGCCCGACTCCGTCTGAAATTTCCTCTCCTTCCATTCGCCATCCATCTCGAAGCGTCATCCTGCGCCGCTCGGATCTCTCTTTATCCCGCCCGTTCACATTATCTCCCTTTATTCTCCTTTTTTTCTTGCGTTATTTCTGCCCGACCGAACATCAAAATGGCGCCTCCTCCTTTCACCCCGTTCCTCTTACGGCCCCTGACGCACTCTCCTCCTGCCCATCCCCTCCCCTCTCACCTTTCTCCGACCTCCCTACTCCTTCTCTCCTTAGATCACGCATTCTTTTCCTTCCCCTCCTCCACCGTTCAAAGACGATACTGGTAAATCGATGGTGCCATTTTTTTGTGTCTCAAGGAAAGGAAAATACATCAGGGGTTGAATGGATTTTCCCACCTCATAGCACAAGAAGTCCGAGTCACGTCGCTTTTCAAAATTCAATGTTATCGGTAGTTTTCCCAGTGACATTACAGCATGGCAGGAATCACTATTTTTATGATTTCCTTTTGCTATTACTGCCGAGTGTCGCGATTTAGGTCAAGTGCATTTCACTAAACCAATTCATAGAATAATTCATAACCTATCAAGGAAATATCTAACACAAAACCACCACGCATGTAGTGCACTGAAATCGTTTTGATAGCGCGTAGGATTTATAGAATTTTCCAGTGTTAATAAAACGCTGATGCTAAAAACACGATTTCACCGAGGAATATTCTTCATTTCTTGTAGGGAACACTGTAACCTCCACCCTTATTACATTATGCATGATGAAAATTGCCGTCAATAATATTTTATTACGTGACAATTATATCCTGCCATTTATTTCATCAACTCACTTTTGCAAAATCCTGAGGGTTATTTAATAAGATCATGAGCGTAATAAATATATAAAAGTCTCATTTGAAAATATTTTGCTTGCAAAATTTGCAAAATATAATATGGTTGCTTAGATTACACAGGAAATGATTTTATTTTTCCCGACAAGAAGAGCTTAATTACTGGTGCACATTTGAAAACATAACACCATGAAAATATTTAATGTGTAGGAAAGGAGAATTATCACGGGGGTATCAACTTTGGTTAACTTATTAATTACATAATATATGACATAGTTTTCGTTTCGGTTGGACGGCCACAAAGTTCTTATCCTTTATTAATCTTTTTAGGAAATTGAATATTCTACACTTAGTGGGTGATATAGTTACCCTCTACCAAGGTAGGTGACATTTACAGAGATAATTCTGAATGCGATTTGGCTTCTCCCCAGCTCTTAAGTTTCTTGTGTTCCCTTAAAAGTTACGGTGACTAACTTTTCCAATTTCTGAAGCGCAAATGCTGCCAGATCTCCTTCAGGTAAGGAGTTCCCTCAGTCCTCTGTTCCTTCGCGTCACAATCCAGGTGTATCTCATTTTCTTGTACTGTTAAATATGTATAAGTCCTCCTCCAATTTCAAATATCTGTGATCTTGTTAAACTTTTAAAGGGGTCTTGCGTCCGCGTGCCTACATCGGTGTAAAAAAATTGTGCATTTTACCCAATTTAATGAGAAATTATCGAAGAGATAAATTTTCGTGTCCTCGTCTTCACTTCGACATCTTCTGAGGTACTTGTTGATTATCATTCTTCTAACAGATCATGAGGATTTAAAAATACGGTCTTCGAAATGAAATTACAATCTTTATATGCATGCATAGTACAAGTAATATCATGGAAGTCACCGGAGTTAACAAATGCGCGCGTATTTCTCTTATGAAAGTAAGTTTCTTCGGAAATTGTCTTTCATTTCTGTAGGAAATGACGCTTAAGGTTTATTTTCATGCATTGACGCTACATTTTTCTGCCAAATAAAAGATTACGTAGAGTATTACCGTCGTAATTATTTTGAATTCGAATGTGAACCGTTAGGTTAGTGCATCATTATCTTTAAGACATGGTAGTAATGAATACAGAAAACTCTCTTTCGTGCCATGGCTATTTTTATAAGTGAGTACGAATAGATTCATCATAAATATAGAAAAAGACTTTGGTGGGAGAATGCAGAGAACGAGAAAGAAAGAGATAAGGGTGTCTCACAAGGAGCACATGACGTAATGAGAAATATTTTTCTAAGCATAGCTAACAATCCAAAAAGACTTATGTTTACGAAATAAAATTTTTACTATGTGCCAATGAACCAATAAGAACAATCCTTCTATGCTTGGCGTGATGGCAAAGCAATCTACCGCAACCATGCAATTGACACTTGGAATCACTCATTCACACAATAAATACTAAGATTTATGTTTTTTAAAACGGATAATTATATTCGGAAATGCACTGATTCTGATTGAAAATATCACCCTAAAAACTCCAAACCTCAGGTTAATGGGAAATTGAAAAACCGTTTTAATGAACGAATAGCGTGGCCTGGAATGTGTGCTTTCCATTTACAAGTAAGAGAAAATTTACATTCAAGAATTTGAAATAAAGGCATCTTCATTCTCATGAAATTGATTTTGAATATCACCAATGAAGAATAAAATTTTTAAATACCAAATTCTTTGTAAACTATGCCGTGCTTTGGGAATTATTTGATTTGATTATACTTGCGCTACTCAATAGTAACTACATATAGACGATAGAAATCATGAGAAATTATAGTATCTACCAGAAATGTACAGTTAAACGTAAGTTACTTCACTAATGTTACCGAATATGTTCATCTCGTGGGTACATAGAACCATCAATAATTAACGAAAAAATACCTATATTTTTTCTACTATAATAAATAGCGTCACACAAGTAATTAAATTAGTATTTAATTATATTATAATGCACACACTCAAGAAAATCTTTATGCTCAGATAAAAAAATAGTCTATTTAAAGATGGCTTGACATGAATTGCCAATTCGGCACTGTTTAGCTTAGGATTGATGATCGTGACCACTAGGACCTCGGATCAGCGTTCGAAGGGCCATGCATCTTTCCCACAAAAGATGATTGACATTTGATCCAAGAGGAACTAATGCTTAGCAGAGATAGTGTTAGGGGGAGTTCACTTTTTTGCTGTCTGATTTTGTTAGAAAACTACGTACTCCATTTTTTCCTCCATGACACGTGGTTGGAGAGATGTATTACCTCAAAGGAACCTAAGTTTTGCTCGAAATTAGACGATAAGAAATGTTTTGTACAAGATTTCTCCCAATTAAAGATACTTATACAGAGTCCTATTAATTATTTCGGAGGTCATCTTATAAAATCTGTACTTCTTTCCCATCCCATGTTCTTAATTTCATCTATCTCGGGTCTTTCTTTCTAAATAAGCCGATTTAAATTATTCGAGGAGCTTAACCAGGTATGAACTTATAAAACAAGCTTCGCATACATAAAAAACTGACCCATGGTGGATGAAAATTTCTTTGCTATACTTTCTTCTCTGGATGGTGAATAGCCATAGAAATTCAGAAAAATGATAATACTCGTATTCTAGAATAACAACTTAAAGCGTCTCTATTTTATCATGTAAAGGTATGTATCATGTAGGCATGTACAGGTGTGTATGATGTATCATCCTGTATGATGAAAATATTTGTACATTGCTGAGGAAATTAATCTTCCAGATATTGGATAAACATATCAGCCAAGAGTAATTTATCTTTAGCACTATAGTTTACCTCTTTGTTGAGCGGCGAAGAAAGTTTTAAAGTTTAATTTTTTCTAATTGGACAATACCAAACCTAAGAATTTTTTTAATGAGTTATAATCTCCTAAAAATGGCACCGAAGAGCTGTAAATTGAAACATAAAACCTTTCAGGCTTGGAAAGAGTGCCTATTTGCGCCTAAAAACCAAACCACGGCACACATTCCGATACAAAGTACGAGTATCAAATTTGTAACGTCAATCAAACCAGTCCTCGCCCTGAGCTCGTGAGGATCACAATTTGCAAAACGGAGAAAACGCATTTGCTATTCAGGCCACGTAGGTGCGACAACCAAAAATATGGCACGTGTGAAAAATCATGAAAAAATTTTGGGAAAGGCAAAAAGGATCTCCTGTTCGCCGTGACTAGCTGTGGGAAATTATTGCAAAAATAAACCCAAATCATGATCTTAGCCAGCACACAGGGAGTTCCACATGGTTAAACAAATGGGTTAGATAAATTTTGCAAACAAATTTTTTCTTTTGATTAATCTATTCCCTGGTTATGACGACGTAGATCGTTATTTCCGCAACGCTTTGCACTATCCCAACAATACCAAGGTTTCTGCTTGGCCAAAAAACTCCATGGATGGCTGGTTCATTTCTCCTCGCAAATTATCCTCCTAGAGGATGCGCTCTTCTCTCGAGGAGAATTACGAGGGTCATCCGGAAAGTAGTACCCGTTCGTGAAATAAAGACACAAAAGTAAATATTAACAAACATAAAAAATTTTATTTGAAAGAGGATACTTTAAACTACTTCTCAACATAATCTCCAAGCAAATTAAGGCATTTGTCATAACGTGTGACAAGTTTCTGTATTCCTGCTGCATAGTCCTTCGCCGCCAGCTCATTGAGATACGCGAGGGACCCATCTTGCACAAATTTTTGCATAATGCAGATGGTGTTTAACAATTTCATGAACAATTGTTCGAGAAACATTGGGAAAATGCTCACAGATGTCATCAATTGTGACGCGCCGATCGTTCCTCACGAATTCGTCAACTGAGCTCACCAGTTGGTCTGTAATGACAGACGGTCTCTCCGAACGCTCATCGTCGTGTGTGTTCCCCCTCCCCATGTTGAAGTTGCGACACCACCGCCGAACAGACGACTCGTCCATTACATTGTCTCCATACACCTCCTTTAATTGGCGATGAATATCACATGGGCGAACGTTTCTTGCATTGAGGAATTTAATCACTGCCCTCACTTCACAACTGGCGGCGTTCTCAATTTTTTTAAACATTGTAAACAATCACAGAAACAACACAGGCAATGCTAGCGTCACGCAACTTGGCTCAGAGAAGGCAGACAAGCCACTGAAGCTATCTGACCTCGTCCAGCGGCTACTCGCGTCGTCAGCACTTCATGCGGCACGAACGGGTACTACTTTCCGAATGACCCTCGTATAAATCTTATCCCTGTCCCGACCGTCAATGACCCGTAAGAGCACCCAGAGATCATCCGCGGCAGGGATGCAAGAATAATTACGCCCGAGAAGAGGCGAGAGCGACGGCAAGGAGGTGAAGGCTGGGGGTAGGGGATGGTGCGGGGGAATACATCGCGAAAATCTAATTCGTCTTAGTCCGCCGCGAAAAAATAATCTAATTCGTCTTAGCCTGTCGTAAAAATCCCCACTGGGAGTGGAAGGCGCATCTTTCCTACCCGTGGCTCCCGACGAATGGGGAATCCTGTGGTATTTCCTCAAGTTGTTACGCTACACCGTCCGCGGGAAAATCGAGCGCTTAGCTCATTAGCGTCGGATGCATTGGCCCCCTTCGCCACCAGCCGACTGACGGCCTCTACCGCAATCCCCCTTTCCCTCCCGTCCCAAACCCCAACCGCCTCTCTCGTCGACCCTCCAACTGAAGAATTGGGGATGAAGGGGGGAGGAGTTTTTTTTTCGGTACCGCAGGCCGAGGGAACGTTCACCAACCATTCCCCAGCCTTCTCCACTGTCGAAAGACCGACCGCTACGAACGGACCGGCGGAAATAAAAGCGCACCGAGCAAACGCATCCATTTCCTCGACACGCCCCCTCGAGCGATCGGAGGTTCATGAAAAGTAAGAGATAGGGCGGGAGAGATAACGAATTCAAAGAAAGAAGGAAGATGAGGGAGGGAGATAAATGGAGGGAGGCGAGTGAAAGGGTGGGCAAGAGAGATGGATTGAATAAAAAAACACCGCGATTTTTATCCCGAAGGGAGAAGGGTGGCTGTGTGGGAGTGGGGAGTTTTTTCACGGAAATACAAAAATCCTTCGTTAAAGATGTTATGCGTGACAGTGATTAACGATCATCTCTCGGCGGGAAGAGAGAATCCCCTTCCTACGAGGACGTCCCTTGTATGATTCCCCCTAAAAAAAAAGCAGCCCCTACTTCGTTCAGTACATACATACTTACACATACGCACATACATGCATATATATATATATATATATATATATATATATATATATATACATAATTATATATACATACATGTAAATATGCAATTCTTTTCATTTTTCTAACGTCCCTCCGCGCCCTTAATGCTTCGGCTGCGGCGGCGAAAGACGTTATTAATCGTTCCCGCAGCGGGAGTGGACCTACGCCTTTCCGTCGTTGCTGGGAAATGCAAAAGGGGGCGTCTCCTCCGCTTGCCTGCCATGGGAAGGCTTTAATTAATTTTTAGAGTATTTCCTGCGCTTTATCCCAGGGGGAAAATATCGGGGGGGGACTATTTTTTTGCTACAGAAGTGCGGGAAGAAGGGTGAATTCGTCCCTCGTAATATTGAGCAATATCTCAAGTGATCAAAACAGGGAGGAAAGAAGTTTGTCTTGACGGGCGCGGGAGTTGGCGAAAAAATTCGGCTTCGTGAGACATTATTTTTGCGCCATAATTAAACTGAAGTTACTTTCAACGCTCATTAGGGTAACCGCGCCGACTAGAAATCGAATCATTCATCTCACTCGCCAAGTATTTGCGCCACCCTAACGAATCCTTTATTCCACCAAGTCGTCCTTTTGCCTAATTTACTTCTCTCACTCCTGCTATCCTACGGGGTATCGAATAATGTTATTGCATGTGGAACAGGGAATTAACGCCGGAAATAAAAATAACTCTACAGATTTTATTGAATGTTACTTGAAGTTTAAATTCTTTGAAAATAATAGAGATTGATATATACCTCTATATTCTAACTATAATCGCGGATATCGATGATCATCCTTTGAGAAAACACATTAGGAAGAGGAATGACTTTAAATTACCCTTGTAATCAAAAGACTAAAGGGTTCACACTAGCATATAATAATAATCACACTTAATGAGAGAAAGTTACATGTTGTAACTTGAATGGATTATTATGATGGATTTCTTGACTGGCATCTCAATACCAACTAAATAAGACATTAGAATTATAGGTCTGCTTGAAACCCTTTTAAATATTTATAAGCCCACGAGCTAATGCCACAGTCAAACTGTTACTCCGTTTTCGATTAAAACGTGGAAAGCCAAGAGCTTTCTCGAAAAAATGTCTAAAAATCTTTCTGGCATTCTATTGACCCAAATGAGTACAGGAATAACGATCCAAGAAGAAGTTCGCATCCTTGAAATTTGGATACATCATGCAGATATTAGAGTACCTTCAACTCTTGACTTGTGAGAATGATATAATTTTCATTAAATTTCGAAACAGAATACTATTTATACGCTGAAAAAATGCGATTCATACCAATCATAAAAATACCTTATATTGCAATGGAACATTCTAACAAGAAATTTCAACCTCCTCTATAATTATCCTCCACGCCAATTCCTAATCGAAAAATTTATAATGTATGAATTAAATCTTTAAATATTTAAATGAATTAAATCTTTAAATCTTAAAGTTTCTAATATTAAGTGACTAAGCATATGGTGATAAATTACAGCGAAGCAGACAGAGGTTAATGAACGACCTTCGTGTGAAATCTATTTACCTTGAAATTTGCAGCAGTCAGGGTTCTGCCAAAACTCCCTTGTGAACGAACGGAAACTTGAAAGGCAAAAAATTGACTGGACATCGGCCAAAATCACAACCCACCCTACGGTGTTCGGAGGAGAGAGGATCTATTACCAAACGGGGGAAGCAATGCATGAATGTCGGTCATTTTCGGGAAATACATTGAAGGTAGTTGGGGCAAAAGGGGAACCCTTGAAATGATCTTAGCCAGGAGACATCAGGGAGCGGACCGAGAAAACGAGGTTCGGGACTTTCCGCACGGGGTTGCTGGGAGAGGGGAGGGGCTTGGGAGTGTGGGGAGTTGGGAAGAGGGCATCGCTCATCACGAAGCTTGGTGCGTTTCGTGGGAAACTCTTCTCTCTCTGAGTGTATCCGAAGCACCCTGCGAAAACCCTGCAAAAAACACGGTACCCTCGTAAGTCCTTGTCAACGCTTTACGTAGCCAGCTGCCGAAATCCTTAAATGGGGTGACGTTTGCTCATAAACGACGGAGGATTAAAGCATTTAGTTCGTTTCGCGGAATGAACGCGGTTGAGTGCTCCGATAAGAGAATGACAGGTGACGCAGGGATGCCCCATGATCGAGGCGATATCCATTTGAGCAGTGTATGGAGGAGGATCAAGTCCCCTTAAATATTCGTGATATCAGAGAAATACAATTGTTTTTTGAATTTATTTTATTTTAATAACTCATCTGCCTCCAATTTATTTACCAAATCACATGATATCTTTGTCTGGTCAAATTTACGAATACCTTCCTACGAACTAAGAAAAAATAGAAGATGAGGAACAAGGATTAAAAAGGAAAAATTTGCATTTTTATTTTCCTTGACGACATTCATCATAAAAATGCACAAATTGGAATCTTTTCTCATTCTAGGTAGCCATCTCACTGTAACGGTTTAAGAAAAATTTCTAAAAATATTCTCATACCTTCTCAGAGTATGCATGGGTTTTTTTATCACAATAGATTTTTGTCAAAGTCGCAAAAAAGCTTGAATCAAAGCTCATCCGAGTTGTATTTTGATAAACGGGGAAAAGGTCGGCTTCAGGTTCAGATTTTACAATAAATTTTTATGTGAAATTATTTAAGGACGAAAAGTAAAAAAAATCTACCCGTGGTTACAGATGAGTGATACTCTGGCATGTCTAGTGCATTCTAACGTATAAGTTCGTAGCCTGCGACTTACGACTCTCTTACTCATCTCTTCCATGATGTATTTTTTCCTTCCCTTTACCGCCCGTCACAAAAAGTCCAAGGAAGCCATCCCTCCTACATTGGCTTGAGCAATTGGAAGATCAACCTTCGGAGAAAATTATCGATTTTCTGACCGACCCATTTCCTAAACCCGCGAGCAAAAGGGGAGGGAACGTCTCGATCGCACATCTTATGACTGACTCGTCCTCTCAATCTTTCCACCTCCTAGCTCTCTCCTCTTCCTCCCATTTGCCGAAATCTCAAGTGGTCCTCGAGAAAAAAATTTTCATCCGACCCCACTCCTTTTGTCCCATCGATGGATTCATGTGCCCACGCTACGTTCCACTTTACTTTCGCACCTCCGTGTTCACCTCTTTTTCTGTCGTTTTCACGTCCTCCCATTCCCGTCAAAAATCGTCTCTCACTTCCAGCATGCCGGAACCCCTAAGATGGCGGTGGCTTCTCGTGCTAAAAATAAAGACTTATGATGTTAGGTACTTTAATGAATTTTCTTGTGGAAGGGTAGATTTTCTCTCCTAAATCCACTCACGTCGTTTGAAAAATGAGTGATGTCGGAGGTGGAAATTTGAGAGGGGAGAACGAGCGTCGGAACATCCAGCTTCTATTAGTCTACAACAGGCGAATTTAGATATGCCTCCTCTGTTCGACGCCGTTTCCGACAGGATATGAATAGCATGAAAAAATTCCTTGAGTACATTATTCTAGAAGGTTACAATATTCTGATCAGTGCTCATAACTTTCATTTCTACCGAATTCACTATTTACACTTTCATTTATTCATTGGAAATATTTATTCAAATAGTTTTTCATAGTGGAAAATTCATTTCCTCCAACAAAAAAGGAAAAAAATACAAATATAAAAGCTTTAGGCTATTATTGAGTCAAGGCTACCTTCAAATCGCAACCATAAGCATGGAAAACAGAAATTAAAAAATAAACCCAAAGAAATAAATAGGAAAGCTAAAAAAGATATTAAGGTTCCCTGTATGGATAGAATAATTCTCAAATCTCTCTTAAACACAACAGCAAATAAGTCATACACCCTTCCTTTGTGGAAGTATCACTTGCATAATCAATGTCTATATGGTTCATAATATTGGGGAGAGGACTGCACTCATGTTCATGGTTCAAGGCAAACATTGTGGTCTGGTTACTTTAGAAGATTTAGCTCCTCACGTGAATCTCTAATAAAGTATCTGCTACAATAACAATTTTCACCTACTCTAAGGTCCTCAAGTAGCCTGATCAAATTAAACATTGAGATACATGTTTATAATAAAAGGGCCCAAAGTGCCAAAAACCTGAATATCTGTAGAAATATATTTTTAATATTTTTTAGATTTGCACGCGTGTGTTTTTATTTCAATTTTTGAGTTTTGAGCCACTAACTTCAATTTTTCTGCATGCAGATGAATATGCAGGATTTTTCTCGTGCATATGAATACATATTCATCTCTTTCTCTCACTCTCTCAATCATCATTCAATTAACTTCAAACTATCTTTTATTCCCCGACTGGTTTGAATTTACGCTGTTCCTAGGGCATTCTGTCCACCACTAAACACTCAACATTTTTGCTTTAAATATCCAAGTTTGCAATTCAAATCTTTTCCCCTATGCTTCTTGATTCTGAATTTTTCTCTTCTTTATTACACCAAGTGTTACTCCGTGTACTGCGGAAATAGCATTACTCCATAGCCGCAATGCTTAGCTATTTCCGTGCTCTTTTAAGTATTCGCATAAATCATAAAAAAGCATGGTGCTTTAAAAATCCCTCCAGGGATATAAGAAGGATTTATAGCTGGCGCTATGAAGATGCGCTAAAACGGAGCGCACATGGAATTACACCAAAGTTCTATTTTTTTAGAGCGCACAGCTTATGATGCGTGTGTTGTGGGTCTACGTTTTTCTTTTGCTAAATGGACTTTTGCCTTGATAGGGGACCCCGCAAGCCTTAATGAGATCTTTATTTGATTATATGCATAGCGTAGTCGTGCAAATTTCTTGTCTTATCTTGAAGATTCGTATTCTTTCTAAAGGACAAAAAACGTGCTTAGCTAATTCCTTACAGCGATGAATTCCGTGAATGTCTGGAGTAAACAAAAATGAGTTTAAAATAAAATTAGTCTTATATAGTTTTGGTTGAACTGGATGTTGAATTATAAATACACATATTACTCATTAAAACTTCTCATTTATTCATTAAATCCAATGTAGAAAACATCTTCAATTTCAATAAAGATGGGAAATTAAATTTTCGGTGTTTATTAAAATGCCAATATTATTTTGCATGAGATATTCTACATCTTTGGATCTGATTTATAAAAAAATGCAAGTATTAGCGCGCCAAATAACCCCCTGGTCAAAAGGTTCCCGAAGGTTTAGAGCAGTGCGCCTCCAGTTGGTTATTTTTTATTCCGCTTGCAAGCATTGTGTCGGCGGAAACTCTCCAAATAAACGACTATAACCACTTTGTTGATATCTTATTTTGTTGATTAGTTACGGCCGTTTATGTGAAGGGATGCTCATGGAGAGCCGCGAAAATTCCGATCCGCCGAAATGAGCTCTTTGAAGGAGCAGCGTTGTCTGTGAAATTCTGGTTGAAACCTTGCAAATCCTTCACAAAAACTTTTGGGCTGATCAACAAGACATACGGTGAGGATGCTATGAAACGAACCGCGTGTTATGAGTGATTTTCTCGGTTCAAAAAGGAGTAGCAATCAGTGAAAGATGACGAGCGTTCCGGAAGACCATCAACGTTGACTGTTGACCGCCACATCGAGAAAGTGAACGATATCGTTCGCAAATTGACGCTTGACTGTCAGAAAATTTGCAGAAGAGTGCGGTACTCGATTTGTTCATGCTATGAAATCCTGTCTGAAAAATTGAGTATGTAACGAATCACCTGATGACAGCAGACTGGAAACAACATCGGTTCAAGTCTGTCAGGAACTGTTTGATCGAGCTGAAGAGGATGAAACCTTCTTCTCCAGGATTTTAACAGACAATAAGCCACGGGTTTATGAGTATGATATCGAAACAAAAGTGCAATCTTCACAATATATTGGTGAAATATCTCCCGCGCTAAAAAAGCATGATAATTTCGCTCGAATGTCAAGGTGATGTCGACTGTTTTTTTCATTGCAAAGGTGGTTATGCATCCCGAATACTTACCTAAGACCCGACAGTAAGCACCTCATTAGACTACCTGGGGGTTATGTAATCCTTAAGAGTAACTCTTAAATCGGGCGAAAACGGCCCGAACCATGGAGGCGTGGTGAGTGGTTTTTTCACCACGGCAACGTGCCCGCTCATTCGTCTCTCAGAACTCGTGAGTTTTTGGCACAAAACAAGACTGCTGTGCCTCCCCATCTAACTGCTCACCAAACCTGGCTCCTAGTTACTTTTTCCTGCTCCCCAAACTAAAATTGCCGCTCAAAAGAAAACTCCGCCACAATTCCAGGTCCAGGGAAATATTCGACTGTAGAGCTTATGAGCATTCCGGAAGAAGCGTTCCAGGACTGCTTCAAAAGGTTGAAGCACCATCGGGATAAATATCTATGTTGAGGTGGAGACTACTTTGAAGGGGATCCCTACCAATAATTTGTTAGTGAAGTATTTTTTTATCATAAAAAGATCCCGAACCTTTTGAACAGACCTCGTAATGTGCATATATGAGGGCTGTCTAGAAAGAAACCTCCCTTTTGGTAAGGAGTGAGAAGTAGAGGAGGAAGTCGAATGGTGGATGTATTGACGCGCACAGTAGGTCAGTACGCCTCAAGCTGCAGTGATTAGAAGGTATAATACTTGCCATCTGTTAAAGAACTACGAAGAACTACGAAGTTAAAGAACTAAGAAGAAATAACACTTGCCATCTGTTAAAAATCGAGTCAAAATGAACAATAAAATTGAAACTCCCAACAAATGTGAAGTTCGCTCAGGGATAAAAAAATACCGATAAAAAAATTCAAATCTGCAGACATTTACAGGGAAATTTATGCCCTGCACGGGAAAAATCAAGAAAATATGGGTGTTACTTAAGATCATATTCTGGAAAAAGTATCTCCTATTGGAGCTTGTTTGGAGCAGAACTAATTTGTAGCTAAAGAAAAATACTGTAAAAATAATGGCCTACTAGTAACAATGTGATCTCCACTTTCTTCTTTTTAGTAGGTTTTTTATAGATAATTTAGAAAATGATTTTTTTAAGCAGAAACATACGAGGTATTGACCTACTATGCCCACTAATATCGTTGGATGGGTTGATCTAATATTGTCTTGTGAAAATGATCCGGCAGTTGGTCATTTTGCTGCTAAATGAGATAATATCGAAATATCCAAAACAATTGCCAAGGGTAAAATAAACCAATGCATATATCTTACCTGAACATGCAATTAAAATAACGGAGAAATCACTTCCCAGTAGGGATGAAGAAAATCCGCTTAAATTGGCAATACCTATAATTCACCTCACACCTAATCTCCCAATTAAGTTTAAACCCTATTTTTCATTTCCTCATATTTAGGAAAGTTGACCTTTGGCCAATTAAAGAAGGTTTTCACCTACAATCAACCACAGTCTGATCATAAGCGCCAAACAATGTCTACCCCTCGACAGTGGCTCAATTTTGCCGGTAGAACCCTGGGATCTTAGCCCATTCTTAAACCAGTGATTTTGACTGGTAGCACATTTCCCTCGTTTTTCTACAAGAATTTTTTACCCTTCTTATATGCCTTTATTTTAACTAAAACCTTCAATTTTTGTGTCCAGAAACTGTATTGTACTGTTTTCTATTGGTAATTGTGTATTAGCTACTAGCTAGAATTTAGATAATATTATTAGTTATCCTCTGAACCCCTAAAGTTTGCATACAAATATTTTAAATTATATTGATTATATTAGCATATAATGAGTAAAAGTAGTAAGACTTATCGCTAGTGAATGATTAGGGCATAAGGGTTTCATAGCTTGTAACTACTTCACTAAAAAAATAAGAAACATAAAAATTTCTTCAAAATAAAATGTAGTTCGCACTGTATTTGCATAAAATGGCAAACGCGATATAATTTTCAAAACCTGTTCCGAGGTTCTAGAGCCACAGATAAAGCATATAGTCATACAGTATAAATAAATATAATGTATAGAAAAAAGTAAATACATATGTAACAATAATGGAAATCTATGTGAAAGAATATCAGCGTAAAATGCATTGAACCACCTCATATCTCTTAGAACTGCTTAGACTCAAATGCAGCAGTTGCATATGAGAATTGCAGCACAAGAAAGCAAGTAATTATATGTAAGAAAAAACTTAAATACCGCTTTGCAATCTCCACTAGGGACATTTGTGTAACTCAGAAGAAAAAGTGGAGAAGCAAAAAATATTAGATGGGTGGGTACCCACTCAGTTGCCAAATAATAAACACGTACAATACCGCATTGGAAAAATGAGGGGGAGTATTGTAGCGAGGCCTGGAGATTCAATACATATGCTGCTTGGTAAAGAGCATTGAAGTGCCTCTTACTTTATTAAATAGCTCTTAGGATGCTCTCTAAATGACAATTTTGAGCTTGATTTATTGCACTTTGAAAATGATGACAAAAGCCTAATGCTCATGAAATGACGGAAATTTTGATTGCTCGAAGAAAGTTGAAATACGTTAGTGACTATATATTACTCTAACCTCACCAGATTCCTCATGTTCCACGTAATTATCCTTCAAACCCCTCCAATTTCAAGGAAGGATTTAATCCTTGAACATACTATATATTCGTTCAAGGCAACTAATTCTCTTTCCCTTCTCCCTGTACACGACACCTGAGTAACCACAACGTATGCACATACACCAGTGGAATGGCATGGCCACCTTTTATCTTATGGATAGGCTGTGGGGCGAATTTATTTGCCGCTGGACCTACCCATTAGGGGCCTCAGTCATTGCCCTTCTGGGGGAACCCAGGAGGGAGTAAAATGTGAACATTGTCCACGCAAAAATGAAGCACACTTTGACAACAGTTTCAAGTTTAATAAAAATTGAAATTATAAACGCCTTCCAAGTTGGTACATGAAGGCGCATAGTTTTAAAAATATATCATTTTTATTTTTTTTTATTTCCTAGGTTTCATTTCACAGCTTTACTTGGCGTTTCTCCTAAGAATACGAACACTAGCGGTACTAAAAACGTGATACAGGTTTGTATTTTAATTATTTGTAAATAATAGTAGTAAATGTGCGTAGTAAATATTTGTTTGTATTTTTGCCAATGAAATTTAGGAATAGACGTCCCAAAAGAATGTCTTCTTCCTCAGTCACTAAAACATGAATTTTGAATTAAACTGTGTCTTTTTAACCTCCCTTTATCTATGCAACTTTGAGACATGTATACCGGTTTGCTTGCCATCATATTTCCCCCTAATTTTAACCAGCAACCATCACCAAGGGAAGGACTCCATCCTTAGTCCTTTGAATTAGCACTTGACGTGATCCCATCCAGCTTAGTCGGTCCAAAATGTTTTAAAAGACAACTATCAAAACGTCAGGTCCAAACTTTGCAATAGCCCATTGAACATGTTTTCACTAATGAAACATTGATAGAGCTGAGTTTTTTCTTTCTTCTGTCTATTTTGAGAATGAGGTTCTAAAACTCGGAACGGGTCAAGATCAGAACATATTTGAAAAGTGTGATGCATTGAAATCGACAACATGTTTTGACTCAAATATTGATTCTGTCAATTAAATCAAAACCCAAGGTGAAAATGAACGAAGCTGGTTGTGTGTGTTAATATTGCGTTATGCCGCTACCCATGGCATAACGCAATATTAAAGACTAATATCGCCACACTGACAGATAGTGAAAGCGCGCAAAAAAGGAGCGGATTATATGCAATATGGTGGGAGCAAGAGAAAAAAAATAATTGAAATATGTACAGAATACCAATATCTAAAATTATATTCCCAGCAGAAACGCCACGGAAAATAATAGAAATCATTCTTATTCATGAAATAAGAAGCTTTCTGTTACGGCCTTACAAATTGAGTTATTTCCATTTTTTCTTGGTTTACTACCAGTATACATATTTTTAGTTCTGTTCTTTTGTCTTCATTTCATATTTTATCAACTTGGAAATATCCTTTGACATTTCTCCAAGATATCATCTCGGTGGGTTGCAATCAGCTCATTTCTTTTCGGGATGTGACTCATGTTTCGCGACCATACTTCAGATTGAGTATAGCTAGTTTTACTCTTCAGATTATTCTTTGTTTTGCTATTGATGATACCAAACATATCTTCAAAGCAATATTGTACTATTTCAAAGCCTTCGTATTTATTGCAACGGGGTTGGTTATATTTAATTTGTAACGGACGAAACATTTTGAAGTTACTGTTCACTTTAATTTTCTTTAGGTAATCTACCGGTTTAGGTAGGTTACCAAATAAATATGGATGGACACAACTACCAAATGTACTTCCTTCTTTCCTTCCTCCCGTCCAGCATCCCTATCCTGTTCCTGCCTTTTCCTCGTTTGCCTAACATTCTCTCCTCTATTACAGTCTTCAACATCCTACTGCCAATCAATACGCCCTTCATCCATTTTTCCTGCCTCCTTATGATTTCTCCCAGCAATCCCTTCTCCTCACCCACCATATCTAGTGCTCCCTCATTTGTTTTCCTTTCGGTCCACTTCACCTTCTCCATCCTCCTCCACACCCACATTTCAAAAGCCTCCAATCTACGTCTATCCTCCTGCTTCACTGACCATGTTTCTGCACCGTAAATAACTACGCTCCATATTAAAGTGTTGACGAGCCTTTTCTTAACATATATTCTCAACGTCCCTATCATCAACTCCATCCTCCGTGTGAAAGCCTCTTTGTCTAGTGCAATTCTTCTCCTTACATCACTACTACTTTGACCATTTTGGTCCAAAACATTTCCGAGATACGTTAACTGTTCTACCTGCTCTAGTTTTTACCCTCTTATTTTAATGTTAACATCAGTATTTTTCTTTCTGGAAAACCGTATACCCTTTAATTTTATTTATATTGATTCTCATCTCATATCTACTGGGTGCATTGCGAAACTAATGCAATTACATTTCCCGCGCCGCTCCTATTGGTCAAAGTGGGATCAAACCACTTGAAGTAGGTGGGTAAAACACTGAACTTTGCCGTGAAATCGGTCTCAGTGCTCTTCAAGCAGTGGAAGTGGCAGGATGTCAGTTATTGCAAATCTCTGCGAGCCAACCGTGTCACGAAAAAAATGGAATAGACGATTGAGCAACGTTACGCGATTACTAAGTTTTGTGCTGCACTGAAAACATCTCTTAAGGAGACAAACAAACTGATTTGTGAGGCTTACGATGACTCTGCTCTGCCCTACACTGAACTTATCGTCTACTGTTGTGTTTCGCATTGTTACTGAAGGTTTAGCGATGAGGAATGAGTGCGCCAAGCTCGTGCCCAAGGTTTTGTCAGATGACCAAAGGACCAACTGAGCGGAAATTTCAAGTGAACCTTTGCAAGGTATTGAAAATGAACATGATTATTTGGACAACGTCATCACTGGTGATGAAACCTCGGTTTTTGAATACGAATCAGAAAAAAAATGCCCTCTGAGTGGATTGACACTGAGTGGATTGGCTCTGAGTGGCACACCGATCAATCCCCAAAGCCCAAAAAGGCAAGAATTAGCAAATAAAAAGTGAAAACAATGCTCATTGTCTTTTTCGACAGTGAAGTAGTGGTCCATAAGGAGTTTGTTCCACAAGGACAGATAGTTAATGCAGCTTGCCTACTTAGTGGATGTGTTGGAAATACTCCGAAAAAGGGTCATCAGAACGAGAAAAGACATTTCCGCTATCTGGCAACTCCATCACAGCAACGCGCCTTGCCACAACACGCGACGAGTCCGCGAGTTCCTGGATAAATACCAGGTGCCAACGGTGCCCCACCCCCTCTATAGCCCTAACGTCTCCCCAGAAGACTACTCTTAGTTCCATCGGATTAAGGGAGCCCTAAAAGGAACACGTTTTTTGTCCATGGAAGAAATCCAATCAGCCGTCACGAAGACCTTGCGAGAGGTCCCCTAAGATGCCTTCAAGGGCGCGTACCGGCCATTGCAGAGTCGCTGGAAAAAATGAGTACAGGCCCAAGGATAGTAATTTGAAGAATTATAAGTTTTTGTGCAATTCTGTTCAATAAATTACTTTAAAAATATAGTTACATTTCTTTCGGAACGCACCCTATATCTTACTGACTTTCCAATTCACACAGAAATGCTTGCAGCCCCTTGGCTGACTGACAAACTAGAGCTTGCTCATCAGCAAACCTTACTGATTTTACGGATTCCCCACCGAATTTCATTCCTATCTTTAGTTCTCCCCATGCCTCTTTTATCTTTTCTTCTAGTGTTGATGGACAATCCTTCCTAACACCTCTTCCTAAAAGTGCCCATCCACAAAATTTAATTGACAGTTGTTTTACCGATGGTTCCCAGGACATCTGCTCACTTTTGCATTCAAATTAGGATGGATGGATGTTCACTTTTGCATTCAAATATCTATCAAACTAAACCGGGCTCATTTCATTATTTAGTTAAAAAATGTCTTTATTATTCCATCGGAAATAATTGTTTTAATTTCACTCTTTGCGTTACAAAAACTTCAGTTCTATTTAATTGCCCTATGCCTACTTTCAGTATTGTGATTACGATTCATTTAAATATATAGGAATAGCTTATTATTTTTGTGACAAATTTTAATACAACGTATATGTTTTAGCTCAATCCAATTGTTGGTTCTGAAAGTGCACCACGGTGTATCATTATCTAATCTTCAATATCTTAGGCTCCTGGTTTGCTGTTTTTTTCTGTAATCGTCGCCCCATCTATATTCTTCATTTTAAACTCTTGATTGAGTTATATTCTTTGGATAATCCTTTAATCCTCCATTCCTATTTTCATTGCTTCTGATAAACGAACCTTTTGGTCTTTCCATGCTTTAATCTTGAAACAAAAATACTTGGTTTTGTTGAGAAATATTCGGTATTTCATTATTTTAGAGATATGCAATTATGCTTGGCCTATTAGAAGGGACAATTTGTACTTTGAGGTCAATATTACGTTGAACCAGCTCCGAACGACGCCTCTGGGGATCCTTGGCTTTACTCGAGCGGTGTGATTTTTGGGTATCAGTTCTTCCTTTTAAACCTCCGGCTACAAAGGAAAAGGAATAGGGCCCCCTACCCTGATGTGTGGATTTCAAACGCGTATAGGACTTGGTATTAAATGAGCTCACATCACCTATAAAATCCACCTTCAGGTCGATCACTTTGGTTGGTGGTTATTACGTTTCATCATATATCTTGGAATGAAGAGCATGCGATTAACGAGCTAATTATGCACATAATTACCAATAGTTGACTCTGGAATTGCAAGCTTGTAGCTGGTCCCCATGGATTCGAAGGTTCATGGAGCAACAGCATCCTTGTTTAATTTCTTCAAAGATTTACGTGGTGTACTATATTCAAATGAATCATATTTATATTTACAGCGTGATTTACAGAATACATGATGTTACCTAGGTTAATAGAAGATATTTGATCATTAGCCTAGGAACCTTTTTGATATGTTTCTCTTTAATTTTCGTAGGTATTCAACCAATTCGATGGAGTTATAACTAATGATGAATTTGTATCTTATATAATATATACATGAGAAACTATACTTTATACTTTACTATACATGATATATACATTATAGACTATGCATACAGCAGAAAAATAGGCGGAGTCTATCTACTAACCGATAACTTTAGGATACAAAGTACAGACAGATCACATTGAATATGCTCACTACACTTTCAGGAGTAAGACAATTATTATACTCCGCTTCTAAAATTTGCTGTTACTTTGAATTCCACAGAAGTTTTTAGTTTTTCTTGACATTTCATTTTATATTTTATAAAACACAAGAAAAAAGGCTGCATTTTCATCGCATAAAGTGGTGCTAAAGAAATGAGGTGCTGTCATTATTGAAAGTGATGAGGATTGCCACTTCGGTTGCATTAACATTCAATGAATCAAGAGAACGACTTCTTTTTTCTCCAATATACGGCGTGCCATTCACAATGTTCTCCCAGTCTCGAATTCAAATTGCTTTTGATGAAGGCCATAAATATGCATTGATAAAAGTCGTAAATTTGAAATGCTTAAATGATAGGCATGCATTGAATATTGTCACGATCCAGCAACTGCATTCTCGAATGTTTTATGCTGACTCCTTTGCCTCTTGCAAAGTATTCACGCCTCACGTTGCGTTTGGGTCTCTATACGAGTGCTAGTGCAAGATCGAGATGATGGAGGTATTGAATTGTGAACGCATAGGATACGTGCCTAGCTGTTTGCATAGATCACTGCCTCCTACCTATTTAACTCCATTCACGATCATCCATCCTGAGTTTTTTTTGGCGACACAGAGGGAATTATAAGGAAATCAAATTATACGGGTAGATTTGACCCCCGGGTTAAAATAAGAGGGACAGATACCGTCACAAAAAGACTCAAGTACTCGTTCTTCCCTCACACAATATGCAACCAATAAAAAAATGAACCCAAGGTACTGAAAACACTAAATTAACGTGAATACTAGGATTTGATAACGACGTGATCAAGCGCAACAACATTTTTGCACGATGTACGCGGAGAAGTCAATAAATAAGTCGCAAACGTCAGCAAGGCAAGAGCTATTACGAGCATCGAAAGCTTGAAACATTCACCGTACAATCCCAACTTAGCCCCCAGGGCTTTCCAACTGCTCGGGCCCCTAAAAACCGTTTGGGTGGCCGGTGTTTTAAAAATGATGATGACGCAGTCCAAGAGTTTAATCGTTGGCTGCGAAACAAACAAAATACTTCTTTGCTGCCGGTTATCAAAGACTTGTAAAACGATGGAACAAGTGCCTGAATTAATAGAATAATTATTAAGAAAAGTTAAATAAATTTCAGATAGTTATTTTAGTTAATATTTTCTCCATTCAGTTTTGCAAGTTATTTATTGACCTGCCCTAGTATATAGGCATGTTTGTGCATGAGAGTTTTTGAACGTGAACTGATATGTACACAATTAATAATTCCGTATACATGGCTGGGTGCCGTAACGTGAACTACCCTTATGGATGGTTTGCCGGGAATTGTGTACGCACATGTGTACCCTGGTCTAAATCGATTCTTTTAGCAACCCAATGGGGCGCCGGCGAACCGAATAATTCGATTTGGTTGTCCAACTATAAGGCCCCTCTCGTCACATTCTCTCCGCAGGCGTTACGATATTCCTCAGGATGATATTTAACTGCTAAATAACAGGTTGTAGGTATAAAACAAGCGTAGTGGTATGTGAAAGACATAGTCGATGGAAACGGTAACTATCCAATTCAGGTTCTCAAGTTAATACAAGGCAACAGCAATTAGTGTAATGAAAATGTTAGAAGCAAGCCAACAAATTTCATTGTTTTATCAATCAAAGCATTATCTGAGATTTGATGGCTATATTTTGATGGTCTACACGGATTGCATCACTTAAATTCTCCACACCAACATCAGAGCGCATACTCCAATGCGCTTTTTCTCTTTCCGTAAATAATACAAAGACTATGTACCTAAAGGGTATTATCAATGCTTATTTAAATTTATAAATAGCAAAATTAATAGATCTCGGATGAATGTTTAATAGCTTCATGTAGAAAAACTTCACTCACTTGATTTTCCTCCGAACTTGAATTTGTTACGATTCGAGATTTTGTTGTATCATCATAAAAACGGAATATTATGTTGTCTATTGAAAAAACTCCTGTTGGTACCATACTGAAGTACAACGGAAAATCAAGTAGGACTGGATATTAAGTTAAGACGACTGGACTGTTTTATATTAACAATTTAGAAACAAATAAAAGCTACACTAAGTTAAGTCCATCAGGTACTGCAACGGATTTATTAATACAAAACAGTAACAATTACAAGAAAAGGCGTCCATTTACAATTTTTAATTATTTATGCCATCGGTTTGACGAATAAAGTACTTCTAACCTAGTAAACAGACTGCTTAAATTACATAAGACCATAGAAACTCAAGTTTTTTGCTCATGAGGATAAAATACCTCTTTCCTATGTTACAGTCAATGATAGATCACTGTACCACTTCAAATAAGGCGTGTTTAATTGCAGTGTTGTAGAGATACATGCAGTACAGTTATTAAATTTGTAATATCTTCTTTCCAATTGCTTCGATTTTTGCCGTTACCATTAATTTTGATATTAAAAAGTCTATCAATCTCTGCCATTGAGATTTAATGTCGATGGACGCCTATTAAAATGAAGAGAGGAAAGTTTTTCCTGGAATTTTCAAAGTATTTAGAATATTCTCACGATGATTTTGTGATAAGAGTGAAACAAGTAAAAATTAGTGGTGTGGTTATTCAAATCAGCCATGAGCTTGCAAACCCTAAAACAATGCTTTACCATCTTTTATCAAGTAAGCTTAAAACCCTTCAATGGTCACGGCTTGAAGCGTATTGTCAACATGTGAATCGCTAAGTGTGTACGGTATTCCAGAGCGCCGTTGAAAAAAAGATATTATGCTTTGCTTGTGAGAATGAAGTGGCTAATACATGTTCCAGTAATTTTTCTAGACAAAGTTGCAGTTGAGCAATCAAATACATGTATATCACCATATTTAATAAGGAATCCATCCACTGCAGGTTGTTTGGTATCCAAAAAGTAGTGTTTCATGGATATCCGAGGACATAAAATTTCAATTTTCTAATAATAATTGTTCATTTGCTGAATACTCCTTTGATTTTCAAAACCATCGAACCACAAGCTGATTGGAAAAATGGCCAGACCACATGCTGCTTATCACATGGCCTTTACGTGCGGAGTAGCTACGAATAGCTCAAATACGCTAATTTTATGTGACAATTACATGCTTCCCTACGTGATAGCAGCCATTATTAATGCAAAAAACTCCAAAAATCCTAGTAATAGATGAGTTAAATCACCAGTAAAATATTACAGAGGGAGTGAAAAAGGTCCAGAAGAAAGAGCTACGAGCGAAACTAAAGGAAATTCATAAGATTTAAATAAAAAAACAAGGTGATCGAAGATTAGCGATCCGATAAAATATTAATTATTTCTCACCCTGCAAACAGAATATGAAATTTTAGAGAAGTTATTTTACCATTACATGTTATTATTAATATAATAATGCAATCCTCATCTAAGTAAGAATATCAACAATTTTTGAAGGAATACATGATAGATTCCGAAAATTACTTCATAATATGAAAAGCCATCACCAAATTGCGCATTAGTTTCATCAGCTACAGAAGTCTTTTCATTCAAAGCCAGGTCTTTAATTGTGAGGTACTTTTAATCACCTACATTTACTGAATTTACATTCTAGATAAGAATCTTACTTGCAAAAAAGAAACTTAGGAACTATAAAATGAGACCACTGCTTGCATAAAATTAACCACTTTAATTAAACAGAAATTTTATAATTATTATTGTTGCATATTGTTACTCCTCATTCAACTCGTTTTAAGAAAATTAGACCCATGTAAAATATACCTACTGCTTCAAATAACTTAAGTGATTAAATAAATGGCTCCGACTATAATTAGAAATTCTTGCGAGAAACAATTAAAAAGGTTAAATTATGGGTGAGGTAAACCGCCAAGTTAATCAAATTAATGCTTTAAAATGGGCCCAGTGGTAATTGAAGAACCCGTTTCCGGCAAAATTACACATTGAAGTTATTTATAGCAATGACGAAGTCGTTCAACAAAATATATATTGGTTAAATGCATTCGTAGTGATGGCATAGCTATCCATATTTTACCCTTTGAAATAATTATATTTATCTTATTT
This sequence comes from Hetaerina americana, assembly GCF_022747635.1. Classification (NCBI taxonomy): domain Eukaryota; kingdom Metazoa; phylum Arthropoda; class Insecta; order Odonata; family Calopterygidae; genus Hetaerina; species Hetaerina americana. The sequence goes on along the minus strand of NW_027287095.1, from coordinate 27,498,480 downwards.
TAGTGTATCTAGAATGATTTATCTTATGTACAGGTGAAATCCAAAAAAACACCATTTTTTAACTTGAATTCATCAAATTACACTCCCTGAACACGTCTACGACTGTCGTATATTTTATAAGCATGTTAAAATTTTTTCGCGAATGCACTCCGGTTAACTTATTTACGTAGGAATTAAGAATTGAGCAAAGAAGTGCTATTTGGGCGAATTGAGAGATAATTGATGAATAAACATGTTTCAAACGTACGACATAGAGTAAAAATCACTTGATTACTTTGCGCCAACGTTGTCTACAGCTTAACTTCCATACTAATGTTTTATTAATGATCCACTTGAGAATCAAATCAGGGAATTGATTTTTTTTTGTTTGGGATTTCATTTTTAAGTGATACTACCTCTTTTAGAGCTCTCCAACTTTATCTCAAAAGTATTCACGTGATTAAAAAAAGGAAATTCTAAAGCCTATACATTTTCTTGCCTCTCTTAATTTCTCTTGATGGCTTTGGGATTGAAGGGTGACGACGAGAGAGAAAGAAGTGCAACGGCTGCAATAAAAACGTGAGCGAATTGGATGGGCAATGGATTGACGAGAGGAATGTATGTTGCATCCTCTGGCTCGTAAAACAAAGCGATGTTTTCCCTCGCTAACGCATATAAACCCTTGAAACTCAATTCAATTAACTGAGTTTTTACGCTTTAAGTGTCGAAATATCTATTACCCATAAGATGAAAATAAAACTGCACTAACGTTTTTATTTTTAGAAGAAGATTTCAGGCTAATAATCACTTCTAATTTTAGATCATCATCAACATAATTTCACCCCTATTTGATATTAACGACATCATTATTCTAATTTTGCATCACACTCATGAAAAATGCTAAAAAGCATTAAAATCCAAAGATCAGCATTAAAAGTTTCTCTAGTTAAAACAAGGTGTCTTTGGCGAACATTTAATTTATCCATCAATAATTTACTGTATGATTAAAGTACTAGAGGATAGGAAATGATCGTATATCCTTGGCAACACTGGTGTTATTTAATATCACATAATACAGTAGAGAAATGGAGTAGAGAAAATTCAAGAAGTGGTTTGAAGTCGGTTGGTTTGTGGTTCGTTTTCTCCTTGCATAGAAAGTGATTATTCATGTATAACTCCAAGATATCAACCTTTAGATTAATAAATGTGTAGCTCTAACTATGTTAGATAATGCAGAATTACGAGGGTGGTCTGAAAAATTTCCGACCCTACAAAGATACAAGAAATTATTTATGAAAATTTCTGAGGTCGGAAACTCGTAAATATTAGATATTCTAGTACTTAAGACTCATTGATGTGAGCGTCGTAGTAGCGTGAAGTATTTTGGAAAGCAAAAATATATCTTCTCTTATTCACATCCTCCAGCACAACAATTTTTACTTGAATTTCGACAAAAGCGAAAGAATTCGCAAATCCGATACTATTTGTTGAGTCAAGGTGTTTTCAGCTACGTTGACCAGCAACGCAGCGAAGTTCAATTTAGATAATGATGCACCATTGTGTGGGAGTAAATAAACAGTTGGCGTTATCAAAGATTTCCATCTCTCTTTTTGCGAGATTAATTAAAAACAAACAAGACCAGCCGTCGTTAATACTGTAAATACTGCAGTCTTTCCACCATGAAACTTAGGGAGTGGGGAAAAAGTTAGCGAGGACCAAACTCTCTTAATTAAAGCGGGACACAAAAGTCGTCTTCAACTCTTACCGAACTCCCTTCGGCGTCCTTGAAAATTCTTCCCGATCATGAATTTCCATTACCTTGAAAGCCGCCTTCCTTTCGTCCCCCCCCCCCCCGAACACGAATTCGACAAACGTATTCTTGACAACTCCGCAGCAATGCTATGCAACCGCGATGCACTCCGAAAACCATTTCAACATGCATCTGTCGTGGCAAATGAAAGGAACCACATTTCTACGCGGACCCTTAAAAGTACTCCGTACGTCGGATGGGTCGGAGACAAAAGGGGCACAGTGTGTGGAAATCTTCTCGTCGCCGCCTACGCTCCTCACTCCTGAGACCCACGGGGGTGCGGAGAGGAAGGCAAAGCAGTGGCGAAGAAATACAAAAAAATGAAGAAGGAATTTACATTCCTAACAACTGTTCGCTGGAGATAAAGTGCAGTGGAACGGGGAGTGGCAGAGGGAAGTGTTTGACCCAATTAGCAGGCGAAATGCGGTGTCGAATATTTCGTAGCTCATTTTCTCGCTGGCAATGGATCCCTTTCCAGCTTCCAGATGGATTTCATATCGACCCCCTCTCCTTGCGTGCCTAAATGCAGACTTTCATTGGATATCGTGGAATAATCATGCTAATTAAAGAAACAGAAGGAATAGTTGTACTAAACTCATCGTTGAACACCCCCTATGATTTTACTGAAAATAATTCATTTTCTTTAATTAGTCATTAATGGAAATTTGCCATTACCTTATAATCTATTGGTTTAATGATCCTAAAGTCAATTACTCCATCATTACTACTGGTGATGTGTTTTCCTAAGTGAAAAAAATCCTCTTCTGCGCTACAAGTTATCTTCATGAATCACTGTGAACTTTTAGATATGTTTTAACCATATCTTATATATGCGTTTGCGTTAATTTATACATAAATGTAGAGTTATATGTTCACATTAGAATGTGTAAATGTATTTATATTCATTCATATATGAACCCCGTGATGCCTATTACATACTTGGCTCATGGGACTGAACCGACGGGAGCTGCCCAAGGTGGGACTAGAACCGGCGACCTTGAAGTTAGCAAGCGCATAGGTTATCCAATCGGTAGCCCAGTGGATATATAAATAATTCTATTCATTAATTTATAGTGACGAGAATGATATAAAGGGAAAAATGTGTGATTTGAAGGGAAAAATGCTCGTGATAGGCCATTAGTAAGACACCCTAAACCGGCCACTATCTCCCTGAGAGGTAGAATAGAAATGGTTCGTACGACTCCAACATACTATTGAAAAAAATAGGTGACCTAGATTTAAAATATTTTTATAATTGGCCTTTAATACCTGTACTTGTTTCTATTTCCGTCCCATTACGGGTACCTTTGATCAGATGATAATTACACCTGTCGTCGCCGTTCTTGTTCCTAGCACAAAAGTTTTAATTGTAAAAAAATGAGCTTGAAAAAAAGCAAATACTTTTTGAACTTTTGCGTCCAGAATTGCGTGTGTTAGACGATGAAGCATAGAAAATGTAAAATAAAGGTATCTACGTTTCCTTTGCTCTCTCTTCGGGAATTCTCCGTACTTATTTCATTTTCTTTAAGAAGCATTTTGCCCCTCATGCCAAGAATGTTGCGTTATATTTTGCCCAGTTTCTAGAGAAATTTCATCAGAAAATTAACTTAAAATATTATATTAATATTTACTACAGAGATACGGTTAGAAATGCATAAATAATCGTAGAAGTGGTGTGCCTTGATTTATAACTAAGAAAGAAATACAAAATAATGACAAGCTATTAAAGGAGTAATACTAGGTAGAAATTAGCAAAAAGCAATGCCTATGTGTTGAAAGTTGCTTGATGATAAATTATTCATCTTCATCTACATAATATCCGTCAAGCCGCCGCAAGGGCGTGTGGCGAGGGATGTAAGGTCACCGCCCGCAAAAGAAAATAAAACCACATGCAAAACCAAAAAAATTAATGCAAAAACCTTTTTAACTTTCATGCATTCAAATACGTATACTATTATCATATCAAAGTAAATTCTTAAGTGTCGCGTATTAATATTCACGCTACTCCGGTGAACACATGTTAACCTCAGAATCCTTTATAATATACTCGTGAATGAAGAACATACTCGATATATGTTTTAGGAATAGTAATAGGAAATAAACAGTCACTTGTTATTTAGGTACTCTCTCGACCACTGCAAAGTTTTATTTGCGCATTATTAAGTTCCATGTTTTGTTATTTAAAGTCTTATTCTTTAAATTTCATTTCTGAGAATCTTTACCAATACAGATTCAAGTCGGTTGCGGGAACAATGACATTTTTTCTATTGATTAAAACAGTGACCATTCCAGTTTAATATATTTCGCGGTGAATTCTTCGGAGACACTAATTCGTCAAATATTAAATACGTTCGGCGCGTCACCAAAGAATTTGTTTACACTAATTCCCCATGGAGCCGATGAAATCATCAAGCCCATTTGGACCAAATTATTATGGTGTTCCTTGCGCAGTCTTTTGAAAATACCTGAAAATTCAAGTATCCAAATGGGTGTGGTAGACGGACTGAAGGCTTAGTGCAAGAGCTCCGGAGCCCAGCACAAATTCTCATAGGGTTAGATAGAGGCTTCCCGCACATTCTCCATGGAATCTGGTGCGCCATAATTTTGCGAAAGTAAGTAATCCCGTGAATCAGCATATCTTACAAGTAAAAACTTCTGATGCGATTCGTGCCGACACTGCGTAATTCTCCGATTGTGAACTTGCTCGTTCTTGCATTTGCATATGATCAAAGAGAGGGCTAAATCCAACGTACATTAGTAAAGTCTCTTTGTCAAGCGAAGGAAAACGAATGATAATTGTTGCGGCTTCTAGTGGCTGCTCTGCTCGACCTTGAGAGACCAGAGTACCATCTAAGGGGGGAAGGAGGCTGTGTAACGGGGAGTGGGGAGGAAATCGATGGGTCTGGACCGCTCCCCGGTATGCCGTCCGTATTCCTTTATATTCCTAAGACCGTTAATGAAGACTGAACCCTTTCAAAGCAATTGCAAAGGGTTTTTGCTCTCCAGCCAGCGAAATTACCGGCGATGGAAGAAGCATGTCGGAGGTATTAAGCTGAAGGGAGCAAGTAAAGAAGACTTTATACGAAAATAAATTGCTGCTGTTGCTAACGGCAAATAGTGTGTACTAATCTAGATATAAGGAAGCGACTAATTGAATATTATTAGAAAAATAATGTGAATTATACTTTTCAGCGATTGTAAAACGATTGGTAGCATTGGAGCAAGAAAGGTTGTAAGAAATGGGAATTCGATGGTACATCGGATCGATGAGCATTAAAAACAAAGTCCTTCGAATTTTGGTCGTACAGGGAAAACAGGAGAAGAAGACAAGAGAAACTAATTGGGCATATCCTGAGGCACGATAGTTTTACCGAAGACTATAAATAATGAGATCATAAAAGGAAGAGATTCAAAAGTGAGACAGACTGCTGAAAACCAATATTTGTCCTGATGACTTATCAATAATGAGATGGGAAACTTTTTTAACAGCTTTAAAGAAATATTTTCCAACCATTTTTTTTACTTTTTTTCACTTCATGCTATTTACATAAAATTATTGTCAGTTTTTAATGTTAGAGGAGGGATTTGTATCATTAATTTCAACTTTACGAAGACGATATCAACACAAGAATCTATTTTTTTGAGCAAAATCTACTTACCATCTCGGAGAGATAGGCGATTTCCTTCGTATCCTCTGCAGTCTGAGCGTGGTCTTTCCATCCTCCGAGCAATCATTTCACACTCCCCATTTGGTCCCCCTCCCTCGATTCCCACTCCTCTTATCAATGGCCTGTGGTCCAGCACTTGGCCGCACATGCTGTGAGCTGGGCCTCCTTCGCTGCACGGGGCGCGGCGGTGCCCTGGGCGGCGAGCGGGAGTGGAGGAGAAGGCGGGGAGAGAGAGAGCCCGTTGGGGCTCGAGAGGGCTGAAAAAGTGAAGAGGGACCGTCACCGCCTTGCCAAGCATGCCTCGGAAAAGATGCTCAATTCAGAAGGCAGCCAACCAAGTTATTAGGCCAGAGCGGCCAAGGACTGACCATTTCAAAGGGGTCCGCATGTCCTCCCCGGGCTACAAGTACACTTGTTCTGCGCTATGCACATACGAGTTCCGCGTTGATTTCTAACAAGCTTCAAGAGAATATTTTTCACCTTGAAGAACAAGATTCGAAGCTCTTTCTTTTTCTGCAATTCCCTTTCGTCTCTTTCTTGAGCTCAAGAAGATCTTCTGCAGAGCGACATAGTTCATTCGAAAATTGGCGACGTTGGATGGCGTACCTATTATTGAAGGATTGGCATATTAAGTCATGATAGTGAAAAACTATCGAAGTTTCTATGAAATGGATTCAAAGATAAGTATATGAGAATGGTGTATGATTTCTTTCAATCATAAGAAGAGTGGTTACAACACTCGGTTCATTATCCGATAAGTACGAACTACTCTATGGGAATTTTACTTTTTACACTTGTAACATTCAGACAGATGGGCATTAAACGACCTAAACATATTGGCAACGTACCTTTCTAATCAAGCAATTCTACTGCGTTGAAATCATAAAAAAATGATAGTGCATTCACACTCGGATGAAACATTTCCCAGGCATAGAAAACGTGGTTTCAGAATCCGAGAGACGGTGGAATCCCATGCATGAATCAGAGAGATCCCCCAAGAGACCAAAAGGTTCGGGAAGACGGTAATCCGGAGCCGAACATGAGAGAAAGTTTCTTCTTATTTCATTCTTCGAAAAGTTTTCCTCGAAGACGTAATAAAAATCCCGGGCGACCCCTACTTAAGAGTCAACACTGCCCTAAAAAATATTTTACGAGAACCCACTGCATTCATCAACAAAGATTGCACGTGTGTGCGTGTCTGTGAGGGCCATGGGGAATGGGAGTAAGAGGGACGGGAGGGAGGGAAGCTGGGGTGAGAGAGATCTTCGTCCTTCCCTGATGAAGTTATCCCTCTCCACCCCCACAACCAAATTTTCCTCTTCCCATCCCCGGAAGCTATTTCGCTGACTTCCCCGTCAACTCCTCCACGTCCCACGTCAACCCCCCTTCTCCTCCGCACTCACCACCGTTACGGGGCTCTCTCTTCTCTTCCTGTCCCATCTCTTCGTCCCCCACCTTCCTCTCCGCTCACATTCCTGTCCGTCTCGCCCCTCACCCACTCCAGGGGCGGCCACGGCCACGACCTCCTCTGGCCCTCGGGCAGGGCCCTCTCTCTTCTCGTTGACGCCTCGCGAGAGGGACTGAGCTGTTGGCTTGCTTTAAAGTCCTTTAGCGGGCACTTAACCCCGTTGAGAGTGGTTTTCGGAGTGGGAATATGTTTTGGTATTCCGCAGGAGACGTCGGTAGAATTCAATTTGGCTCGGTCAGGTCGGAGGAAGGAGGAGAGTAGTGGTAGTTGGGGCGCTCGGAGACTCTTGCTTTAAGTGCCGTTTGGGTTTTGTTGTAGCGTTGGGATAAAAGGTAAGGAGGGAGCTGTTCTTCTTGCGTTTCACTTTGCATGTTCGCTCTAATTCCGCGTTGATTTAATTTGTTGGTAGAGGGATCTAGATATTTGGATTTCCCCATTTCCTTAAACGCATCCCCACCGATGTTATGAAAACCAAGCTCAGTTTGACCATTAATCAGAATTAATACTTAGTGGAAGGGATGCTGATTTATTTAAGAATGATTTTCTAAAATGATGCCCTTTTATTACCGTTAAGTAGATCAAAGTTTCGGCCAGTGATTTATCAATGATTTTTCCAAGATCAAGCAGAAACCGAAAGGAATGTTTCTGACCGCGCTGGGAGAGAAAAATTATTTTTCTTTTTTCATTCTATGTAGCCTAGTATGTTACCATTACTTTGTATAATCTTACTAAGGGCCCTTCTCGCTGCTAACAGCTGATCTTGCATGCGTAGAGAAGCATAGATGTATCTCACTTAGTTAACGTAGTGAAGTTATGACCTACATAATTTAAATAATTTTACACGCCCGCACACACACACCCATAAACAATTTTTGATGCTGCATGACTGGTGTTTAATCACCCCCTGCCACATACCGTGTCGGTGGCTAGCAGGGTACCAAGTAGAAATGTCAGCAAAATTAAATCCCTGATGCCTCACATGGAAAACGATTAATTTAAAAACGAAATAATCTCTTCGAATTAGACATTTTTCAGAATTAATGATACCACACTGATCTGATACTCTTGTGTTCAATATATGTTTTTAATAATTATTGCTTTAAAGATATGTCTTCTCATTAATCTGTGTTAAGAGACTGGAATAAACCATCAAATTATGAACCTCACAGAGAGCTGCCATTTCAATGACGCAATTTAAGTGGAGCGTTAAAGAAGAGTGACGAGAGATAAATGATATATTATGCAATAATCTAATCATTAACGTATCCTTTAATAACGTTAATAGGTTGCTATATTTTTGAATGTTTGAATAATATACCAAAATATTTATTTTGATCTTTGTGTCAGTGTCGAAGGGGAAAAAAATACTTCTATACGCAATGGTTACTCTCATGAGATTTTGCTTTGAAAAATTTACATTTAAGTGTAGATTTTTCAGTAAATTTTAAATTTTAGTTTTTAGTTTTTCCACTTGAGTGATTTAAATTTTAAAAATTATATTTGTGCGGATGATTTGCATATTTTCTACTTTCTGAAATTAACGCAAGAACAAATTCATTATCTAAATAAATCAACAAGAGTCCAAAAGTAAGAAAAGAAATGACAAGCACAAGAAATCATATAAGCCCGATTCATTCCTAGAATTCACCAAAATATCAGCAATTAACCTTACAAAAATGACCTACCATTCGTCATGTTTTTCTTGAGAAAATCTAAAATTCTTCCTGGTCAAAATGATAAGGGAAAAACTTGAAATATAACGCAACTGACCATTTCAATATCTTTCTTACTTTGACACAACAAAAGATAATGTCACACCTCCGACAAGGTCAAACAGCACCAAGAGTCTTATTTTCTTAAGTTTGCCATGGCGTTTGCGGAAATGAGAAAAGGGCAAACGGTTCTTTATTTGCTCTCTTTCGATGATTTCTCAACGCCTCACTAAAGCGGCCGAAGCCAAATATATTGAGAAGCTATAAGAAACGAAAGATTATTGCTCTTCGCGGACGAATGAAAAAACTGGAAAGTCCACCAATGTGCCACGTTGGACTCTTATAAGCGTCGTCTGGGCCCACAGAGGAAGCGGCCGAGTTTTTATTTCAAACGCCATTTTGACTCATTGAAACTGTCGATATGGAATCCGATGCTGGAATTGGAGACTCCCTTGGCTTTATTCAAAGAATGCATCTTCGCCTTTTCTTACATTTTCTATCCAGAGGATAATACTATTTTTCAATTTATTGAAGCTATATTTTCGAACTGTTTACTTTTTGTCGGAAAATGCAGCTATATGATCGCATTGCGGTCGTCTTAGGCACCTAATGAGGTGCATAATTTTATCCAGTGCACTATTTTTTGCGATTAATTCAGAATGCACAAGAGATTTAAAAAATGGTCTTTTCCACATTCCGTCAATGCTTTCGAAATATAGCTATAATTAGTATTCGCAAACTAACCTTAAAATTTCTCAATTTCTAATTTTCGAAAGAAGTTGTGTGTACGTAGAAGAACATAAAAAAGAGCTGAACAGTGAGAGAGATCATTGCCGAAGTTTTAAACGTGGGGAGAAAGAGAGGAGGTTGCCAGGAAAAAGTGGTCGAAGGAGGAATCGAGTTGCAGTGAAATGATAAAGGCCTTGATGGTGGGTATAATATTGTGCATACTGGGAAGAAGAAGGAATAGAATTAGGTTTTGAACTGCATGAAGGCAGGTAGGCGGATGAAGTGAAGAGGGAAATAATGTCGGACGTACAAGGGGAATTCCACGCGTTGCATAGAATATAATAGTTTCAGAGAACACCAAAAACCAACTTGTAATAAATACATTACCAATGATAACTGAAATTATTACAGTGCTTTGAAAATAATTTCTCTTGGACTAAAACCTAGAAAATAGCTATTTAATGGCTTCAAAAATATGCATCAAGAAACTCTTGCCTGTTAACAACCCGGAATGGTCAATGAATAATGAACCTTATCTTATATTAAAATATTTGATATCCTAGTTTCAAAATAAGAATTTTAATGTATTAAATTAATGAGAATTTGAAGAATATATTTTCCGAGCCTTAAATTCAGATTTGGGAATCTGAGTGCCATTTTGTTTCACGCTCTGCAGGCATTCATCCAAATCTCTCACTTTCAGTCTGTCTGCAGATGCATCGCAAGTTTACCAAATCCCACCAGGAACTTTCTTCATAAACTGAGGAGGAAATTATTCTTTCCTTGCGATATTCATAAAAACTTTCCCATTCAAGCTCTCGTTCTGAACGAATTACCATTCTTCAACTCGATGCCTCATTTTGCGTTTATTCTCCGAGTAGCTTCTGAGATTGAAAATTTTGTTTCAGAAGAAAGAGAGGTATAAAATATTTAATGCATGTTTTAATCGTTAAGTATAGTCCTATTCTCGTCGTGGAATAAAAGTTTTTCGAGAAATTAAGAGAACAGGAAACAGCCGGTATGATATATTATTTTGGCTTTCTTTCAGAAACTTGAGAAGACAATTCAACTTTGGTTTAATTTTCGTTTACTGTCGAGCTGTTCTAGTCCAAGGCTGTTATGACATCGTTTTTTCCAGAGAGGACTTTAAGATGAACATAATAGTTAATGATCCGTTTATAATGCTAATTTTTTTATCAAGACACATTTACATAGCCATGTAGGTATTCTGAGAGCACATTTTGATCTATCTCATCTTAAATCCTCGCGTTACTTCTGGTTATATTTCCTTTGTAAACGATAATGATTTTTTTCATTAAAACTATTAAGCATCTTTCTTTCTGAACTATCGTAATATTAACGTAAATCTTCAGTTCCCGATAGATACCTATGGATGATTATAGTCGAATACTTACATAAATGGAAAGTTTTTCTTACACAAAATTATGACTCTATTATTTATTTATTTAGCCTTAGTCCGAAAACAGCGCTCTTTGGCCTTTACATCGGAATGTTAACAGTAATAACAATGGAGACGATTACAAACACCGAAGCCCTAGGTGCAGGAGAAACCACCCGGGAGGGAATCGACCCCGCGACCCACCCATGGATAGGTAGACGAGGACGTTACCCCGCCGCCACCGAGGCCGGCGGAGTAACTAATTAACTTACTTAACTTAACTAATAAAACTAATTATGATATACGAGGGTGATTAGAAAATTTCTCAGAATGGAAGAGAAATAAACGACTAACTTCAGTGAAACTTTTTAATTTTGCAATGTAGTGTCCCTCTACACTTATACATTAGTCTAGCGATGTTTCATTGTCTTGATCCCATCTCGAAAATTAGTTTCCTTCAGTCCTACAAAATACTCGACTACTTCAGCCGTTAATTCTTTGCTTGATGAGCAAGATCTCTATCTACCAGGGAATATTTTGAGCTTGGGGAAGAGAAGAAAATTTGATGGAGCCAAATTGTGGGAATAAGACGGGTGTGGCAACAATTCGTATCTTAGTCCACATTTTTTGTCATGGCAACAACACTTGTGTGTGGATGTGAATTGTCTTGATGAAATACTATATGACTTTTTTCCTTACCAAACCTGGCCTTTTTTCGTATAACTTTTGCTGTATTTAGCCCAAAATGTTAGCGTAGCATTAACCAGTAATTGTTCGATCATCAGGAATATAATTTATCAGCAGAATCCCTTTCGCATCCCAGAAAACTGAAGCCATCACCTTTCTGGTTGATCGTATTACCTTTGATTTATTTGGCTGAGGTGAATCAATATGTTTCCACTGATTTCACTGTTGTTTTGTCACTGAAGTATAATAGTGGACCCAAGTTTCATCTGTGGTCACAAACTGGTGCAGAAAATCTTGTTAGTTGCCATCAAAATGGGTCGAACATAGTTTGGAAATTTCCATTCTGGTGCGTTTGTGATCCTGCATCAATAGTCGCGTCACCCATGTATCAGTTAATTTTCTCATATACAATTCGAAAGTTAAAATGTGATAAGCCCGTCCGTATGGCATCCCTAGAGCTTCAGATCATTCTTGCACTTTAAGTCGGCGATTATCATGACCATTTTATACACTTTTACAATAATTTTTGGGGTAGTGGCATACAGTATTTTGGCCGCCTACTTCGCGGATCATCATCTAAGCTGTCCCGACCAAACTTACAATCGTTTGTTCACTTGGAAAAAGTTGAATATGAAGAAGCAGAGTCCCCTAGGGTGTTCTGAGCGTTGATATAAATTTCCTTTGCTTTCTAACTTTCTCTACGAAGTATTTAATTACTGCTCGAATCTCAATTTTTCCTACTTCACAAATCACTACACGGGATCAACAGCAGAGAGGCGTCTGCACCACAGGTCTCTTCCCGGAGCACTAACGCGTTACGTGTTTACTCATAAAGAATTACCTATTACTGCGCGGGAAACTAGTTGTGCCAGCGCTGACATCTGGTGCGAGAGCCTTTTAACTATCGTCGTTCATCTATTATTGTCTCTCCTAAGTGTGAAACACATGAAAAGGTATTTTGAAATATCCTAATTACCCATGACAACACTTCATCCAAAAATGGAATCAATGGATTTCATGAGAGTGAAGAACTAAATGCAAGTAAGTTAATCAAAAGCGTCTCGTAAATGGTCTACTGAGGATAGATTTTAATGCACCTCTTTCGAGAGTCGAGTCGAGCAAAGACTCAACTCTCGAAAAAAAGTTAATGGACAATTAATGCAATGGAGATTGTAAAGCCTGCTTTTCAGGTACCTATGGAACGATTTCATAGCTGGAAAATGCCTTCATTTAATATTTAAAAAAACTCCTAAAATAAAATTCAAGTCCTTTACTTCACTCTAGTAGCCCGTCAATAATCCATTTTTCTATCTTTACACTTGATCACTGAGTTTCAATTAGCATTTTATAGTCTGAAGAAGATTTAAAATCTATTCTCCGAATAATATTACACATTTTTGAAAAATATCACAGATTTCAAACTATACTAAAGAAATGTGCATGAAATGGCGTCCAAAGTATTCCCGGTTTTAAAATTTATTTTAAAAGTGAATTAGAATTAGGTAGGTTCTAAAATTAGAAAGAATTTTTAATCAATATGGAAAAAATCGATTTCTAAATGACTTTTTAGAAATCTTAACGGATGTACTAAGCTATTGAGTACTTACATAAATCCAATTGTTTATGCTTAAAATCTGGTACGGACTGGTACAAATTTACTCAACATCATTTACTTTGACTTTAATCCTGCTTTTTTCACTTCAAGTAACTGACCCATAACTTCAAACTCTTCAAAAACAGTGTTCATCTACTTGTCATTATACGAAAAATACCCAATCGGAACCTTTCTCTTTTATCGGGTGTTATTTCATGAACCCCTTGGAATTTTTTTGTGGGCCTTTGGATGGACCCGTGAACCATTGACAAGGAAACACCGCACAGAAATAATATCCTCTTCGATCCGAGCTCATCGGCGCTCCGATACGGATTATAAGAGCCTCTTTCCTCCTCTCCCCGTCGGACGACTTTTGGAGGATGATGAGCGGGAGGGCAGCTGGGGGAGTGGGCATCAGGATAGATTTTTTTTGCTGGGAAGAGCAGAGAGATGAGGAGAGATGGGAGCCGCGAGTTACCGGGCACAGAGTGGGGAATGATGCGCGGGAGGCGGACGTTCTGGGGTCCCACCCAAGCACCCTGGAAAAAGGTCGCATTTTCCATTCCATTGCTTCGGCTTGCTTTTCTCCACGATGAGAATCCCTTCCCCACCCCTCCTGGGACCTTCCTCCTTCTCCCGCACCATCCCCAATTCTTTTCCCTCCTCTATACACAACGAAACCCTCACTTTCTCTCTCTCTCCCTCCCTTTCGCCTCTCTTCTACGTCCCTAACTCTCTCTCTTTCTTTCCTCCACGTTCGGATATTTCTTATTTAGAAGTAATTTTCAGTATTTTTGCAAATCGAAGGAACCCCATTCTCTTTTTGAACAGACCTGAGTTCACCCTTTGAATCGAGGGTGTCTTCTTAATGTACGTTCTTCAGATTTAAGACTGGGGAGCTTGAAACTCCGTATGGGCGGGATGGAGGGAGCGATTAATCTACAGGGCTAGGGATTACCCTAATATTGGTTTTTTAACTTTTTTTCATCGTGTTGATTGTCTTACGTCAAGTCATTGTCCTTGAAAATTATACTTTATGAGCTTATATATAAAATATATAGCTTAAGATAAAATTATACTCTATGATTCTTAGATAATATGGAATGAAGGCATGCACTCCGTTTCCACTTGCTTGATTAAAGAATCACCAAGGAAAGGATATTAATTTCCAAATTGAATCCTCCCCTTTTATAGGCTATGGATGGAAGCAACAACTCTGCTCGTGACATCAAAAGCCCATCCATTTATGGCACGCTCACATCTACCCTACCTTAATTTAATCTCAAGGAGCTTATTTTTTTGGAGTGGTGGCCTAGCAGACAGTTGAGTCCTTTCGTTTCAGCTATACATATTGTGTGGTGTTCCATCATAGCTGCTCAGTCATTTGTCTTGAAAGAAATGGCACCGAGTGGTATTACGCCGATAGATTTTTAAAGCTTCAATAGAGAAGTCTTTTCCTATCCATTCCACGAAGCGCAAGTTGACCTCTATAACCCTCCCCTTCCATACCAATTCTTTTCCTTTCTTTTCAATGACAAGATTTGAGTCTGAGAAAGTGCTTCCCTTAAAAAGATTTTTAGATGAGTATTTTCATTTTTGACTCTTGTTGTTTGCTTACTCTTCGAAAATCTGTGCGCGATATTTTTGTGATTTTATTTACAACGTATTACACATTCAACACAATATTATAGATATAATACTGTAATTGGTTTTTAGCCCGGGGATATTGAATATCAATAGAGCGATTATATGCAGTTTCTTTCATTAGTTCTCAGCTTTAATGCATTGCCTGTCAGTATAAATCTCATTAAGGGGGTCATAATCTAAGGATGTTGCATTTACTTTTCTTTTTACTTTTGTTAACATCAATAACGTTTTGTTCCATCTGAGGAATAGAAATAGCACTTTGAGTTTTGACCACGGAGTAAGTCCACAACTCCCTTTTACTTGATTCCTTACCGTCTTCGCCTACAGTAAAGAACTTCCTATCACATGTGGAGGAACGATTAATCAGAACCCGCATCCATGGCACTTCCTCTATTTCCACCATTTTGCTCCCTCTATGAACTTCTATTCCGTCTCTCCTTCCGCCCCATTCCACCTACCGCATCGCAAATCCTCAACCCGAACCGAGCTCCCTAAAACTTCCCCAGCTTTACTTCTCTGGCTGGCGAGTCCACAGAGGAGGAAGGAAGATGGCTTTTTCATGTGAACCTAAGTGTCGACTCACAATATGATGGAGAGAGAGAGAGAGATAAATCGTACGTGTGTGTGCGAGAGAGATATAGTAAAAGGAATGGGTATGCAATGCGAGTGGGTTTCTGTGAGTGAGTTTTGGATTTTCGAGCGGAGTGTAGGCATTGAGGCAACGAAGGGAGGGGCCATGGGAGCTCTCGCCTCCCATCGCCGGCCTTTCTATTTTATTTCTCTTTCGCTTGATGCGCCCTTTCAACTTTCTCCTTAAGATACCCATCTCCCTTATTCCTGCGCGTCTTCTTCCTCCCTGAATAATATTTCTCTCGTTCCTAAGTGTCTCGCTTTTGAGCCGCGCGTTCGCCCTTAGATTTTTCCATTCTTCATTAGACCCCCTCTTCCACCCAGTTCTCGTCTCACGTTTTAGGAACGCTTTTATCTACAAATGCAAAATACCCCACAAAAGGCAGCCCAAGGACTTTTGGCGGGGTTGTTAGGGTACTAGCCTTTTATGCATTAATTTTCCTCGCTCGTACACACGCAAATATTTGCATATACATTAAGATATGTCCTTTTGCACTTATAAATGCCTATGTACCTCATGAAGTTACAGGTGTTTTTGAGTTTATCCTTAAATATTAACTTTCGTACAAAATCTCTAAGAATTGTAAGATTTTAATTGATTGTGTTTGTGCATTGCGAAATGAAAGATCGAGTATTTAAATGCCAGTGATGGTGTCATCTTATTTTATCTTGGTGAATCAATCTGCCAAAATGTAGGAACAATCAAAATCAGCTAACTTGTGCACCGGTAAACATTCATCATTCCCATCATGACTGGCTCTGACTTTCGTTGCTATTTGGCTTGACAATAAGACATGTAAATACGTGAGGGAGGGCATAATCTTCATTACTCTGATGATAAAACGATTTAAAACGAATATGAAGGCTTGCGCGATGGGTGCCTGGGTCAAAGGTTTACATGTCAGAGAAGACAGAATTTTCTTTAAGCTGGTAATTCACACTTATGCCCGCTGGACTTGGAATTTCAATCTCAAGCTCTGTTTTTAATTTTATAGGAAATTTTGGATTTTGAAGGCCTTATGCCCGGCGACTCTTTCCTGGAATGCTGAGAATTTACATGTATACCTAAAGTAACAGTATGCTGTATTATTTGAGACAAGATCCTTTAAATAAGAGATAATTATTATTTGTACCAGATATTTAGACTACTCTTGGAAAAAAACTTTGCTGTTGTTATCATGAAATATATGAGCCCCATACACATGAGTACAAGTTATTTACAATTAGTAAAATATACCTAGTCAATGCAACTGCAAAAATTATGATTTTGTAATATGAAGTAAAAATCAATATAATCTATTAGTCATTTAGATGAAGTGGAACCTTTATCATGAATATAGGTGAGTAATTTTTTCTTGCTGTGCTTACATATGCTAGTGGAGGACCTTAGTTTTGGCCAAAATGACTAGCAGACAGACTCTACATCCAAAACCATGACTGACCTAAGCATCATATTTGATCCAAATATAATGGCTTTTACGTCCTAGTCAATTTCAACGAAGTAATTAATTAAACTTACATGTGGGATACTTTAAAGACTGTAATTCTTCGTAGATGATAAAAAATACTTCTTAACAACTTTTTTCATCCGAGAAAACATTTCGCTTGTGCCTCTCAAAAACATTAATTTTAATTATTGTAAATTGTCCTACATGTGGAATTCATTACAAATTACATAATTAAATATCAATAGGAAATCAGAATGTAAATATGTTTTTACGGAAGAAATATTTTACGAACCGTTTTAGCCAAACTTCCGGACAAAAGAAGTAAAGACCGCAGGTACTCGTTTAATGTATCTAAAAATATCTAATGACCTAAAATTGCTAAATGATGCAAACGCAATGCTTAAAGGATCTTGGATTGAACTACCAGCATAACATTCTTTAGTGATCCTATTCATTTCGTACAGGGGATATTCAAAGACATTGAAATGAAAGAAAAGAACTGTCACGCTGGAGCAATTTGTCAAAGTCGTTTTCATCTCCCGATGCACCTCTTTCTCACTTCCCTGGGATTTCTTCCCAAGTGCTTAGAGCACGATCACCTTTGCTTGGTCGAATTCTCTCTTCTTTCTTTGCATTCCGTGGATGGTATTGGAAAGGATCTTTTCCTAAGCTTCAAGATCTCCTCTCACTCCTGGAAGATCTCAATTTTGAATTTACTCACGCCCTTTTTCCTTATGAAACATACTTTTATAAAGTTCTCTATAGATTGGGAAACAATGAACAGTACGCCCGAAAAGGAAGAGATGCATTGCGAGGGGAGTTTTCTTCCGGGTATCTACATAATTACGAGGTTCGTAAGGATCGTAAAGTTCCATCTAAGGTCATGGTCGGCTAGCTAGCGTCGGCAGGATAGATAAAGACGCTTGGCGAGTTGTTCTGCCTCTGCATTCGGAATTGTGTGAATAATTTGTTTTGGAAAGTTCCCAATTCTGCAATTCAAAACTAAACCGAAGGTGATATTATTTTTAATAAAATATTACAACATAGGCACTAAATGCTACGAAAAATGGGTGTTGCTGATGAATAAGGTGGAATTGTTTAATATTTTAGAAGCAGCAATAATCCCTCCTTAGCCAAAACTATTGAATAATAATTTTGAGAAGCATAAAAAGTTTCAAAAAGGGCATTCTACAATGAAGAGAAATAAACAGTAGGTATACAGGGTTCGTCCGGAAAATAAGTGTACTGAGCTCAGGAAAAAAAAATTATTGCACTTTTACATATCTTAAGCTAATATTCCTCAAAATAGGACCCTTGTGAGTCGATACACTTGTTCCAGCGGCGTTCCCATTCCTGGAACGCTCCCGCGAAGGCATCATCGGGAACCTCACGAAGACTCGTCGTCGACCTCTTCTCTGCCCTCCAAGAACATCTTGTGCCACCGAAAGATCATGTTTCTGGACATGGCCGACTCCCCGTAAGCCTGGTTAATCATACCGACAGTTTCGGTAGACGATTTCCCAAGCTTTACCGCAAATTTGATGGAATAACGCTGCTCCAAAAACTTCGGCATCGCGTTCCGTGACGTGGGTCGAGCGTGGAGGTTCGCGTTAACAGAGCTCCTCACTACACCACAGCTCAGAGCCGACTGCCTTTTTCAGCGTCGCTTGCCAACATACCCCCCTCCAATCGCAGCCCGTCAGAGCGGTGCTGGGCGCGCCTGGAGCGGCGGGAAAAAAATCAGTAGTCGGTACACTTATTTTCCGGACGAACCCTGTATAGTCATCGCCTTTTAATGGATTTGCAATGGCGGAAGGACTTGCCTGTTTTTACGATCTATTGAGCAGCGCCGACGAGGGCAATAACTGCTCCTCCACGCTAAATGCACGCTAGATACATGTAAACCGAAGGCTAGATATCAGACAAAAGGTTGTCCTTGCAGCGGCTGATCATCAGTGAGGCGATTGAAAAGGCGTCACGTCCCGGTGCAGTGGCCAGTAAAGAGATGGTAACACTCACTATAAATGCGATTTAAGAAGGCAATCGGTAACTACGTCAATTATTTATACCGAGGAACTATGATGGAACCAAACATGAAAATTAGTCCTGGTAACCACGAGACTCTGCCCACTGGGCTTTGTATCGTCTCAGGCATCAGAGGAGGTGAGGCTTCCACAATGGTTATCGTACAAAATCCTTGTAAAGTTGAGCGTGGGCAGCATAAAATAAGAGACAGAAGAGGGACGCTACAGTAAAAATAAAGATTTAGGATGGTGAGGGAAAGAAATTTGCAAGACATCAAGCAAGAGGAGGGAAGATGGTATAGAGACATGTTGGGCCTATTCCAGGTGATGTGGAAGGATAGTGGGCATTATTGGAGGGATAGTTAGAGAGTAATATATGGCAGAGGGGTGGAAAATCAACGTGAATAGACGTTTTAATGAATAGGATACTGGGAAAAGGGTTATGAAAGTGGAATAGGTGAGTGATAAGGTGACAGCTACCAAATAATACATTTTGTGACTCCTAAAAAATTACAAAATTCAGCAACCTACTTTATATCAGGTCCCTCTTCATCTCTGAGTTTTTTCTTCCTCCCTTCATCCCGTCCAACATCATCCCTATCCTATTCCTTCCCTGTCCTCGTTTGCCTGACTTTCTCCCCTCTTTTACAGTCTTCAACATCCCACTGCCGGTCAATACCCCCTTCATCCACTTTTCCTGCCTGCATAGGATTTCTCCCAACAAACCCCTCTCTTCGCCCACCATACCAAGTACTTCCTCATTTGTTTTCTTCTCTGTCCATTTCACCTTCTCCATTCTTCTCCACACCCACATTTTAAAAGCCTCCAGTCTATGTCTATCCTCCTGCTTCAATGACCACGTTTCCGCGCCGTACATAGCCACGCTCAATATCAAAGTTTTTACGAGCCTTTTCTCAATATCCTTACTCAACGTCCCTCTCATCAACTCCCTCCTCCTTGTGAAAGCCTCTTTGCCCAGCGCAATTCTTCTCCTTATATTTATGCGGATCCGCTTTAAAGAAAATCGGCTCCATTAAAATGGTGAAGGAGAAATGCAATGAGAAAGTTAAAGAGCGATGTTATTTCCCTCTAGTTCAGCCAGGTTTGGAACACGCCGAAAGTATTTGAGATCCTTGGGAGAGAGTGTGGCTAAAAGAATTAGATCAAGTTCCGAGAAAATCCACCGGATTTGTCAAAAGTTGTTACGATAAGAAGACGATTTCACAGGAATTACGTTTGGAGTCACTTGAAATGAGAAGAGAACAAGCGAGACTTACATTAAACAGAAAAGGAATCGTTATGGCCTCACAATAATTGGGTAGGTTAGACCACAAAGATATGAAAAGGGAGATAGACTATGGTAAATATATATATATACAAACATTCGTTCTTTCCGCTTAAAATCATGAATCATAATTTTAAGAAATCAAATTCATCATTAAAATAATAAAAACATTCGATTTGTATGCGAGGGCAAGATAAAACACTGTGGAGGGATCAGATGTATTCGTAAGTGCATGTGTATATTAGTTGATAGTATATGTATCTGCATGTGTTTAAGTTAAAATGAATTTTGCATGAATATACATGTAGGTGGGAATATACAGGCAGGTGGTCTACCACCCCCTGCTATATGTCCTTGCGACAGCTTTTGGGGTATTGTATGGATGTATTTGTAGAGTATGTACGTCTCTTTGGGTGTTCATTGACATGCATCTGTCAATTTTTCATGCTGTTTTCTTTTGCTTTACGTGTGGTTACCAAACACGCCCCACCACACACCATCGCAGCAGCTTGCGGGGTACTATGTAGAAGTAGATGTAGGTAAGTATGTGAATACGTATTTTGTATGAATTCGCATGCTTGTATCTGTGTGCATCTCTACATGTACGCTTGTATGCATGCATGTATTTAAAGCAGTAAAGGCCATATTTAAAAACAAACCTGTCACTTTTGTTACATGATATTACTAGAATTGATGGTTGGTTCCTCTAATGGTAATGATTTACTTGAATTGATGGTACATTCCTCTTGAGTGCGATAAGGGTTTATTAGTTAATTTCATGTCGATTTTTTGCTTTAGTTTATTTCATACATGGTGCGTGACTTTGTCTGTTCGTGTGCTGTGCCTGGTGTGGATACATCCCCTGCTACACACCTTTGCGTAAGCTTTTAGGGTATTATGTAGATATATCACGAGAATTTCCTCTAGTTTATTCTATATTATTTTTTCATCTTTTCTCCGTAACTTCTGTCTGCCTCTATGCCGACTAAAAAGCTCACTCTCCCCGCCTCTGTTCCACTGACGAAACACCCTCCCTTTTATCACGGCCTTCAGCTCCCCAACAAATTTCAATATTCCCTCAACTAACTTCCTCTACCTTTTTTGGATATACCCCAGCAACTTCCTCGCTTCACCACCCTATTTAAAACTTCATTGTTTGTATTCCTCTCTGTCTAACTTATTTCCTTTGCCACACCCACATCTCGAAAGCCTCCAATCTTCGCTCATCCTCTTGCGTCAAATACCAGATTTTACATTCATAAAGTGCTACACTGTATTTTGAAGCCTTTATTAATATTTTCTTTTACGTTTTACTTGGTGTATCGGTCATCAGTTCTCTCCCTTGGGTTAATTATTCTGTCACTGATCCAATAATGCCCTTAATCTCCTCATTGCTATATTCAGTTTCTTTGCAACAATTTCCATATACGTGAACTGCTGCACTTTCTCTAGTATGTTTTCTTATGTTTTAATTTTGAACTCATTTTTTCTACCTCATCAGAATCTCAATAGTTTTTTTTTCGTAAATTCATAGTGATCTCACTCCTATTGCTTTTTTTGACTTCTGAAGGTTCCGCTTCAACACTTACATAGGCATTCAATGAAATAATTACAGATGTTATAAATTCTCTAAAAAAGTTAATCATGATATTGAATTACTTGTAACTTGTTTTTCATATTTCAACAGGTTTCTTTCGTGTGATTAGCTTTGCCGAGTATGCGATCAAACTAATATTTGTGCAGAGGTGACATGACTGGGATTGTGTATTCATGGCAGGTGATCTAACACCCCCCGCCACACGCCCATGTGGCGGCTCGCGGAGTATCATGTAAATGAAGATAGATTTTTTAGTGACTTTATTGTTTTCCCTGCGTGATTTTATTTTCAGACTTTTCGCATCATAGGCTGCGCGCGGCATCGCCAGAAAGGAATGAAGCGGCCAGCATTGGATACGAAACCTCAAGAAATAAAACGAAGCTCACAGGGAATCCAAAAATTGCTCGATAATGAATTGAATGTAGCCAAAAGTGATGGTAGCTAAAAATATGCTGCATTAATGTATACATTATAATATGTATTAACAAATTAGCACGACAAGGTTTTACTGAAAGTAAGTTATCCACTCCTAAGGTATGACGGATAATTTTCAGTCGTGACAAGTTTTGAGTTTCGAATACGATGGGATGGCAACAGAAGGAAAATTGTCATCATTCTTTCGTATTTCAGGATCCTATAACGACAATTGATGATATACATAAACATCAAAAGAGTTAAATGTTTTGCAAATATTTAGCGGATAACCCAATATCAATTTTGTCAAACGTCAGGTAAATACAAAAGGATAAAAAATACAAAAACTGTTGCTTTAGACAGCATAAAAACGTAATTATTCTGAACAGTATCTTTCAGAACATCTGCAGAAATAAAATCTATGCAAATACTACAGTCTCCCACGCATCTGAAGAGCTCATGAATGACTCATATGCTACTGTCTTAGGGAAGGAATAGAAAAGCAGCTCAGAAATACAAACACAAACAATGCCCCAAGCCCGAAAGAAATCCCCGCCAGAATACTGAACAAACTTGCTGGATACATCGCATCTTATTTGAAGACATAGCTTAGCAAATTTTATACGCAAATCATATTGATGTTAAAAGGATTAATTATACATTTAAGTAGGTAAAATTTGCTTAAGAGCAACTTGATGTTATTCAAAATTCTCAAATCAGGCTACTCAAATACAAAGTATTAGAAGAGAATATAATTCAAAAATAAATGAAGCAATTAAAATAAATATTATACCAGCGAGAGAGGAACCATTTCTTTACAAATTGAGGCTGTTAATTTTAAAGAGAGGGAGTAACAGATTTAAATTTCGATATTTTCAATCCGATCAACTCATTGAGCATGTGCTAATTGCATTACGGTCTGGGTGTTCCATAAGGGGAACTAAGATTATTGGAAATAGGGACGGGTAAAGGCTGCACACCGAAAGTTATTTGCTGTCATCCACCATGTCAATGAGGGTGTGTTAGAGATTCACTAAGATAAACAAAATTCCCTTTGCATTTTCATGTAAAACTCTTCCGAGGTCCGAAGCGTTTGTCGTACCGTTTGTATCATTAGAAAGATGCACACAAATAATTACCTATTCAAATATTATATTTTCTTTCATGAATATTTTTATGAAATTTCATCAGTGGGAAATTATTAAATCGAATAACTAGCATACTTATTTTTTGGACGATAGCGGTGGCCTTACCTCGTTTCTTTTTAATTCTTAAAATATGAGGAATGTTTCCGTTTTCAAAAAATATTACAAAATTTCAGGCTATCCACGGTTGAAAGGCTGTATATATTCACATGACTGAACACATACAGGTACCTGTAACAACACATCTGTTATTTTAATAGATTATTGTAATATCCTTTCCGAGTAGAAATTCGCTCTTTCACCTTCTGTGTCCTCTGTCTTTGACCCATTGAATTTGGAATGTAATACCTTCAGCTTTTCCAGAAACATCAAACATTAATCTGATATATATATATATATATATATATATATAAGTGACTCAAAGGTCAAGGAACGTTGTTACCACGCTCTTGTAAGGCCTCATTTAGAATACGCATGCAGCGTGTGGGACCCGAGTGAAAAAGGTCTCATTCGGGAAATTGAGAAGGTTCAACGCCGGGCAGCCCGTTTTGTAAAAAATTCCTACGATAAAACGCAAAGCGTTACCGAAATGCTCATGGATTTGGGGTGGGAATCATTAGAAGAGAGACGATTCAATGCAAGACTGAAATTATTAAATAAATTCAGATCCGCATGTTTCAGCACCGAGGTCTCGCAGATTATTCGTACTCCTACATACATTGGTCGCTTGGATCATGCATATAAAATTCGGGAAATAGATGCCAGGACTAGCCGACTCAAGGACTCCTTCTTCCCACGGACAATACGGGATAGCAACTGTAGGATTATAGATAGTAAAAATTCCACTTGCCACCCTCAGTGTCTAAAAAATAATTAGTTCTACTTAAATGCATGCTCCTCCACTAACCTTATGTGTTTTGTTATAATAACCCATTCTTTCCGCATGATATCATTCGTGTTCTGTTCATCTGTTTTTAAGTTTCCCTTTCAGTCCCTCTTCCCTCCCGGCGGGGGGAAATTCCTGCTACCTGCAACGTTGGGTCGAATTCCCTTCCTTTTACTGTCTCTTTGGGGGGTTGAGTGTTTTGTGGTGCATTTTCATGTGGTAGTGATGTTTCACATTCTTGCTTGTTGTGTCCTGGCTTGCGTGTTTTAGGATGGCTTTCGTGCTGTATCCTGGGGTGCAGTTTTTTGTTGTTTTGCGGTGTATGTGTTTGCATGAGTATTGGATGGAGGGAGTTTTGCATGAGTGTGTGCGCTGCTGGGGTGTAATTTTCCGTGTTGTTTTTTGCATGTGGTATTTTTCGTTTTTACGGTTGGTGACCTAACACCCCCCGCCACACGCCCTTGCGGCGGCTTGCGGGGTATTATGTAGATGTAGATGTAGATGTAGATATATATCTGATATATATATAACTAACTATATATATATATAGTTATATATATGTATATATATAGCTATATATATATGTATATATATAGTTATATATATGTATATATATATATATATACTCGTATTCGTTAAAAATTATGAAACAACGTGCAAACAAGTATACGCCTCATAACGAAATTTATGCATCTCATATTATATAAATCTAATTTCGTTACTGGTTGTAATGTGTCCCGATATTTAAATGCATTCGATGTTTAAGATATTGGCCGGAAATTGGTGGGTTTCTCTCTATCGTCGCCTTTAAATAGGTTGAAGTTAGGTGGGCTAGCTTCCAGTAGTGAGTTACTGAGCCTTCTTATATCGACTTTGCATGAAAAATATTTTCTAAACCCGGGGCAATATCTTCAGCTAATTCCTTTAAATTTCCAGCAGGTATTTCTTCCGGACCAGGTTTCTTTGTTTGCCTTGATACCACGGAGCAGAGGTTCTCTTCGTTTCTTGGTCAGTGTTATGCCGCTCATGTATTCCCCGCGTGGTTCCTGGATACTTAATAGATTCCACATTCGTTTCTCACATTCACTTGCGATTTTTAATGCTGTAAGAAGTTTAGGGAGAGAAATTTTGTCTCCAGTAGTTCATAACAAAATATCTTTTAAGATTTAGGGCTAAATGCCTTGCACTATTCCTGGATATAGTTGCATTCTATTTTATGGGTGGTGTCCTAACACCACCCGCAACATGCCCTTGCGGCAATTTTCGGGCATTTAATAGATGTGGATGTTGCGCATGTGAAAGCGACAATATTCGTTCTTCTCGAATACTCATCCACTTTCCTCCTCTTTCTCCGCTTCGCCACTCCCTCATTAGATCGGATTAGGTGCCCAGTGGTCGTCCCTGGCCGAGGACTGAGGGAAGAGTTGTCCCGACCCATCTATTGTTAATGTTCTCCGAAATGGAGAGCTTTGGGAGATCTCTTCCACCTGCGCTTCTCCGGGCCATGCCTTCTCAGTGCCTTTCACTCTTAAGCAGTCTATTCGCAGAAAGACATTTTACACCGTGCGACTTTTGAGTGGCCATCTACTGAGAATACCCTATGCATGTATGGAGATAGTCATGTCGTCAACGACTAACAGAAATCCTGGTAACCTTCACTGTATGTAATACCTTTTGCTAAAAGTGAAGTTTTCTCTGCCAAGCATTTTTCAAAGTAGTTTGAAATCAAAGTCAAGGAATTAGAAGCGAAGACAAGATTTAAACGCTTCGTTCACATCTGGTACATTCTTAGGTGTATATGTTTGTGAGTGTCAGTCGCTAGTAAATGTACATGGATGTGTTTAAGTTAGAATGGGTTTTCCATTTTCCATTCGTCGTCTGTGTGGTTGTGAATTGGCATGCCTTTGGTTTTGTATGTGATTTCATCCTGTTTTAAGAATAATTTTCTCACACATCGACACACACACACACACACACATATATATATATATATATATATATATATATATATATATATATATATATATATATATATATATATATATATATATATACCCGCGATCCACTAAAAATGAGTGAGGCACGAGCATCAGGTGGGAAGGGTAAGGAGAGGAAAGGAAGAGGGTAAAATATTAAGTAAAAGTCTATTAAATAACTTTAAAATTCGTAAACATACTGGAAGAAGACCTAATTCAAAAAAGGGCTACTTCACCCATTAAATTAATCATTTGTTAAACGAAAAAAAAGGAAATAAAAACAAACCATAGCCATTTATGAGACAGGCCTCCACCATAACAAGATAGATTATCAAGAATTGAAAAGCAAAAAGAGGAAATTCTACTATCAATTGAACATGTAACTCATAGTCTCCGACCCTAAAGTCACAGGTAAAGATTATGACACACCGCTCTATACAGAGGACGGCATGGGGCGTCTCCTCTTCCCAACAGAGAGAGACGAGAGATAAACACACTCCCCCCCACACGCCCTTGCGGCGGCTTGCAAGGTATTGTGTAGATGCATATGTTTGTTAGATGGAATAGGTTGGGAGCCCCTTAATTCAAGAAGAGAGCAATTAATACGCACTATTAGAAAAGTACCAGGCATCCGAGTTTTCTTGTAACACCGAGTTAATTGTTATATTCTCAAATTATGTTCTTAGAATGAACCACTAGGATTAAATAAGAGACATATACCGTCACTAACATATTCAAACATTCATTTTACCTCAAATATATGCAATCATAAATAAAATTGAAAGCAAACACTCAAATATATTTACTTAAAAACCGAATTTCAATGATATATTCAAACAGAACTAATATTGTAGGCATATTATATGTATCGACGAGTGTTTATGCATGTGAGGGAATTTATATTTAACATGCATGCGTTATCTCGCTATTGAAGGATGGAAAAGGTGGAATGGATAAAAAAGAAAACAAAGAAATACTAGGCAATGTAGGAGAGAAGAGGGTATCATTGGAAGCGGTCCAATTGAGGCAGGAAAGGTGGATGCACAGTATTTGGATTGGCCATTGGATGTTAAAGACTATGATAAAGGAAGGAGCGTTATACAAAGGAGAAAGAGATAGGAAAAGAAGAGTCATGTAAGACTGAATGAAGGACGAACGCAATGATGTGAATTGAAGAGACTATGACACAGTGCCGGGGGTCTGGTTGTGTTTCATAAGGAGAGGCAAAGACATGTTTCGTTGATCAGTCTGTCTCCATCCAAAAACCTTCTTAAATCGATACACTACCAAATAATAAAAATAAATTTATATTTGTTTAAAATGGGTATTGCCCTAACGATAAACTAATGAATATATTGCAGAAAATAAGAATAGATTGGAGCAATAGGAGGCTAAACCGTAACCTGAACATATGTCAGATTGCTCAGTTACGAGTGGGAGACGGATATTCCGAATGTGCAGTGTTAGGTAGAGGTGTAAGGCAGGATTGTCCATTAATATACAACCGGAGCTGTTCAACGTATATGTGGAGAACATGATGGAAGAGGCATGAGATGAACTGGAAATTGATGAAAGTGGGTGAGGAATCCGTAAAATCAGTTAGATTCACTAATGAACAAGCTTTACTTTGTCAGTCAGCCAAGGGGCTGCAAGCATTGCTGAGTAAAATGGAAAGTCAGTAAAATATGGGATAGAATCAACATAAATAAAACAAAGGTTATGCAATTTTCCAAAAAGAGAAAGGCTAATCTTAAAACTAAAATAGGAGGGCAAACATTAGAGCAGGTTGAACAGTTTATGTATACTGGAAATGTTTTGGACCAAAATGGTCAAAGTAGTAGTGATGTAAGGAGAAGAATTGCACTAGACAAAGAGGCTTTCACATGGAGGATCGAGTTGATGACAGGGATGTTGAGAATATAGTATATGTTAAAAAAAGGCTCGTCAACACTTTAATATGGAGCGTAGTTATTTACGGTGCAGAAACATGGTCAGTGAAGCAGGAGGATAGACGTAGATTGGAGGCTTTTAAAATGTGGGTGTGGAGTAGGATGGAGAAGGTGAAGTGGACCGAAAGGAAAACAAATGAGGGAGCACTAGATATGGTGGGTGAGAAGAAGGGATTGCTGGGAGAAATCATAAGGAGGCAGGACAAATGGATGAAGGGCGTATTGATCGGCAGTAGGATTTTGAAGACTGTGATATAGGGGAAAATCATAGGCAAACGAGCAATGAGGAAGAAATAGGATAGGGATGTTGGGTTGTGTTTTGTCAGAGAAGCAAAATATTAATTTGGTACTTGTGTCCATCCAAAATCTATCTTAATCGGTAGATTACCTTACAATTGCCCTAACACCCCTCGCACCGGTGGCTGGCGGTGTAATATGTAAATCTAGATATATTTTGACTTACTGTAATTTTTCCGCATGACCGGAGAATGGCTTGAAATTGGTGCTCAAGTCTTATAAAAACTGTGATTTAACGAAAGAAAGTGGTCATACCGTTGTTGCACCAAGCCTTTCAATTGTTTTCACAGGGAATTTCTGCACATCAAAGTCATCCTCAGCTTAACGTCACACCCCTGCCTACCCTCGTGTCAACTCTTCCTCCTCTTCGCGTCGCACTTAACCGAATCTCTCCAATCGGAAATCCGGGTAATGTGGACGTTCGGAAAGGAATGGGGACAATGGAAATGCAGACAATAGACGTTAGCAGTGATGAGGTAAATCACGCGCACGTCGATAATCCAGGCGGGGCTACGGAGCGAGGCGTCGTCACGAACAGTCGCCTGGTGCGCCATATTCCTCCGATATTCCGACCCTGCCGACCGAGTGCGGTGGTGACAGAGGAAGGCATCATATCGCAATCGTCAATCCAATGGGGACTGAGTGTGGGGGGCGCATGAGTCGAGGAGAGAGGTCCGGAAGTCAGCCCTCGTCAAAGCGACGTGCAGGCCTTCTCTGTTGTTCGCGGCTAGACACAGGAGCGGCGGGAGGGAAGGCAGACTCTTCCTCGCGTTGACCCACATTTGTTTTCCCCGTGGCAGCCGTGTGTGTATGTGCTTCCCCATGCACCGCCAGGACCCCCTCGGTCGCCGTCAACGCCGACCTCTCTTGTGCGGATGCGGTCATACTAATTCCTGCCTCAACCGCAGGTTTCGTTATAAATTCGAATCCAACTAGGTCCATGCCGGTACGAAAAGGAAAATACCTCTATTTTGTTACCATATTCAATGCTTAAGTTATGTAAAGGAATGGAAAATATGATGTGCATTACTCGGATAGGGAAAATTTGCGCCAAGGCGTTCGCAAATGTTGGTCCACGTAGTGCTACTGCAGGGGAAAGTTAAATACCGGTAACTAATGAAAATTCTAATAAAAACCACTAATTAATGAAAATAGGTAAATTATGTAAAAAAAGAGTAAAAGTTTAGGGTTTAAATTTATGTTGAAACCTTTAAGCCCGTCAAAACAGTGATATTAAAAAGTGCTTGATTAATTACAAAGCTTCTAGCATTTCCGCCCAGCTTCGAATTTCCGCTCATTAATATATATAGATGATAATATCAGGAGCACACTTCTCTCTATTAATGAGGGATGGATTTTGATAGAATTAGAACACAAGAATGGAAACTTTGGAAATGCGGTGCAGCAGGAAAATGGCGAAATCAAAATAAAGGATCCAAGAGAATGAGAAACAAAAACCCCCTGAAAAAAAAGAGATTACTTTATCTGACATATTTAAAGACACATTAGCCTCATTGAAACATTCATTTGGGGAAAAGGCTGAAGTACTTATTAACGGTAGTCCCCTTATGGGATAATTTAACAAATAATGACAGATGTCAAACAGAAGAGATGTGTAATAGACATGAATATTTTCTGATAGAACAGTTGTGTGGAGAATTGTATCGAACTAATACAAGGATAGCTGTTAATCGACTATGAAGAATTCACGCTATATCATTAATTATTCTGCCCTCGCATGAAAGGGGTTGCTGGAATTGTGCCTTCAGTTATTTGGCTTTGAGTGAACGGAAGGTGTTCGCAAAAGCAATGAAAAACAAAAAAGCCTCAGATTAAATTTTGATGGATTGATTTTATGTTATTAATGCGTTTGATATTAAAACAGAAGTATTGAAATGTATTGTAGTCTACGTATTTTATACGGGTCATTTGAAAAATCAGTATTATGTGAGATATTAATTATGATCTCGATTTCAGTTAAAAACTCTAAATGTTATCTCTCGTGGAGATTTACTTGTTCTCGAAATTAATTAGTTTTGATTTTCATTCTTCGTTTTTCTATGACATCCATTCTTCTATTAGTTTCATTAATAACGCCATCATCTTTAATTTTGTATCGTAACCGTCTCAACTCAATTGGAGCCGATTTTATTTGAACTGTATACAAATCCATCATTATCAATATTTTCAAAGGATTTAAAATACCTACTTTTCCTGAGTTTCAATCCAAATAAAGGTTAACAAATAAAATACAACTCCTCTCTTTTCTATGCTCATTTAAGTTTCCTTTAATCCTAGCCATGTGATTAAATTCCTTGGAGATCGACCCTCATATTTCACTGAAATATACATGTATCCCAAGAGAGAGTTAACTGATAGTGATTAACCAAACTCGAGTTATTTAGTTCGTTTTCATCGAATACGATATCTCGTATTATGTCCTGTTACCAATTTGATTATTCATTGCTGTATTTTTTCAAGAATTAATTGTTAATTCAATTTTTTTACATATTTATACAAGTTTCTGGAAAGATTATAATAAATAGCCTAAGGGGCAGTAATTTTTCGTTTCTTAGACTTTTTCTCTCCCATTACTATTTACTATAGTCCGTAATTATGGGGTTACTTCAACGCAAAATTAAATTAAAAATAATTGTTATTAACCAAGAAAATAGTTCCATACGCAAATTATATCATGTTAAAAGGGTTGAATCATTTTATGTCCATCGATTAAATGCACATTATCATTAAAATCGCCATGCCACTGAGGTCACACGCCATGTTGGCATGTTTAATGAGTTATGCCTAGATTGTTTTATGGAACTGTATATTTTTTGCAATTTCTCTGATTAAAAAATAAATTTGCTTATCACATCTTTCAACTTTAGTGATGGGAGAAAGTAAAGTTTGATTTGAGAAAACATTAAATTTACTCGCCAATGATACCCATTTTGCTGCTGGAATATGAATATTGCAATAGAAAAAGATGTTTCTATGTTTGTGACTTGTTGATGTGCACTCTACTGTAATAATCCTTGTTTGGACTAATGTTTCCCGAAGGTGTGCTCTGCAGTTCGGTATTGGTCGCTAGGGTGTACTTCCTCCAAAAATTTCTAAAATAACACAATCCTATTATCTCTAACTATGCAGTGGTTATATATTAATTGGAATTCTCCGTGACCGGCCAATGCATAACAAATGGGTACTGTGAAATAGGTCGAATATTTATTGGAATATTTTAAATGAATTGCTGTGGTCCTTAAACAATTATCACTAAAATAACGATCCGTAGGTGTACTAAGTTTGGGAAACGGCAGAGTAGCGCACTCTTGAGGACCTTTTCCAACACTCAAGTTTGTGTTTATTAATCATTTACGGAATAATTTTAGGGTTTGATTGCGACTACTTAAATACTATTTAATAGAAATAACAATATAATCAAGAGTAATACTTATCACCGTTCATGAGAAATTTTGCTCTATGCATAGGCGACGGGTTGCCCAGTGAATTTCAGTGCTCGGCTAGCCGCGGGTGATGACCAGGGGTATTACCGGATAAACCTAATCATAAGATTTATTAAAAATTTCTAATAAACAGCTAGAGGCGTGGATAAAAGAGATGATACTCGCACCTTTAATTTCCTAGCTTTATGATCTCCGTCCTAAATCATTCTACATCAATTCCTTAAAAATTATACGCAGAGAATTCCCTAGAGATTCCTCGGGGCAAAATATAAAATATAGAGGTTTCTTATAGTGATATAATATATATATATATATATATATATATATATATATATATATATATATATATATATATAATTTAGCGCAGGCGGACACAGACAAAAACACTGAAACTAACTTGATGAAGGTGGATGTGACCACCGAAAATTCGAAACTTAGTGTGTCTCCTTTGTGTGTGTTTCTGTGTTTTTGTCTGTGTCCACTAGTGCTAAATAGTAATGTGTGCATATAAATATATATATATATATATATATATATATCACAATTCCTCGTGTTTGTTTATATATATATATATTTTTTTTATATATACACATACATACATATGAATTTATATTGGAGAAGCAGTCGTCAGTTGGCTTCGTAACGCGGTGGGAGAAAGGTACGACACCATTATTAAAAAGATGGTCACAGGATGCAAAAAGTGATTGATCGTCAAGGTGACTATGTAGAAAAATAGCTAAATGATCAGCCTTTCCAAAAATGCACGCAAAGGTGAGAATAAATTTGATTTTTCATGAAAAAAATAAGAGACCTTACTTTTCGAATCGTCCTTGCATATACAAATTTTGAGAATTTTTTGTTAAACAGTTTGCTGCCATCAAAGCGTTTTTTCGTCTACTTTTGTGTATTTTATCGCTGCTTCTCAAGTGAAAGCTGTAACTTTAGTATTTACAATGATGTAAGGTATCGGGGGTACCTCAGGGAAGTGTGATCGGGCCGTTGCTTTTCTTGATTTTTGTTAACGATTTGAACCGCGAAGTGAAAAGTAAAATTAGGATGTTCGCGGATGACACGGTGATCTATCGGGAGATATCTGGGGATGAGGATCGTTTTATTCTAGCGCAGGATTTAGATTGCATTACTAAATGGTGTTCTAACTGGGGATTGACTCTAAATTATAATAAATGTTCAGTGGTAAATTTCTTTAAAAGATCAACGGGATTTGCTTACAAATTAGCTGGAGGTGACCTAGCAGTAGTTGATACGGTAAAATACCTAGGTGTCACATTCACCAAAGACTTAACTTGGGGGACTCACATACGTAAAGTCTGCGGTCAAGCATATAAAAAATTGGGATTCATTAGACGCATTGTCGGCAAAAGTGACTCGAAGGTCAAGGAACGTTGTTACCACGCTCTTGTAAGGCCTCATTTAGAATACGCATGCAGCGTGTGGGATCCGAGTGAAAAAGGTCTCATTCGGGAAATTGAGAAGGTTCAACGCCGGGCAGCCCGTTTTGTAAAAAAATCCTACGATAAAACGCAAAGCGTCACCGAAATGCTTATGGATTTGGGGAGGGGAATCATTGGCTGAGAGACGATTCAATTCAAGATTGAAATTATTAAATAAATTTAGATCCGCATGTTTCAGCACCGAGGTCTCGCAAATTATTCGTACTCCTACATACATTAGTCGCTTGGATCATGCATATAAAATTCGGGAAATAGATGCCAGAACTAGCCGACTCAAGGACTCCTTCTTCCCACGGACAATACGGGATAGCAACTGCAGGGTTATAGATAGCAAAAATTCCACTTGCCACCCTCAGCGTCTAAAAAATAATTAGTTGTATTTAAATGCATGCTCTTCCACTAACCTTATGTGTTTGCTATAATAACCTATTCTTTCCGAATGACTTCATTCATGTTCTGTTCATCTGTTTTTAAGTTTCCCTTTCAATCCCTCGTCCCTCTCCGCGGGGGCAAATTCCTGCTACCTGCAACGTTGGGTCGCATTCCCTGCCTTGTACAGACTCTTTGGGGGTAGAGTGTTTCGTGGTGCATTTTCATGTGGTGTTTCAATTTCTTGCTTGTTGTGTCCTGGCTTCCGTGTTGTAGGATGTCTTTCGTGCTGCATCATGGGGTGCAGTTTTTTAGTTGTTTTGCGGTATATGTTTTTGCATGAGTATTGGATGAAGGGATTTTTGCATGAGTGTGTGCGCTGCTGTGGGTGTAATTTTCCGTGTTGTTTTTTTGCATGTGGTATTTTTCTTTTTTACGGTTGGTGACCTAACACCCCCCGCCACACGCCCTTGCGGCGGCTTGCGGGGTATTATGTAGATGTAGATGTAGATGTATTGTTGCTCAGTGAAGCTCAACTTGATTGGCTAGTAGATATCCGCTCCAAAGTTTAAAATTTACTTCATGTGATAAAATGGAGCTGTTGAGATATGAAACCGTCCAAAATGCAACCAAAGGCTATTTTTAACAAACTAGTTATCTAACAGTAGCGTTGTGGCCTCTGCTAAATCGCTCCCAGAAATATTTTTTCTTGAAACACAAATTCATAATGATGGTTTTAAAAATTGGAGGTACTAATTTATACGTCCTTGCTATTTAACACCAGTTAATAGGTCACAAAGAAACAAAAAATATCCATTACCCTATGAGTAAATAAAAATTATTTTGGTGTCGTGATTAGCTTAAAAAAATAACAGTAGTCGTTACTAAATTCACTTCCATTTAATTGTCGGGAGGGAAATTAGGGAAATTTCTTTAAAGAGTAAGAGTTACGGGGTGGATTTTCGTAGAACACTTGGACCTTCCCTTAGCTCTGCAGGATTTCGGAGAATAGCCATGCGTATTTTACTTATAATTCCGTAGCAAAGAAACTTTGTTGATGGAAAGCTTTGAAAATTCCGCAGAATTCTTTAGGATTCCTTAAATTCTGCGGAATAGTTTATATGGATTTTTTTTGGGAGCTAATGGGCAGTAAACCCTATTGTCCTCCATCAACCAATGTATGCGATAAAAACTGTATTTAATTGAAATATTCGGCCAAACTTATAGCAAAAAATATTTGAATGTTGGTTTTATTTTTACACTGAGGGAGGCCTAATTGCGCTCCCCAATGGAGAGTTTTATCCGGTTTGTTCATCCTCACAGTCCATTTCTCAGGAGAATTAAGTACATCCATGGAATGCAAATGGACCTTTTTTGGATAATTGAAATGGAATGGCAAATGGGTAAATTTAGTCAACTCGGTCATAAAATTATTATCAATTGGAATGGATAATGATTATCAAGAAGACATATGCATGAAAACTTAGATGAATAACTCAACCAATATTGTTTTCGTGTTATTATATGATTCCGCGGTCGGGTGCAAATGGAAACAAAATTGATGCTGAGGAGTCAATGAATATTGATGGTTGTTCTCTCTGCTAAATTTAAATTACTTTGAGAATTGATGTAAATCGATCTGCCGAGGGACAATTATTTCTTTTAATGTTTTTCAAAAACGGATGAACATATAGATTCGGCCAATAAAGATACACTTCGACGCTTTCCCTCTTGCTTCCAGAGAGACGCAAAGTTAAAAAATATATCATGGAAAATCTCCGCCACCCTCAGACTCTCCCCCACCTTTATTTTTTACCTTGAATGACAACAGCGATATAGACATTTCAAAGCGCTTGACTTGAAAAATGTCTATCTTCCAACCGTTAGAGCAACTGCAAAGACATGATCCGTTATGAATGAGACAGCAAATTAGAGTGTATGGTGTAACACGAAGGAATATAATTACCGATGCTTATTTATATGTTTAGTTTACAGAATTTCTGACTTCAATAAAAATGTTTTCTTCAAGCTCTCCACGCTCTTCACCGATAAGAGCAACAGTACATTTGTGAAATTTGTTGTCTCAGGCGTAACTTTGTGGAATTTGCATAACATATTGAAATGTAATGAAATAATTGACTTTGTAAGATGATGACCTGTTCAACGTCGAAATGATACCTGATGATACCTGATGATGACGTTCAACGTCGAAACCTGGGTCGTGTTTTTAAATAAAGTGTGTGGAATTACAAAGTCAATTATTTCATTACATTTCAATAAGTACATTTGTGGTTTTCGATCAATTTTATCTGACGTCAATCAAGTGGGACACCTCATGCGCAGGAAAACAGGCTAAAATTCACCATTTACATTAGTAGCTAGCTAAATTGCCAATACGAGAAAACAACATACTAGACATATCTCCGACTAACACGACAGAGATTCTCGCAGGGTTGGTGATAACTGAGGGCATTAGTTACCACAAATCTCTATCAGTAGAAATGAAAGCAGAGTCCGCGAAAGTGATAAAGGAAAAGCGTCAAGTATATTTATTTAATAAATGGAACTAATAATGGCTTGGTGAGAATTTACGACACGACCAGTTTAGGTAACGAATATCAAGAAAAGTGGAAGCCTTGTAACACTTACCTGTGGCATTCCTCAGGTTACGTCTGCCTCTAATGAATTCAACACAACTCGACGGCTATATTTTTTTAACGGTTAGATAAGACGTCCTAAATCAGTTGATAAAGTTCCCATTAGTGACATACTATCTTAGTTTATACACAAATTTTTCGTAGGGGACATTTGTGGAAGGCTTCCTTGAAATCTTAAAACACAGCATTTATTGTTTTTTCCCCTTCCACAACTTCGGAATTATTATTATTAATCTAACGCTTAGCGTAAGTTTGTATAAATAGCTTGTCTCTTCTAAAAATACTCAACCCAATATCTTACTCTAAACATAATCCCTCTTCATCTCTGTACACTTCTTTCCTGACTACATTCCGTCCAACATCCCTATCCTATTCCTGCCCCTTCCTCGTTTGCCAAATTTTTTCCCCTCTATCATAGTCTTCAACATCCCACTGCCGATCAATACGCCCTTCATCCATTTTTCCTGCCTCCTTAGAATTTCTCCCACCAATCCCCTCTCTACTTCCACTAAACATAGCACATCCTCATTTGCTTTCCTTTCGGTCTATTTCACCTCCTCCATTCTTCTTCACACCCACATTTCAAAAGCCTCCAATCTATGTCTATCCTCCTGCTTCAGTGACCATGTTTCTGCGCAGCACATGACTAGGCTCCATATTAAAGTTTCAACGAGCCTATTCTTAACATCCTTACTGAGCATCACTGTCATCGATTCCCTTCTCCTTGTGAAAACCTTCTTGCCCAGTGCAATTCTTCTCCTTACGTTCCTACCACTTTGACCATTTTGGTCCAAACACTCCCGATGCACGTAAAGTGTTCTACCTGCTCTTTTATAATTATTTTTATAATTCTGTGGTCTGTTCTGAGTTTTTCTTGAGATAGTAATATGCCACTCATGAGCTCTTGAAGTGTGTAGGGACTTTGCATATTTCACTGATATATTTTGTTCAGACGCCCTTCAATAAATTCATAAGGATCTTGGCCTTATTTGCTTACTCTAACTGCTACTGTCATGAAGAGAGTCCGAAATGTGTAATACTGTGAAGATGAGAATAATTTACCGAGTTTCTCGAAATATTCGTTGGCTGGCTGGCAGGTACCTGAATCTCTCGGGGTAAAGTAAAAAATAGCGCAGTTCTTTGTTTGCCAGGCTAAGTACACAAGTACTGTCACCTTTTTCAATTCTCGTGGCATTGCTGACTGATTCCAGACTCATGAAAATGAGTGTACTACAGGTATGAAATACCAAAATTACATGCTACAGGATGATTTGGAAATCATCAAGAAAGAACATAAATCAAATATCGGGAACAGATTGAGTAGCTTCAGGCGTGATGTGGTGGAAGTCGGACATAATGAATAACTGATCGTAGCACTTTTCCACTTGATAATTATTAAGTGGAAAAGTTCTGAAATCAGTTATTCATTCATTACGGGAACAGCCTCTACGAACTGTTTTCCGTGCTCTAGAGTCAAATTATATATTTCAATTACTATTCTATGAATGCGGAGAAGGTGTTTGCAGTGGTTTTAATGCAGTCATAGTTAGATTAATGGCTCTCAATTTATAACTCAGTTTTCAGCTATTACTAAAAGCAGCCTAGATTGAGATAGTTTTTTTTTATTAGGTCACTAGGTTACTTAAAAAAGAATCATCTCCTTAGTGATCACTTTGGTAACAATTATTCTTGTCTATTACCGTCCGGCTTCAAGAACGACGTGTGAACCTATTAGTTATTGAATTATTCCCTACAATTTCATAATCATGATTTCTCCTACTTTACTGCAATGATGATTCTAATGTAATTTCAATATGATCACGGAAGAGACTAATTTTCTACTCCTAATTTTCGGAAGAGCTTTAGTCTATTATCTAGTACTGACGTTTTCGTAGGTACTCTCCACCCACTCTCTTTTCGTTCACGTCTGATTTACTTAAACATTTCGTGGTCTACGAATTTACAATTCCCTTTTCATTTAAATCCACTTTAAATTTATCTATATCTTATTGGCCATCCAATAAGTGTGGTAATGAGGGACAGAACCCATGAAAGAGGACGAGGAAAAAGAGGGAGATTCAACGGATGGAATTAAGATTTTGAAACTCTTAAGTCATTGCCATCCTGATTGTTAACGGGAAAAGGAGTTCCTGCATGCATTTTACTCATGATTCCTCTAATTTAATAATTTTGAACTAGTAGGAATATGAATCTTGAAATATGAATAATTGGGAATCAACTCGATTTATATTTTAAACGAGCAAGTGAGCTCACTAAAGCGTAACCAATTTTATTGGATTTTTGATTTATAGGTGGAGATTTTGTTCCTCTAAAACAATTTCCCTCTAAGCACAAAGCATATTACTCTTTTTTCATTATAATGGAGATTTATTCTGCGACACTGAAGAGGGCATTGGTCGCATATTTGGTCAAACTTAACACTGAATACGAATAGTTTAATTTTATTATAGGTACGTAAATATCAATACAAATATCAACGATAAGCACCATCCTATAGCATATTTTTCAGCTCTCGAATAAAACACATATATTCTAAATTACAGTCACTAAGCAACACAATGGAAGATTACCAAACTTTGGCAGGTTTTTGATTTCCTTTCCTCTTTGAAACACGTTTAATTCATCCGAGAGAGTTCCAAAAGTCGGATCCAGATATGTGAATTTTTTTTTTTAAGCAAGAGACAATACAGTATGAGCTACGCAACAAATGGACTTTTTATCTGCTATCGTGAGAATATTCATATTTTTTGCTTTGGTTGAGATATGGTGCAGAGATATTTCAGAATTATAAAGGGAAATAATGAAGAGATGGGAGTTTCCAAGCAGGGTTCTCCCGCCCTCAGCCCAACGCGCACAAACCCATTTCCCAGCGGGAGCCCAGCCCTCAAACCGACTCCACGCATGAACTCCGCCCGGGATCATGATACTCGGCCCGCGGAGACGGGAAGAGTTCTCTCCGGAATGGCTTCCTATTTCGTTTCGTACCCTTTACACTCCCTTCGCCTCCGGCCGCCCAGAGAATATTATTACTGGCTCCCTCTCCGCCTCCCCTCTCCCCACCTTTCCAAATGCTTCTCTTCCACCCCACATCTCGAGTCAGCCCCGAAGCAATTAGCGAAATATATATCGATCGAGCACGGCTATTTTTCGGAGGTGAGTTTTTTCGTGTGGCGGCTACCTTATGCTCACATGTTTTCTCGTTTTCGGTTTATCTTTAGTTTTGCACTTAGGGCCGGGAAGGGAAGAGGTGGTTCTCATTCCCTATCGCGGTTGGGCTTGGCTTCACCAATGGAGGAGAAGGTCGACACTTCGGCGCGGGTAAAGCGGAAATGGTCTCCAATTTTTTTTCACTTTCTACCGAGCGATTTCCACAATTAGGCACCTTAGAAAAACTAATGAGTCTCAACCTTAGAGAACTCAAGTGGTAATAATTAACAATCACTCGTCTTAGGGTTTTGGAGCGAAAGTTTTAGAGGATATCTGCATAAAAAATTATAATAATAGTAATTGCGCAGTAATTTTACTCTGATCGCCATAGTTTTCGACGACCTCAATGAAAAATTACTAGTTCCTATGAAAGTTAATAGCAAAAATGGTTTTATTAAAGTTCCTAATTGATTAGGATGTATTCCAGCATTTTAATTATTTCGTGAAGGGATACTAAACACAAATTCTAAGGAGAGATTTGATTTGGTCGCAAAAAATATTTGTTCCTCAAGATGATTAGATACATCCCTAGAGCGCAGTGTAAGATAGAATCAATCCAGAACGCAATTACTTCAGGTTTGGTTATGAAGACCTTCATTATTTTTAATGAGGCATTCATTCCTTCCGTTTCTATCTTAGGTAACGACATAAAATTTCCATGGGTTTTATTTTCAGTATTTTGTCCGTATATTTTGTGTGCTAATCCATCCGTTGCCTGGTATATTTAGGTTGTAAATAACTGAGTTTAATTGAAATCCTGATATGTGGTCGTCAAGGAAAATTTGATTGAAAATATAAAGATTTAATTTCAGGAGGATTCGAACTTTTAAAATAAAAAAAACTTAAAAAATGTCAATTCATCCAAATAGCGTATTTTTTATACCTATAGAAAATATAAATAATTGAAAATGAACGTTTCTGGACCAAATTAGAGATAAACTGAATTTTAAGCTTTTTCTTAACTATATTCTAGCACATACTACGCCTTTCAAGTCATGTGGCTGAAGAGATAGGGAGAGACACGATTAGAAAGGACTGAAGGGAGAGTGATGGTGATATCAGTTAGCCTTATCCCTGAACCAGCCTTGTCCTACTCTGCTGAAACCACTTAGCTTAGAGTAACACAGGCAATGAACATCCACGTAACTCATCCCTAGTCGTAAATCACCACTGAATAAGGGTTAAGCGACCTTTCTCAATGTGCCTCTTTCTGTTACAATTTTCTTTTTTCCCCTTTCGTCCTTAAGCTTCAGCCTCATTTTGTCATTTTACTCTCAGCATTAATTTTCTACCAGCCATTAGTTTCTTTCATGTTTATCTGGATCCTCACAAAATCATCATGTGACACACTTCCAGATATACTTTTGATTCACAAGGCCAACTTAATATTCTAGAATAATAATAAGAAATCTTTCCACAACGTAATTAAAGCTTCAAAGCCCATACAGTTTAAGGGATCTTTTTTTAAAATGAGTTTAACGAAAAAAATATATTCTTCATAAGCAAGTTGATAATGAATTTGTTCAATTGTATTATATAATAATATTTAGGTGACGTTCATTTTACATCCATATTTAGCAGCCAAGTTTCACTGCTAATCAATATTTCCTACGATTAGAAATGCAACCTATTAGCTTTTTCCTAAAATTATAACGTTATCAATTTTTATATTTTATGGATCATTTCACGCAGCGTTACTATGCACAGGAACATCTATTTCCGGAAATATTTTGCACAACAGAATAGGAAAAAATCCCAATGTTTAATTTCATTTCGAAAAAAATAACGACGAGAGCGGTTAATGATCCAATTAAATCAATACCTTACGCACGGAAATTTTCTTCAGCGCGGTACTTTAAAAAAAGTGTACAACATATTGGAATTGGGTTTCTTTGGATATAGATTTTAATATTCCCAAGTGAAACATTTAAAATTGAGTTTAATAAAAATATTTTATTTGCCAAGAGTACAAAACCGTGGGGTTTGGTATCCAAAAAGTTGGTCGACGCATATTTGATAGCTCTTCCTCCATAGCCCAGGAAGTGTATACGAAGATAACTTTACTGATAAGGTTGTATAATCAACCTGGATATTGGGTTTGACAGGTGAAAACGGACCTCACTTGAAAGGAAGTGATAAATCGCACGAAATTCGCAGTCAAGGTAAGGGGTTCAATTCCTTTCCCGGTGCCACTTGCGGTTTCGTTGGAAGTTTTGATAACCAGAAAGCTCAATCTATTACCCAGGACTCGAAGACAGGATACTTCGCTCAATGGATGAACGCTCTCTCTACTGTGATACTACTCTACCTAACTTTATTCATAAAAGCGTCAATATCTTGGCATATCGTATGCACATTATATCTTTCATTACTCCGAAATGTTTTTCATGCATCACTGCCAAGCTGACACGCAATGTAATATTTTCAAATGAGTTATCAAAACCTCCACTCCCTCGAATAAAACCCACAAGCATCCCCAAAAGTTTACTTCAAACCTAATTCATTACCACTTTAACTTATTTTTGTAATCCAAATACAAATGCATCATTATTCAACATCATTTTACTTCAGCAAAAATTTGTATCAATAAAAAGATTAATTCTGATTCTACTGTAATTCCTGCATTCTTTTTATTTATTTAATTCAAGTATCATAAAATGCCCTAAACACTCAAAGTACATTTGTGGAAATTATTTTTTTAACCTTAAAAAATTACTCGCTGATTTTGGACCATATCTTAATAGAAAGCGAGATTATTATTAACATAGATTTTTCTGGTAATGTTACATAATAAGTTTCATCCTTGTGTAGCAGCCACACCTTATAAAAACACTTTCCTTGATTTATTTCTGGGAAACCAAGGTAAATTCAATCAGAAGAAGACGTAGTTCCTAGCCAAAGA
The DNA here is from genome assembly GCF_022747635.1 of Hetaerina americana. Lineage (NCBI taxonomy): Eukaryota > Metazoa > Arthropoda > Insecta > Odonata > Calopterygidae > Hetaerina > Hetaerina americana. Next base: position 27,456,044 of record NW_027287095.1, on the reverse strand, counting down.
GCATCGTGTCATCTAGGAAAGTGCGGTACACAAGTGGAAATTCAAAAACAGCAGCAAAGAAATACGCTCTCTCCATTGAGGTTTGATAATATTTTTTTATCCTTTTTTGGTTTGAACGAGCTTCTTTCAATCTGACGAACACAACGCTCGAATAGTCGGAAGAAATTCAGGAAGCTTTTTCACTTCTAGATATGAATTCTCAAGCTGCGTTGCATGAACTAACAAGTTTCACTGCGGTTGTTTGAATCGTAGGAAATCGCAAAAATAACTGATTTCTCTGCAAAATCTGGAATGAAAATTTGCACTAAAACAGTGTGGCCGTAAAAATATTTACCTAGACCAGATTCTTTTAAATTCATCACAAAAACTTCAGCTTAAATGCACAAATTCCCATAACTTTTTTATTTCATATTCCAACAATTCCCCTTTCATTTTTTTTAGAAAAACCCACGGTCTTAATGAAGAGAGGAAGCCACTTCAACTTTACTAACGGTGTAAGTACGATTTGGAGTTGATTAAAGACCTTAAATAAATTCATCACGTAGGAAAAATATTTCGCAAAACGATAAAAAAATGCTTTAAGGTTCAATATTGTTTGTAAAAATTATTTTTATCTCTTCTATTTGGTCAAATAGTTTCTAAAGCATAAAAAAAACTTTGCTATTTTTTGTTATTGACACTTGTGAAAGAATAGCAAAGCCAAAAAATCGCAACATTTTATTTATAATAACCATCCTTCGAACCTCTACGGGCCGACTAGCCGCATGAGCAGGCGAATAATAAGTTTTGGAGACGAGCTTTCCAGCAGTTTGAAATTCGTCAATAAAATGAATTAGGTGATCTTAATCGGACACGGAACGGCAAATGCATGTACCTTAGCACGATCAATGTTTGTTTTTTGCGAATCAAAGTCAGTCAATTCATCCATTTTCATCGAAATGGAATTTTTGATTTCTGAGATAATATAAACTGGCTTCCGAAATATCTTTCTGAATGATCATCGGAACCTCGGAAACCTATAGTTGTGTCCAAACGGCGGGGAAATTTTTCGACTTTGCCCATATATATCCCGTTCACAGAATATTGCCGGGAGCTAGGTCCTTAAATGCTGAAGATGTATATATTTTGAAGATAAGCGCATTGAACTGAATAATACACTAATAAAGGTTTGATTGTTGACATTTTTTCGGCCAAATAACGCTGTATACGAAAAAACCCAAAATCGTAAATTTTGGCAAAAACAGAACTATAATGATTCCTAACATCCATATTTGCCAGATTCCTCACGTGATTTTTGTCTGTTCCCAAAAATAAAGACAATCTTAAAGGGCCATCGTTTCACAAACATAGATGATATTGGAAATACATCGCTGAGGGAGCTAAAAGCTCTACCTAAGATGGAGTACCATAAGTGTTCCGAGCATTGGAAAAAGCGCCGGCAAACAGTACAATATCTAACGGGGACTTCTTTGAAGGGGATAACATTGATATAGACGAATAAATGAAATTATTCCAAATAACTCAAATTCCTGTTATTTATCGATCACACCTCATACTAGCACATTCGCGGGCATACATCCTTTTATTCACACACACACACACCATCCATCCTTCAAACCTCTATGGGCCGACTAGCCACATAGGCAGGCCAATAATAAGTTTTGGTTTGGTATGGAAATATTGAGAGGGTTCTGATGGGAAAACAGAGGCTGAGTAGGTCATTACATCAGATTAGTTACATAAAAATACATCCATTCGCTTATTTTTAACCCTGCCTACAGCAAAATAGCAATTATTTTAAACCCACTGCCTAAAGTTTGCAGGATGCCTTTGCCGGTCGCACTCTTTGTATCCCACCAATATCGAAACACCTTGGATTGACTTTACATGAGTGGGGAACATTTGTTTGCTGCCTACGTCATTGAATCATCACTCTCCTCATTTTGATTTTAAGTAGGCTTCAAGGAGATTAATGATAAACTTTCCCAGTTTTCTAAAAATGCAAGAGAACCATTCTGCAATAATGGTCTCAGATTTTGAAAATTTTCTCGTCCAAAATAATGAAAATGTAATGAGAAAATCTGTATCACTCCTTTCCCATCGAATCAACAATAATAAACAATAATAAAATGGACATTTTATTCTACAAAAAAAAGCATCCGAATTATTACGAGTTGAATTTTTTGCCATCCAGAGGGAGGAGAAGAAGGCTGTCGAAAAAGAATAAGATTTACGGATACATGGATTTCATTCAAAAATATGTTTCATTTTGAGCGGCTTGAAGATGATAGATGGGCCAAGAAGGTGATAACTCCACGAAAAAATCATGGCATATTCAATACAAGTTTAAATTGCCTTTCCAACCAAGTTGAATGGAACGAAATGAATGCCTGTAGTTGGAAAAAATGCAAAAGGAAACTCTACCAATAATTATATAGAAATAATGTGACGGATTGTTCAATATTTAACTTGGTTAACTATAAAGCCGAGATAAGGTATTTAATCTATATAAATCTTATTTTTTCGTTAAATGTGCCACTTGGCAACATTTTCACTGCATAAACCATTAATAAATTTGAAGATGGCTCATTAATACGCCAAAATACGAAATTGTAGCGTACATAAAGGCCTGTATTCTTATTTGGGCACGAAACTTAATAAAAAAATTCAGAATAACTTTAAAAACAATAATGTTAAAATTTTTAAACACAATTATGGATTACTAACAGCTTTGTATCCCCTATATCGTTAAAATTTTTACTAGTATTCTACACATTAGGGGCTATTAGCTTGAAAAAGAATAAAGCATGACAGATACTAGAGCGGGGGCCAAGAGGGACATTTTCGCACCCAGCCACCGCTCAGGGACCATTAAAATGGAAACAGTTTTTGTATGATGCATTTTTTCGGCACGTAAGATATTTCTCGCATAATAACCATGCGCTGATTTGAACCCCTATGTCAAAAAATGGTAACACTTTTGAAGGAACGAATTATTAAGAAGTAAATTCTAATGAAAATGTTGAGAGAAATGTTGGAATATTGAAAGAAATCAAAAAGAGGTAAGAAAGAAAGATATAGAGAGTTTTGATTGGCAATGGGATGTTAAAGACTGTGATAGAGGGGAGAATTTTAGGTAAGCGCGGAAGGGGCAGGCATAGGATAAGTATGTTGGACGGAATGAAATGAGGAAGGAAGTATACCGAGATGAAGAGGGCGCAAGTGTAAGATTGGATGCCGGGCTGTATTTTGTTAAGAGAAACAAGGGGAATTGTCACTCAACCGTATGATAGTTTGTCTATCAAAAGTCTACCTTAGCCGGTAGATTACTGATAATAATAAATAATAAAATATTGGAATACATTTAGTGTTTATCGTTTTCTAAAGTTAAACAGCATGTATGCCGCATAGAAGTTGGACAATTTAAGCCAGTCATAACTACATCACACTTTATTTAAATTCGCTTTAATTAAGAATATTGCAAACATTGAAATATTAGTATTAATTTTATTATGAATGATAAAAAATAGTGTAAAACCAGCTGACGTTTTCCTCGCCATACCATGGGAGAAGGCCTCCAGCGAGAAAACATCAGCATACGTAATTATAATTTAATCAGCAGATTTTCATCTTGAAACCCACAATGAAAAAAGCGAGCACGCGTGAAAGTCATTCCTGGGAATAACATATCGGAAGCCGTTTTTGTAGTAAAAGAAAACACATGAACAATGGACCATGACCTTAACTGGGTGAAAAGAAAACCATTAAGAAAAATGAAAATTTCATTCGGTTTCAAGAAAATACTACCTATCTGTCCATATGCGTTCACTGTCTATCCCAATATGTAGTAACTTATAATCCTGTACGCATAGAAAAAAATCATAAGATCCGTCGCACATTTACACAGCTTATGAAGGTAAGTATAGCGTGAATATTTCAAATACGCCTTCCTCAGGTGTTTTGAGAGCAAAACGTTTAACTATTGAATTTCTCCACAATCCCGCATTGTCAAAGACAGTACCGAATGAAAGGGTTTCTGGCAATTTCTTTGAACAGAGTGGATGCTCTTCATTATAATTAACGTGTAGAGGGATTCATCTACAAACTCCTTCGCTTTTAAGCAAACACATTGGATCGTAGGAGATCCCTACAAGAGTTCTCAAAGAGCTCAACCCGGGCGTTGCACCTTCCTCAAATGTATTCACATGTACTTATATCCAATCGATTCTGTACGCCTAACTCTCCAGAAGATTGTTGGCAGCACTCCCATTCCCAAGAAAGAAAATAAATAAACAAGACCTTAGGAATTAACCGACTCATCTCACTAATCTGCCTCCACTCTAAAATCTTTGAGCAAGCCATTTTAATGAACGTGATGGCATTTCTTGAGAGTAACAGCTTAATCCAGCAACCAAGCCAGCTAGAGATTTATGTAAAAAGATTTTATCTGTACTTTAACCTTCGCTCCGTGAGTGATTCTCGTTTTCCTAATGGTCCTGATTAGTTTACCATCAAAGTTTGTCATCTTCATACTATTCACTTGATATCGGCTTGAAGGGTATGATGCAAGAATATTCAATGTCCGAATTTTATTTTCAGATCAGAGAATTGATTCAGAGTTTAAATTATTGATCTGAGGATTCGTTCTTCCCCATTTAACAATTCAAGAATGTAAACCAAATAAAGGTGAACCCAAACACGATAATGCATTTTTCCTCTTCGCAGATTTCTTCTTGTGCATCACACGACACACGACTTCACGTAGGTTAATGGGTATTCGCGCGGACGCGAAAGTATATAAGTGAGTTTGGCTCGTAATCCTATACCGTCGTCACTCCGAACTCTCCTCTATTCGGTCCGGCTAATGTCATCTGCTGAGCGTATTACTCTTCATTTGCTGTTTTCAGTCGTAATGTTGCGTTCACATCGTTTAAAATTTTCACTTCTCTTTGGAGGACTACTCTTTCTTAGCTGTAAAAATATCAACAAACTCGTCCACTGGGAATCCCATATTCCGTGGAATTTGCCCTTAAAATGGCGTAGTCATTCTTTGGAGTGACTAAGCACAACTGTGTGCTAATATTTCATTTAAGGGCAACACTCGGGTAGTTTCTCATGCGTTGGATGTAATTCCAGAATCTCCATTAAAATTCGCATTTAAATACAGAGATTCGAAGTTCGCGGTGTTATTCCTTCAAGCAATTATTTTTTTTCAATGGTGCCTGGTTCAGAAAAGTAGCATACTCATCTTCATGCTACCTTTCAAGCCACCCAGACAGCGCCATGTGTCATGTGCCATTAGCATATCTGAGTATTTACATATTTTAAACAAAAGATTATGTTTGAAACACATAACTACCTGTCTACATGTCTCACATTTATATATTAATGATGTTCTGGATTAATTGATACTCGGAGAGAAAAAATTGATTATTCCATGCTTACAGTTTTACCATACTTTGGAAAATTGTATCTATCACATTTATAATGGCATAACATCAATTGGAATCAAGACAGAGAATGTAATGAATTACCAAAGTTTTAGCAAAGTGGGAAAATTCCCTACTTAAACCGATTATGAGGTTTTTATTTTTCCATGGTTTAATTTATTGACCGACACTGCCTTGTTTGCTTTTGAGGGCGCGGAGTGCAAAACAGCAAAAAGTTGCTTGATTCGTCCAATCAAATGTATAATTTACCATTAAATTTAATCGATTAGAGTTAAGCAACATAAAGTAAATCAATGAAATAAAATTATAGGATAAAAAAATGCACTCTTAATTTTATTTGCCTGATTTAACATCAATTTGAACCAGAAACATTAAAATCAATTGAATAGATATGTTAAATTAAGGTAGTTAATTGCAGGATGATTAAATAAAGCCATTTTTAACCCCGGGAAATCATCCACGTTTTTTATCATCATGAAACACGGCTGAGAAATCATAATGTAACAGCCACCATCATTAGTTTACTTTTATAATAATGATCATTACTGGGGAATGAGGACAGCCACTTGACTCATGAGATAGGTGCATGGACCATGTGCCAGTGTTCCATCGACAAGTAGCCGTTTTAATCAGAAGTAGAGGTCCTTTCAACGTTTTGAGATCAATAAAAAGAAAATATGCTTAAATTACGTCGACTGATCTCCTCCATTACTGGCGGAGTAATTTTGGATTCTTCCTTTTCCTACTTCGAATAGCCTGCAATATCTATTATCTTCCTCTGGCTTATTTACTTCCCTTTAATCTTATCTTCCACCGCTTTCTCCAGCAAGCTTATCGGCTGGCTCAAATGATCTCACTAACCCGTCATCCCTCTGGGCTCCTTTCATTCCCGACCAAATACGAAACTTTATCTTTTCCTTTCATCCAATCATTTTCTCCATTCTACGCTTATAAAACCTAAAAACTGCATTAATTGTCCTTTTTTGATATCCGACTTTCCATCTAGATACCCAATACCTCTCAAAAATATGAATATGTATTTGCGCATGGTCATAAACACACGAAGAAGTACACGTATTCATTACACGTACCTGTGTAAATCATGGAATATACAATGGATATTGAATTTTGTTTTAAGAAATCTGCTTCGGTGAACTTTTGAAGGAAGATTATTTCACCCGAAAACATTTTAAACCTTGCTGGAAAACAATATAACAAAAGTAGAATCGGTCAAATGTTTATTTATTTTATTTATTTATTTTTATTTATTCAGTATTAGTCCGAAAACAGCACATTTTGGCCTTTACATCGAACTATTAACAACGATAACAATGGTCACATACACAAACACCCAAGCCCTAGGTGGAGGAAAACTCACCCAGGCGGGAATCAAACCCGCGACCCTTGCAATGGCAGACGAGGACGTTACCCCGCCGCCACCGGGGTCGGTATTTTTATGTGTTACGATAATTAAGGACATGCTCTGGGGAAAACACATGCGTGAAATACGCGGAATAGTCAATAAAAAGTTAGGATTCATAAAAAAATTACTTGGGAAATGTAATAAAAGTATATATGAGCTCTGATATTTTACGTTAGTTAGGTCCGAGTTAGCCTAGAGTACGCTGCAAGTGTATGAAAACCTCACGAGCGTAAGTTGAAATACAGGTTAAATTTACTGCGTAAATTTTAGGCAGGTCACTTATCTCAGGATGTTGAAGATATATTACAGGCCCCGACTTACTATGATACATTAGATACCGCACCTAAAATCAGGTATATAGGTAGTAGAACGGATGATTTAAACTGTCGTTTTTCAATCGTACCATAAGATATCAAAAGAGATATGACTGCAGGCATGAAAGGAATAATTAGTATTTCTAGTGTTCAGATTTTGTCGATATATTGCATATATTTTAAATGGACTCATTTTTATTATCTCATTCCCATTTGATTGGAATATATGCACTATCTTCTGATTGAATAATCCTGCAATTGAACATTCTTGCATGTAGTAAGTAGCCTCATTGTATGAATAACTTTGTACAAGTGTATGATCGAACTGATATCTGTTAGAGTTGTAATGACTGTATACTTGCCTGGTGGTGACCTCACCATCCCAGCCACACGTCTTAGCGGTGGCTTGCGGTGTATTACGTAGATACAGATAGATGTACACACATGCACGAAGGTATCCGCAGACAAAATAATTCTCCAGCATAAAATACCAAATGCTGGTAACAAAATCAACCCTAAAATAAAGGTTAAATATAACCAATACAACATTCTAAGTCAATTTGCAATTTAAAAATGATACTCCCCCTAGCACCGTTAATTGAAATTTTCCCGATCCCCTATCTTTTGCGGACGCACAATTTTCGCTAACGTGTTCTTAATTAATATCATCATCAGCTTAATGCCGAGGAGATGAATATTCTGAGTCAAGGATCAATGCACGTTCCACATCTTATGTTTCTCCTCGAGATATGGAGCATTTCGGCGGTTGATTGTGATGTAGCACTTAATCGAACTGTTCCCATCAAAAAAATATACTGTGGAGCACAAGTTTGGTGAAATATCGTTTTTTGTGCATGTAGATCGACATCGACGAAAATACCCTGCGATCAACCAAAACGGTGTATGGCATGGCATGTAGATGAAGGATTAATTTTGTAAGACCAGTAATACACTCAGGTCTCAAAAATGCTTAGTGAAGAAGAATTTATCCAGAAACAGAAAAAGTGAACAAATTTTAGCATTTAAAATAACTAAAAAGGGAAAAATTCCATCATTCTCGCCTCCGCGAAGGAACTCACATTTTCTCAATAGCTTCCGCTGGGCTGCCGATAGGTATACGCTGCAATGGCAGCTGAGTACTTCAAGCACCAAACGAAACATCGACCTGGCAGATTTTCTACTTTGATCACTATTTTTTGTTCATGCAGACCCTCATCCGTATGATTGCGACCGTCCCATTCATACATGAGCCTGATAGACTCCATGGTGGTTTGAATGCATTTTTTCCTGACCCAGAAAGACATTAAGGATATTGAATTGCGGTTTGGTCGGGATAATCCTTTCTCAGAGCAGAAAAGTGAAGCTAGGGATGAGTTCAAGTTCGAGATGGAAGATGACTAAAAGGTTTTACGTCGATCCATAGTTTTTATCAAAGTCCAAATGTGTATTAATAGTGGGTCACACGGAACGAGAATTTGGTTTCCCAAATCTAAAATTATGTTTTGAATTGAAAAAAGAGAACTATTTGAAATGAGTAATAAAAAAATGACTCATTTTAAAGTTTAAATTGCCCCAAGCGGACGTATTGCGAAGATGAAAAGGACTGGCGTCGGGAGAAGGTCATTTTCTGCCTGTCACCGCATTGCTATTTAGACTTAATTAATGAATTTACTCAAGTCCCACATAAGGTTATTTATAACCGACGATAATGTGAAATTGATGGCAGAGAGTTAATTATGTTAGCGAATTTCACTCTCATTGATAGAAAAGTGTAATATTGGGTGGAACTAATACTTATTTTGTGAATGTAATCCCCGACGTTTCGCAGGGAAGGGTAGTCTGTTCTCTTCTTTTTATTATTTACATCAATTAAATCCCATATAAGATAACTGGCAAAGTCAGATTACATGTCGATAATTCGGTTAACACCGGCGTTTTATCAATAAGTCGGGCTCTGCGAGTCTCATTCTAGCGATCTCGCGATTAATTGGCCGATGGTCTAATATCCCCTGCCACACGCCTTGATGCGACTTGCGATGCCTTATGTAGATGAAAATGATCTCAGTAATAGGGGATGATTTAAGCGGGGGGTGGAGGGTGTTAGGTCACCAGCCATGCATGCACAAACCCAGTAATCACACTTCTACACAAATATTAGTTTGATCATTCATTGGAACAAAATTAGTCACACGAAAAAAGGTACTTGCATGCAACAATATTCAATAGCAGTTGAGTATGCAAAATAATAATAAACTTCCAGGATATCGAAAAATTAGACACTCTGCCAATGCCAATATTATATTCTACGCAATTGCTATCATATCTGTTTTGAATTCTCATGGTATGTGGGAAAAATGACATTTTAAATCCATCCGCTCTTTTGTATATCTCCCTATTTTTACGTACGTAATCTGATCTACCATAGTTGGAGCCTCTTATATGTCTTTAAGATCCTTAGATAAGTAACCAGCCACGATATAATTATCATTACACATTTTCATGATCTTTATCATTATTATTTTATTGGACTGGGTGTAGAGACACTGGAAGCAGGAAGATTCCACATTTATATAGCAGCCCGCACACCGCTAGACATGAGGTGACTCAAAACTAGGCATACAATTTCAAAAATCAAGTCAGCCCCAATTGCTATTAAAAAAAATATGCAAAACAATTCCAGCTTTGGACATGTGACTGACCGATCAAAGGGTCGCATTGATGGAACGGTTAGTAATACATTTGAAATACCTTCTGATATTCCCCAAGGCACAGTCATAGGCCTGTTTCCATTCATATTACATATCTATGACTCAGGTACCATGGTTAAGAGTAAGATTTGCCGGTTTGTTGACGACACAGTAGTGCGTCGAGATATTTGTAACCAGTCTGACAGAAATGCGTTGGCCTATGGCCATGAGGTTATTCAGGTATGGTGCAAGGTATGGAAAATAGAATAATTTTATAGATGTAATCAGCTCAAATAGTGTGGGGTCATAATAATTACGTGACATATTTAAACTCGAGCGTTCTGAATCTTGCTAAAATTTTAAGTTTCCTTCGTTCCCTTCTCATCTCAAGTTGCTCTGAGCCTAATTCTTCCAGAAGGCCTGTCACACTCGTCTTCTTATCGTAACAATTTTCTATCGGCCACTATCTTGTAGCAGCCATTCTCTTGAATGAATAGGAATCTAACACACCCTGCCATACGCCTTCATTAACAGTTACAGGAGATCCCGCAAGCTGTCATTAGGGCATGCGGAGGGAACCAGCCGTAATCCTATAGCTGGTGCCACTATGGCGCCCTGCTAAAATGGGTAGAGGTCCTCGTTGTGGCATACCGGGTAAGGTTGAGATGCATGATCCTTATTTACCAAAAATAAAGATAATGAAATAGTAGAAAGATAAGTGTCTGGGTCTGGTCAAGAAGTGATAAATATTGTTTTCACCTCATGATCTATCGGATAAATAAGATATATTGCGGGCGTCCATTAGAGTGACTAAAGTAAACCAAACCTTGAAGCACTATGTCACGATCACAGCGTACGTTACCTGGGCTTGTCGAACGAGTGACGACGTATTCAGCCACTGTGCATTTTAGCGAGAAGATGAGCGATCATCTCGCGGCATAGGACCGAAATAAATTCAGTTAGTCAGCACCAAACATTCCGGACAGGTAAATGGTGCACGCAACATCGAACGATGTCGTCACGATAACGATCACAGTGTAAACGTCACGATGCGTTGAGGGCTCGGAGGGAGCGAATGCGAGAGAAATGTGCTCAATGGGTGCAATTGGGAAGCGTTTCTTGCGGGGTGGAGTTGGCGAGGAAGGAACACTTCGTTTGCCCTTTAAAACGACCGTGAACAGCTGCTTCTTAAGAATGCAACGCAACGTATTGCGATTCACAATATGTGTCAGTATGGGCTGTAAAAAAGGTCCGTTCCTAGTTGTGGCCGTTGAAGTATTATTGGCACGTGGTGGCGATGAGAAAATAATTCATATCGTGCCCTGTAAACTGCCTGGAGTGAATTTCGAAAAGATTTGAGAGACAAAATGCAGGTGATATGAAGCGCCTTTGATGCAGGTGCAGGCGATATGGAAATGCAGGTGATATGGCTGATATTCCAAAGTTTGCTGATACTATTTTTGTCATTGCTGACCTCTGTGATGGCAAACTGTACGATGGAGTCATAAGCATTATATTATCAATGGTCCAGAATATTTACCGTAATGTGCGCGGATATTATAAATCAAACAATATTTACGGCTGATCTTCTGACACCCCATGACAAACACCCTAGTGGGTGGATTTGTAAGGTAAGGCGTTGATGTTGTTGATGGTTGTTGATAGAGTGTGGGTTCCCAATTTTTCTCGCTGTCTGAAATAAAAGCACAAGTCCATTGCAAATGTAAAAACTACAGCGATTTTAGGGACTGCTATCTTTCCCCGATTAATCATAAATTCAAACGAATACGATACGTAAATTGTAACTAGATGAGACCGAATTAAACATCTCAAAACACGTTCAATACATGCATGTTATGCTGAAATGAATCATTGGATGGAGTACACACGTCAGAAGAATATATAAGCTAGCCATAAAGACACTAGGTTTCATTATAAATATTGCAGGAAAATGTAATGTTAGGGTAAGAGAGGGGTGTTATGATAGTGAGAATGAAAGGATATGAGAGAGGTGTTATGGTTACCGAAACGCGTAGTACGTCACTGATAAACTTGTGAAAAAGTGCAAATTTGTTTTCTCGTAATGAAAAACTTCAACTGCATCTCGCCTGAATCTGTTAAATGTGGAGAGGCGTTACTTCACTTTTATTTAGGCCACATTTGGAATACGCGGTAACTATATGTGATCCATGGAAGAAAACGTTAATTAAGGGATCAGATAAGTTTCAAAGGAAAATCCGTCACATTTGTCCAGAATAACTCCGAGAAGAGAGTAAGGGTGACGAGTATGCTGGAAGGTATTTGATATCGACATAAATACCCGGCGATCCATCAAAAAGGTGTGTGGTAGGGGGTAATTACCTGCAGGTTGGGAGCCTCTTGACTCTCAAAGAGAGCTGGCAAAACACACTTTTAGAAAGGCTGAGTGCACCTGAGTTCCCTTGCGACACCAGAGGAATTATTACGGCACAAAAATATACCGGTAGATTCGACCACCGAGATAAAATATAAGAGATAGACACTGTTACCAAGAGATTCAAGTACTCATCCTTCATTACACAAAATGCAATCATGGGAAAATTAGAACAAAGCAACTGAATCTACATCTTTACTCGAAGAAAAAACATTTATTGAGTTAGTCAATTCTTGCATGATGCGTATAAGCATGTATGAGTGTTTTTCTTTATGAGCAAAAATTTATTCAAATTAATTCATGAGCTAATAGTTGAGCATTCAAGACTGGTTACTTATGAACGGCTGTCTAAAACCATTGCGGCAATATTCTGGGTTTTTGTTGATACGTATACCTGTATAATATATATGCTACATATATGTGTATGGTATACGCTAACTATTCTCACTCAAAATGAGGCATATTAAACCAACACATATTAATTTCTCTTCTTACTGACAAGTAGTTGCTATTACCCTTGCTTGAATTGGTTGTTAATTGGCATGCTTCCGTTTGTTTTGCATGTGCTTTTATTGTCTGACAAGTGATGTCCTGACACCCTCCGCCACATGCTTTAGTGAGTTATTGCGTAGATGCAGATGTGTAGAACGTTTTTATAGAAGTCAAGTTTTTTTTAAAATGATGACTATTTATTTTTCTAATCAATTATTGATCAACTACGCAGCAGTCGTACGTACATCTCATAACTATCCTAAAAACCAGTATAAAAAAATCCATCAAAATATTGAGTCAGAAGAAAACGAAATAAATTTACCGTATATATGCATCTACAATAAACTGTATACAATAAAATTTTCCTCTTCTTATTTCTTAGTTCCCCATGAGCATTCTTGGCATGGTGGCGGGCAATCGTATCAGGGTTAGATGCTCATTTTTACTCCCTCCTATTTCAAATGCCTAAGAACTTCCGTAGCATAATAAACACTCTTTAAAAAGTTTTATGCTAACATGGGCATATATGTGCACCACCATGCACGTCTTTTTGGGTATTATAATCGGGTGTTTTATTTCCCTTTCCTTCACCCCTTAAACAATCTTCCTCTTCTTCATCCCATACCTCATCCTCGTGGTGCTTACACCCCATGCCACACACCTTTTTGATGGATCTCGGGTGGCATTTGTGCAGATATCGATGAATACAATACACCGCAAATCGCCCCAAGGGTGTGTGGTAGGGCGCGTGTAGGGGGCCGTAAAATGTCGTCCAATCCCGGAACCTTATATGATCCGATACGGTGTGATTGCGATGCCGTGCAGTCAGCATCGTCCTGCCAAATTTCGGAGCCAAGATGTCGCCTTGCCACGCTCTACATGCATTGCACGCGGTGATGTTCACAATCGAACTTGGCTCAGTCATGCTGTGGACGCACACGTGGACTTGGACGACCCAGCGCGGGTAAAACAGAAGGGAGAGGCCTCGGCGCAGTAATGGCCCTCAGTGACACGGGGGAAGAGAGGTTGGGGGGGGGGGGACTAGGCCTTTGGTAGGAAGACGTGTGGGGAACGGAGGAGGGAGGGGGAGAGGAGAGGATGGAGGGAGGGGTGGCTGGGAGGGGTAGCTAGGAGGGGCGGTCAGGAGGTGGGTCGTGGGGTGGTGAGAAACTATTGGGGTCCGAAAGAGGAGTGAGATGGGGTGCTTGGGTTCGGGTGGAAGGTGGGGATCGGAATGGGAGATATGGCCAAAGTGGATGGAGGGAAAAGGAGAGAGAGCGAAGCGAAACTTTGGTCCTGTAATGACTTTGGCTTCTCCTTCTCACCCGCTCTCCACCCCATCTCTTCCACCCGCCTTCCCCCCCCCACTCTCCCTCCCCCCTTCAGCTCCCCCTCCCTCCCCAATGGTTGGGCACTCCCATTTATGTGGCCCTCGCTCATTTCACAGACTACCCGTCCGACAGAGACCATTTTACCAGAAAGGGCGCCAATTACATTTCGTCCGTACTTCTTCCCCCCCCCCAGTCCTCCTCCTTCCACCCCTCACCAAACCATTTGCTCACTCATCCCGCCACCCTATTCCTACATATCTCTAATTTTTTTCCGTCGCGATTTTTCCTTCCTTTTTTTTTAATCTCGCGCTGCCATCTCCGTGGACCTTTCTTCACGTGGAATTTAAAAGGCTATCGCGTCGACTAGATTTTTAGTTCACTTTTACTGCCGCTTCCGGATGTACGAGCACAAAAAAAATGCACATTTTGACTCGTATGAATGTCGTAGCGTCCAAGAAAAAATGTATTGCAGCCCTGATGTCTTGCAATGTCTGTATGCAAGAGATGAAGATGCGGAAAATCATGCTTTTTTAGCAAAATTCCCTGTCGTAACGGAAAAAAATTGGACAAAACTTTCAGTTTACTCGTTTCCTGAACTATTTCTTGTCTTCTTAGTCTCATAATCGAATGTCACCCTCCTCCTGACGGTTTGTGACCTACGTGTATTATCTACCTTTAAAACCGTGGGTGCGCTGAAGATATTCAGGCGGGCACAACTTTGTATTTTATCATAGAATTGAAATATTCCTCTTCCCCGCAGGCTATTACACATTATACATGCTTGTTTTTGCTCATTTATGATTAGTATATATCATTAAGTTTCTTGAACAATGTTTGATTAATAATTATTTAATATTACATTATGTTAACATGAATATTGTACTGAGCCCGTACTTTGCACTGAGTCTTTGAAGTGTTGATCACCTAATGTAAACAATATATTGAACTTTTTAAGGGAATTAATTTTCCTTAATCATCAATAGGCAAAAAATTTTAAATCAAAACAGTATTAAAAATATTATGACAAGAAAATTACCTTACTGATATAGTATTTGATGCAGAAATTTGAAAGACACTAACCCGGAGCGGGTTTAACGATTCCCTCACGGAAGTCCTTAAAACCGAACTTCATTGCAGATTTCGTAATAAAAGGTAAAATTATGGAATATGCATTTAATAAGAACCACGAAAAAATATGATTTGAATTAGAAATCAAAATATTCTTCAAAGTAAAATGCAGACAGAAATGCGAATTAATTGAGCAAACGAGGCACTGACGTCGGTAACAAAAAATCATGGACTACGACAGGGAGCAACTTGAAGAGAAGCAAAGTAAAAGTGCAGACAATTTTCCCTGCATTTAGGAGTGAAATACCGGGGAAAGGGTGGAAAATGGAAGCTTTTGGAATAATGAGAATGACAAAGGAGAATTTGAAGAGACCGGTGTCGACGCCATTCCAATCTGATTGCTATGCACCTGTGGGCAGCGGAGGTCCGAGTCGTCCGCAGATGGAGATACGAGGCGTCTAGTCGACGCAGGACGTGTCCAGTCCTTTCATCGAACGCCCACGGTGCGGGGCTTCCCTCCGTCCACGTCAGTTGATAGCCATCGCATCACATCACATACTCTATCCAGCGATGCACAACAACAAGGACAGGAGTTGAAGAAGACAGCGTTGTCGGTTCCCTGCTTCTCCTCCCCTCATGGCCGTCAAAATCACCACTTTCTATGGCAGAATAAAATAATATGCATTGCATGACTATATCCAAGACGCGTCCTTACCATTTCCCGTCTCATGAGAGCCATAAAATAGGGGAACCTCTAAACTTGACCCACCCTCGTTTCGCAAAACTCACTCTGACGTTGTTGCTCTCCCTAGGAGGTTATCCGTGAACTCGGGTTTATTACACTCTCCCCACAGTGCCATTTCACTTCCTTTCTGTCCGGGTGCGGTCGATTTCTACCCATTTCAGCTATCGGATTATTTTTGTGCCCGTGACTTAGCATTGATCCCACGATTTCAAAAAGTTAACTTACACGTTTTTTCTGCGAAAACACGGCACCAAGGTTGCTTGGGTTATGCCGCAGAAATAAAAAGAGATTGATTACCGATGGCATGGTAATTCACAGAAAATTAAGGATTAGGTAGTAGAAGGAGGCAGCGGGTAACTTATACACGTTGGGACATTAAAGAATGCGGATTAAAATCGAATCTTAACCAATACGCAGTAATAAAACCGCAGAATAAATTATTGCCATTATCTCATCTAGTTTTGGTTATTGTCCTTTGGTAACTAACATTACCTATCGCATACTTAGAGAAGTGTAACTTAGATATCGTAGTTTATGTACCATACGTATATGCACGTAGTATATGCATTACACGTATAGTTATCATGAATCATGTTGCTGTAGATGCAACCTTAAAGTCACCATTAGGATGCATGGCTGGGTGTGATTAATAGTAGGCATGAAAAATATATCGTAAGTGTTACGAAAATGCTACGTTGGTGTTTATTAACTCCTTTTAAAAATCAACAGATGATACTCGTAGTATCAGAAGACGTTTTATTTCACTAAGCCTTATACCTTACTAAACTGCTGTTTATGCTTCAGCTATATCCACCTTGTAATATCGAATAATTGATTAGATAACTAGAAATTACATATGTTGAGGGTAGGTTAGGATTGTTATGAATTGCTTCAACGTAATTGTTAGGGTGCATACAGAATGCACAGTAAGAATTTGGTGCTCATTGGCGAAACTTCTAATGAAAGAGTTTGATGAAGCATAACGTATATTATGACACTATGTAATAAAAGATCTATAAAGTCAGTGAAATCTTGGTGAACTGATCGTGAAAGGAAAATAATTAAGACTTATGGAGTGAAACTTGAAGTAATTTATGTATAATTTAGTTTCCAGAAACATAAACCTTTTTAGTCTTTTTTTTCCTTTTTAGTCTTAAAACAATTTAATCAGAGACCTCTCCTGTCACAAAGGGAGTAAGCTAGATTAAGACTTTTCCTGAGGTACTACACTAAGATTTACTTTTGATAGAGCTGATCTACCTAGGAATTTAGTTGGATCTCACACTTCATCGACAGATCATTCGACTCGATTAAATTAATTTAAAGAAAAATACACCAAGACGGTAGGGCCATCCATAATTTCTACTCGTTTCTCTCTCACATGACTTGTTAGCTCTCACGTTTTCGTCAACTAGAATTTTCCATGACAAAAATTAGGACGGAGACTCCTTATCATGAATTATCCATAACTTCTACAAAAATCAGGCTACAACAATGCCAACGAAAATGGAAGAAAAATAGAAGCGAAAATAAACAAAGGAGTAGGACAAGGATGTAACCTGTCGTCAGCAATATTCAACGTAGACCTGGAAGAGGCAATGAAATAAACACAAGAATTGGGTATCAAAGGGGTCAAGGTAAATGGAGAAGAAATCAACATTCTCCGGTTTGCAGATGACATCGCAGTAGTAGCGGAAACGCGAGAGGACCTGCAAACAACTCTAAGTGCAATGGACAAAGTACTGGGGGAATATAATATGAACATAAACAAGGAAAAAAGTAAAATCCTTGTGTATGGAAGAGAGGAGTTGAATGCAGATATCACAATTAGATGGGTGAAACTAGAGCAAGTGGAATCCTTCATCCACCTGGGCATAACATGGGATGGAAGAAGCTCGAGTGACATCAAGCGAAGAATAGCCCAAGCTAAGAACGCATTCCTGAAGAGGAAGCAATTACTATGTTCAAAGAATATCTATTGCTGGAAACAAGGAAGCAATTCATCAAGACATCGTGTGGAACATAGGCGCTCTATGGTTTCGAGACTTGGAACATTGGAAAAGTGGACCAGCGAAAAATAGAAGCCTTTGAAACATGATGCTGGAGGAAAATGTTGAAGATTAAATGGACGGACAAGGTAGGAACGAGAAAGTATATAGAAGAGCAGAAGAGGAAAGAACTATATGGAGAGCTCTGCGGCAAAGAATAATTAGATGGAGTGGACACAAATTGAGGCGCAATGGATTGATTAGGAATATAATGGAAGGAAAAATAGAAGGGAAGATTCCATGAAAAGGCCAAGAGACTTGTACATAGGACAAATTAAGAAGGACGTAAAACAGAGAAGGTATCAGGGATTGAGGTAGTTGAAATTGGCTGCAGTACACCAATCCTAGGATTGCAATATTGATTATACTGACGATGACACCTTATCATCACATACCTTTCCTTTTACTCTTTACATTTACCCACAATAATTAAATAACCAAAAACAGGTGCCGTAACACCCACCACGTCGTGCTCTCGACGCAGGTATTGAGGCAAGACGTAAAATTTAAACGGTCATAAACGACAACCTTCCAGAATGAGAGTCAAGAAGAACAACCAATTAAACACCAACCTCCCGCTGTGGCGTTCCATGGTTGTTAGGCCATTATTATTTATACTGGGAAGTGATAACACCCAGAAAAGATCCCAAAGATCTATGAAACAAAGGGAATTATAATGGCCCCACCTTTTCGGATAGATTAGACGGCAAAGATAAGATAAGGGAGATTAACTCCAGTAGAGATAGATACAAATATTCGTTCTTAATACGGAATATATTACGCGGGTTAAATTTGAGTAGAAATAGTAAAGACAATCAGATGACAAGCTAGAACAAAATTAAACGCTGCATCGACATCTTATACATTCGTCTTTGGACGTTCATGTGTATGTTGGTTGGTAGTACAGTACATGAATTTGCATAAGCTTATATTAAAATGGGTTTTGCCTCAATATACTGAAATTAATTTATTGGCTTTGTAATCCCACACATTTTTTTAAATGATAAAATTTGTAAGTACAAATCCAATGGTTTAATTGCAATATGTTATGTAAGTTCCATAAATTTACGCCGTAGAAAACACAACTTTTAATACGTATACATCTCTGTGGGCGCGAATTGGCATTATTTTTTTTAGCTTTGGATGTGGTTTTATTCAGTCTTACGAGTGGGGTATTAACACCCGCCGCTACAAACCCTTGCGGCGGCTTGCGGGGTATTATGTAGATGAAATCATTGCTCGAAACGTAACGGATGGAAAAGGCGACAAATAGTATGATGCACTCACCGTTTTCACCGGGGCATCATTTCCCCGCTTACGCCATTATCCTCGAAGCCCGCGTCTGTATTCCGTATTTGTAGACGAGTGAAACCCAGGCGGTCCGTGACGGTGATCATTTTTCCGCGCCGTGGGCCGACGATCATTCCCCCGTATCTCCTCGCGCAGCAGAGGCATCATCGCATTAGACGGCGCCGCGTTGGACCCACCCGATCCCATTTAGCGGCAACCGTTTCGGTCCGTCACCCCTTCTCTCGTTGCGGAAGCTTTCTCTCATTCTCCCGCCAGTGATTGCTCTGTCCCATTTCATGCCCCCACCCAATGACAAACACCCACTCTCGGAAACCCCTCGACCCGCCAGCCACTCCTAATAATGCATCTCGTCCTCACGAAGTCGGTTTGATTGCCGAGTTAGATCACGTGCAGCGAATGGGAGCTAGATCTGTAAAACACTGTTATGATAATCTGTTACCGTACGCAGATTATTGGGTAACTAGGTCGGGAAACAGTTACGGGCTGAAGGGCACATTATATAAATTGGAAGTTGATCTTTTTGCGATTACATTAGAAATGTAAATAGAAGACCTACAACATAAACTGTATGACAAGCACAAAGGAAGGAGAGTACATACTTCAAAATAAGTAGGCAGAACATGCTAGCTGTCGTAAAATTATTTACATAATTGAAATTATTTAACACTTCTACTCGCAACTAACACTAATATAAAATTTAATTTTGATGATGCGTACCTAATATGAAATCATCCCCTGTCATACCCCTAAGTACTGGATTTAAGGATTTTACATAGATGTGGGAATAGATATCCTTCGTTTCCGCAAAAATGCACAATTGGTATACGCAACTATGGAGAGCAAAAAAATTTCTTGATTTCCTGAAATTATGATATATACCTACCCCGACCCTTGCTTCCCGCCACCATTCAAAGCAGTTTCAGGCATATATTATGGCGGGAGGTGGAGGAATATTCGAGAAGCCTCTCTTCCCCCGACCCACCCGCCCCCGTACCCATACCCCATTACCACTCACCCCTCTTCTCCCGGGGGGAGCGCGGGCTCTCCTGCCTCCCACCCCTATCTCTGAATTTGCGTTTTGAAAGGGAGCGAGTGAGTGGTTCGTCTAGCGCGCGCGTGCTACGTGTTGAGTGGAGCTCTCTGAACGTGTGCGAGTGTTGGTGAGCGAGGCCTCGCCGTTCATTTGAGAGAGAGCGAGCAGCAAGGGCGCCCGCGAGTCAGCTGTGTGTGGAGGGTGGGAGTGGTTGTGTGTGTGTGTGTGTGTGTGTGCGCGCGCGGGGGGATATCAGGGACTGTTCGGGGGAGGAGGGTGGCCCAAAGGGACGGAGAGGAAATAGGAAGGGG
Organism: Hetaerina americana; assembly: GCF_022747635.1. Taxonomy (NCBI): domain Eukaryota; kingdom Metazoa; phylum Arthropoda; class Insecta; order Odonata; family Calopterygidae; genus Hetaerina; species Hetaerina americana. Next base: position 27,435,418 of record NW_027287095.1, on the reverse strand, counting down.
GTGCTCTGGGACGTTTCTGGGTGGGGATGGGGGAGGAGAGAGAGAGAGAGAGGGTGTTCTGGAGCGGGGCGTGTGGGGGAAGGAGGGTTTGAGCAGAATTCCACCCTTTTCACGTGGTCGGGGGAAATCGAGGGGGTTGGAGGGAGAGAATAGGTGGTGAAGGGCGGGGATGCGAGACACGCAGACCTCAATTTGCGTCAAGGCTTCCGTCGGATTAACCGATTTCCTATTCTCTCGGTGGTTTTGCAGCGAGATAGTCAGCTCTTGCGATGGGAGTGGAGCTGTCCGAGAGCTACGACCGGTTCTCTCCGGGAGTAGGAAAAACTGGAAACCACCAATAAGGCCTATATGACTTTATAAGAGGAACTTATTGTCCCTTTGTTTGAACGCTCCTCGCTAATTTTTTAATGACAAAACGACATTGATCATACTCAGGATTATATCTACATCTACACAATGCCCCTACATGTAGAAATACTGATAGAGGCATTCACATGCTAGTTCATATACAAACACACTCATGCATATGCAACATATAGTATGTGCCTATATGCAACATACAATAATTATTGGGCTTGACTAATTAATCGAATTCTAATATTCTAGGTCATTTGATTTTACGGGCTCTTGGGTTCAATATTGTAATGCTTTCGTATTGTGCGAGGGATCTCTGATTTTATCCCTGTGGTCGAATCTACCATTATAATGAACCACGTAATTCCTCTTTTCGGAGATCTTCTTTTGCATTAATATTTTTGAACCGTTTTCTTATAATTTCCTACAAGTTACCTGCAAATTATGTCTAGTTTGTAAGAGTGATTGATATCTTACAGAGACTTAAAATTGCACTACGGCAGGGACAGGTGAAAAGAACGATAACCAAAATTTACGTTAATTTTAAATTTCCAAATGGGAATAAAAATTAAGGTAAATGATGTTGTATATTACATTAAATTTATCTTGACGTTTTCTTTCTAGAGGAGTTCAAACTTGAGGGCAAATTATCCGATTTTAAAAGGCGTAACCTTGTCAAAAAAAATACAATTGTAGTCCGAGTGAAGGGTTGACTTTGACGGCAGAGATTTTGGAATGATTTTACAGCGTTTTATGAAGACGTAATCGGACTATATTTTATAGATTACAGATGGAGAGTAGAATGGGCAGGTTTTGCTGCCTTTTCAGCATGCAAATGCTACTTAGGTATTTCAGCCGAGATTTTATGTACTTGTTACCTATAATATGTAAACCTCCATAGATAGCTGTGGTAGAAATCATAAGGATACCAATACTTATTTTGTAAATTTCATTAAAAACTTACATAACTTAAAATACCATTATATTTAAATTACGCTTGTTACGATGAATTAGACGTAAGAAGAATGGTGAGTTGTAATTTGAATGTCAGGTTACAGTGAATTAGTTACGCTAGGTAAGAGCATATATCTCTTCTGTTTTTATTTTTTAAAATTATTTCTTACTGTTTTAACAATTATTTTATCATTAATACCCTATTTCAAAAAAAAGGAGTATAATACAAACATTAACTATTAGTTCTATTGTTTCAGGCTTCACTTCGTGGAAGTAATTGATATCCATTATTGAAATAGAAAGAAAGACTCGTACTTTTCCACAGATTTTATTATACGGCACGACGCGTTTCACCGACTTGCGGCATCATCAGGTACAAGTTTGCAAAACAGACAGAGCAAGCATATATACCCTCAGGACAGAGTGGGGGCGGGGAGGGTTGGAAGGATTTGAGGGGGGTGGGGGCTCGCAGGTGCGTTGATGGATTGTTTTGACCATTTCCAGGCTAATTTCTCGGAGAGGAGTGGGGAGGGGTATGGGAATAATTGCTCATTACAAAGTGTCGTGTTGGGGTTCACCAAGTGCCTTCTAATCTCTAATTGCTCGAGAGCGTCCATTTTTAATCCTTTTGGGAGTGTGTGTAATATCTCTGGGACAAAGTCACTGCTGTGGTTGAATTCTAGTAAATGCTTGGCGAAGAGAGAGTTGTTATTCTGATTTTTGTGACACCTAGCGTGTTCCTTGACTCGTAACTTGATATTCCTGCCGGTCTGACCGACATAAACGCTGTTGCAATCCTCGCATTTCAGTTTATAAATGCCTGATTTGAGAAGGCTATCCTGGGTGTCTTTTCCATTGGCTAGAAGTTTGGAGAGGGTTATGGGTGAGTAGAAGGCTGCTTTGAGTGAGGTGGGTAGGCAGTTGGAAATCCTATACGAAAGATCTCCCAGAAACGGGATCGAGCACCACTTAAAATCTTTAGATACTGCGGGCTGAGATACGAAAATGCTTTTTATGGCCATTGCTTTTTGTTTTTTCCGTAGTAATGTGTCAACTAGTTTGGGGTTGAAACCATTGTTGGTAGCTATATTAGTGATATTCACGAGGTCAATTTTGAAGTTTTTGGGGGAAAGGGGGATTTGTAGGAGGCGGTGGATCATGGAGTGGAGGGCTGCGTGTTTGTGAGAAAAGTGGTGTGCGGAATCATTAGAAATTATATGGTCTGTATATGTGGGTTTCCTATAAATTGCAAATTCGTGTCTATTATCTCTAATTGTGATTGTCAAGTCGAGGAAGTTGATGGTGCCGTTGACGTCTTTTTCCATGGAGAAGGAGATATTCCGATGAAGAGTGTTTAGGAAATTAAGGAAGGAGTCTAACTGTCGGTTGGTTCCGGTCCATAGGCATAGTATATCGTCCACGTAACGAAACCAATAGCCCACGTTTTTGTTATGCTGATTGTCAGCATTAAAAAACTTCAAAATTGACCTCGTGAATATCACTAATATAGCTACCAACAATGGTTTCAACCCCAAACTAGTTGACACATTACTACGGAAAAAACAAAAAGCAATGGCCATAAAAAGCATTTTCGTATCTCAGCCCGCAGTATCTAAAGATTTTAAGTGGTGCTCGATCCCGTTTCTGGGAGATCTTTCATATAGGATTTCCAACTGCCTACCCACCTCACTCAAAGCAGCCTTCTACTCACCCATAACCCTCTCCAAACTTCTAGCCAATGGAAAAGACACCCAGGATAGCCTTCTCAAATCAGGCATTTATAAACTGAAATGCGAGGATTGCAACAGCGTTTATGTCGGTCAGACCGGCAGGAATATCAAGTTACGAGTCAAGGAACACGCTAGGTGTCACAAAAATCAGAATAACAACTCTCTCTTCGCCAAGCATTTACTAGAATTCAACCACAGCAGTGACTTTGTCCCAGAGATATTACACACACTCCCAAAAGGATTAAAAATGGACGCTCTCGAGCAATTAGAGATTAGAAGGCACTTGGTGAACCCCAACACGACACTTTGTAATGAGCAATTATTCCCATACCCCTCCCCACTCCTCTCCGAGAAATTAGCCTGGAAATGGTCAAAACAATCCATCAACGCACCTGCGAGCCCCCACCCCCCTCAAATCCTTCCAACCCTCCCCGCCCCCACTCTGTCCTGAGGGTATATATGCTTGCTCTGTCTGTTTTGCAAATTTGTACCTGATGATGCCGCAAGTCGGTGAAACGCGTCGTGCCGTATAATAAAATCTGTGGAAAAGTACGAGTCTTTCTTTCTATTTCAATAATGGATATTAACTATTAGGGCTGTTTTTAATACCAGTAGGTTCCAAATTTATAATCATACCATGTATTCTCCCTCTCTTCAGCATATATTTTGGAAAATGCATGCCTAGTCTGTCTCTAGTAATTTTCTGACAAATTATTGCAACTAACCCGCCACTAATTGCTCTTGTAGAATATGTGGAATACTTTTTGAAGCCACCCATGCCACAATTCCAAATGATTGAATAGTGCTATAGAAGTGCACATGCATATTTGGGTATAAGACTTTTGGAATTTGAATTGACTTTCAGCCATCGGTCATTGACGAGTTTTTTTTACAAATGTCAATCAGAGTAAAAGTGAAAAACGTTATTTTTTTCCACCTCTACGAACGTATCAAAATTTTAAATCGACTAGATCCTGCGTAATGCACTCACCCGAATAAGAAAAAATTAAACGCCTCATTTTTGTCGTAATTCCTATTCGATTTTGTCTTTTTTATGTCAGATAAAATGAACTTGATACTGACAGATAAATTCACTTTAGAGTACCGAGTATGACACTTCGTCGGAATAAATGTGCCATAATTAAAATTATTGCACGGATTGTGACCAAATAATTATTCCATTATTATTTCATTCCATTCTGCTGGACGGAATGAGCTATTTACCAAGTAGATTGATATATTCCGTATAGCGAGCATGTCACACAACTAGAAAAAAAGAATATGACGGAGAATGAGACAAATGTGGCATTTTTATGGTTTATTATTTTATAAAAAGTCCTTTTGCATGTCAAAAGTTTACCAATCAGAAAGACACGATCCTCTTTTTCCCAGTAGAACTTCCTCCAGTCTCCGTTCCCACCACAAGCTACTTAAAAATTAAAATCGATAAAAAATCCGCAAATAAAATTCAAAATAAAATATTGTATTTATATGAATGAACACATTTTGTTTTTTACACATAGGAAGAGTTACCACCACTACGTTCTAAAGCAATACCTAGGGCATATAGCCTATTATGCCTAACGACGTAATTCGCTACTACCTTTGGCATTATGAGACAACATATATTAAAATTCATTTTCACAAAATTAACTGTTTGGGCAATGAACAGCAGCCAACTTATGTTCTGAAATAATCATGGTGAACGATAATAGCGCTGAGCGAACAAAAGAATGATTTTGATCATAAATGCAGAGTTCTCCAGGTAATGTGAAACATATCTAATCAAATGACATAAATGACGTCAATAATGGAGTAAATAATATTGACCATATTATAATTTTCAAGCTATTAAATGATTGGCCACATAATAAATAGTAGTGAAGAGCTAATTTAAATTGTTTGTTAAAAATAAAACATCGTTTAAATTGATGATAAAATGGTACACCGCCTGTAAAGCTGGATGCACTTTGGCCACCTATATTTTTAAGTCCGCTATAGGGAACTGTCCATGAAAGTAAAAGTTAGATGATATTTTAATCTGCAACTACATTGTATATTGGAGATTGTTACAGACGCCTCTGGTGGGAGGTTTGCAAAAACTCTCGAGCACTTGTTTGCGGGGTCTACCCCCAAAATATTCAGAATAAATCTGGGGGAAAACGTATTGTAGAGCTAGGTATAAATTGCTAAAGTTTTTCAAAAAAAGCTACAACAAAAGTCGAGAAATGTGTTTTTGCATACGTTAAAAGGTACTTATCAAATATTCAGCTATTTTGGACATTAAGTTGCTGTTTGACAATCGTTTGAGTGAACCGTCTGGGGTTTTTGTGAACATTCAAAATATTTAGTATCGAGCTGTCATTAAATAATTGTTTCAGAAAAGCAATACGGATACGTAAATCAAGGCCGAGTTTGCCGATGAATACGGGTGCTATGCAACATTATGTACTACCATGATAACTTGGGCAGCTCAATTTAAACGTGGCCTTCCGAGCTTGGCTGATGATGAGTCTTCGGGGCGGCCAAAAACAACAACCACTGATAACATGGAAAAGGTTCACCAAATGATAATGAATGACCATCAAATTAAGGTTAAAGAGATAGCAGAGGCTCAAAAGTACGCGTTCGTCATATATTGACAGAAGGCTTGGACATGGGTAAGTCAACCAGGCGTTGGGTGCAGCGTTTGCTCACTTCGAACCAAAACACGCATTTGAATGAATATTTCCAAGGCCCTGTTGGAGGGGTTCGAGCGAAGTGAGTCAGATTATTTGCATTGCTCCATAAATTTCGATGAAACTTCGTTCCACCTCTACACTTCTGAGATAATAGTAGAGTCAAAACAGTGTACTGCATAGGGTTAACCTACTCCAGATAAGGCGAGGACGGTTCCATTGGCCGGAAAGGTGATGGCGACTGCTTTATGGGATAGTTATGAAATCTTGTTCATCAAATATCTTCAAAAAGGTAACAAATAACGGAAGAGTATTACACACCATTATTTGATAAGCTGAAAGGAAAAATTGCAAAAAATACCGCATTTGAAGAAGAAGAAAGTGCTTTTCCATCAGGACAACGCAACTGATCACACTTCGGCGGTCACCATGGGTAAGTTCACGTATTGCAATTCGGATTGGTTGACCGCTCATCTTATTCCGCAGGATCAGGCCCCAGTGACTTTTTCCTGTTTCCTAATCTTAAATCTCTTTGTTGCGCATTCAATTGGACGAGGAAGTTATCCCATACGCAAACCTTAAAATTGCGGAGAAAGACGTCAAATACTATTAGGAAGGGTTAAAAAAGTTTGAACATGGCTGAAAAAAAGTTTATCAACGAAAACAAGACTATGCTGAAAAAGAAAAGTAAATTTGAAGACAAAATTTCTTGTTTTTTTTCTTTGGTCAAAAAATTTTCTGACTACCCCTGTATGTACGTAAATGTACTTTTAGATGAAATCGGGGACTGAGATGAAAAACGGCACCAGTAGAATGAAAAAAGATACGCATTTTAAGTTTCTGCGCTCATCGAAAAAATAATAGTGAAATCATTTATGTGCCATTGTGCCATACGAATTGAGTCAAACGTGAGAATAAATATTCGTAAAATTAAGTCGATCCGAAATGATCGGTTAAATAACTCATAAAATCAGTTTTTGATCTATTTTTACTTCAATGCACAGGAATTATATTTTGAACGAAAAAATAGAGCTTTTAGGTTTTCAACAGACACAATAATTCCGATAAAAATCACGGAGATGTTAAAAATTTCGCTCTGTTCATTCGACGCATTTTAAAATAACCGCCATAACTGACTTAATTTTACTTTTGGTAGGACGTATTTGGCTAAAGTTTTTGTGCTTTTTGGCACTTAGATTTGGACGGGGAATAGAGGTATCGATTGAATAGACGGAAGAGAAAGACTTATATATAATATGAAGATAATAAAGGTTTATATGAGAGGTGCTTGAGGCTGTGGAATTCCATATATGGTGATATGAAATTATCACATTATACAGAATAATGAACAAATAGTCGTATTTTTTCACCATATATTTATTTAAACCACGATGTACTACATCATATTCAAGTGAAAATTACAGGCAAGTGCCGATTCATATACCTATTTCAACCGGAGAAAGGGGAAGATAAAATGGGGCAGGAAGAGGGAGGGGAATGGTGAATGAAAGATAGAGGAAGTTTACTAGAGGATAGTGGGAATGCAATATCAAAAATAACGCCTTTCGTTTTATTTGATATTGCATTTCACCATCCTTTGCTAACTCGTCTCCCATCTTTCTATCTTCCATTAAAGCTACATTCCACGTTCCCCTCCCTATTCCTGCCACATTTTTCCTTCCCATTTTCCAGGTTAAAATATGTATATAAGTAGATGACTGCAAATTTCTCCTGAAGATGATTTAGCTGATGGAAACCGGCCGTTGGCTAGCGAAAAAGTTTTACTACCTGTTCATTATTTTGTTCGAATTCCACAACAACACGCCTGAAACTACGCAATGTGACAATACACAGGCTTCCAAATTATATTTATGCATCAGCTAGTTAAAAAATTCTGTAGCTTCTAAAGGTAGAAATATTATAAAAATAGTTGAAGTTGTATAGGCAATTGATTTATGATAATTTGTTACTTTCCTATTATCATGTATGGAGTTCGACAATTCTCAACCTATAATATCTCTCAAACGAATCTTTTTTCCTGCATATCGAGTATGGACTTTGCGGTATATTCGGAAGATACCTTCGTTACCTCCCCTCCCAACACATATTCTTTACGTATGAGCAGAAAAAACAAGTGAAATATTATTTTTACACTAGCTCGCACTGTGGCTTCACTCTTAAACTTTAAATATTCAAATCTTACAGTCAGATTGTCCTCAACATTCTAAACGTGCTTGTCAGTACCGTATTATTTAAATTGTCATGAAATACGTGTATTAAGTCCAGGAGCAAGGACCAATAAAATACTTATTTTAAACTCTAGAGATTCTGATTATGCATTTTTTGTTGAATTAGAGTCGTCATTACAAATTAGCTACAGGTACAATTCATCAAAATTCTTCAAAGTTATCCTTTGAGTGTCAATACAATTTTGTCTGCGGTTTTTCCATGACTTGAATGCTCCCTGGTAGGCTGATTCCAGAAGGTCCATAAGGTTACGTGTGCAATCTTCTTTGACGGCACTTAGGGTCCTATTGTGGTTTCATTTGAGGGAGAATTTCACTTTTAGCAATAGAAAATAGTCTGCTGATGTCATGCCGGCACTGTACAGGGGTTGGGGAATCGTGGCCCCCCTGCCTCCTGCAGAATTCAATGACTTTTTCCCCGCGGTCATTCCTCGTGCCTAAACTGTAGTCCCCCACCTCATACCATCTCTTCCTTCACCTACTGTGGCATTCCAATCCCTCTTCACTATCAAACATTTCCCTGCAGGAACACACGCAATTATGCCCTCTAACTGATCGTATATCCCATTGATTTATTTCTCCTCATGATTGCTTGGTGACATGCATACCTGAACAATGACCAAGTTCACCAGTTTTGCTTTTATTTCTACCAGTAATATTCCATCCATTGCTTGCTCTATGTTGACCACGCTTCTTCCTAACTCTTGATTTAATATTATGGCAACCCCTTGTTTGCTCTCGTCCCCGCTGCTGTATATTATTCTATACTGATCACTCCAGTAATCCCCGCTATCCTTCCATCTCACCTCGCATAGATCTAAAATATCTATATTTCCTCTTTCCATCTCTCGCTTAACATTCTCCAATTTCCCTGTCCTCATCATTGTCCTAACATTCCACGTTCCTATTCTAACTAATTTGGTCTTCTTCTCCTGCGTCTTCTGTCCTGCTGCTGCTGGTTTTCCCTTGCAAGGGTTTCGTGGGATGACGACCGCGGAAGCCTTGCCTCCCCCGCTGCCGGGCATGACACACGGCCGATTGGGCCGAGCCCCGTAGTTGCCAGGATCAATTTTCTCTATACTGACTATCATAGCAATTTTGGAAATAAGGGATGAGGTGGCTTCCCGTTGCCTTCCTCAATAGTATTTTGAACGTGATACCGTCACTCAACGGCCACACGTCTGGGGTCAGACGTCTTTGCAGCCGCCTCACTGAGGAACAGACGCTGAACGGACTATCTTTTTCTGATATCTAACCTTCAACCTACCTGTATGGCTTGGATGAAATTACCAGGAACAATTATTTTTACCTTAACCACCACATCTCTAGGGGTCAACGGAACGCACAAGCCCTTCCACCACGTCAAGGTTGTAGTCCATGGGAGGGGTGTGTGTGCATATATCTATATATATAAACACACACGCAGAGATTACACATATATAACAGATATATGTACAGGTATATAATAAAAAGGTTTACCAAAACACAAGCACCACTCAACCACTCATTTTGATATTGCGTTGGTTCCAGCCACCTTCATCAGGGTATAAGGGGTCACTTCAGTGCTGGAGATGTATACAAAAGTTCAAAAATATGAATTATTTTGTACCTAACTATATATATATATATATATAATAGATAAGAGGTTTCAGTGGTTGTTTTGAAGGAATTTCTTCTCTGACATTAGAGTAATCCTTCATCTGGCTCTTGGAGTCCTGGAACTGGCCAGGAATCAATATTAGGCACTAATTACCCTGCTCTAATTATATTTTCATCCCCCTTCCACCCCCATCACCTTCTACATTTTCCCCACCCTTCTAACGCTGCCCCTCTAAACCCGTCCCTTCGGGATTCTCTCCCCACCTTCCCCTTCCATCCATCGCTCCAGCCCTCGTATTCCCTTCAGTTCTGTCCCTCTCTTCCTTGATAAAGGTGGCAACGACCACCGAAAATTCGAAAAATAGTGAGTCTCTTTTTTGTGTGTTTCTGTGTTTTTGTCTGTGTCCACTAGTGCTAAGTGTTATACATTATTATTCACGTCCGTGAGACTTTCAAAAAGTGTTATATATATATATATATATATATATATATATATATATATATATATATATAAACACATACATTGTGGTTCTTAACACTAGGATTCGTGGAAAATTAAATGGAAATTGTTTTCTATTTTTTCGATTTCCTCATACACATTAGTGACCGATAAAAAATTATTGATGTTTTGACCTGTTGTATGTAACTTTATTTAAAGCTATATATTTGGCAATGAAAATGTTAGTTTCCTATACACTGACCTATATTTCCTACTGTCGAGAAAGTTCATTTAAATGGAAACAACGATATTTTCTAAGATTTTACAGCATATAGATGCTAAAGGAAAGGGTCTTTAATTACTGGGTACCTCTCTATCGCAACTTTATTATAGCAAATATAAGCAGAATATTCTAAATAAAGGGTAGCTTGCTAGATTTGATAGCATTGCTCTTTATACCTTTCGTTACATTTCCCCCATACTCTTCCAATAAATACTAATTTCGAGCTGTCCTACCCAAATACACGTTAACATACTCCAGCTTTTTCATATAAACAAACAATAGGACAGATGTCATATCGCTCGAACAAATTTGATTTTTTAAGTATAATTTTCATTTTTTTATTGCAAGGTACAACTGTGACTATCACATTTTCCTCCATGTTTCGTTAAATCACTACTTCTAAGTTTTGCCAGTTTCCTTCTAGATAAATTCCCTGGGATAAATTAACCCAAATATCCAAACTTATTGGTTGTTACAATACTGTGATCTTTATTTTTTTATTGACTTTATTGCCATTCTGTCTACTGAACTTGCAATGCAGACATTCGGTCTCATTCTCTTCATCTCATATTTTTCTCGATTTAGTCCCACAGCGAGAGTTTTCCTTTTGCCTCTTCAATATTGACACCAAATTGTGTGACACAGTAAACCATCGAGTCTCATCTTGTATATCTTGTGTCATATCAGCTATCATCAAGTTTAGGTGATATTGACTTAATAGAGAGCCTTGGTGGAGCCCGACTCTATGTAATTCCGTTCCATTAAGCATAAGATCTCGCCTATCGGATTAAAACTATTTTCCCACAATAGTTACGTAATTTGGCGATCATTTATATATACCACCATAAATGAGTTCTATTCTTAAGATGGGATGAGAGATCTACTAGCAAAAACCCGTGGACCATATATTTTATCCATCCTCTCATCAAAGGTTTGAGGCATTAATTTATTTAATCGTATTATTTCCTGGGAATTTATTTTTAGATGAAATCTCAAATGCGCGTGTAAATCGAGTAAGGTGAACTTCGGGAAACTATACACATGCCATTTTATATTTTCTCTCGTCCCTAGGCTCGCGATGGCATCTCTGTCCTCCCTCGAAGAACTGGTCCCGAGAACCATACACCGGAGAGAATGGAACAGCAATGCAGATAAGAAGTATGAGCAGGGGGAACGCGGTGTCGTGGGTGCGAGAAGGGTTAGGTTTGAGGCCCCTGTGGGATTAAAGAGAGAGCGGGAGGAGGCCGACGGAAGTTCCACCAGTTTTACGGCATCCGCGTTGGGATGGCGGGTGGGTGGTACGGGGAGATGTAGGAGGGAGAAGGGGAGTCGAGGAGGAATCGGGAGGGACCCCGGAGTTCCCTCACGTACTAAACCCCTTGCCGATCCAATCTCCTTTGCCCCCTCTTCTTCGCATTTTCCTCTCTCTCTCTTCACTCCCGTCCCTCCCCTCAATCCACGACCTCTCTCTTATAAACACACGAACGCGTATACCCACCCGCTCCCTCCATCCTCTAATTCCGCTCTATTCCTTTGCTACTTCCCCGCTAACCACACGCGTTTCACGGCGCGCCTATTATCGCCATCCCCTCGGACACACGAGGAGGCACACGCATCGGGGGCACGCACGCGTTTGTGGGCGCGAGACGTGGCCCGTGACCTAGTCTCAGTAGTCTCGAGGGTGTTTCGGCTGGAAACTCTCCCCCTACATTGCCCTTCTGAAACGCTCCCCTCCGAACACCCCAGAGGTAAGCATTTCCCTCCCTCCGCTCTATATTTTATCCCTCCCTCATTCGGGTCTCTCATTTAATCTAACACTCCTGAAATCTTCCCCTCACTCTTTCTCTCTCCTCTCCACAAACCCTCTCTTTTCGTGTATTTATCTGTTTCTCTCTCCCTCCTCTCATTATCATACTAATCAGTTAAATACCCCGAGGATCATCATGTGGTTGCTTGCGTACAAGACTGATTGTGGACATGTGTGTAATTGTTGGCATTCGAGAAAGGGGTAGCTGATCACCACATCCTCCTTCTCCTCTAATTCAGTCAATTGCTGTAATGGGTGTTTTCTACGAGTGTTTTATGATCTAATATATATTCAAAAGCAAGTTTGAACTAAACTTTTTTCATGCATTAATGATGCCCCACCCACACCCCCCTTCCCACACATCCCCATTGATGTGGTTTGCAGAGTATCGCATAAATGCTGATAAATATTACCAGTTCTCTTACCTCTCGCCAATTGACAGTTCATGGTGCTTAACTTAGGTACTGTTATACTGTCCAATCGTTTAAAGGAAGAGCGGAGTCGTTTTTCCCTCTTATTATGTTGGAACTTTCTAATCCACCGAATTAAAAATTACAAAAATGAATGAGGTAGAAAGTAGGCAGAGCTACAGAAAATAATGATGTAATATATATATATATATATATATATATATATATATATATATATATAAAGAGGTTTAAGGATTTTTAGTCATGAAAATTAGGGCTGAATGGTACAGTTAATCTATACACAACTCAGAAAGTTTACATTAACGATATTGACTCCGTAGTCACTAGTGAGGTATGTTTATTAGCCTCCAATGATGTGGTTTCCCATGATATCCGTGATCCTGAGGACACAGCACTTTTTTTCAGATGACCTTAAGGCTATACAACGCTGGTGCGACACTTGGCAATTAGAATTTAGTCATACATTTTAGGGAAAAGAGCAATCCCCACCCAACCACATACTGCATTGGGGACACCGAAATGGAATGTGTAGACTCAATTAAATACCTACGCATTACCCTCAATCACGATCTCTCCTGGGTGAAACATACGGGGAATATGGGGAGAAGCTAACAAAAAAATAGGATTCATTAGAAGAGTACTTGGTAAATGTGATGAAAGGGTCAATGAGAATTGTTTTATGTCGCTGGTTAGGCTTCATTTAGAATATGCTACAAGCACATAGGGTCCTCACGGAGTTGGATCAATTACCGAATTGGACCGCGTGTAGCTTAGAGGAGCTAGATTTGTAAAACGTTGTTATGATAAACTTTGTAGCATATCCAATATATTAGAGCAGCTAGGCTGGGAATCACTCACTGAGCGAAGGTTAAATTACAGATTCAAGCTCTTGCATTAATTGGAAGGGCGTCTCTTTTGTAGTGATATTGAAAATGTATTATTATTCCAACGTTCTACGGTACATCATGGCAATAAAATTAGAGAGATTAAGTGCAGAACAATTGGATTTAAGATATCATTTTTTCCACCAACGATATGGGATCATAATAAAATTGTCCGACCGCGGTAGGCTCATGTTCGAGCAAAATTATTCTGGTGTATTCACCCCCTGCCACACACCCTGACAGTGGCTTGCAGGGTATATATATATAAAAGAGTCTTCTCAAGGACGTGCAGTAGGGGGTGTCAAGCCGCCAGGTTTTTTACTTTTATAATACAACATTCACATGGCAGCCGAAGATCGTCGGGCTTCCCACTCAGAGGGATTCAAATCCCGGTGGTGTTGAATATTTTTCAGTGGTATCTCGATCCCTACTTGAGGTGCTTTGTGGATGGCACTTTCAGTGAGTACGCCGTCCGTCGGATGGTACGTAAAGCTTCGGATCCCTTGGCGCCTTTCGCAAAGAGTAGGCTAATACCGACGCCGGGTTTCTCTCCATCCTTCATCCTTTCCTGTCCATCCCTAATGGCGAAAATGACTTCAGTAGTCGGCCGTCTCGCCTAAATACTACAACTACTACCGAAGATCCACCGAAAGGGAGCATCTTGGACCATTTATGCAACATCCGTTTTGCACGCTACGAATGTTACATATTTTGTCATTTCTCTACTAACAGCACTAAGAAGGGTAGTGAGGAAACCAGTTTTAAAGAGAGGGCTCACGTGCAATGCAGTCACCAATTACTCTAGCACTCTACTCACTCAGGACTGAAAATTCAGAAACGCATTAAATTTACAATTATATTTACGCGACACCCGACCCAAGGGTATCTGGCGGGGGGAGTTCAGACATCAGCCATTTAGTGAGTTGGTACATAATGTAACAAGTATCTTCCTAACTATTTTCACTTGAGCTTACCGATTTTTGTTTTATAGTTTAGAAACTTATGCTTTTCTTGAAAATAGTGCTTTGAAGAAACAAATACTGCCGTTTGACAGCCTATTTCTCTTCACTATCTTGACTCACCTCATTGGGTTGTAAAATTTGAAATTGGTGTAATATTTTCAGACCTTATAATAGGTTTAGCTGGATGAGCAAACGATGTTGTTAAAATACGTAAAAAGTAACACTCGTTGAGTGCCGTAGCAAACTTAAAAATGTTGATCCACAAGCCTTAGGTTCCTCAAGTACTTGAGTAAAATGCTATGCGGATAATCATAGAATGACCCTAAATCATTTTAGTTAAAATTCAAGAAAATATAAGGGAAGCGTTCAACTCTACATTTTTTAAAAGAAAAAATGTCGAAATTGTTACAGACGGCGTAAATTAAGCCTTACTTAATCAAAAACCTAAATAAATTCCCCTTTGCGTCTACACCAAAAATATTGGCGCACAAAACGAATTCCCTGACTCAATGACGGGTTCAGGAATGACATACGAGGTCAAGATGAAAAGTTCTCGGCCTAAAAATGAAAAACTGCAATTTTCATTTTAAAAAATGGTTTTATTTTTCTACATAATATACTTGACTTCAATACACTTGGTGCAGCGTTTCTCCGACATAACTATTCCTTTCCGGTAGTGAAAGAATCTAAAAGGCTGTGAAAACATCCATCTACGGCCCTCTCAACTTCTTCATTGAAGGCGAAGCGCTTTCAAGAAACAAATTTCCTCAAGTCTGGGAACAGATTGAAGTCTGATGGTGCTAAATCAGGAGAATAAGGAGGATTGCCGAGCAAGTTGTACCCCATATCCCGTAGTTTTCCCATCACCAACGTATCTTTGTCAGCAGTTAAAAGCAGGTTGTCCTGGCGAAAGATGATTCTTTCTTCTTCAAGCTAGGTCTCTTGTCGGGAATTTTGGCATCCAGCTGGTGAAGAAGGTTGGAGTAATATTCACCTGTAATGGCCCTACCTTTTTCAAAGCAATCGATTAATAGGATCCCTTTCGCATCCCAAAACACAATTGCCATGACCTTTCCGGCAAATGCGATAGACTTCGCTTTCTTTGGCGTTGAACCACCAGCTTCCACACACTGCTTCGACTGCCGTTTCGTGTCTGGCGTGTAGTGGTGGACCCATATCTCATCCATGGTGACGAATCGCTGCAAAAAATCGGTCGGTTCCTTCTTGAATCGGTCTAGAAAATTGTTGGCACGTTTGCCTTTGATCGGCATTCAGCAAATGCGGTATCATCTATCTCACTCACCTTCACTCGCCTATCGTGAAACACGATATCGTGAACCTTTTCAATGGAATCCGGTGTGGTTTTGGTTTTTGGCCGTCCTTCAGGTGGGTCATCTTCGAGGGAAGTGTGATCACGTATAAATTCAGCTGCCCACTTTTCAACGGTTGACATGAAGTAACTGAGTCCCCGTAACTTTTGTCAACGTCGGACGAATTTCCTTGGGGGTTAAATCCATCCATACGAAGAATTTTATGACCGCACAAAATTCAAGTTTTTCCATTTTAGCGGAAGCACGAAAGACGTCTACTGCAACAATAAATGTAAGGAAACTAATTGAAAGAACAAATTTAAACTTGCCTAATGAACTACTGACACATTCACCCAGCCAGTAACCATACATTTTCGTGTATTGGAACGCAACCCCTGTGTCAAGCCGAGAACTTTACCCCTTGCCCTCGTATTGTTGTGCCACGAAGGAATGAAATAACAGCTCTGCAATATGAAACTTATTAAACCCACAGGTCCCCAAGAAATCTCCCTTCAAATACTGAAGAAACTCGCAAAAGATGTCAAAACTTATTTTAAACCGTTTTTTACAAGTCGATAGAATGTTGAATACCTAGCGACTGGAAGCCAGGTCACATATCCCTCTCCACAAAGGCGACGATAGAGAAGATTCTAGTAATCAAAGATCAATTTTCTTAGCTTTAATATCCTGAAAAACTTTAAAATTTATCATTTTTATAAATACAAGGGCCTCTCTCGACAGTATAAAGGTACTCTGGCTTCACCAGCACGGGTATTATGGAAAGCAGATCAAGCAAAACATAACTGGATATTTTATTTATTAAATCCTTAAATCGGGGGAAGGAAATACCCAAGTGGATGCAGTATTTTTGGATTTCATGAAATCCAACGACTTTATCCATCGAGAGAAACACACCAAGATATTAGTGTGCTAACGAGAAAGTGGCTAACTGGATTAGGAACTTCTTATCTACCCGTAAAAAAGTAGTCGTCGAAGGGTTGAGTTCATTAGAGGCAGACATAATCAGCGGTGCCCCAGGGAAGTTTTATAAGGCCCCTATTCTTCTTCATTAACATTAAAGACCTAAGCTCCGATTCCTTTTCAGACGCAATACACGTCTTAGATAACCAAGTATCGGATTTCAGTCGCGAGAACACGAAAAGTGTTACATATTATAGAACTTCAATCTACATCCGAAAGACTGCGATAACTATCTCATCAATGCTGCAGAGAGAACTGGCATTCATGCTAAGTTACACTAAATATGCTCCCCACCCAGTTAATGTAACAAACAAAGAAAAAAAACCAGGAGACACGGCATTCTAGATCTCTTTTTGATGAATCAGTCCGAGATTATCACATATTTAGATGCAACCGAAGGGCTAAGGAACCACAATAAAACAACGGAAACTATATGCGAATGTTTCTTACACGTTATTATTCACGGCATAGTGACAACAGTGAGTCGTTCAATAATTCCATAGAAAATGCAAGAGATGGCGCGAAGTAACGTTTGTATTCAGTAAGTATCATCATTTACCCCGCCACACGCCCTTGCAGCGGCTTGCGGGGTATTATGTAGAAGTAGATTTACAAGACTGCTGTTTAAGTGTCACACATATCCATCATGTGGGATCAACTTTATAGTCAATTGAAGCAATATAATTTGTTTATTTAGAAAAATAGAAAATATGGATTAAATACTATGATTAAACGCTCATATTTTTAAAAGCTTTAACACCAAAAGAGATCAAAGCCGCGTTGGACAAAGTTCATGAAATATCTCCTCCTGTGTTCGTGGCTGTTTAAAATTGGATAAATGAGCTTAAATATGGACGTAGGTACATCCAAAAATGATCATCAAAGCTCGGGACGTCCAGTGCAAGTTACTTCCTCCGAAATGATTGACCAAATCCAAGATATGGTTTTGGGTGTTAGACCCATTAAAGTGCACAAAATAGTTGACCCCGCAGGCATACGAAATGTAGCGTTTTAAAGTTAGCAGGACAAATTAGATGTGAATAAAATCTCGGCGAAAAAACTCGGGTGCCGCATTTGCTCTCAGTGGAGAATAAAAACAATCGTGTTATCCATCTGGAAGCTGGTTTGGCACTTTAGCGTTGCAATTCTGACAAGTTTCTGCGTCGATACATAACTGTGGACGAAGCGTGAATACATTGCGTGCTACACTACAGAGGCAAACGAACAGTTGAAACAGTGGGATCCTAGAGACGATCCGGCACCGAAGTAGGCGATGATGGAGAAATTAGCTGACAAGGTGATGCCTTAAATTTAAAAACTCAAACTGTTTACGGCTATTGGAGTTTTTCATTTATTTAATACTACTAGCTGTAAGAGCTCAACTCTAGCAATAAGGTGATACCCATTGTTTTTTGTAGTAATAAAAAGTAAAAAATCTGGTGGCTTGACACCCCCTACTGCACGTCCTTGAGAAGACTTTATTTTATTTATGTACCCTGCAAGCCACTGATAGGGTGTGTGGCAGGTGGTGAATACTCATCTGAATAAATTTGCATGAACATGAGCCTACCGCGGTCGGACAATGTTATTACCATCCCCTATCGTTCGTGGAAAAAAGGATATCTTAAATCCATTTGTTCTGCACTTAATCTCTCTAATTTTACTAACATGATTACTGTAGCACGTCGGAATAATAATACATGTTCAACATCAGTGCTAAAGAGACGCCCTTCCAATTTATGAAACAACTTCAATCTGAAATTTATCCTTCGCTCCGTGAGTGATTCCCAGCTTAGCTGCCCTAACATTTTGGATACACTACTATGCTTATCATAAAAACTTTTTACAAATCTAGCTCCTCTAAGCTACATGCGATCCAATTTGGTAATTAATCCAACTCCGTGAGGACCCCATATACTTGCAGCATATTCTAAATGAGGCCTAACCAGCGACATAAAACAATTCTCATTGACCCTTTCATCATATTTACCAAGTATGTCTCCTAATTATCCAAGTTTTAAAACCTGCCAGCATAATTTGGTATCATATTAATTCTATCGATGTCGCAAGAGAACTGGGGCACTATGCCTTTCTAAAAGTCTGTCTTGCCTTTTGTCTTTGAGAATCAAGAGGTTACCAGCTTCAATCCTTCACTATACCCGTGACGCTTCCTCGCTTCCTGTAGTAATTTTAAACGTTAATAGCAGTTTTTTTCTAATCATTATCTAAATATTTAATTAACTTTGCCCCTCATAGATTCTAGACGTATTCTTAATGTGGTATCACTGAAGTAAATTAACACTTATGCTTTTTCATTACAGTTTCCTACAACTCGTGTAATTAAACTTAGCTTCGTTAAGGCTAATTCACATATTCTTTTATTGAGTGCATCTCATGCAAGGTTTTATGGCAGCCTTTTATCTGTTCTGAAATGATTCACTCGATGCTATCTACAGGTATTCTACAATTTATAACTTGTTTATATTTTCCTTTTACACAAAACTTCAGTAAATTAAATATTCTAATTTAGGTTTAACTCCCGTTTTTACAACACTCTGATATTTGGTCTAAATTGTTGGCGAGTATCACGCCATGTATCCGCTTATATCCTTCTTTTTCTGTAAATTACTATACACAATGACGTTTCCAAAATTACCTAGCCTTGCCGAAAAAGTGGGAGCTTAGTTCGTTTATAGATAATACATGTATAAAGAGTAGAGGTCTTGTGGCATTACCCTGCGGCAATCCTGGAAACATGTCTGGTTGTAATCAATTCTAAATCAATTGAAAGTTAAGAGGTTTAAAAAGAGCTGTATGCGGAGGTGTTTAGTATTAAATAACGTTCTAGCTGTGTGAAATGAGCTACTGGTAGCTGTAACTACATTGTATGTGAAGTAAAAATAAATACTGATTTTACTTACCGATTACACTCTAAAACACATATAAAAGGCGTTCAGCTGTTAGCTACTCTCTTTTCATTTTAGAGAATATTCTTGAATTAAGTAAGGACTGGTGATTAAGCACGTCAACATGCGCAAAGTGTGTAATAAAATTTTCGGATCAAAAATTCAATTAACAAGAGGTCATATAGCGAACAGACGAGATTGTTAAGTGTTATATTCATAAAATTGCTAATTCATTCTTGAGCCATGTTAGACGGAGACTTCCCAAGTACAGGTTTGCACCTGTCTTATTTCACTGAGATTAAACGATTCTGAACTTTTAATTTTCTTTACCATATGTCAACGAAATTAACTTTAAAACTCTCGAAATTCACGAAGCATGTCTTTCCCACCCAGATGTCTCACTGAGAGTTTCCTTCGCCGCTCTGTGCCTCGACTCTAAAAATTCCTATCCATAGGAAAACGATCGGTCAATGAACCAGACAATTCAATTTCACAGGTGCTCGTCGCCAAACGTTTTGATTGATAATTTTGTGTCTTTTAGAAGAGTATAAGGAGGTGATATGTCCCAAAATCATATTAAAATGATCATGTAAAATATACTTTGAAAAAAAAAATTGTGGGTTTAAGCGCAAATAATGGGTTCTTACATGTATATTCAGGTACTGCAAACGAAATAAAGTATAAAAATTCTTTGGGTACAGCGTTTCAAATAAAGCTTACAGTATGCAGCAATCCATAATTTTTTTTCTTTGGATATAATTGACACCAATATGCAAACGTCTGTGTTGCCTTTGCAATAATGGAAAACCTAGTAATCAAAGTCATTTTCTATTGACTAGTACTTAAAGAAACAAATCAAAAATATTTATAACTCTTATATAAGTTTATAAGTATATAATAATAAATTATATAAATTAATTACATTATAATAAATGACCCGGGGGAAGACAGCAAAAAATGGATCTCAGTCTAGCTTCTCTACGATTGGACCCAGGCGGAAATTGATGCAAAACCTCGACGACTAATCGACCTAAAACATTTTTTCGAACATTTACTTTTTACGCTCCCCCAAGAGGACCTTGCATAAAAGGAATAAAACCACAGAGAGGGGATAAGAAACTTTTCTCACTTTTCCATTGGCATCCAGAAAAGTGGCAAAACCATCGTGGTGGGGGTTTCAGGGCTGCATTTACAAATCCCAGAAGGGTTCAAAGACGCGGCTCGGGATTTAGGGAGTTTCTGCTGTAAGTAATTAATTTGGGGCAATAAAGTATCGGGACAAGTGTGGAGAGGTCGGATGGAAAAGGGGTAGAAAGGAGAGGAAGAGAGAGAGAGTTGGAGGGTGAGGAGAAGGAAAGTGAAAGTGGCGGAGGGAAGAAGGAATGACGGGGAACGGAGGGATCGAGCGATGGGTGATTAAAGAAAAGACGAAACCTGAGGCTTTCCTATTTGAAATAGACCTTAAGAGTACAAATAAACAGTGTTATTTAGATTTCATTAGCCTCTTCTGAAGATGTAATATTATTAACGAATGAATACCGAAAGTCAAAAATTAAATTTTTTAAATATTAGATTATTGAACAAATACCAGAGATTTATCATAAAAAAGAATATGTACATATATACCGTGCGATAAATGATTGTAACGAATGAAATTTTATTGCAATATCTAAAATACCACGAATACATATACATAAGAACAAAAAATGGACATTTATCAATTATTGTACAGTTCAACAGTATTTGTCAACGTACGAGTTACCTCGTATGTGTCACCTGTCTTCAACGATTCTTCCAGCCTTTAAATTAAATAAATGCGTGATATAGATGATAAAATAATGACTAATGAAATTGGCAGGGGAAAAAATGAAATATACTACGATGGGAGGAGGGAAAGCCGAAAGATCGGAGAGTCGAACATTGGAATAGGCCTGAGTGGGTATCGGCTGTAAAGGTGTGCTTTGACGCGTAAAGGTGTGGGGTTGAGTGGGAGACGAATGTGTACGAGGCGGGGAGGGGCCGGCGGCGGAGGAGGAGGGGTGGAGGAGTCAGCGGGCGTTGAGGGAGAGCGCTTGGAGGCTGGCGGTAGGGAGGCTTGTGGGGTGAAGGGATAGGAGTGGGAGGGCGCTTGGGAGTGACGCAATTTGATGGGCCAGTTCCACGGGGCTGTGAGGAAGAGTGGAGGAGAGAGAGGCGGTGGGGAGGGGACGGGAGCGAGGGAAGGCGGGGAATTGGGGAGGGGGAGAGGAGGGTATCGCTGGGAAATAATCAATGGAGGTGAAGTATGGGGCAGGAGAATAGCAGGGAAGATTTTATACGCGGAGCAGTCCCTTGCTTTAACTCCGGCCCATTGACAGATGGATGAAAAATAGGCGCGCCGTGCCACCACGGCAGGATATTTGTTTTTAACATCCTGGGTGTGTGGATAGATATCATACGTGGGGCGCGAACCATTTTTCTAGATTGTTTATCAAGTCACATTCGAACCAGATTAAAAATCCGGAATGGATGCTTATTCAATAACATGAGTGCGCTCTTTGTCGAGAATCGGACAGTTTCCGAGGAAGTTTTGGCAGGGAATATTCCTTTTGCCGATTATCGGGGGATTATATCGAAAATGTGTTATTTCTCAGATAAAGTATGCCAATATACATCAATAGGGAAACATTATTCGATAGCAGTGTTGAAATGTAGGATGGAATAATACTGTTCAATGAACCCATGTTCTTTACAAAGGAATACAAAGGGTATAACGGCTGCGGAAAATAAATATTGACACTGAAAATAAACATGTTTTTATTGGGCCACACATTGTGCTTTTGATAAGAAAACCTTGTAGCATATCGTAAACAGCCCAAAGTTAACACGAAACATCACTGCTCTCTGGAACTCTTGCAAAACAATGTCAAGGACATTCAACGACCTCTGAAGGTCAAAATGAATAGGAGAATGGCAGATGACTTTCTGCTTAGGGATTAACACCAGCTGGAAAGCTGAGTTGATGCTACAGGGGTGAGTGAAGTTGTTCAGTCAGGAGATAGAGGGACTGACGTAACAGAATATTTTAAGATTAAAGAGGGGTAGAGAAAGGAAAGGGCCTTCATGATGAGCTATATAAATCGGCGAAATACGTATTCTGAACAACTATTCAAGAAGAGATTCAAGGCGTCGCATTTCACTGGCGTAGCTTTTGTTTGAACCTATAGAGTTTTGGCAAAAAGCAACATGAAGAACTACATTTCTCAGTCCAGCACGTTAGCTTTGCTTGCACTCATCACATTCTCATCAGTGAACGGTTAGTCATATTTTTTAATGCTTTGGAATTTTAAGTGATAAGATTTATTATTGCTAATTGTTATTATGCTGTTCTAGTACCTGTCGCTCTTGAAAAATTTGGATTGTTTGCATGAAATGTTTGAAAAACAATTTTTTTAAAGATGCGTAAGATTTTGAAATGTAATGAAATAATTGACTTTGTAATTCCACTCACTTAAAAAAAAGGGAGTTACACGAATGGTATGTTAAACGAGAAAAAAAGTGTGTGGAATTACAAAGTCAATTATTTCATTACATTTCAATATGTTATGCAAATTCCACAAAGTTACGCCTGAGACAACAAATCATACGTAAGAATAATAGAGCTATCCATCTTCTACGAAAGTAATGCTTCCGTTACAACTATGTCTTAATCCATAGAGCTAAGTAGAACAAACTTCTGCTTTTCATTTAACTGCACTACAAACAGGAGATATTTTCTAAACTGTACTTGTTATAGGGTTTTCATTCCAAGTTTAGTAGCTTTTTCCTATATTTGATTTTAGTAAATGCCATAATAACAAATATATATCTAATATTTTAGCAATGGCATCACAATTTTAAGTGCTGCATTAGAGAGAATGAGGAAAAGTTTTTATCAGAATTATGAACTGATCCAAGTTTTCTTGGTTAACTTAAATTATAATAATCATTACTAACATTTAATTAAAGATTATGGCATGTGTAACATAATAGAATCTGTCAAAACTAAAAGACCTCTGCATATTGGAGGAGGTAATAGATCGATCCTCATTAGATATGAGTTATACTAATTATATTTAGGCTAGTGATAATTTTAACCGACACTAGAAAAAAGTTGTAGAAGTAAAAGTCATCACCTGATAACGCTCAGCGTCCAAACCATGAAAAAGTCAATCAAAACCATTCAGTGTGGTTTTTTTTCTATTGTCAATTTTAAGATGGAATTTCACACAGTAAAACCTGAACCTGTATCCTTGACTTAACTATAACTTAATAGTCGAAGCTGGGCAACTGCTCTTCGCATAGACTATTTCAACGTATCATTTTTATGATTACCCTCTCTACATGGGTTAAATGGGAGAAGGGACCATTTGGTCTCAATTTCGTACATATAAATACCTCTATCTATCTGTTTAGGCAAAGTGATGAATCTATGCAACTCTTACGGTTATTACACTGGAGAAATTGCTGGGTCCCTGGAAAAATGTAATTTCTTCCTTTACGCTATGTAATCTTTTGTCTTGCGTTCATAGTAATACATAGAGATGAAGTGGAGAAAAATATGATAATTTTACGTATTTCATACGAATTTATCTCTGAAAATTTGTTTTCTAAATTTCATTCAGTCTTTTCCCTTACATCAAAGAACGTAGCTTTAAAGCAGACAAAAATAGGATAATATCGTAAAACCACCGCTTAGAAACAAAGATAAATTTGACATAAAATTCTCTTGACCACAAAATGCAATAAAATTTGACATGATTGAAATTTTCAATGTTCAATTCGTAAAACAAAGCAATTTTTGTGACCAAAAATATATTTGTATAGTAGTACATACACTATTGAACAGCTGTATGCTATTCTTGGGTGCCTCGGTAGCATTTAACATTAGTTCTAATGGATGTTTTCCATCCAATGAGTTAAAAGATACCCCCTGTTGCGGTTCGCAAATTTTGAATGAGGTTTAATATAACCTTATACCATTGCGCTCAATTTCGGATTTTTGACTCATCTATGGAGAGATTAATATTTTTAGCAAATAAAATGGTACACTCAATCTCTTTCTATACAGATATGGTCGGAACAGATTTATACTTTATTTATCAAGGACTAATATTTATCCCAGCAGCATTCTTATAAACGAATACTTGGTTTTAATATGAACTTAAATAGAGCTGATACCTTATTCATACAAGAGTTTATCATAAAGACGAAAACCTTCATTTTGCACATTCTTTGCTAGCTTTTCTACTTCATCATTTATTACAAATAAATACTTTTTGCGCTATTGTCATACTGCGTTGACGTTACATTTTAATTAGAAATCAATTATTCACATTTTCTATTTGAATGTGTTTTACTTTATTGCTGTAAATAATCATGGGTTAGGTAATTAAGGTTGATAGTTGTAAATATAAACAATGATTTCTTCCCCAATCTAATAATAATTAGCATCATTAACACCAAGGGTATTTATTCCAACCTAATAAAAAACGATCTTTCTTAATATAATTCAATACTTCATATTTTATATATAGGCAGTATATCATTATTTACTTTGCTTAAAATATGATTAGGGTTTGTTCAACTCGCCTATTGTCTCTGTTCCAGGTGGCCTCCAAGGTCAAATGTTCACCACCAGATGGGGGAAATCTAAACTTCACGATCTAACCAGAGGTTCTGAGCCAAACGGTGCGTACAAACCGGGTATGCATGTCGCAACTCGCAATGAGCCTAACCCAAGCCTCCCTGGAACCACCGACCCGCGCACAGCACCTGACGAAAGCCACGAGCGACCAGAAACAGCCGCAGGGTTCATCCCCCAGGGCGCAGAAGATCGGCCTTACAAGAACCCTCCTAATTACGACGCCAAACTCCAAGGTTTCGGCCCTAACCTTTCTGGGCACTTGAAAGAGTTTGGATTCAAGATTGACGGACCAAGAGAAGAAAGGTCTGTACCTAATTGGTCGAGAGCAGGGCAGGTCGAAGCGGCTACTCAACATGGCGATGACCCGGGGCCCGTGAGAGAAATACGCGGTCGTGGACCCAAATCCATTCGGGGATATGAGAACGGTTTTGGCCACGCCGTCCACGCTTCCTCTGAAACCGGGAAACAGGGGGACAAGGACCGTTCAAGTGGCGCGAGGTCGCTCCATCCTCACCTCACCGCACCCCTGATGAGGTCAATTCGCAGGGCTCTTCCAAAGATCGTTCCACTCCAACGTGGGAGCGCGGACTTGGCCCACCCTATCTTCAAGGGTTTCCCTACGACCGACACCGTGGAACCCGATCGGAGACCAGTTCAAAATTACGCCCGAGCATCGGAGAAGATCGGGGAACCTGACGGAAATCCGACCCCAAATTGCAACGGGGACTGCACACACGACACGTCTGTGATGTGGGACGCGGAATCAAACACAGGCTCCGCTTCGACGGTCACAGCTCAAACCGTGCGAGGTAATTAATGACTAAAAGAGACGCTAATTGAACATGTTCTTGCTTTGAATTGGCGCAGGTGCCATTCTGTATGTTTAGCGCACCGTGTTTGATGTAAAGAAATGCAATGGGATATACAATACAGCGTTAATGGTAGAGACACTTTACAAAAAAATTAAGTACTCATTAATCGACTGATGAAACGTTGAGGTTCCGCGAAATGCCTTTCTAAGAACGAAATAATCTCTACTGTGTAGGATGAAGTTTAGGTTGATAAGAGAATGGCAAAAAAAGTATGAATAATCCCTTTTCATCTGCACAAATGCTCAAAAGTCGTCGCGAGGTCTATTAGCGTGGGGAACCAGTCATAAATGCATAAATATTGCATGCATAAATATGAGCTTATACCTGAATACGAATACATATGTTCAGATTCCCAAAGACATGTACATATAAACACACCCATGCCTGTCTGCAGCATGCAATAAGGGGTGCATTTGAATAAATCATTCCATTTTTCCTTTGAAGTGAACAACATTGGGATGCTTAAAGGAACAAATTTTTGTTTTAAAGTACCGTAAATTTAAAATTCAATGATAAAAATCTTACAGTTAGGTCAATTCACTTAATTTCATGAATTGACGCTTAGCCTTCAATCTCGCAGAGAGTGTGCGTTGAACGAACTCCACTTCCGCGGGGAATCGGCAAAATGGCCATTGATTGATCCGCGATGGAGCACCTCCTCTCGGCTTCACATCGGTATTCAGCGAGGGATATCCTTCTGGTCCGAGCTTCAATCTCATGTCAGTACTTCGAATCAGGGCTTTGGAGCGGAACCCGCAGTTGAAGCTCGGCGCAGTGATCAGATTTTCGCACGGAATCGGGAAACAAGAAATTTTGATGGCTCCACCGCTCCAGTTTTAAAAAATTCCGTATTAGTAATGAATGGCATTCAGCAATAAAGTTGGGAACGTGTGATTTAAATTTTAAAGTTGTGTGATAATTGATTTAACGAATGCAATACTACGCTTATTTTCCGTAATGTGATTTGACTCTGCCTCTTTCGTTCGAAACATGGGATATTTCATATCTGCACAAATAAACGACATTTATTTTTATTGAATGATAATTTCATGTTAAAAATCAAGAAGAGGCATCGAAATAGGAAATTTTCCAAAGAAAAGAACTGTCTCTGACTTTTGTAATAACTAGGACGTACCTGGATTAATGAGAGAATTCGATTAAATACTTACTTTGAAAGAGTGGCAAAATATTACCAGTGTTTTGCTTAGGGAAAAAATGTCAAGAAGCAATTTAAATTATGGTTAAATATGCATTGATAAATAATTTTTTGGTGTGGTTTTAAGTTGGCACAAGAGATATTATTACGATATTATCTTATTCCTTTTAAAGAGAATGAGTGACTTTGGCCCATTTATATTTTTAATACGGTGAACCAAAGTGTCATTCAATTGTTAATATTTGTGTTATATTTAATTACTCTAATTAAACTGGGATTCTTTCATAAGCACATGTATTTGTTAAATAACAATATAAAGTTATTTGAAAAATATTGCATAAATTTAGGATATACAAGTATCTAGCAATTGGGTAGATGACAAGTCCCAACATAGTTTAATTATCATCTAAATGATCCTCGTCAAATCGTATATTAACAAAAAGAAATACATGTTTTTAAGTCTATATTAAAGAAAAGTATACATTTTAAATATTTCTTCTGTGTCACTCTATTTGGCGCAAGTATGTCATCCGTTCAAATATTCTTTGATGGCCTAGTTATTACCATAAAGTTACTGAAGAACGCCGCGTACAGCAGGCAGTATCACATGGTAAATATTTACGAATGAGCATGTTTAGTTTTAAATTAAATACGATTCTCAAATGCCTAGAGAGTTTCGTTTTAAATTCAACAGGAAACCATTTTTAACAAGGCTGAATTCCTCCAAAACATGTCTGATTAAGCATAAAATGGGATATGAAAAATCTACTTTAATATTGAAGTAGGTCAAAAGGAAGTAATTTATTAATCTATATTAAGTGAAAATCTAATGAGAAGAATTTATCGATTTCGTGATATTTTGAATAATATTTAAATTTTCATTAATTTTCAGTTACTATGATATGAAAAATGTGATGGTTGGTAATGCATGTGTTTAATAGCAGTTAAAATTGGATAGTGATTCTCAGCCCCAGTTTACATTTCCTAAAATGGATTTTGAGTCCCTTGAGAATTACCTAATACATGTTATTACTTATTAGAGAGAAAAAGTAATGATTATTTTTAAAAAGAGGAAATGCAATTGAAAGATTCCACACTTATTTTTATTTTCTTCAACCAGGTTTGATGCAAAGTATCTTCATCAATATACCTTCTATTGAAACCGGCTGAGGAGAATACAAATTTTTGTGGAATATTTCAATTTCATGTATTTTTTTGAAAAAATCATGAAGAAATGCCATCACATTTCACCTGATACCATTGCATCAAAAAAGTAATGAATAACGACATTTCTATTGGCAAGTAGCCCTCAATTAACGTTTAATTTGGATGTTGCATACCTGATGTGGAGTCACTTCCTTGCCACATACATCTAGCGGTAACTTTCAAATCAGATTGTAGATGAAAATAGACTTATCTCTGCATAAAAAATCAAATGCAAAAACAGGAAGGATAAGTATTCCATGAAATTTAGGTAGATGCAATTTTTCTACTATCATCTACATTTATTTTTTTATTTTACAGATGAAAATATTTCTCCAAGTGAAGATGGACTACATCCAAATTATTACCAAAAAGATCTTTTGGATTTTTTCGAGGGTTTCTCGAAAATCAGATCATAGGACAACATTAAATGCACGGGATTGAAGAAAAAGCAGAAGGAAGAAATTTGAGGGCAACTCAAAGATCTTTGCCGATGGCTATTCCGAAACTTGATGATTGAATACGACTAAATGGAGAAAATACCTCGCAATCTTTACATTGGAAAAGGCATGTTATTAAGCCTTTCTATTGCCTCTGAAGCTACCGGCCAAGCTACATAAGTGTTTATGCGAGATGTATCGACCAACCAACTTCATTTTTCCAATAACCCTCTTTGGATTTGGAGATGGCTAAGGTCTTAATCCTTAGGCTTCCGCGCCGTCTATCTGATGAATCCATGCTGGTTTCCGGGAATTACCGTCGCGTAGGTTAGTCGGATGACAACTGTTTCGCCCCCAGTCCTGGAGGCGTCTTCAGGTCGAAGTGATGTGCGTTGCGTTTTGGCCGCTATATATAGGAGACGCTGGCTGGCCAGGAGCTCTCTGATTGGCTCTTTCTTGACGGCGAGTGGGAATCACCCTTTTCCAAGTGGAGGTCAGGGTGTAGCCGTCCTCACGGTTGAAATTATATGGATTTTTTATTATTTCCACCGCTTCTCTGATGAGTCGCGGAAAATATCGCCTTTCTCTTGCCAGCACTCTAGTCTGGTCGAACTTTATAGAGTGTCCCGGTTCCGACCACGCATGTTCGGCGATTGCCGAAAGTCGGAATTGTTTCTTATCAGTGGCTCTTTGGTGCTCCTTGGTCCTGCATCTGATGGACCTCCCTGTTTGACCGATATATGTTTGACCGAAACAGTTGTCATCCGACTAACCTACGCGACGGTAATTCCCGGAAACCAGCATGGATTCATGGCTAAGGTCTATCACAACTGTTGCGACCTCTTCAAAGACCTTCAATTAACTCTATGTAAATCATATTATTTGGCTGTTTAATAAAAATTGTACTTGATTTTACTTACTAACTTTGGAGATTTTTATTTAAAATCTACCTCCGCACGTGAAGTATTAAACCAATATAATATGCCGGCTGAATTAAAATGTATCCTTTGAGATTATTAGTACCAAAATTTACTCTAAATGGTGGATAATTATTACTTTAAAACGAATGGATCCATTATTATATACGAAATAAATAATAAAATTGGTTAAAACAACCAATTGCTGTGGCTTACGATACTTTTGTCAACCATGTGATTTTCGGTTTTCAATCAAAACATGAAAATTTAAATTGAATTGTCACATAAATCCGAGGAAGAAGAAATCAAAGTAGTGCCCATTGTGGATACGCCATTTATGTGATATAATAAGAAAGACAAAGTTAGACGAGGATTGTCATCGATAAGCACATGAATAAATTAGTGCCAAGTTGTTCCATTTCCACCCTTATTTTCTATTTAACATTATTTCGTATTCGTGATTGTAATTACCATCATAAAAATTATTATCATTTGAAGAATGTCACAGTGAGTCTACTAAAATATAATATAAGCTAAATTAAAATTAAATAAAAATATAAGCTACAAACGTTAATATTTAGCTTATATTTTACTAGTGAACGAGAGAAATTTTCGGCGTAAGGTCAACCAAACCTGTTTTATGTTATCTATGATTTGATATAGAAATTTCAGAATTAGAATATTTAACTAGAATTTACTCTGTGTACACTAAAACGATGTCAGTGTCTTTCAACTCGAAGCCTGAAAGGATATTTTTTAGCCAGTTTCGTAGTAACTGGTTCACTTGAACGATGGTCATTTTTATTTCTACATTCTTTTACGACGCAGCATGTGTCAATCCAAACTCGTGGTCAAATGGCAGTGGGCTTTTTATATTGTTCAATCAAATTCCTGAGAAAAGCTACTTTTTTCATCTGAAATTTTCCCTCGTACAGCGTATGGTCAGGGTAAACATGACTTTAAAACAATCAGAAGGTAAAATGATACGGAATACTAAAAATAATGAATTGCTGCTGGTAAATTGGGTGCTAACCTGACATCATCCGCCAAACACTCTCGTGGTGGCTTGTGAGGTGAAATTCATATGAAGATTTGTTTATAAATAAATATTTTATTGCTTGAAAAACGTGTCTATATTTGTCCACATCCAGAGATTGGTGCCATAATTTACTTAAATGCTCCTTCGTAGCCACAATTTTACGGTTAATTAAGTCAAACTGGTAGCATTTTACACGGCATTGTGACACAGACAGGTAGCAGTGACCGCAATAGGTGATAGCCAAAGTTGATCCAGAAAGAAAATATTAGCTGTTATTAATAAATATTTAAAAGAGAAATAGAGTGGATTTTCTCTGGACTTTATCTAATTCTTTTTGCGAAATTTTCTCCCAAGGATCCCAAATACTTGCGGCATATGCCAAATGAGTTCTAACTAGAGCAAAATAACACCTCTCTTTAACTTTTTCATTGCATTCCCCACCACCCGTTTTATGAAGCCAAGTTTCTTTAAAGATGATCCGCATATTGTCGTGATATGTGCTCCCCATGAAAGGCGTGGTGTTAGAACAACCCCCAAATATTTAACTTGATCGGCCGTAGTCAGTACTGAACCGTCTATTTCGTAGTTTATATCCTGTTCCTCGCTTCCTTTGTTCCAAAATTTCAAAACTGCGCATTAATCTATATTAAGTGTTAATCCCCATTTATTGCACCATTCTGAGATATTGTCTAAGTCTCTAGACAGTAGCTCGCGATCTAGTTGGCTCCTTATTTCCCTGTATACCACCGTGTCGTCAGCAAATAACCTCAGATTGCTACCAACGTGTGTGCTTAAGTCATTAATGTATATCATCATCACCATCTAGGTTTCCTGTCGTCACTTTTAAATTTAAGAGGTATATGTTTTTCTATTGTAGCCCAAGTGACGTCGAGAATAGCCCTCCACAAACTCTCACTGTCTCTGTTGCCACTACTTTCCTTAAATATATCATAAGACTGCAGTTGGCCACGCCTTAATCCTTAGTAATCAAAACAGTCAAAGGTCAAACAAGTAAAGTTTTATTTTGGGTTTCTGATTTTCCATATTCATCTAGTTAATTTTAACTAACACTATTCTGTGGTCAATAAGTTCGTCTAGTGTGGTTGTATTTAGGACGACTTCGGATCAATTTGTGGCTACTAGATCAAGTATATTGTTTCCTCTGGTGGTTGTCAGTGCTGATTGGTTTAACGAATGTGATTTGAAAACATAAAAGAATGAATCAAATTACTCCTTGCCCTTACCTCCAGCTATGAAACTATGGTTTTTCCAGTCTATGGATGGTAGATTGAAATCCCCTCCGAAATTAATTTTTCTATGGTGTAAATGGCTCCTTATTTCCCTGTATACCACCGTGTCGTCAGCAAATAACCTCAGATTGATAAGTCATTAAGTGCTCCAGGCATTAATGTCTATTAAGAACAGAAGAGGCCCTATTACACTTCCCTGGGGACGCCCGAAGTTACATCTCTATCCGTTGAGCACAACCCATCTATGACTACTATTTGTTTGCGATTTGACAAGAAGTCTGTAATCCAATTAATTATTTTCTCATTGATCCCATAGTATTTAAGTTTTTGTAACAGCTTATTGTGTGGGACTTTGTCGAAGGCTTTTTTGAAATCCAGGAATTGAAATCCATCGACTTGTGTGTTGTTTTCTCCCGATCTAAGTATATCGTGAATGAAGAGACCAAGTTGTGTTTCACAAGATCTACTTTTCCTAAACCCGTGCTGGTTGTGGATTAATATTTTCCTACTATCAAGAAATCTCATGATGTTAGTGACAATAATGTGTTCCAATATCTTACACGAGATCGATGTTAAAGAAATGGGTCGGTAATTGGTTGGTTTATCCCTATCGCCGCCTTTATAGATGGGAGTTATATGGGCTAGCTTCCAGTCGCGAGGTACTGAGCCTTCTTCTATCGATTTTAGAAAAAAAATATGTAAAAACGGGGCAATGTCTTCAGCTAATTCCTTTTATATTCTAGCAGGTATTTCTTCCGGACCAGGTGCCTTGTGTGCTTTGATACTACGGAGCAGTTGTACTATTCCCTGCTTGGTCAGTGTAAGATCGCTCATGTGTTTCCCGGGTGGATGTGGAGGATCATCTGGTGCGTTTGTGTTTTTATTGTAGACGCTCTGGAAAAAATGGTTTAAAATATTTGCCTTTTTCACGCTATCTGTAATGATCTCTCCATTTTCAGTCTTCAAAGAGTGAACAGTAAGACGTTTACCCTGTATTTCCCTAACATAGGACCAGAATGACTTCGGAGAATCCTCAAGATATTCGCTTAGCATTTTAGATTTAAAAGAGTGTAGTGCTCTACGCATAATACTTTTCGTCCTACTACGGCATTCTTTTAGTTGCTCTCTGGATGTATTTATATAAACTATATCGTCGCTTTTTAAACTCGAGAGATATTTATATGTATCTATCACGACTTTGCCAAAGAACGATGGAGGAGAAATTCGTGAAAACACAAATTAAATTAGGAAAGTTTGCAAAAATACCACAACAAAAAATGAAAAACCATATATATTCACGCCCAAGATAATACATTTAAAAATTTTTACAAAATGATTTCAATTTTCAGCAGCGAAATCCAGAAAACGTTCATTAGACCATCATTGCGTGTGACTTAATTGAAATATGGTGGGTATTAATTCGAAGCGTAAAATACCTATGCGCTACTCCTGTCGTGTTCCTGACCATTAATGATATTGAGCACTCATCATCAGGTACAAATTTTACCCTTTAAATTAAGTCATTGTGAAGAAAAATAGCCCCGCTGTCATTAGGACTACCTTGAAGGCTTTGACCGCGGAAAATCTCATACCTCAAGTCGAGTCAATGAAGAAAAGAATTGAGTGCTTTCATGGTTCGTTAGGCACAACTTTTAAAGAGGCATTTGTTTGATGGAATGCTCAAGAGATGATTTTAACACATAGCTGGCATTGTACTCCGAAGTAAAGTAAGTGGAAGGGTAAAAAAAGGTACTCACAATTTGTAGCCCTGCTCTGCTAAAATTTCTTGAACCCATGGATTGAAGCGGGGTAGAGGGATATGCACCAGAGACCACGTCGATACTGTGAGAACATGCGTTCTTTGCTGACCAGTGCCCGGGGAATCCGATTGCGCAGGAATCCCATGAACCGTCCGGCTCTCCGTCGCACACTGGTGAGGCCGATAGATGGTTTACGTCGTGGAAGATACCTCATTTTTCATTAAGGGCATGGAAGTTAAGTGGGACGTAAGTGAGCCATTGAATTCCTTGTTCCCAAAAGTATGTGGCTAAAAATTGACAGCATATTCGGTGGGGATAATTCTGAAACAGTAAGACTGCTCCTTGTGTAAAGAATATAAGAAATGAAAAATTGCATGGGGGTTTAAATCAGGAGGTTATTGATGGGTGACGTAGACAGCAAGCGTGAAGCAGGACCTCTCCGGACCGACCCACCAATTGAATCCGCATTCTGACCGGGGACATGGGTTCGGTTGGGCCAAGCCGGGAGTCAAAGTGGAACTGCAAAAAAATCCACGAAGGTCGTCATTAGCCAATAAGGCAACGGAATGTGTGCACGTGTATAGATTTGGGGGAAGGATGAACGGGAGGGGAGTAAGAAGACAGCAAGGGGGAGGGGAATGGACAGCTATAAATAGCAAAAACACGGCTAGAAATGATTTCTATTTTTCTTGCTCTCTCTCCTCCGACTAGTGAAAGTCGGAGCACAAGCCATTGAGGAGAGCTCGTCAAGTCTTTCGAGAACAGAAGTGCAATGATTATCAGGTTACTGGTTACGGCGGCTATGGCCAGCCTCGCTATATACATCGGTAAGTAGTCACCTGAGCCTCTGAATTATTTCGCGTCCACATTGTAATTTGTGAACCATAAAGGGATTGCGTTGTTGATCGTGACAGATCACCAGACATATCTAGGTTTCACTATTGTTTACATTCTGTATTATTTTGCTTTCTGGTCGTTAGAGCTTTCATTTGGGATGTTTTCTGATAGCGTTACAATAGTGCGTGCGAGAGGGTAAGAATTCCTTTACTCTTGTCTCTTCGGCAAACAATGAACTTAGCGTTATGATCTAACCCTCCAATTTAACACGGGACAAGAATTACTCCGCGTGTGCCATCGTTAAACTCGTACAATTTGTCCAGTTTGTCACTTCTAGTGGTGTCTTCATCGGTTATAATGATCATAAAATTCGAATAACTTTGCCTTCAGTCACAAGGATATTGTATTTAGAATGTTAATTCAGAAATTCTGATAACCTTCCATATTTTTTTTTCCTTTGCCGGTAGGGATATGAATCTGTTTGAAGGGCGGATAGAGGGCGGCATTTCCTTTAGATGTATTTTGCGTGTGGTAATTTGATATTTTGAAATCTAAACCTTTCTTACTTGGAGATGGTGGTAATCCGAGCAATTAAATACTTGCCTACCTAGATGTCGGATGCAAAACATAAGAGTAGAATTTTAAATGGTCTCGAATGCTGGTTAGGATATCTTTATGTCAACAGCGGCGTCGTAAAACGAGTGTTATCATGCCTTCGCTTATAGAAGCGTAAATGTTAAAATTCCCACGACGTATAAATCAGTAGTTTGTGCCGGTGTACTCGTTTCGTGGCCGGCGAATAAGCCAACTAGGTCTATTTTGATGCCTGGAGGTTTCAGGTGCGCCGCTGCGGACGGGTAAACTAGTAATTGCTCAAAGATAAAAGAGCGTTAAATGGGTGGGATTGTTATCAACGAATGGCACAGGTTTTGAGATGATTGTAGGGCCAAATGCCACGGGGTTAGGTGGAGTTTTTGTTGCAATAACTAATGGGGATGGATGTTACTCATTTGCGGCGCTTACGGCCTTGAGCTTTGGTAATAAAGGTTATAGTGGAGTTTTTACACATTATTCCGTTATCCACTTTGGCTCAATATTGAGGACACCTTAAGGAAGAACTTCCACCACCAAATGGTTCATTGAACGAGCGATTTGAGGCGACCAAGATCCGCCTCACTCTCTCCGCTCTCCCTGTGATCCTACTCGTTGCTCCTACGCCGCTGGCTTGTGACCCACCATTAGCGAGCAATCTGTGTAATCTGAAAATACGAAGGATATTGGAATTATTTGAAA
Source organism: Hetaerina americana (assembly GCF_022747635.1). Taxonomy (NCBI): domain Eukaryota; kingdom Metazoa; phylum Arthropoda; class Insecta; order Odonata; family Calopterygidae; genus Hetaerina; species Hetaerina americana. The sequence goes on along the minus strand of NW_027287095.1, from coordinate 27,399,422 downwards.
AAATGGTAGCAACGAGCTTTTGGACAAATTGTTCTTAACCGAATTCTAATTGTCCCAAATGCTTCATATTATCTAAATGCGGGATCGTGAAGAATACAGGAAATTTAGTCTGAGCTAATGGATATAAAATATATATTTTTTCCTTGAAATATATCGATTGGCGTCGAAGATATGTATGGGATAACTTGTAACACTTCCTAGCCTGGCTTGACGCGGGAATGGAAAGCTATTACATAAATATTATACATAATTGTTAAATCATCTTTGCAATAGGCAGAGGATTTTAGGACGTCTTGATTTTGTTATTGTAGGTTATGTAAAGGGTTGCAAATAGAATAGAAATAGAAAAATGGAATAAAGTAACGGTGATGATTTGGTGCTATATGCGTATCATATTGAAGGTAAAGCGCTTACCTTTTTTTCGTAGTCTTGAAATTGGCGTCTAATATAATGTAGATGAAGGGACAGGAGATCATAAGAAAGCAGTTTAATCGTCCATGAATGCCCTACAGGGAAACGAACATTTTAAAGTTCGTCTCTCCATACAATGATGGCAGACTTTCCTGAATTCGACCATCAGAAAAACGTGTCAACTCTGACATACAGTTTCTAATCTCGCAGGATAAATGATAAAATCAGGTGTCGCCGCTTCTAAATTTAAAATACCAAGTTCGTACTCATTATTGTATGTTGTAGATGTGTGTGAAGTCTGCTTACGTGTTAACAGAAGCGAATATCTATACATAGAGGCTCGTGTTGTAACACCCTCTACCTTATATCCTTGAGGGTGCTTACGGGAGTTACCTATAAAGTTGATTCTCCAACAGATTATTTGTTTTCTTGCAGTGATGCCACGGCAGTCAAGACTGGTAAGGATTACCGCAGAGGAAGAAATCCTTCATGGAGGGGACCATGGAGCCAGGGGACATTTCAAGACAGTCTATGAAGCGGACAGGGCGGCCGGGTTCACTACGCGACCATTCTCCTATGCCGCAATCGGCGCAGTAATATTAAACCTGCTGAGGTTCCTCTGCAGCAGCCTAGGAATCACCGCCCGTCCGAGGGCCTACTCGAGGGGTTCGACGGCGAACAGGGGTGACAGCGGAATCTGCACGGCCGAGGGAAGTGTGGATGATGACGGGATCACGGAGTCCACAGCGTCCACTGACCTTGGAAACGGGAACGGGGAAATGGAGGAATCGAACGAATCGGAACACGATTCCGCTGCTGGAGACTCGGACAATTTGTCGACTGCTTCGCGGCAATCTTAAGACTATTTTTAGGAAGACATTGTGACGAAGCAGCAATGACGACTGTGAGGTCGGATGTGTGATTATTTTACGGAGATTGTATGCATGTAATATTTTAATGTTCCGTTTTAGCGTTTAATGTTTTAGTGACAATAAATATTTTATTAGGCGAGCAAAATAAATAAATTTGGAATTTTTAAAATTTAACTCGGTCATCTTCAGCTTATTTGAGATTCCAGACGACGGAATCAACCCAATTTTGGGTACGGGGCGAATCTTTCTCAAAATATTTCTTTTAAGTCAAGGTTCCTTCGCTCTGTCAGAGCTTTAAATTCATTCAAAAAATAATGCTTGTTGAATTTTACTTAATAATTAATTCACCTAATTGTAAATGTTATTTAGGAGAACAGAGTTGCGCATTCATATTCCATACTCGTATGTACTTGGCAACAATATTTGTATATTTTCATACTTATATGGGTTACATATAATAGAGACATTCATAGCATTGCATTTTCAATCGGTAAGTTTCCGTTCCAGTAATTGAGTGCGCTAGGTTTCGTGTGAGAGTTATCATTTTAATTACGAAGTGACGAAAGAATTCATAATCACCAAAAGTTTTTAGGGTCTAGGACGAAATACTTTCAAAAGTAATGAACAATTTTTTAAATATACATTTTTGACATATCAAGGTGGTTTGTTGACAATCCTAGTTAATGATTACCTAGTTAGAGAAACTAGTGCCTGGCAGGTATCTTATTCCAGCTTCATCATTCATTATTGGTTGTTTAATTCTAAGATTGGTTGACTGCAGCCCTCCATCCTACTCTATCCGATGTTAACTGGCTTACTTCCTGATATTTTTTTGCAATGTACTTTCTTCTTTATTTGTCCTTTGCCTTCCTCTTGGGACTTTTCCCGCCATTTTTCCTTCTATTATATTCCTTACGAATCGATTGTCTCAGGGTGTGGCCCATCCATCGGGTTATTTTCTTCATGGTGTTCTATGAGGTCCATTTTTCGTCCATTCATATGTATACCTCATTTCCCATTTTATCCGCCCATTCGATCTTAAGCATCCTCCAACACCAGGTTTCTAAGGCTTCTAGTCTTTTCTGGTCTAATTTTCCGATAGTCCATGCTTCTGATTCACAGTGCCACGCTCTATGCGAATATTGAAATGAAATAATTTACTTTGTAATTCCACGCACTTTTGTGTTTGTATATGTTATGCAAATTCCATAAAGGTACGCCTGAGACAACAAATTCTCTATGCAAATGTTTTCACGCATTGTTTTCTCGTCTGTAGTTTTATCTTCTTTGAACACAACATTTGTCTTTTCGTTGGGGATGCTCTCTTAGCTTGAGCTATTCTTCGTTTAATGTCTGTATTGATGCTCCTCCCGTCCCATGTGATGGTACTTCCGAGATAGGTGAAGGAATCCACTAGCTCTGATTTCTGTCCTTTGTGTGACTACTATATTCCTCTTCTCTCTTCCACGCAAAATATATTAGTATTCGTCTTGTTAATGTTCATGCTGTATCCTTGTAGAACTTGATTCAAAACCTTTAGTGACTTTGTAAGACCCTTTTGGTTTTCGGCTATCATTGCAATATCGTCGGCGAAGCGTAGCATGTTTATCTCTCCTCCATTAATCATCTCCTTCCTAGAGCCAAATTAGTTTTCCGATATGTAATCGTCAGTTTTTCTTTCCATCCTTCGAATAATTATTCGTGTATTTAATATTTTTGATGGACGTGGCACAAGAGTCAAGGCTCGGTGTTTCTCATATTTCTGTCCTCATCTTCTTTGTTATCGGGACCATGACACCCCTTGGAAAGTCTTTAGGAAGTCTTCCGTTTTTGTAGCTATCTTTGATTATTCCACACAGATTGCCCTTGGTTTTGTTTAAGACTGCCTTGATGTCTCGGTTGATTTTGTCTTCTCCAGGAGCTTTGTTTTTTAAGGTCTTTTACTGCTTTATTGAATTCGCTGTATGGGCCCTGGGTTTCGTCATTCATTTCACTCTCGTCCTTTGTGAGGCTTCCTTCCAGCTGCCTCGGACCTTGGCAGGGTTCTTCAATGTATTGCTTCCATCTATTACCAATATCTTCACCTTCTATCAGTATATCCCCGTTTACATGCCTGATGTAGTTGCTTTTCATTTTCCTTTCTCCGAAATGTTTCCTAACCAGTTTGTGTGATGTGTCGGTATTCCCCTGCATATTTTCGTTGATTTCCTCGCAGCAGTCTTCAATCCAATTCTTTCTAGCCTTTTAGTATTCTCCGTTTGCTTGGTTCTTAAGCTTCTTGCAGAACCTTGCCTCATCATTTCTGGTGTTCTTGTATTTTCTTCTTTCTTTTATTAGTTCCCTTATCTCCGTCGTGATCCATGGTTTCTCCGTGTCTTTCTCACCGCTCTCAGCTCACTTGTCAGCGCTCCTCTGCTTGTCCTCTTCAATTCATCCCATCTCTTTTTGATGTTCATTCCAGTTTATAGATGTCAAAAGAGTTAGCATGCGCAAATACAACCTATTATACGCTCGGTGTGGAAATTTTGAATTCTCCTTAACTTCCCGTCGCAGAAATGCTCCTTGCCCTCGCATTAAAAATACAAATTTTCGCCATCTACTGAGTAAATAATATTCGCTACTCTCACTCAAAATTTAACCTAATGCTAATAAATTGGAGGACTTATAGACCAAAACGTTGTGCGAAGACAAAAAATTGGTGCGCGGTAATTCGTAGCGTTAATATTCAAGAGTGCGCCGCTCAAATGTACGAGCAGCTATGCTCGTATTAATAGATAGTTGCCATTGAACACTGACAGTAAGATCGTACTCCAAAATTGTTAGAATTGCTATATAGTGTTTGAACTCACCAAAATTATATTAACAAATATCTTTTATCTTACTAACAGTAAGCCTTTGATATTTAATATAAGTGTTAATTTGAAAAAAAATTTTACAAAAATTATCTCCAAAAAAGGTATTTACTTCTTTTATACCTACAGGTATGTTTTTTAGCTATAATCAGCGTGAGCTACGCTATCGTCAGAGAAGAGTGGAGAGGAAACCCAGTGCCGGCATTAGCCTACTCTTTTCGACAATACACTAGGGGGTCACACGCTTTTAAGTCCCTTCCGACGGACTATGATTCCCACACGCGTCCTCCACAACACGTGGGGCGGGAGCCAGGGTGCGGAATCGAACGCCCGACCCTTGGGTTGAGAAGCCACCGCTCTCACCACCATGCCACAACTCCACAAGAGAATAGTGCGACGAGATAACGACTTGAAAGCCTCTAGGCGTGCAGGGGAAGGTGTGGGGAAATGTGGGTACAAAGCTACCTGGGATTCAAGGTCGTAAACCCTCCTTCCACTTCCACATGTGGCTGCATGTTTCTCTCTACCTTATCAAGAACAGCTCGAGAAATTTGATGTAAACTTCGTTACGTCGAGGTAAAAATTATTAAAACAAGATATATAGTAAAGGGATATATTCTTTGCTCGCAACGTGACCTTTGATAATTAGCTATTTAAAAAAATGCTTTAATTATTATAACTTGATATAAAATGGCCAACAGAATATTTTCCCGTCAACAAATTTTCATCTAACGAGCTCACCTAGTGTTTGCAATACAATGCTTAATTGGATATAAATATGGGTTTCGAAGTGGTGCTTCCCTTCAAGTTTATGTCCAAAATTTTTAAACTATAGATGTTAATTGAATATACCAGGGGTCTCTCACGAGTAGGAAAAAGTGTACTCTCCAACAATAAAACACTCGAGAGAATAAGTAGAGACTCGACTGGCCAATCATTCTACCATTCACGGTTACAAAAGAAATGCAAATTAAATTTATTATCGTGGTCAAAACTAATATTCATCAATTTCTTAAGGTCATTGAATTGAAAAATTGGCACATGGTGTTGTATGAACACCTGATTTCGCACACCTTTAGGCAACTTGCAGAACTATACCTACATGTTTTTACGACTTTCTAAGGCACGATACAATTCACAATACTACACGCTATAAATTTTAAATAAAATATTATAACTCTATTGTTGTTAGACCAGGAAAACTATCTTTACATTAACTTATTTTTCAAAGTAGTGTGTAGTAAATATAGTAAATGTAGCAAATAATTAGTGTATAGTAAATAATATAGTGTTATTAATTTAATAATAAATTTAGTTAAATTAATTAACATTAACTTAAGATATCCTTTCTCAATGCGACGTCATTATTTAACATCACTGCGACAACTTGGTCGCACACCTTGTTTTAACAAAAAATAATAAGTTAATGCACTATTCTTACCGTAAGTCTGGTATGGTAATCAAGTCACAATGAGTACTCTCCACTGGACGTTACATTCTCACTCCATTTGCGACCGTCTAGTTGAAGCCCCAGGAGTTCAATTTTATTCCTAAACAACTCTCCAAGTCTATATCCCTTCTCAATTATTTAAAGACATTTAAAGGATGGATCAAATTTAACAGTGAGCTGACAACTTGGTTCGAAGAGTTTTTCCGAGACTGTTGAGCCTATTTCATCAACATTCATCCAGATCACAACGAAATTCTTCGTAAATTCGTTTTTTTTCCGGAAAAAGCATGAGCCGCCAGCTTGGTGGATACGATTTGACAGAACCCATTTCGAGAGAAGAGACGTGAGCATTTCTCTGGACAGAACGTCAACTTAGTGTGTGAAATTTTCATCCCCCTCAAATGAATTCATTAAAACCTCTCCGTAGTAACAACGCGATATGGGTCGAGCGTTTCTGAACATGACATTTAAGAGCTTTAATTATTAGACGTACCATTCGAAAAAATGGAATGAGAATTTGAAACCGATACCTGTGACTTAAAATGTAGCTAAAATTTTGATACAAGTTTATGCAGGTCCATTGAAATTAAGATTATTGCCAAGTCGTGGTAGAATGTGATTTTTATGTGCCTAACTAATTTTAAAGGTAACACCTTAGAGTTTCCTCGCTTCGTCTTCTCCACCACAGAATATTTTAAGAAGGCGAGATGTTTAATTACTTTTTTTAATCCCGGAGAACAGTGCGCTCCATAACAATTAGCCTTATTACAAGTATTTATTTGGGAGCAGAAAAATCAAGGACACAAATGATTTATAAATATTTATTGGAAACATTTATCAATATTTTCATAAAAATTATCCGTGCGTTCTACTAATATTTATATTCTTTTAGCTATTTTCCTTATTTGGCATTTATCAATTGAATAAAATATTTAAAACTTCACCTACAAGTTAAAAATGGTACACCCTGCCAGATAAACTGCTGGTAGCAATAAGCAGACGTACCAAATGTTTTCCTGAAAACTTGTTCAAGGCGACTCATTACTGAGAATTCGGAGAGATTGAGAGCCAATCAAAAGCATCTGATGTATTTCAATTCGTTAAATGTGAAAATATAGGGGGTCAACCAATATTAAAAGTCTTTGAAAGAGAGAAGGAAGCACTGGAGCCCTTCCCACCTAGGGAATGGGCTTGCGAGAAACTTATTGAAGAGCTGGAACCCAGGTGGCCTTCGATGAAGCCTTTCGAAGCGGCCGTGGCTTCAGAAGCGGCGACGGACGAAGTCTCGCCGACGGCCGAGTTGACCGCAGAAGAAGTCGCCCCGGCTAACACAACGCCGCCGTCGGGGCTGCTGCTTACCCAGTGGAGGTGCGGCTCTTCACTGAACTGGGGCAGGACGTCAGGGGCGAATGACTGTGAGTCGCCGTGGGTTTTGTCATGGCCTCCGTCTCCGCTCGTGAACGGGGGGAAGGGGGTGTCAAAGTGCGAATGGGAAACTTCGGAGTCATGGTCATCGCCCGCCTCGTCATGTGCGAAGGTAGCGAAGCTGGACGATTCAGCGTGTCCTGCCGAGACAGATGCTCCGCTTTTAGACGAGTCCTTCGGAGGGATGATGTGGTGGTGCGGGTGCTTGTGGAGCCAGTGTTGATAGGCGAGGTGATGCAGAAAGTGGAGGTGACGAGGCTCCAACCCAATTCCCTGAGCCTCCGGCACGGGATTCTGGTCGTCTTCGTGGCTTACTAAAATATAAATGCGGTAAATATTTTAAGGGGATAGAAATTAGGAATAAATTAAATGCAAAGTAAAAGCAAATCCACAAATTCACAGGTTTAAGCCTATTAGAAAGTTTGTGGGCTCAAGTTTACAAAGTATAGTTTCACAATAGCAGGAAAGTTTCCGCGAGGGCGTGTGACGACGGTGTGAAACAACACATTTTACATACGGGATTATATTTGTTCAAATACATAAACTCGTGCACAAACATGCCTTCATAGATCTCTGTGTAGAGTTTACTTGCAAAAATGGGGAAATTTTAAGCTCCGCCTCAGTATTAATAAATTTTGGGAAAAATAGCAATTCCCTCCCAAACGCCCTCTGCATTGGAACACCGTGATGGAATCTGTAGACAAATTCCGAGGCGTTACCCTCACTCACGACATCGTGTGCGAAACGTATGAGGAATATGTGGAAAAGCTAACAAAACATTAGGATTAATCCGAAGAGACCTGGTAAATGTGATGAAAAGGTCAACCAGTAATCTTTTATGCCGCTGGTTAGGCCTCGTTTAGAATGTGCTTCTGGTATATGGGGGCCTCATGAAGTTGGATTGATATTGATTAGACATCAATATACATAATTTTTACATCAGGAAAATTGATTTCACTACAAATACCGTCCCAAGTGAACAATAAGACTATTGACCTAGTTCTGTCAGAGTTAATTAAGTCAGTATTAGAAAGCGGTAACTGTTGAAAAGAGTTCTGATAAGTTAGTTAAAGCAAATATACTGGAAGTCATTTTCTATGTTTTGTCCTACTTTGTAGTTACAGTCACGCATTCGACATTTTATCTTTCGTTTGGTCTTACAAACTCACCAAGAGCAACGTTCAAACAAGATCATTAAAAGATTCTAAAGGGATACCTATCATTTTTAGTACGCATTTTTGTATAGTTTTTTTCGACGCAACGCAAAGGATTCCTACTTTTTAAGGTATATTCTTCTAGTCAAATGAATTTACTTTTTCTATAGAGTTGCTCAGAAAATTCTTGCTTTTGCCTGAATGTAATGGTCCAAAAGATGTTGCAAAGAACCATGTCGTTAAGCATTAAAATGAAATCTACTGGACTACCGAAACTCGCCCATTTTTAGAAAATGTAATATCTTATCTCGCTCAACAGACAAAGCACACACTACGCTAAATAAAAACCAATTTCATAGAAGACTCTGGTTCCGTGTTCCAAGTGTGTTTGGCCGGTGAGTTATTATCTATTAAACCTCCTGCTACACGCCCTCACAATGACTTGCCGGGTAAGATGTAGATATAAATTCTTATCGTAAAAGGTTTGCTCTATCAGGGCAGAATATCTTTAGGCTTTAGACGTTCAGACTTTCCAAGTATCAATTCCTTTTCCGCCCTCCATAGATTTAGCACAAATTGAAATTCATGACTCAACTTCCAAAACAGAAATCTTAAATTCGCAGTCAAGGTCAGAATTCAAGGCATGACTATTAATGTTAAATTTAAAATTGCATAAATTAGCTTCCTGATTATTACACTTAATCGTAATAATAACCAAAGTGGTAATATGAAGTTGAAAGAAGGCTTATCTGCGTACGCGACGATAACTTGCATGTATTTGAGGTATGATTCAGCAAGGGGTCTCTAATATATGGAGTCATTGCATTCTACGAAAAGAAATAATTAAACCCTTACGCCTATAGACTCAGGACGAATTTGAGTTTAACAAACTAAGTAAAATACTCGATCTTCACACTTTCATCGAACATAAAATCGGAGAAACAAATTAGAAACATCTGATGAGCTACATTTAATATATATATGGGAAGTATTTTAACGACAGGGTTTACTGTTATTTTGCAACCCCACCGTGAATACACTTATTACTTACATTGACGCAATCAAAAATTATTGTTATGAGAAGTTGGAAAGGAGTATTTTGACTGGCGATGGAACGTTGAGGACTGTTTTCCAGAGGAGAAAACGTTAGCCAAAAGAGGGATGGAGAGGAATGGGATAGGTATGCCTGACGGGAGTAAGGGAGGTGATAAATATGTGGAATATAAGAGTTTATTTCAATGCAGTGTGAGGCTGTCTTGGGGGGAGGCTAAGCAATATAGGGGGTGTTTGTGCCCATCCAAAACCTGCCTTAAACGGTAGACCACCAAATAACAACATTAAGAATGGCAGGCCGACTCTCTAAAGTTTCGTTATGAATGAACAGAATGTAACATTATTGCTGGATAGCCTGGATAGAAGGGCACTGATAATTAGATACACGAGTTAAGCTCTTTATTAAGTCCACTCAAGTTTAACGCAGACTCCGAGAGAATAATTCTCGCCCCGCATGACACAGGTAGGCAAGACCACAGCAAAAGGGTATTTGCAATTCGATCAATAGGATTGGTTTTTCACCCACCATTAGCGGTTACAAGAACTTGAAACTCAGACAATTTAAAATTCCACTGAATAACGGATACGGAATAAGACCAAAATAACCGATTGTCATAATCACTAATCACCTAATACCCTTTGAGATATTTCTTCATGGCAGCTTGCAACAGGGGTGTAAGTTAAGTGTTCACTAAATGAATGTATATTATGCGGCAATTAAAAAAAATAAAGAACTGATAAAAACTACTTGGCAGGAAATTCGTGTGGAAATAATGATTACCTTCGGTAGATATTGAGGCGGCCGCCGAAATAGACAACGCAGAAAAGAACAGGAGTGCTAATTTCAACATGCTGAACCTCCAGCTAAAACAACACAATCCTCAAGCGTACGTGACTTCCTAGTCCTACCAGTAGCTGGCTAATGAAATCTTACTACTCACTCTGGGGCCTTTATATACAGTTTTGGGACAGTGCAGCCCCTTTTACCTTGACTGACTCGTGAGTCCACCCGTGTGTTTCGCAATCCCACAAGCCGACGGTCGGTCGAAGGCACCAGGCAGAGTACCCCTCCCAAATCTTCTACACGCGCGTCACATAAAGGGGGAAATTTGATTTTGAAAATGCCTCGAGCCGACAGAAAATACTGGGGGTGGGAAATTGAAAGGGAAAAACTTGAGCTAACGTCCGTGAAAGAACCGCGTAGGTAGTATGAAAAACGTGAAAGTGAATAAATACGCAGCAAAATGATTGAAACAGTTCGGCATGCATCTGAAATAGCTCTTACTCTCTCTCGTACTCTTAGCAAAGTTGGCAGTAAGTAATTCTAATAAAGTAATTAAAGTCATTTCTACTAATTCAAAAGAAATGGCTAAAAGTTATGGTATATAAATTTCATTATTTCGAAGTAGACTTCAATGACATTTTATGTTGTCTTGAGGATGAACAAGAACTCCCGTTCTGCCGCTGGTATCTTTTATTTGATCATTACCAAACTTACGATAGTATAAGGGGGTTTGATAATTATTTTACATATTTTGTCAATTATAGTCTTCTTCAAATTAACCAAGGGATTTAACTGATATTTAAACTATCAGTCTGAGAATAATGCCCCATGCAATTTATTTCAGAATCTTATCTCAATATTGAATTTTTTATATATGTATGTATATAAAACATTACATTTTCCGTCATCACCTTAATCTGATCAAGTCTATCTACTCTGACAATTGTAATAATATTGGTAAAAGTTTTGTTGGTCAAATTTTTAAAATAAGTGAGTTGAACTTGTAGTTCAGATGGTCTTTCGTTGATTGCCTTATCGTGACTACCTTGTTTGTTCGTAATTGCTTCAATCAGTGGCAAGTTTAACCCTTAACATGATTTTTTTTTCAATTTACCTGAAACGCATGTTATTTAGAGGTTCTACCGTCTAATTCTGTCATGATCGTCCTTAATATACTACTTCAGTCAACTCCCTATATTTTTAATTTTCAATAAAACAATTTAGGATTTTCAATTGAAATTCTTCATTCTTCGCCGATTAAGCAGAGATTTCAATTTATCATCGGGGTAATTTCTTCTAATTATTTGTGTCATATCTCGTAAAAGCTGCTTTACATATTTTATTGTATGAACGATTACTTGATTACATAAAAAAACAAAAATTTCGCTGCGGACAGGATTCGAACCTGCGCGGGCATTGCCCATTGGATTTCAAGTCCAACTCCTTAACCACTCGGACACCACAGCCATGTATGGGGAAGGTAGAGATAAAGTATTACAATCATGTTTATTTGGTCACTGGTCACCGAATTCTCCGTTTATGTTACACAAATATGGAAAAAACTCAGTCGTAGATTTTTATCTATCTGCTGTGTGGAGCAAATATTTATGAAGTATTTAATTGGAAAATGTGGTGAAATATATTGGTAAATGGAAAACTAGAAATATTGCAATTTCTATCTAGTAGAACTTCATATTTACCAAAATGACCCGGGTATAGGGATCCATATTAGAAGGAACCGATACATTAATTGGACAATATTAGAGTAGAACCACCCGTATCGTGACAAGTGCTCCGAGAGCTATTGGCCATCATACAATAATTACTAATTACACCTAATCTATAGTGGAGCACTGGTGTTCAACACTAGATTAAACTTTCTGCACAGGGATTCGTAACTCTGCGCGACGAAAGCGCTGCCGATGAACTGTACCGGAGATTCACTGTAAGTGAGATTCACTACTACCAGTCACCTGACAGTTGATAGGGTCGTGTTGGGTGCATGAATCTGTTTTGCTTGTGCGTTGTTTACGTGAAGTGAGGAAGTAACCAAGTTTAAGAGAGTGGCATTTGCTAGCTAAACAGTAGATTGGAGTCAGTAAAAAAGGCTTATAATTTTTTTTATCTCAAAGTTTTTAAATATTTTATCCTATAAATTACTACACAGGTGCCAAGGAAATTATTCAAATACTGCACTACATTGGCAGGCTCAACAATAGTTCCAAAATTGAGAGATATGAGCAATACCTTGTAGGTCTCTGTAAAATACTATTCGTTTTTTTATTAATGGCTATTGCAGAAAGATGGCAACATTATTAAACCAAACTCAGTATGGTTAGTGCCCTAAAGATCTCTGCTAACTTTTCTTGCCCGGTATCCATGGAAATGTAGATTTAGTCCTACGATCAATGGAGTCATAGATACCAACCACTTCGGTTAATAAAGGAAAAAGAGAATGATTAATGCCACACTTGTCGCCAAAACAATTTTTTATGCAGAATGTTCCCTTTCATCACCGGAGAAATAAATAGCTTCATTGACTCTCGCGGTAGACTACCATGAAGTTTCATTCCCATCAATGGCAAAATAGCATGCTATGAATAAAACATACCTTTCTAATTTTTACATTTTATAAATTCTATGGTGCTCGTGGGGGGAAAACGCGTAAGGTAGCAGTGAGATCTGAGCAAAATTCGATAAGCAGATATCAAAAACTGAGTGAGACGTAAGAATTAAGGATAACATGTATTGGAGAGGGGAAACTGGATGACAAATGAACCGTTTCGTCGCGTACAAATTTTTCGGAATAAAAGGAATAATTTGGCTTTTGGGGAAGCAGTTTAAAAAATAAAAGAAAGTAAACGAGGGGCATTCACCTAGCCATCAAAGAGGTTATTAGTCTGGAAAAATTCATCCGGAATCCCGGAGAGATTCTCCTTTTATATTATCGTCATAGTATGCGAGTCTCCATGGGGACGATGAAGTGGATGGAGGTGTTAGGGTAGTTTACTTGTGATGAAGTATGCCTATAATATAACCACGGTTATGTGTAGTATGTTTGTTAACAAGAGTCATAGATTTTAAATATATTTTTCGGTCACAAAAATGCTTAGTCTTGGTTCTGTTATGAATGAAAAGTTGGTGAGAAAAGATTGTAATTGAATTTGTCGCCATGGGAAACTACTTTTCTCAATCTCTTCTCTCCATGTGTTTTAACTTGATGATGAGGTATTTAGCTCCAATATCGAATTCCCTCGTTGGATCCTGGGAAAACGTGGTAAGCGCGTAGTTAATTCCTAACAGTGACAAGGATATAGTAGATTTTTAGCACTGAAGTAAAAATACCATTGTATCTTTGCACTCAATTTTATTCAGCACAACTAGTTTCGGCACATCGTCGTCATTCTCAGGTACCTGAGGATGACGACGATGCGTTGAAACTAGTGGTACCGAATAAAATTGAGTGGAAAGATACATTGGTATTTTCACTCCAGAGATAATGGATTTCCACAAAGTTAAACCAGAAAACATCAAATAAATTTTTAGCTTTCTAAATCTGCATCTCCACACAAATAACCCGCGATTCGCTAAAAACGTGTGAGACAGAGGGAGTATGCACCAGATAAAAAGGGATGAGGGAGGTTGAGAGGAGGGAGGGAGGCACACGCACACACACACCCACCCACACATGTGTATATACATCTATATATATATATATATATATATATATATATATATATATATATATTTATATATATATAAACAGAGGTGTAGATTGTTAGAATATAGAGACACAAAGAAAGGACACTCACAATTTGTTATTTGACGTTTCGACAGCACGGCTGTCGTCTTCAGAATCAAATATATATATATATATACATATATATTTATATATATACATTTATGTGGGTCGTGGTAGTCCAGTGGGTAGAGCGTTGGACTGCTGACCGGAGGGTCCCGGGTTCGATTCCCGGGCAAGGCACTCTGGGCACCTGCAGCTCCACCCAAGGTAAAGTGATTTTTCGGATACCAGGTCTTCTTGGGAAACCATAACCGGCACAGGGAAAAGAACTGGCCCGTCTACCCTTCTCGAACAATTTACCGAGTTTTTAATGTTTTAATTTAAATGTTGCTATGTATGTATTTATATATATATATATATATAAATACATACATATATATATATATATATATATATATATATATATATATATATATATATACATATATATATATATATATATATATATAAATACATACATATATATATGTATATGTATATATATATTTATATATATATACATATTCATGGGAACACTTAGTTTTAAACAAGTATGAAGTTTACCTGATACATAATTACATGAGTAATAAAAGTAGACAAGGTTGTGTTTAATCACAAAAATATCATTCTTTTTGCATGGTTTTACTAGAAATGGTGGTGGTACAATGAAGATTTTTCTTGAGTCTGATAGGTGTTAACTAGTTCATTCCATGTCAATTTTTTCTGTAGTGTACCTCATACATGGTGCGTGACTTTTTTCGTTTGCCGTGTATGCCTGGTATGGATACACCCACTGCCACACACCTTCCCGGTGGCTTGCAGGGTATTATGTAGATAGGAAGTTCTTGGGTTTATTATATAGCTGAGAATTAAAATGAACAATGATCATTTAGCTTTCATGATCGGATTGTAACAACTTAAAATACTGCTCTCCTCACTTAGTTTCTGAGCCACGGAAGTCAGAGTGAAGCCAACAGGGTGCCGCATGGAAACCATTGCCTGCCATTTCTACAACAAAGGAGATGGGTGGAGTCAAGCGGATTGTTGTCCGAAAATGATACCGTTACCCTCGACTCGCCAAGGGATTTTCCTTTCTGGGAACCGGCACCCGCGCCAACCCTCACCTTTTTTCCCGAGCCCTTTCCCCTCTTTTTAGTGAATTGTTTGCACGGGAGATTTCTAAGCAAACTTAACCTGGCGACTCGTTAAAAACACCCTGAGGAGAAAGGAATCGTGGGCGTCGTGCCCTCGCGGGGAACCATCTAGGAGTAGAAGTATTTAGGAGGAGACCCTGCTTCTTTTTGGACCCTGGTGATTTTCCACGAAAGAGAGGAGTGGGGACGAAACGGTAATTTAAATGACCATAAAGCATATGTGCACGAGAGGGGTTGAATGGGAGGAGGGTGGTAAACGACTTCCTTGCCAGCGTCATGACCCGCTAGGCGTCCAGCTCCTTCGATAAGACATGACAGGGAGGGGGAGGGGAGAGAGAAAAAATATGGCTGCTCCAACTGACGTCACGGCCCAACTTTGAGAGTGGGTCGCGTGGAGTGAGAGCGATGAAGGGTTTAAAAAGGGAGAAATGTCCGAGGGTGTGTTTAGACTGCAGGATAACCACTTCGCGCACTCTCGTCGTTCCCACAGCCTCCCGTGTCGGCCGCCTTGAAATCCTACTAATTCTCAACTCATCTCTCTCTCTCTCTCTCCCTCACTCAACTGATTCCCGTCTCATTTTGGATATGGAAGGACGTTGGGTGGTTTTCTGCTTAGCGGCGTCCCTGCTCTTCTTACTCGCTTCCGGTAACGCGGCTACTGAATGTAAGTTTCAAGTGCTCGTCATTGACTCTGGTGTCCCTTTTCAAATCCGAAGGAACGAGCGTGATAGGAATACCGTTAATTCAGGCATATCTTGCGACCGTTTCTTGCCAAGCAAGTGTGTCGAAACTCACCAAGGGTTTTATGGATTTCAGAAATGAATTTTCTTAATCCGCTGTCAACGCTTTAGAAATTCTAATCCACCATTCCATGACTACAATAGCCAGAGGATGTTCTTTTTGGCATGGGCGTGTCGCGGTATTCCATTGACGAACTATTTAATTATTTCATGGGAAGTTTGAGTGGGGGATATTTTTAGCATGCAAACAGTGCGGACGAAATTCAAAAGGTTATCTTATTCTCGTAAAATATTGATACTAATAATCTTTAAGGGCTGCATTTTCTTAAATTAACTCATCATAATCCTATGTAGTTTTGAATCATAAAGAGTCATGATTATAATCGGCATACATTGAAGTAATTCTATTTCCACACGAGGTGAACGTGAAAATGTTTGGTGCTTACAATCCTCCGTAACCGAGTTTACTACATTTATAGTTTTAATTTCTTATACATGTATATTCACCAAGAATGTTTTGTTCTCATTTCCATCTGCATGAAACATGTTTAATTTCACTGAAGTTTAAGACCGTCATGACCATGACGATGTTATCTTATGTGCCTGAATATGCAACCAATGTGAATCTGAATAATATATCATGTGCTCAGAAAGATATGAAATTAATTATTTGAAAAATTCAAAAAAAATATGCCGTTGTTGAAGCAAGATAATATGCGTATAATGAATTGTTTCAGGCGTAACTTGGTGACATTTTTCTATGTTGAATAACATAAAAATAAAACTTTCTGATTCCGCATAGAAAATATACTTTGATGGGACCTAGGTTTCCCTGCAGCGCAGGATGATGAGGCTTCATGATGCTAGGCTGCAATTTATCTCGATGTTATTCGCCATGATATGGGTCGTTTGGAGGCTCTTAAGTTGTGGGTGTGAAGAAGTATGGAAAAGGGAAAATAGACTGGAAGGTATTTAAATGAGGTACTTGGTATGGTGGGGGAGAGGTATTGTGGCGAGATATCCAGAAGAGATAGGAAAGGTGTATGCAGAGCATTTTGATTTGCGATGGAATATTAAAGACTATGCTAGAAGGGAGAACGTAGGCAAGCGAGGTTCGGTTAGGAAAAGGAGGCATAGGCTTGGGAGGCATAGGAAGGTTAGGCATGTTATACAGAATGGAGGTATATATATATGTGTGTGGGATTGAAGGAAACATTCATTGCAGTGTGAGGTGTCAAGCTGTACCATATTCCATATTAGAATAGACTAAAACATGCATTGGTTTTCATGCATGCGTGTCCATCGCAAACCTACCTTAAACGGTAGAATATCGAATGATAAACAAAAGTTGGAAATAGAACCAGGTAGGTGCTATTTAATTCATCAAATATTAAACACCGAACGGAATAATTATTCTCACTGGAATTGAATAATCGTCTCCTGCCCTAGTCCTCAGACCTACTTGAAAAAATGACCTCATTTAAAAAAAATCCTTGTCTATAGAGAAGGATCGAATGCATTAATAACATCAAAAAAGAAACACGTTATAGACGTATAATCTTAGAATTCTGGTCATTATCCACTTATAGTAGTTAACTTGGCATATGCAAAGCATGATATAAGTGTATAGCATGTTTAATTTACCATTATGTTTACGTAGTATCGTATCTTTTTGACGCATGCTTCTTATTATGCATCAACGAAAAAAATCACATTAAGGTTTCTTCCTAAATATAGCTTCATAAATCCTCATATTCCTTTTCTATAAGAGACACATTCCTTATGACCCGCTTGTTAAGTATGCAGTCCGAGATATGACCAAAATCATAGTGTTCACAGGGAAGTGCTTGAGACGCTAAAACATGCTGTGTTAAATTGTTTTTTATGAAATATGATAATTATGCAATCGTAAGCCGTAGGTTTAAAGTAACTAATTTTTAATCAAGTGTGAAGCCGAGAATACTGTAGAAGTATTTTAATACATTTGCTCCAATGATCTGATTTACTATTTGCTAACGGTTTTATAATTTTTAATTCGGAAAGTCAACAGAGGCTTTTCCCCGAAGGTACCATATGGGTTACTAACATCAGATTAGACTAAAATAGCGAAGTTCACAGGATTTAATGCGTATCATATTGCTTGTGACATAAATTTGTAATCTTACGTTAAAGTTGGAAAAAATGGCACCAATTTTTTAAATTAAACTTTTTTTACTCCATTTGTATTTCCTAACTCCCCCAGTGCCTGAAAAAACTACCTTAAAAGTATTCTAAACGTTATAAAATCACTTATTATAAAAGTATCAATTTCACTATTGTAACAAGGGTACGGAGAAATGGAACTTAGACACAAATTCCTACCCCTTGTCCCTTACCCATCCCACCCAGTGTTTACACCCTCTGCTACACACATTTTGATGGATCGCGAGGTACTAATACAAATATAGAAGACCGATAATTTTGTACCAAATCGGACAATGGGGACCAAAAGTGGTATTTATCAAATTGTAAAGATAGATTAAAGCATTCGTTTTTCCTCAAACAATCGGCGACCATGTCATAAGAAAAATGAATATATAGCAAATTAATGTACAAAAGTGTTCTTTTAGATCTTCTTTCTCTACATTTTCAGGGTTGGTGTCCAAATATTCACTAAAATCACAATCCAACCCATGGTCGAAGGATATGGTTTAGATGTAGATGTCCTATTCATACATTTATTTCAGTCTTGATTGAGATCACTCCACAAGAGCGTGAAAATGGGGGATTAGAGTACAAGTCTTAAAGTAAGTCATTGTAGGTAAACGTGTCGTAAACTTAAATTTGTAGGTGAAAAACAGCGTTTGTTTTAGTTTAAAGTTATCCTGGTTATTTTTAAGTTTTGTTGTTCCTACAATGGGACAGCGAAGTACTTGTACAAGTCTAGCATGATGCAGTATTTCTCTTATATCATCCAGGGGAATAATCTGCTATTTTTCATTCCAGTATGAAGAGAAGTATATAGGTACAACTATAAAAGCAATTCTCCCATATATTTTAAACTGATTTGAAGAGGCAAGTTTCCCCGGTAAAATATTCATGTTTTACTTTTATCATTTACCTTAATAGTATAACACATTTGCCAATATTCTATAAAGTTAATCTTACTGGCCCTTGATTAACATTTTTTTATATCCCTTTGAAATATTTTGAGTTTAAAAATATTGAAAAAAATTGAAAACGTATTAGTTTTCATCACAGAAAGTTTAATTGGATTCTGAATATTTATTCTTTTTTGCAGCAAGCCTAAGGACGAGCAGTTTCCCGGTCAGGAGATCTCCGCGGCGAGCCGTTGACGGAGACATTCGATCGATGCTGCATCCCTTTAGTGGCCGCTGGAGAGCTGTCCTAGGGCCGTCACCACCTCGCTGATTTAAATTCAGTTCGTCGACAGAAGTTAGCCGGATCTAAAATATTTGGGAGCCGCACCCAGTCATTTAAATGACATCCACTTCGGATAGGAATTTTGCTGTGGATTTTGACAAGTTTTGTAGTGATGGGATAGAATTATCCGTTCGTTTCTAGTGAGTGATAAGTTATCAGGCAGACCTCGTCCCTCCTCAGTCCTATCTAATGTTCGTTTACGAGTGTGGACGTTGCTCGAGAGATATTTTGTCAGCATGTGTGTTTTGAATACGAAAGCCCCCGTAAACTTGATGTTTCTCGTTATTTAATGCGTTCAAAATGTTCACGTTGAACGGTGTTTTACGTTTTGTGCTCGTTTGATTGTGATCTGTTTTCCATGTCAGTTGTGTCAGTAGAGATAATGTCCTGAATAAATAGTCGCCCATGAAAAGTATATATTTTCTATTTCCTCTGAAACTCTCATCTTATAAGTTAACACGTTTACCTAGTCCATTTAATCACTTCATCATAAATACCTATGTCCTAGATTCTGGTGAGGGGTCTTACCAAAATTTCTCCTGAAATGTAAAAATACTGCCTCCATTCAAGTTTTCTGTTCTCCTACTTAATGGAAAAAGTAAGTGAACAGGCTCTATTTTGTTGTACAAGATCAGCCTTTTTTTAAGCAGTGCTTATTTAAGCTTAGTGTTTCCCTACTGCCTGGAAAGGAGATTTCAGTTATTTCCTATAGTATGATAACACGTATTCTTTCTGAACTCTTGGCCTTTTTCTTCGGAGCCATTTTTGAATGGAAGTAATCCGCTTGTTGCCCAACTGTTTATTAAAGTAGATGGAAAAACAAAGGTATAATACTCTTATGCTGTCTTTAAAGATTTATTTTTGTTCCCTGTAACGAATCTATGCGTGGCCTCGTTCCTAATATTTCTGTAACGCATGACCAGGATGATTTTAGTTTCGTGCCCGCTTAACAATTTCCTGCATCAGGTATTTGTGCAATATCATTTTAGATATATCTCAATGTTATCTTTGGCAGTATTTTACTTTACACACATTTTTTCTGGACAATTAATGAGTAAAGTTAGTTTCTACCTGATGCTATCAAACCTCTCTTGTATCATTACGACTGCATACTATCGCATTAGTAAGATTTTTTTACCCCGTCATGTACTTTAAGTTAATATGGAAATACTCCCATCCTTTCACTAGCGGGGGGGGGGTCAATTTTAAATTCTGCTAATTTATTTTTAATTTGTCGATCGATTAAAATCCGCTTTTTTTTAAGTTCTTCTCCAGGCTTCTTTTTTATTGCTCGAGAAATTAGCTTAACATAAATCCACTGCCTTTTAAACATAATTTAACTCTTTTAATGAACTCACTCAAATTATAGTGGATGTTTTTTTATCGATTATTTTACTATGGCTGTCGATAAGATTCACATCAAGGATGAACTACTTGGTATCTCGTTGCATGAAAAGCTATTCATTTTTTGGTATACATCTTATAGACATTACTAAACAAAACAAGTCCACATTGATATTTACCCTCTATGATTTGGGTTACACCACAGGGTGATTTCACTACTTTGAAGTGAAATGGTGGTGATGCCACCCTGCGGTGATACCATAGTCGTAGGGAGTCAATATTTATAGCGCAATTTTTTTAATTTTTTATTGTACGATGGACAAAATTCCATCAAGTAACGGCTAACGCAATTTCTCACGATATACATTTGTAAAGAAATAAGTGGACGTAACATGTTTTGTTTAGTGATTGGATTCAACCCTTTTCTTCACCACCATTTGAAATACTTCCAAATACAAGCGTGTAAAATTAGGTCACCCAAGCCGGATGTTATAAAAGATCTATTAATAGCGGCACTATTCTCGCAAATCAGCAGGCGTTGGTCTAGAAAATTACCAACGGGAGGGGGTGATTAAAGTCACTCACGTACGATGAGAAATATTTTAATGCTGATCTCGTGGAAAAGTGAAAATTGCTGTAATCCATTCGATAGATAACCGAGAAAAACCTTTAGATTACACCTATTATTCTAGTCCGCCTGCCGACCTTAGTTCATTCACTTGAAAATTAAACAATGAGTGAACGCTGACCCTACAAGTGAAGTGCAAACACCAATGACCTAAATGGACTATGCGCCCTTACAAAGATGATATTAAGATCTGCAAGCGAGAGGTCTACCCGTCCCACCGTAAATTCGGGAAAAGCTTTCCACTCTACTAATTTAGCATTCTCTCACACTGAAATGTCATTATCTATCTTGAATAGTGGTATAAGAGACCCTCAGGATTAAAATTTCTCTGTTTGAATGCAAATTAAAAATGTTTTAAATGACGTCCTCAGAAAAGAGAGACTCATCCATACATTTTTGTACATACCAGGAGCAGAATAGAGGGGCAAAATGGAATAACAGCTTGTATTGACTAATTTTCAATAAAAGTCATTAATTGAGCTGAATGTGCTAAATTATTGGAGTATATTAGAATCAAGAACTGCAACTGGGTTATGGTACCCCTTACATAGCAGTAGTTTAGTGTTTACAGTGCGTCTACAACTATGGACATTTTTCCCAACTTCTTGTCCTTTCGTGAAAAACCGCCAGGATTGACCATAAAGCGCAACGATACTTATGTATTCAATTACCTTGGTTATTATCCTCTGGAAGCACGAAGATTGAATTAGAAAAAGGCATCCGAAGTTAATTCTGACATAGGAAGAATCGATTTAGTTTTGCATTACACTGGTAAACGAAATTACAAGGAAAGGATGACAATGAAATTCCTAATTCAGAAAAAGTTTTCTTTTTCGATAGCAAAATGGGAACCATTATCATGGAAAGAATTACGCATGACAATTGGAACTTCTTGAGAATAGAGTGATGCGTTATGCCATCAATCATCCCAAAGGATGGCAGTGTTTAGCTTTTGGTTTCACTCAAAACTACAAACCTTAGGCTTTGAGGCGTCATCCAAATTTGAATCCTAAAGCCATCGACCAGCAGACGAATACTCAACCACATAATAATTAATATCTAATGTAATCCAAAATTCAACGAGCATATAATTATACTTTCTTATGAACAAAGAACTTCGACAATGAAGGACACATTGTGTCACATTTCGTGTAAAATCAGTGGATGCATATCTTTATGCCTAAGTCTAGGTAGACTGAAATGAAATAGTTTTATGATTGGATTAAAATCAACACAATTTGGCATCTTGTGGCCAAAAATGGCACATAAATTTGGTTTTAATGAATAAAATCAAATATATTACATGATAATAGAATAATACTAGCCAATCACAAAGGCAAAGCAAAGGAAGTAAACCTTTCACAGACAGCCTCGGCAGTTAAATGACACACTTGATGGCACTGAAAAGTTTTATGAAAACAATTAAAGGATAACTTTAAGCCATATGCTTTCATGGAAAACATAACTTAAATTACACCCAGATTACAAACACATTGAAATTACAGAGAGCTGTAACAGTCATCACCGCTGGGATTGATATCAATCATTCTCCAGCTATATTTCTGGGCTTGGGAATATAAGAATGGGCGAACTGCATTGAGTTTCAGACAAAAATGTGTCATTTTTCCCTTTGTCTAAGATGATTTTAATTGCTTAAAGAGACCTGTCATGCCCGCCCACTGTAATGGAATTTTGTTCTCGAATTCGCTGTCGGCACCTCCAAGGGAACTCTGATCCTCAGCGAAGACTTTGCCCTCCCTCGCTGTCTTTTGCATTGCCTGCTCAGCCGTCTTCCCAAGGCGTTTGACTGCATTGACGGAGGGCTTGAGACCACCTAGGTCCAAGAAGGACAGGCTTATTGCGGGCGTCTCATTGTCCTCGTCCATGTAGTCCGAATCCATCCAGAAAGATTCATTTACACTGGGGTCCTCCTCCTCATCCTCTTTATCCTCTACATTCTCCAAGGGTCCTGGGTCCGTACTGGCTTGTCGGAGGCTCCTAAAGTACCTCTCTATAAGGACCTCCTCATCTAAAAAAAATGAAAGTGATAAATTCCATGAGTCAGGGATTTTGCAAGAAAAGTTTTGTATGAATCATTTACGAAGAATAGAAGCCAATGTATCCATTGTGATGATTATTACTGATGCACTGATAAGCCCATTGTAATATGGTGGAAGAGATATTAAAATGAGGTTCAGATAATTTAATAGCTGGACCAACAGGTTTGAAATGGCATTTCTTCCACGAACAATAATGGATCAGAATAATGTCCGGAGAAGTTCTAAGAACAATTTTATACACTAATGGGATATTTTCTAATCCCTTCTAACTTTCCTAATTGTATTATAAAAATAATCAGCAGCTTTCTTCCATGAATTGATTTGTTAAACTCAGATTATTTCATTTTCAAAAGCTCATCATAAATGAATCTCCATGAATCAAATTATATAACTACTCAGTCCCTAACAAGTCAGTATTATTTATCCAAAAACAGCTATTTTTGGCCTTGAAGTTAGATTTTTAAACTTGAAAATAACACCAGGCAATTAAAAATACCCGACCCCTAGGTGGAAAAAAGCCACCAAGGCGGTGATCGAATCCATGAACTCTCTTTTCTTAGCAGGTTGAGACAGTACTCTGCCCCCGCCGGCGTCAGATATGAAGATTGGTTAATTATAATCAAGAAAGTAAGCTAATGTCACGATATTTATTTTACTCATTGATGAAAGCAAAATTAAATCCTTAAAATTATCATCATAATTTTTGGCTGAGATATGCAAATACACATTTTACGAAAAACGAACGCAAACTACGAAAGAAAATAATACGCTAACTTTAATAAAAAAAAAGGCAATAGATGCTAAGAGATGCCACGGAACAGCATTATTTTTCGCTTCAGAAACTCTGATTCTTTACAAAATTACATCTTACCTCAAAACTTTCCACGAGTGTATAACTGGAATACACACAATTATTGGTCGAAACTTCCTTAAATGGACTTTTAAATACGATTCCAATTTCGCCATTAAAGTAACCGCGCAAAATTGTGTAACACAAAGTACATCCAGAAAGAAAATATAATTTTAAAAATAAATTCCTTTGAATCATTATATTTGTTTACCTAACACACATAGCAAACTTCAAATAATTAGCAATATAGTAGCAGCTAAATTGACTAACATCAATATCACATATGAAAGTTCACCATGAATATTAAACTCAATTACTTGATTCCATTTTTAAAAAGGAAAGTAAATTTGCGGAACATTTATGTTTGGCAATGAAATATTGTATCTCACGTCTTAAGTCACTTTAAGAATATTCAAAATGCTCGATTAATAATAATTGAAATTGGTCTCCAGTGGAATTGAATTTATTTAAAATTAGACACAGACGAACTTCTGAAAATATTTCACCCTTCGGTATCCCGAAAATCTACTAAACACGACGTAAAATAATGACTCGGGTCCTCTCTAGTTTGCGGGACGTGCCCCTCGACAAAAAAATGTCACCATGCATTACAGAAAGGAAATAATCTTACTACACAAAAAGAAATATTTTACCGAGTGGTTTAGAAGAGCTGAGACCGAAAGAGATCAGGAACAAGGCAGAAGACAGGAGGATTGCTTTCCCAGCCATGGTGTCCCGCAGCACTTCACTTAAGAGGACTTGGTTTCCGAACAGCAACTAGCGAACTAAGCGAGGGAAATTTTTAATGCAGAGTGGACCAGTCGCCGTTCATTCTACGCCCCGTAGTAATCCCATCCACCCTCCCTCACTTCCCCTCTCTCCTACTTCAGGTACCCACAACTAAATCCTTCTTCCTCCCGCCAATCCACGTGCTTCCAGCACTCCCTTCCCCCACCCCTCCTCAACCTCTCAAGGCCAATGGGTAGGGTATTCCCTCGAGCATAAAGGCTCTCGCTCCCTCCACACATCCCTCTTCTGTTCTTCCTCCCCCTAGAACCCCCAAGCTCTCCCGGGTGCCCATCCAAATGTCTCCCGTAGTGACACGCCAGCTGAACCTGTTTTTCCAAGTCGTTAGCGTGGCTCCTTTAATGATAACAAGTGGACCTTGCCTTTAATGCCCTTTTATCCCTCAATGCCTTGTCTCGCAACTGCGAAGTCTACGCAGCGAGATGCCTGCCTACCTTTTGCCCGAATGCTACCTGCGGACGCGAGTTAAGGCCCACAATTTCGCAGAGACTGAGGGTTAAGACGGAATTCTCTCCAGTGATATTTTTAACTTATTTTACCCGGGAAGTTGATCCTGTTTAAATGATATCGCTAGGTTGTCAAGCGAAAAATTGTTTACTCCTCGACTTTGCTAACAAAAAATGACAAATACATTCATTAAAAATTATTATTTCGTCAATTTAATATATAATATTCGATTAATATTAATTTTAAATTATTTATATGCGTAGGAATCTTGGAAGCCACATGCCCATCGCATCATACACTTATGTAGTTGCGCTTGACCAATTTATCAATTTCTAATATTCAAGTTGCGTGAATTTATTTTTCCTGGGTCATGGGTACGATTATACTGGGTATTATGATGTGATTTTAGATGTTATGCAGCTGTGTATTAGTATGTGAACGAGTGCTTATCTATATAATTTTATGAGAATTCTCGCATCAGAATTCATCTAAATCCATGTAAATACCCCATGATCCACCGAAATGGTGTATGACAGGGGTTTCAAGCACCAGGTGAAATAGGCAAGAAGGAGGAAGGGGAAAATATTTCACCCAAAACCTCGAAAAACGTGCCGAAAATTTATCTCCAAAAAGTGTCAATTTCACCCGATAAAATCGTTCTTGTCTGCGAAAAATAAGAGGGAATTAACATGAACCACAGCCATTTATCCTCCATATATATATATATATATATATATGTATACATATATCCGCACAAGACTGCGAAAGGGTGGGGGTGTCAGGACAACCACAAGGCAAAACCATAGGGCAACCACATGCAAAACAAATAAAATAATGCCAATTCACGCACAAAGACGAATATATGCACATAAACCCCATTTCAACCTACACGCGTGCAAATAGAGAGAAATAAATAGTGCAGTGTACTAGTAACTAATATACACAATCACATGCATCAGATGCCTACGCACAAAAACGCGGTATTCGTTAATCGAAACTTAAACATTCAAATTCGCCCTCTGTATGTATCCCTTGAATAATGACATATCCATCCTCTTCCCTTGGTTTCCCTTCGATATTTCAACCTTGCCATTCAAGGCCACAGAATAGTTGAGACCCAGAGTCCTCATGCGCGATGGCATAGCCATTGTTATCATTCCGACTCCGCGAAACTTGGTCTTTAACGGCTTCTTTCACCCTTATTCTGTACACAAACTGTGAGGAGGACAGGCAAATTAGCCGCAGAAAGAATTCCTAGTTTATCTTTGAAATCCCTTCTCCTGGTTTTCCCGGATCTTCCGTTTCTCTTGGGAAATGGGTACCTCCGATTCCTTTTTGTGGCAGCATGAGGAAATAGGACTCTCTCCGTCAAAGATAAAACTTAAAGAAAAGGGGGAACCGCGTCCATTTCGTAGAGAGTCTAAGTAGACTCCGTGCCTCGACAAGCGAATAAACATAGTAAACCTACTTCTGCACAGTAAAAGTTAAATGTGGTTAAAAAGAGTCTACATTTGTTCAAATTTCAAAAATTTCTCGATGTTCAAACAAAACATCAATTTTAGGACTAGAAAGAGAGGTCGCTAGTTTGAATGTCTATTTACACCATAGAAAAATTAATATCGGAGGGGATTTCAATCTACCATCCATAGACTGGAAAAACCATAGTTTCATAGCTGGAGGTAAGGGCAAGGAGTCATTCGATTCATTCTTTTATGTTTTCACATCACATTCGTTAAACCAATCAGCACTGACAACCACCAGAGGAAACAATTTACTTGATCTAGTATGCACAAATGGATCCGAAGTCGACCTAAATACAACCACACTAGACGAACTTAGTGACCACAGAATAGTGTTAGTTAAAATTAACTAGATGAATATGGAAAATCAGAAACCCAAAATAAAACTTTACTTGTTTGACCTTTGACTGTTTTGATTACTAAGGATTAAGGCGTGGCCAACTGCAGTCTTATGATATATTTAAGGAAAGTAGTGGCAACAGAGACAGTGAGAGTTTGTGGAGGGCCATTCTCGACGTCACTTGGGCTACAATAGAAAAACATATACCTCTTAAATTTAAAAAAGACGACAGGAAAACTAGATGGTACAACGTAAAAGTACAGAAAGCATAAAATACCAAAGAGTATGGTATTAAAAATGAAGAGATCATAAAATGACAATCCTAACAATAAACAAAATTAAATAATACATAACTGTACAATATCTTAAGTTTTAGCAAGAAAAACAGGTCGCCAGGTGTTAATAGAACTTAAAAATAAAGGATTGGGTGAATATTTGGACGATAATCCAAAAACGTTTTGGTCATGTGTACCGGAGGTTCAGGGAAACAAGTTGACGGTGTCATCTCAAAATAACAATGGGCGAAAACTTAACACCATTTTAGAAAAAGTCAAAACATTTAACCACTAATTTTAAAGCGTTTTTAAAAATCATTCACAGGAGCAATGCGAGTAACTACCCGATCGCACCTTTGAGCCTATGCCTGAAATTGCAATATCTTCTCTTGGAATGGAACGCCAACTTTAAGACATCAGTTTAAACAAATTGCCAGGCTCTGATCAATTCCCTGCTTGCGTTTACAAAACGATAGCCTCAGAAATAGGTCCTTCCCTGAAAGAAATATTTAATAAATCACTAAATGATTGCGCCGTACCTGAAGCCTGGAAAATACCTAATGTCAATCCCGTACTTAAAAAAGGAAACAGAGAAGATCCGAATAATTACCGACCAATCCCTCTCACATCCACCTCATGCAAAATTTTAGATCGCATGATTGTGGGTTCAATCATGAAATATCTCTATTCTCAGAATTTACTCACAAAAAAAAACGACACGGATTCGGAAAGAGTAAATCCCACTGGCGAGACCCAACTGGCACTTTCTGTACATGATATTTTGGCCTCGGAAAAATAATGTTCAGGTAGATACTATATTTCTGG
This sequence comes from Hetaerina americana, assembly GCF_022747635.1. Taxonomy (NCBI): domain Eukaryota; kingdom Metazoa; phylum Arthropoda; class Insecta; order Odonata; family Calopterygidae; genus Hetaerina; species Hetaerina americana. The sequence continues at coordinate 27,371,227 of NW_027287095.1, read as the reverse complement.
ATTTTAAAAAGGCATTCGACAAAGTCCCTCATAAAAAGTTTATGCAAAAGTTGGGAACCTATGAGATTGATAAATGCGTAATAGGTTGTATAAATAACTTTTTAACAGGCCAGGTCATAATAGACGGGGTATCTTCGGACTCAGTAACATCCGGTGTCCTACAGAGAAGTGTTATTGGTCAGCTATCGTTCCTTTTATACATAAATGACACCGGGTCTCAGGTTTCCAGCAAACTTCTTCTATATTCCGAAGTTGTCGCGAAAAACAGGGAACTATCTAGTCATGAAGATAGAGTATCGTTAGCTAACGACCTAAATGCAATTCTAAAGTGGTGCAAAACATGGGAGCTTGAATTTAATTTGAATAAATGTGTTTCGATACATTTTTTGAGGGAAAGTGCTTCACCAGAAACACTTACAATATACAGGGAATCAACATTGCCCACGTGGAATCGGTAAAATTCTTGGCTGCTACGATAACTGCAGATATGTCGTGAATGGAGACACATTCGTGAAATTAGCGGAATAGCTGATAAAAAGTTAGGATTCATGAAAAGAATACTTGGGAGTTGTAATGATAAGGTCAAAGGGCTTTGTTATTTTACGTTAGTTAGGTCCCACCTTGAGTATACTGCAAGTGTATGGAATCCTAATGAAGTAGGCTTAATTTTGAAACTAGATCGAGTGCAAAAAAGATCAGTTAGGTTGGTGAAAAGTTAGGTTGTGATGAGCAAGGTAGCAATGTCACGACACTACTGGAAGAATTAGGATGGGAGCAACTAGTTTACTGTAGGCTTAAATACAGGCTAAAAATACTGGGTAAATTTGAGGTAGGTTACTTATCTGAGAATGTTAAGGACACCCCCAATCACTATGGTAGATCAGATCACCAACAGAAAATAAGGAAGATTTATAGTTGAAAGGATAGATTTAAATTTCGTTTTTTCCTGGAAACATTGGAGATAATAATACTCATACCAGCAATCGCGTAGGTGATAACTAGAATTGGTAGTGTATATATTTGTCGATACCCTGTATGTTTCTTCCTGCATGTCATTCTATTCTACATCTATAGTACATCTACTCAATACCGTAGAAGTATATAGACGTATAAGTATATAGACGTTTATATATATATATATATATATATATATATATATATATATATATATATATATATATATATATATATATATATATATTTATTTATTTATTTATTTATATAGGTAGTGTGTTGTACACATTGTAGTGTATGTTGTGCGGCGTCATAGAAAGGTTGGTAAAGGGGACAGAGGAAGGATGGAATGGTGTTTTAGAAGATACAATGGCCATAAAAATGACGGATAGCAGAAAAAGAAAAGCATGTAGGGAAAACAAAATGCTCTCATGACATTAGGAAAATACTAATAGTCGTTAAGGATCTTCTAAAACCTCTCTTCATTAGTCATTATAACTTGAATTCATCTGAAAGATAAAAATTTTATTCTATATTTATCAAAGGTTAGTCTATTTTAAAGTGTGTCTTGACATTAAAATGCATTTTTATTAACATTAATTTAGTTAGAAAATTTGGGAATACAGCAAATTCTAATGAAATAAGAAAAGCTTCGCTAATAGGCCTAGGTAAATTATAATTTATACCACTTTCAATGCCAGCATGAACTCTCGTGGAAAGTGTCAACGAGAAAATAGTTGGGTTAAAAAAAACTAGACCCTGAGCCACTTCCCAAAAAGAAAAACAAACAGCCATCTGAAGTAAAAAAGACTCCGTTTTTTAAAAGTCCGCATAGCGCCGCTTGAACCTCGAAACTTGTTCGCAACCAATGCAAAACTGCGGCCGAGGCATACATATCCGTCGCACGGTTTGTTACATAGGTGCATTTCGTCAGTGGCGTTCGCGCAGGCTGGTCGGTGGCGCTGGTGTTGGCAAAGGGACGAGAGGGGAGGCCTCGGAGCACATGTGCTGCGAAGGAGAATGGGCGATGTGGCTACTAATTGCAGACCGCATTTGGGTCACATCCCTTTTCTTCCTTCCCTCGCCCACCCTCTCCTCGTGCCGCCACAAACACACATATACACAGGGATACACACACGTGCCCGCGATCCCTGGTCACCACCGCTTCAACCGCCATGGAAATTCTCGCTTTCGAATGTGAACGTGGAAGTGAAGCTGGGCGCCCGTGCAAACTTCGGGCGGGGAAACCTTCACTTGTCTTTGCCCTCTTATGTTTGCCACGTCCCCTTTATCCCCACGCCCTTCCGTCCTTCTCCTCTCCCCTTACCTTCCGGACAATGGTCTGTGTCTATTTGTGTTAAATTATAATTTGATTTAAGAGCGCACTCTAATGAAGGCTCTCTTAGACCTATGATGGGCGCCTATTTTCGCGAAACTAGGTGATCCCAGATGATTTATCAATTGATTTTCTGTGCACATTATTTTTAGATCAGATCTCTTAGGGGATATAGGCTGGGAACCACTTGAAATGCGGAGAGAACAAGCGAGGCTTAGACTTTTAGAAAGGTACAGAACAAACGTGTTTAACTATGACACTGAAGGAATTATAATGCCCCCACACTACTTCGGTAGATCAGACCACAAAGTTAAACTAAGGGAGATAGATTCCAGGACAGATAGGTACAAATACTCATTCTTTCCTCGAACAATCAGAAATCATAAGAGTAAGAAACCAAAGTCACTTTAGAAATATTAAAAACATTGAATTTAATAGTCGCAGCAAAGTTAAACACTGCAAAGCTGTTAGGTATACCTTCAGATGCATGTGTATGTAAGATGTAGTTTGAGTGTTAGCATGTGAGTGGGGTGTAAGTGTTAATGCATGAATCTATGCCATGTTTTTTTGTCGATGTATGATTTTGTGGTTTTTGCATGCGGTTTTTTTTCTTTTCTAAATTACTGGTGGTGTCCTAACACCCCCCGCCACACGCCCTTTCGGCGGCTTGCGGGGTATTACGTAGATGTAGATGACACAACATTAGTTATGTCAATGTATACATTGATACTATATCAGGTAATCAGTCGTGAGGGCCTGTGGCGCAAGATATTAGAACACCTGAAATGCATGCACAAATATGGGTTAATGTATGCATACGAGTAAAAAATCGGAAATCAAAAATAGTAAATTTGTGATCTAATTGAGAATTTATTACGAGACGACCCGGGTTTCGACGTTAAACGTCATCTTCAGGTCCGTTGAACGTCGAAACCCGGGTCGTCTCATAATAAATTTTCAGTGGAATCACAAAGTTACCATTTTTCATTCCCAACATGAATTGATTCCATAAAGTTACGCCGGAAACCATTAATTATATCGAGTATAAAATTGTTCATTTTAGCAAACGCACGTACACATATGAACAAAAACGATCAGATGCATCATGCAATTGAATATTCAAATTCATCTAAATCAATACCCCGCGATCCCCCAAGAAGTTAAGTGTCAAATAAAGTAAAAGAGCATTGTTTTTACGAGTGAATAGATGAAGTTTTAATGCCACTCGACAGGATACTAGCCTCCAAGAGTTTTGTAGATACGAGGTAAAGGTGTAGCGTACATGAATTAGTGACTTGTCCGTCCTGTATGTGTAGAATGCTAACTGGTAACTAATGACTAGGTCACATGTGAGTCCGCCATTATTAATACTTGTATATCCTTATTTGTCTTCTTTATTCGGTCAATGGAGCACATACTAACAGTTTAAAGTTCGTAATGTACATAACAGATGTTGCATAACTGGTTTTGGTACCCCCCCTCGACTATACCCTTTCAAAGGATCGCGGGGCGCCATTTATCAATCTTTACGCATACCACACGTCCATGCGGCTGCTTGGGAGGTATTTAGTAGATACACTAGGAGAATGCGACACACACGCCAGAGAATGGCTGGTGACTTAACACTCCCTTCCACAACTTCTGAAAATGGCTGGTATGGTTGTGTATAGATGTAGAGATCTAGGAAGTGTGAATCATTATTAAGTTGTGTGTCAGCAATTTTTATATTCAATAATACAACAATAGGCATCCACTTAACTAATATGCACTAATTTATTTATTTAATTTTCTTACACAGCCGGAAATTGCCTATGGCGCTTTCCGGAAACTACCTCACAGACTTAATCTCAAGTCTTTCAACCTTTATTTCTATTCCCCCTTATTATACTCCTATCCTCCCATCTTTAGATAAATAATTGTACAGACATAAGATGTAATTTTTTCTAGCCAAAAAAAAGTGACCGCGATAACTTCAACATACTGGGATATGGGAAAATATATTAAAAAAAAAAGTCGTTCATAATACCATTGCTTTATCTAACCGAAATAGAGGAGACACATATTTTTACATATTTATTCGTTATTAAAACAAAGAAAAACTTAAATTTTGGTGCTACATGTCTGGTGCTGGATTATTACCTTTCCACACACACTAGCCCTGGCTTTCAGGGTACCCAGTAGATACGAAGATATTATAGGAAATATTTTCCGTCTTTACCCAAGTCTGCCCCCACTTATTCCTCAGCCTTGCGTATTTATCTCCTTTTTGGTATCAACGCAGGTGACCTTACGGACAATCTAATTTCTATTAAAAAATATCTTGGCAAGATTCCGGTCTTGTTTTTTGAGATTTTAGGACATCCCCTCTCTCCCTCACAGATCCTTCTCCTACCCACGCTTCATTTCTCCTCTTAGACTCAAGCGAGGTTTCCTCTTGGCATTCAGCTAGCAACGCAGTCAGCGTGGAGTTTGAAAAACTATTTTTTATCCCCAAAGGTAACGAGGTAAAATATGTCTTCGTTCCAACTCTTAATAAATCGAGTTTTTAGGCAGTGCAGGAAATATTCAACGTGCTCGTTTCCTCTGCATGCAAAACGTTTTCTCCTTACCTCGGTAAACATCTACTTAACCATAAACGAGCCTAACGCAGTGGAAATAAAATCATGCATAATAACTCCCAACAACACGGATTCAGCAAAATGGTCCGGTGAGAAAACCAAATAATTCGAAAAATAGGTTGATATTCAGTAATTTACCCTAAAAATCAGGATTCAGAAGATAAGCAGAATTCTTTATCTCTCGGTAAAATTGTTAAAGTAGGCGCAGTAATGAACCTTTTAAGTAATAGAACTGTGGAATTGGATTGCGAACAAACCTTGCGGGGGGGAATCGAGAAATTAAAGCTACCAAAGTAGCTGGGTGCCACTCTTATAGCACTTTAACCATGCCCCTAATTGAACTTCTTCCATGCGGCTAACATAGTGGCTAACAAATTGGAGGCATATCTGGGATCTCCTGTAAGTGAGTTGGCTTCATTAGATGTATAGCCAGAAAACATTATGACGGAGATTTGGTGTCATTCCACCTGTATTAGACAATTTTTGAAATATGCAAAAAGCGTTTAGAATCCATATGAACAGATCGTCAAATAAATTTGGTTTCAGAGAGAGTTGGAACAAGAGAGATCTTTTTCAATGCACACGTCTTATTTCAAAGATGCAGAGTAGGGACTAAGAAGTTCGCCCCGATTTATTCGGATAATGGAAAATTATTTGATTAGGTCCAACATAATAAGCTGATAGACAGTTTGAAAGGTATAAGTGTGGTGGATTGGTACCTGAAGATTACATGTCTTGGTTAGCCTATCTTAGAACCAAATAGCAAGCGTGAGAGTTGGAGGCCAAACTGTGACAGCCCAGATCTTGATGTGATGAGACAGGGATGTGGATTGTTGTCAATATTGTTTAGTAATTTTACAGAAAATGAATTCACATCTACATAAAACAATGTGCGAGAAAATTTACTAGTAAATGAACACCAACCAAATAATATGAGACATTCTAATGACACTAATATTTACTGATAATTTACAGGATCTGAAACAGCTAACGGGTAGATTTGCAAACAGTAGCCACCAATATGGATTTGATATTATTATAGACAATACGAAATACTTGTATATTTTATAGGCAAAAAAATGTTTGCACAGGGCAACTGAGATTGTGGATCAATTAAAAGAGCAGACAAATACACTTCTACGAACTATACCTGTACATTATGGGAAATGGCCAATTGGGCCCACTCGCGAGGTGTTAAATACAGAAAATAGAAAAGAAGTATGCTCTAAAATGTGATCAATATTTAAAAGTGCAGATATAACCAGGTGCTAAACCATGCGCCTTAATTTATTCTGGCAATTGAAGGAGTGCGTTACGCGTAGAAGAAAAGCGAGATTACGGACGTCTGTAGGGCCATAAAGATTAAGTACACGAGTACTATTTCTTGAACTAACCTATCCGCGGTGCATTTATAATACAATTATTAGAGAAGTACTGTAGATTAGAATAAGACTTCATCGTAATTATTTTGGGCATGAGGAATAGGAGAACTTGAATATACCTCAGGGATAATGACTATACCACCAACGTAAAATTAGGTAGATTTACGGTAGAACAGATAGATTTAAACTATCGTTTTTTCGTCTTACAATTAAGAGATTGAAATGGATGTGTCAGAAATCGATTAGGAGATACTTAGAATTGGTAGCATACGTGTTTTGTCGATACCCTACAAGTTCTTTCCTGCCTGTTGTCATTTTAATTTAATAGACAAATCTTTTAAGCAGCCTTACTCCATGATTTGAATATACTTAACGTTTTATTGAATATTGTTGCATGTAAGTACTTTCTTTTGTGTGATCAAAACTTATCGAGTTCATGATCAAACTAATATTTGTATAGAGGTAACATGATTGGAATTGTACGAGCATGCATGGCTAGTGACCTAAAACACCCCGTCACACGCCCTTACGGCAGCTTGCGGGGTATTGAGTAGATATAGATAGATAATGTAAAAGATCTGTCGCACAAACAGAAATCAGCCTAACTAAGAATGTCTTGAACAGGAACATGATCCAGTCGTGCTCATGGAGAGAAAGGACTTCACACTGACGATTCCGGGGAGAAGAAAATTCACTCTGTTCATGAGCGAGGTGTATCACACTGCCCTGACGTACCTCAAACGGTACGAAAGACATAATCCATTTTGCAGATGCTTAATGTTTATGCTATAGTTTTTTAGATATAAATTTTTGTCCAATAGAAATTTTGTCCAAGTCCAAGGGCTTAATAAAAGATAGCCAAATGATCCGTCTGTTCCGACTTCAAAGAGCGGTAGCACAACTGTCAATGAGGTAGTCTAGCACTACCGAGACATAACAGTCCGTAACTTCATCGTACGTTAGACATCACTGATCTAGGGAGATTAAGAGATCGAAGCTTGTACATCTACTTAATACCCCGCAAGCCGCCGCAAGGGCGTGTGGCGGGGGGTGTTAGGACACCACCCGTAATTTAGAAAAGAAAAAAAACCGCATGCTAAAACCACAGAATCATACATCCACAAAAAAAACATGGCATACATTAATAGCTTAATAGAATATATAGAAAGGAACTGTTGAACTTTGAAGAAATATAATTAGAAGAGACAGACCAAGGATTTGATCATTCCTTGGACCCAAATTTGTTTTAATAATACAGATATTTAATAGGAACAATTATTTAGAGGTAATAATTGTGAGTGTCCCTGGAAGGAAATATTTGACTATTATGGGAGATTATATTGCGGGAGTGGGCTAAGAGATAGATGGAAATGAGGTAGGGCCCTAACGGTTTAGGAAGCGCTGATGTACTGTGACGATATCCTCAAGATGGAAACGAAGCGGTCCCGGGGTGAGAATAGGTGTACTTGTCGTCATCAAATTCCAGACTAAATATAATTTCAATGTTTCAAAATGAAATGCAATCAAAGGTAGTATCTTTCGTACAAATTTTAACTTTTCCTCGCGTCATTTACTTTTACTGTTGTGTTTGTAATTTATTTCAATTTCCTGTAAAAGAGAACCAAGTTGTTTAAATTCAACAATTACACAGTCCAGCGCAAAAGAAATGGTAGGCGTTTTACGCATGGAACTTTGATACACACAAAATAGGTATTGTTTTCATACGTCGCTCCTATCGAAGGGAATCGCCGATTAGGTAGTAACTACAAGATTTGTCCCAAAATTAGTGTGGCTTATTTTTTCCCGGATAGACGGACAGAAAGGCGGCGGTTTCTCCGTCTGGGTTCGAGGGAGCGAGTCTCAGAAGAGGTTAGAGGCCGGTGGAAGTTGGCTCCGTCTTTGCGGACTGCGGATCGTTCTCAGACGAAACCTCTATAACGTGACCTCGTTACACCCCGTCATGAACCAGTTATTGGAACAGCACTGTGCCATCACATTTGGCATGAAACTTGGCAAAACTGGAAAAGAAACTCATAACATGTTCAAGGCTGCTTATGGTTAAAACGCCATGGGTAGATCGGATGTTTTTGATTGACGTACATTTCGATTGTTATGGGAGGGCCCAGAAGATTTTGAAGACGCCCAAGGTTCAGGACGCCCTTCGGCCTCAAAAATAAACGAAAATCTTGCGATAGTGAAAACTTTTTTGGAAATTAATTGCATATTAAGTGTTTGCATGGCATTTGATGAACTCGGAATCCCTAAAAGTGATGCATATACTATAGACTTATGAACGAAAACATGGGTATGAGGAAGGTGTGTGCGAAGTTGGTCTACGAGTGCTCTCTGAGTAACGGACTACCTTTCCCGGCACAACGTAGCAACCCTACCTCAGCCACCCTACAGCCCTGACGTTACCCCACCAGACTTCTTCCTCTTCTCCCACCTCAAATCCATGCTGAAAGGAAGTTATCACGGCTCGGTGGAATCGTTACAACGGGCCGTGGCAGGGTAGCTAGGCAGCATTCCGGGCGCCGCCTTTCAGAAGGCGTATGAAGCGTGGAAAATCCGCTGGCAGCGGTGTGTGGACGCACAATGGTGCTACTTCGAAGAATTTTGAGTGAATATATAAATTATGGCAAAACATTTTTTTAATCGATTCAGTCCTACCACTTTTGGGTCAGGCCTTGTATCACCCGTTTTAGGAGGTGTCGGTATTTTATTCCTTGCGTACTTGATATTCGTTTTGCTATTGCTTGAAGTACTAGAGATATTCTTTTAATAATGGCAAGTTTTTATTCTTTTTTGCACGGCCCATCTAATAGTGGTGATGGACGAATTTGACTCGTAATTATTCTTCATGGCGTATTAAGTCTGTTTTTACTAATTCCCGGTCTTTCATGCTCGGTGCATGGCCCCAATTCTTCGCGCGCTGTTTTCCTCCAAAGATTCATCTTTTAACCCACACTATGCTAGTCGGTTTTTAGGGAATTATGCAGACCTAGAATTTAAAAGGTTTTAATGAAAAAACTTAAGGAACCAACTATTAGATACATTTGTCGATATACTCCAAAGAATCCTATTAATCAACCCGAGATTCTGTTTGTCAGCTGAAAAAACGTAAAGCTTAACTTATACACAGACCTACCGAGCGTGAAATCCACACAACAGGGTCAATTTCCTTTCCCTGTCTTGCCAGCCGCTTACTCGTAATATCTGGTACTCGGAAAGTCAGAGAGCTCGAGTGTGTGCTTAACCCACGGCTTACGGTCATCTCGGCTCTCTGGGTTAGCACGATCCTACCAATGGATTTCACAAAAAAAATATGCTCTCCAAAAATACTAAACAAATGATTTTTCTCCCTCGAGTCTTGACTCCGCGCGTGTTTCCCCACAGCAAATTTCCGTCCTGGGAAGGCGATCGATTGCTCATTTATTCATTTGCTTCGGTTTGTCCCCTCCCGACTCCCGCATTTGGCGGCATTGTGTGATCCCAGCAATGCACCCCTGCGCTCCTTCACCGGTCGGGAGCGAGGCGGGCGGCCCCGGATGTGGGTCGCCGGTTCCGGAAGGGTCTCCGATACGAAAGGCGGTGACGTCACGCTTTGGAGTAAGGGGCTGTCGAAAGGTGAGGAGCGAGCTAAGGGGAGCCGCGTGTGTGTGTGTGTGGCGCAGAGCGAGGGGGGGAAGAGAGTTGCATCCAATGAGAAGAAAGTGATTTGGAGGGAGGAGGGAGGGAGTTGCTTCTCAAGGTGTGCAAGGAGAGCCATAGACTGAAATCTCCGCTGACCCCATATCACAAAATTTGTTAAAGGCGAGAGACCCGTTAGGAGGTTCTTTCGCACACAGAGCATGAGAGTAGGTGACTCAGGTTGAGCTTGGAAAATAACTTGACTTTCCTGAGCCATTCAGGGCATGGTGAGGGCAATATTTTAGAATGTAACAATGTATGTTAATTTGAAATGCTCTCCGTCCTTGTTGCTGCTACCGTTGACTCAATACACTGTTGTACTCCGCTGACTCTTTGCCGGAGGAAAAGGATAGAAAGGGATCACAAAATTCTTTTCGTCTTCCTTAAATCAAGTCAAGTTATTTTAGATATGTCATGATTTGGATTAAGTATGCGTGACAAGAGACCCAACACCCTGCCACATGCCCTTGCGGCGGCTTTTGGGGTATTATTGTAGAATTGGATGAAATCTGTTCTTTGCCCTGATGTTCTGCGGATTTTAGAGAGAAAATATTGCCAATTAAAAGGTTAATTGCCTATCTGATCCAAAATGTGATATTAATATAATTAAGATAACAAATTCAAAAGGGATATATTCACATTACGTGTACAAGTTATTATGTAGATGTAGATGTACATTGATTGAGGGTATCACGGGTACAGCTACGTCAACTTCTGGAGTCTGTATGTGTAAGCTATTGTAGCCATAGGAATTTATCCAAGGTTAGAATAAATTAAAAATAAATAGCTAAGCCATGCCATTATTTGAGAAAAGCATGGTGCCACATTTTCTACCAGTGGTGTCAGGGGTGGGGAAAATAAGTTGCATGGAAATGGATTAGTAGAATTTTCCCGGTCTTGCTTTCCAGTTCTGCATGGCGTTATGGTGGTAATCTGTCGTATAAGTTTGTGGCTCATTTTTTCCCCTCATTTTCAGTATATCCGAGAAATTCTATAGAGTTTAAAATTAACACTAGTTTGGCTCTGTTTTTCGCTAACATGCATATAGAACGGATAGATTTAAAATGTCGCTTTTTCCTCGTACCATTTGAGTCCAAAATAGATATGACAGCAATTGCGTAGGAGATAATCGGAATTAGTAGTGTATATACTTGTCGATATCCTGCATATTATTCTTTTTATTTAAAGGGCAATTTTTAACGGTTCTACAGCATGATTTGAATGTACATATCCTGCTATTGAATATTTTTGCATATGAGTGCTTTCTTTCATGTGATTAAGGCAGTCAAGTGCATGAACAACCTAATATTTCTGTAGAAGCAACATGATTTGGTTTTACATGTGGTTTTATTCTGTTTTGTGGGTGGTGACCTTACATCCCCCGCCACATGCCCTTTCTGCGGCTTACGGCTATTAAGTAGATGTAGATGTAGACATATGGGTTTGCACCAGCATGCACGTTTTTTCGCAGAATTTTATTGGATGACTTTTCACTTACCCTAACCCTAGAAACATCATTCCTCTTTTTTATCCTTTACCCTTCCCGCCTGATGCTTGAACCCCCTGCAACCTTTTTGGTGGATCGCGGAGTAGTTTTGTAAATGTAGATGAATAAAAAATAAGAAACAGACGTACGAGGTCTGTTCAAAAAGTTTCGCGAAATTTGAATTTTCTAGGGTTACGTATATATGATTATCAATTTTTTTGTGGCGTTATGTTGGTCCTTACGTCTCTCACTTATGCCAAAATGTTCGGCTATTTTGAATGTTCAGTTGATTATTGACAGCTGTTTTGCTTGGACGTGTTTTGGCTTGTCTTCGATTTTTGCCTGTTCCAAGAAATTGATCAAAGACTCTGTATCCAATTTTGTGTTTAAAATGAAATTGAGTGCGCAGACGCATTCCGAATGTTTACTGTGGCATATGGAGAAGCTACTTTGGACCGAAACAATGTTTATCGGTGGCACAAAATGTTCTCAGAGGGCCGAGAAGATGTGAACGACGAAGAGCGTGCCCGAAGCCCGAGCACGTCAAAAACAGACTAAAACATTGGTGAAGTGAAGAGAATAGCATTGGCCTATCGTCAAATCACCGTTAGAGAAGTTGCTGAGGACCTAAACATATCGATTGACTCGTGCCATTCGATTTTTACCAATGATTTCGGCATGGCACGGGTCGCCGCTAATTTCGTACCAAATTGCTCAATTTCGACCAAAAACAGCAACGCATTACCTTACTAATGCGGTGTTGGACTCTTTCCACGACGACCCACGTCGATGGCTATGACGTTGAAACTAAAGCTCAATCATTCCAATGGAAGCTGCAGAACGAGCTAAGATCGAAAAAAGCGCGCCAAGTTCGGTCGAATGTGAAAGTTTTGCCTACAGTTGTCGTGGATTGCAGGGACGTAGTGCATCATGAGTTCTTGCTACAGGATAGAACGGTAAATGAGGAATATTACCTGCGAGTCATGCGCAATTTGCGCGAAGCAATCCGCCACAAATGCCAAATATTTCGGATGAACAAAAATTGGCTTTTGCACCATTACGACGCCCCTGCTCATATATCGTTATTTGTGGGCGAAGGTCTGGCCAAAAAAACAACACATGAATAATGCCGTAGCCATCGTATTCTCCAAATTTGGCCCCCAGTGATATTTTCCCTTTGCCGAAACTGAAGAGGCCCATGAAAGGACGACGCTACGCTACGTCTGACGAGATAAAGACTACATCGAAGGAGGAGCTGAACAAGATCACAAAAATGATATTTTGAAGTGCTTCGAGGATTGGAAAAAAACGTTGGCACAAGTGTATAATATCTAATGGGGATTACTTTGAAGGGTACAAAATAGATATTCATTGATAAATAAATAATTTTTGGAAAAACATAAAAGTCATGATCCTTTTTGAACAGTCTTCGTACCTACACCAATAATATCTCGCAAAAAGTGTTCAAATTATGGATGGCCACATAGTTTTAGCATAACTGCATAGTTTTGATTTTAGATATTTATGGTTTTATAAATCTATTACGATTTGCTCTAGAGGTGAATATAATAAATATTATTTTTTTTTTGTTCATCAGTAAATATTTTGGGATGAATTTTAATTAGACATTTAAAATCCAATGCGTGAAAATTAGATACAATTCACCGGAAATCATTTTGCATTGCCATTTTTAAATGGTAATTTAAAATTATAACATTATAATTAAATATATATTACTGTGCATGTACCTATTGTTATCTTAAGGATATTTGCATGCCTCATTAAATTATCTTCCGATCTTATCTTGGAAAGAAACAAAAGATTCATCTGTTGGATGGAATTTCTGGAGAGCGTGGAGGCTAGCCAATATTGAAAATAACTTTTTCATCCAATTTTTTCTCAACATGTTGAAAGACTACTCTGGCACATGAATGAATATTGGTTTCTGCAGTCTTCCAGTGTGCGCACATAACTATCATCTTGAAAAAAATCAGCAGAAGTAAATGGCTTTTAGGTGAAAACTTCAGAAGTCAAATTAACTGTACTTCTGCAGCGAAATTATTTCAAAATTCAAAGTAAAAAAAACAATATTTTCCCCTGAATAGACGAGATAATAATTTTTAAGCATATATTTCAGTATCCAAAACCGATGCTAAATTTTAAGTTCAATCTTTAATTCCATTAGATCAGTTATTTATAAGAATGCTTTAAGTGACTTGAAAATTATACTTGTAATTACTACAATTTGATTTGAGTAGACATGTGTCACCCAATAAATTCAATCAAACTCTATTACTAAAATACACGATGTCATTCTCGTGAGCTCTACGATTAACAGAAATGCATACCCACATTTTAATATGGCATGCTTCGTAAATCTAAGGTTTTAGGTTAACCGTTAGCTAGTATTTTTTCATCATTCTCAAGGTCTCGGAACCTATGAATGCTAAAATATGTATTCAAACTTCAAGTCCTTCTCTTTGTTCGCGCGGCATCCCTTGTTTTGGCTTTGTTTTACCGAAGCGCAATCTACCCGACCTTTTTTTTTGCTTCATCCTTCTCCGCTAACATGCTCCAGTCCGCGCAGAGCACAGCGATCCATCCATTCTTTTGTCATACCACCACGGCGGGAAGTGCAGTCCCACCTCTGATTCGTTCATTTTGCCTTTTGGGAACAAAAAATAATGTTCATCCTTCCGCGCGGAAAACTGCGTCGTTAAGGGGAGAATCATCGCGCCCTCGCCGAAAACCCCAGCAGCAGTAGCAGCGGTAGGGTACGTGGGAGGGGAGGGAGGACAGGAGAATGGGGTGCGTTCGGCGTTCGGGACCGGAGATCTGGGGGTCCATTCGGATTCCCTCCGATCGTTGGGCATCTGGGGGAGGGAGAGGAAGGGTCTCGGAGGATAGGAGTAGGAGGAGAGGTCGCTATAGCTATTCGGAGAGAGATTCGTTTTGTCGTTTTTTGAGTGGAACTGGAGCGTTAGCACGGGCTCAGATCGGTCGAAGGAAACGCTCCACAGTCACGTTTCGCTTGGAATTCCTCTCCATCCTCACATGTCGTTTTTAAGAAGGGTATTCCCCGCGAGGTCTCCTCCACCGCCTGGAATCTCAGGCTCCCACGAATTCTTCTCCCTTTGCCCGCCGTGATATCTCCGCTGCTGTCCCAACAAAAAAATTTTCGTACGGGAAGCTCCGCGGATAAGTTCGAGGCGGGTGTGTTCTACCAAATAAATCTTAAACGCCGGGACTCTGGAACGACGGGCCGCTAGCGCAGAGGGGAATACAATGGGTGCATTCGCACTTTTTTGGGACACTGACGATCCAGTTCGGTTACGTCGGATTCGCTTTTCTTACGGATGTGTAACGTAAAAATAACTCCTGCCTTCTCGTGGTTTCTGGAATACCAAGAACTCCTTGAGTTTTTATGTGGTGTAAACGGTTAATTTGATTGGTGATCCTGTTGAAGTCAGTGTCTTGTAGTTGTGACCAAAATTTTACGTTAAACTGCTAAGTTTTACGGAGAGATCTCAGCAGATCAATTTCCAATGAAATTTAGGTTTGCTCTCCTTAACCCTAATAAAACGGTTTGAAGTAGATATATTACATCTAGGAGTTATGATCTTGATATTAATTCATCGCAATCGCTGACATTGTTTTAGAGATATATAGTGAAGTCCTATTTTTATACATATCCTTCTCAATTTGACTGAAATCAGAAGTTTTCGTTTAACATCTCGTTTGTTCTGAAAACCTTAAAATTAACCATGAAAAATGCATGCTCCATTAAAGTAATATACCAACCTTTTTTTATTTCATTCCTAGTGGCAAGCGGGAAAAATTTCTCTGGCTGATCGATTTATTGTGTGTTACTTATTTGCAATATATTTTTTGAACAAAGTCATTTCAATATATTGTCACACCACGTGTGTTTATTTTCTTCTTACTTTTGTGGGAAAAGCGGTCGGCACGCTTAAAAAAATGGAGATTTAAAATAAGTAGCACTTTTGCTTCCTCTTTGGAAACTTTTGCATAAAGTGCATAAATACTCCTGAAAAATATATCATAGAGGTATTTCGCAGCACGCTCATTCCGGGGCTATTACATGGCAATTTGCTTAACAAGTGTCACTTAAAGTCTTGGAGGAAGGGAAAAATATATACCGTAGGGTGGAGGGGTGGGAGGAAGAAAATGTTATACAAAGATGGGAAGGAGCAGAATGAAAAATGGGCACTGTCTGGCGGGTAAAGATATGGTAATGCAGCCTGATTCAAAAGTTTTATATACCATCTCTCCACGCACCCTCTTCTCTTCATTCCCCTACCCAGTCCTCTTTTCGACCATTTAGATCCAATCGCCACGACAAACGCTGCTAGTGCGGTTCTACAGCTGAAGAAGGGGGAGGGAGAATGTTTATTCGATTGTCTCTGTGTGTGTATGTCCGTGTGTGCACTCATAAGACTGAGATGGATTAAAGAGGATGTGCAACTAACAGCGGCCAAACAGAATGGGAGCCGACCCACGCGGTAAGGTAAGAGGTTCAGCGCTTCATGGCGAGAAGATATGGGACCGATGTCACATTTGGAGAGGAAGAGGGAGGTCACATGAGCGCGGACGTATGTAGATAGGATGCTCGTGACAACATACACCAGAGGTCCTGGACTCGAGGGAAGTCTCTGTCAGGCAGAAAATGGCGTTTTAAATAAAACCCTCGGAAAGTGCCTCCCCGCCGCCAATAGCACCAACAAAACTAGTTTATTTTTCCAAATCAATTAATACGGGATTGACCTCTTTGACTTAAGTGGAAATTGTAGTCTGTAACTACAAGAAATGAACCATAATGTGTAATAATATCGTCATCATCACCGTAAAATACAATATAGTTTTGATAGTCCGGATTTAAAGGGGACCCCATCAACTTCGAAACGAAATGTCTCGGTAGAATATACAAAGTGTTTGCAGCCAGTGAACAAAATTTTCAGAAATTGCTTTATTTGAACATCCACAGATATTCAAAAGAATTCAACATTTTCGTTGCTGTGCAGCATCATCGCCTGAAGATTTTGCACAGTAACAAAACCTGGGTTGTGTAGTATTAAGATTTTGTCGCGGAATTGACGAAAATTTTGAATACTTTTAAATCATGAAGAAGTCCCACGAAGTCACGTCCGAAATTATTTCTTATTCAGAGATATCATAGTGCATTTGAAAAATTCTTCCACGAACGGCAATGCATTTTTATAATTCTTAAATAGAATTTTCCTTTCTTTTATCACTTCACTAAGAAGCTTTCCACACGTGATACATGAATTAAACATATATATCATGAAATGGTTATTTCCATATAGCATAATGAATAACGCAGTATTTTGTTCATAATGGCAACCCCCATCTGAAATTTACTTGCGCAAGATAGGCTTTTCAGCTTTAATGCATACCATTTTCATAAGACCCACAGCAATCAGCTTTAAATGTCAAAAAAAACCTCGTCCCCAACTCGGCTACCTTCTAGTCAAGTGGTGCATAGCCCAAGGTAAAATTATATTTTTCGTCACTCACGACCACTGATCTTGATTTATTCAACTAAAAGATATTTTAATTCTATATTATAATTAATATTTTGCGCTGAAATAATAAAAAGCTAACTTTTAAAATAAATGTTATTTTAAATTACTGTTTCTTGGCTAATTACTGTATCTACCGACTAAATAAGTATAATTAGGATTTTTAGTATTTCTAAATTTAATGCAAGTTTTCATTTGTGACCCACAAGCTGGGGATATATCTGTTGCGCGGCTAGTTGCTGTACGAAGGTTATGAATTGCCGTCCTAGGCTAATCGTGTAATCCAAATCTCTACCTCACTATTGGGTACTTCCACTCTGTCAACTTCATTTGATTTCTGGACGTATTCGCCCTGGAGGTAAGATATATGCAAGACATTTAGGCCATAACCAGGTCTATTTGACATAGGTGGCCACGTTTTCGAGATAAAATCGTGACGTCTTTACCAAAATAATGACCCATTTAAAGCAGAAAGTTACCGAGGATTATCAAAGTCATGGTTGCAAGATATATGATGACCCGTCAAATTACTTTTGCGTGGATGAATTTATTTAGCTCGTACAGAAAGGTAGCCAAAGGCTTGACTAAAGAGCGTTTCGGGAAACATCAAGACGTAAAAAAGACATGCTTAGCATTTTGAGGGTTTAATGTAATGCTGTTCCTCCGCCTCAAATATAATTAAAGAAAAATTAGTATTAAAATAGAGACAAAAAGTAACTCAAATAAACATTCTCGTCCATATCTAATGAATTATTATAATTTAAATGAATGTTTTTTCATGCATCCGTAAAGGGAAAAATCGTTTTCCAAGACACCATTTAACAGAAAAATATGAAACTCAGCCCAGGAAATTCGCAATTTTGTTGTATTGATATCTTGACTTTTAAAATAAATTAAAAGATATTTTCAATGAAAAACTGAAAATTTGTAATTTCACTGTTTTTTACTTAGACATGACTCGGGTTTCGGCGTTCAACGACGTATCAGGCGACGACCTGATGATGATGTTGAACGTCAAATCCCGGGTCGTGTGCGGATAAAATACTGTGGAGTTACTATAAAGCTATAGTTTTTATTATTAAATGTTCCGATTACATAAAATCACGCCTCAAATAACCTATAAGCAAAGATGTTTTTACCTTTCAATCCCTAGGATGCAGATCACTGTCGTCAGCCTTCATCCTTGCACATAATCTTTGGGACGTGATAAATATTCATGAAACTATTTTCCAGAAACGCTTGGGACTGAATTCTAATTCTGGTGTCACGCATACACTCACACATATACTGCAGCTAAGAAATCCGTAAACAAATATATGCGCAAATTTTGCGCAATACTTTCCCCCTCTCCGTTATCCTCAAGGACACCAATGGCAGAGCAATTTCTAATATAAATAGAAACAAAATTTCAAGGTCATCGAACGTATCGATGAATGTAATATATATATATATATATATATATATATATATATATATATATATATATATATATATATATATATATATATATATATATATATATATATATATGTATGGATTGTTGGAGTCACCCGATAAACCAGTCTTGAATTTGTGATTTTTTTTCAGTTTAAGGGCGCTCGAAGGAAAAGATGTGCACCGAGCAGGGAATTTTAAGTACTTTTCCTGTAGTAAGCTCCCTAAAATCATGTTACAACTTCTAGAGATAGTAAATAGGTGAATGAAACAATACTTGCATAAAATGTACACTAAGTTCAATCAACCTTCCAAAAGCTTCGCTTCGCTACTCCTCGCTAAAAACTAGTTATATAGAGTCAGGATTAACTCAAAATTAGGTCTAGCCAAAGGACGTCGGGCTGAGTAAAGCAATTTAATTCTCGCTCCTAAGTGATTATTCACAGCTGAAAGTCCCCATTGTTCGGTCAATGGAATCTGACAACTTCGGAAATAGGCTTTGAACACGTTGGCTCAACGAATAAATCTATTCAAGCGGAAAAATAGCACCATAGAATGCCCGAAATTGGCCGAGGAACCTGTTATAAACGCTCATCATCATCTATAAAATGAACAATACTGTTCATTTTATAGATGATGGAAACAATAATGTTCAACGTTTTATTTTTCTTGCCCGTATTAACTACTCATCATTATCTATTTATTCGTGACTTCAGCGAATATTATGGGGAACGAAAAATGATATCATTCTCGACGAGACAAACTTCGCGACGAAATTAAGCGCAAAGGCCTTCATAAAATTTAATCCGGCTTTGAAAATAATTTTGTATCGAGCAAATAAAAAATTTGGCTTGACGAAGCAATAGTAGAAAAAAGGAGCTTTTTTATTAGCTTTTATTTTTTAGCAAGAATTTTTATGCTTATCGAGTTTCATAAAATGCTTCTTCTTAAGATGGGATAGTCATTTATAAAACTCCTCTATTAGTGCACTTAAAGCTCTAATTTTGGTGCTCTAGAAATAACTTCACTCAAAAAAGCACAAAAAAGTCTATGGCTATCTATGAATGGAAGTTTTGCGGTGGTTTTGGACAACTGCTACCATCAAAGTATAGCAAGAACTTTCTATTGTTTCTCATATAATATTTCCGTCTACAGTCTTCGTAATTTCTGCTTACTTTTAGTGCAGTCTAAAAAGATTACTATCTTTCTCCCTCCAAGCCAATTTCCCAGCATTCTCCCCTCTCATCACGACCTTCAGCACGCCGTCCTATATTTCCTCCAATATCTTTCTACGTTTGCGGATTTTCCCAGGAAGATTCCTCTTTATTCAAAACTCATTCGTTAACTCCATGTTCAGCTTATCATTTCTATTCTTCTATTTAATCTTGAAACCCTCCAATCTACGTCCATCCTGTTGCCTTAAAAACTAGGTTGCACATTCATAAGCGTTACGCTCCATATTAAAGTCTTTACTAATCTTGCATTCACATCTTTGGTTAGTGGACATATGATAATTTATCTTCCACTTTTTAAATACTATATTTTAAATGCACCAATACCAGATCTAGAAAGGCTGATATAAAGCTTCACGTCCCACAACAATAAGCATGGTCTAATTATCGGTGGCGATTGAAATGTTCACACAATAGATTGGGATTCGCACAGTTTTATAAATGGAGGTAAATACAAGGATTTATGCGAGTCCCTCTTATTTACGTTCACCTCGAATTCCCTACATCAATTATTCACTTCACTAACAAGGGGAAAGATCATTTTTGGTCTGTAAGCTACAAAAATACCCAAAAATCCCTTGAATGTAGAAGTTATTGTCGGAATCAGTGATCACAGGGCGGTAAACGCTGAATTTTCTCAAAGCGTAGAAAAAATTAACATACCTAAGGAAAGATTTATTTATTCAATAAAGCTGACTATGATGGCTTAACAAGTGAGTTAAAACGTTCCTTTCTTACATTTGACGAGTTAAGCAAAACTGGGAGTTTTGAGGATATTTGGAATAATTTTCTCGCGATAACACCTTATGCAATACAGAGATTCATACCTATTTAATATATAAAAGAGAATAAAGAACCCCGTTGGTACAACTTTGAAGTACGGAAACCTCTAAGGTGGCAAAAGCTGTGTTATGCCAGAATGAAAAATGCGGTTAAAGATTCCTCCCCTGATAAAATCAACGAAACCATACAGAATTACAAAGCATCTAGGTCCACTGCCAAGAAGGCCTTCTGGAAGGCGTTAGCGGAATTCGGAAAGAAAATATTAGGCGAGCATTTAAGCGATAACCCAAAGATGTTTTGGTTCTACATCAGGAATGTGCAGGGAATAAAGTCCATAGTAAACTCATTGAATGACGTAAAGTGGGATAAAGTAACGAGTAGTTTAGATAAAGCCGACATATTAAACTGATTCCTCCAGAGTGTTTTCAACATGTGCTCCCAAGATATAATTTTTTTAGGTTTCCCCCACCTTCCTCCACCCATTTGAAGAACCCCAACCCCTTCATCCCTTTCCTCCTGGTTCTGCACCCCCTGCTACACAATTTTTGGTGGCTTTCAGGGTGTTGATGTAGATACAAATGAATGCTGTATGTACTAATGTAATTCTTCTCCTGATTTTGCTCCTATTATTTGCCGATTGCTCTCTAAAATACTGCACAATCACGTATGTACAGGTAATGATGCCTCCATGTACTTACATGTTTAACTATCTTTCGTGCTTTTTGACAAATTTATCTATTTTGTATAATTGTATAAAATCTCTATCACATGAAAATCACATTGTTCCAGTCAAGTACTGATCAAATCAACATCGATCACCTTTCTTCAACGATCACGTTTCCGAACCGTGCTAAATCATGTTCCATATCAACGTTTTAACAAGTATTCTCTTGACTCAACGTTCCTGTCAAAAATGTCCTCCTTCTTGTTGCAGTCACTTTGTCAATTGCAATTATTTTCCTTACATCCCTACTATTTTGACCCTTATGACCCAAAACTTTCCCGAGATAGGTGAACTCTTCCACCAGCTCTAGTTTATGACATCTCACTTTATATTAAAGTAATCTTTAATTTTTCTCCAAAACTATAGAACCTTGTTTTTATTATATTTATTCTCATCCAATACCTATCGATCTGACTTTTCAATACACTCAGCAATCCTGGACACACCTGGGCTGACTGGTAAATCAAAGCTTGATCATCCGTAAACCTAATTGATTTCATAAACTCTCGATCGACTTTCATCCCTCTCTCTTGTTCTTCCCATGCCTCTTTAACCATTTCCTCCATATGCATTTTGAAAAGCACAGGTGATATTGAACACCACTGCCTTACCCTATCCTTCCAATCTATATTCCATCCTATAGTGCCATGCGTACCTTTCCACTTTTTAAATCCTTACTGACCATCCCCTAAGTAATCCTTTACCCTCCTCTCTTCTCCACCATTGATGATCCTGCACGCCTATTTAGCTGTACATGAAATCAAACTTATTTTTCTATGGTCCTTTCATAGAAAATTAGTTGAAAAGAATAACTATGGTCCTTGCTGCTCTTTCATTTTTTGGAATAGATACTAACAGTGATCTGACAGAATCATCCGGCAATATTCCTCCCTCGGAAATTCTTCAAATTAGCCCATAAAAACTTTAAGTTTTTCCTAAATCCTTAGGCAGTGCCGTTGGAATGCATTTATTACCTACTGCCACGGCCTCATTTGATTTGAGTTCCTTCAATGGTATTTCTAACTTGACATCAAAAACCTGAACCTAATCCATCCTAATATACGAGTAGGCCATTTTCTTTTCATATGCATAAGCTTGCTGGAGTAGCGTCTTTACCGCATAGATCCTCTCTCTATTTTTTTATATTTCTCTTGTATCTTTCTTTGTTCACTGACTCATAAAAAAGTTTCGAATAAATAGCTTATCCCTTCAACCTACTCCTACATTCTGTAAAATTTCCATTAACTTTACCCATGGTGGAACGCCTACTCAAAACCTATGGAGCGCACAAAGGCATTCTAATTATATTCGATACTCCATTCTAAACTCAAGCTGATCTTTGCCTAGGCACTTTATTTTAACCTTTTATAAATGGTTCTTATAATTAGACTATCTTTCCTGCATCTGAAATTAAACTTATCGCTCTATCCTAGTAGGCATCGCATACCGCTGCTTTACACTTTTTCGGAAACGGGATCAAATTTGACCTTGGGATATTTTCAGGGAAAACCCTTTTTCATAATACTGCTCATAACTTCAAAGAATTCCTTCCATTTTCCCTAACCCTTTTGGTAATTCTTTAGAATAGAGCTGTTTCTATCTAGCTATCTGGTATTCTTGGATCCAAGATATTATTTTCTGGAAAGCACTTCCTTTCTATTTCTAAGTTTAACAGCCTAATTTCTGTGTCACAAAGCTCTTTTACATATTCTTTCCACCTTTCCCAAATGTTCTCTAGTTTTAACATATTAATAACTTTCCTTTCTTATCTCTTATGATTGTTATGGTTTTTCCCTTGTCTCATTCCGGCAATTCTTTTACCGTCTAATATAGGGCCTCTTATTTACCCTGTCTCTGAAATTTCTCCACATTCCTACAGTACAAATTGTAAATGCGTATTCATGTATTTTATAATAAGTATTTCCTTGCGTAGATGTGTGAATGCCCTCGGGGGTATTTTGTAGGTATTTTAATTATGCAAATAGTGTACTTAATTTTTAACACATAAAACTTATCAAAACTCAAAAGCTACTTTACAGAATAGTTTTTTTGCAATTTTATAGAGTCTAGAATATTATAAAAGATAAATGATATCTAATAAAAATGCATAAGAATCAGATGAATTGGTATCAAAATTATTCTATGGCAAAATCGCCAATCATGTTGAAATAGTAAACTTTAAACTTAACCATGAGGAATCAATTACAATTCCTGCAAACTTAAGGTCGCCGGCTCTAAGACAACTTTCGAACGGACGTTAAACCGAACTCCATCTGATTTAGAAATCCTCTTACTGGTACATTTATCAGAGTTTAGGGTCTCTTGAAGGCCGTCAGTGACCCTTGATATGCATAGAGTACGGCATTCCTGGCTGTTTTAGCTGAAAATTTGACACCTGAGAATTATCACGAATGGACTTTTATAATTATGATCTGATCTTTAATCTACATAATATTTAATTCATGCAAATAATCTTAATTATCCTAGGACACAAACGAGAGATATTTCCCAGCATTCCATGCTAAAGCACGAAATCGTGCAGATGTTTCCATTAAAATCACTTCTCACAACTATCATTGACGAGATAGGTATTAGCATATACAATTTCACGTTTTACTTTCAAATTGAGGAGGAAAATCAGCATCCTTCCAGGTTTCAAAGATCATAGCGAATCCCGAAAATTTTACTGAAAGAAATTGATGAGGTACCACGTCGAGAACTGCTGGGGTGCGAAGGGACAAAGGCCTAAATTTAACCAATGGTCGGGAGAGATCGATCGATAACCGAGGAAGGGAAATTAAGAAGTGCTGCGGAAGTGTAGCGCCCAAGGAGTGCGGCGCTAGGAATGCGGGAAGCGAGGGAGCGGAGGGAGGTGAGAAGGAGTGGTCGTTGTGTAAAGAGAAGGGAAGTGGGGTTGACAGGGGGAGAAGTCCCGGGGAGGGGGAGGTGGTTGGGGGGCAAGCCGGGATGTCGGAAGAACTCTCGGCGCCTCCTATTCGGTTGGCGTTTCAGAAGTGCCGAGCACTGCATGGCGGGATATGGGTCGCTTTTTTATCGCGCGCAGGCTGTAAAGAAAAAAAAATACCTCTATCATTGAGGGCGACTGTCACTCGCCTGAGGCGTGATTCGAGGGAGCAAAGGAAAAGAAGGTTGGAGAGCGAGAAGTGAAATGAACGGGGGAAGGTTCGCCTTCCTTTGGCGCGAAGGTCTCGTCCTCTCTAAACTTAAACACTTTAAGACAAGACTTTGGGGGCTAAAGGTAGTTATGAAGGACAGGAATGTGCAAAAAAATGACCTAATGATGGAACTTCCCCATTAATAGATGTTATAAAGTGCAAGGAATAGTCGGAGAAGGGAGTAAGAGATATTATTGAAAATAGTTTAGATCTATAAAACTGCAAGGGTACTTCAATAAAAAGTCTGTGGAAGGACAAATCGATGGCAAAGATAATAAGAACGACAGCACAAAAGCTCATATAGGGACGGATGAGTTTACGTTAAAACAAATGAAGATATGTTACTCGCCATGCCTAGTTCCCCATGATTTGATTGCGGTACCCTTTTCTCAATTTATTTCGAATATTCTACGATATTAAATATCTAGCATACCTTGGATTGATTTTAATAAATATAGTTGAGTATTATTCACCTGCTTTTAATTGTTCGTTTAACTTAAATTTTAATGAGTGACTAATGTGGTTTAAACCTAGTACCTCACACTTTTTCTTGCATTTATTAAAATATGCCTAAGAATATACTATACTTTAAAATGTCTATATGGTTCATATGATACTATTTTTATTTTATTACTTTCGAATGACCACTTGCTAATGGAAACCGTCCATACTGACTCATGTTTCTCCATTCTTTGATCTTCTTTGCCTATTCAATATCGTAATACTCGTACCGGAATATTCAACAAGTAATTTTGAAAGTGTTAGCGGGATTTTTTTCACGTGTTTCTCATTACTTCCATATGATTTTGCATTATTCTATGAAATGCTACCCGAAATCTTACGTTTGTTCCCAATATAATCAAGAGCAGATGTATGCACTATAGTGTGTAGATTAAAGATCAGATCACAATTTTAAAAGTTTATTAGTCATAAATTTGATTGAAATTAACTTTATGACTAATTGTAATCGTCCACAATTTAAGAATAGAGCCGCAATAAAATCTTAGAGTAATGAATTGGTTTGAACGATCAGTACTAACTACTACTAAGAATTACTAACCATGTGTGTTTTGTTCTAAAAACCCACCCCGCATAACCGCATGAGACTGTCATTTAAGAATGCTGTGCTCATTAGAGAAATGCTTGCCCTGCTTTGTTTGTTTTCAAGATTCTCCTTCCATCCCTCGTCTCTCTCTGTGACCCTTCCGCTGCCTGCAGCATTGTGTCACATTCCATACCTGTGTCCTTAGGGGGCGTAGACCATTATATGTTGCCTGTCCATGTGGTAGTGATATTTCGTCTTCTTACTTACCAATTCTAGTTTGCACATCGTTGGATACAATTGAATTGCATTCTAAGGAGCATGTGCATGTTAGTTCATATAATGTGTATTTGCATGCATGTAAATTAAAAAGGTTTTCGCATGAATGTATTTCCCACTATGGGTGTAGGTTTGCATATGTTGATTCTGCATATAGCTTTGTTCTCTTTTACGAATGGTGACCTAAAATCCCCCGCTACACGCCCTTGCGGTGGCTTACGGGATATTATGTAGATGTGGATCAGTACCCTGACATCTGCTACTTTTGCTGTGACGTAAGGGCGACTCGAGAAAGGTATTAAAGAATCATGGTGTTACTTTGCTGCTGTATTGTTGTAGGAAGATGTCTTTTCTTACAGCCTTATTTCCCTGGTTTATCTGGTGATTTGAACAGCAAGCAAATGATCAACTCAAACTGAGCGTAAAGATTCAGTGTTACGTATATAAAAACAGTTATAGTGGATTTGGCATTGTGTTTAATTGAATGTTAAGAATTGGGAAAATAGAGGTTCGATGTCAGCTACTATTCTCACAAAAAGGCTACTGAAAGACACACTTTGTTTGTTATTCCTTTTAATCACCCTAAAATGATACACCAACACCCCCCACCACACGCCCTTGCGGCGGTTTGCTGAATTTTTTGTGGATGTAGGTTCTCACCTTATTCCTCTCTTCAATAGTGCTTTCCAGAGAATACGTGCCATTTTCTATTCCTAATCCCATGGTGTTTTCTTTTTCTCCAATTTGGTTTCATCTTTGGGCCATATCTCTTTTTTTCTTCGGGTCACTCAGCAACTGCTCTTTATTTTCCCTTGTACCTTGGAATTCCTCCAATTTAAACCCTTAATCTCTTAAAATCTTTGCTCTATCCTCTTCTTTTTCGTGGTCTTTCTTTACTTATTGGATCCAACTTGTTGTCTTCTTTTCCCAAAGATATTTCAAGATAGTGTTTTAACCTATTTTCATCCAGTCCGTAAAATTTCCAGACGGAAAAGGCGAGCCTTTTTTATAGTTTTAGATAAACTTTCTATATTTTGACTCCTTCCATCATAATTTCTCAATGTTTACACTTCTGTAGTTTTTACTGGACTAAGTATTCCGTCAATTTTCGGCTTTTCCAGTGCCACTAGCATGTCAAATCTTTAGCTTAATTCTACGTATTTACTTTCATGTACACATTCTGACTTACATACTGTATTATAATGACATAAATCCTAGATAACAATTTTTGCTGTAAATATCTCTTGTTATACCATTTTCCCTTTACATTTATTAATACTTCCTCCGATATTAAATTGTATCACCAATTTTTGTTTAATATTTCCCCTAAATATTTTATTTTTTTTTACCATCTCCATTTGGCCAATATCTCTTTTTAAACATGTTACAGAATTTTTCGTTTCAGTGATACATCGAGTTCTTTCAGCTGAAATTCTTACACCTGTCCTGCCACCTATCTTTTCCAAGAGATCAAGTTGCCTGGCTGCATTTGTCAGATCATGTATAGGAAGTATAGCAACATCATCGGATTTTTTAGTGTGGCGCCCTCTTAACATACAAAAACTATTTTGTCTTATAAAAAATATTAGTAGAATTAGTACTATCGGATATAAGTAACCATTATTAGTCATGCAAATTAGTGTTTGGCAGCCAATGCGTATTCAAAATTGCCGTCATTCATGCATTCTTAACCGTTGCAGGTCAAATAATGAGGATCAATGGTGGTAGTTTCAATTTAAACTTACCTGAATATAGTTGACCCTGATAAGGTAAGCCACATCGATGATGAAAGCACGGATGTTAAGAATGTTAAGCAAGCAGTAGCTACCAATAATCATCCACAGACTTATTAAGTCTGTGAAAGAGTACAAACAGTTTTAATACGTATATGAGTAGATAAAAAAGATTTCCACGAAGTGAAGCCTGAAACCGTAGAGTATACACTAATATTAGACCAATGCAACAATTTCAGATTGTAAATATCATTCGCCTTGACTGGGATTCGAACCCAGATCCCTCAATATCCGGTCGAGTGCTTTAGCCACTTAAGCTAACGAGGCGTCCGCTTAAACTCTGAAATTTTGATGAAGCAGTATATTTATTGTCTCATCTTTAATCTTTGGCATTTGACTAATATTAGTGTTTATGATTTACATTTATTGAATTCTTACCATACTTTGTTATTATAAGAGACCAGAAATCTGTTTTTATCCGAGGTAATAATTTAAGGGAATTCAAGAGGTTATGGGACTCTTGTGGCTAGCAGTTATTGATAGAAAAATTAAAGGAGGAAAATATCCAGGGAATGGGTAACTCCGTTAGTTCTTATTTTGATAATGGTATGAAGTGAAGGGACTGATAGGTTTTTATTGCTTAATAAGGGCTAAGTCAAGTAAATATAGGCGTAAAATCATGAGCCAGGTTGAGTCATTTCACGCCACTTTGGACTCAATATAACTTTTGGCCTCTCGAATTTAAGTGAAAATCGATAAATATGTTGGCATCTAAAAAAATAAACTTTGGAGTGTTTTACAAAAATTGAAAAAATTGTAATTTTCAAAAACAATGCGTCTTCGCGATATTATATCTTAGGGTAAATAGAATCAGTGTAAAAAGACGAAGCATTATTTGCATAGAAAAATAGAACGCAGTAGTAAATAAAAGGTATTTAGACAGATGAGGACATTGAAACATATGTACTACTATGTACTACCGAAAGAATGTACTATTGTTTCTGCTCAGAGCTACAGTTGAGTACAAATTTGTTGGGCTATAAAATTTTGTATTAAATATCTATTGCTACAATTAATAATTCTTATTCATGTGTAAACTCTGAGGGCATAGGGAAAGACAATAAATATACTGCTTCATTAAAATTTTCTCAATTCAGGAATCTTTGTTGGAATCTTACATCATTTTCCATAAAAAATGCAAGTAAAAACAAAGACATACGTGCAGACCACCAACATATTCGAAACAAATGTAAAATTCCGAATTCAGTCCGATAAATGAATACAAGATTGTTTTAGATATTATCAAATCGAACGAATTATAATTGTTAGAGTGTTATATGTCTTGTCAAACCCGCATGACCCTAGTATCATTCTCAAAAATGAAAATGCACATCAAATTACGTAACTACGAGATAATTGATAGCTGTAATGGCTGCTTTTTTATTTTTCGAATGCCATAAAAAAACTTGCGCGATATACGAGCAAATATGAAATGTGTCATTTGAAATATTAGAAACTTTTTCCGACCACACCAATGGAGAAAATTATAGTGAATCAAACATTCATCCATGTTTTTCTCAGGTTAGTCCATTGTCAAAACGAGAAAAGGATGGATCCAAGATCGTATAGGGAGGTTATCCTTCAATTTAGTTGGCAAAAATCTGTCCCCAAGCTCCGGAAAAAATTTGAAATTGCCATTTTCTCTCCGGAAACCTTTATATTTCGACTAAGTCGTCTTCCCAGTGAAACTTTCGTGATAAACGTCCTTCTACTCCGCTCTCGGTTCGCGTCCAGGAGGGATAGGACGTAGCCTCTACTCCTGTTTTGGGGATGCAGATGATGATGCTCCGATACGACGATTTAGATGCAAAACTTCCGCTCACGTTTGAGGAGGATTCTGAATGGAAATGCCACGGAGGAGACCGTAGAGGAGATGGGAGGTATGAGGGGCGTTGGAGTCTTCACCCTGGAAAGAAACCCGGAGGGTAAGAGAGAGAGAGGCGATGAGGTCCTTTGAACTGCCTCCGAGGTTGGGGAAATCGGGGGAGTAAAGGAGCATTTTCTTCCTCCGATACCGACGAGAAGTGGACAGCGGTTTGAAATATGTCTTTTTACGGAGGGAGGAAAATTGTCGCTGTCCGGTTCCCCCTCGGTCAGAAACAAAAAAGACTTCCATTTTTATTTCGGGGAAAAGAGTCTCCTCCACCCCAACACTCAGATTCACGTCCATGTGTTAGGACGGATGTTCTCCCACGGCCTCGGAGTGGGCCCTAAAAATACCTCCTCCATTTCCCTCGCAGTTGCCGTCATGCTGTTGCTTCTCCCGTTTATCGCATTCGCAGGGATAGACCCGGGCTATCCCGCGCCACGATACCTGTCATCCCCCCAGAGATTTTGTTTTGAATCATCCGGCCGGCTCTGAAAAACGACTCCTTCGGATAGGCTGAGTTCTGCCCGTCCCTTTTTCACCACGAGGGAAAATTCCTCCACGCCGCTCTCTTCCGTCACTTCGCAGCGATCCCGCCGAATTGCTCGATCCCGATCTCCGACGGCGAATTTTGGTGAAAGGGGTGGAGGGTTTCTCTCCTCCATCCTACCCCCTCGGCCGAGGGATGCGTGCCAGAATGTTCTCAGTCTCTCCCCTCTGCGTCCCTAAAACATGTTTCGTGGCAGTTGTAAAAATTACTTCCTCTGTAGATGCTCTATCTTTTCATTCCACGCTCCACTCAGACTTCTCCCTCTAACTCCTTTGATGAGGTTTGTTCGGACATTTCCCGAGAGAAAACATAGATCCTTGAAGGGAGGGTGGGGATCCGACGCAAGAATTAATGCGACTCTCATCTTGATTTTATTTTCATCGCTCGAGTTTACCCGTTTGCAGAGCGAGGACCAGAAAAGTCTTGGTGAATGCATTTCTTTTAGACAGGGACGCAGAGTGGTTACACCGCGAGGAGAACCTTTTTACTCTGCGTGCACACACGGCGATAGATAAATGATGGGTGGGAAAAGATTGGAGTTGAATTATGCCTCTGGAAATGCAGATATATTATGGTTGTCTTCCGTTTGGCCTGGAGCTTTATTTATTGAAGTGCGTTGGATCAGAAAAACGCGATGCATTAACGATGTAAAATAGTTCCACACAATCTCTCTCTCTCTCGTTGTTCTTTGGAATTAATGGCTAAAATATTCGTCAATTTTTACAGTAGCAAAGGAAAAATAATTAAAGATTGAAAAAGCCAGAGAAAATGTAATGAGGATGTGCGCAGGAGATACTGTAATGAATATTCATCTAATGAATGTTATTTAAGTTAAAAAATTTATTTCAGGATTAAATTTTCCTACCAATTTGTTCAGTCAATCACGGTTATGATGTTCACATCTTATTATCAAGACACTGATTTTTTTTTCGTTGATAATGACCGGCAAATGCTGTTATTACTGTCAACCGAGTCCAGTGTGAGGGAAATTTCAAATGCTTCTATCTTAACAGAATGCAATGCCACTAAGTCAAGACTAATTATTTAGAAGTTTTAGTCATAAGAATACATTTTTCCCTATAATTTTAACAGGTAAATTTCTTCTCTCATTCTGAGATTGTGCGAAAGATTATCAAGGTTCTACTATTTAAAAATCAAACGGCAGTCAAGGCTCTTTTTAAAAATCTCGTAGTAGAATACTGTCACTACATGCTACCATTTCATAAAATTATTAGAGGATAATGAATAAGCTGATTAGTAACAATTTTGGAAGACTAATACGTTTATACGGTCAACAAATTAACAATTAAAATGTTAGGCATGGCCAAGTAAGGTTCAAACAGTCTCTCCATCTCTAGTAACGCGTCAGGGAGAAAAATAGGGGTGCAGCAGTAATTGTGGATTTCGGGTAGTTTGCTGGTGGGTTGAGGAGAGGAACTTAAATATAACGCTGGGATATGGCTCCGGCTATGCATCCCTCCACGTGCATGTACATCCACCGTTCTCAATTTAACTTCGCCTTGCGCCCCTCCAACTCCAGCCCTCCTCCACGGAGGGTTTTTTCCCCTCTCCCTTGCATCCCTTACTTCCCTCCAGCATATTCCGCATTTAATGTATTCCCGCTCATGCACCACCATTCCTTCCCTGTGAGCGCTTCATCCCAGGGTGGTCTGCGAATCCTTTTTTTCCCCTTCTATTATCATGTGAGTGACCCGAATGCTATATTTTTTTCTCTCATCCAGATTTTGATATTCGTTCCCGGGGAGTACTTTCTGGTGACGCTTGCACGTCGGCGTATTTACATCTCGATGGAGTCTTTATTTCATCTCGTCAGGAAAAGTTTTTGCGTCTTGCGCAATTTTCTGGGAAATGTACTCGTTCCTTCTCTGCTTTTCTTTTCTCAGCCTTGAGTCGCGAAACTATCCCGGGCTCTAATACTCATGGCGATGTAATGGAGATTTATGGTGTATTTCCTTTCGTCAACTTCATTAACATCTTCAAATAATCCAAGCCGGTTCGCATCCTTCATTAAATCCGGCGGCTTGGCCCGTCGAATTATGTCCAAAATTCGCTTATAAGTTAGATACTGTGATTAAATTATGTTTTTTACATTTCGGAATAGAGCTTCTGCTCAATTGTTCCAGGGGAATTGAGCTAATGCATTAAATACTATGCAACAATTTCAGAATGAGTTACATAGCAACGCACATTTAGCGGATGGCTCCGTTGAAAGTTGCAGTCACAGCATCTCCAGTAGTTTCTCGGGATTTGCCTTAACGACTCTTTAAGTTGATTTAAAAAATCTCAATGAAGGTTTTTAAGTTAAGCTTAGTGAAAATGTAGAGATGGTTACAGAGTCCAAGAAACTGCGTGAGATACGTCGACAGTAACTTTTAACGGAGTCATTCGCAATTCACGCATTACAATGCAACAATTTCAGAGTGTAAAAATCACAGATTATCACTTAAACAAATGTTGCTTGAGTTAATATAGTACATAAATATCATTACAAAACTATCGGCTTTAAATTTAAAAAAATTGAATGTCGTTGGGAAGGGCTTAATACATTAGTATTTGATCTTTAAGACAAGAGTTGAAAATACCATGGGCTTTTCAACCTAAGTCCATGAGTGCTGGGCAATTCAATCTCTCAAAGACTTGCGGATGAAAGAATTGACATCGTAACTTATCTGATCGTTATTTATGTCCTAGTGTAGAAATTTCTAAATGTCTTTTAATAAAATTTCTACATTATAGTTTTTCCCTTGTCTCCACAAAGCAAAATTCTAGAACACGTCATTATTTTAAAAATATTATGCGAGGAAAATCGTTCCCAATTGAAATGTAAATGGAGTATAAATTATAATAGGTGCATTAACATACACTCTTTCAATCAGAATAACATTCACTAATTAAGCAAATTCACATTTACACAATGCCCCAAAGAACGCCGAAAGGACGCGTGGCGGGGGGTGTTACGACACTTCAAATAAAATAAAATGCAACTACATGAAATGCAAACATAAAACATGCTATTTTACACCCACACAGACGCACTGAATATGTGAAACTTATTGCAGCTAACACACATGCAAAAGCCTATAAAAACTACTAATATACATAAGTACACGAACCTATTAATACTTTAAAGGTCGGCTTAAGCTTTTAATATTGCAAACGCTTGAAACAATTTTGATTCAATTTTTTACTGTTGGATTTTCCAAAAGCCCAGGGAAAGAACGAATGTTTTATCTATACGAGTAATCTATCGAGATATCTATCTCATCTTTGTAGTCCAAACTACCCAAATGCTCTCAAGGCATAATGATTCCCCTTGTGCCATAGTGATATCATACATTCTCTCTCTTCAGGTTGTATTGTAACAATAATTATATAACTATGCGTATAGTGTAGATGTAGAAAACTTTATCATTACATTTCCCCACCACCCGTTTAATGAAGTCAAGTATCTTCATCGGGGACCCGTATATTCTCTTAATATGTGGTCCCCACGAAAGTCGCGGTGTCACCTACATCTATATTTACACAATACCCCGCAAGCCATCGCAAAGACGTGTGGCAGGGGGTGATAGGTCACCAGCCAGTTTACATACATTCACTCTTATTTCTTCATGCACCTTGCACCCCGTGATCCAACAGAAACCACGTTGAAAGGGGTCGACTGAACATCAATGATGCAACATGCCTAGATATATTACAAGTGTTACATGGTCAGCAGCTATCCCTAAACCTACACAAAGAGGACGAGAAAATATGCTTAAAGAGCGCAGGCAAACAGGCAATTCAGACTCTTATTACTGGTTAGTATTCTATGCGTTCCGGACGGACAATTCACAAATACAATAGGCTTTATATACATTCACCTACACCCTACCTGGCTAAAGGACACCCGGCGGGGGGGCGTTAGAACCACAGATTTGAATTTATACAGTGTATTTACAGATATGGCGTTTTGTGGGAATTTATGGGAACCCCTATTTACGACATTGTGTACCTGTTTTCTTAGGTGTTCCTCATTTATTGTTGCTGCGAATAGTGCGCGGGAAAAACGAATACTTGAATCTATCAGTCCGGCAATTTAACTCTCTAATTTTACAGCAATTGTCGGCCTTTCCAATGTAAGGAGCCCTAATTATATCTCTAATATTGAATGTAAAACCACACGCTTTACATCTTTGTAATACATCTAATCAAACCCTGAGTCCTCGCATATCTAAAGGTTCCCACAATAGATTCTCTATTAAATGTGTGACACTTTGTGTCCTTTGGTACGAGTTTTCCACGAACTTAGCGGATTTTCTCTGTGCTCTGTTTAATTCTGTAATGAATTTTTTTGAAAAGGATCCCAAATACTCGCCCCATTCTCAATGTGAGACCTTATTTAAGATAAATAGCACGTTTTCGTGAATTTTTCGTCACTAAACCATCCGACTACGCGCTTGACGAATACCAGCACTCAAGTACCCCTCCACAAATCGTGCTTATATGTTTTCCCCAAGAAAGATCCGATGCAATGGTGACCCACAAGTATTTTACTTCATCCGAGCGCCTCAGAGTATGTAAGCTGGTAGAGTTTGGTTGTTATTATGGGAAGGATCAACCCCAGCACAACTCTAAAATCCTTCCCTTGAGATCTTTCCCATAATATTCATACGGTGGTAGTTACCGTTCCTTTTGATCCAAGTTTGGCTGTATTTTCCATTGTATAAGAAATGACGGTACATTTTTTTGTATTTAATTCCAGCCCCCATTCTTCACGCCATTTTTTATGTTGTTTAAGTGAGTGTATAGTGATTAACGATCTACGTCATTCGCTACTTCCCTGTAGATTACAGTGACGTCGGCAAAGAGTCTTATGCAACTTTTTATTTATCTGGTGATGCCATTAATGCATGGAAGAAATAGTAGAGGTTCTATGACGCTACCCTGAGGGACGCTCGATGTTACTTGTACAAAAATAGAGCTTGAGCCATCTATCACTACCCTTGTTTTCGGTCAGTAAGGAAGTTCCAAATCTAGTTTATTCCTTGGTTATTTATTCCGTACCATTACAACTTATGAATAAACTTAGCATGTGGGACTTTATTAAAGGCCTTTTTGAAATATAAAAATGTTACATCTACTTGTTCGTTTCTTTTCCCCGATTGTAGAGCGTCGTGTATATCAAGTCCCAACTGCGTTTTACATGATCTCTCCTTTCTGAATCAGTGTTGTCTGTTGGATTGGTTGTGAGTGTTGACAAATGTCATGGCGTTACTAACAATAATGTTTTACAAGAATTAACAGGAGGTTTATGATATCAGTCGGTAATTACCTTGTTCTTGTTTATTTCCCCTTTTATAAATAGGTGTGATGTTGGCTATTTTCCAATTGAGGGGAACAACACTTTCTGAAATTGATTTGTAAAATATGTACTGAAAAAAAGGCATAATTCCGGCCGCGAGTCTTCCAGTTTTCTTGTAGGTATATCCTCTAGTCCGGGTGGTTCAGTACTTTATATGTGTAGGAGTTATTTTGTGATTCCTTCATGTATAATTGTAATGCCATCCATCTTACGATAGGTGTGATGTGGTCTTCACTGGGTGTCTCTCTGTCATTGGTGTACTCGCTTTGGAAGAAATTATTTAAACCATTCGCTTTTTGGGTCCTGTCTGTATGTATACCAGCTGTACGAGATATCTCGCAATACCATTTTTGTTTTGACGGACACTATGGCTGGACGTTTTCCCTGCCATTCCCTAACGTACGACCAGCATGTCTTAGGGTCATTCTCCAAGCAATCGCACAGAATTTTTCTTTTGAAATTTATGACGGCTCTTTGCTTTACCTTCTTTATTTCCCTACAATGTGTTAAGTATTTTTTGTGCACTTTCAGAAGTCATTCCTTGGCCGTTTTTCAAAGTGTTTTTCTATTTCGAATGCAATTAACTTTGTTGTCTTAAAAACCTTCTCTCCTCGCTGCAGTACCATCGTGGCTCGTAACGATCGTTTTTCTATTTAGAAGGGATTTATATGTCTCTATACTTCTAATGGACTCCAATAAATGCTTCCATATAGACCCAGTTCCAGAGATGAGCGTTTTCATAATGTGTAATTGTAGGCTTTTTCTGAGACACGCGGCAAAATCCTTGAAGTTACTCTCCTCAAATAGGTTTATCGTTTTTCTGGGTTTAAGGA
This sequence comes from Hetaerina americana, assembly GCF_022747635.1. Lineage (NCBI taxonomy): Eukaryota > Metazoa > Arthropoda > Insecta > Odonata > Calopterygidae > Hetaerina > Hetaerina americana. Next base: position 27,335,122 of record NW_027287095.1, on the reverse strand, counting down.
TATTGTTTACCGAAACGCATGATTCTATTAAAATTGCTTTTTGGTCACTTATTCCTTCCGTTACGTATGAATGTGTGAAATTTTGGCATGGTTTATTAAGCAAAGATCTAGAATGTTGTTGTCTCCTGGTTGGTTTTCTTATTATTTAGCTCATTGTATTGGCGGTGAGAATATTAAGGGTAGCCTGGTATGAATCTTAGTTTCTTACAATAAAAAACTTCAGTTTCTTTCGAAGTTTTTAATGCAGTATTCAAAAAGAAAAATCAGTTCCTTACAGAGGTTTTAGTGCAGTATATGTCCCATTCTATTGAAGGAGGGATGAAGTCACCCCAACCAGAATGTCGCTTTCCGTATTCTTGCGGATAAAATGATTTATTTGGTTATTTAAAGCCTCTATCACATCTAAAGTAGAATTGGGTGGCCTGTGAAATGAGCATGCGTGTATTTTTTTCTAGTTATTTCTCTCAATTGTATACAAAACGGTCTCAATCAGATCATCAAATTTTAGCACATAAAATTAAAAAATTAAATTAAAATTTAAAGTGTTGTTTAATGGGAACAAATACTCCTCCTCTATTTCTACTACTCCTGTCTCGTCTGTATACATGTACTGTAAACAAAAAGGTAAACTACACCGTCCTTTATATCCTCCGTAAGCTCACTCTCCGGTCCCAAAACTATGTCCGCGTCTAGATTTTGGAATATATGGTCGCCTTCAGCTCTTTTCATTTTAATGCTACGCCGGTTTAGTATTATAATGTTGATCCGTTTATCGACACATAATTGGTTTAGTTTTGGTTTAACTTGTCCATGAGGTGTTTTATATATAGTTTTTTCTGTTATTTTTAGAGTCTGAGAGTCGTAGCCTGACATATGGTGGCAAAAAGGGAGATAGATTCCAAGACAGATAGGTACAAATACTCATTCTTTCCCAGAACAATCAGAAATCATAATAGCAAGAAACCGAAGTCACTTTAGAAAAATTAAAAACGTTGAATTTAGAAGTCGGAACAAAATTAAACACTATAGAGATGTTAGGTATACTTTCAGGTGCATGTGTATGTTAGTTGGTAGTTTTAGTGTTTGCATGTGTGTGGGGTGTAAGTGTTCATGCATGAATGTATGCCATGTTTTTTTTTATATATATGATTTTGTGGTTATTGCATACGGTTTTTTTTCTTTTTCTTTTCTAAATTACGGGTGGTGTCCTAGCACCCCCCGCCACACGCCCTTGCGGCGGCTTGCGGGGTATTAAGTAGATGTAGATGTAGATGTAGAAAAAGCTTTGAATCCTACTTTATTTTTTCCCAATACATGACCTGCGCTCTTGCCTACAACATATACTCAACTCTCGAAACGTGTTCGTGTATCCTAGGTTACGCGCTACAAACCTCGATTCATGTGCAGTAAAATGAACCCCGGAGCGGTTAAGGGGAACCTGACACGATGAGAGGGCAGGCCACAGAGCAACGAATTCCGCTCCAATTTTCCGAAAAAATTCCAATTGTCTTTGATTTACACCCTCTATTTGGCGCCCCTCAAGACGAGCCTTCCGCGAGCACTCGGCAGTATAATACTGCAAACAGTTAATTTAATTGGGAACTTCAACTCCGCCCCGACCCGTTTCACCTCCGAGAACATCTCCTTAAAGGAGTGCAGGATCTCTTCAGATCCACGTTCCGGGACGTCGTTCGTCTCCGCATGATCCACAATACGTACTCATAGCTTTAGACAACGTCTATTGCTGACGGCCACCTCCAACGCCTGCATCGCCTGGGGTTTTCCGCCGTCTGATATACACCAGGGCGACAACAATCCAACATCTCCCTCTCGTTGGACTCAACGGTATTAGATTACGCAACTCAAAATTAACGCAATTACTTGTTTGATGCCAAATAACTAGCAAATTAAGAGAAGCATGATTACATTATTTGTTAGTTTTAACTGGTAAATGAAAAAATGATCATGGCAATCAGACCTCAGATGAGTCATCGAGCAGAGATATCTGGAATGCAACCTCGTGGCGCTCGTAGAGGGAGGAAGGGATGTTTGACTTTCACCGGCACGGTTGACCACGACCTACTTGAAGGAAGAATAGTGCGAATTTTGAAATCGGCCCAACCCATTTTTGAGCTCACTTTGAACAGTGGAACCTTTCCCCCTGTAGTAACCAGTTTTTAGAAAATAGATCCTTCCAGTCCCAAAATTGTCAACTGCGCATTGCCACAAGCTTTTGCGAGAGATGTAAAGTAACTTTTGACAGATTCACTTTAAATAGTCAAGCACGCGAAGTAGGGTATTTTTGGAGGCATTCTCGCGTTGAACTATCAACCAGCATTCATCAGCACTTACAAGGATTACACTTGTATGGAAGTTGCACAAGGGAGAATTGTTGCAGGATTACACAGTTTTATCTAAGGCTAATCCACTTAATCAATTCAATTTAATTAACTTTTACGTTGGAAACATTTCAGATATGCTCAATGTGAATCCAACTTTCCACACCATTAGAGGAGATACTTGTTTATTAAAATATGACGTGATTGAACAAAAGCAAGACACATATAGAAAAAAAACAGTTCTAGGATCGCTTCATTTCTTAATATACATTAATGACTTACGCTCACTTTTTAGTAGATGCCTCGAATTATTTGCTAAGACACGGTGGTACACGGGGAAATAAGGGGCCCATTAAATTTAAAGGTAATCTCAAGAAACTTAGACACAATATCGGATTATTATTTATTGGTCACTTCTATTCTAAATATACATTAATTACTTTAGCGCACACGTTAGTATCAAACTTATATTATTTACTGACGACACGGTGGTTTACAGAGAAATAAATAACCAACTAGATCGCGGGATACTCTCTAGAGACTTAGACACAATCTCGGATTGGTGCAAGGAATGGGAATTAATGCTCAATATAGACAAATGCACAATGCGCAAATAGTTTACAATTCTTGTCTGTATGATGAACATTTTTCTTTGAAAATCAGCTAAATCCCTCTGAAAAGTTATCTTGTCAGAACCCTTGAATCTTTTGTGATTTTGAATAATCTTTCTCCAATCACTACCTAAGTGGCTTATGCCTGCATTTTTCTTCTTTATGTGGTGTGGTGTCCCCTGATGTCTTTCATGTTTTTTTACTCTCATGTTGTACCACCTTAATCTGCTATTTAAGGAACAGCTCTCATAGGGATATCAGAAATCATCACTGATTTGTACGGGGCGATGAAATTTAACCTTTTGATCTAGTTAAACTAAATATTTAGTCATTGAGTATTTCATACAGCTAAAAAAATTCAACACGTACGTTAAATGAGGTGTATGGTCATCACTATTTCTCCCTGATCAACTCAGCAACGTCCGATCAATACAGTTATAAATTTAAAGATTTTTTTTACTGCACCATTACTCCAACGGAAGTTTTGAAATAGACTCCAATACCGACGCTTGAGATGATGATACATTGATTAGCTCATCGAAATGCACAAAATGAAACAACTGTCTGATGATGACTTTACTTTGTTTAAGTGTGCTTGAATTCCCACTACCACTTTGATAGCCTCAGGCATGTTATGAACACTGTAGCGTTTCAGTGCGTTCATACTCGATGGTATTGCAGGCTTAAAGTCAACAAAGCAACTAGGGCCCTCCCAAAATTCATACAGTTTGTTCAGCAATACCTTCCATCCGATACGAAATCAAGATTTCCTCGACCGATTCTTGGTTTAAGGTTGCACGTCGCGAGCGTTGTTTCGATCCAATGAATTCCTCTTACCCCATTTCACATCGCAATAAGCTGAGAGAGAGAGCGCTATTTTCTCGTGCTCACGATTCGTCGTTTCATTTATTCGCGTGACCTGCAGCATAGAGCATTTCGTGCCAGTAACATCACCTTCGTTACCTGAGGTCTCCCATCAGACGGTGGGACGGTCACACCCTATTCATCTGCTCTGCTGAAAATTTAACTTAATGTGCAAAACTTGAAATATGTTTAACTTAAAATGTAACATGCAGGATATGGACAAAATAGATAAGTTACCATCTCTAATTATCTCATAAGCGATTGCTGTCATGTCTATTTTGATTTCTAATAGTATTATAGAAAAAGCGAAACTTCATATCTATCCTCCTTATTTTGCGCACGTTATCTGATCTTCCATATCCGAAGTCTCTAACGTGGATTTAACACCCTAAGATAAGTAATCTGTGTCAAATTTACGCAGTAAATTTAACCTGTATTTAAGCCTACGGTCAAGTAGTTTCACCCGTCATAATTTTTCCAATAGTGTCGTGACACTGCTAACTTGTTCTTTACAACTTTTCAAAAACCTAGCTGCTCCACGTTCCACTCGATCTAGTTCCGAAATCACATGTAAGCCTACCTCGTGAGGATCCCATACGTCCTTAGTATGCTCTAGGTGAGGCCAAATTAACAAACCCCCTTGACTCTCCCCATTACATTTACCAGGTATCCTTTTTATGACTCTTAAATTGTTTTCCCATTTCGGAAAAGACTCGAACGTGTTTTCCAAAGGACATATCCTTAACAATCGGAACAGCCAGGTATTTTACCAGTCCGCTTTGGATTCGGGGGTAAACTTTGCAAATCGCACACGCTGATTTCGATGCTTGCAATATTTCTCTAAATTGATTGTGGGTCAACGTCATTCAAATTCAAAAATATGATCATGATTTCATACAATAGAAATTTAAAAAACAGTTCTAAAAAGTGAAAAGCTGATATTTACTTGGTAGTATTTTTAAAATTGAGGGCTCTTGAGCTACATAAATTATTTCATGTGTTTTATGAAACATAGAACACATTTATTTCCAAAACTTTTCCTCATTTCCCTGATATATATTTTTACAAAACTCGACATTCATTTACGAAATTTTTTCCTGAAAATTTATAAAATCCATGTTTTTTGCATGTGAAAATTTTAGTCGAACCTGACTGATGTCAAAAAACAGCAATTAATGTTTTCAAAAGCTATTTTTAAGTGGTTCAGTTTAAAAAAAAATTAAAACAGCAATGATGATATTACTTTGAGACCGAATTTCCAAAAAAATAATTACAGTTTTTCATTTTACCTCCGTATTCAGAAAATATTAAAATACTAATAAACCACTTTTGGAGGGTGCTTCTTTTCAGCACACTTTTTAGCACCAAATGCCTCAGTGCATTTATAATGCCAAGTGTAAACAGCTCAAATAAACGTTATCCATAAAAAGTAATGGTTGTATGCGTTGTTAATTGGTAAATTTTAAAAATAAAATAGTCCATTTTTTCGCTCAAGACTTTTACCCAATATCTGCTTTAATATGAGTTAGCCAATAAATGATGTACTTTTTTACTCATTACATCTTGATTTAAACCCCTGCATTCTTTAAAATTAATGTGCACAAAACGATACGAGGTAAGGCTAATACGGTATTTCCTACTTGAGCTAAATAAATTTGGTATGAATTTTTGCATGTGTTTTATTCTGATAACCCTTAATTACGTTAATTTTCATTTAAATCTTGGATAATTATGAGTACTAATCATGCTAAGTAAGCTTCATGCGACGGTTGTTAGATGAATCCCAAAATACATATTTTTTATTATATAAATGCGATATTTTAAAATGAGAGGAACGAAAGCTATCTGAAATTATAAATCATTTGTTTTGTTTTACATATTAAAGACTCATTAATGAAATAATATCCTCATTAAGTACTATTTCCGTATCTCCCGCCGCAAATTAAAGTGGACGAAGGCAGCTTGGCTAAGGTACAGGTAAGTGTTCAAGTTTAGGTCCATTTAATGAGATTTTTAGTATGAAAAATGAAGCTTTATGTGATTTCAGATAATAAGCCAGAGTGACCTATCCTTTAGAGTATGTTTTTTTACCCACCAAAAATGCCAGGTTCCATTTAGATCTATAATTTTTTCCCTGACTCTAGAACTATGAACCCTTATCAAGCTTTCCGTTTTATCTCCCTTCCTGGGGAAGAAATACCTTACGCGTCCTTTTTTGAGAGCTCAGTTAAATATGGTTATATCTTGTCCTTTCATCTTCCCATGCCCACATTAACCCACGCATTAACTAGTCAAAATTCTGGACTCTCACTTGACCCTCAAATTCCACGCTACATTATATCCACCACGTCTAAAGCTTGACTTTATATGCATTTTGAATTTGCTCACTGGCTCCAGACACCCATTGTCCTTCGCCTTTTTTGTCTGTCTACCTCGATTTACTTTGCCTGAGCTGAGAAAAAAGGGCTTGAGAGAAGTGTCTTTTGCCTCAATTTCCTAATGAATGGGAATTTCTACGACATTAATTATAGAATGTTAAGTTTAACTGTTTAAATAGACTTGGAGACTTTTCCAGGCAGTCTTAGCGATGTTTCTTGGTGTTACGCGAGGGATGCCCACTTAGAAATAAAAAAATCTCAGCAATTTTCTTCTGGAAAAATAAATTTCAATCATTTAACTCATATAGAATAGGAAGGATACATTTTATGTGTAGATAGCCTGGTAAAACTCTCGTTTATCTCTCGAATAAGGTATTTACAACTAAGAGGAAACGACGATATTCAAAGTTAAATTTGCCAACAAGGATATCATGCCTGAAAACATACATGTGAATCTAGACTAGGACTAAAGACTTGGGAAAATGTAAATATAAATGAGTGAAGACTAGAAACCTATGTGATACTGGATATATGTTCAGAGAGTCAAACGAAGAGATAGAGTAATCAACGAGGGTGCATATAAAGAAGGAAGAAAAGGCATTATACGGTACTATATGGTAAAGAAAAATGAAATTGATTGGAGAGGTCTTGAAACATGATTAATTTGCTAGAGGCTCTATTAAATGAAAATTATAATCCCATGAGGCAGAAAAAGATAGATATAAGAGAGAAAAAAACATCAGATGGTCTGCAGCATTAGGTAGGGAAGAAAAAAGGGCTGCGGTTAACACATTTTTGGAATTAAATGCTAGCGATAATGGCAGAGATGGCTAATGCCCACAAAAGTTCAATTAACTAGGAGTTCGTCATCCTCAGCCAAAAGATTTTTGGCAGAGTTACAGGAAAAAGTTAATGCAGTCTCTTCAAATACAGGTGTTTCGCATGTGAAATCCATGTTGTGGCGTAGTTCAGGGAAAAGAGAGAGGAAAACAGGTAATAGAATAAATATGTATTTTACATAATGTCCCCGTTGCGGCACTCGCAAAGCCAAATTTTCACCAATATCTCATTTCTCCTGTCATTCTTTTCGGATTATTTTCCCAGTAAATATTTTGTTTAAATAACGCGCATTAACAAGTTTCAAAGTATTCGGTTGATTCTGACAAGTTCAGTCAGTCTTCTTTGTGTAAAGTTTCCCAAACGTTTCTGAAAGAATTCACCAACTTGTCTTTGTTGGTGAACCTCACCTCGGATGCCGCTGAAGGCTTCAAACAAGGCATCAAACAACGGACAGGCGGGAAGAAATGAAACTTTTTCAGGTAAAAATATTCTCCAAAAATGTTTTTCCTTCTTTGTCCATGATTTTAAAATCGGAAGCCGAAGCCAAGCATGGAAAAACTGAAGGAATCTCATAATTAGTTCATTAAGAGTTTGCCTTGTTCCTTGCGGAATCCAGTCCGTCCGGGATTATTTACCTAATTTAAGAATATTTCCTCTGGGAGTTTTCTCATTTTGTTTTTTAGGTCCTGTTTGTTGTTCCAATTGATGTTAATGGTGGTCCATCCCACACAAATAGCAGCGCTTTTCTTTAAATTATGCAAGAAAATTTCTACACAGAGAAATTTTCTCTTTCAACTAATGATAATCATAGGTTATACGCTTTTTCAGATATTCTACATTCTTTGCTATTGCATTCCGTCCACAACCAATTACGTAGTTTTCATCTAGCACATTCTAACATCCTCTTGCCTACTACTTTTGGATATATCTACTTTTCTACATTTGCCAAAACTATTATGTCAGCTGACTCTCTTCTCCAAACACATATAGCATTTTTAATTTTTCCCTCCACCTTTATTATTCTTTCATCTTTATCCGTAGCCAAATCTGAAAAATTCCAAATTTTGTTCTCCCTCTTTTTACAAAGTTATCCTCTTTTCCCAAAGACCAAGGTTGAAGGCTGAACTTTCATATAAAGGTTTACACTAGCCTCTACTTTATATCTCTAATCAAAGGTCTTGAAAATGCGTCCATTACTGTTTTATACTCATTGATTTAAAGGTTATTTTTAGTTTATTAATAATTGGTGAAGTTTTTACATGTCTTTATAATGCTCTCGCAGAAATATATCAAGATAGCACCAGCAGACAAAAATGAAAACACAGAAACACACAAAAAAGAAAAGAATCTCACTCTTTCCCGATATTTTCGGAGGTCAAACCACCTCAGTTCTTTCCTTCTTTCCCTTGAGAAAGGTGGTTTGACCACCGAAAATTCGGAAACGTGAGTTTCTTTTTTTTATGTTTCTGTGCTTTTGTTTATATTCGCTAGTGCTATCTTGATATACATTATTATTCATATCCATTAGTCTTTCACATAAGTATTATATATATATATATATATATATATATATATATATATGTGTGTGTGTATATATATAAATATATATATATACATATATATATATACATAAATATATATATATACACATGTATGTGTATATATATATATTCCCATGTTATGAGTTTCGTGCTGATTTCATAGGGTAAAGTGGGTTGCTGACTAATGAGTGTCAGGTTATTTCCTCGAGTAACGAAGGAATCTGATATTTTTCTATTGCGTTAGGTGAAGGTAAGCGTGAAACACATTTTCTTGCTTCTACTTAATTAAAAGAAGTAGATATGCTAAATAATCAGGAATAATGAACTAAGTCACTAAAATCTTCATGCTCAGAAATTATCCGCTGAAGATATTCTGTATAGGGATCTATAGTTACCAGATTTGTGTAATTGTAATCAATAGGCTATGTAAGAACTTTTGGATAGTCCTGGGTAGCTAGTAGACGTCCTGAAAAATTATGAGACGCGAAATTCTGAAATAACTTGATCGGTCTTTGTCCTTCTGAAAAAATAGCCATTGCGAAGGACATGTTTGAAAAACTACGATTATTATATTAAAAAATTATCAATATTTTATTGAACATTTACAGTTAAAAAACGGATCGACAGCTCAATTACTACTTGTTAGCTCCATCATCATTTAACGTAATTTTTCCTGTGATTCAGTTCGCTTTTACGGAACTTGTAAGCATACTACGATATATGGTAATGAAACAAATCGCCATATATTGGGTTCCTTGGCGTGAAATATAGACATGCTGACATGGCTTTTCGTTTCTCATCGTTTTTATAACAATTCTGATAAAAGCTCCGTAATCTCAACCTGTATCTATCGGCTGGTACGTGCTGGTTCTAGTTTAAATAATAAGAGTTTTGCAAACTAATAGAAAATTGCCTCATATTTGTCATTTATAAAGTACTTAGTCGCTCGGATGTTGTACACCCCTCTTCGTATTCGTCGGAAGAATATTTCCCCATACATACTGTTGCCACCTTTAGATTCACTCCTTTAATCGTTGGTTAAAACTTTAATGGCTTTTTTCATTAGCCACTGCTTTTTTTTATCGCATTTGCTCTAACTAGATACTTAAACAATGTGGTGTTACCATGATGCCATCGATGCTCTAAATAAAATACAGTTTTTCACTTACTAGAAATAGGTTTGTATTTTGTATGTGAATATGCTAGTTTTCTTACTCTTTTTTTAACTCATTGCTATGCATCAGCATTTTTTTCGCGGCTGTGGCAATATTTATTTGTATATTTTTAATAAGGGTCAAGATGCGATTGAGGAGTATTCAAATTTTTTGAGGTATAGCTTAAAATTTCTTTGATCTGCTCATGGAAATGCATTGGTGCACACACATGTAAACATTTCATCGGACATTCGTGTATATTTACTGGCCCTAACCCTCTGAGTCTTAAATTCTATGCATTTCCTTTTTCTAAGGTGGCAATTTCAAATTTTACCCTTTCCATTGGAATAACAGTGGGCTTCTATTTATTTTGGTTATCTCCAATGAAGTTCTATTCCTCCGACAGCTCTTTCGAAATGGAACGGATCTCCTTTGATAAAGGGAAAATGCAATGGAAGCTCCTTCGACCTCGACTTTAGTACTCCAGAAATTCCCGCCGAATTCTTTGTGGGCTTTTAATATTCGAACAAAAATCTTATTCAAATTCCCACCACATTATTCCCTTAAAAAATTCCTTTCCTTTACACCCACATTTTTTTCCTAGAAATTTTCATTCCCATTGTTAAAAGAACTAGGTATTACGTACAAAAAATACATTTTTAAATTTTGAAAACCGAATCCATCGCTGGGACCACTACAAAAATTGCCTCAATCTTAATCAAAATATTATAATAGAAGACATGTTTTTGATTTTTCGGACTAGATATTAAACTAGACTTATCCTTTGTTAAATTTTATGAAGCAAAGACCTTATACCTTTCATCAATATAATTGAGAAGAAGGTGAGCTCGAAATATTGCTGGGTTTTTACGATGATTCCAAAATGAGGTGGAATAAATGCACATATATTAGCTATTTATAACACGGTTTTCAAAATTTCCTGCCTCTTAAGAAAGCTTCAGGTTAGATATTACTTCCAAAATATTACTTCCGTTGTATTTACGAATTCCACAGTCAATATTCGGAATGCATCCGCGCAATTAATTACGTTTTTCACTCAAAATTTGATTCAGATTTATTGATCCATTTTCCGGAACAGGCAAAAATCGAATACAAGCCAAAACACGTCCAAGCAAAATAGCTGTCAACTACTGACTGAGCATTCAAAATGGCCGAAATCTTCGGCATAAGTGAGAGACATAACTATCAACATAACGCCACAAAAAAATCGAAAATCAAGGAAACGTAACCCGCGAAAATTCAAAATTCGCGATACTTTTTGAACAGACCTCGTGTTTGTATATATATATATATATATATATATGTATATATATATATATATATATATATATATATATATATATATATATATATGTGTATATATATATGTATATGTATATATATATATGTATATTTATATACATATATATATGTACGTATATGTATATATATGTGTGTTTATATTTATATATATATATATATATATATATATATATGTGGGTCGCGGTAGTCCAGTGGGTAGAGCATTCGGGCTGCTGAACAGAGGGTCCCGGGTTCGATTCCCTGGCAAGGCACTCTGGGCACCTGCAGCTCCACCCAAGCTATGTAATTTTTCGGGTACCAGATATTCCTGGGAAACCATAACCGGCATAGGGAAAGAAACTGGCCCCCCTACCCTGATGTGTGAATTTCTCACGCCGTATAGGGCATGGTACTGGGTGAACTCTACCATCACCAACCAAACCGACCTTCGGGTTGATTATGGTGTTTATGGTTTATGGTTATATATATATATACATATACATATATATATATATATATATATATATATATATATATATACATTTACAAATATCTTCTTAGCCTCGCCTAATATATAGATGTTTACATATGTGTGTGCGTGTTTAATCTGTGTCAATCTAAATGATTAGACTACCAACTGATGAACCTGTTGTTATGCAAAACTGTTGCTATGCCATACTTTATTTTTATAATAATGATATTTTAATGTTGTTTGTATTATTGTCCATGTACGTGCACCAAAAGTGCTAATGCATATTAATATTATAGTTCTATCCAGGAAAAAGTTCTTATTAAGACCTCAATCATGTTTAATCATTAAAAAATTTAAGATAATGGAAACAACTATTGTTGTGCAACTAGTTGTTTTGCACAAGTAAATTAAATTCGACGGATTACTCTATCCAAACAGAAGAAATAATAGTAATTGATTGATTTAGTAAAAATATCAACTAAGCTCCAATTGACTATCCTTTTAATGGACGAGTAAATACCATCTCAATTGCCCAAAATGATGTATACTCTTAATGTTTTTGGCAATGAATACAATATTATGTACACGTTTCTTGGAAATTTTAATCCCGAAAGAGCTTTTACCTGAAAAAGTTAGTTAGCTAGTAAAGCTTCATCCTCACTGTCTTCTAAGATATGATTCAATTTGTTTCCGCACCTATGCTTATTTTTCCAACTATATTAAATTCGAATTCCTGAAGTTAATCGTGGGAGGTGGTTGTTTTAGATGAATTTATCAACGATTTCTTTTTTCTCTCATCCCTTATTTCTCCCTTCGCCTCTCTATCCATAAAGGTCGAGATGTTTCCCATTGGTTTATTTGCTCGGAATAAATTAGTTTCACTGTGTGCTGCTTCCTTTTTCAAACCGTTCCAAACGTTTCCGAACGTTGAATCTCATGCCCTACCCGGAACCTTTCCCTCTGAATTGTATCACTTATCCGGATAGGTAGCAAGTTAAAGGGAGAATATTGAACTGAGCTAAATATATTAAACGAGGGAGCATGGGAGGCATGAATCCAATTCTGCCAGAGCGACACGCAGCGTATCAGGTGTTTCCGTCGAAGGTCGTCAGCCTGTTTCTCTGGCTTTGCTTCGGACGCCTACCTTCAACTGTACCAACCTACATTATTCCTAGTAAGGGTGCGGCGGAATGGGATGGCGGAAACTACCCTTTGATGATACATTCGATGGCAGTCGTTTCACGACGTGCTAGTGAAAGGTAACAGACAGATGAGAGAGTCTTTAAATCGCAAATTGGTGTCCTACTTTCATGTCTTTCATGTAAAACCTTTTTAGGTACACAAACGCACACAGGAATAAATGCGCGTCAGCCTTAATTAAATTTGGTGTCATCAGATAGATCCTGGGTTAATTAATAGCTAATATAAAGGAGAGATGTTAGTTTTCTTTGGTTAGGCCACCTTTTAGAATACGGATGAAGTATTTAAAATATGTGAGAAAAAATAAAAATAATGAATTTGAAAAGTATCGGGGAAAAATTTGCTAACATTTTCAAATTTGCCACGACAGAAAAGTAATGGTTTAGAGGTATCCTGGAAGAATTAAAATAGGAGTCTAATAAATAGAGGAAAGAGCATGCAGGACTAAGACTTTTAAATCAGCTCTGAGAGTTACAGAAAACCCGAGTTCACTTCGAGAAAATGACCGACTGTAAACCCCAATTATACTACTTGACAGATTGGACCACCAGGGAGAAATAGGAGAGATAAGATACCATCAAGGACATGTTCAAGTATCCGGTCTTTCTTCATACGATAAATAATCATAAAAAAAGTCAAACCAAAGCGCTACAGCATTTTTAATGCAAAATAAAAATGCATGGATTGACTCAAACACACCACTCGTTTCGTTTATGTATAAGCGTGAATACAAGGTCTGTACAATAAATGATAAGACTAGCCCTTCTACTTACGAACTGTTTGACGGATCACAACCAATGAGGTGTCGCCTTCTAGCGGCATCTGTGAGAAGTAAAATACCGACATGCTCGTGGCCATATCCAGACCTGTCTTTGCATAACAGCCGTGCTTGTCTGAGCATGCACACGCTTTGCTGAACAAATTCTTGTGTCTGTGAATATGAAGATGTTAGAGAATCATCGCGTGGGCATTTAATTTTATTTTAACCTCGAGAAAAGTGCAACTAAAACTTATGCAATTGTGAAAAGGCATTTGACATCGAATTTATGAGTTGGGCAGAGTGTTTTTGTTGGTTCAACCGCTTGCAGTCAGGGCAAACCTCGACCGACGAAGAACCGAGAAAGGGACGACCATGGACGTCAAGAAATGACGCCAGGCCACGTTTTCAATTTATATGCAGCTTCCTATTTCAACCCACTCACCAATTTTTTTATTTTAACCTGCTCAATAGATAAAGACCGACTCAGTCAGCATCGGCATTATATGTCGTATACGCGACAGCATTGTTTTACTCGGAATGAATTCACCTACCTTCCATTAAAAATAAAAAAAATCCAAAATTAATCGTTATCATTAACTTGGCAACTTTCTAGCAGATAGAATATTTTCAAGGAAAAGCTTGAGCGATAAGAAGTGAGTGCGTTATCCATCAATATTACAAGTATACGAATTTAAAGAACTGGTATTGATTCAAGCGAAGAAATCGCCACATAGCATTGAGTGGAGAGAAATAATATTGGAGGATAATGCATGGGTCAAGTAAACTAGAGCCCTGTGTTACATTTATTGTGTTTATTTATCCATAAGCTGTTAGTATTAATATTAAGTGAGGTGGGCACCCGTTGGTGGGATACCTTTTAACATTGTTTACATTCAGTCAAAGGAATTAATAATACCGTGAAAACACAGTCCAGTCTCAGTCATGTGAAGGAACAACATAATGCCTCTATTGTTTTCAACTTTTAAATTTAAATAGTTTATCATCAAATAATATTTTTCAGAGGCTTTTTGAAACAAAATATATTTTGATAACTTTTATAGATATTTTAATAACCTTTATTGAGTGATGTCGAAATCGCATTAAAACATTTTTATACATATTTTTTATAAATTCTGGTAGCCTTAACAAGTTTTGTTACCACTGATCATCTTCTCTGAGTCTATATATATCATACCTCATTTTAACATTTTAAGTTAATATCATCTGAGTAACAAATTTGAAAATTACTCGAAATTATTAACAACAATCGAAGTATATTAACAATATATTCTTCCAATTTTTTATGCATTTTTCCAACACGCATGAAGTTCATATTCAAATATTTAATCGATATTAAATTTGATGCCGCAGAGTAGAATTAAACATATTCATACGAGTATTATAAATAGTGGACTCTCGAATGTAGTTGAAAGTTAAATATTAAAAATAATATATTTTAAATGTCAGATTTGCTTCTTTCTCATATACACGTTTTGTGCTGGTTCTGAATGTTTTACCAAATGTTTATTTGATTAAAGTAATAAGGAAATCGAAACGTAATAGGGGGATCGTATGTTTGATTTAAATATCTTTGGATCCGTTTTAAAATTAAAATATCTTATTTTACATATTTCAAAGAGCTCTCATCACCATTCATTTTGACGAACCTTGGATGTGGTAACCCATCAATTGGTATAAAAAATGTAATTTCATTTTCATTGCAGGAATATAAGAAAAGGATTTTATGAGAAATCTTGTTTAAAATGAATTACTTAAAATTACTTTACCATCTTATGCAGATAAATAAAAAGTATTTTAATGAAGCGCCAATTGTGTGTCCCGACTTAAAAATACCGAAGCTTACACATATTGAGTGATGGATCAGTGTAGCAGTATAGTCGCCTAGTAAACATCAAGATATTAATTCAGCCCCACACGCGTTCAGACTCCATAAACTAGGGAACTTCTCTCAATTTGACTTAGCGGAAGGGTCACCGTTCTCCTTGCACGTCCCGAGCAAAGACTGTCTGACTGTGT
The DNA here is from genome assembly GCF_022747635.1 of Hetaerina americana. Classification (NCBI taxonomy): domain Eukaryota; kingdom Metazoa; phylum Arthropoda; class Insecta; order Odonata; family Calopterygidae; genus Hetaerina; species Hetaerina americana. The sequence continues at coordinate 27,319,624 of NW_027287095.1, read as the reverse complement.
GTGTGTGTGTATGAGTTTTATTATTAGGAGTATGGTCGTTAATAAAATAGATGTAATATTTGTCTGGAATTTAATCCTTCAACATTTTAAGTGAATATTTATTGTCCGTTTTTTTTTCAAATGGATTATAGAGCGTAAAAACTCGGGTTCGATTGTATTTGAATAATTTTTCTACCGTGTCTATCCCGAAACGAATCATAAAATTTCTAAAATTCAGAATACGGCTGATAAATACCAGTTTCCCACTTATACATATTTATGCTTCCTTTGCAGTTTACATTTTTCTTCTCCCTCTGCAAAAAAAAACTTTAAGTATGGAAGGCAACCCTCTACTTTTACACCTATTCAAGTAAAGCCTTGGATAAGGGACGACCTCTATGGCCTATTTATCTCATTATTCCATCCTTCCTACTCTCTGCCTTAATGTGCCGACAAGAAATATGACCGCTCTGTAGAACGCAATCATCATGATGTAGCTATGAGATAGTTGCTTGGCATCGGTAGACCTGCTCACAAACTCATGCGTGGAGGTCAAAATTTCGATGTGGATTTAGTGTTATACTGGGCGACAGAAAGTTTGTGCAAGTTCTACGATGTGAACGGTTTAGAGACGCCATCTTCCAATTAGATTTTTGTAATTTTTAAATTTAAATTTTCAAGTTTTAAGTTGTGCCACCTCTTTTTTAACAGCAGATATCAGAGGAACATGGGAGATTTACACTCCTTACCTTTTCGAACGTCATGAAATATTATTAATGGCTTCTGTTCCCGAGCCAGGGGTGTGTTCTCATAAGACTTTCCAAGACTGGTGCGATGCAAAATGATGAATAAATAGTCAATTTTGAGAGAGTTGAAATCCAATTACGTCTTAACTTATCATTAGTTATAGTTTTTTTCTCGTTACAATGCCGAGTATTGTTTATTATATTATCTCTCCAAACCTTTTCGGAATTATTTTTAGTCACGGTAAAACACACTTGAGTCAACAAGCCATGCATGGCTTCTGAAAGTTTACTCTTCAACGGTATTCTTGTGTAAACTATAGATTTATCTAAAATTGTTCTTAAAATATTAATAAAATTTCAAAGAGAGAAACTATGCTACCCAGTAATTTCTATCATCTCCTGCACCAAAAACATGAAATATTAAATTGTTGACTCAATTTTGACCCAAGCAATAAATTAGTGAAATTTGATGAGATTTTAGAGAGACATAATACACATTTTTGGATTTAAATCAAACCTCTCACTGCTTGCATTGCCAATGATATTGGTCCGGTAGCTTTTAGAAGATAAAGTAGAACTCTGATTCGTTTGTGAATCTCACCGACGCCCTATTTTAGGAGATATGGTTTTGAGTTACACCTGAAGACGGCTTCTCTTTACAGCCCAATTCCACAGCGTTTTTTTATCGCTGTGGAGAGTAACAAAGAAATGATAAAGATTTTTCACTGTCTTATCACAAATAATTGGCAATAAAAGTGAACATTAAACGAAAATGTGCCAAATCATTAGGGTTCATTTTTTACTCTCGAAAAAAAACGAGTCAGAATGCCAAAAATAGACCAGAAGGCTTATCTTTTTTGTGTCTTTGCTACAATATAATATGAAATTGTTTCAGCCACTACTTAATAGAATATTTCCATCTTACAGAAAATAGTAAACAGTATTATCACAATAAATGTTTATTCTATACGACCATCACCAGATGTGGGAATACAGTGATGACGCCATGGTCGTAAAAAATTAATATGAATTTTGGACTCTCTCTGTTACACTTTGTAGGTTTCCGTGCATAGGTTTGATTCCCCTGCACAGTCCGTTTCCAAGTATGTGAAGATTTATTGAGAAGAACATTTTATCTCAGGATATATATTTCGAAGAAGTTTGCTGAAAAAGTTTCAAGCAAAGAGTACAATAAATGACCATTTCATTTGTCAGCAAATTATACTACTCAAATTATCCAAGGCTTACTACATTACTAATTCAGCTGAGCACGATCTCGCTAATTTCAAAGGTACTGATGCTTGTAGTGAAAATGTGTAAAATGTCATATGATTTATGAAATTTTATGGCATGATTACCTCCATAAATGTAGGTTTGAGGTTAAGGTGCGCACTTAAATAAAGACGCTAAAAATTAGTAAAAACTAATATGAAAAATGTTTACTGATGAAAGAGACTTAAATATAGTAACAATTCTCAACAGAGAACAGGGCACATTTTTCAAGGCATTGAGAAAAGCGTGATAAAAAATTAGGCGTTAGGAAGTATTATAAAGCGGGAAAAGACTACAAAATAGAGAAAGAAAAAGGAAAGTTTCTACAAAGCATTCATATTTCTTTTGGAACAGTTTTCCAACGACAATGGTACATGATAATTACATAACTAAACGCTTTGTTAAGAAATTCATGTGGAACATAAAAGTGTAATCAATTCGCTATTAAAATAAAACATTACACGCCGCCATTACTGTATATCATAGAATACCCTGCCATCCACTCCGGTATGTAGTGATAAGCAAGCTTATATTCATCTGCAGATTGTTCATCATTGATCACTCAGGGCAAAAGAAATTAGGCAAAAATAATTAATTAAGGAATACTTCGATGTCCCTCTTGACTCTAGTCAAATTAATTAATTTCTTGCAGCGAGCATGAGATTCGTGTTAAGTATCACCAGATTCGCGAGAAATCCAATTATGTTGGACGTGGGAGTCAAAGGAAACTACTCGTACGTCCAATCGAACGTTTGGAGTTTACTCTAATCTCAAGAAAGCGGCAAAACCTCTTGCCATTTTATTTTTGACACTCCAAACGACTTTCTTGGGAGTAGAAAGCACGTGGTCGCATTTACTTGTCCCTATTACTTTAGATCTGCTGGGACTGGGTCAATGTCGCCCTGCTGCGAGAGCATTTTCACCAGCCTTGAAAAAAACCGCGTGAAGCCAGATAGCCTAGCGAGTGTGTAATGTTTAAGTCCAAGAAGTTTGATGAAAATATCTACCATAGAAGAAACATTTTTTCTTTTGCTGCAATTACTTATAACAAGTTTGAAACGAAGTATGAATATGTCTGGCTAAAGCGTATCAAGAATTAAAGTAATTTCTTTCTCAAAAAACGGCTCTACGTGTTGTTTTCGAGTGGAATTACGTATTTTTAAGATTTTAGGCGCGAGAAACTCATTGAGATTGGTTTTATCTTTGAATAAATTCATTTTGTGAGTAAAATTGGGAGGTATAAATAATGGTTTTAAGTACATATACGTATTTTTTGCAAAAATGTTTCTAAGAATTTTCATTAAACTTCGTATTTTTGTTTCAGGTGATGGTATATTTAGTGTGTTTGATCTCATTCTTGGGGGAAGACATCAGGAGATGGAGATGGGTAAGGTGGAAACTATTTAAAAATAAATCGTTTACCTATATGAAATGAATGCCTCTCTAACCTTCGGTGTGTTTTGCATGCTATTTTGCTTTGTTTCTCCTCGACTAGTATAATTCTATGCTTCAAATAGTGATGCTTCAAATGCTCCTAATGCTTCTAATCATTTTTTGGCTGGATAAAGACTACCTAAATAGGAGAGGGAATCCATTAAATTGATTTATAACTAATCAGCAATTAATAAGTAGAATGGATTCCCGGATACAAAAGAACTATGGGTTAGGCGTGGAAAAATTTTATAGGGATTACGAGTGTCTCGTAAGTCGATGCCGCACACGATGACAATTAGGAAATAAAATATAAAATGACGGCTTGGATAAAAAAGAAGATAAAGGAGGAACAGTTTGCATTTATGCGAGGAAAAAGTACGACCTGAAATATTTGGACTCTACGATAAAGCAACTAAATGAAATACCTTAGGATTTAAGAAAAGTTGGAGAGAATTCTATTACGGGGTAGGCAGCTGTAAAAAGTTACACCAATGGGGCCTAAGTTTTACGTCCCACACAAAAGCCAGTTAAAGTTGAAGTGTGCCTCATACAGCGTTCAAATAAGGATTGAAATACCACTGGGACCCCTTCATCGTCGGCATTCGAACACAGGCACTCGGCATGGGAAATCAGTTTACCAACTCCGTACCTATCCTATTTCCGTGTAGTTCCCCAATTCCAAATTCACATGGAAGTTGGTTTGTGTTAAATAATAATCATATGTTCTCCTTTATTTTTATACAGAAGAAATTTTTATGTGAATAGATGTAATTATAATTCAAGTTCTGATAATCGCAAAAGAATTGCTGAGTTACCAGAAAAAAATTTAATTCATGCAAAGTTTTGTTATGTTAGTTGAACTCATTTGATGCATTAATGATTGAAAAGCTATAATAATTTTGCAAGCGTTTAATATGTATTTATCATATTTATAATGCAATAGACATTTTAATTGGAAGAGAAACATATTATGCCCAGCTTAGGTTTTAAAGCAATTTACTATTAATGACAGTAATATTTCGGAAGTGACTGATACAGCATCCATGAACAAAAATTTATAATGCCCACTAAAATCGTTCTTGATATAAATAATAAAGGAAACATGGACACATTAATTAACAATTGACTCTCGTTCGTTTGAAGAAGACGGTATGACCATCAAAATATAAAAATATATTGGCTATTTTTACTTGTTTTTATTTTTCAAAAGTGATTTTAATATAGTATGTATGTAACCGGCGACCATCAGGAAGCCTTTTACGGTTGGTTTCTCCATTCCTTTTTTTAGTGGTGTGAAAGGAGCAAAATTATAAACATTCCTTCCCTCATGTGTATTATTTTATGCATTTACATATCTATCAATACATATTTCTTCGTTCAGAAAGATAAAATAATCAAATTTTGTTATCCTGTATTATATATTTCCTTTTTTAATTAAATAAGCCTGTTACATTAGTTTTAATTTTACTTAGAATCTAAATAAGCTTTCAGGCTCATATAGTGATGAAGTTTCTCCCACTTGTCTCATTTCCTGTAACTGTGATTATCGGAGCTAATCTGGACAAATTTAGTTTCTATGAAGTCCCTTTGTTTATGTTTAAATATTATTTCATTAATTTCAGGATTGACTATACAAATGTTACCAAAGCAAAGTTATTTGAATATGAGTCACGCATATTAATACTGATTCGTGCAAAATAGGGAAAAATATCATTTCCAATTTGTGCAAGTGGAAGTGGATTCAACATAGATTTTAACTGCATAAATTTCCGAGTGGGTTTCACTCATGTATTATCAACACGTTTACTTTGAAAATGAAATAGGCTATAAGTTGAGTTGTTCAAAAAATATTAATTAAGAGTTTTGACAACTTTTATGGGCTAAAAGTAAAAATATTAGCTTGAAGAGTTGATGTATTCTGTCATCCCAAAGCAGGCGTAGTTTTGGAATTTCACTTTAAATATGGGTTTTGGTGATTTTTATTTGATAAATCATCTTCTCGTTCCAAAACATGGCCACTCATAAAATGAGCGTATATCTGTCGTATTGCTTGCAAATATTGACACGAAGGTCAAGGACATTTATTTTCATGTCGGATGAGGGAAAGTGGTTAGGGAGCTGGGCGCCCGAAAGCGACGGAAGTCGTTATGTTACACATTCCCGTCATTGGCGTGTCCCTGTCGCTCTCGATCCACTTCAAATCCCTAGCTGAGCTTAAATTTAAACATTTCCCACCAAAAATATATTTGACAGACATTCTGGATTTAGTCGATCTTCCTTCCCTCCATGAAAATGTGTTGAAAAAGGCTCGTGCATTCTCCGCATGTGTAAGTGCGTATGCAATCCAAACATGCATATTGTGGGTTTATTTAGATCCTCATAATCTGCCGTTTAAATTACAGCATTAGGCAAATACAGGGTGAATTCCAAAAGTGATGCTTTCATTTTTTTACGTAATTTATTGAATAGATTTTCACAAACACTTAAAATTCTTCAAAGTACTGTCCTTTGGCCTCTACATATTTTTCCAGCGACTCTGCCATGACCGGTACGCGCCCTGGAAGGCGTCTTCGGGGACCTCTCGCAAGGTCTTCGTCACGGCTGATTGGATCCCTTCTATGGACGAAAAACGGGCTCCTTTCAGGGCTACCTTAATCCGAGGGAGCAAAAAGAAGTCTGCTGGGGGGACGTTAGGGCTATAGGGGGGATGGGGCCGCGTTGGTACCTGGTGATTGGCCAGGAACTCGCGGACTTGTAACGCATTGTGGTAAGGCGCGTTGTCGACATGGAGTTGCCAGACAGTGGAGATGTCTTTTCTCGTCCTGATGGCCCTTTTTCGGAGTCTTTCTAGCAAATCCACACAGCAGGCAGCGTTAACTGTCTGTCCTTGAGGGAAAAACCCCTGATGAAACACTCACGATCTCACTGTCGAAAAGAAAATGAGCATTGTTTTCACTTTTGATTAGCTCATTCTTGCCTTTTTGGGCTATGTGGACTGGTCGGTGTGTCACTCAGAGCTTTGGCGTTTTGTTTCTGGGTCGTATTAAAAGCCCAGGTTTCATCACCAGTGATGACGTTGTCCAAATAATCAGGCACATTTTAAAAACGTTGTTAAAGTTCACTTGATATTTGCGCTCAGTTGTTCTTCCGTGACGCGGTCGGCGCGCAGAGATTTACAATAACTGGCGTCCTGCCGCGTCCACAGCTTGGAGAGCACTGAGAACGGTTTCGCGGCAAAGGTTAGCGTCATCCCCTCCACCTACTCCAAGTGGTATGATCCTACTCCGACAAATAGGAGCGGCGCGGGAAACTCAATTGCATTACTTTTGGAACGCACCCTGGTATTCGAATGAAATATTTATGGAATAGACTTTTTTATCCATTGATGCAAGGTGTGATTAAAAAAAGATCGGACTGATTTTATTCTGCGCACACCGCTCAACGGATCGAAACGACAGACAGTGCGCCATCTAGCGACACATCTGACGACTATATCGACAAGTGTTGCGTTTGTTTACGTCGACTCGTTACGCAGAAGCAGCGGTACGCTGGTCGTCGCCGCGTGCAACGGCAGCAATGAAGGAGCTGGAGGAACAGCGTGTGTGCGTGAAATTTTTTTTCAAACTTGGCAAAAGTACTACGGAGACATTTAGAATGATTCAGCGAGACTTAGTTAATGAAGCTATGCGTTGAAGCCGATGTTTTTAGTGGCACAGTCGTTTTAAATTGGGCAAGACCTCGACGGATGAAGATTCGCGAACGGCAATCCACTTCGTCAGATGTCAAATTGGTGAATGATTTGGTACTGGAGAATCACGGTTTAACTATTAGGGTGATAGCCGAGGAAGTGAACATTAGTTTTGGATCCTGTCGGACAATTTGGGGCATGACACGCATCGCATCAAAAGTCGTCCCACGAGTGCTGACTAATGAACAGAGACAAGAACGTGTGGACATGTGTCAGGAACTCCTGGATCGAGCCAATGCCGTCCCAGAGTTTCTTAAAACCATCGTAACAGGTGACGAAACCTGGGTTTACGGTTATGATGTTGAGATAAAGGCCCAGTCTTCTCAGTGGAAAGGTCCTCATTCTCCGCGACCAAAGAAAGCTCGCATGTCCCTGTCCAACGTGAAGGTCATGCTGGTGTGTTTCTTCAATTGGCAAGGGCTGATTCATTACCAATACGCCCCTCACAGTCAAACCGTCCACAAAGATTTCTACTTAACGGTTATGAGTTCGCAGTGAGCCGAAAGGGGCCGAACAAGTGGAGAAGCAATGCATGGCGTTTCCACCACGATAATACGCAGGCTCACACGGCGCTGATCGTGACATAGTTTTTCGCCAGCATCGGAACTTCCGTAATCCCGCAGCCACCCTACTCGCTAAACGTGGCTCCACCAGACTTTTTTTTCGTTTGGAATGTTAAAATTAATCTGGAAAGGGCGCCGATTCGACTTAATTGCGGACATTAAAACTAGTTGTACGGAGGACCTGAGGAGGATCCCTAAGGCGGCTTACCAGACACGGTTCGAGAGCTGGAAGAAACATTGGCAAAGTTGTGTCGTCAGCCAAGGCATGTAGTTTGAGGGTAGCAAGTTCGATTAAGCTGTATCCGGAGTAACGAAATAAACAAGTTATAAAATCAGTCCTGTCGTTATTGATCACACCTTTTATTCTGTCAGCAGAGTTCTAAATCCTGTTACCTACGAACTTTTTCCTTCATTCACATTTTTGCCCATTTTCCTTCAATATGTAAATTCACTTTAACTGAGGTCTCCAGGAAATTATTGTAATATATCCGCATTTTTGTATTTAAATTACTGTAACCGTATGCTTAATTTGATAAATGTATGCGTAGGTATTATGTAGTAATTTACTTGCTGTACAAAGCTACATGAGTCAATTGTCTTCAAATAAATAATTGTAGGTTTGCCATTGGATTTCAAAGACCTTTAATTTAACTCGGAATTCATGACTGTACTAAATTTAAACTTTTTCATTGAAATAATATAATTTGAAATATTTTCTGTTGCATTACGCTATCCACCTAAATATAAAGTCTGTCTAAAGTGTAGATTTGACGTTTATCACATTAATGTTTTTATAGACGTTATGGGATCAACAGATTTTTCCCGAAAGAGCGACTAAAACCAAAATTACGCGTATTTATTTCTCTATATATTTTCATCTTAATAAACGTTACCGTACCTGAGGACATTGAAACCACCATCAACGGATAACTCTTATGTATTTAGAATTAGACCAATCTAAATTTCAGATAATTCTACATTTTTCACGTTTTGTGTTGAATCATAAAATGAAAAAGCCAGATCAAGTGTAGGAATATAAGATGCAGGTAGATTATACAGCTCAAATATGAACTTGAGTCCAAATCAACTCTGCAAAATGAAAGTTCCCTCTCTCTTTCTCTCCTGATGCGGTTTCGGAATCTATTTCCCCTACATCGAAGACAAGAAAAATTGAATGTTAAGAACATCAAACCAGAATACCTCATTCAATTTTTGACAGTTATCTTCAGAGGATGTCTTTCCACGATCACCAACGGACTCTAATCATTATTACGCAGGAGACGCGTCGGATTTATTTCTTTTAATAGAAGTTTCTCAGAAGATCCTGAAAAAAAACCCTAATCCTTTTTTTGAGAATTCCTAATAAATACATTTTCAAAGAGAATGAGAATGAAAGATTTCAATAAGAAATAGATACCAGACCCTACGCATGATTGACAAATGATGATGTCTGTTTCTGTCTTCAATTTCGGCACTTTACTTCTGGATAAAGGTTAATCATAAGGTGATTGAAACATGCTTTGAAATTGATCAAGGTTTGATTATCGGTGAGGTTTTATCGTATAAATGTAACAGGCTTTGAGTTTTCATTAACATAATACTATTTTGTCATTTCTCTGGCACATTTGTGACCATTTCGAGTGCCTAAAATTTTCTCCGCTTTGTTTGTTCAGGGATTTTGACCCGTTATCTTGTACCGAGCAAATTTACGCACACAGTTATATATATATATTTTATAGTAATGCATCTTTGTATTGAAATGTAGTGAGTAAGCGGGTCAATAAGTATTCATTTTCATATGCCCCATCTCGTATCAATTTACGCCGCAACATAATTATTATTTCTATGATTTCATTAAAAAAATAAATGTATGTACATGATTTACTTGCAAAAATTTGCGCCAAAAATGCACCTACATATTTGAAATACCGCTTCAAATAGTTTCTTTACAAGGTAAAATCATGAAATCGGTAACTAAATCTCGAGAAATTTTATACACAGCTGTTTAAGAATTGGCTATACAAAAAGTTGTCTATTATTCAATTTGAAATGTAGTCTCAATAATATAGTAAGACTTAGATAAAGATATTGAATATGATTTAACAGGTAGGGTTAATATAAAATGACTAACTCAGTCATTTAATTCAATTTTACAGCATTTTCTTTAAATCCATATCGCTTAGTTACTATTTTCGTGGGGAAAGTGTTGATGCAGTGGCTAGCGCACAAGCTTTCCACCCAGAGAGCCCGGTTTCGAATCCTGGTGATGACAGGATTTCTCAGGGGTATCTCGATCCCTCCTAGGGGTGCTGTGTGGGCAGCAGTATACGCCATCAATTGGATGGAATGTATAAACAGGGACCTCTTGACCCCTTTCGTTGAGAGTAGGCTATTGATTTACCACCCCTAGTAATTACGACTATTATTTTGGTGCTAAGTGTTTCCATTTAGTTGAATAGATCAATTTTTTACTTCGGCTGTATATTATTAACTTAATTCAAAACACAAACCTTAAGATACTTTCTCCGATATTGTTTTTTATAAAATTTCTATTCGCAGCCACTGGGGCGTATCATCGTTGACAGAAGAAAGTTTTCCAAAATGTCAGCAGTTTTCTTCCTCCGGTGGCACCTTATTAAGGATTTCCATGCTTACAACAGGTAATGGTATGAGCATTTTAGATCCCCTGACAATAACATAACCCGTTTTGTAAATCCATTCATTCATTTACATCTCCCCAGTTTGAAGAACATTGCCTCCCTTGAACTGCCTTCCTATGCCTATGTATAATCGCCCACAAATTTTCCATGAAAAATTCGGAAAACCCCAATCTTCAGGTGGTGTGGTCAAATTTTGCGGCATTTTACGTGCCTCGTTTCGATTGCCATTCAGTAGCGAAATCAAATGGTGATGGGAAGGTCATAGCTCTTCTTTACGGAATATGTTTGGCATTAAAAAGTTTTGACATAAATAATTAATATGTCCGGCAAAATTTTTAAAAGTATTTTGTATTCCGATTACAACACTATCTACTTCAGAGCACATTGTTGGTGACTAAAATAGTCCGATTTGTTTTAATAATTTCTTAATTCTAAGCTTTATTTTAAGAAAAATTCTAATGTAATTATTTTTGTTTATATGCAAAAATGACCCCTTCTTTAGAAGTTCTGTAGTACTAATAAGTGGTGCCATTGAATCTAAACGCACAAAAACGATGTAGCATATATGTGCTACACGTAGCGTGATCCGATCGTTAATGCCAAACGAGATGTCTTCTTCCCCTCTTTGCCCCAGCCGGGGTCACCACTTGGGTGGCCGGCCATTCGAATCCCGGACGTAGGATGTGCTCGACCACCGTGTCCTCGCGACTTTCAATTCCGTTTCCTACCTCCGGGGCGTGGTCCTCTCCCTTCAGTGGGAGCGGCTGGAGGAGGGACAACCGCGAAGGGTTCCCGGAGTAAAGGGACGAATTTTCAGGGGTGCGGAGGGAGGCGACGACCGACTGGCTATGCCTTTAAAGGGGCGCGAGAAGTCCGCGCGACACGACCTGGGAAGCCAGCGGTGACGCGGGCGGAACGGCCGATTGCCACCGGGAGGCAGACACCGTTCGACGGTCGGTCGGGTCGATTCAAATGCTTAAAAAGTCCTGAGGCTGGAGTGCACTGATTCCTTTAGAGGGGTGATTGGGAGCAAATGATTCGGTATTTCCCCGTAGGGTGACCTTAAGATGAGGAAGAAACGGTCGGAAGGAGTGCCGTAGTGAAAATACGAACACGGCGAATAAAATTCAACTCAAAGGAATAAACAATATGACAATACCCGAATCTCGGAAAATAATACGAACGGCTTGATCACTAATACGCTACCTTTTGCACGAGAACGACGTGCACTCTTCGATCCAATCGCACTAATAAAGTACGTTCTTATAGTTTAGTTAATTGTTTGCGTCCATATTTTCAGGAAAATAATTCTTTATGCCAGGTTTATCTCGTGCTGTCACACACGAAAGACTTTTTCCGGAAAAGGAATGAAGTGTTTTTCCTAGAGACAGTGCGGATAGCAATATATATATATATATATATATATATATATATATATATATATATATATATATATATATATATATATATATTTATATATATATATATATATATATATATATATATATATATATATATATATATATATATAGCTTGAGAGCAGATACCTGCAAAATTATTTCTGAACTTATAAATTATCCTCATGAATGCGAGAAAAAATATAGTGTATAAAAAAGGAGGAAAGTAGCCCAAAATTCTAATTAAATAAATATTCAGTTTAACTGTAAATGTAACTACCATGCATTTGTTAAGTGTATTGATGACACCGTGACCTTATATTAATCTAATATGCAATGGAGGATGGTAAAAGTAACTACAGAGCTAATTTTATACCCGCTCATGTAAATAGGGTAAATGCATCATTGGAAATTTCTCGTTCTTTCGCACGGTGAGAACTATTTCGCTATATGACATTAATTTTACAACTAAATTCATGCAAAATGATCTTTGTGAAACAAGGAGTGTTTTTTTAATAGCACTTGAGTATTATCTGAATAACCTGCATACTTTTTGCGAGCAATATTTCGCTTTATGGATAGTATTCACAAGATCATAGCGTAGTCTAGTTTGAAATATTTCTTATCTGTAAATGAACAAATATTTAATGTTTAATTTTCCTAAATGAATTTATACGAAATATCGTTCCACAATGTTCATGTCAAACATTGGAATTATTTAGAGAATTTCTGTGGCTAGACTGATGCAACCAAACTTCTCCAATTTGTTTTTCACTTAATAGGCAACGGGCAATGTTGCCTATCAAGCGGAATATTTCAAATATGAATAATATACCATGTATAAAATTAATGATATATCCAGTTTTTCATTACTTTTTAAAGTTGCATGATGATTTACGTTTTCATTTCTTTCTGCAAGAAATAGTGAGAGCAGGGTTTTAGTGATTTATAAGAATTAAATGATATAATGAAAATCTACATAATGTAATTATATTTGGCATTAGTTTATTGCAAATATGTTTTCTCTAAGGTTACGCCATTTTATACTTCCTTATAAAAAGGAACAGTTACTTCATTCATACTTGTTCAAAGGTTCTTGCGTGGAGCATATGGTGCAGTGTAAATCAATAGAAATAGCAAATACTTAGCGGATGGATACTGAGTCATAACTGTGAGCTCAAATAATGGAGATTCAGTGCAGCATAAGGTTTGTCCACATTGTTTTTTTATATGAAATATTCAATTTAACTGAGTACAGGCATTTGGAACCAGGTTAAATTGATTTAGTAAGGGGAAAATGATTTAACTCAAATACTCTAATAACTGATGCCTTTCATGTAGGTAGTCCACGGAATGTAATTAAGTTATAAAAATACAACTCACGTACCTTTTCAGAAGGAATACTTTTCTAATACGGCATCTTTGACAATATTTAAGTGACTTTATAAATATCAATCTAACCACACAAGTCAGTACAAAGCTAGTGCATACCATAGGCACGTACGGGCCTAAATGATAGAAAAGAAAATTTTAGGTTGTGTGTTTTATGCGGCAATTTGAATTCTGTTCTGGAATTTGTAATTCAATGACTGTATATCAAAGGGATTACTCAGGTATCTTGCCAAATTTGCGTGATTTTATTCATGATAACAACATAGCATCTTTTTTATGAGATTTACTGTGGAAAAATTCTTACAGTCAAGAACATTCCATATCTTTACACGGGTTTCCGTTCAGTCAATTCTGCCTTAGGTGACTTTCGAGTGAACAGGCTGCTATGGACCCCATATGCAGCCATATACGGCAGATACTTTACAGTAGACGAATCGCCGCGAATGACTGCGATTAGGTCACTCCGGCTGAAGAATTGTACTGGAGTAACCACAACGAAGATTGCATTGTCACATGGGCCCTGGAGATGGTCGTAAATTCATTTATTTATTTCATCGGAGTCCTTTGAGATCGGAGACAGCGCAAAGCCGCCCGGGTCACCTGAGCTACAAGCCAGAATCTCGTGAAGTCGTAACGATTTCTGCCCGTATTTGCACGCCCCTCGTCCCCTCCCCCCCCCTTCACCTCATCAATTACGACCAATACCGTCACACTTCCTCCGTGACAATCGCCGAAATATTTTAATCGAGGATTGCGTCGCAGCTGAGGTTTATATCGTGTAGGTATTTCACAGCAATTTTATACTTTTGCCGGAAATAAAGAAGGAAATGAGTGGCATAAAGATCCGCAGGCAGTTTTTGTGTGAAGGCGTTTCATAGAAACATTCGATGGACAACCTCTCTTATTATGCAATTCGGCGCCATTTTGAAGGCATTATTGTATCTCCCGGACGAATGCATAGAGGGTATCAAAAATTGAGGAAAAACAAAATGAAGTGCGAAAGTATTTCTAAACAACTTTTACAAGCAAAATTTTGCGTGACATCATTGAGCTATAGTATTTAATACATGTATGCGTGTGCATTTCGAAGTAATGAGCCTATGTTGCCCTATAACATTACGCCAGAAGCTTGTTCAAACGTTAGTATTACCACATCTCGACTATTGCTCAGTTGTCTACGCTGACGTGAACAAGGAGCTAAGTACAAAATTACAAAGGCTCCAAAATTCTTGCCTGCGATTCATCTTTAATATGCGTTTTAATGAACGTGTAACTCCTTACTATAAAATGTTGAATTGGCTAAAATTCGAACAGAGGAGAATGCTTCAAAAGGCCTCACAATTATTTAAAGTTCTGAATTCTATTCCCTTCATATTTATATGAAAATTTTATATTCAATTCACTTACGACAAAGAGATCAACCCGCATTACAAAAACATTCCATCTTCCCAAATACCGCACGGTTATATATGAAAAGTCATTCAGTATTTCATCCTGTAAACTATGGAACTGCTTGCCTAATAAAGTAAAATTAGCCAGGAACACATCCCAATTTAACAGAAAAATGTTTGAATATCTGTCTAACACACTACCAAAATGACCTCTTACTGTTTTATCAGGCTAAATATTTAACTATTGTTCTTTGTATTTGTATGTATGTATTGTACTATATTTTTCATTCAAATGATGTTAAATTGTGTTTTGTGAGTGGTTTAATTACCTTATTATATGCATTATGTAAACCTGTTTCACTCCATAGGTTTCAAACCCTCATGTAACATGTATTCTGCTCCAAGGGAGTTTGCTCCCAGGCCAATAAAAATTGTTTATTATTATTAGTATGTGCATCAAGGCGGGTAATTTTCTACTTTAAGAGAGTTTCATACAGATATTTAATTACATTTACAAACAGCATGGAATACTAATCCGTTATTATTATTGTATTTAAGCCTATTAAACCAATTTGGAATCTTTCATATCCGTCTTTTCACTTAAAATTAATCATTCATCAATCAAACCTCACTGTTATTCATTTTGTACCAATTTTTATGATATCTCGAATAAATCACTATCGATGTTTCATCACTCTGAATTAATAAAGAATCACAAATTCAAATATTTTTGAACGTTAATGCAAAATTATGACAATCCTGTTAATTTAATATTTATCCTTATTACGGTGGATGAGCTCTAAGCCCTAATGATCGAAGGACATTTCTATTATGGCTATTAGACCGTCAAGAATTCTGTTGTTAAACTAGTTTTTTGCATTTCACCTTTCGCTATTGAAACTCATGAGGTTACAAGTACAATTTTCCCTTAATATTTCTGGAATGACCTGGCGAAGTCAGGGTGTTGCACCCAAAAGCATTCCCAAACGAGTTTTTGCTTTTAATAAAGCTTAAACTATGGTGGTCATCTTGTTTACAAGTTTAAGAGTTTGTGTTCAAATGCGTGTTCATATCACTTAGCGAATCATTATCTCCTAATATTAAATGCTACTTGCGTGAGCTGGGCTTGTCTGTAAGCCACTAATCAGTGTAACACAAGGGCGTGGATTCAACAACAAAATAAAATGAAATAATTGGTGATATTTTGAAATGTATTCCTGTGTCACAGTCTGTTTAAGTATATGATGTGAAGGTCCTAATCTTCTTTCCTGTTTTAATCAACTAAAAATCCGGCATGCGTGCAAAAAATATGGGTGGCAATTCTACCTACAGACATGAATAGTGTTCACTAAAATATTTCACACTAAGACTCGTGGATACATTCTCCTGCGAGAATAATTGTGCAAAAGAGTTAGCAAGATGAAAGTAAACATCCTTTTACATTGTTCTAGCAGTTCGACTACCTCAGCCATACGTTTAGCGGAGTTCGTATGAAATAATCAGTTATTCAAGGTAGCACATAATGAATGAGCCAACTATGCACGTGGACGTCTTTCCCGTCATGAGAGATTGAAGCTAAGTTTGAAATTAGCTGAACTTTGGTGGCTTAAACAAGTGTTGGCCTGGGGGCGGCGCATCGGGTGTACTCTCACATAGTCCCGCGCGTAGGCAACCAAGGGTTTTTGAATGAAGTACTGAATTAAATCGCCCCCGCTTCGCGAGTTATTTACAATGATAACGAACTTCAAAGTTAGCTTCAGAAGTTTAATGTAGAACACTAAGCGCGAAACGCGTCCGAATAAAATTACTACTTCCGTGAAGATGAAGCGATGGATAGGGGCAATGCAAACAATCAAGGAGTACGGTCTGTTTCTGAGCTTGCAGATTTTTACGTGTTTTGACTGCCACGGATTTCATGGCAAATAAACTACGAACAGCCGAAACGGTTAGCATAAAACCCCTATCTCACCCTAAGCGGTCAACGAAGGAAACCCACCGCCCTTGCTTAAGTGATAGTACCTTCTACAACGCTGTGGATTTGAGGACCCCTCTCCTATCCGAGCGATTCAGATTCGGAAACGCTATCGACGATATCTCCCGTTGACTAATGGTCTGGCCAATTTATGATAAGGAAAGTAGAAAGCCACATTCAGACCTTGACCAATGGCCTTTCAAAATATTCCAGACCGGAAAAATCATCCATGCTAAGGAAAATAATCTTATGGATTGTTTTAGGTAAAGCCTTTGGGCCAAATGTAATGTATCATATTATATACGTATATTTTCAAGAAAGAAGAAGACGCATATTGTGTATGTAAAGTGAGTGAGAAGTGAAGAACGAATACAAAGATTAATAATATAAAACCTAAGAAAAAAGCTGAAGAAGAGGACGTTTACATTTTCATTTAAACTATATACCCTAATATATTAAAAAATGTTTGTATAATATTTTATAATATATTATTCCAAAATATTTTCTATCATATTTGTTGTTATTTATTTAGTAATCGATAACATGGATAAGATTACTTAGCTGAAGCATATTAAAGAAATATCATCTATTAAATGAAATGGGAATTCAAATATTTTGGGTTGAGTCACAAGGAACCGCGTTTGTAAAATCTTTTGTATAAATATTATATGCGAGAAGGTGCATTACAAGGTTATCCTTGCTTCCTCACACGCTCTACAGTCGGAGGAAGGAACTTTCTTCGAATTCAGCTCTTCGCGAATAGTTTCAGGAATTTCGACCGAAGAAATTGCTCCTCACGCCGCAATACGTGGCCCGCGAAACCTCGAACCTTCGCCTTGGCGAGGGAGAGTCCACCGAAAGTCCACCGAAAGTCCAAGTTTTTCCGCTTAGAGGGAATTTGGAAGAAATATTGTCGGATGCTCCAGGGACTCAGACGTAGCATATGGTCCGTGAGCGGTCAGGAAATGGGAAAGGCAGTTTTAGGAAGTGGAAGATCTAATGGCGAAGGAAGGCCCAAGAATTTATTTTCTTCGAGTTATTGGGGAGGCCTTGGGCCCCCGAGAGAGAAAGTTGTCTGGACAAGGGGATGAGGTTCTGTGACGAGGTTGAGGATGGGTTTGTGAATGGGTCTATAGAGAGGAAGAGGTTCGAGGGATGGGTTCTCCGTGACGAACATATGTGCGCAAAGGCGTTCAAAATATTAGGTTAGAAACTAGGAATTCTTCTTCAGTTAGATAGAGGAAAAAATCTTGAGGCTTAGGTAGGTAAGCGAACGTGAGAGTGCCCACTGTATAGATGGACTAGCAGAGACATTTTAATATATGTATATTAGACCTCGAAAAAATTGTCAAGGCATTACGATTCGACTCAGTGAACGATAGCTACATATATATGGGTGCAGTAAATAGTTTCAGTATAAAAAGTTAGGTAAAAGGTTACCGCTTAGGTTTCGATGTTGATAGTATCGAGAAAGCGTGTGGGATGTAATTTTTGCCGGTGGTCAGGTCAACATCTACAGATCCAAAAAATACCGATCCGCTTAACCTCAGAAATATTACACGTAAATGAAAAACGCCGCCGCCCCATGGATTCTATATTCTTATGAAAATATGCGAAGAATTCTGTCTCCCTCAAATTCACATGCGTAAACTGTGGTCGTCATATACAAAGTTAATTCAGTTCTTCCCTACATTCCACGAGAAAAAATGTTCCTTTGTCTTGATTCTTATATCTTCTTATGATTCTTTGTCTTAATTCCTGGACCAATCGGTCCAGGCAAGAATCAAGACTCTATTTGTCAGTTTACGTTTAATCAAATATTGTGCTGCAGTTAAGCCATTTCAAAGCATTTTCCTAGTTTTTGCATGTGTTACGTTTTTCCTAGATTCTCCGTTAACGCTGCCTGGCGTACCTGAATTCAAAGCTAAAAACATGTTACCCACAAATATTCTGTCATTTACATCCATATAATCGACATTCATGCTATTTTTGCGTTGGGTTAGACACGTGACGTGCAAATCTGACTGAATGAACAATATATATTATTTTGATTCCATCTTCAATTTGATTATGTTCTTACAGAACGTCATAATATTGAGAACGGGCCATTAAGAAAAGAACGGTAATTAAGTTGAAAGGGCAAAAAGTATCCTTTAACATGCACCTGATTTCCCCTTAACTTTTAAACCAATTCCAAATGCCAGAAAGATCAAATGCATCTATTGAAAAAAGGAAATTAATAATCATTAATTCCTGTGATGACTCAAAACTGCTCATACACTTTATAATTATTTTTTTATAACTTTCGAGTACTCTTATAAATCACGTTCTTTCACCAAAGAAATCAAATCCCGAGGTAGTCGTCTCACTGAAGAAAATATTCGTGATCCATAGGAACCCCATTCACTCATGAAGAAAGCCTTTAGAGAGCTCCCAACTTATTTTGATATGTACTCTCTCTTTCATGAAATTCTTAAAATATGAGGTACACAAGAACATAGCAGTAGGTAGAGAAATCTTTGCAATGAACACTGCCAACTTTTTCCCCTTTTGTTGTTTATTGCTTCCATCGAAAGGATAAGTTATTTCTTGAAACGGTTCTCATGAATGAACCGCAGCGTTTAATGGCTAAGAATTCCACTACAGCTGCAGTTGAATTTGATTGAATCGAGTGATATTTATTACCCACAATTTCTAAAAATCCCAATATGACTTGGATAATATTCATACATTTTAAATTTAGTTGAAAACATTGGTCATTTAATTGGGCTACGGTTTTCACTAAACCTTGAGCCATCAATGCAAAGATTGGTATGTAGCAGGTTCCCAAACTATTCTCTTTCATGCCGATCTTCTCATATTTCCAATTACTCCTTATAATGACATTTTTCCATTACTTACGTACTTCCAAGTTAATCCTTCATCTACATCTCTACATAATAACCCGCAAGCCGCCGCAAGGGCGTGTGGCGGGGGAGTAGAGAGATCCTTAGTCTTACTCCGCAATTCCTTTTTCCTCCGCGTTTCTTTTTATATATTTATCTCCAGCGAACTTGGCATCAGAATGTGAAGAACCAAATTCCCACTTCTTGCTAGTTTCCTCCATTGTCTTCTCTCTTCCAATTCTTCGAATACTTCTTCATTTGCTATTTTTCTGTTTTCCATTTTATTTCAACCGTTCTTCGGCATCACAACATTTTCATCGCCTATAATCTTCTTTCCCTTTCTGCTCCTCACGTCTATGAAAAAAGAGCCTTCAAGTATAAGTACTTTTTGCCGTCAGTAGTTGCTTCTTGTGACTGAGCGGATTCCATATCCCGACGTATTATTCGCCAAACGTCAGTTCGTGTCTGTATGGAATCTCTTCAGCGGTATCTGCGTTGTCAATACCGGGACCTAGATTTTTCGATCACATCGCGACCGCGGGCCACCCTTGACGCCACATTGACAAAACCTCCTTGACGCGCTCCCCTCTCTGCCCCTCGCACTCCCCAAAATATACTGCGTCCCTTCTCCCAACCCCCTCCATCCAACTTCTTTCACGATTCCCGACTCTCGCCTCCACTGCTGGGAGAAGTTCTGCCCTCACATTACGTGTGTTTCTTCCTCCTCCTTCGTTGCCGCTGCACCACCCTCCTCTCCCTTTCCCAACCCACGATGCCCCCCTCCACGAGGAATAGAGAGAGGGGAAGGGCGCTACACCCCTCATGACGCCCTTGCCCCCCTCTCCTCTCGCCCCTCTACCCCCTTGTCTCCCTCCATCCCCCTCTCGCCACCTCGCCGCCGGCCCCTCCCTCCCCAGCCGCTCCCCCTCGGAACGCTGCGCGCTTTTCGGTCTGCTCCTCGCTCGCTCCGTCCCTTTTCACTCGACGGCGATCTCCCGTGCGGTCCGACCGTCGCCGCCGCCGTCTTCCGCGCGCGCCGGCTCGTCCCTCGGCAGGCCGCCACCACTGCCCTCCTCGGCCCTCGTCTCCTCCTCCGCCACTACCCCTCTTTCACGACACCACCAAGGCCTCCACGCCCCCCTCCCTCAAACCCGCACTCATCAGAGAGACAGGACCCGCGTGGCCCCTTCGACCCGAACGCGTGTTTCGTTTCTCCGTCGATTCATCCTCCTCTCCTTTTCCCCTCGCAGCACACTTCCGTTCCCTCTCCGTCTTTACTCTTCTCTCCTTTCTTCGTCCATCCTTTCTGTTTTCTCACTCTTGTGCCCTCTCTCTACCCTCCATCCCCCTCTTCGGCTCCCCTCTCCCTTCCCCATTCGATTCACCAGTCGTACTCCCTCCTCTCCTCTTTCTCCTCGGCGCCTTCGTCGGGGATTTGTTTTCCACCACCATCTTCCGTCTTTTTTTTTATTTCTCCGTCCCCTTGTTTTTCTGTTTTTCCTTCTCGGTCACTTCCAGAGTGGACTTTTTGTCGCCGCCATCTCTCTCCATTATGTCCTTTTAATTTTCTCCCTCTCTCCCTCGGTTTCTTTCTTCGCTCTTTTGTCTTCTGATTTCCACGTACCCTCTCCCAATTCCACTCTCCAAACTTCGTGCGCTTTTTCTTCTCTGAGGCCTCTATTAACTTCTGCTCCGGTTTTTCATTATTCTGAAATTCTTTAAAAAAGAAAGGGGTAGCTTTTCGACGTTCTTTCATTTATTCGAATCCTACCAATAGTTTTTATTTCTTGGCCAATTATCTTGGCCAATGGAAGGTTGGGTGGGGGAGCAAATATTATCGCTGGCTGGATTTTCTCCTTTCTTTTATCCTCTTCTTGTTCCTCGATCAAAGCGCTCGTTTTTTTCATTTGTGTTTCCCATCGGGGCGAGAAAATCCAAGATCGGTTTCGTCTTGCATTCCAGCGTTTCCCTTTCACCGAAGCGCTTCAATTTGTGCGTTCGTTAGTCCTGCCGACTTCAAGTCCTCGGGAGGACCCGCGTTAAATTTTTTTTCCTCCACACACTGGTTCGGATCGGCGCGTCCGCCTTACACCGCCAACTCTCGCATTTTCCTGTGAAACGGACCACGAGAGAAAGGGAAAGAGGGACCTTGTTTCTTGCCGGCGTTTCGTCCGGGTCCACTTCCAGCAATTAGATCCCCGGATACTTCAATCCGCTCGGCGGTAGAGAGGGAGGAAGAGAGGCGGAATTCGGAAGGAAGAAACCCTTCTTTTTACTTCCGTCACTGCTGGGGATTGTGAGCGAAGAAGGAAGGCGAGGTTTGACTTCCGAGCTCCTCCGAACGACGACCCGCTGCCGTCGCTCACTCGCTCGCCTCCGCCCGCGTGTGGACTTCCACTACTCTTCCGTTTGTCTTTCATTCATCCCTCCACGAGTTTTCGAGGAAGAAATACTTGCGTGTGTTCCCGAATCCGGTGTGCCTCGCTCGTGTGGGTGGCGTGGGGAATCCGCGGTACACGCGTGGGGCGTGACCCTCGTCGGTGGGGAAGCCATTTGACCTTCTTCCCTCCCTCCCTTCCTCCTCCTCCCTTTCCTCCCTCCTTCTCCTCTCCTACATCCCTTCCTCCCTGCGCCCTTCCGACTGCACCCTAGTTCTCTTCGCTCGCCTTTCTTTCAGTCTCTTCCACACATCGGACACGATCTCTACTCGTCTCAACCCCTGTCCTCACCCCTAACCTCTAGGTCTACGACAACACTGTACGCATTTTTTTATCCCAAGGCTCACTTATAACTCATTTCTTAGTCATCTCGTCAAATATTGCACTTCCCCACTTTGGTGGTTTGCGTGAATATTTTTTTAATAACCTTATATATTCTTTCACATTCCGCTGAATTTTTCATTTGCTTCTCCAACGCCCTTTATTAAATCGTTCCTCCCTAACTCCTCCTTTCTTTTATTACGGACTTATACTCACACCCTTCCGTACCCCTCTGCAGTAAGTCTCATGTTTTGACTGTAAGTCTTTCTCAATCTTTTCATCTCCCTCTTCTCACGCGCCTACTTTTTCTCTCCGATTGCTTTGCTCCATATCTCACACTTCCAGATACACAACATTAAACGCACACTATTTTTGAATTACTACATTTACGCCGACACTCGGATTTTATCTTCCAACATTTATTTAATTTCTGGCTCCTGCGTCCCCTGACTCCCCTGTGTCGTCCCAACTTTGACTTTCTCGCTCCTCTTCCTGGCGTCGTCTTGAATTCTTCCTCGGTTATCGTTCCCTCGAACCCATTCTCTCCACATACCCCCCGGCCCCCTCACACCTTCCACCCTCTCCTCTCCTCCTTCCGTTTTTCTTCACTTCTCTCTACTCTTCATCTTTCCCCTATCCTCCCTCTTCTCTTCCCTTTCCCATTCTCCTCCCATTGTTCCCCTCTTTCGGCCGGCCCCGGGAAAAGGGAGTGGCCAAACACACGCACGCACAACACACACACGGACACGCGAGGCACGCGCGCGTGTTCTCTTCCAACAATCCTCCTCCCTCCCACCCACCCTTCATTCCTCCCTTCCACCCTTCCTTCCTCCCTTCCACACCAGCATTTCTCTCATCGTTTCCCCCCTTATTCCTCTCTCTCTCCATCTCATCCCCGTCCTGTCCCAGCTTACCCTCCCCTGCCCTCCACCCCCAGAGTGTGTCTCCCTATCCATCATCGCCCCCCTCCACGCACTTTGCTTGTCCTTCCTCGGAGCGTGCCATCCATGACACGCGATCGCTAGAGGAGTCCGGCAGTTCCGTCCATGTCCGGTTGAAGGAGTCAAGCAAAAGAGGTGAGAGGAGTGAGTGAGTGAGGGAGGGTGTGGTGGTGATGGTGGTGGTGAGGGGGTGAGGGGTGGGAGGGATCGCCCATCCGCTCCTCTCTCGCCTTTTGCTCTTCTCTCTCCCGCCCGCCCCCTGACCGAGCGTGTTCCCCCTTGGGACGACCTTCCCGCCGAGAGAGAGCGAGTGAAAGAGAGACGGCGACCTCCGAAGACGCCGCTTCGTTGCCTCCGCTTCCATTGCCGACGTCGCCGTTGTTTCGGGGAGTCTTGTGAGAGTGGCCAGGGGTTGTTGGGGAGGTAGGAAGAGAGAGAGAGCGGCCGAGGGAGGTAAAGGGGGCATTTTATCCCGAGAGGTGCTCTCTCGTTGGGCCTCGACTTGGGGTCGGCCGCCTAGCCTTGTGGCCCAATCCGACGCCGTCCCGGGCGGTCAGCCAGGAGCCGAGAGGGGCGGAGAGGAAAGACTGCGCGGTTCATCTTCCCCGCAGCTTAAACTTTTGCTCTCCCCTAGCTCTTACCACTTTCCGTCGGCCCGCTTCTCTGTGTCTCAAGCCGGCGAAATCCCTTCCTTGAGATCGTGTGAAAAAATATCTTTCCTAAAACTTTTGAAAGGGGATCCCCTGGGGATTTTCTCTTCCGCCCTCTCTCTCTCCTTTTATCTCCTCATCTTTATCTCTCTCCCTCCTCCACTTCCAACCTCTTTTTCCCTTCTCCCTATTTATTTCTTTATCTCATTCAAAACGATACAGAAGTTTTTTCGTCCCGCTAGGGAAGGGAGTTGGTGGAGGGAGGAAAGGGACAGACTTATATGAGCTGTAGGCGGAGATATGCCGTAAGGGACACCAAAACGGCTGGTTAGACTCGAGGGAGGCTGGGGGCAATCAAGGTGTGCGGGCGAGACGAGATATCCGAGGATTTGTTGCTGCTGAATCTCCAGGGAACGCCACCGCACGCCAGGGGGCCAATGGATCTTCGAGGTCATGCGAGGATAAGATGAAGGTGTACACGTGAGTACTTCAATGAATATATTCCTTGCATTCTAATTTGGGATGTGTACCTACGATTCTCAGTCGTACTCAGAGTTATTTGCCTATATTTGGTCGAGGATAGTATGTGATAATGCTTTCTCAGCCTAAGGTTGTGCTTAACCAACCTCGGTATGCATACTTGCCCCGCTATGGAAATAATTATTGTTTGGATTGCATCTTTATTTCGAGAGAAATGCCAGGAGCGTGAATGAAACAGGCGGGGTTTTTTATTGAAATTTCATGATTTAGTGGAACGAGTTCAATGAGTTGTTTCGGAATAAAGCACATATTTTCCTTTTGCTGTCGGGATATTTCTCGGGGTTTGGCACCTGATGATTGTTCAATGGTTCTTTGCAAAGGCGTGTTACTTCGTAGATCAGTTCTTTTCTGCGGAAGAAAGTTTTTTGTCAATGTATTTTGGCCCAAGTGGTTTTTGATCCCTTTCCCAATAATGAGTCTGCCATTTTGGCATTGAACAAATGGCTAAGCGTCCGTGCACGGAAGATGTGTTGAGCATGTGAGGATTTAATAATTTACACCAAATACATCGATATTTCTTGCTTCTTTTTATTTTACTCTCATAAATTTCCTGGCTAGAGTATACGTATGCTTATCTTTTATTTTGTGTATTCTAAAGCTCGGTAATCATCTAAATGAATTACGTTAAAATTTGTGGACGTTCCTATAAATACTATACGTAAACCAGTTAAGGATTCAGGAATAACTTGATTCCTTAAGCATTCAAAATTCTAATATCGATTTTAGATTCATTCCGTAATCATTGCACATATAATTCATCATCACTGATAATATTCAAGATAATAGTCGTGGTAATATTCAGTGGAATATTATTCAACTTATTCAACTGTTATTTTTCAACTTGACCTCCATTACGAGGACGCTCTCCCCCGATGCTTGACCTCTCACCCATCGTTCACTTCTCTCTGCTTCATTGTTTTCTGAGCACCTACGTCCTCGACCGGAATTTTTCCGCCACATGCAACCGCCGCCGAGAGCAACGCGTTTTGTTTACTCCGTTTCTTTATTAAAATTTTAATGAAGGTTTCCCCACGCCCAGCAATTTAATCCCATCATCTCTCGCAAGGGAACACCCATTTTGGCAATGTTTTTGGCTAAGGGACACTCTCGATCTCCTAATTTTTTCGTAAAAAAATTGTCCGCTCCGTGCCTTCCATTCCACCGTTCTTGTATTTTCGCGCGGTCGTGAGGGACGCGGAGATCCTCTATTTAATGAGATCACGACAAGCCTCCACGAGTGCCCACAAACTAATTTTTTTTACCGTTCTGTCACCGCTTCCATGCAGCTCTTGTTCCCCTCGATCCCTTTACTGGAGAGAAATATCATCAATTGAGGATGCCTAGGCGTATCCTCTTTCAGATGCTTGCCCATGCATTAATATATAAATCCATGTTATATATCAGGTAATATATACGTCAGCCAGTAAGTTTGTAGCTTTACCTAATGTGACCGACTCATCGACACGAAACCACAGGAGCACTAGTTAGGAAGTCGAAACTGCGAAGGGGCGTTCCTATATATCGTAGTAGTAGTTTTAAGGGGAGGCGACTGACAGCTAAGGTCATTTGCGCCATAGGGGATGGACAGGAAAGGATGAAGGGTGGAGAGAAACCCGGCGTCGGCATTAGCCTACTCTTTACGAAAGGCGCCAAGGGGTCCGCAGTTTAACGTCCCATCCGACGGACGGCGTACTCACTCAAAGTGCCCTCCACAAAGCACCTCAAGTAGGGATCGAGATACCTCTGAAAAATATTCAACACCGCCGGGATTTGTCCTATATATCCCGTGAATATTAAATAATCGAGTGCATCAAGACTCAGGTAGAATTTCTGAATGCTTACGCTTTTCCGTGGAAAATTAATTTGGATGGAAAATCCTATGCAATATAATTTTCTTTAGCCAATCACAAACGTGAAATAATTGACCTCAAAGCATGATGCTTGCAATCAACTACGATAAGTTAAAATATTTAAAATTCTAATTCTTTTCGTGTGTTTTCCATTTTCCTTTCCAAATGAAGACTAATGTATTTTCAGGAAATATATGACGTATATACTATTACTTCGCATTTTAGCTCCAAGCAAACCACGCAATTTGATATAATGGGAAGTTTTAATATTTATATTGTTATGCATTTTAGCTCGTTGGAAGCGTATGTATGTGTGGTTTTTGAAAGCAATTGATATTTTTTTTGCATTAAACGTGATAAAAAGGGTAATATATGTACCGTGTATTTTAAAATTATCACAGCTGATAAGCTTGAAAATTTATTTTCCTTCCGTTATCGAATAAATAAAATTCTTAATTGCGTCAATTAACTATTTTTGTGCTTTGATAGTTTATTCGGCATAAATCTTCTGAAATGTATAATCCCTACAGCCATGAAATATAGCAGCTATGTTTTTCTGAGCTAAGGTTAACAATGTTCCTCCTGATCGATGGTTTTACCAATTTTTATTATGTACGTTGTTTTAAAAAACAAATTACGAATATTTACTATATGCAATTGAATTTTTTCATAGTTATGGATGCCTCCATCCATTATTGTGCATGTCAATCCACCGCGAAGTTTTTCATCGTTTGCAGAAGTCTTATAATGGATTTATTGTATTAAACATAGTGTAGATAAAAACTGAAGTATTAGTGAATGTCGAATTAAATTTATTCTTGCTAAATGTTTATTACACTATAGACCACGCAACCATTATAAACTAAATATTAGATAAGCACCTCAGGAGATGACTCGAGAACCACTTGTAGTTGATTAAGATATATTATAAATATAAGAAACTTCTTCACGTTCAATAATTTCACATAATCTAAATACGTACAACTCGATTATTAAAATTAGAGGCTTTTTTGAAATTACTGGTTTCAAGTCATGCATTAGTTTTTTGCAATGCACAAAAGTTCTTATGAATTTTGGGATGGGGGATTCTTTCGCCAAACTAAATTGGGATTATTTGTTTATTTATTTATTGGGAAAGAAATTTTAAAATTCCAATAATTTATTTAACCTTGATGGCTTCATCGGACTAGACCAGTATTTGACGAAGAAAGATTTATTTTATTCCCAACCTTGTGACTCTTTGCTTCACATATTAGGTTGGAAATATAACATTCTATTATTGTCGTGAATATGTTACCTAGAGTTATATACACTAAGGTATGTTTAGATGAAGCTTAAATTTAGAGCTGTAGGGATCATCAAGGACGATTGTTTTCCATTTTTTGAGGTTAATAGACTAGTGAGACTCAGGAATTATATTCCAGTTTGTTTTTAATTTATCATACTTTATTTATATAATTAACCCATTGAGCTGAAATTTTTAATGCTGGTGGCTACGATTCCATGCACTGGAGATAAAAATCCTGGAAAAACTTTCCAATCTTGTTCAACAATGCATTAACTGATTTCAAAATAATTTCTAAAATCCGGGGCGCATTTGTCCCAAGGATAGACTTCTGAGCTACTGACCGGGGAGCCCTGAATACGGTGACCCCGCTCGGCACCGTCAACTTCTCTCTTTCTACGAGATGATTTCCCGCCAATGACAGAGTATGTGGCAGGAGTGATCACACGATAAAAATGTGAAATCAAAATTTAAGTCTTACTAAATTCTTGGGTTAAATATGTTTCTGTAAAATTCCTGTTTTTGCTTTGTACGCCTCGGAAACATAGTCATTGTAGCAGGATGATAGACATAGATTGAAGGCTTTTGATACGTGGTTGTAAAGAAGAATAGAAAAGATGAATTTGATAGCAAAACAAACAAATGAGCGAGTGCTAGGAATAGGGGGGCAAAGGAGAGGGGACTGACGGGAGAAATCCAATCCGCAATCAAATCGCATTTGTCCCAAGTATCATCAATATAAGTATTTATTTATACATATATAATTAATTTTATGCATATACTCAGTGAATATTTTTTTAGTAATTTCTTAGTAATTATTTGGTGCAATGATTTCTTTTCTAATCCAAATATTAAATAATCGAGCTTCAAACATATTTCGATTAAAGTGCACGTGCCCTTTATTATTGTATTGTCTTCTGAGTTTATCGCATATGTATATTGTCTTTACCTTTGCAAATAGAGTTCGGGTTCGATAACTTTTATTCGGTCATGCTTGAGCAATTTTATGGGTTGCTACACCATGGCAACATGACTTTTCTATCATCTGATTTTCCCAATTAGAATCCTTACGAAATAGATATTATATGCGACAGCCATGACTCTATTTTTTTAAATTCGAATGAAATCACGTACCTTTAGGCTTAGAATTTTACTAACACTGACAGGTAAAATTATTTTCAAGGTAAAAATAATAATTTAATACTTTACAAAAAGGTATACTGAATAATTAGTAGGAGAACAGTTCTTAAAAGTGAGTTAAAATTTAAGTGATCCAATACTGCAATCGGAAATAGAAAGGAATACTCTAGATCATGAATCAACTATTTTAGATCTTGTTTAAATTTTCTCATGAACTCATAAACTCTTAATTCTAATAGAAAATAGTTTTTACGCATCTCAGTAACTTTCTGGTAGTGTTTACAAAATGCCCTTCAAGTTAAAAACTCTCATTTTTTATTTTTTTCCTGCCTTAATACTTACTTTAAGATTTTATTCATGTATTCGTACATTAATACGGTAAGATTATATTTAAAATTGGGAGGTATTTTTACTAATAATTGTGTAACACATAGCGACTAGCTGATATCCTCCACCGAGAGGTAGCGTGTAGACCTGCATTTGGTCTAACACAAACCCACTGATAAATATAAATATCTCGGTCACTAAAAGGTGGTATGCGAGTTTGCCATTTGGTAGATACTGGGGTGTAGTGTTCTCAAAAAAATTTCACGGGTCCAAATTCGTGCACCCAAAATATTATCAGTTGGAATCCCAAAGGAACGGCTATAATAAAGAAAACTAGTTTATTTCATTTCTCTGCCAATTAAGAGGAAATCAACTACAGGAGTGAGATTCCTATTGTGTAATGACTGGAATATTAGCTTTTATTTTATTTCCCCCCTTTTTTTAGCTCATGGCATATAATTTAAAATCTAAAGATCTACCACAAATTTCTGTTTCAATAGTTGTAAAAGCACTATTGAGTGCCTTCTTCATTGCTTCCATCACTATAGATACCCAAAATATTAACAAATGGCAAATGTATAAAATAAAAAAGGGCTATGTAAGAGTAATCAGCAACTATGCGCATTTCCTATGTGTGCTGCGCGACTATTTTTATTACTTCACTCGCACAAGTACTTCCACAACGCAAGGTACTCTATCATTTTAAAATTCGTAATAATAAGTGGTGAAAGACAATTATCATTTAACAAGCCTGTTATATTTTTTTAAAGTCGTCAGACGTTGAAGATACGGATTATTATTGTTTTGTTTCTACTCGGTGAGTCTATATATGTAGTATCGTATCGGGATTTATTAAATATACACATTCATACAATTTTTCCTTTGAAAAATGGGTCAAAATTTCAATCACATTTCATCTCATTTTTAGGATTTGGTTTTTCCTCCTCGGCTACGTAAGTATTCTTGCGTCATACGATTTCGCATCTAGAAGCCATTAAGCATTTTCGTTGTTCATTTCCCCAAGAATTACTGTACTACGACCGTCGTGTTCTCAATTCTATTTTTATTAGGTAGACGTAATTTGTTGATGCAGCGCAATTTCGTTAGCGAGCGCATTTTGCTCGTTCCGACTTTGGTCTTTTGTCACCGTGACTTTGAAATATTGCAAACGAGATGGGGACTCGAGAGGAGCCGGGGCGGCGAATTTTGGGCGAAACCGGACAGTTAAGTTGTTTTGTGTCATCCCATTACCCCCCACACGCCGACACGCCGCAGCCCATCATGCTCCTCTACACACGCACCCCTCTATACTTAGGTGGTGGTGGCGCACCGATCAAAGAGGAATTTGCACTACTCACTCCCTGTTCCGGCTACCACGACTCCAGGCTCCGGGCGGAAAATTCACCGCAGACTAGGGGCGACCTGGATTTCCCGCCATCCTCCTTTCTTCCCGCTCCTTTCCCCACCCACTTTCTTCCCGCTTTCTCGCCTACTCCCACGCTCTTCATTCACTTCCCCCTCCCACTCTCTCACTCTTGCACACAAACACAAACGCACGCACAATCTGACTCTCGGTTTTTCCTTTCCCATTTCTATCAGATAATTAATGTTTTCCTTCTCCATGCACCGGTACCCGGGCATGATTTTTCCTGCTTGCGAATGGAAAAACTTGTCGCGGTTTTTGTTTGCCAATTTTATTTGGACGGCAATGGGATTTTGTCGGGCTGATGGAGGGGGGGGGAGAGAAAACAAGAGACTGAGCATGAAAGATGGCCTCTCTTTCTTCTGGTTCCCATGGAGTAGGCAAGGCTGCAATTTCCTGAGAATGTGTATGTGTGTGTGTGTATGTGTACGTGGGCAAAGGTCTGGCAGCATTATTATGTACACTATATTTCTCTTTTATTCCCACTAGAAGAATTTCTGTTACGGGAATTTTGAAATTTCTAGTGAGCAAGTGTACGTTTGAAATTTTTTCAGTCATTCTTAGGTGAGATACTGAATTGCAGTGGGCCAAAATTATTTTTTTAATTCCTTTACAATCTACTCAGTCTTCCTCTTTGTTAATTTTCATATGATTTCCATGTGAGGAGTAGGCATCAAATCAGAGTTAGGCATATTAAGGTCGCTCTTATTTGAAATTTTTTCACAGTTGATTATTTATCATTTCTCATTTCATGAAAACGGGAAATAATTTTGCTACTGACTCAGAATCATATTACCTCTTCAAATAAACGTCTTCTTCCTTTAATTTAGGGTAGTTTTCTATTAATTCGAGTGACGTGCATTTGAAGGAGTGAATATGAAGATTTGTGGTTACCTGCATTTAAGAAAGCAAGAAGAGAGCATTGCCCAAAATCAGCCGTTTGGTGTTTGGATTGGCAAGCTAGTTGCAGAAGTGATTTTCTATCACTAGGGGACGGGTTGAAATACCACGATCCCCGGTACTTCCGTGAAAAATTCTATTCATCGTGTTGGATATCTTGCGGGTGAATAAAGTAAAGTATGCCATCCGTCTGTGGTGATTTTAAAATGTGGGTCCCTTGAAAAATCTTGAAAAATTAGATGGATAACAAAGCCAGATTTGTATCAACTCCTAAGTCTAAAAAATTATACTATTTCCAATAACTTAAATGACCTTAGCTGAAGATCAACTTCTTTTGTGACTGCAATAATTCCTATTGCTATCAATCTTTGTAATGGTTCATAGCAACTGAAGTTGACGTTGGCTAATATTAAAACAATTGTAGAAGAATATAGTTATATAATCGCAATTCTTGAGTAACAGTATTTGGAATATTCATAATCTTTACAGTTATTATGTGCACTGCAGACAGAGTCCAAGGTGTGCTGTGAAGCTCCGATAGGGAGTAATTGATGGCCTGATTTGTGCTTCTGATACTCATTGCTGGTGTACAGTGACCAAGATTTAATTTTTCCTGGTGGTTCTTCCTTTTCACGCGTTACTTCAGATCATTTAGCGTTTGACTTGGTGTCATTTTTATTCTATATTGTAAACTTAAAAAATGGCACAAATATATGAGTAAGAGTTACGCCAAAGAAATGACACTTATTAAAAATATGTTTTGTGTTCCTGAAAATAATTTTCAGTGTTCTTTAAACTGAGAAAGCTATAAATTATCTGATGTGATTATTGAGCGGATAAGTGGAAATTAAAAGCACGAGTTAATATTATTGATCTTTTATTGTTTGCTAAATAGTCATGACTGATGAAAGCTCAGATGACCGTAAAAATGGCGGTGGTTTGACAGTAAGGTTCTAGATTGACGTAAAATACCTGACCGATGCGCTTAAACATGGCGTCATTAGAAATTTGAAACTTTATTTCCCGTGCCGCTCAAAAATCCGCCGTTATATTTTGGATAGTCGGTACATTTAGGTGGAGTCAATAATTTGTCACCAACGACAGTAGAATAAATTAATATTTTTTTAATATACTTTTTTAACGTTTTAAATAATGTTTTAACTAGCCTATGTATCTTACGTTTCACGTTCCTGAAATATTTACTGTACATTTGGTTTTGCGTTTTACATCACTTGCCTTTTAGTGGATAATTATGTAGTTGTGAATCACATTTTACAACTAACATTAAACTAGTGGATTAAATGAGTTGTTATACTCAATGTATATGGGTATTTATCGTTTCCACAAATTAATTCTGGACTCCAGACCAATTTACTGTACCTCTGTCATGCCTATGGTATCATAGGAACTATCGCAGTGAAGGAATATATGACTCGGTTGAGTTTATGACGTTTATAATAAACCATTCATGTGGTTCAAACGTGGGGGATAAATGCAAATACGTTTGAAACTTTGGAATTATTTTTACGCAAGGTATGTAGAATTTGCTCACATAAGTATTTAATAGTGAGCAGTTTTTCCTCTTGAGTTTTTAATGTGACTGTACGGATTGAATATGCTAAAATCAACAATAAATTTGTGAAAATAAATGTTGAGTATGAAACGTTTAGGAACTGCCTTTTATTTTTACGTAAATATTCACTACTTTGACAGGTTTTGAATTTCTTGAGTATTTAATTATTCTCAACTGTAATTTTTCATTTAAAATTCGAAATAAATAAACGCAAATGAAACAGGAAACTGGATAAATTTTAGAGGTAAAAATATTTTGAGAAGTATCACTCAAGATTAAGTGAATAAAACTTTATTGATACAAGAAATTTAAGATTTTTTTTACTCTAGATTTCCATTTTATTTCTATAATTATGGAATTATATGTACCTTCAAGCAAATTAAAAATATTTTTAATAATAATAATGATAATTCGGCTTTATTCGGGCGATACTGAGACTGTGGCAGTCGCCTATTCCATCTAACCCATCGTCAAATACATTCAATGAAAAATTAATTACATTTAAATGGTAAATAATATAAAAAATACCTAGATAAATACAATCAAATAAAAATGAATATACATGAGTACAAATAATGTAGAAAGATATGTAAATTGGAGGAAAAATATAAGGAATTTTTATCCTTGGCGAAAAAACCCACCGCAGGAAAACACCTACACATGAAGGGGAAAAACCTACAAATAGATAATTCTTTTATAATAATTTACTAAATCAAAACATTAAAATAAGAACAAAGCAATACATGAGAAATAAGAAAATAAACAAAAGGATTATTCAGCCGAAAGGAAAAATAGGTAAAAAGAAGCGTTATTGGAGGTTTTAAGAATGTTATCGGAAAATCCATTTCGACAAAAGTACGATGTCAGCGCTATCTGACTGATTGTCCAAAGTATTTTGCCATATTTTACTGTAAATAAACAAATAGGCGTTAGGTTGGAACTAGGTAAATGATTCTACGCTCAAGGTTCTTTATTACTGGGTAGTTTTTTAGTTCTCCACTAATTCGCTCGAATAAACCTACATTGACCAACAAGTATGCATATTTCTTTTCAGAAGAACTATTCTTACGCTTGACTTTAGGAAACCATTCAAATAAAATAAAGATGGATATCTTGGTAACCTGCACCCTAAGATATCGGGAGTATTGATTTTTCTGTTACCTTTCGTCTATCATCGATATTTTAATTACAGCATTAGCAAATTTAATCTTGCATTATCATAATTTTGAGGTACATTATTTTGTCACCAGAATGCATTATGCCAAATAATCACAATTTCGATGAAACCGTACATATTTCTATTTTATAACGATATCTTACATTATTCTCATAGCATTATTTGCCTGGCACTGGGAAAGGAATTTAAATGCCAAATAGAATGGAACTTTTTTGAAAAAGCATAAAAAAGTAAAATTGAGAACTTTCTAGGTAGAGGAATTTTATATGACTATAGACAATTGGAATTTTTTGAAGGAGCTAAACACAATTAATATTGAAGTAAAGATAAATAATATACACGTGATTATTTACCCTGAAAATTACCGGAAAATGTAAAACCCCATCCAACCCACATGTATTAAGTACAATAATTTATCCTGATGTGCCCATCCATCCTCTGTCTTAATGTTGCTTTTCCTTCTGCTATATACGAATAATATAGCTATCATTTAGAACGTTTTATATGTAAGTAGAAATTTTCGGGGATTTTTCAAATTACTTACGATTCTAGCACTACTTGCTGAACAACTATAATGCGGTTACTGTCAATTTCTCGATTAAAGATTTATTTTTTATTGTGGATCTGTAAGATAAAAAAATATCATATTTAAAAATTTTACTTGTTAGCCCATTTAAAATTGGCAGTTAAATGAAAAAAAGATTGCATGATATTAATTATAATGCCAATATTAGTTCACATTTTATGTTGAATTGTAATAATAATGTTCGACCATTGTTCACTATATCATTTCGGTCCATATAAATTGCATCAGCGGAAGTGACATTTTGAAGTATCGTATTAGTAAGGCATGATTTTATAATGATAGAATGAATTTGCATATTTTCAAACTTAACCATATATTTAATTCCTCTATTTACGCCTCACCTCAGATCCACGGTTATGCGTAAAGAATCGCGTGATCTACCCACTGAAAACGTTACTCGTAATTAAAGGTGCAATGTTAATCACTCAGCGGAGTGCAAGATTCCCAAACTCAATCTGGTAAAGATGGCGAATGGATCGCCATCAAACGAAACAATTCATCGAATACAGTTTACGTCCCGAACGCTTGCTCTCTGCCCCGCAACCCTGTAATTGTTTCCACCTCCAAGTCAGACTCTCAAATTTGCTTCTCCATGAAATGCTATGTGAGCTATTGCCATTCTTAATTCCCCAAAACCCCGGTTTCCTGGCCGTTTGCCACCGCAAACTTGATATACACGGTTCCTCGGATGCCATGTCCATGCCAACTGAGTCTAGCTGTCTGGGAGATTTTCCAGAAGCGTCCGTGGAGAACGGGAGAGACAGATCCCTTGTTCTCGAGCATCCTTCCCCGAGGATCAACTCCGCGTTGAGTAGACATGTATACAACAAGTGAATCTCACGTGCGCTGAAGGCACCAACTTTCTTTTTACGTGTGAAATTCAGTGAACCAGATAAACATGTGCAGTAGCATTCCAATGTAGACACCGCTAAGTGGGTTGAACGCCCTACACTGACTCCGATGTGGGTTTCAGCGACTAAATTTTACGCAAGGGCTACAGAATAATCACTTTGTGTTTGTGGCTTAAGGAAGGTCTATTCAGGTTGTTCACTTGCGTCGGTATATGTATTGAATACGTATTAAAGACAAAAACAAAATTCGCATTTACTTTTATTTGGTGGAAAAATGAAGTTTCATGTAGTTCCTGGTATTAATTGAGTCCTTCGACTTGATAACACATCATATATGGGCGTAAATCATCATAATAATAGATTGAAAGCAGTTGACAACGTAAATTAATTCAGTCGTACTAAGTCTTATGAACAATATTGACACTTAAAAAAAATGCATGTAATTAAAAAATAATGTACCTACAGACAGAGGTTTATTGGGTACGCTCCATTGGTTATCAAAGAAAAGTTTCCTTATTCTTCCTTCCATTCCTCTTTCGTTCCACATAAGACCCTATAATTAACAGTATATTCTTTTTAATTCTGCACCATACCCTTTGGTCCTAAAATATGTTTCCGAGGTTTTCATTGCAATCGGACCAATTTGCACGATTGTTTCAATAATTTATAAGTTAGGTGCATGAGTTATCAATTAAGGTCCCATCGTCAAAGTTAACTAATTCTATACTAACACTATACATTTTGTGATATTTACTATTTTTATAGTATTTGAGCTTGAATGCCTTCTAGAGTAATATGGAAATCAGAGTTTTTAACCTAGTCAACCAAGGAATAATTGTGGCCAAATTAATCCTGGAAATAAATTGACAAACAGATTTTATTCATCCTTGTATTATGGTAATTGCATCGTTGTGAATATATTATTAAACCTCTGGTGGTAATCAAAACAAATTCAAGACGGAGTCATTATAGCTCTGTGCATTCAGGGTTGGGTATTGTTTGTTGATGAAGGAAAATAACAGTTTAACATATATTTCCATTAATTTGTTTCAATAAAATCATTAATTAATTTCCTTTTTTCAAATATAACTATCAGGCAAACCTTTTTTTACATTTAGAGAGGCATTAATGCGTCGGAATCTGATTGATAAATTATTTTTTTAGAAAAACATTTAAAAGCTAAAATTAGGAATAAAATATTACTCCAAAAGTATGCTCATTAACAAATAATCGTGGTTTTTTGCCGACTGGCTTTTAAACTATCCTAACCGTGCAAAGCATTAGATCCTTAAAAATAATTAATTTTCCAAGGAATGAGTGTTATTAAATAACCTCAGATATAAATGGAGTTAGTAACTGAGCTCCCTGTGGAAATTATGTCGAAGCCGTACAAGAGTACATATTATTGGTGGTAAGATGAAGTTCTCGAATATAATGAATTTCATGATTATGAAGCCGCGTTGACAAATCAAAGTAAGATGTTGGGAGTTGAATTTGATGAAATTATTTGAAAATAAAGATAAAAGTTCAAGTTAGAAATGAGGTTGACAGGATAGTCTTAGTAATGGATGCGCGAGGAAGAAGAGAGCTAAAATCGAGCAAGAACAGGAGAGAGATTGGATGGCTGGTCCCAAGAGGTATAAAACTTGGCTCACGTAGTATATGTCATATGGCGACGTCATTCCAGCTTGTGGTTGCTCGAAGAAGAGACACGGTTCCCTAAGGAAAGAGCAGTTTCAATAAGCAAAACTTATACGGAGGGACTGAGTAAAACCCTGTGAAGGGAAGACGCGGCATGAAGGATTGAGAAGGAAGTAAAGATAAAGGAGGAAAAACTTTCACTGTTTATGATAGATGTCATCGTAAGGTGACGCAAAACCGATGGTAGCTGCGTGGAAGATCAAATTGATAGAAATGGATTAAGAGCGGTTTCTACAAAAGTCTGAGTATTGTACGGAAGGAAAAGGCTACAAACAGGCCAGGGAGTGCAGGTGGAGATTTCATCGTATAAAAATGAAAACAACGAGGTCTGTTCCAAGAGTATCACGACTTGTGTTTTTTTCAAAAATTATTTATTTACTCATGAATATCTATTTTTTCCCCTTCAAAGTAATCCCCACTAGATATTATACACTTGTGCCTACGTTTTTTCCAATCCTCGAAACACTTCAAATAATCATTTTTTGTGATTTTGTTCAGCTTCTCCTTCGATGCAATCTTTATCTCGTCAATCATAGCGTAGCGTCGTCCTTTTATGAGCCTCCAGTTTCGGCAAATTGGAAATGTCACTGGGAGTGAGATCTGGGGAATACTATGGCTACGGAATCATTGGTGGGTTGTTTTGGAAAATTCGCGCACGAGTAACGATGTGTAAGTAGGGGCGTCGTCATCGTGCAAAAGCCAATTTTGTACTTCCACAGATCCGAGCGTTTGTGGCGGATTGCTTCACGCAAATTGCGCATAATTTGCTAGTAATATTCCTTATTTGCCGTTCTACTCTGTGGCAAGATGTCATGATGCACCATGCCCCTGCAATCCAAGACAACTGTAAGCAAAACTTTCACATTCGACCGACCTTGGCGCGCTTATTTTCGGTCTTGGCTCGTGCTGCAGCTTCAATTGGGATGATTGAGCTTTCATTTCCACGTCATAACCGTAAACCCATGAGTTGTGACCTGTTATGACCCTCTGGAGCAAATTTGGGTCGTCGCGGACAGAGTCTAACACCTCATAAGCAATGTTAATGCGTTCCTGTTTTTGGTCGTAATTGAGAAATTTTGGCACGAATTTCGTGGCGACCCTTGTCATGCCCAAATCATTAGTAAAAATCGAATGGCACGAGCCAATCGATATGTTTTGGTCCTCAGCACTTCTCTAACGGTGATTCAATGATTGGCAAATACTATTTTCTTCACTTCATCGATGTTTTCGTCTGTTGTTGACGTGCTCGGGCGTCCTTCATGCTCTTCGTCATTCACATCTTCTCGACCCTCTGAGCGCATTTTGTACCACCGATAAACCTTGCTCCGATCCAAGGTAGCTTCTCCCTATGCCACAGTCAACATTCGGAATGCGTCCGCGCACTTAATTTCGTTTTTCGCCCAAAATTTGATACAGGTTCTTTGATCCATTTTTTGGAACAGGCAAAAATCGGAGACAAGCCAAAACACGTCCAAGCAAAGCAGCGGTCAACAATAAACTGAAAATTCAAAATGGCCAAACTTTTCGGCATAAGTGAGAGGCATAAGTACCTACATAACGCCACAAAAAATCAGAAATCAAATATACGCAACCCGCGAAAATTCAAAATTCGCGATACTTTTTTAACTGACCTCGTACAAATCCAATATCTTTAATAAACTGAGGTGCTTTAGCATTTAAGAGTATCAGATATCAATATAACTAGGATGGTTCTGGGGTTTAGTAGTGACAAATTAGCGGTGATAAGTGAGGTCCTAAGCTTCCATCAATTCAAAATTCTTCCCTCGCCAGCAACCCTTTTCCTTTATTCCTGGGACTTATGCAATCCTTCTTGATTAATGGTCACCGACGGAATAATTTCTATTGCCCTTCGAGTGCTCATACTGTTGTCTCTATGAACAAGTCCTGCTCTATTCGTTCATTGAAACTTAAGTACATTTTCTAATTTTTGTGTGGGAAACTTGTGTTTCCTTGGCCTTTCCTTCTTAAACCAGGAAATCAGATCTTTGTAGGCTTACCATCGTATTCTTTACTAAGCAAGCACGTGATTTTTTGGAAAATTAAAGTCTTTAGTGATATTAACATTTGCTTAGAATTTTTATGTTATTTGAGTAAAGACTTCAATAATTAGCCTTAAAAAATAGCTTTTAAATTGTTGGAATACCTAGGGGAATATTTTGAGTTTTTAATTTATTTTCTCTTTTATTTTATTAAAATATATTTATTAAAGTAGTGCCACACTTCCTTCAACAAAAATTTGGCTTGGCCAATAAACGTCTCCGTTTTTGACATTAAATAACAAAACATTTATCCCCCCTTGTAAGAATAGATAATCGTAATCGGAGATATCCCTTTGCGTCTTTACACCTTGCTCTTAGAAATTGGGAAAAATTAAAAGGGTGTAGATCAGAATTCAGGAAATACATTTCCATTAATTGATAATGTCACCTCGGAAGAAAAGAGGAATGGGTGAGGGTGGGAGTGTTAGGATAAGCAATATACACGTTTAAAAGAAATATACTGAAGCTTTATGAAAACGTGAAACATCAATGGCAGTTTTGGTATTTTTTTCTTGAAACTACAGACTGTTTACCGTTTCCTCATCTACTATTGGGTTTGCAGGAGTTTTTTACCACAAATGAAGTCAGTCATAATGGCAGGGAAGGGAGCTTTTAGTCGCTTTTAATGGAATATAAAAGCTGAAGATTAAAAAGTCAGTTAGGTGTGAGGGACGTCGTAAGGAAAATGCGCAGGTGTCATATGAAGAATTGTATTACGGTTCTAAAAAAAAAGAAAAATCCATTTAAAAATATTTTGGTAGCAGCTGAGCCACTTGTAAAAACTGTACACTCGTCTTTACTATTTTCTAGGACATAGAGTAATATCTTGATCGCAAAAAGGTTGATTCTGTGGAAAATGCATGCAAATAATTGATTTCAGGAACAAAAAGACGAGTGAAATTAAAACTAATCGATATTTACTCTCTACACATGGCATTTTTTAATGTAAAATGTTATTGCAAGCATTTTTCCTGACACAGCATATATTTCAAAGTTCAGAATTTTATCCTCATTGAAAATATTGCTCGGAGGAGTAATTCAATTGTATATGTTTGTTTTTTAAGAAATTTTTATCATGAGTGAAAATAAAGAGAGAAAAAAATTATTAACCATTACTCTATTAACTATGTAAAAAGAGTCAGATAATAAATAATGTTGCCATTATTATCACTTGGAGTAAACTCTCAAAAGATTAAGGACTTAAACGCAAATCGCTCCGAAAAAGACAAGGACAAAAAAAGGCCTTCACTGGTGCGCATATTGATTGAACATGCCTTTTGGTGGCTCCTGGGATTAATTTCACGACACGCTCTTGATTGGGATGGATATCCATCCCCTCTGTCGATTCCAAGGAAAGCAGTGGATAAAGGTGGAATCGGATAAAAGAGAGGAGGGATTATGACACGGGTCGTGGGTGAAGGGGAGGAGAGGAGGGTACGCTCCATCAGCGTGGATGTGGGAGCTGGGTGATGGGAATGGGGCCAGGGTGTAAAATATTTGGACGCGGTTCGGGAACGGGCGGGAATGAGTTGCTTTCCTAATCGTCGTCCCATAAGTTCGTAACGAGGGAGGGGCTCATGGAATGGGAATGTTCCAAGTCATAACATGGATAAATGAGGTAAAAGGAATGGAGTCTCTGGTCTGCGTATCAGAACTTGCAAGAAAGGGGTAATGAATTGAAACGAGGAGAAAGACAGCCGGGAAGTAAAACAGGTTCTCTTTCGAGAGCGGAGAAGACTTGCCTAACTTGGATGAGTATAATTTCTATGTTATTTCCAAAACCAGTTGCTTTCTTTGATTTCTTGAACTATCTAATAAGAAAATATTTTTTAAGCTCGTGTTATACGAATCAGATATCGAGGGCGTTCACATAGAATAAATAAAAATGGAGGACTAGAGTAAAACAATCTTAATATTGAATTGTGTATGATGATGTAAAATGAGCTATTTACATATCTGCACAGTTTTATTTTCAATCAATTATATTATGTAAAAATCTGATCACCGCCGAATAAGCTACAAAACATAACGACAAACGTATTTTATTTTATTATATCTGGACGAAACAAGTGTGGCGAATGAAATCATTTCTCCATTTTTAACACATTGATTAAGGCACGAAGAAACGTTGGCGAGTTAACATGATGCTTCCATTTTTGGTTATTATTGATTGTGACTCTAACCGTAAGATGTTTATCTTTAATAATCGTACTTGTTAAAATTTTAACTTGTAATTTTGTTTCTTACATAAATCATATTCATATTTCTTTTTGCTTCAAATATCACATAAGCATGCCTGATGAAATGATAACTTTTCCGGCGTGTATAATATTAATTTATAATAAAGATTTTTATGTGTTCTGTTTTAATTATGTTATTTTAATTTTGCTTCAATAATTTGTCTATAAAATTTTCGTAGATGTGTTAATATGTTCTATGCTATCTTAATTTAAAATTTAGGAAAATTATCCCTGCGGAGTTTTCTTAAACTTTCCATCTTAAGTTGGCGTACATTTCTCGTGTGTCAAGTTGTAATGAGAGTTCTATGCAATGAAGTTTTTAAGAAAATTAAAAAATTTTATCTTCAGAGACGGTTTTTCTTCAGCCTTTCTGTCCACTAATGTTAATTAAATAAAGTTTAATGAAGATATTTTAAAAAGTCATATTTAAAAAAATCTTAAAACGTAGAATTTAAGAGAAACATATTCATTGAAATTTTTTGATGATATTAATTTAGAAAATTCTTTTTTACATACTTACTATACAAGCAAATGTAGTTACTTCTTAGTATGAGTTCACGGAAAACCTCGATATCATAATTGCCTACTCGTGAATGCCATTATCCAAGTGATTTTAGCCTATCTAATCAGTTAATCTGATCGGAATAAAAATGCTTAGCATTATAAAGCATGCGAAACAAAACATCTTTTACATCATTATAAAAATTATAATATCTAAAAATAATCTAAAGCTACATAGAAAGGAAAATAATCGGGAAAAATTAATTAAATGCATATATCAGTGTGTTCAAGAGTCCTCATATAGGTTATTTCCGTCATAAAATTGGAGTCAATTCTTTTATATTTTAACTTTATTCACTGGATTCATATAAAAATCAGAATTTACTTAATCATTATCACCATGTAAAACTTCATGTGCTGGAACTGGATATAGTTTAGCACCACGTTTAGTGCCAGATTGAACGCAAATACAGAGGAAGGAGTGAGGTACACAATTTTAAAAATGCTGCTGAAATATTAATTCAAATCTTAAAAATGATAGGGCTTATGCTTGTCAACTACGGTATTATTGCTATTGATGATTATATTTACGACCATTTACAGATATAAATGAAAAAACAGGTATACCATCCGAGGCTAATTACGTAATTTATTGAAATAGGAAGGCGCACCCAATGAAACTTCAGAAAGTATGGGGAACATACAATAAAGTAGGCGGATCATTTTTTGTTGTAATTCGGCGGAATTTGGAGTTGATTGCTATTACGATTATTTCAGAATGATAGAATTATTTTGAATAATAAACATGGCAGGATAGGAGAAGCAGAATAACAGTGTTAAATTACAGTATTCAAATGTTTGTGTCAATGTAAAGCCTATCCTTAATAGCTGGAGATTTTAACTTGCGGGGGAATAATACTCGTAGATCTATATTAACGAGAAAGGGTCGTTTGACCAAACACTTCACAATATATTGTTAACGAAGCAAGTAGACCAAGTTTTGATTTGGTATTGTGTGAGTTGGATCGGAAAGTGAGAAAATAAAATCTCTGTAAACAGTCAGAGATAAGTAAAAAAAATACCAGTCGAAAATGGAAAGATCCAAGAGATTTGGAAGGAATATAAAGAAGCTTTGTTTAAAAAAGAACTTAGGCCAACAATGTTGGACATAGAAATAGAATATGGCGTAGATAAAGATAGTTTGGATTCAGGTCTACTCGACGATGATATGGAAAGGGCATTAAGGCAGATGAAATCAAATGGATAGATATAAATGAAAAATGAGCAAAGGAAACACAAGATTCCTGCTGAACTACTAAAAGGTTTAGAAAAATTTGGAAGAAAGAGTCTATATGAACTGATTCGTAGAATCTATGAGGAAGTAAATCTGACCGGAAGACTTCGTGAGATCAGTGTTGCTTCCTTTTCCGGAAAAACCAAAGCCTACATCATATGAGAATTACAGGACAAAAAGTTTGATTTCGCACGTAGCTAAAATGGTTCTCAGGGTATTCAGCAAGAAAATGGGCAGTAGAGCAAATAATTACTTAGAATATAATCAATTCGGATTCAGGAAGGAGAGAAGCACGCATGATTGTAGTAATGAGGTCACTAATGAGAAGAAGCAAACTACAATCAGGACGTATTTGCCTGTTTCGTAGATTTCGAAAAGGCCTTTGATAGAGTGAATTGAGAAAAACTAATGACTATATTCCAGAAAATAAGAATAGATTTAAGGGACAGGAGGCTAATTCGAAAACTGTGCATATATTTCACTACTCAGGTGCGAGTGGGAAACGGAGAGTCCGGATGGTCGGTGTTAAAAAGAGGAGGAAGGCAGGGTTGTCCATTATCACCGGTGCTGTTCAACGTAAATGGGAAATAAATGTAAAAGATGGATGAGAAGAACTTAAGATAGGGATAAACGTCGGCTGGAAACTTGAACAAATCAATAAGTTTTACTTTTAATGAAGGTAACATTTTTCAGTCGGCCAAGTTGTTGAAAGCGTTACTGAGTTAATTGGTAATTCAGTAAGATATATGCGGGATGAGAACCAATAGAAACGGTTTTTGCAATTTTCCAGAAAGAAAAAGGTGAAGCTAAACATTGAAATAGGAGGGCAAAAACTAGAGCAGATAGAACAGTTTAGGCTTCTCGAAAGACTTTTGGACTAAAATGGTCAAAGTTGTAGAGACGCAAGGAGAAGAAATGCGCAAGGAAAAGAGGCTTTTACAAGGAGGAGGGAGTTGATGACAGGGACGTTGAGTAAGAATGTTAAGAAAAGACTTGTTAAAACTTTGATAAGGCGCGTAGTTATGTACGTCGTGGAAACGTGGTCACTGAAGCAGAATGATAGAAGTAGATAGGAGGCTTTTGAAATGTGGTTGTGGAGATGATTGGATAAGGTAAAGTGTACAGAAGGTAAAACAAACGAGAAGGTTCTAGGCATGATGAGAAGGAGAGGGAATCAATGTAATAAATTGAATTAAAACAGAAAATTGGATGGAAAGCATACTGAT
Organism: Hetaerina americana; assembly: GCF_022747635.1. NCBI lineage: Eukaryota > Metazoa > Arthropoda > Insecta > Odonata > Calopterygidae > Hetaerina > Hetaerina americana. Next base: position 27,275,161 of record NW_027287095.1, on the reverse strand, counting down.
TGGCAGTGAGATGTTAAAACTGGGATAGAGGAGAGACTGTTAGGAAAAGGAGGAATGAGCAGGAATAGGATAGAGATGTTAGACGGAATGAAGGGAAGAAGGAAGTATGTAAGAAGGCTTTTTGGTGTGTGGTTATCAATCTTGTTTAGAGAAGTTAATGTTTCTCGTATTGTATTGTAGTTTGAGAAAATATACTACTTTTGCCCTAAGAAACACCCCCCGAAGAATATAATTCCAGAAAGTGGCTGGAACACGTATATCATAATGTAGTGAAGTATTTGGAGATGAAGAGGAAGTTTTTTTGAAAATAGGATATTTGGTTTTTTTATTGGGAGAGAATTGAGAATGAATTGGTTGTTGTGTCCATCCCAAACCTACAATAACTGGTAGATTACCTGTAATAATCCTAGAGCGGTAACACTATTTTTTTTCACCCTATTCCGGTAACGTGGGGTCAATTCAAAAATTCGTATCTCACCCCTATTATGACTATGAGAGTCCTTAGGGGGCTTATTTTTCATGTTTTTATGTAAAATCACGTGACACATTGATTGACGTGAATTTTGGTAAAGGTCCCGAGTTACAGGCGTAAGCTGTTTTCGTTTGGCGCGAGATTTCAACCCAATATGGGGTGTTTTTCACCTAATTTAACGTTCCAGTGATGCACACATAATCTGTGTGTTTCTGTCTGTGTATATATATATATATATATATATATATATATATATATATATATATATATATATATGTATATGTATATATATATACATATATATATATATACATATATATTTATTTATTTATTTATATATATATATACACTTATTTTTTGAAATTGAAATCATATGCAAAGGTTTACGAAATTCCCAAGTGTTTAGTACTTTTACTGCGATTTCAACATGATGGTAAAAAGGAATATGTGGCAAAAATATTAGTTCATTTGAAAAGAAACATTTCCCATTGCGTCCAAAATTCGTTCTTTCACCGAATCAGAAGAGCTCAATTTAATAAAAATAAAATATGGTAATTCCCTCTAAATTCATTTTTACGTGTTTGACTATTTATTTTCAAGTTTTTTTTTAATTTTTCCCTCTCGTCCTATAAAAAATAAATTCTACGTGGTATAGATTCAAGCATTTTAACAAATTAAATTATTAATTTTTAAAAGAATAACAATCTAAATAAAATTAAATATATTTATCAAAAACTTCTTCTCCCACTCATTCAATCTCATATTATTGGAGTGAGTTAACCACTTAATATTTTGTCAAATTTCTACGGATGTAGTCCAAGTTATTAATAGAATATAGATCAAGTATTAGAGTTCATCAGTCATGCCTACTCACTCCTATAGTTTCAACAATATTATCTTTGCAGGGCTCTTCAAATGCTCATCTTCTACAATAACCGCTCAACTTTATTGCGAATTTATCCTACACACTCTTATAATTTGATGTCATCCAATTTCTGGCAGTGACTTTTGACGATAACATTGGATTGGAATATTTGATGATACTATTCACAAACCTTATGCATTTTAACGGGTTTTATTTGCGATCTTCGTCCCTATTAACAAATTGATTCGCGCAATAACCTGTTAACTAAAGCAATCATTCAAATGAGCATCAAATAGGTCACAAAATTGAAAAAATAATATTTTTTGATGGTGAAAGTTTTTCTTTAATGCTAGTTCGTTGAGAGTCTTATTTTGATTCGCATAAAATTATTTATATATGAAATCCGCTCTAAATCTGCAATTATTTTTAACTTAATTAATTAACGTCATAAATTAATCTTTCGTGAGTTGTAGCCTTATGACTGCAGTATATGTGGTGATACCATAGCAGGTATCATATTTTTAAGCTTCATATGCGTAAGAGTCGCATCAAGTTTATTAATGACCGCGAATGTATTCATGTGGAAATAGAAAAAAAATGAACTCTACGTGGGTTTATCCATCAGGTAAACATAATTTTCCTTATTTCAACATTTGGAGTGGAGTTAAATAAATTCGAATCTTTGATTTTTCCTTATATAAAACAAAGGAAAATACTTACTGAAAAATTGGGGTGGATCAGTCACCCTCTTTGAAATATTTTATTACAATATTGCTCCATTCAAATAATTTAAAGCAACAAAGGTATTCTTCTCCTAATTCTAAAGGTAAAAAGTTTCTATCAAATTATTAATAAAATATTCTATCGGATCTATTGAAAATATTATTTACTCGTATTGTAAATCTAATTCGGTTTAATTACTTTATATCGTATAAAACCCAATGGAGTGCAAAAGACGTGCGTCTATTTTGGGAGGAAAGTTTCTTTTTCTAATTCTTTTCAGGATGATCTGTTATCCAAGAAGTCATATGACTCGTTAGAGCTTCGTAGGGCCCGGAGGTTTGTCACTTTGAATTGACCCTGAGACCCTCCTTAGCAAAAGGATCTATGAGTTTTTTGCAAAAATATTACAGTGTAGACAGCAATAAAGCCTTACGTAGCTGTAAAATTAATTTCAAGGTCATATTTATTGGCATAGTATGACTTTAAAAATCACTTATCTAATAACCGTATTTATGAAGTGATCTTTAAGTTTCGAAAACGCTTCTCGAATTTTTATAATTTAATTGAATAGATGAGGCACCAGTTATAATTTATTTTTTCTTTTGATAACAATATGATTTGTGCTAAAGCTATATAATATTTTTTTAAAGATATAAAACAGGTTCCCCCAGAAAAAGGGGATTCCAATTTTTGAACACATTTCTCTAATCACTATTTGGCATAAAAGAGATGCCAATTTCTCAAATTACTAACAGCTTTTACAGCGTTGATATTGGATTGAAGGTTTTCAGGTAAAGAGGATCAGTGTATAGATGAACAGTGCTTAAAGATCCGAAATTTTGTAGTGGGCAATATCTCGGGAAAATCATTTAAAAAATAAGCGTTTTTACTGATGTATTAGCCTATGACATTTTGTACAAAGTCATAGGCTATTGCATCGATGTTGACAAAACATGAGTAATCTATTACATGCAGATTATTTCAGGAAATATTTACGTATTATATTCCGCATTAAATTGTGGTTCAAGCATTACGAAATTGTTTAAAGAATTGACACTAATTCAATGAGTAAGAAAAACAGGAAATTAGAGGCTTGGAATAAATTTAGTAAAAACATGGTACAATAATATTCCAGTGAAACACAAGTGATGTTAAACTTCCTTTATTTTGTGTTGTAATATTTATTTATCGTCTTCTGTATGCTATAATGAGTGTTTATTATGCCATAATGGGTATTTTCTGTATGCATGTATTTGGTTTTAATGGACAAAGGGACTGTTAAATCTCGATCTCGCCTCAATGCTATTCGTGAAATTAATAAATTATTTAGTCTAATATTTTTATCCTTGAGTATAGAGTATTTTGTGTGTCAGACACGTTAAGAGAATGGCGGTATTTAAATGTGTAGGGGTTTTGTGATCTCCGTGACTACGTTACCGGTTACGATGCTTGCTTACGATGATTCCATATCGAATTTGATTATGCGGATACGCTGACCAAGGCATAAGGTGGTATCCCACCGTTTAATTTAAAGTAGAATCCTCTGTTTTTATGTCAGAAAATCCTTATAATTAGAAATAGTAAGGTTAGGTGCTCATTTAAAAAAAATCGAATTGATTTTTAAATTAAATTAATTTTTTAAATGAAGCGTAGAATAAAAGCTTATAGAGGCTTTTTAGGAGAAAAACCTTCGAAAAAGCGTAAATAAGGTAATTTCAATGACAACTTATAGAATATGTCAACATATGGCGAGTTTGGGCTCAAATTAAATCAGGAAACCTATTAGTGCATGTCATTCTGTGTGTTATAATTTTCTGTAAAAAAACGGACGGCATAGGATCAAAGACCAGTGCTCAGAATGCATATATGCCCTGGAAGGATTTTCGTGGCACAAAACTACTATATATCATGAGCTATTTTAATCAACCATCGAATTGTTGACTGTCTGAATTAAATTTTCTTGATAGAAATAAGTAATGTTCAAAGAGATTATTAAACATATTAATTGAAATATGTGTGAATATAAGCTAAAACAAAATTATTTGATTCACAAAATGCCACACTACTATTGAAACAAAGAGGTAATTAAGCTATAGCCAATCGATTATCGTGTTAACCTTAAATGAATGTACTAGGTAGGGAATTAGTCAAGAGTTTTAGCGAAGTTTTAACGGATAAATTATTAAATACATAACATAAATTCTTCTTTTTCATTCCTTCTGAAGATAATCCCTTTTCCTCTCTATATATATATATATATATATATATATATATATATATATATGTATTTTTTTTCTATTCTTTATTTTTTCTTTTTCGTATTCTTATTCGTATTCTTTTCTATTTTAGTGAACAACACTATTGAAGGATAGGTGATCGGAGAGCAGGAAAGGAAACGACTGATGATAGAGAGAGAGAGAGAAATAACAGGGTAACCAGTGTCCTAACAATATTTAGAAGCGTCGATAGATTACGAGATGACGCGTGATAGATTGATGTATTGAAACGAGTTGGTTATTCCAATCGGTGTAGCAGGACGGTTGGCCTAGAATTCACATAGTATCGTAGATAATTTAGGAGAGAAACGAATGGAAGGTTTAATGGGTTCCTTCAAAGAATGATAGGGCATTCCAAAACACTATTTTTAGGTGAATCGATCAATATGAGGGTTTGGAAATTCAACAAGAAAGGAAATAACTTGTAGACTTAACTGATTTAAACACGAGCGGAAATCGAAAGTTTCGCGTTCAAATTTTGGTCCTGAGGGACAAAACTTGTACTCAAAATGCAGATCATATGTATACAAATCAGTAATAAACACAAAACGTAGATACTAATTGCACATTTCCCGCAAGATCTTTGAATGTGTCTACAAATCCGACTAATCTAAACTCTCTTGTGTATCTACTCGTAAGGGAGGATCTAGACTACAACTCAGGATAGACTAATTAATTTTTACCATTTTTCATACTCTATGTTACTTCCCAAAACCCAACTTCTTACTACCTGATGTAGAAGTAAAATAATTTTTTAATAATTTTAATAATGTTCTAGAAACTTCTGCATCATGAACTATAATAAATGAATGAAATAATTATTTTAATCTTGTTTAATAATTTTCACAAGTATCTGCTGGTTTTAAACTGTGTAGGAAGTAATGGATGAATATCATTTATGGAATAAATGAAAAAGAAAAACTCAGGTACCTGAGGATGACGCCGTAGCGTCGAAACTAGTCGTACCTGAAATAAAGTGGTGGATTGGAACAAAGTTTTTCTTTTTCATTTATGAAGATGGACTTCCACAAAGTTGAGGCTGAAACTATTGAGATAATCATTTATGGAGAAATTAACTGAAAGAATTCAGTAAAAAATCAAATTCCAATGAATTTGCGCTCATTTTCTTTTGAGAGTGACCTTGTCTCTGACAGAGAATCTATGAAGGATATCATATTTTTTATTGCCCTTGTACAACGCAGTGTTCATTGCTTTGAAAGTAAAATCTAAGAGGTCCGTTCTTCGGACGCAATTCAATGAATATGATCAATTATGTGGATACAGGAGTGATTCCAAATCTTTATGAAGAAAACTTTGTTCTCGTAAGTTTGAAATTCGACTTAATTTAGAATAATGTTATAGCTAAAAAATGTTAATCGTAATAATGTGGTCAATGTACACATTAAAATTTATTATGATATATTAAATATCAGTGGTATATTTCAGTTTTAGTCAGGGAATAATGCTTTCACATATGATTAAATTAAAATCGCATTAGAACTAACATAACATTGTGGTACTATACATATACAAAAAGGTACATACACATACAAAATTATTTAGGGAAACTGATCATTTCAAAGAATGTTGCCATTGTTTGCTGATAACAAGCGTAAGTAAAAACGTTTGATGAATAGTGTGATGTAACATATTGAATATAACTATGAGTTATTGCGTATCCCGTGGTTCAATGTTGAAAAAACAATATTAGATAAAAAGGTTAAAGTTGAAAATAATCAAACCTGTTTTTCCGGTATTCACTCTAAATTCCTAAATAATTGCTAGGATTTTTAAAGTCCACCTCATTTTTCATATATTTTACACTAATCTTATGAAGCATATCTTAAAAATGTATCTGCTTAAATTGAACACTTGATCAAAAAAAACTTACAGCGAAAATTCAACCGAATATGTCATATACTTTAATGATATGTTTAATAATGACGCTTTATATTGCTTGTATTTTGACTGAACTAAGGCTAACGAAAAATTAAATGGAAATGTGAATTCCAATGAAAAATGTAAAAACCAGGTTAATATAAAATACAAGTAAGAAAATGAACATGGTTGCCATAAATATTCTGGCCAAAAAATGTTTGCTCATAGAGACAATAATTATTGAGCATTTTCCTTGGCATCCATGATCCCAGCTTTAATGCATGTCTTTTTCTCTTCTGTACATGTAGGTGTTATAAAATTTTTTGAAAAACAGTTAATTTATCTAATTATACCATTTGCTTCTGACCATATGCCACAACTTCTATTACTGATACATTCTCTAACGCAGTTGTTAAATGTTATTCGTTAAGGAAAAGTGGTATGTGTAGATTGTGCTTACTAAAGCTAGAAGATAAGGTAAAGGTGAAACATATACTTATTTTAAGCAGTAAATATTTTTAATACTGAACGCACATTTATATTTTGAGTCATTTTATTTACTTAATGAGGGAAGAAAGAAATGCAGGCGGTACTCGTTAAGTGATAGAATTTATGAATAGTTCTAGAAGAAGGTAGATATTGGTTTCACTAGATCAGGATAAGTTCAATAAACCTAATGGTCTTTTTCACTGAGATAAAATATTTTAAAGATAAGGTCTGGATAAGTTTGGAACATTAATTATCAAATACATTTTTCCTGTTTTAACTGAAAAGTTTATTTTCTGTTCGTTAGATTTCTTGAATTGACAGAGCCTCATAACGATTGCAAAAATTAATCAAAAATTTGGCAATAGATCCTTAGAAAGTGATCTCCCTAAAGGTAATACAAAATTGTTGCTTTTCATTTAATCATAAAGCTCTAGAGCTATGATGAATAGGTAATTCAATGGGAGCATGAAAGAATATTTTCTCAGAACTTTTTAGAATACTTATCTTGAATATTTTGTCGTCAAATGCACGTCGATTAACTGAGAATTACACGGCCGATATCGATCCATATTTCAGAATTTAGCTAAATGTTGCAGCGACCTGTGGATATTAGTCAAAGCATAAAATGATTGCTTGAAAGTGGTTATTAAGTACGAGGGTCATCCGGAAAGTAGTACCCGTTCGTGCCGCATGAAGTGCTGACGACGCGAGTAGCCGCTGGACGAGGTCAGATAGCTTCAGTGGCTTGTCTGCCTTCTCTGAGCCAAGTTGCGTGACGCTAGCATTGCCTGTGTTGTTTCTGTGATTGTTTACAATGTTTAAAAAAATTGAGAACGCCGCCAGTTGTGAAGTGAGGGCAGTGATTAAATTCCTCAATGCAAGAAACGTTCGCCCATGTGATATTCATCGCCAATTAAAGGAGGTGTATGGAGACAATGTAATGGACGAGTCGTCTGTTCGGCGGTGGTGTCGCAACTTCAACATGGGGAGGGGGAACACACACGACGATGAGCGTTCGGAGAGACCGTCTGTCATTACAGACCAACTGGTGAGCTCAGTTGACGAATTCGTGAGGAACGATCGGCGCGTCACAATTGATGACATCTGTGAGCATTTTCCCAATGTTTCTCGAACAATTGTTCATGAAATTGTTAAACACCATCTGCATTATGCAAAAATTTGTGCAAGATGGGTCCCTCGCGTATCTCAATGAGCTGGCGGCGAAGGACTATGCAGCAGGAATACAGAAACTTGTCACACGTTATGACAAATGCCTTAATTTGCTTGGAGATTATGTTGAGAAGTAGTTTAAAGTATCCTCTTTCAAATAAAATTTTTTATGTTTGTTAATATTTACTTTTGTGTCTTTATTTCACGAACGGGTACTACTTTCCGGATGACCCTCGTACTTAACGATATCTGTCTCTTCCTTTCCTTATCCTCTCGTGAAAAAATCTTATCACACTGGTCTTCATGTCCAAAACCCAAGCGGAGGGCGGCGACGGGAGAGATGTTAAGAGGGATGCTTGCACGAAATCTTCCTCAACTCCCTCCGGGGGAAATCATTTGCTAGACAAATCCATCGCCTTAAGAGAAAGAGGATCACGTCCGTTCAAGCCATACGCTCTTCTCATCCGCCTGCCACTTTCTCCATCCGCCAGTTCCTTCCTTACATCCTTCCCTAAAAACCATCCCCAACACTCCTTCGAACGCTCTTCCCACCCTCTCGGTTTTCACAAAACCCTCCTTCCTCCCGTCGACGTCTCTTCAATCCTCCTCCCCTCAGCAAAGATTCCCTCCCTAACCAAACATAACCTCTCTTCCACACTAACCCTCCGCTCTTTTCTTCCTCGCCTTTTGGCCCATTCGTCGCATCATGCAACTACTCTAACCATCTCTCCCCCTCATTCTCCTTCTCCGTGAGCCTTCCTTCCTTTCCTACTTCTCCCCCACCCTCCTCTCCGTGGCGTGGACAAATGGGAATGTGGGTACGGAGGGATAGAGAGAGGGAGAGAGTTAAACCTCAATTTTACCCTACTCACTCTCTCTCCCTCTGCCTTTCCACACCTCTCTAACACAACCTTCCTGTCTCACCCTCCTTTCCCTGAACCTCATACCGCCGCGTACAATTTCGCCTTTGTTCTTAAGGATTCTCGTCACGTACTCCTAAAGCGGAGGAGGAAGGAAGTAAGAAAGGGAGAGAGATGAGAGAGAGAGTGAGTGAGAGAGGGAAAGAAAGAGGATACGTCTCTTGGGATGTGAGTAGGGAGATGGGTGCTTCCATTGTGCGTCTGTGCAACAGTGGAGAACGGCTTTAAGTGAGATGGGGATAAGGTAGGTAAAGGAGGGGCAGAATATGAGTAGATGCTGGAAGGGAAACACCGGAAGAGTAGGGTTTTGGGGAAAGGGAGAAAGATTTGGGGAGTAGATAGTTTATGTTGAAATTGGTGACAACAAAGAAGGAATAGGGTAAACGAAGATGGGAGTTCTAATTGGGAACGGGATAGGTTGGAGAAGGATGGGTATGGTAGATGAGGCATTAGACTCGGGAGGCAGAACAGGAGGGTGAGTTGAAAAACTGAGGGAAAAAATGCAAAGGGTGTGAGCTAAACGTTTTGAAGAAAGAAGCTCAGAAGAAACGAATGAGGAAGAAATCACAGGGTGAAAGATTTAGGGTAGTTAAGGGTCGGTAGCTTTTCATTTAGAAAGAAGAAAAAGCACTTAATGTTGTGTAAAACTACTCGGAAGGTGACCTTGCATATGATCGTGTATGCTAAAGGATATCCATAGTAGATTTAATCTAATCGCGCTTCTTCAAATTCAGATAAAAATTTAGCCGTTTGCATGTAGTTCATCGTAATTTATTTTAGTGAGCGTAGGTAAAATTTCGATTCAAATAATAAATAGAAACAAGATTAAAATTAAACGTACTTTTAGCGTCTCATCAGTAGACCTTTTATCTCTCTCATCATTAGACCTAGCATTAAAATTATTTGATTCTTAGATATTAGCATTATTATGGTTCAAACTTAAACTTTCGAATACGTTCGTTAAATGACTGTGTACTTCCAAAATGTTTACCTCTAATGAAACTAAAAAAAGGAAATGTATCTTATTTATCTAAACTACAGTGATTAGGTAGCGAGAATTTGATTAACTATTAATTAAGTGAGTGCTAATACTTCATAAAAATAGAAGCTTAATTGGTATTTCAATAATTGTTCGCACTCTCTCATAAGGTTTTGCGAGAATGTGCACCCTGCCTGTCTGTACCAGATGGGTGGGAACAGATTAAACCTTAATTTCCTAACTCTCTTAACTTAATCCAATCAGAGTTTGTATCAATGAAAAATATTAAGATAAATAACACCTTAAGAGCTAGTTCATTAAAAAAGAGGTCATTTGTTAAAAAAGTGTTAGTTTATTCCCAATACGAGGCAAATGGGCGATAATGACTAGATAAAACTTCAGCACGGAACCTTTTTGTTAATCGGAGAGTAAATATATCCCGTCTTCTACAATGATTAATACTCTTGATTAAATTGACATTTTAAACTGTGCTTTCTAAGGTGTAAAGATATTTTTTAAATTAACTTGAGGGTTAATGGAAAATTTCGACTTAAAAATACTTAAATTAATATGATCAGGATTAAACGTTTAACTTTTCATCTCCGCCAAAAATGAAAAAGCTTAAATTTACTCACTTAAATTTTGCAGTCAACTTCCCAAGTCTGTGTTTCTTTTTTCCGATCCGCCACGCTCCGTTTTAATTCATAGTCAAACATCCGGGAGTTTAGCAATAATCCACCACCAATATAATTGAGTTTACAATTCCGAATCCTATCTATTTGAATAGATAATAGGAATATGAACTCCCTTTTGCATCGATGAATACATTTCCTCAGTATTTCATCATATTATCCGGTCAATCAAATCCGTGCTATGACGAGGCCATCTTTTACCCGGAAGGAGTGAGGGAGAGAAAGGAAAGGGTGGAGCGGAGTGCCGTAGGATAGGGAACAAGATGGTGAGGGAAGAGCGGAAGGGTGTATTTGATGTGAAGTAAGTTAAGTTGAGGGCGAAAGGAGAAAAAAGTGAAAGCGCGCCTCAGAGGATAGGGGCCCAAAGGAATACTTGCGACCTTTCTCCATGTCTCGTCCCATCTGCATCCATTCTCCACACGTATCTTCCCACCTTTTGCCGCTCTTTAACGCCATAGCCGCTTGAATCTATCTCCTCCTCTCACGTCTCCTTCCCCCATAACCTTCCTTCCCTTACACCCTCTCCATATAGTATTCCGCTCGCTTTCATTCGTTCTCGCGGAGCACCTGTTTATTCATAATTTACGTTGTTTATGACGTTCCAGCCGCAAATGCGCAAGGACCAACAAATTTAACCCACGTTTAAGTTAAAACCCTTTTCGGCTTGTGAATTTGGGAACCCCGCCATTCCGCTCAGATAAATTATTTTGCAGTCAATGCGGGCGATCTCGCGCGCACGGAACGATCGCATTTTAATTTGGGGAAACTTATGGACCTGGATGAATTCAAATTGTCTCGTCAACAGTTTTGGAATAGCGGGCAATTAAAAATCTATAGAATATCTGTTTTAAAACGTTGCTGAAAGCTTGTGCATGCTAAATAGGTGCTTAAATCTTGGTGTCGAAGTATATTTTGTACCCATTTTGTAACGAAAAGAGGACTTTTTCTCGTACTGGGAACGTGTTCCGATTTTGCACGCCTTTTGTTCTTTAATAATTACCCTTTGGTTAGTTTTAGCCGTAATTAGGCAAAATTTCCCAATATTCATACCATATTCATGAGTAAAAGATACGAGTGTCATTCAATAAGTAAAGAGACATACGCTCTCATTTTAAAACCATTCAATGAACCTTTTACAGTTTTTTCAGGGATGTCACTTTATAATCTTGAAAGGAGCTCTGATTAGCTGCTTGATATTTTTATGTGAACATAAACTCAAAATTATCAGTTCACCATATCTAGTCCACTAAAATATTGCACCTTAGAAGTAGCGCCCTGTGATTCGGTTTTTAGTCACAGAAAGAATAAAACCATGCAAATTACTTTCTAAAATTATGATACAAAATGAGAAAAGTTTTATAAACCTTGGAAATGTTTACAGGTAAGTTTATTGGTTTAAAACTGGCCGAACAAGTGTGGGTAATAAACCCCGAAGTGGACGACCAGTCAAAATTTCTGGTCCATCGTTGGAATGGAGGGTTGATGGACTTATTCGCGATAAAAGAAACATTAGTGTTAAAATGATAGCTAAAGAATTTCAAGTATTAAATCTATTCACAGTATCTATCATGACCATTTAAAGTACATAAAAAATGTGCGAGATGGGTTCCCAAACAGCTTCCTGATGCTCATTAAGAATTAAGACTTTCCATTAGTCAAGACAAAGCAAGAAAGTTTGATTGAAGGAGAACCTTTTTTTGAAAGAGTAGGGACTTGCAATAAGGTCTGCATATATCATTACAATTCTGATTCTAAAAGACAGAGTATGGAGTGGAAACACATTACCTCTCCCGTTTGCAAAAAAATCAAGGTTCAGTCGTCGGCGGGCAAAGTGATGATATCATTTATAGGGACGATGTGGACTATTGGCGAAATGAGTAATTTTTCAGCACGAAAATACCTGCTCTCTTACGGCCCAGATGAACCGTGATAAGCTTCAAGAATCAGTTTGGGAGGTCTTACCTCATCCCGCGTACAGTTCAGACCTTGCCCCGTTTAATTTAGCCTGTATGGACCACTCAAAGAGGTTTTACGTGAAAGAAAGATTTGCCAAGAACGAGGAAGTCTATGAAGCGGTGCAAAAGTGACTTCGAGGCCAACCGAAAGAATTCTTTGCCAAAAGAGCTAGAAAGACTCAAAGAGAAAACTGCATCCATATTGGGGTAATCATGCCAAAATATTTTTGAAATTTTGTAAGAATCCAATAAACCGTTTTTGATTTATAGCTATTTGTCTTTTTACTTTGTTACCTTTTATTAAATGAACCTCGAAATATAGTTTTTCATAGTTTTAGTCAGCATTATATTCCGCTTCGCTTCTGGACTTTTGATTCCGTCAAATTATTATTCGAAGCTAAATCATTAATTGATAATTTAAAAATTAGTCAGTAAGGTTAGCTAAATAAATACATCGTTTTTGGAAAGTTTATGCATAATTTGCTCCAGTTTCGTCGTGCGGTATTCCATTCTTCAACTTTATGACCAGAAGTTGATTTTCTTAAAGCATTTCATTATAAATTTCGTCAGGATACTTTAACAAAGTAACCCTTCAAACGACGTGATTATCTGCATGGGAACAAATATGAATGCACATATACTCAATTAGTTGCATTGAAGTAGGGTCAGCTCAAGATGGATTTTTGAACACAATGTTTATTTACTGGAGTCTTATTAATGTGAAATTGAATGCTAAAGGAATTCATTTCTGCTCACATTTTGATTACCTTCCGTTTTCCTTATCTTTTCTGGTTTTCTATTCTTGAAAATTGTCTCTTTGGACAGCAAAAGAAAATGCAGCATCTCAAACTAAGTAGTTTTCGAAATCAATATATTACAATGTAATATTATTTTTGTAGTGTAGAAACGCAACGAGTCACGATGAATAATCAATAGATTTGTCAGTGATTCATAGATTACCAATTGCGTTTTTTGAAAATTTTATGATTAATCACAGCTATACATTTATTTTAAACACATTCATTTACAGCCTATTCAGTGATAAACTTTAAAATATAGAATGAGAACGAAAAAGAATCATTAGAAAGTTTCACGATTGTCCAAACCTGAGGTGCAATTATACTCAACTCTTGTAAGAATATAAGCTACGTACTACTTCGCAAACTAATAAAAATTTTGAGTTTTTTTTTGGCTTGGTGATTTTAATTTGCAAACAGTGCAAATTCAAAGTCAAAATGCAAAGTCATTTTTGTGCGTTATCCCGCTGTGAACTATCAGAGGTACTGTATGTGCAATTTCTCATCATTTTATGTTTTACTGAGTTAGAGACCGCTGAATTTAAATCGACGATGCGTCACGTTTACTCCATCATGAGCAATGTTCATACCCGAGTAAACATTCTGATATTCTGGGTACCCCGCTTTGCTCAGACCACTTTGCTTTGCACCCTAATCCTACTCACCCCTTTTTCCAGCCGTGCTCCAAGCGTTCGGTATATCCCTCGGCAATTCCGCTTCGCCTTCTCCTCCGTCAAAAACCTCTTTTTTTCCTGCTGCACGCACCTGCCCCGTATTTCATTCTGTATATTCCTACGCTCGCATTTGTTCTTTTCTCCCGACTGCTGTTCTCACTTTCTCACTCTCTCTTTTATCTCCACCTTGCCGTCAGCCAATAAGCTTTCTCTTTCCCACACGCCCACATAAATACGTGCCCTCGCGCGATACGGCGTTACCACACAATATAGAGGTTTATTCCCGCGAGATCCCGCCGTTTCCCTGCGTTACCACTTGTCCTCCCATACCCCCTCCTCAATCCCCGTCCCGCACCGCGGCTGCTGCTCTCTCTCTTTCCCCACATTTCACGGTTCGTGGAAGAGGGAAGACACAGGCCGTGGTTCCCTGAAGAGAACGCCAGTCGCCCGAGGACAGCCTGCGTCTCTTACCCTCTACCGCCCTCTAACTCAGTCTATATATCTCTTTCTCTATCTTACTGGGAACTCTTTCAAAAAGGCTTCGAAGGTATTAGAGAAGGGAGTGTGGGAGGGTGAACGTGAGAGAATATCCCGGTTGATTGACGGTGGATAATGAAATAGAAGAAAGTACTTATTCTGGCTTAAAGCAAGTTGATCAATCCTCCCTTCCGTTTTTTCTCTCATCCATATGCTCCTGAGAAAGGCTTTTAATACGATACAATAACTTTTTTATGTTTTTCAATTATTTTAAACACTCTGAAATCGTTTACTTCGCCATACTTCATTTGTAATACCGAATAGATGAATTCTTACGTTTTTAATCTATTTCTCCTTCCAATTATTAAGGTAGGCAGTTAAAAGAGTCAAAAACATTTTTAAAAAATGCATGATTTTAGGGAGCCCAATATCTTTCTGGGTGGGGCTCAGAAACGTAGTTCTCGGGTTCACATAAAAACTGCGCTGAGCTTTATGCTATTGTTAATGATTTTAAATTTGTACCTTTATTCCGTTCTTCAATTTAAGTCTCAAGAAACCACTATGTTGGTCCTGCATCTTTTATTGGGATTAATATGTATTTAGAGACAAACATTTTGGCATGAGGAGCAGCTCCTATAAAAATGCCGCATGAATTTCCAAGTAAGATCTGGCATCCAGAAAGGCATACAGAAAATAGTATCGTGCACTGTGGGCGAAGATAAGGGTCCACTGGCCTCGCCTTGTTTGGATACCAAAACCCTCTGTCTATAACGGAGCACGTGTGTGAGGCAACTACCCCATCCGCACTTTAAGATGAAAAATAATACAAATATGTGCCATGAATGTTTAATGCTCTTCTTTTGAACAATATTTCCTTTCCCACATATATTGCCTTTCGAAGGGCCGAAGGATACACTACATTTTTCCTACCGAGAATACCCCCCTCGAACTCATCATGATTTTACGCCCGAGTAAAAGCAAAACCTCATTCCTATGAGAGAACCTTTGGTGACTTTCCCACATAAATTGAAAAAAAAGCGCCAGGGAGGAACTCTGGATTGTATGCATATCCAAAATCTTGATTTTTTCCAAAGGTTGGAGGAGGAAGAATGCCTGATAACAAACGGGTACGAAACAGGTGGAGAAAACTGTCATAATATCACACGTCCATGCGGCACTTTAAGTCAAAAATGTTTCGGTTCGCATTTAAATTTCATACCGTATGTGCATCATCACATTACTACTCCTTTCTCTGTGTGAGGGAGGTAGAAAGGAAAAAATTTTTATAGTTTCCTTCTAACTCCATTCTTTTTTTCATTTCACCCTTCCCCGTCCAATACAGCCCAGGGATTGTTGGTTGTGGTGAGGTGGGAAATCCCTCCTCCTTACCTTGCTATTCCTCCCAGTCTCAGGCGCTTGAGCGGTTGGAATGGGACGGAGAAGTGTTTCAATGGGGAAGGAGTCGACACAACCTGCGTTCCTCAAGGTGACGTGCGGGGCGTGCATAATCGCTCCAAATTTTTTGAAGTTATTTTTTTTTATTTCCTCATCGACCCAGAGCACAATGCGCAAAGTGATGCCCACTCAGCCCCTCTTTATGTAACGACGAAAACGCTCTTTAAGTCTGTGAATAGGAGGAATTCCTCGTTGATAATTTTGAATACTTTCCTGGAAATATTATGACTATGGTGCTGTTTTTCCTTCCGCGGATCATAGTTAATCGTGTCACATTCTATGTAGGATCCGTATGGTTCAATTTAAAGGAAAATGCCTTAAGCCATCACCCTTTTGAGAAAGGAACAAAGCCTGTATTTTTCCGTGTTTACCAATGATAAAATATGCACTTTCATCATAATCAGGTGTGATGGCAGTAAAACATATTGAGATGAGTAAGAAGTGAGTGTGATCACCGAGTTTTATGTAGGACATTTTCAATTTTTTCAATGAATGGATATTTCAAATGAGGATATTTGTGTTATACCTACATCATTAAATAAATAATGATCTCATATTTAATTCACGTAATGTTAAATTGGCTCAGTGATAAAGTTTACGCATGAATGGATTTCCTGGCATTCACAGCCTTACCAGTTCAGGCTGGCTGTGTGTGAGGGGACATCATTTCATGAGAATATGTATCATCAAATATGAAGCTTAGTAAGAATAAAAGTTATAATTGCATCTAAATTAAAGCTTGAATAAAAGAAAATATTATCTGGAATCAATTATGTAAATTTGAGCATTTCACGCATGAACTTCAGAATATACATGTATTAGAAAATTTCCTGCTTTGCGTTAATAACAGATTTTGCCTTTAAGTGACTACCTAGTTTTTTGTTTCATTTTCCCCATTTCCTGGTATTGTCCTGCTAGTGCTTTTTTCGATAGAATTCATCGAGGAACGAAAAAATACGAGTTCAATGATGTACAATTCATTTCTTGTATCTACACAGTACAACCTTGAAACAATATTTGATTATTTAGCGTGAATTATAATTTATATTTACAAGCTAATGCGCTTCAACTAATGCGGGGCAGTGTAAGTTCTCCAAATAAATGAGCTTTTTGCACTTTGGATGAAATGAATTTTTATTTGATATCTATTTTAGCAACTACTTTGTGAACTCAATTGAATAATTTATTTGGTAAAACAAACTGTAACTCTTTCATAATATACGAAAGACAAATCTTCACCGCACCGTGGTACAAATTTACTCTTTTAGCGTTATTTCAATAAGGGCAGTTAACTGAATGTAGCACGGATTCTGAAAACAAGGAAAATTTTAACAATGAAAGTTAAATTTTCACCAGTAAGGCGTACATTTAATTGGTGTACTATGCTTCACCATTCCTGAAAGATCTTTCTCTCAAATAAATCAACTATGGAATCGTTTAGGCCACCGTACTACATTTTTTATAATATTTTCTTTGATATCTCTAAGGAATAGTAAGTTTATTTTTCACGCTCAAACTTTTGATGATTGCTCTTACCTCTATAGGTTACAAAGCTTTAAAAATAGAACTTTTAAAAGTATCGTCGTTAGTTATTATTTGTTCAGGAAAATTTATCACTGCACACCACAGCTATAGCTTAAGTCAGACGAAAATCAGCTGTTGCTCAGTTCAAAGTATTAATTAATCAATTAATTCATCCTTGAGTTGAAGCATGTATTTATTGATTCTCATTTAACGAAAATACTTTGAAATAATACTTGTAGAATACATTTTCAACTTTTTATCAATAATAAAAGTACTGTAAAAAGTTTTATAATATTCTACCACTTAGAGGTGAAAGAGTTGACTTTAAGGAATTGTAGATGAACACTTTTCATATCCATATTCAATATAAGTCTTCCTGAAATTTTCTTCCTTGTTTTCAATTAACTGAAAACTTTCAAAAGTGATTGAGCTAAGATTTTATAGGAAATTACTGCTTTAAATTATTTCATAAACAGATATTTTATGCTTCCTAACATTTAAAAGTCAAATTCCGTTAAGTTTATACGGTTACTTTCCTTTCTAATTGTGAATTGTTCTCATTTTTGATTTTATAAAGGAAAAAATATTTGTTTTTTAAAGAGACAAGAAAAGTTAGTACACGCGAGTGAAAAATTAATATTTTCCTTGTTTTATTGAATAGAAAACTTAAACAATATTTGTTTTAAATATTATTACCCTCAGATTAATGGTCCATAGGAGAACATCTGTTGTCGGAACGATGTTAGAGCAAGAGCATTATTATGGCAGATCTTAAGGTATTCTATTAATACTATTACCAACTTCAAGGAAAATAAAACTGTAAAGTTTTGATACACATTCTCCGTTCTCATGTACAAATAGTTAAAATATTGATATTCAACTAATTTAAAATATATATCATATAGATAAATAAAGCTGTGTTAATACTTGATGCTTAGACTGTAGCCAATAGTTATTAACTAATTATTAGGTTGTCATTACATGTAGAACAAATGCTGCGCTAAAATGACTAATTTTAATTATTTTAGAATTATTCATCATATGTTACCGAATATTTAAAAGTTATATTCTGTTCAGTTCACAGGTTTACTACCCTTCCTGATTGTAAATCAGTCTCATTTTTTTATAATGCAAACTATATTAACCTTTTTGTAAGAAGCAATAAAAGCTATTACATGTGAGTGATAAATAAAACTGTCTATCCAAAAATCGAAGAATGTAAAGAAGTAACGTTCTTCTTAAATCAAAATTAGCCAGATGCGAAACATGCTCAATAAGAAATGGAATTTCAAAAGCTCTGAAGTATGGAGAATAATGGAAATTACTGTTTGAGTTAGTTGTCATCATTTCATCTTTACATGACTTGTCATGCATACGCTATGCAACGAATCTATTTTTATTAGATTTTTCTGTAACCCTGAAACGTGTATAATTATTCATAGAATAAGTTTGGAAGCACATCAAATGGAAATTTACGGGAAATCAATTTAATGATTAGCTTAAAATTATTTCAGCTAAGTCTTTACCCATGTTACATACCCATGTTACAAATTGAAAAGATTTTTAACCTATGGAATACATAAAACAGTTTCTGGTGCCACTTGGTGGAAATTCTTCATATTGAAATTAAATTTGAAACATGGAAAAGCGAAGCGAAGTGTTACAAATTTGTGGAAAAGCGAAGTGTTTCAAATTTAATTTCACTATGGAATACATATTTTGTGGCATTTCCAGGAGAGGTCTAATATACTGAATGGAGTAAAGATAGAACCAGGGAAGAAAATGCTGGAGTCAAGATTTACGTAGTTAATTACGAAATGGTATAAAGATGGAGATCCTAGAACTAATCCTAGAATCATGAAACTTTGATATATCCTAGAATTCTACAACTTTTAACAAATTTTTTATCAAAAAACTGAGTAAACTGATGATTGGAAAGGATTTTCCATAATTCTTGTGATCATCGGTGATCCTTGACCTAGTAAGCAATCAAACTTACTCTTGCTCGCTCTTTGGAGCACAAAGAAATAAAAATGTGGATTGACATTTATAACCCATCTTCGGTAATGCTCATACATCTAGCTCTTTGGTGTCACGGCTTAATAGAGGAAAAGCCGCCTCCACTGGCCCTCATCACATTTCGCCCTTCCCGCCCCCCTCAAAGATCGATCACCGGCAAGAATCCAGTCAGTAGATTTGCAAAGTGAATGGCCTTTCCCTGTCCCCTACTGCATTCATTCCCATCGCTTTTTCTCATCGCTAGCTTCTCGATGACCTCTCTTCAGTCTCAAAGCATCTGCCCTCAGAATACTTCAATTTCCACAAATGGCACTTTCCGTCTGTCGTCCGAGGCAGGGGATGTGCAGAAGGGCCAAGTGGAAGACGTGACGAGGGAGTCGCAAGGGAAGGAATATGGGGAGGGATACGGGGAGAATGTTGGGCTATGGGAGGAGGGGAACTTAAGAACAATTTGCGCCCCCGTGATCCCCCAAATCCGTTCGGCCGTGGTGAGATGGGCGTGCTCCTAAGGGTTGGCCGTCGCTGCGGAAAATCCCACCGTCCCTCTCAAACCCAGCCCCGGAAGAGACCATCAACCACTCGGACGCCCACCTCCTCTCTTTCTTTCAAAAAGCCCTAAACCCCAAACTCCCCCCAAACCCCATTCCCCCTCTTCAATTTAGTTCTCCTGCTTCGGTCATAGCGATCAGCGTTCCCATCAGCCGAAATACTTTCCACTGCTTTCTCCGTACTCGGATTCATCTGCTATTTCCACTGAGATTGGGTATAGAACGTGATCTATTTGTTAGTATGAGATTGGGTTTCTGGAATGAAAAGGGATACTCAGTAGAGTCTGCATTGGCAAATAAACTCCAAACAGATTGCTGAAAGTATAACAAGCACAACTAGACGGCAATACATGAATCAAACCGGAAGATTATAAAGGCTCGTCAAGGTTACATGCTCGGAAATCTCTTTGGCTATGTTGATACATAATGATGGAAATCTTTCTTATATTTACAATTGATTTTGCTTCAGTGGACAGTAGACTTTGAATACACCATTGCCACTGTAAAAATTAATTAGTGCTCAAGTTGTATACCATTCATTCGAAAACTCGAGGAGATATACATTGTAATAAATACGTTTGTATATATATATATATATATATATATATATATATATACACAAACATAAGAGCATCCGCCCGGCAAGTGGAAAGATCCGGTGTTCGAGTCCCGGTTGAGGAAATATTTTTACTCTTGTGATCCGTTCGATTCCGCCTTCCCCACCTCTATTGTGTTCGTCCTTTATACGTGTTCCTATCCCTTTTCCTTATATATGTTTCTGTATATATGAGTATTTATTCGCCGTTTGGCGGGATTTCGTGTTTGAATGTATATTTGGCCAATGTGGCTCATCTCTTTCTTCTGGCTATGCGTGCCACGAAACGCACTGTTCTTTTCATGTATGATGTTGTATGAATTCTAACCAATATCCTTTCCTCTTGTGTATTGTCTATTTCTCCTTTGGTGGGTGAAACAGCCCCCTGACGCCATCTCTTGGCTGAAAGAATCGGGGCGCTTGGCGACATATTAGACCCACGGATCTCAGGGTAAATTGACTATCCTCGATAGCTCAAGTGGTTAAGAGCATCCGCCCGGCAAGTGGAAAGATCCGGTGTTCGAGTCCCGGTTGAGGAAATATTTTTACTCTTGTGATCCGTTCGATTCCGCCTTCCCCACCTCTATTGTGTTCGTCCTTTATACGTGTTCCTATACCTTTTCCTTATATATGTTTCTGTATATATGAGTATTTATTCGCCGTTTGGCGGGATTTCGTGTTTGAATGCATATATATATATATATATATATATATATATATATATATATATATATATATATATATATATATATATATATATATATATATATATACAGGGTTCGTCCGGAAAATAAGTGTACTGAGCTCAGGAAAAAAAATTCATTACACTTTTACATTTCTTAAGCTAATATTCCTCAAAATAGGACCCTTGTGACTCGATACACTTGTTCCAGCGGCGTTCCCATTCCTGGAACGCTCCCGCGAAGGCATAATCGGGAAACTCTCGAAGACTCGTCGTCGACCTCTTCTCTGCCCTCCACGAACATCTTGTGCCACCGAAATATCATGTTTCTGGACATGGCTGACTCCCCGTAAGCCTGGTTAATCATACCGACAGTTTCGGTAGACGATTTCCCAAGCTTTACCGCAAATTTGATGGAATAACTCTGCTCCAAAAACTTCGGCATCGCGTTCCGTGACGTGGGTCGAAGCGTGGAGGTTCGCGTTAACAGAGCTCCTCACAACACTACAGCTCAGAGCCGACTGCCTTTTTCAGCGTCGCTTGCGAACATACCCCCCTCCAATCGCGGCCCGTCAGAGCGGTGCTGGGCCCTGTATATAATTATATATATATATATATATATATATATATATATATATATATATATATATATATATATATATATATATATAATGGGCTGACACAACATAACACAAATAGAAAAGAATAGACACATATAAAAGAACACTTACACAGTAAATTGTTCGAGCTTTCGGCCCTCTCAGGGGCCTTCTTCAAGAGAGACTGCAAAGCAGCAGTCTCTCTTGAAGAAGGCCCCTGAGAGGGCCGAAAGCTCGAACAATTTACCGTGTAAGTGTTCTTTTATATATATATATATATATATATATAATTATATATATGTGTGTACGTGTGTGTAGGTGTGTGTACATGCATACATATTAAAGCTAGAAAATCCGCCAAATAGTGGACACAAATAGTGGATTCATTCAGGTGGGAATAGATATAAGGAAAGGTATAGGAACACATATAAAAGACGAGCATATCCTAAGACCAAAAGGTTTCCTTGACCGAGAGTTAAACCACGAAGCAATTGAGAAAGCGTAAATTACCCTTATATCTCCGGGCGGTTTATGATTTTCCGGTCGAACAAACTCTTTTGCGCTTGTTATCTACTCGATTCTACCTTCCCCACCATTTCTATGTGTGTTTTTACGTGTGTTTTTATCCCTTTTCTTTATACCTATTTCCATTTGAATGCATAAATAAATATACAAATATAATTATATATATATATATATATATATATATACATATATACATATATATGAACACACACATAAATGTCTAAGAAAACGAAGGCTCTTCGGTTATAAAGCGCTCTTCATGATATGTACAGTTATCAAGCCGAAGGTTGTTTTCAAAAGTTAGAGCAGAACTCACCTAGTACTTGACGTAATATTCAATTTCAGACACAAACTTATACAAGTATCCTTTGCCCCACAATTCCTTAGTTTCACGCTTATACTCTCTCCGTTCTTCTAACCATAATTGAGAGAGATCTTTGTTCAGGCAAGTTACATTTCACTTGGCTATAATCTGGAAAAATCCGTCTCACTCCTCCTTACCGTCATCTCTCATACCCTACCTTTCTACATCTACATTATACCCCGCAAGCCGCCTCAAGGGTGTGTGGCGGGGGGTGTTAGGTCACCAACCGTAAAAAGGAACAATACCACATGCAAAAAAACAACATGGAAAATTACACCCACAGCAGCGCACACACTCATGCAAAAATCCCTTCATCCAACACTCATGCAAACACATGTACCGAAAACCAACAAAAACTTTTACGGTAACTCCTTGATCACCTTAACTTGCCCCTTGGATCTTCCAAGCCCTACTTTTTTCTTACTCTCATATCGGTGATTGACTGTACTGAAAGAGTCAATTGAGAAAGCCAAAGATAGCCACGGCTGATACTGCGGATGTATTGAGGGCATGTCTACTAAAAGTTTGTTTTTATTGTCATAAATCATGCCTTTTTAATTAAAACTTGATTGTCCTCTTCATGATTTAAGTCTACCGCGCTATGGAATGTTTAATTTAGCGCCGGATAACGCTATACAGAGCAGATTGGTAGGGCAGTAAAATACAGTAGGAAAATAATAGAGAATTTCAACAATATTTACGTTAATGATAATTTTAGAACCTGACAGGTACTAATATTTCTTATGCTATAACTAAACGTTAGACTTCGCTTAAAAATAAAATTTATATATATATATATATATATATATATATAGTATATAGCATCATTGATACATATAGACGTTTTACTCCTCATTTGAAGAAGCATTTTACCCCAGTACTCAATTATATTTACAGATGGGGCTATTCAAATTTGAACCCAATAGATTTTTAGCAATGGAGTAAATTTTACCCGGAAATTATTATTTCAATTAATATTTGGGATAACTAGGGCGCGCAAAACAATGTTTTTTCCAAAAAAAATCCAAAAGAATTTAACTTCACTTAGCACTGTATGGTTAGCTAAGTGATGAGAATAGGCGTCACGTATTATAGACATGTAGAATTAAAATAATCTACAATGTTGCGAGCGTTTGGTACTTAGACTAAGGAAAAAAAAAAAAAAAACACGGCTGTGCGATCATCCAGCTTCCTGCATCCTGATCATCGAGTCATCCAGATACTTCGAAGAGTCGCTGTACCACCTTCTCCATCGAGACGACTTTGCACTGCTCTGCAGTGGAAAGCGCCGTCAACTCCACCTCTCGCCGGCTCCTCGCCATGGCGGCCATCTCGTCGCCTGGCGTCTCCCGCCCTGGATCCCCCGTCGATGAAGACGGGTTCGTTCGGCCGCGGCGTTACGCCAAAGTCATCGCGCCTGTCTTCAGAGACGAGTCAGAGAAGCAGCAGAGAGCGGGCGTTCGTCGCCCTTTCACGCCGCTAAGCGACGCCGCGCTTAAACGCGCCCGAACCTCCGCTGAGGCCTTTATTCCGGTCCCAACGGCCAACTCATTTGCCGCGATAGCTCCTGAGACCGACTCTTCTGAGCCGATCACGGAAGCAATGGACGCGGCCGACACCGCAGCCCAGGCTGAAGACGCTGCTGCCCCTCCCCCACGCCCTAGTCGCGGGAAACGCCCTCCTCCTCTCGTCGTTTACGATGTTGAGGACGTGAGATCATTCCGCGATATGATTCGCGCAGCGGTGAAGGATCAAACCTTCACCGTCGCTTATGGGGAGTCGTCTGCGCGGGTGCAAACCCGCTCTATGGAAGACTTCCAGTCCTTGCGCGCGGCTCTGTCCGCGGCTGACGCGCAGATGTCCACTTGGGGAGTGGGGGAGGAGAAAACCACGGCATTCACCTTCCGTGGCCTCTCTGCAAAGCACCAAATTGAGCATCTGCTCGAAGACCTGCGCGACATGGGGATCGACGCACGCCGGGGACGCCAGCTGTCTTCCGAGGGCAAACCGATCGGCGTTTTCGTCGTCGCCATCGCCTTGTCGGAAAAGTGGACCATCTCTGCAGTTAAGGCACTCCGAAGCGTTGGCAACAGCGTAATTTCGGTGCGCCTTTACGTTTACAGGGATCCCCAGCTCTGCCATAGATGCTCTCGCTTCGGTCACGGGAGCTTTTTCTGCACCGCTTCTCCTCGCTGCCCGCACTGCTCAGGCGGACACGCCCTTGAGGATTGCCCAAGGACCGGAGAGGAGAAATGTCCCAGCTGCGGGGGAGCGCATTCGGCCTTCTCCCCGACGTGCAAGACGTGGCTTGCAGAGAAGGAACGTCGAGCCGCTAAGCCGTCCAAAAAGCGCCGCGGACCCCGATCGGGGGCGGCCACCGCACCCAAGAATGCTCCACCGTCTCCTGCTCCTGCGTCCAAGGCACCCACACCAGCCCTGGGAACGCGGAATGTATGGCGAGGAGGAAACGCGTCCCGCGGTCCAGCTCCTCAGCGCCCAACCCCAAGACCGCGCCTCGGCATCCAGTTCCCGGATTTGCCGACGCCCGCGGCAAACGTCATGGAAACCGCCGCCTCTCTCCGCATTCCCTTGCGGGAGCGTAGGCGCAACCAGCAGGCGACGCCTGCCCAGCCGCCGGTCCTTTCGGGGGCCACATCTGCTTCGCCGGCCGCGGACCTGGACGCCGGCCCCGAAGAAAACCCGCTCCTAAGCGTCCTGGGGACGCTTGCCACAATCTCTGCTGCTCTTCAGACGCAGCTTCAGGTGCTCTCGGCAACACTGCAACAGTTGCCGGCTCTTCTTGCTCCTCGTCATGGATAACACGCCTCCTAGACGCCGTAACATCGCCATCGCGTCTTGGAACGTAGGAGGCGCCGTGGCGAGGAAAACGCCGGAGCTGCTCGCGTTTCTATCCAGGCAGAAATGCGAGGTCGCCCTGTTGCAAGAGACGCACCTGAAGCCAAGGAGTAGGTGGACCGTCCCGGGATTCCAGGTCTTCCGTGACGACCGGGCGCGCCAAGGAGGGGGAACTGCAGTCCTGGTCGCTGATCACCTGCGTGCACAGCGCTTCACGCTGCCGACGTTCGATTCGACGGAAGCCACTGCAATAGAGCTGGAATGCGGCGAGGGGCCTCTTCGCCTCATTTCAGTATACTGCTCACCATCGGTGATGTTTCGCACAGAAGAGCTCGCGGAATTCTTCGTGGGATCTGTTCCCACGATAGCCGCGGGCGATTTCAACGCGAAGCATCCCGATTGGCACTCCCGAGTGGAAAATCCTCGAGGGCGTTGCCTACAACAGTGGACTTCCGCCGAGCGACTCGTCGTCATCGGTCCACGCACGCCGACTCATTTCGCAACTCGTGGAACGAGCGACGTGCTGGACATCGCGGTGCACGCACGGCTGCCGTCGGCGCTCTCTGCGAGAGCGCTCTACGCCTTGGACAGCGACCACCTGCCTGTCCTTCTCCATCTTGCGAGGAAACCCTTGGAGACGCCGACGAGGATGATCCGGAATTATGCTGCCGCGGACTGGGCGATGTTTCGGAATCAGGTAACTGACCGAATCAGCGCCTCTCCGATGCCTCCGCCTCTTAGTTCCCCGGAAGAGATCGACCGTCAGGTCGATCTTCTGACGGAAACTGTACAGGCGGCAACACAGGCAGCAATTCCCGAGCGTCCCGCTCGGAAATGGAATCACCTGGCCCTTCCAAGGGAGATCCGCGAGAAGATTCGGGAGAAAAATCGGCTTCGTCGCCAATTCCAACGCTCCCGATGCCCGGCCGCTAAGGCGTTGCTAAACAGCTCGCAACGCGAACTTAGATGCGAGATAGCGGCCTTCAGGGAATCCAGCTGGGAGAAGAAGGTCTCAACGCTATCCCCGGAAGACGGGTCCTTGTGGCGCCTTGCACGCAGTCTGCGAGGTGAGCGGCGAGAGGAGGCGCCCCTTCGCACCGCGGTGGGGACACTCCGGACTCCGGAGGAGAAGGCTTCTGGGATGGCCGAGCACCTCGAAAGAGTGTTTTCTCCCTTGGACGGGGACGCTGACCAGGAGGATCCCCTGGAATCCATCGTGCTGCCGCCGAGATCGCCACGCCTCGTCCGCGCCCGCGAAGAGATGCCGCCGACCATCAGCGAGGAGGACCTTCGAGGGGCCATAAAGGCTCTGAAACCCCGAAAGGCGCCGGGACCGGACGGAATAGTAAACACTGTCATCGCTCAGATGCCGATATCCCTTGCCTCCTTATTGCTGTGCATCTTCAACGCGTGTCTCGCTATCGGGCATTTCCCATCCCGATGGAAGGAGGCGCGCGTTGTGTGCATACCAAAGGCGGGGAAATCGGCATCGCCGGCGAATTTCCGTCCGATCTCCTTGCTCGACGGCCTGGGAAAGCTGTTCGAGCGGGTCCTCCTGCGCCACATCGTCGCCATCACCGAGGAGCTGAACATCGTTCCGGTGCATCAGTTTGGCTTCCGCAGTGAGCACTCAACAACGCACCAGGTCGCGCGCCTGCTGAACTTCGTCACTGAAGGTTTCAACCGACGGCATTCCACCGTCGGCGCCTTCTTTGACGTCAGCAAGGCGTTCGATCGGGTGTGGCACGAGGGATTGCTGTGGAAGCTGAATTGCTTCGGATTTCCTCGATGGTGGACGGAGCTGGCGGCATCCTGGTTGCGAGGACGATCGTTCCGCGTCAGCTGGGGATATGCTGTATCAGAGAAGCGGCGAATTAGAGCGGGTGTTCCCCAGGGAAGCTTGCTCTCGCCGCTTCTCTTCAACATCTACTCTGCGGATATCCCGGCAGACTTTGGGAGCAACGTCCTCGTAGCATCGTATGCGGACGACATGGCGATCCTGGCGAGATCGACGAGGCAACAGATGGCGGCGCGATACCTGCAGAGGGCGGTCGACGAACTCATCACTTGGTATTCCCGCTGGAGATTCGGAGTCAATGAGGACAAAACCCAGGCGATCGTCTTCTCCAGGGGACCGAAGGAGCCCGGCGAAATCCTCGTCGGCGCGACGGAGGTCCACTGGGCGGAGACGGTGCTGTACCTGGGCGTCGTCCTCGACAAGCGTCTCTCCATGCGGCACCATGTGATGAGGGCATCCGGCATCGCAGCATCCCGGCGGCAAGACCTCGGCCCGATCCTGTGTAATCCATGCCTTCCGCTGCGAAGGAGACTGCACCTGTTCGCGGCGGTGTTACGCCCAACCCTTGCGTACGCCGCACCCGCATGGTGCGGCGTGATGTGCGACGGCGCAAGGAATAAGCTGCACGCTGCGGACAGGAGAAACCTCCGAGCGGCACTCCAGATCGGGTGGATCACGGGGAACGAGTCTCTTCCGGCGCTGTCCGGGATCGAACCTCTGCAGAGCGCACTCCAGGAGCGGGCAAGGACCTTCCGGCGGAAAGCGGCATCCTCCTCCCACGGGGAAGTCCGCGGCATCACCGATGTCGTGGTCTTCCCGTGGGACAAGCACCCACGTCCTTGTGCAGCGACAGGGATTGAGAAAGACCAGCCGCCAGCGAAGCGGCGAAAGTGTAACGGCCATTTCGGGGCCATTTAGCTCCGAAATGGTACGACACGAACGGGGTCCCTAGGGAATCCCCGGGAATTTGTCCGAATGTCCCCTCGCTGAAGAGCAGAAGATGCTGGGCAGCGAAAAGACCGGCGAGGAGCCGGTCGCTCACCATGGTTTGGTACTTACCTCGAATATCATTAATAATTCCAAGTGGCTTCCTTTATTTCAGTAGAGCTAGAGTGTCTTTCAAGTGAATTTTAAAGCATTAATGAAAACAAGACACAGTTCTGGAAATCCACACCATTATTCAGAATATCCTTCGTTCCAATCGATATATCTTCTCTTTAGCAGGTTTATCCTTCCGTCAGTTTCCCTCTCCCACCGAGATGTGGAGCCAATATATGGACTTTGAATAAAGCTCCAGGGCCTATCCTCTTCTATCAGGTCGTTATTTTTTTACTTCCGGGCCACCCTGGAGACATTTCCTAATAGAAGATATCTAATCTTTGATCTCTCGAATTTTAATAAAGCGGAATTGTTTCTTTATTAATCATCAACGTGATGACCTGCTCCACCGCCGGCAGCGTATCTACTGTTTTTCTCCCTTAAACCCTTCCAATCTGTTTTCTAATTTTAGTGTTTATGGTGATTTCCGTTCCTGCTATTTTCTTTGTTTTGGTCGTGTAAATTTTCGAAACTTTTGATTCACAAAAATCCTCCCTAGATTTATTATAGTGGTATTTATTAGATGACGACAGCTAAAACGACGGAGAAAATAATGCAGAGCAGTGAAAGGCGAAGTATGCAAAAAGAAGAGAGGACCATTGGTAACCATGGAATAGGGTACGAGTTTGGCTGACAAGGAAAAAGGGACTCATTACGAGAGCTGAAGTAGGCAATAGAGAATGCCACAATGTTGTTTCTGACGTAGTAGAAGAGTCCCGGATTAAAATCCTCGTGATGCTTCTTACATTCCAATCTAAAATCCCAGTATATCAGAATTTCGTGAAAAGCTTCTGGAAAAGGTTTTGGCTCTCCTATTTTAAATATGCGTTGCAGTACGCTGTAAGGGAGGGAGATATGCTATCGGGCTCATCTGCCGAAACCTTTCCGATTTGATTAATATGAGGTATTAGTAGTACAAAAGTCCACAAGTGCGTGAAATTAACCTTAGAGGGCGTCGTAGGAGTTATCCAAAACATACCGTCATGAGGTAGCCGAAATTTGATATAAATCCCGTATGGTTTATATGCAGCAGTTTCATCGGTCATATTGAGTTACAGCAGTAGTACTATTAGGATAGGTGACCGACTTCTGCGGTAATTTGAGCTAATGAGGATAGGTGAGTACTTCTGTGAGGGTAATATATTTAGAGATGAAGGAGGCCATGCTAGCCTGCTGTTAACAAAAGGCGACAATTGATGAATGGTTTAAAATTCCATCCGGGAACAGTGAATACTAATAGAAGTACTCTCGATATGGCAGCTCGAGTAGAGATCGGGCTATCTCTGA
Source organism: Hetaerina americana (assembly GCF_022747635.1). Classification (NCBI taxonomy): domain Eukaryota; kingdom Metazoa; phylum Arthropoda; class Insecta; order Odonata; family Calopterygidae; genus Hetaerina; species Hetaerina americana. The sequence continues at coordinate 27,245,444 of NW_027287095.1, read as the reverse complement.
AAAATTCTGCCACTGACAATGAGAACGAATGTAAGCAAAATAAGGGTTATGCAGTTTAAGAGAAAGGATTTAAGCTATGTAAAATATTAAAATGGAAGTTTATAAACTAAAGTAGATAGAAATGTTTATAAATATTAGTTTTATTTTCTACAAAAAATGTTTTGGACCAAAATAGTCACAAAATTATGGGTTTTACAAATAGAATTGCAATAGGCAAAGGCATTTTCACGAGGAGAGAATTAACGAGGATGATGAGTAAGGATGTCAATGAAAGGCTTATGAGCTTGGTTTCTTTCGGTTCGGAAATTTGGACGTAAAACTAAAATGAAAAGCTTAGACTAGTGGCTTTTGAAATGCGGGTATGGAGGAGGATGGAAAAATTTAAATGGGTATAAAGGAAAAGAGACCAGGAAGTGCTAGGCATAGTAAGGTAGGAGAGGAGATTGTTGGGATAAATCAAAAGGGAATATAAAGAATAGATGAAGAGTATTTTGATTGACAAAGGGATGTTGAGACTGTGATAGAGGGGAGAATGCTAGGCAAACAAGAAAAGGAATCGGATATGATAGTCATACTGGGCATAATGAAAAAAGGGAAGAAGTATGCACAGTTGAAGGGTTTATTTTAGTGTCGGATGTCAGGTTGTTCTTTTTTAGGAGTGGCAAAAAAATGTATGATTGTACCGTCGTGTAGCATGTATCCATCCAAAATATGCCGTAAATGGTAGACTACAATAATAAAAGTTCTATAAATTCCAATCGTATGTATAAAAATATATTAAAACTTTGATCTAAACATTAATGCACAGAAAGAACACCCATATATCTCTCTCACACACACAATCTGTTACACAGGCGGTATGCTGGTACTTATATCTCTCACTTATGCCGAAAAGTTCAGTCATTTTGAATGTTCAGTTAATTGTTGACAGCTGTTTTGCTTGGACGTGTTTTGGCTTGTCTTCGATTTTTGCCTGTACGAAAAAATGAATCAAAGAATCTTTATCAAATTTTGGGCGAAAAACGAAATTAAGTGCGCGGACGCAATCCGAATGTTGACTGTGGCATATTTTGGACTGTGGCATACCTTTGACCGAAGCAAGGTTTATCGTTGGTACAAAATATTCTCAGAGGGCTGAGAAGATGTGAACGACGAAGAGCTTGCCGGACACCCGAGCACGTCAACAACAGACGAAAACATAGATGAAATGAGGGGATCGAGATGGTGCGGGGGCTAATGTACTAGCTTCCCACCCAGAGGGCGCGGGTTCAAATCCCGGCGGTGATGAATATTTTTCAGAGGTATCTCGATCCCTACTTGAGGTGCTTTGTGGAGGGCACTTTGAGTGAGTACGCCGTCCGTCGGATGGGACGTTAAACTGCGGACCCCTTAGCGGCTCTCGTAAAGAGTAGGCTAATGCCGACGCCGGGTTTCTCTCCACCCTTCATCCTTTCCTGTCCATCCCCTATGGCACAAATGACCTCAGCAATCGGTCGCCTCCCCTAAAAACTACTACTACTATTGATGAAAATAAGAAAATAGCATTGGCCAATCGTCAAATCACCGTTAGAGAAGTTGCTGAGGACCTAAACATATCGATTGGCTCGTGTCATTCAATTTTTACCCATGATTTGGCAATGACACGGGTCGCCGCGAAATTCGTACCAAAATTGCTCAATTTCGACCAACGCATTAGCATTGCTAATGAGGTGTTGGACTCTGTCCACGATGACCCAAATTTGCTGAGGGTCATAACTGGTGACGAATCATGGGTTTACGGTTATGACGTGGAAAATAAAGCTCAATCATCCCAATAGAAGCCGCCGCACGAGCCAAGACCGGAAAAAAGCGCGCCAAGTTCGGTCGAATGCTTAAGTTTTGCCTACAGTTTTCTTCAATTTCTGGGGCGTGGTTCATCATGAGTTCTTGCTACCGGGTAGAACGGTAAATAAGGAATATTACCTGCAAGTTATACGCAATTTGCGCGAAGCAATCCGCCACAAACGACCGGATTTGCGGAAGAATAAAAATTGTCTTTTGTACCATGACAACGCCCCTGTTCACACATCGTTACTTGTGCGCGAATTTTTGGCCAAAAGCAACACGCCACTGATGCCGCAGCCACCGTATTCCCCAGCCTCTGGCCTCTAGTGACTTAATCTTGTCCCCAAACTGAAGAGGCCCATGAAAGGACGACGGATTGGATCTCTTCTTTGAACGGGCTCCTTTCAGAGCTGCCTTAACCCGAGGGAGCAAAAAGTAGTCTATTGAGGCGACGTCGAGGCTATAGCGGGGGTGGAGCAGCGCTGCCACCTAGTGTTCGGGCAGAAACTCGTGGACTCGTAGCGCGTTGTAGCAAACACCTAGGGCACGAGCTTGGCACACGCTTTACTCATCGCTAATCTTCAGTAAAAATGCGAAACACAGTAGTAAACGACACGCTCAATTCATTGGCAACCATTTTGATAATCTTTCGACGGCTAGAATTCAACATTTGTCAAACACGAGCCACATTGTTGTCGGCTGCTTGATGTTTGGCGGCCGCCCAGAGCGTTAATTGTTCGTCGTGAACCTTTTTGAGCAAGACACAACAGAGTCCTCGTAAGCCTCCTCAAGAGATATTATTCAGTTTAACACAAAACCTAATCGCGTAACGTTGCTCGATCGTCGATTCCATTTTCTTCGTCACACGGTCGGCGCGGAGAAGTTTACATTAACTGACGTCCTGCCGCTTCCACAGCTTGGAGAGCACTGAGACCGGTTTTATAGCAAAGCAAAGCTTAGCGTCCACCTCACTTACTCCAAGTAATTTGATCCCATTCCAACTAATAGGATCGGCGTGGGAAATTTAATTGAATTACCTTCGGAACGCACCCTGTATATTTAAGTATATTTAAAGTAAGGTATATTATTTATTAGATCATATCCCATTTAAAAACTAAAAATTTAATCCATTTCCCATAAATTATGAACACCGTCAATGTACAATGTAAGCTTCATTAGTGGTATCATGAAATGTTAAAAAGTAGGTAATAGGAACGGTGAGGAGTATTAATAAAAATATTTTGCGAACCGAGAGAAAATAATGAGTCCATCGTAATTATAAAACCCAGCTTTCCACAATGAATGGAAATTGATGACCATGTACTGACTAAGGGTAATTTAGAAATTTGGAGTATGCTTGAATATATTTAACCAGTTTCCAACTCTGTTGTTTTTAATTATCCCATCGTTCATAAGCCATCGTGGGAAAACAGCCTATTTCAGAATAAATGTTGCTGTTCATGTTAACTTCAGATTAAAATTAACTAAATATTTTTGTCTTTTATTTTATTCACTTGAGTTACATTGTAGCCTTGATGTTCAAGGAGAAGCTGGGAAATAAAGGCGCTGTATTGCAGATTATATGTGCCGTACCTAGCATGTTTTTTGAACTAGAAAAATAAAGGAAGTTTGGCATACATGGTGGCAGGTTCTGGGCGTTAGGCGCTTTTTGTTGAGTACTTTTCTGCTTGGCTTACTTTAACGCTCTAACTAGCTCTAAAGGAATTACAAAACTTGCAATAGTGACGGCTGAGCTACTGATGTGGTGACGTGGATACCTTTCTGTTTTCCTCTTTAGTACTTTACGTAAGCTGTTTATTTGGTTTTGTTGTGCGACGAGCTACAGCCAAGCAAATTAGCACTTCGCTTTTCCATGGTATCCTAGTTTTTGAAAGTTACTTTTTTCTGGATCTCCGCGAGCACTTAGCATGTACCGCTTCGATAAAACACGGCGGAACGATTTTTGAATTATTTATAACCCTTCAAAAAAGCTTTCATTTTTGTGCCACAAAAACTGGAAATCGGTCTATTCGCTAAAAGGGGATTTCTTTCCCTCTACAAAATTTGCATAGGGAGCCAAAACGAACTTCATTTCAAACCTTTTGGAAATTTAATCATCCGGACCAATGCTATGGTAACACGTTTCCCTAACCATTCCTTCGCAAAGAAGACTGAAATAGGCAAGTTATGGTAATGCCCTTACCCAAGAAAGTGTCTTCACAGCAGGTTAGAACATTTACTTAGTACTTCAAGTATTTCATGAGTCAAACAAAATGCTGTAAGTTGTTACCACGCTTATCAAATTAAAAAGTCTCTACTTTTAAAAATATTTTCTAATTGTCTTACAGCAGGATTCAGTAGGCATATTTTAGTGAATACTTTGCATTCCTACAAAGTGAGCTTGCATTATAATTCAAATAGCTCGACTTGAATTTCTATAGATGTAAGGAAAACTCATGTAAATCATTACTTTTGGACTAAGAAATATTGAAATGAACTAGATTCTAACTACTGCAGCTGTGTGGATTATCGTAAAACTTTATTCAAGTGTGGAACGAAATACCAAATTAATTTCATCGAAAAATATTTTCTTAAAATCCCAATCGTCAAAGTTTTAAGATTCATTCATTTTTAAGCCATTGTGATAAGAAGTATAAGGGCCTGGTTGTGATTACCGATAGAATCTGTGTAATATCGACTACAAATTACAGTTAAGTATTAAAATAAGTATTTCATTGATATCGTGGCGCAGAAAATATTACGTACCTAGGTTAGGACAACCGCGGTATATTTTCATTTACATCAAACCTAGGATCTATTCTAGGATCATAGTGTCTCTTCCTTCAAATTTTGATGATTATAGTCAACTTTATATTTTCTCGAGCATTGTTCATGATCTTATTTGGAGAGACGTAGAATTTATTTTAGTATGAAGTTCAACAGTTAACTTGTTAAAGATAGAACCTTACATTTCAGCTAACATTTCCAGATCTGGTGGTAAAAACGTAAGATGTAGCTTAATAAAACTCATGACGCACAAATTTTAAAAATATATTGTGTTGACGGAGTGACGAGATAATTCCAGATACTAAGTTTTACCAGTATTTCAGCCATTCAATTGTCTCCAATTCTGCAAATTTTGGGGCCCATATTTTTTTCCTTATGATTTATTGCAAAACAATTCAATTTCATGAATAAATATATCACCACGGTATTCAGTAAGTCATTTACTCTATGTTGCAAGAAAGGTTTTTACTGGTAAACTACAAAACTAAAACAGTTACTCTGAAAAAAATACAGTTAATGATGTTTGGAGTGATTATCATGCATTTATAGACGTCATATCAACTCAGAATCGCGTTTTATCTTAAGTAATATTTTAAGAAGTAAGGGTTTTATTTCAGAGTATGTAGAATTTTTAGTCAATTTAGTATTATTTCATAGCTCAAGTCATTATTGATATACTCTAGTAATTTATTCGCAGGAAATCTTTCAGTTAAAAGAAAAATGTGGTGCATTCTCAAATTAATTAGATTGTAGTTTTTCCACAATTCTAGTTTCTATGGTGTCACTCTTATCTATAGTCATAGTATGTAAATAGTCCTGCAGCCGTTACTTGAAATTAGTAAGAATGCTTTGTGGTCCATTATGCCCGTTAAAAAAGTATAGGACTGAGCATAGAATGATTTTGAAGGCTCATGGTTCAGAGAATCAAGAATCAGCGTCTTTTTCATGGGTAAAATAAGCTGAGGCAACGGAAGAAGGCGTCCATTTGCAGGTGAATGGAGCGTAGAAAGCTAAGTGACACGGGCAAGGGCTGGTGGGTGGGTATAGGCTCTCTTTTGTTTTTGTTCCGTCTCGGCCAAACAGTGTGATCTGGCAGATGGAAGGTCATAAATGTACCCGTATCCCATAGCCTCTCCGCCCCTCACCTCCATCCTAGAGGGATTTCGGTCGTCGAATAGCACGGCTTTGTGTCGTTACATCTCTCCCAGGGCACATATATTTTTTTAGCTATAAGTAACGCTGCGACACCAGGAGATCGATGATGTACAACTTGCATCAGACATTTTTCCTTTGAATTCTTAGCGGAAACTTGATGAAATTTGCATTAAATAATTCAATATTAGCGTGTATGTGATCCTCGTGAGCGTCGGAAGGTCGTAAATAAAAAACATAAAAATTTGAATCTTTATTTTTATGTTTCATACACCTGTGTCACAGGAAAAATAATTATATTAGTTGAAGCTAATGCGACTGCTATATTTGGAATAGTTAAATAAAATAGTACCAAGATGGTACATATTGTTTTATTTTTTTTTGTTGAAGATAAGATAAAATACTTGTCAGCATATAGCCTCTGAGTTTTTATTTCTCCAGTTGTAATTGGGTTGATTCTAGAAAAATTATACAACTGCTCTAATGACCTTTTTTTTCGTAGTACTCTAGAAAACGTTTTAGTAAGATTATAAAGGCATACAAAATATTCAATACCAAAAAATAAAACAGTTTCTGGCGTCACTTGGTGGATATTCTTCACATTGAACTTAAAATTAAACCACTTGGCTTTTCCACATAGAAAACATTTTTAGTTACGACCTAGGTTTCGTTATGGTGTAACATCATCAGGTTATCATCATCAGGTTATCATCATCAGGTTATCATCAGGTTATGGTATAACATCACCAGACCTGATGATGTTATATCATAACGAAACCTAGGTCGTAAATAAAAACTTTTCTATGCGGAAAAGCCAAGTGATATAATTTTAAGTTCAATATTCAGTACCATTCACAAATTAGTTTGAGGGAAGTGGAATTTCATTAAAATGCAATTAACTGCATATTAAAAATATGCGTTTTACTCACCATACGCCTCCGATGGTTCGTGGCCTCTTGAAATCCTAATAAGTATGTGGTTTGTCCACAGTTATCCCAGCGGCCGAGCCACCAGACTTGAAATAGGGGAGGCGGGGCTCGAACCCGAAAATTAATGGTTAACAGACCAGCGCGTTATTCACCAAACCCAGTCGACGAATTTTATTTATTTAGTTTATATTCAACTAAGAGCAGCTAAGGACAATATAATGCCAAAATCAATTAAGTTTTAGACATAAAGTAATGATTTCACAAAACAGAAATTAATTTAAATTACAGTAGTTTTTCTCTTAAGTTTTTTTCTTTAAAATGTTTCCTTCAAGAAAAATTTGAAATTTTGGTAACACTTGATAAAATCTTTAAAAGAAGTCAAGGAGAAATAAGAACTCTATAAATTTCACACTGAATATCAACCCCCTATCCCTCCGGGTCTCGATAAATTTTGCCATAATTAGGCTAAAAGCTATGCTTCACGAAGAAGTTAAGTTTGAACTTCGGCGTTATCCACGTGGCCCTGCAAATGTCCTCAAACAATTGCTTTCCATCTTGAAATGAGCTGGTTCGATGAGTTACCACTTGATTCCAAATAACTCTTTAAGTGAAATTTCGTGAAGGCGGCTTACATAAAATGATGATTGAGTATTTTAAGCGAAACCCATTTCAAATGCTCAAGGCCATCCCGTCAGTTTCATTACCCTGTTAATTTCACTTGTCCCACCGTAAATGTTCCCGCGCCAACTTGACGTGCTCGCATTTTAATAATTTGGATGGAGACTGGCGGTGAGGAAATCAGGGACGATTAATTTCCACATCCGCTAGGGGCTTTGCTTAATTCCAAGCTACTGCTACGAGCGGCCCCTATGCCTAGACACTCTATTCGGCGTCTTCACGCGCTCCGCCTAGGAGATTTCATCTTCGACCGCAGTGCCATTTTGCAAAATCTCTCCGGCGAAGGATTTGCAATTGTTTCCTTCTTTGATGGATGGGGTGTACTTAAGCGCTCTGCAGCTCCAGGGACTAGAGGCACCTGGACTCAATTGCACCATATTAAAATCGCACAAGGAGGAGCCAATAGCCGATATATTTAACACCGAGAGTGGCGGAAAGGTTTGCGCATACCCTTAAGACCTTCAAGAAGTGATTCAAGCGGTGGTTTTCCGTAGTTTCCGCTTCTTGAGCACTGCTACCGTTTCATATTTGTAACAACAAAGTGAACGTTGGGGGTCGCATCCTCTGGGACAAAATATTCGTCCTGGCGACCTTTTGTCCTTGGGGCATGCTGGGGCGCAGAGCTTGAGAGAAGCCTGAAGCAGTGCGAATGAGATCGGATAGCAAAAGAGAATGATTAAAACCGCCGTTCCATCTCCCAGGCGAATCAAGTATCTCCAACGCCCCTTCACCTAAACAGAATTAATATTCATGCTGGAAAATTTTATAGTTTTTGAATTCCTCAAGGTTTCCGTCATAAGGAATTTGGTATTAAAAATTAAAGAATAATTGATAATGGCGGTAACTTATAACTCTCAACACTGCTAAGTTATTATTTGAATTAAAATATTATAAAATCCTCAGGTATTACAATAATATTTATTTTTCATTTCCTTTTAGAGTTAAGAAGAGAGTATAGAACAGATTTAGATTTGGAATTGTATGTTTGGCATTATTCTATCTAATTCTTGTTCTTTGCCTTATCGAAATTTTATATAAGTGTCATGAATTAAGAATACTTACCAGGAATTGAGAAAAATAAGAGCCTAAATGAAAGTAACAGACGTTGTTTAAAGAAAAAACCTGTATCGAAAAATGGCTTATTTTTACGTATCTATTACGTGACGTAAAAAACAATTAATTTATGGGTCATTCCAAGCATTCATATAATTTCTTAAAAAATATTGTCACTGTTAATTTGCAAGGATTTTTCATTTTACAAAAGAAATCGTTTAAAGCATCCCATTTTTTCATAGCTAATCACAATAAATATTTGGGAAATTTTCCTACTGTTGAATTCACATAAAAAATTTACATGCTAGCAGTTCTGTTAAAATTCAATTTTGTTGAAATTCTGTGTATTTTTACCGGTGAATCAACAATGTATATGAAGTATCGGAGATGTGGTAATTTTTGTTTCTTTTTAGATGTGAATTTCTCTCGAACCGCTTTGAGCCATATATTGTCCATCAACGAAAAGTGAAGAGTCAGGTGTGATGTTGTGGAATCGAGACATAATAAAACCTTTGTTGCAATACTCCACAATTAAAGTTTAATTGAATTATGGAAAATTGCAACAAAGTTTTTATTATTGTCCATCAAATATGAAAACAGTTTATCCCTACTCTTTTGTTGACCATTATTTCCTTAAAACCTTATTTTACAAACTGCTTTGAGTGAGGTCCTAACACTAATGGAGAAATTTTAGGTACTCTATAAGCTAATTAACCGTTATCATCTTCCAACTCAAAGCCTCAAATGGTTTAAAATTTAATAATCAAATAATGCAGAGAATTAGTTAACTTTCCGTTTTTTCCCATTAATGTCAGTATTATATTTGAGACAATTCAAATTTAGATAGTTGCATTTAGATAATTCTCTATCTAAAATCGTTTCCTTCTAAGACATTTATAATGGTAATTGATAAAGACAACTAAAACTCATTGAGATATATGTAAGACATGAGTCTATAAATTCCTTGTATTCGAGTGTTTGAAAAACTTTAAATAATTTACAATGACACATCTAGCCCTAATCTTTTTATATTTCCCTTTTCTTCTATTTCACTGGTATATTCCAACCTCATTCGGCGTGACTAAGTATCAAAAGTATATGTATTGAAAAAATGAACCACTACTTCTCTCAGGATCGCGCTTCTTGGTTTACTCTTCGGGTCTAATATCTTCAGAATGGTATGGAGTTCTTTGCAGAATTTAAAATTTTCTACAATCGTTCTAAATACGCATGTCTTCGTTATTTTTGTTGCCTTTAAGATATTGAGGCAAGTTATTTAAGCCAGAAAATTACAATTCAAATAACGTAAAATATAGACACCTGTTTATTTATTTTCATTGGCAAGTATACGACGAAAATACGAGAAACATTGTCTGTGCCTGGCAAAGGTCTTCCATCAAGACCTTGTTAACGCAAATAATGTATTCATCCAGGTATTTAATTCCATTATTCATCCTTGATTGAAATTATAAATGTATCTTTTTTTTATGCGTAGATGCAAGTTTATTTCAATTGCACTTCCATTTAATCACCAGAAGAAAAAGTAAACAATTTTCTACACGCAAATTACAGCTATACTTGCAATCCTTGGAAGATACTCTTGTGAGTCTTACTTTAGTCTGAATATTCTACATACGTGAACATTTTTATTGAGCTATGCAAATATTTGGTAAAAACATACATGTATGTAGCTCTACGTGAGACAATTAAAAATACACAAATATGAAAGCCCAAATTATGGAGAACTCGTTTTTAAACAAAAGAGAGCTGAACGTTTATATTCTTCACTTTAAACAAATATTCCCACAGAACTATGTCAGTGAAATTTTGCTGTTTAAATCTTAAAGAAATGAGACCGCCATTATATTCAACAAACACTCGTATTCGTTTTTGTGAACCTTCAAAATGATTTTTTTATGAAACACTTCAAGGTATGCAATATTTACTTTGATTAGTGAAAACGTTATCTTGGATTTTCAAAGAACACAGTGGTATTACTGGTTTTACAAAAATGAGCGAAATTTATTCCATTTATTAAAAAATATTAAGACTAGTTCATCCGATGATTTTTCATCCTGGTCGGAGAAATCAATATGGGACGCTATTTCTCTTGTCTTTTCCGTTTTGAAATCTCTGATGCCTGAAGGTAGTTGTGGGAATTACAATAATGTGAGGTTCCAGGGCTTCACTATGTATCCCATTTTAAATGGGTGACACCAGCAAAAGGGAGCGATGAGAGGGACGGGATGAGAGACGGGAGGGTGAGTTTCTGTCGACCACAAATGCCTCCCGGTAACGAATAACAAACGGTAGCCCATCTCATAGTTTTGCGTCCCTTCCCATCGACTGTATTCTCTCCTTGGAACGCCCCTCCGCAAGTTGACCGAACTGGTTCCAGGAGAGCAACGATACACAAGTCTTCGTCTCCGGTGGTTGTATTCTAGACCTTTGTCGCAAATGGAAAGTGAGGCAACATCGGGAAAGCCTTTCCATGGTCTCTGCCACGGTTTCTCGCGCCACCTGCGCTACATTTCCATACATGCGTTTCATTCTTGAAGGACTTTAGCTGGAATTTCCTCGCTTGTTCATTTCGCTTCCTTGGTTGTTCGCGTAAAGAATTTAATTTTCGAAAGAATTTTGATGAAAGCATTTGGTTTGTAAAATTACTTAATTTTGATTAACACGATTTAAATTGGTGGGTTTTTACCAATTGATGCCCACATCATTGTGGATCCGACAACTTTTTTAATATTTACCGTGGATAACGGAGTTTACATCAAATACATGTATGATTGTTCTCACAGCAAAAAAAATTTATTAGTATATTTTAATTTAATGTCGCATAAGAACTTATACGAGGTCTCCTTTTTGTTTAAATGAGTTTTAGTTGTACTATCGCGTCATCATGAAAGGAAATGAAAAAAAGTCCTAGGATTGTCTTGGATTTATACTTGAAATTCAATTTATGCTGTGGGATATCAGCTATTATGATATTGAATTTGTTTCCAAATTAATAATGACGATAAGGAAATTACATTAAATTAATGTTCAGTTTCCAGTAATTGCAACAGCTTATCAGTAGTTTCAACTTCACCCAAATGAAATTCGAAATTTTTATTCTCATTCATAAAAAATTGCGCGTTTAAAATTTATTTATTTTTGCCTCGGCATGCTCATGACTAGCAAGGAAGATGAAGAATGTTCAATAAAGGTTCGAGTGATTTAGCATTGCTAAACAAGTTTAGCATAAACATCGAACGATTCAATTTGGAACAGTGATAAAATTGTCATCTCTGTCATTTTACGAGACCCTGATTAAAAGCGTTGGTTGAATTTTCCATTTTTCTTTCATCAATCTTTTGGCTCTATATGTTTGTTTTTCTCCCAAACAACTCGCAAGGGGTTTAATGCTGGAACGAATAGTATCCCTCTCAGCTAGAAATAAACTTTCCGCATCCCTCTCATCTGTCAGTTACCCCTTCCCCAAACCCTTCCACCACCTCCATTTCATTTCCTCCATTTCCACCACCTCTACTCAATTCCCCACTGGATTTCCGAATGCTAATCTTCTTCAACTTCGACCAACAGCCAGCTCCATGTACCTCAGTCTCCACCCTGCCTCGTCCCTTGAATTTCTATTCCACTAACTCCAGGACGGCTATTCATCCCTTCGAGTTTCGCGCCTATTACTTTCCCCTGACCTCACCATCTATTTCGTCCGTTTCAACTCTGCTCCCGACTCTATGTCACTTCCTGCCTCACCCTTACTCTCTATTTCTTGGTCACACTTCCTTCTAATGGGGAACAAAGTTCTCTAAATTTTGCGAGGGATTTACCGTTTTCCGATCATTATTTAATTCAATTACCCAAGATATAAGATATCTGGATTTTCCTATTTTAGTGTTCGTTTTATGATGACTTGGGCCATTTACTAAACCTTATGGCATATTATTTTGCAGGTATTTGTGACATTATATACCTTGAATGGAAAAAAAGTGAACGTTCTCACTTCCGTGAGTTAGATTTTTCACAAGTCTTTTGTAAGTCACATTTAGTCCCGCTATGTTTTACCCTGTCATTGAGTGGAAACTCCGGCTTATTTGAGCGCTGTGATTTTGCACACATCAATTTATAAGGAATATAACTTTCAATTTCTCAACAAATTTCCTGACACCGTAATGGTAAATATTTCGCTCATATATATGGGGAAATCCACCATAAAAATATAAAATCAACTAATTTTTTCCTAAGTCGGTAATTCTTTATTCATCGCTTTATTTGGAGCGTTTTCTCCCTTCACTTCCTAACATTATTTCACCATTTATATAGCAGGTGAAAAAAGTGCAAGTCCACATTAATAATTTATACGCGGAAGTAGTTTTATCGTAGTGCAGCATTATTACATGTTTATGCTACACGGTGACAAAATCAGGGTCATAATTAAATTTTTATTGTGATAATGTAGTCTCTACTCCTGTCCCTCGTTGTTCATTAGAACTATCTAAATGCACCACGATATAGTGTAACCTGACTTAAGAAGCTATATAGTTATTCCTATTAATATTTAATATAGACTTTCAAATTTTCTGTATTATTTCAATCTCCTTTTCCTTCCTTTGTACTCTTCCCCCTGTTTAATCGCTTATAACTATTTTCCTTATCCGTAGGAATCTCTTACTCTCTATCTTTCTATTTACCTTTGTACATCAGATTTGATCACTCCCTCCCATTCTGTCACATTCGTAATATCTATTTCTGTCTTGGTGATTTACCTTTCCACAGATTTCCTAATCCGTGCGTACACAAATTTATCCCTCTTCCAATTTCCATATTTTTCTCCTCGACCCCTCTCTGCGCTGCGAACGCTATTCCTTGTCCCTTTCCCTTTCCCTGTCCCCTGTTACCCTTCCCTCTCCCACCTAACCTTCTTCCACTTTTCCGCGTCCCTTCATCCTCCAGTAATGGAAACCGTTTGGCATCCGTTCCCAGGGCGATAACCTCTCTCCTTCCCACCCTCTATGTCTTCCTCTCTCTCTCTCTATCCTACCCCTAACGGCTAATTTGATAACAGGAAACTTTTCCAATTAAATCTTCCTCAACCCATTTTGTGCATTCGTTTCCGGAGGCGAAAGTGAGTTTCACAGGGAATTATTATTATTATTGTTTTTCTTTCTGTTACATTTACTTTGATATCCCTCAACAGAAGCGTGTATATCTCGTACATGGTCGCCGTGTCACGGGAGGAAAGGACGAGACGAAACAAGTATTTCCCCCTCTAATAAATGAATCTGGGAGAAAGGAAGAGAGGGGGAGGGAAGGGAAGGTAAGGGGGGAAGCATAGATTTTGGTGAATTGCGGTTTCGTCATGAAGCCCTAACGTCCTCAGCGATGAGAGCGGAACTCGATCGACCGTGAACGGGAGATAAGACTCTTCCGATTAGAAAAATCGTGGGCAAAATCTAGAGCTGACGTGCGAATTTCCTTCGTTAGGATTTATTACCGAAATCCCTCCAGTTTTCCCTCTGACATTAATGTACAGAGGGCGTTCTCTTTTTTTCGAGAGCAGTGTCGGAAAAGTTTGGAGCACTCTTGAGGTTTTGTGGGCATCTCATATATATTTTTTTAAGAGTTTCGATTATGGGGGCAGGAAAGGGACGCCGTGGCCGCTCATCCGTCTATGCGCCCGTGTGGTTCACGTTCCGTCGTCTAAACTTTGAAGGGAAGTTGAACGAAGTTTTAAATGTGACACTTGTGCCGAAGTCGGTCCGGAACGTATCTTCGATTAAATTTCTTCGTCAAGGTCACGCGCAAGTTAAGCAGACTGCTTAACACGAGCATTTACTGCTCTCGCCTGCTCCTCATGGTGCGATCGATACTTTCCCAAGACATGATTCCCTGCTGCCAAAATGTTTCCTTTATTAATCTCGTTTATAGCTGGAAGACTTAACGACGTATAGATGGACGTAATTTAATAATAGAGAAACAGAATTGCAAGATTTGTTTGATTTTATTCCGATATAAATAAATCTATATCACTATGTCAACTTACTAATGATTTATTAACAAATATAAAAAGTCTACTTTCCCATTTAAATTAGAATGATTTTCTGATGAAAAATAATAATGTTTCAAACCTAAATATTACAGCATGAAAAAATCTGAGCAATTCAGTTTGAATAAATGATTTAATCATTCATGTCCTCAACTTTGCACGGGCGAAGGCTTTTTATCAGCGTAATAGCAAACATTTGGAGCACTTGGAGCGTCTTCTAATTCATCATCGTAACTTCCTATTGCGAGATAATTGGATTAAAACAACTAATAAACTAAAGAAAAACAATAGAACTGCATGTACAAAAACAGGATTACAGGAACAGGATTACAGGATCTTATATTTGTAGGATGAAGCAGGCAGTAAAGTAACCTCCGTGTGTTTAAACTTGTTACCGATGTCAACGCTTTGTATTGATGTGGGGAGTCCCAATCTTGACCGTCCCCTGTGGAAAATCGCCTCCACCTTTGTCCACTATCACTCTAACCTGTCCGTACCTCTCCTTCCATGCTGTACGTAACTGCCACTATTGAAAAGGATCACCTCACCGCTCCACAATAGGTGAGGATTGACAAGAGGGGGTTGGAAATATCGTAGTGCAATCGATTACAACATTTTTCGTTACGGCGTCATTCTGTTTCTATGCATTTTCTATTTTGCTTACAAGGTTTTATTTTGTCAGAAATTGCTCTTTTATTGTTAGACTCTCAATCTTGAATGATACCAAATATTGAGAAATGCTAAAATTTTAAGGTGTAAAAATAATTTTCCTTGATCTGGACCGCGAATGATTTTAGCTCTTTGAAATTGTTAAACTATAATTCACATAAACGGATAAATATGTTGAAAAACTCTTGCGGTATCTCTCGCAGTTTCTTTAGATTTGCCAAATAATGAAGACTTAAAGATAAAATACGAGTTTGAATAACGGTCAAAGTTTTTTAAAACCTAAGGAATAAAAAAAATAAAGCATTGCCAAAGGTGAAGTTATCTTCAAATTTTTCGCTACAGACCCTTTTGGAACTTAATATATACCAATATCAGATAAACAATTAATGTATTCGTTTAGGAATCATAAAATGTCAATTACTATATTGTGCTAATAATTAATTTCAAACCGTCGATTAAAAACTCGAATAAATGTTTACGAGATATTTTATGTTTTTAATGATACACTTTTTCTCCGAAAAATTGTCGTCAATATTTTAAAGTATAATTTAGCATTATTACTTATAAATGCAGTGGAACTCTTTATCAGTTTTCAAGGACGAGATTTGTTCTATTTTGCTTCTTATTCAATTTATCTTCGTTTTTAATGTAGTCAAATAGAATATTGCACCTTAAATACCCTCAAGAAGACATTTTAAGAAGTATTCAGACGAGTAAACCTCTTTACCGAAACAAGACTTGAAATACTCAGTTCAAACTTTAATTCTGCCTCCAAATGATTACGTTAAGGACTGCCGACATTCCGCGTTCGAGGTGAAGACAGACAAATATGTACTTTCTACTTCAGTGATTTCACTAAAGCAATGGATGCTTTCGAGAAAAGATTAGATTTGGGAACTTTCTATGAGGTCTCGTCTGGTTAAATCTAATTGGTGTGCTGGAAAAAAGATTTACTGGAGTGTATTTGTGTTTTTGTCTTTTATTTTTGGTTTTATGAAAATATCAGTAATGCCAGTTTGCAATTATGTTATTATTCTGTCTATTAAATGAACCGACTCTAAATAATGTACCTTTGGCTGAACAACTTTGAATAAATTTAGATCTTAAGGTAACAAATGGATCAATTTCTAGTTTCCTCAGTAACTCGCTCGTCTTCCTCTTTATCCGCCGATTCCTTTCACTGGTCCTTTTTTTCAAATCCCTTACTGTATCCAAGTATCTTCTTCCTCGACTCAACTCCTGTCTGCCCTCCCGCATACCCATCGCTCTCTGTCTTTGTCTCACCCTCCCCCGTCACTGAGTGACGTCTTTTCTTTTCCCACCAAACGATGGATTCCCAATGCATTAATCTCTCTCCGCGTCTCTCGCCACCGCCGTCCTTCCACCTCCCGGTCTCCCTCTCTCCACCGAACAAATTCCCTGTTATTCTGCTTCATTCTCCTGCCCGCTTGGGTGCCGGCGATAAATTTCTCCCTGGCACTCAAATGTCGCCCGAGTTCAAAGTCGCTTCTCTCTCTCTCTCTCTCGCCGACCCCCTTCCCCCCTCTCCCGCATCTCCGCGCGTCCCTGTCATTCGCGGTCCCATCTCCGCCTTTCCCCTATCCATCGTCCCTCCCACCTCCCGTCTCTATAACCTTTTTCACTCTATCACCACCGCATCACACTCTGTCTCTCACTACTTCCCTTCAGTCTCCACTTTGGGCGTGTCCCCGCTTCACTCTCCGCTGAAACGAAGTGCTTGCTCCGAGCGCTTGTGCCCGACTCAATGTCCTCCGCCCGAGCTTTGTTTCCTCATTTCATCTCTCACTCCCTCCGCTGTGAGTTGGGATTCCCAGACGAAACATCGTCTCATAGTACACAAAAGTAAAGTTCGCACATTCGAATGGTCACTCGCGAGCATGGACAAAATTTACGCGCACACACACAAATGTTCCGTTTCCTTTATTTTTTATTTAAAACTTCAAGTTTTGACCGCTGCTTTCCGTTTCTTCAATGTGGTGAACGGACGTCTGTCCTTGCGATGGGCGTGATAGCATTTCAATGCCAGCATGAATAAGAATCATGAAAATTAATTTGTGGGGAGGCTCATGTGGATGGCCTAGCTGAACTAACGTTCTAAGGTTTATAAACGTTAATTTCAAGCTTGACTTTGTGGAATATATCCATTATGGAAATAAAAATTATAACTTTGTTTGTTTCACTTTTATTTCTTTGTGTTTAATTTTTTTTCAGTGTACTTAAGGTGTAATTAACAAAGTTGCAATTTTTCTCTCCGTTGAAAGGTTTAAGTTGAAGGATGGAATCATTTTGTTGGATATTGAGAACTACTTTAATGCCACTTTGATGGCGTATTATATTATTAGGACAGCAAAGAAATTGAGACATGCAAATTTTCCACTCGAAGGTGAGGATTTTCTCCTTATTTACAGTATTTTCTTGAAACTCCCCAAACCGAAATTGGAGCTCCCTCAGTCTACCTGAATTTTGGTTTCATATGTGTTGTTAGAAATCACTTTACACTACACCTTATGCAGAGCGTGAAATTCACGCAGCAGGCTAGGTGGGTCCTTTCTCTTTGCCGCCTAAGGTTTCCGAAATAGCACTGTTACCCATAAATCACGCCACTCGTGTGAGGGTGCCCAGAGGTATCACCTGTAATCGAACTCAAGCCTTCCGTTCAGTCATTTAGTGATCAACCCATCGGACTACCACAATCCGTATAGTTAAATAAAGTCTATTTATTGGAAAAAATTCACTATCGGCTTGGAGAAGTTTGCGAGGCGAAGGGAAAGACGATCTTGGTCTGGAGTGCCTATACTAGATTCGCATGGTGTAGCTCTTGGCCGATCGGCTGCCCGCACGAGCGATCGCAAGAGGCAGGGAGGCTTGCAGCATACATGGACGCTCTAGGAGAGCCTTTGATAGGTTGCCGATTGAGGACAGACTCACTTCTGGGAAGTAAATAAAATTATTTTTAGAATATTTAGCGTAATTATAATCTCTCCTCCAAAATCAGCTCATGAGAACTTTTCACCGAAGGGCTCTTTCTGTCATCATGAGTAACCACCATGAAAAATAAGATCGCATAAATTTATTATACGGATTTCCAAAGAATAAACAGCCAAAATTTCGGGTTTACAATCGTTTTACAATGCGGAAATTGAGACAAAAATCTTGTAAACCGATATTGGATGACAGAAGTTATTGTGGATTCTTTCCTACATGTTGTGAGATGCTTATACCGATGTATTATAAGGACTTCGTGGTGGAATCGCTCTCATTTTTTATGAACTTAGCCTCTAATATTTTGATTGGTAATAAAAGTTTTCGGTGAAATATCGACAGTTGCAACGATGAACCGTGCAATAATGATGATTTTACCAATCTCTATCCGATGATGAAGGAATACGCTTGACGCACTGCCAAAAAGCTTAGCTCAAAATATCGATTCTCAACCCGTTAATCCACAACTATGTAATTATACGATACGATTTCAATATATATCAATTAGTAAGGATATCGTTTAAATTGGCAAGACAGTTAGATAACGTCAATCCTGTCCTGCGCGTACCAGTAAATTTCATAACGACATGCATACTAGGTTTTCTTCTCGAATCAACAAAGAAGTAATATGACTGCACTTAAAGATGATCGGAAGGTAAATGCATTTATATATATTTCACAAGGGGTAGAAATTCAAAACTGATACCCCAGTTTTTCTCCGCATGCTGCTCTCACGCCGAGTATACTTTGAGGTATTTGAGGTGTAATCTCATACCCTGCCAATTAGAACCACATTTATGCAAACTTAAATACTAAATTACAGAGCCTAGATGGTTTGGCGAAGTTAAAAAGACTAAGGTTCAAAAAATGCTTTATTTTAAGTTTCAATCTTACTTAAAATGTTACTGATGGTATGTTATGAAGATTTATTGGAACATCAAAATATGCCGAAGATTAAAAAGATGATACTTAGGGAAATCCTATATTTGATGAAAAATTAAATCCTGAATGAATAAATATTAGGGTGCCTAAAATAAATGTTATCACATGCTGAAATAATGGTGGGAATATACCTTATAGGATAATGTTGAAATGAAGAAAACGAAAATATGCCTATATAGCTTAGACAAGACCAGCATCGTATGCAGATTTGACCAAGGTGTTTGTGCTAAATATTTAGCGCACCAAGCTGCCACCTGGTGAGCCATTATATAAGATTATAACTTCACTTAAAGTAATAGAAGAATTTCTGGTTGTTGTGTGATAGAAATTTTAAAAAGGTAGCGCGGGATATTGAGAAACTTATTTTTTAAGTACATGGAAGTCGATGCGTATTCCCGATATTTGCATACCCATTTAGATCACATCGCCCGCATATGCATTATAAAAAAGATTTACCATCGCAACTGTACTAATTAACCATTTTTCTTATAGTTATAATTTATAAATTTCCTTTATAGCCGATGTCAACTCCATTTATTCTCAAAGCTCTTAACAGTATAACTAACTTTTTTGGCAAAATAATTAAACACAGTCTCCCATTTCCGCAATGCGTCCACTGTTTCCATTCTAACTTGTCTCACTATCAGACATCATCACAATTGCAGGCTTAAAATATATTTCAATTCAATTACTATACTAACGGCCCTGAAATACTTTCTCTGGTCAATTTCAGAATACCATCCCGACCGACCCGTAGTCACACCTCGACATATACGCCCGTTCCTAGATTGTCACTCAGTAAAAACCGGATTTTCTTCCGTTTATCTTCTCTTCAGCATTCACTTCCTGATTTATCCGTTTTTTTCTATTCTCAAACTTGTTTACCACTAAACATCGGTTTAATGTCCCTGAAACTTAATTAGAACACTTAACACCACCACTTGTTTGTATTTTATTACAACTGTTCTTCATGAACTATGGTTTATTTTATATTTTATGTAACACTATGCAATATTTTTTTAGGAAAATTTTTCTGATTAAAAAAAATAGTTGAGGGTGTCAATGGTTTCTGTCATTAACTACGATAAAATTCGAAATCATTCGACCAATCTTACTCCCCCTGCGGCGTGTCGATGATTGTATTTTCTCCCTGGACGCTTCTGCTAATCCGCATGCTGCTGGGATCCTCATCATCAGGTTTCCTAAGGACCAATCCAATAGAGTTGATAATACATTCATTTGGAATAAAAAAATGGGATATTTGGGTTGGCAGGCGAACATATCATTCACTAGGTCAAACCGGCCAGCGATTGGATTGTCTCTGTTGAAACAAAAAAAAATATTGCGCGGAAAAATCACAGATTTTTTAAATGTACAGGTAAATCATACGAATCACATGTGTTTACTCAGTCAATGTAAACTCGGTGGAGAGATACTCTAAAACACTTGGTCTTTCCTTTGAGTTAAAATATGTGCCATGAGTGGCCATATGACCGACATTTTAAGAGAGTAGTTATACATTTTATGATAAACTTTGGCAATGTCGCCCATAAAAAAATTATGTATGAATTTAAACTTTACAAAAATAATCATGAGGTAATATTTTGTATAGTTAAGTAATAATCTCACGAAAACGGTCACTGAAATTATGGTGTGACTCCAGGAAACGTGGAATGCATGGAGCCATATCCTGATTTCTAAAGTAGACGGCAAAAACATTATTTGACGAGAACTCAGTGATATACAAGTACAGTACGGTGCAGTCTTATACATTGAAATAACATCGCCGTATGATGAAATTATGTTCTCTCATGATTTGGACAATATTTATCATGGTTTAATAAATGACGATTTGAAATAAAACTTCACAAATTCATAGCATTCATATTATAGAGTCACAAAAATGGAAAAGAAGATACCATATTCGGATAAAAATAAGTAAGTCAGAACAAGCCTAGAACCTGAGTATCACCTTTTCTTCTAATCACTCATTGGGAAAAATATGGAAAAAGAGTTAAGTGCATAGAAATTTCATTCGTAGAATTAAAGGTGAATGCAGTGACAAAGTAAAGGAGAAGTGTGTATTCACAACAGGCAACCTTTAGAACAACATGAGAAAAGTAAATGGTTTCCTTCAGAGAAATCATACCTTGAGGAATGAGTTAAGATTCAAAGAATAACTTCTGTAATGATAAAAGTATTTTTATAAATAGAAGAAAATTCTATCGTAGCCATCAGAAAAAATGAAATATGTAATCATACAGTGACGAAGAGAATAAGCATGACTAAATATATAAGAAAAACATATTAAAAACATTAGCTTAAACATTTATGATATTATTACCTATTTTCTGAAAAATATCAGCAGATTAGATTAACTAGCTGGGAAAAGAGAAACACACGTGCATCAATAGATTTTAAAATCCCTTTCCCTATCGCACAACTATAAAACACCAAATGCCAAGTGTATGCACTCAAGCTAGATAGCTTTTTTGGAATCAAGCCCTTTTATTGACGCCTGTATTTGAATGTTTACTTATATACACATTGGTAACCAATAATGATTATCAAATCATAAAATTTGTCTAAATTTCTGCAATTTCTTCTAACAAATTACGCCTACAAAACAAATAAATTTTTCTTCATTCGAGCAACTACTATCAATTAGTAATTTATCTTTGAATTTTCAAGTGTTTGTTTCACTTCTAACGCAGGACTACCGACAGACATGTGAAATAAACACTAAGCCCTTGCCAAGACATACTTGTGCGTGCCGAGATTGAGTAATTTTCCAGTTTCACTTCCGCGACTGGGGATCATTGGCGTCTTAAATGCAGCACCGAAACCGATTATCTCTCCAGCTGCAGACCAGATGCGGATGAGACGGCGAGGAATTAGAATTGGTGTTTCGGGTAATATCGACTCGGGATCGCTTCTTCTCCGGGCCGAGACGATCCGTCTTTTTGGAGAGGGTCCCCGCCGAGCGATCCATCGTCTCCCCGCTCCCATCCGCCTCCTTTCCCCAGCTCACCCGGAGCGAAACTTGATCTCGCCTAGTCTCCACCCCCTCCGAGCTCCCGTGCCTATCTTAGAGTAGGTATCAGTTTATCGAGGAAATACTTCGCAGATCCCTCGCTCACGGCGCGGGTGGGAGGGGGGAAGGGGGAAATAGAGTGGGGAGGAGGCGTGGCGGCGACGGAGATGGCGAGTCCTGACCCGGCCCACCTTCATGGTCGCCCCCGAGCCTCGATTTTAGAGGAGATTGGATTATGCTGCGTCAGGCGTACTACTTGAAGCATTCCCGTGCAGTATCACGAAAAAAAGATGGGAGCCAATTTACTTCGTTGCAGGGCAAGAGAATGGAGCCGTGACCCCGTCGAGTCTTCAAGTAGAACGAACCTTATTTTAGCCAGCCAGTATTTGGTGACTCCAGAATATCCTTCACGGAGTAGATCGAATGATTCTTTTTTTTTGGGGAGCTCGAAATACGAATTTTATTTGCTACTGGTGGAGATACGGAGTGTCCTCTGAGGAATCCATCTTTAGTCCATCGAAGCATGGACGAAGAAGACAATACTAAGGCTGAAATAGATACTGGACACTCAATTTTACTTATGGTTTCGAACAAGTCATTTAGTCACCGTCCCATCATTTCGGCAAGTTGTAACATTCCGATAAGATGGGGGAAATTGATTGCAGCACTAATAGATTCAGAGAGACTATATTTCTTCGTGAGATTCGCGATCACCACAAAAACTAAGTTATACAACGAAATAACTATGACCAAATGAACCTGGCAGCTAACCACTGAACTCGAATGCATTAATTTATTTGCTGAATTCTGGTGAATTTTCACCCCAACTTCCTGGTTGTCTTCCAGATTACCTACGTGCATGTAGAAGTAATTCATAGTTTATATGTATTTAATGAAGAGTTGGTTGGGAATGGAAGGAGAAAGGGTTAAGCTTGGGCGATTGGGCAACTGAGCAAAGCCACAGAAATAGATGGAATGAGGACTACCTATCCATTCAGTAGCGGGAACTGAATGCAGGGACTATTGTTCAGCTGATCTTTGCAAGAGTGGTGAAATAAAAAGTGGGACATGAATTAAACGTTGAATTTTGTGGAGTTTATTCTAAAAGAAAAATATAATACAAAAATACAATACAATTACAATATATAACAAGAAATATAATTGACCGAGCAAGAAGCTTAGTAAGACATGGCAGGGTTAGCATTGTGATAGGAGAAAACGACACTCCTCTGAAATATGACTGCACCACATACTTTATTAAAATTTTATACACCTCTATAGCTATATGGGACAGTTTCCATATAAGAGAAATTTGATGGTAAAATGAGATTGCTGCTCTTTGTATTCTATTTAGTATGAGTACTATTTTATTTGGTGGCTGTGGTGACACTGAGTATTGGGGTGAATAAGCATAATAAGTGCTTTTGTTTTGAATACTTATGAAGTAAAATGGATCTTTTGCTAAGTGAACTTATGTACACAATACCCCGCAAGGAGCACCAAGGGCGTGTGGCAGGGGTGTGCTAACACACCAAAACCAACACACTTGAGTGACTATTTAAATAAAATGTGAGCTCAAGTACAACTTTTAATCTGGCATATAAGCTTTAAAATTTGGAAATAGTTAAACTTGAATCTATTATGATTATGGTTTATACGTTTTTTAATGTGTCAAGGATAAAAATAAGAACATTGTCCTTGCCTACTATCCCAGTTTTCGTCAGTTCGTGCTCCACATTGATCATGCATGCGCTTAAAATATAGTTTTTTAGACACTGATAGCAAACGAAGGTTGAATCGTGATTCCAGCTTCGTAGGGGTTAATTGCTAGTGCCGCCGAAAGCATCGTCAAAACCTAATAAATATTCATCATTCGTAGCTCTCTCGATTTATGCCTAGATTTGGTGAGAGTGCCTAGTGTGATAAAAGCTGCCCAATATTTTCTCGCAGTTTCTCCTGAAACACCGACCATGCAATACTCTGTCAGTCAGTAATCACACATCATTCAATTCGTCAGTCATTTACATACTCAGATTTATTCTTATTTGTTACATTTTATTTCGGTGATGGCTAACGCTTAAACCTGCGATATTTCGAAACACCATGACAACATCAGCCAGTACTTTTTATCATTGGTCTCTTAGAAGAGAGATATTATATTTTTCAATGATTCATTTACTCTAGCATTAAAAGAATATTCGTTTGTGTTTACTAGCAATTCTGTTTATTGGTCCTTATCACTAATCAACCGCGTCAATTGAGTATCTGGAAATGGATGAGTTAAAAAATTTCAAGATGAACAAACTTGCTCTTCGTCGCTGATAATCTGGTAGTCAAATTTCAGTATTCATTTTAATCCCAGTTATCTCGGTGTTCTTAATTATCTATCCTAAATTTTCTCAATTCATCTCAACGTCTTTTTTTATTCAGAATGTCATTTGAAATTCAGAAGTGTCATTCATCAAGTCAAATGTTTATCACTGCTTTATCAAAGGAAAATACATCATCGAGAACATCTGGAAATGAAATTTGTGATGCATCCTGTGCTTGGGATTTAAAATTTTTAATTTTCACGCGTACAACATTTCAAAACATTACAAGGGGAGTGAGATTTTTTTAGAAGAGTTGGCCATGTTATTAGTCACCAGGGGTTAAAACCGGTTTTCATTTAAATACGAAACGAAGCCATGCATGTCATTTCAAGAACAAAATAAAAGTGAACCGCATTAAATTCATTATCCACTCACGACTCACGTGACTGGATGCTTTGTGAAGTTGTTTATCCACATCATTTACGCTTTTAACAACATGCAAAGATTTTACATTCACTAGCCATGAAATACCAATAGAATGGCCCTACCCTGAGTTTATACAAGTTCATATCCGTAGACAGCGACAGTATACTTTCAATATTTATTCGTAGAGTATCACAGAGAAGTTAATGAATTCTTGAATTGCAACAAATTTCTTATCATGAATTATATATTGCAGCAGGTTCTAGCCTCCTTATCTAAACATCTACATTCTTTTGGGCAGATTAACTTAATTAATTATTATACGCTTCAGTTGGTTAAGGCAATTTACTTGATTTGAATCCTTCCTTGAAATATAGACTGAGCAGAGAGATAAAATATAACATTTTCCAATGACTAGTTCCCTCGGGAGCGTTATTTTTCCATAATGAAATGACTTTCTGAATAGCATTTGAGCAGTCAAAAATCATTGCATATCGTAATCATTTACATTATTATGGAAGGTATCCATACGAAACCTGATATAAAATGCAGCACTTACTTACCTACCACACACCAACTCAATGAAAATCACCATTCATCTAAAATAACCATCTTGAACTTTGGTTGCATCACATTTCTTTGTGTTCGCTTGGTCCCAACTGAAATTTTTTGTACTTCTTACCACCAAATTTCTCTTTCACCGCTACCGTTAGCAAGCCAACATGTCTTGCAGCAAAGCTTCTGATTCGATCATTGAAAATATCTATTTCCCAGATGCTGGGAAACTTCAGTTTAAAAACGTGGATAATCGACAATGCAGCCAAATTAATAGTCACGGTGCGTATACTAGTACACCACGGAATGGGATTTTCGGGATGGATGGGGAATGTAGCGGGAATAGGGCGCCGAGGAAGGAAGCTTTACTTCGACAGAGACGGAGAGAGTTATGGGATATGTGTCCTGTACAAGATTCCGATGATAAGGGGAGTTGGAGCGGATAGAGGATTAATTCCGAACGTGCTCCTGCAGGGGGAGTTTTAGCCTTCATTGGGGAGAGGCAGAGAGGGAAGAAGGGAGGAAAGACCGCGAGCTATGCGAGGGGAAAAAGAGGAGGTAGTGGAGGAATTGGGAGGAAGAGAAGTGGAGACGTTGTAAAAATGGGGAGAGAGGCCTTGGTAGGCGAGCGAGCAGAGGGGCGCGAGGAGGTGGAAGGGTTGGGTGACGGCCCCCACGTACTCGCCGGGGCCCGAAGCACGCAGTGTGTCTGGCAGTCTAGTCCTCCTCGCGAAGGGAACATGCAATATGGGCGTCGTGTGAAGCAAGCCTGTGGAACCAAAGAAGCCTTCACAAACAACCCTGCCTTCTTCATTCCTCCTCCTATGGCACGTTATTCTACTCTCCTCTCCTCCCTCCCTCCAAATTTTCTCCGTACCCGACCAGTCCTCGACACCTGGCCCAACATATTTTTCTCTCTCGTGGATTTTTGCCATAAGTCTTGGGCAGGGGACGGGTGTGGAGGCGTAAACGGGAAATAATTCCCAACACTTTTCCCTCGACCCTTTCCCCACATGAGGGGAGTTCTCTTAGAAATTCACTTGCTCCGTCGTCGGACCGCTGGTATCCTGGAAACGGTGTTCACCAGACTAGTTCGCAGAAGCGAAAATATCCCACTATTTCTTTAGGATTTAAATCAAAGGCTGATACTACCTTATGAAGATCTTCTCCTGACCTATGTTCCTTCTTGATTGTGCTGTTGGACTCGAGTGCAAAAAATACGCCTTCAGATGTGGGTTCTCTTAGTATAATTTCCTTGGCAATAAAGACATCGATTTGGTGAGATATTAAAGTAAACCATATATGAACCGACCCTTAATATTGTCGGTTTGTCCTGGCAATCTTTCCTAGCGTCAAGTAGAGCGTTTTAAATTGATTGGTATATTAGATAGCGACGCATACCCTACTTGGACATTCAAAGAGGTTATATACGACACGGCATATAAAGAACGATTGCGTAGTGAATTATGACAGTAACGCGGAAAAAATTATAAATAAATTTTGGCTGATGAGAACGGTTAAATTGGGAAAATTCCGCTGATGGTAGCTATTTCATTGCGCAATTAGATTAGTTTTATATGGTATAGATTCTATTTCTTGCAATAAAACTGCTGCAGTCCGTTGCCTACTGGCATTCTGATGGTACTCTTAGGCCATACGATATGAACTTTCGACCTTGTTCACAGAGCGCTTCTAAGACGTGAATAGGTTATAGGACACCCCTCTTCCTTTGGACTGTTCTTTTATTCGCTTATGGCCTCTCAATTTGAAAAAAATGCGAAAACTCTTCCAAGCGTTCTGCCTAAGCAGGATACTATTCCCCCTCCTAATAAGGTGCCAAAGTTGGTTTAAAGTCCGTGATTAAGTGTAAAAAATCTTTTAAAGAGCTTAAATCGTAACAAAATGCGTTAGTCTAGTGACCATTGCGCCCGTCTGATAACCCAAATTCTGTCGATTTAATGTCTGCCTCGACCACGGGTAGCAGGGTTACTAAACACTAGTGTATCTGTTCCTGATGTCAAGCGAAGATTAATCGTGATACAAATCCTCACGGACTGTAATGGGCACCGGAAGGTATGCATGAATGTAATTGTATGTAGGGCTTTTCATTATTTATCCCGAGCTCTTAATAAAATAACAATGCAAGGTAATTATGCATGCCAAGGGTTTTAGTGGTAAATGTAACATATATATAATGTTTCCATATTTTTGGCCTTCCAAAAAATTCAACAAGGATGATAGTAACAAGCGTTTGCAATAATATTTTGATAAAACTCCTTAGACACAAAAATTAATATTTGCATTTAATGTATACCTTTAATGGATACAATAACTAAAGAAGATCTAGTGGTAATACTCTTTGTTCTGTATGTTACATTTATACAACATTTCTTCGTTATTGATTAGAATGGCTAAACAAATATTACATATTATCAATAAGATCACGTTCTATTCATAATTATATGCGTTTTACACTTTTCCCTGTATTTTTTATTATTTCGTTCTAAATAATATTTCCATCATTCCAATAACCTTTTTTCAATAGACTGGGTGCCCTGAATAAGTACATATTTCACTACGAATAACTCGCAATGCATTTTAAGCTTCAATAGATTATTTTATAAAAATTTCATGAACTGAGTATTAATTTATTCTGAATAAATTTGGTGGGGTAAATTTTTTTGGAAAAAACTTGAAGTTAAAATGCTGCCTTTACGCTTTTAAACGGAAGCTTAATTTATGTGGAGTTCCAAAGATATTAGATTACAAAATACTAGAACGCCGTTGCGGTTTCTATATGAGAACACCGGAACAAATAACGATAACGAATGTACGTCAAAATGTTTCCTCTCAAATTGAGCGGATTCGCCAGTTTGCTGCGTACAAGTTGAATCTCTCTCGTTTACAAAAAAAATGTTTAAGTGTAATGGAGTGCATGATGGAGTCGTCAGCATGTTTAATGGATCGTATGAAAGAACCGTGAAGTGTGAAATATATTTTTTCCCCTAGACTCAGCTGGGCACCTACAAATGTTAAATCGACTCAATGACGCTTTTTTTCCAAGGCACCTACGTCTCTGCCGTGAATTCAGACTTCCGTTGAACGTTCCACTCCCCTTGGGCCCACCCACCCACCCTTTCCCGAAAAAACGACGCCCCCCCTCCCTCGCATTCGTATTTGTTCCCTCTCACCTCCCCCATTCGGCGTATCTCGCCCAAACAAACACTTCCTACCCACGATCACCGACGCCTCCGCACCCTGCACGCCCTTCCTGCATCCCCTTCTCCGCGAAATCGATTGACCCATTTTTGCCCATCCCGTAAAGCGTTTCCGTTCCTTTTAATTCCTTCCCCCTTCAGAAATCTCCACCTCGCCTCTTCTTCCATTCTCCTAATTCTCCGTCAGAATCTTCACTGTCATCTTATCTCCATCTCCTCCGCCCAGTTTACCACGCCCGCCCCCTTCGGTTCCATGTCCCACCACCTCCTCCCCCCCCCGTCACCCCCAAAAGAGAGAGAGTTTCATTGTCCCTCCCTTCGCATCTCTCTTCTCAACCCTTCCTCTCACTCTCCCCTCGCATCCCCCCCTCCAAACCTCCTCGCTCCCTCTCTTCTCTTTCAAACGTTGGATCCGAGCCATGATGTCGCTTCCACTCAGGCCGGTTGATCCGTCGTCCCTCCGCCACTCTCGCAGAGTCCAAACCATGTCTTCTCGCTCTCTCTCTCTATCTATCTCCCTCTTCTTCTAAATCCCTCGTCTCCACTCCCTCTCTTTACCCTCTCCTCATCCACCACATTCTCTCTTTCTCTCTCAAGAGCGTACCATTGCAAGAATCAAGTTCGGGATTAGCCCCTCCAGAATATCCCCCTTTCCCGCTCAGACTTTAAGACCTGAAGTTCCCCGATGGAGATGGCTTAGATGATTTCGAGCGAGGGTGGAGGGGTTTTGCGGACAGTGAAGGGAAAAGGGTGCTCTGTGAGGAGAAATGATAGCGCTTGGTGGTAAAAGATTTGCGGAAGAGCAGAGCTACATCCTGCCGGCATATGTTAAAGTGTCACATTCACCCACGTGTTTCTCATCCACTGATGCTTTCACCATTTATATCGTCCGTATGAGCACCAGTAATTACACTCAAATAAACCATTATATGCATTACACCATATGTGAATTTATTTAAGTGGAAAATTACATCCTATTAAATGGTAAAGTCGTAATTATTATTCACAAAGTCCATTTTAAAACCTAATGTTTTTAATTTAAATGGATAAATATAATTGGATAACCAACCATCCAATACATTAGAATAAATATATATGTATATATATATGTTTATTTGCCACGAGTTTGTCAGTTCAAGAGTCGGAAGAAAATTGGTCGTTGGAAATATAAAGGTAGACACGTGCAAGATATTCAACCATTGAAAGAAAGATAATTTTTTTTCCACGGTCGCTTACATAATGTATTCTCTCCCGAAAAATTCCAGCCATAAAAAATGCTGTGTAGATCGAGCCAATAGTTTCTGAAAATATTGTATGGGAGAGCCTTTACATGCCTGAAATAACATTTGAACATATCTACATTTTAAGCACGTCAATTAAGAGCTTTAGGTTGGCATCATTGCCCAGAATTATGGTAGTGCTTTCGTATTTTATTTCAGTAGCTATAAATTTGACATGGATAATAAATATTGTAACTATATGAACATATATTGCCATTGAAAATAATATTGGAAGATGAATCAAAACTCAATGTTAGGAGAGAATATAAACTAAAGAGATGAACCGAAAGACGGCGATGGAGTATGGTCGATTTAGGTACTTAAACGCGCGGCTTTGCTCAGGAAGTATCAGAATGGTCGTCCCCTCGGTCTTCACTATTTCCGAGCATGCATTTAGGGTGCTCCAGGAAAAAATTCGTCATATTAGTCGCGGCACATTTCCCGTGGGAGTGTCCCACACAAAGATTGATAGTCAAACCGTAGCAAAGCTCTCTTTGGAAATTTCTCATTTGAGATAGTGCTCCGGAATGTGCGGGTATCGGTCATAGCTTTAAAGTTACTAGACCGAATATCTAAATTGCTTTCCCGAGTGATAAGGCCCGCTTGGTGACGCCTTTTGAAAACAGATTTACAAGATGTAATTTATTGACCAACGTTGAATTAATCTGATAAAGAGGATGAACTTGTGAAGATTTAGTGGGTGGAAGTAGCTCTTTCGGGGAAAAAAGAAAGCCTCTAATATTTCAGTATCTAGATTCCTTTTCACACAAATCTGCATTATTTTGTTAATCCTCTCACGCTAAATATCAATCTGCGGAAAATACCTTGGAATTATTTGATTTTTAGTATATTTTATTCTCTCCGCAGATAACGTAACAATATTTTAACAAAGAAAATTTGTCCTGAGAATAACTTAGTGAATTATGATTATGATTATTGAGTAAAATTCATTGTAATTGATCTTTGTTGAACAAGATTAGAAGTAATTATTATCAGAAATGATCCCTTTCATTGCATGTACAACATTAATTTTCTTAAAATGAAGCATTAAAGGAGCTCCTCATAGGTGTGTGTGCACACCAATTCATTCATATACGAAGTTACAGATTTAAAAGTATGCCTTAATTATCCGGGTTACCATTTCTTGGGGTGACTTTGGGGGCCTTTAGGGCTAGATAAAGCCCGCAGGTCATAGGTTGTGCATGTTTAAGCAGTATAGCGATCAATAAATGCAAACAAAATCCTCAGAAGCTTCAAAAACACTTTCGCGACGCCTTTTATATTTTAGGAGTGACGTTTTTTATATTCATTTTTTGTTTGAAGGAAAGGGATTTAGAAAAGCATAATTTTTATTCCTTTTTTCTTTTAATTTCACTCACCGGTCAGTACTGTTGTACATGAGATTTTATCTCTTCACCTTTTCTATTTTTTATCTCATGCATACTCATATAGTAAGGTGGTTTAAATAAGTTTGAATTTTCTGTTTCTTTCCACTGAAGATGGCCATCGGGAGGGATAAAAATTAGAAGAGCACTTATAATAAGGAAGGAATATTTCTCTTTTTAACAAAATGTTTACCTCTTTCCCGATAAAATCCAGCTCATTGCTTTGGAAATTAAAGGGTATACACGTTGACTTGTTTTGTTATAACAACAATTACCAGTCTGATTTGCGTATATTTTAAGCATTAGACTAACGGAAGAAAAAATAGCAAAACAAATGCTTTAATGCCTGCAACTAAATAAAATGATTAAAATTCATTTTTCCCGACCAGTGTGTATTATCTCTATTGTCATTGAGCATGCATCTTTAGGAATTGTTCTTCATGAAAGGTTTTATTTCGCAAGGTTGGTTTTTACCCAACCTGGAATCAATACGAAGTCTACCAATCTATTTGAGTCTCTACATCATGAATGAGCCGATGAAAAATGTCAAACTAAAGGTTTTCTCTATCATTTTCTAAAGACCTTTGTATTTTTCTGTTGATACAAAATCCGGGGAGGTACCCCTTAATCTGTAATTATAACCAAATTTATTTTCATATTTTTCAATGTCATAGTCTAAGTTATTTACTTCGAAAAAAATTCGTCCGGCAAAATGAGAATTTATTTTTTTGCTTCGAGAAGAGAACCATGGTCGTGATACGGACAGAGGACTTATATCATTAATATCAACGCTTGAACTGCTTATATTTTAAGCAAGGCTTAACGTAGGGAGCGATGGAGATGGGTGCAGAGGGGCAAATTTCCGCGCTATCAACCCAAAATAAGTGCAATTCGCAGTTAATCGCGCGGCTTTCACGTCTCAGCAGTTCGTGCAAAACTTCCTCATCCTCCGGAGAGAGGCAAACTCGTGGAACAACGTTTGCGGGTCGTTTCTCAGATTTATATTCCTTAATCGAATTAAAAGAAGGTTCCGTGATGGTGAAATAAAAAGTCACGGGAAAGATGGAAACAAAGTTCGCAGAAGCACTTCACGAACAGTGAGAGGGGGGTCGGGAGAGGTTAATGCGAGTGGAAAACCAGTCCCTTAAAGAACTTGGGCGAGGGGGAAGAAAGATACAGAAACGCGTGTTGGGGACGTAGATCAGGGGCGGTGGATTTTCCACTCCGTCTCCGCCATCTCGCTTGGCCGAGAGGAGAGTTGGAGGGTGAGGGTGGGCCGGAAGGGGGAGGAAGGGAAAAAATGGGAGTGCTGTGGGTGAAGTGGGGTGGGAAGAGAGAGAAGGGGTATGGTGAGGGAAAGGGAGGGAAGGCAAGCCGTGAACCATTACCCACTCAATCACCCTTTCGTTGGCTAAACCCTCGCCGTAGAAATCGGTATGCCGTCATGAAACGCGCAAACCCGATTTAAGGCTGTCCGCTCAAAAAGGCTTGGCGGCTCACTCTCCACGGTTTCTGCGTGTTTTTATTTCTTCTTCTCCAGCCATCACCGCTTTGCACACCCTTGGTGTGCGAATGGCGGAGGGAAAGGTGGATAAATGACTTCCTTTTACGTGAGTGTAAATGAAGTTGAAGATTTACGTTTCCTATTTAATCAACCTGGGCGCTTAGAAGTATACAGGAAAGCTTGCTCTGATGTAAGCAAAGGAAAGTAACCTGCTTAAAGTGAGCTTTGGGAAAGATTTTATGACCAGGTTCAATTTTAAGAATTAAAGAATCATTCCTCAAAGCATTAACTAACATGAATGTGTGTGTGTATATATATATATATATATATATATATATATATATATATATATATATATATATATATATACACATCTATATTATGTAGAAGAGAGTTATATAACATTTTCATGGCACAATAGAACACAAAATAAAATAGATATCACGTAAGAGGACACTTACATTTTAGATTGTTTGAGCTTACCAGAAAGTCTTGGACGGGGAAGATGGAGTCGGGGGGGGGGGGGTGTTGGGTGTGCTGGGAAGGAAATTAAAGATGGTGGTTAAGGGTGGGAATTTTAAAAGATCAGAAAGCAAGTATATATGCGGATTCGCGAGTTCTCACCTCTATATTGGTGACTGAAACAGGTAGGGGTTCTAGGATGGTTAGGGAGAAACACTGGTTAGGTCTACAGGAAGAGATTAGGGTGAGGCAGAATTAAAGGAGTAGCGGTGATTGTTTATTGGAATGGATAAGGGGGTAATGCATTCGTCTTAGAAAATAAAGTGCATTATTTGCATGATAAAACATAGATAATGCTTTTCGAGATGTAATTAGCCTTGGAACGAGGTGATGGGTCAATAAGGGGATGTAAGGAGAGGGGAGCAGATCTGATAAAAAGACATGTTTTACATTGGGAGCGGTTGCAAGTAGGATAAATATGAGGTTATTTGTCGGTATACCTCTCTACTAACCACCCGGAATCAACTTTCCAAACAGAAATTCGGCCTTTCTCCTTCCAATTCGGACCAGATTAAGGCCTCTCCTTTCAAGACATATCCCTACTCTCACCCCCAAACCCCAGAACACCTCAGTTTTATCTTAAGCTCACACTTCTCAAAAAATTTCTATCTAAAATGGGAGTGTCCTTTTACGTGTCATCTACTGTATTTTCTGTTCTATTTTACCGTCCAAATGTTAAAATATAAAAACTATAGAAAACTAAAAAACTATGAAACTATAAAATCTAGAAAAGCACTTGTGTGAAAGTCTCACGGAAGTGAATAATAATGTATATGGAGTTAGCACTAGTAGACAAAGACAAAAACACAAAAGTACACAAAAAACAAAAGAAGCTCCCTAGGTTTCGAATTTTTGGTGGTCCACGACATCTTTCTCAAAGAAGAAAAGGAGAGAACTCAAAAAGGAGTTCTTTCCTTATCCTCCTTGAGAAAGGTGGTGTGGACCACCGAAAATTCTAAACCTAGTGAGTTTCTTTTTTATCATGTATGCATATATATATATATATATATATATATATATATATATATATATATATATATATATATATATATATATATGTATACACACACACACACACACACACATGCACGAGAAATGGTCAATGTCTTTTGATTGAACTATACGAATTATTTTGTCCTCAAACAAAACATACGCATTTTTTTCAATTTAGGTCAATCTTTGGGAAGTACTTTATGAAATCTTAAACGAAATTGTATTTGAATGACAAGAATCTTTGAAAGTAGTTTTTTTCTTCTTCATATTTCCATGCAAGGGAGATGGTAAATACTGTGGCATTCATTTATTGACAACTAGCTGAATACCCGGCTTTGCACGGGTTAGGGAGAAACAATAATATAAATATACTACATAAATAAAAACAACAAATTATAAAGTACAATAATACACTACTTCATACAAATTTAAGAATCTTTTTTATTTAACACCTGTTTATAAACTACATTTTTTGTTTCATATCCAGGAGAAAGAATATATACATTTTTAGGCGAACCTACTCTGGAGCAAGCAACATAAAGTTGCCCGTGGCTAAAACATGGCGATCTTAGATCAACACCACAAAACTTTAAAGACTGTCCCTGTGATTTATTAATGGTAATTGAAAAAGCTAGCCGGACTGGAAACTGTAATCTTTTAAAGTTGAAGGGAAGATCAGTTGGGATTAGAGGTATCCGTGGAATAATAATTATTTCACCTTTTCCTTTTCCAGTTAAAATGACTGCCTGGATTATATTTTTCATTAATTTTGTCTCACACAATCGTGTCCCATTGCAGAGTTTTGGTGGATCTAAATTTCGCAATAAAATGATTGGAGATCCTACTTTAAGTATAAGGCGATGTTGTGGCAATCCAGCTGGATCAAGTGAATTTAGGAATTCCGTTGGATAATTGACGGCTTCGTCAGCATCCACTACGGTATCAACCGATTTATATTCAATCACATCTCCTGGCAGCATGGCTAGTATCTCCTTGTTAATTTCATTAACATCATCGTTCTTAGGAGCAAGAATGGCTCTTTCTCGCAACCATTCTAAATTTTTATAATTTTGATTAACGTTAGGATAGACTGCTTGTATCATATCGCGGACAGTTTTCACCGATACACATAAATCTGATGACAATTTTATCTTACCAGATGCTTCAATAACTAATCTATCTTCTCCAATCTCCAAAAGTTTATTTGCAAAATTTTGAGCATTCCCATCTCTTAAGAGGATTCGCATGTTTTGTTTAAGGCTAATTTCTTGGACATGATTCCATAGAACAGAATGTTTTAAACAGGCATAAATTTCATCGGCTGGAGTCGATTTTGGAATGACAGGCAGAGTTTGACGTAAGTCTCCACACAGGAATACCAGAGCTCCTCCCATTAAACTGCAGTTTCCTCTAAGATCTTGAAGTGTTGCGTTGAGGGCCTCAAGAGATTATTTATGAGCCATCGTACACTCATCCCATACTATCAATTTACATTCTATAAGAACTTGTGCCTGGCCGCTTGTTTTATTTATATGACATGTGGGATTTTCTTGTCGGGAAATATTAAGTGGCAACTTAAGGGCAGAGTGGGCTGTTCTTCCTCCTTCCATTAATGTCGCTGCAATACCTGAAGATGCAACGGCTTGAGCAATTTCTCCATGAACCCTGATTTCAGCGAGAACTAAATTAATTAAAAATGTTTTTCCCGTGCCACCAGCAGCATCAAGAAAAATGATACCTCCTTCTTGTTTATCTACTTGATCCATTATTGTTTCGTACGCGAATTTCTGATCTTCATTAAGAAGTGATTTTTTATCCGCGATGTATGCTTCTAAGTCTAAGACATTGTAGCTAGTTTCACGTATATAATCTGGATATAATACACCCTGTTGATCTTGTACAGGTGCAAAAAGACCGAGTTCCACTAAAGTCTTGTTAGCCATGGTGATACACTTTTCCTCCAAAATAATAAAGTTTTATTAAAAATGTCGGAGTTCAACGTAATATCCAATGTAGGATTTTCACTTCGAACTTTAGCCAGTATATCCTCACTCATTGATTCTTTATATTTTTCCCATAATGTTTTTGGGTTAGATGGATTACAGGAGGTTATTATGATGGCAAACAAAATTCGGATTTGTCCTGGAAGAGAAATCAAACTGGCCTCTCGCAATGAGTCATCCCAGTGTTGATCTCCTTCTAGCAACCCTAAATTCTGGCAAGCTTCTCTGAATGTCTCACATATTTCTCCGTTTACCGTTCTTAATTCTGCAAATGAGCGAGGTCCTCTAATGGTATGTAGAAGCATTCTTAAAAAAAAACATTCGGCGTTGTTAGGATGGACTGTGTAGACTCGGCCCAATGCGTCACATGAATAAATATTATTCTCAGGATCAAAGTTGCCCATTTTTCTTCTACAAAAGACTTTCCTTGATGTATTCCACGTATAATATCTCGGAAATTCTGAATGCAATAGTGTTCTTGCAAAAGTATCCTGCTGGCATAGTTGGAAAAATGCTGTTTCTATGACAGCAAAAAAGTAAACAAATTACATACATACAAACAAACACTCTCCTTTATATATATAGATAAAACTATGAATTTAGCCATGGAAATAAAACCTTAATTTTCACTATTTAAGGGTTATTGAATTCCTCTCTGATTCATCACTAAACAAAGGATGTTAATGTGCGAAGCAATGTACCATTTAGATTGAGCGGGTTTTGTAACTCAGTCGCCATTTTATAGGTTAAGTATGAAGCTTTTACTGTCTCACAATACTTCAAGCAATTGTAATACCCTATTTTTGCATGACAGTTTGCTGAGCAATATTTGATAACAGGATGTCATTAGGTTAACAGTAAATAAAATAATAATTATAATTTGCTGATAAAATCGCTTTTTTATTAAATGCCATTACCCAATCACAAGTAAACACCCCTCATTCAAATCAAATGTATCAGTCGTGTGAATACTGAGAGGTGAAAATTAAATAGGTTAATTAAGTTGAAGAGATATTTGGAAAGTGGTTGGAATAAGAGAGGACGAGCGAGATCGGGAGGAACCCAGCTTTGGAATTAGTAGTAGCAGTTATTTAATTATTATACCCTCGACAACTGAGGTCATTTACATTTGAAATTAATTAAGTTAAAGCAAAAAATATAGGTTGTGTTACCTTCGTAACGGCGAAGAAAGAATATTTGGAATTTATTTTATCAAAAGTATTTTAATATCCATGAACTATTTTATTATTTAGATATGGTAGAACTCTTTTTATCTCAGTGTAGCATGTAAGAAAAAACGCGCGACTTTAAATTATATATGCAAAACCTGGCCTCGCATCAGAGAGGATTCATTACCAGTATCTAAGGTGGGAGAAGTAATCGGGGAAATACATAATTCGTCGCCCTTGGTATTGTACCTGTGTTACTTTGGCTGAATAATTCCCAAAGTCATTATGTAAATGATACCCAAATTGCGTTGAATCCGCGTAATGGTTCTCTCCCTCAAATCGTACATTTACCGTAATATCTACTTTACAGTACAGTTAACGGCCCAACACTTTTTATCGAAATTTATTCGGAGTAATTAGCATTTTTTCCTGAAATAAAGTTATTACAGTACGGTTCAATTAAAGTTCATTCAGTCAGTACATTTTAAAATTAGGTATCAGAAATTGAAACGCTGTTCTCCGCCATCAAGTGGGAATGAAAAAACTTTCTTCTAAATACATCCAGACATGTCCAGGAATAATTTATCTTTCTACTTAGAAATATATTAAACTCTCAGTTTGGTACAGTATGTCACACCAAAGAAGAATTGGTCATTTATTTACAGAGATCATTTTCTTTTGATAATTAAGAATATTGCATCCACATTAACTAATTACGATTCGCCTGGTGAACATTTTCACTGAATTACTCTCACGTTTCCTAATATATGAGGGCATTCTGCGATTATTTTGTATTAAATAATAAATTATGTTAAGACACTCTAACTATCAACCTCCATCTACTTACAATTGTCTCCAATGAAAGGATATGTAGGCATACAATTTCACGAATCTGGTTATTGTAACTTTGAGAAATCATTTAGCTGTAGAAATGATTTTAAAATAAAATACAATTAATTATTGCCACTGATGAAAAATATAACGATAAAACATCAAATCAAATCTCAATCGTGTTGATAAAGTGAAATAGCATTACGAAAACATTAAAACTTTTGGATGGCTTAATGATTAAAATTTTATTGATAATTTCCGAATATTTTTATTAATCTAGCCTAAACTGAACATTTGAAATGTTGCAAATATTTACGTATGAAATACATTTATTTTCATATCAAAAATATTCCGATAAATTTATTTTTAATAAAATCTGTGGAACCCGATTCACTGCATGGGTAGCAACTTAACAAAATTATACCTTTACGAAATAGATAAAAGTGATCAATAGATAAAAATGTTGTTTAAAATAGTGTTAAAGTAACAAATTGAAAGCCACTCATGAGAGAAAGAAATATGCTGAGAGGAATTATCTAACTAATAGAACGGATGGGGCAATATGTTTAACACGAACATTTAGCAATATGGTTCCTTTAAAATTGCAAATATTGCTTCATTACATTTTTTTCCAAATTTTTCTCTCGAATTTTCTCTCTGGTGTGCTGACAAAACTTTCATGATTTCTTTAGATGGTCTTTCGAACCAAAAAGCTTCACAAAGTTCCAGTGAGTTCATTTCCATTATGTAATATCGAAGGATTTAATATTTTTTTCCTTAAACATCATCCGACCTCAGTGATTGTGGATCACAAAAGTTCATTCACGTCAATTCACTCACTTTAGTCACTGACCATCGGAGGGAGAGAGACAAAAATAAATTTTGAGATCAAATATTTAGCCAAATGCATGGGTTTCCATGAGCGCTTGCATGTGGATTTCGCGACCGACGGCGACTGCATATCCCGGTTGCAGCCCCACACCTCTCACCCTCACCCCCAAGTTGGGCGAATCGTTTGAGCCATCCCAACCGTCTCTTTATTGCATCTTCTCTCTCTCTTTCTCTTTGTCTCATTCAGCCACAAACGCATCACACGACCCCGCCCTCCATTTTTTTCCTGCAGGACGTGCTATCTCCAAAGCGCAGCTTTAGAGGGAAGAAATCCTAACCCTCCAACTCACTCCCTCCACTTTTCTCCCAACCCTCCCGCAAGGGCTAACACAGTCACCACTACCGCGCCCCGCATTTAAGGGCATTTGAGTGTAATCTTTTGTCCCGAGAGACCGCTGCCGCCGCTCCGGAGGGAAGGCGAGGAGGTCGGGCGGGGGGACGAAGAGGGAGGGGAGTTATTCGTGGGCACCCAACCGCCCACCCCCTCCCGTTCAACCCCTCCTCCCCAACCTTCCCTCCCCGATCTTGAGCCCCTCGCTCCTATCCCCGGCAGCCTCGCGCTAACCGTGAAATGGATGTCTCCCAGGGAAGGATATGTGGAAGATATGTGAAAGAACGGGGGGAGAGAGAGGAGAGTTGAGGTTCACGGGGCTTGGAGATGGGTGGTGCATTGGGGGTGAAGGGGGACGGGAAATGGAGAGACACAGGGGGAGGGAGGAGTTTTAAGAGCGATAAAAGATTCTCCCCTTGTCACTTCTAGCGGGTAGCAAAGGCGGCGACCGCAGAGCTGCACGGGAAGACAAAACACGGGTTTTATGCGGAGGAGATCCAGATCGCACGCGAGTATCCACCGTAACTCAAAGCCTTTTGTGGATGGGATTCGTGCGGATTACCCGGCAGGAATAATAATTTCATGTGCGTGGCGTCGCATAAATCGGTGTGTCCCGTACAAGGGGTTTCTTTCTAAATTTCTCATTGGATGGCCTAGATGGTGCGGGTCTAAGTACGGTGACCTTGCGAGATCGTGAACCAATGTTATCAGAAAGAAATAATTCACTAACTGAACACCAAAAAAATCCACTTTAGACGCAACGACATTTACGTGTGGCGAAGTTAAAACTAGGGACATGGAAATGGGGAAGAAGTATGCAAAGGAGAGCGAAGAATGACTCATTTCTTTCTTGTCTCTGTGGTCGTAGGCTCTTGAAAGGGGAAAAATATACCATCAATTAATCTACCTATTTCAGGGTAATTCTAATGTGTCCTCTACATATTCTAACATTCAGATATGATTTATGGCTTAGCTATAATTCTGCAGTTAATAAACGCTCACCACTAGAGGCCTATATATATATATATATATATATATATATATATATATATATATATATATATATATATATATATATATATATATATATGCTTTCGTAGACGTAACACGGAAGTGCCGAATAGTACATTACACAGTAACAAACAATATAGAAACACAAAAAAAGGAACACTCACACGTTATTTCTTGATAATTTCGACGGAATTCTACTCCGTCTTCATCGGAAGGTAGCGAAGTGATGACTGCTGGAATAGTAAAGGTGAGGGTTACGAGAGAAAGGGATGGGGGCCAGGGAAAGGGGAGAACGGGAGGCGGAGGAGGGGTGAGAGGAATGGTTGGGGAGAGGAAAGGGAGAGGAGAAGCTAGAGGGGAGCGGAGATAGGGAAGGAGGAAGAAGGAGGAGGTGGAATTCACACAAAATCGGAAAAGAAAACAATCTGCTCGCCGCAACTATTGCAACATTCGAGTGTGTGTGTGTATATATATATATATATATATATATATATATATATATATATATATATATATATATATATATATATATATAAACAGCTCCTTTACATCATTTCTGGCCAAAGAATCGCGGCAATTGATTGCATTAGCCCTCCGCAGATTTCAGTATAAATTAACGATTGAATCATATATAAAGTGGTTAAAACATCCGCCCAGCAAGTTGAAAGGATCCGTGGTTCAAGTCCAAGTCGTTTTTCCACTTGTGATCTGCTCCATTCCGCCTTCCTCACCTCTCATGTGTTCGTCTTTGTATGTGCTCCTATCCCTTTTCCTTATATTTATTTCCATGTGAATAAATATATATATATATATATATATATACTAAAGTATATACAGGTATATATATATATAGATATATATATATATACAAAAGCATATATATACACAAAAGTATATATATATATATATATATATATATATATATATATATATATACTATATATATATATATATTCACACAAACACACACACACACACGCACACATTCAAGCACGAAAACTTGCCACTTGGCGGATGTAAATGAATTTAAAATAGGAGGCGACTATTTAGTTAGGAGGCGTCTATTTTTTACACCATCATTACCGCAGGTACGGGTTTTATATCCAAGGATTGGTTTGTACCAGGTATTCAAGATATCATGTCAGTTGCCAATCCTATCATTCCTTTAAGTTTCTTGCGCAGTCCGTCTTTCATTGTCTGCTTCCCGTAATTCCTCTTTGCACTACCTCAGTGATTGCGTTATAATTATATCTCCTTCAGAAATGGTCTTGGGTCTGCAATCGTGCCTCACTCATAATATTCTCATTAAAGTACTTCTATATTTGTAACTCTTTCTATCCAATTAATTTTTATCATTCTTCTGCTGCACTACATCTCCATTGCCTGCAATCCATTTGCCTCCTCGGCTCCTATCGCCCATAAGTTTTTAAGATTGGCAGCGAATTTCGCGAGCCCTAAACTTCAACTCTTATGATTTAGGCCTGCATTCAGCTGGGAAATTGAGCTCAGCGAAATGCGTTCGATGGTAGCGGTTTGGTTGACCTTGTTAGTCGACTGAGTTATTTACTCGCTTGGTAATCGGAAGACCGTGACTTTGATTCTAGCCCTGGATGTGGGCGTTGTGACATGGTGCGAAGGTAAAAGACTTGAGTTTCATGTGGTAAGGGAATGAAGTTTTAAATTTAGATGGAAATGTTTGAAATAAAAATTGAACTACTTATCTTACTCTCGATTGTAGTCGATGATCACCGTTACGTTACGTACCCGATGAGCGCTAATCACGTTTACCGTTCTGACCACGAGTATAAAATAAATGAAATAGGTGACAGGACAGCTCCGTTTTCTCCTGAGCAAGGAATTTAGTATTAAAAACTTAAACGACTAAACTCCTAATCCAAACTCTTAACATTTTCTTTCACCCCTCAAATCCTTTCCATCCGTGTTGCCACCCTGTGGGTGGTATCCATAAACCGTTTGAAGAAATATAGGGAAGACAGGCATTCCAAATGCATTATGCGACAGTGACCTTAAATACATTTATTTTCATTATTTCCGAAATACTGCTGTTTTTAGGCCAGTGCATCACCAATTCTGTACCCCTCTGTAACTAAGAGAAAAATAGAGAAAATTATATGCGATATAAATCCTTGGTCTAAAACATAGTATTTACAGCTGCCTCCTACCTTTTTTTGTCGCTACTCTGGAGGCTTAAATCATAATGTACGCACAAACGTATAACGTGATATTTTCATAATCGAGTTCACTGTGCATGATATATGTTACAATAAATGCCTACGGAATATTATAAAACCCCATTTAAGTGTGTAAGATCCCAAGAGTAGCACTTGAAAGGGTATTAGGGCCTCATTGTTCTAGTTAGGCTAGTTTTCTCAAA
The DNA here is from genome assembly GCF_022747635.1 of Hetaerina americana. NCBI lineage: Eukaryota > Metazoa > Arthropoda > Insecta > Odonata > Calopterygidae > Hetaerina > Hetaerina americana. The sequence goes on along the minus strand of NW_027287095.1, from coordinate 27,202,498 downwards.
ATATCGCATGGCTGGGTACTTACCGGAGACATCCTATATGTACTGTAGTACAGCTCTAATTGGAAGGTTAGTTAGTAAAATAGCTATTTACTCGTATTTATTGTCGTAGCCATATTGATAGAAACGCTTGAACGGTAAAAAAAACCCCATAGGAATGCTCAAATTTGAATTTGACTTTAACTTCCTCCAACCTATCGTAATCTTGAAGGATTTTGCACCCTCATGTGTAATACGCTGTGTGGGATGGTTCATCGCATTTGGAGATCGGCTAACATCGGCGATCAGGGTTTTCCCGTGTTCCTTGTCCCATTCCTTTCGTGTGCCCAAATGTCCTAATTAATTGACGCCCTCTTAGGGCGTGCTGGGCGTTAACGTTGTCAGTGAGCACAGGAGAGGCTGCTCGGAGTTCACTTCAAAACCACAGTTATAAAGAGGACATGCGTGGTAATGGACAAGCCAATTAGCGAAGGTGGATCTACGGATAACAATGTCACGAATCCCATGTCTCTGATCCATCCGTCAAGCCGCTGAAAGACGGGTCCCTTGTGATTCTCGTGTCCCGTGCAAACAAAACGATTCAATGTTTCTTTTATATGATGCGAGCATCATCGCGATTGATTTTAATATTTTCATCTGAAGCCAAATGATGACACTTTATTGCCATAAAACTGTATATGTCATATCTACGCAGAGGATTAAAACGTGGGTAACAATGAAATGTTTTTTTCAAATAAATGAATCGCTGAATAAAGGTGCCCATAATTAATCTCTTAATTAAAGTGGTTATTTTACTAAAATATAATATATGCTTTTATAAAAAAAATTATTATAATTTCAAAAAGTCGTGAATGAATAAGAAGAAAACTTGGAGAAAAAGAAATACCCAATTTTCAGAAAAGCAGTAAAGTTAATTGAAAGACAAGTATCTTAAATGGAACTAGCACGATTCTTGGGTTCGCCCATTTTTAAATATTCTCTAAATTCATCTTCTCTTCAGTGCATGGGGATTACAGAAATTCAATTGAAATCCAGTTCTGCATTTATTTGGGAGTAAAAGTTTGTATGGCAGTTATTTAAAACTAACCCGTCTCTAATACGAAGCCCTTAGCTGCGTTATCAGAGAAAACAGACTAAAAGTTCTTGCGGAATCTTCAAAATTTTTCCGGCGATGATTCACATTTTTACCTAGTGATTATTTTGCTACTCTCTAAGTCTCTAATGGATTCGAGATTCCGATTATCTAGTTATGGCCTTTCATTAGGTTTCCCAAAGCACCGAATCATCAAAGTGTGCACATAGTATTACGTAAATAGTGCAATTAGAGAAGATATTTCCTAATTCTGATGAAATCATCAGCATAATGGAAATAGTTTTCACTTTTTCCTACCCAAGACTCCTCGTGTTGTCATTAAGTCACTGTAATTAAGGTTCACGTCCCGTATTTTTTTCTTTGCTCGCGACTTCCTCACAATTATTCAGCTGAGTTAATATTTTGCAAACGCCCGTAGATCAAATATGCGATGAAGAATTATGAAATGACATCTTCGCTCTAAATTACGGTTCGGGAAGATATAAATAACCCTAAATAACTATCTAATGGAGTTGAATGTGCATTTCTCACCCTGCTTGTCAGACACATTCGCGCACGAAGTATCGGTAGACATCCTCAGCGATTTGAAAACATATCGTTATCATATAAGAGAAAATAGATTACGGAACATGAATGAATGAGTAGATTTAAAAGGAAATTTTTAAAGGGTTCGAATCACTAGAGGACTGGGAACGTGGCAGGAACATACAGAAAAACAACCGGAGACACATTTACATTTTTCGGCTTCTAATTGTTTTTCAAGACGATTTAGAAGAGAAAAAGATATTTTTTCCACGGAAACATTTGGAAAATAAAATCGTGAGTGTCCTTTTTGTGCTTTTCAGTGTGTTATGCCGAATGAGTAACAGATGGTGAATGTAAATATTGTCATTGCTGATTGAGCAAAATACAGAAAACACAAAAAAAGGATACTCAAATGTATACATGATATTTTCATGATGTTCAAGGGAGCTTCACCAATGTTGTACTTCACGGCAGAACGCATATGTGAAACACTCAGAAAAGGAACGAAAACAAATGAACGAGTGACTGACTTCTTAAATAAAAGCACCCCTGTAACAGTCATTTGTGTGAGAAGAGTCTCTCTAGTGATGGTGCCTGGGGCTTTGGCTCAGAAATACTTTAAAATTGAGTATTTTTATAAAAAAATCGGTCTCAACAATTGTATTTCTTTGAAGATGAAGGCTTGAAGGGTTCATCATTATATGCCTGCCATCCAAGAAGAATGAATTTTAGAATCATATACCACACGAGATAGGGATGGAGAGCTCGGAGTTGCATTTCCGCGGGACGCAGAAGGAAAGTAGAGCGGATGGAAAGAGAAAAAAAAAGAGATTATCGGTCCACGCCGCTGCCGCTGATATGTTCGTGGTGGGAGTGAGTGACGTCACCTTGACCGTCATGTACGTGCACTTCAGGGTAGCAGCGAAGATGGCTCGAAGCGACTTTTTATTTGTTACGATGCCCACTCCTGGGCAGGCGCACATCACTTGCCGTTTTACCGTTACTCATTTTTTTTATTGAAGTGCATGCCAAATGCAGAGCAAAGATGGGTGGGGGGGAGAATATTTGGCGCCGGAACGAGAAAACAAACAAGGAATCTTTTATGGAGCCCACCAACGAGATGATGTATAATCAGAGAATCATCTTTTTTCGCTCACTTAAATCTGACAGAGTGAAGCAGAAAAAGACGGTCTTTTTACGATGGAGTGCACATATAACATACGATATAATGCACACGGATTGCGTTCATTTCTGAGGTAGGTCTCGATAGAATGTTTTTCTTGAAATGAAATCCAGAGCTTTCAGTACGTTCTCAACGCCAGCTGCGCAGTATCTATGTAGACCTCTCAGTGAAATCATTTCGGGACAATGAAATATGTCACGGAAGTGGCTTATCATTTTATTGCTCCTGATCATCTACGCCCGAGCAGAGAAAAATACAATTCGGAGGAGCTATCAAGACGTATGAGAATTATCAAGGGAGTAGGAAGAATGGGGGGTGGCAATCGGTCAGTCTTCTGAATCAAACAAATACTTTAATGATTACAGTTTTAAAAAATTCTAATTTGATTTTTAATTAATTTACCAATATATTTTGCTGTTGTAGAGAGGCCATATTTGACGTTAAATATTTTTCTTGCCTTTTATATATCTCATCCGCTCTTGATAAATAAAGCATTTTGCATTGAATTTTATTCCCATAGTATTTCAAAAATTGAAATAATATTTTCCACCGTACGAAATAACTATCTCAGTAAGTTGGATAATGACATTGATTATTTTATTAGTCCTCGTTGTTTGTCGTAAGCAGAATGATTTTTTGAGCAAATTAGCCCCTTCCCTTCCTCTCCATCTCATCTCTGCCGTCACCTGCCCATATTTCTTCTGCGTACCTACGTTTTGGTGTGACGTTAATACACGATTGGGCCCTTGTTCTCAATGTCTATGAGTTTTTGTGCTGTAAGTTTAGTGATTCCTCGGATTTTTACGACAACTTCACGTCTTTCCTCCAATATGGGTGAACTTGAGAACAGCTCCGATATCAAATTTACCCCTCGCCAATTTCTCCAGTATTACCTTTAGTAGAACACGGGAGAACGGGAATGGAGGGTCCAGAAAATTTGACAACCCCGGGACAAAATCCGGGGTGGCGTCGCTCCAAACCGGGTGGTTCATAGAAAACTACCCTAATAAGACGTGCAGTCTTTCATGGGACAAAATTATTAGAAAATCTGGCAGCCTAAAAAAATCACAAAAACTCAGCGATGGATGGAACTTGTAAGGGTTTCAATCGTCTGTCCTCAGTTGACACAATACGGGGATAGGAATAAATCAAGAGTGACCTTAAGTTTCTACAGTTTTTTAATAAGTTTTACTTGCACTGAAATAATTTTCGTGAAAAAATAAATCACCAATCCTACTTTTTTGCTGGTATTGTCAATTTTATTTGGCTCTTAGTGTAAACATGACTTTTAATGCATTTTTAAGAATTTATTTTACCAACCGATTCAAAAATGAAATCAATTTTAATTTCACCTCTTTTAAAATTCAGATTGTCCATAACAAATAGTGATTTAAAAGGAAAATATCATTTTATTTTATTCATAATATATCTATTTATCAAAATTACCCTACCTATTTATCATATTTCCCTTTATTTCGCTTTGAAAAAACGATATTTACATTCTCTAATGAGGAAAAACCAGTGTGGACGGTTAGACATTTATTTTTTGGTGTTTGTGCAGTAAACAATATTTCTTTCAAATTCTCAACATGATAAATAATATAATGCCCTTACCAAAATTGCTTATCATATCTTCTTAAATAGCAAAAGTGAGTAACATTTTCTACAGATTTGGTTTAGAGTCAGCATTCGGTCAATTTACAGTCTGCCAGGTTTTTCTGTATATAACATGGCCAAGGCAATTTGAATGATTGAGCTGAGAGCCCCACGCCCTTAGCCCACCTTTGCTCCTCCGAGGTTGAGTAAACAAAGAGTTGAGCGGTAAGGGAAGGGAAATGAGAAAACGGCTCTGGACTATGCTGGAGATGCTTATTTAATGCAGCAATCATACCCACGAATTATTCATACAATGTTTCATGTCAGTTATGAATTTCATTAGTGTGTAAAATCTGAATAATCGCAGTCGTACAATGTTTTAAATGAAAGATACGTAATACATATCAGATTACGGAAAGAGAATAAATTTATGGAAACCGTGTTATGCAATTTCAACTTCTCAAATATATGAGTATTCTTCTAAAGAGTCTTTGTCCATCAAAATAACTTATCTGTACTAAGAGAGATCGATTCATGAGCGGGACGATAGGTTCATTCGAGCAAGTCACGGATGACTCTTCAGTAGTAGTAGTTTTGAGGGGGGGCGACCGACAGCTAAGGTCATTTGCGCCATAGGGGATGGATAGGAAAGGATGAAGGGTGGAGAGAAACCCGGCGTCGGCATTAGCCTACTCTTTACGAAAGGCGCCAAGGGGTCCACAGTTTAACGTCCCATCCGAAGGACGGCGTACTCACTCAAAGTGCCCTCCACAAAGCACCTCAAGTAGGGATCGAGATACCTCTGAAAAATGACTCTTCAGATCTGCTCATGGATTCAATCGGCATTTCATGGTATTGATTCTAAATATTTCTTTCATAACCTAATTGGCTAATTAAAAAAGAATTTTCCGAAGGTGTATTTACTGCCGCGTCAAAATTTTCCTGTAAAAATGTAATTCGGATTGTGTTTGAAAATTTATCGACATTAATAAAGTTTTTCGAGTGTAGTGCAGCCGCGCTTTCCATCAGAATGGCGAATAAGCATTGGAAACTACTGGACAGAGAGATTCGATAACTCGTTTCGAATATTAATCATTTCGAGATCAAAACCCAAACAGAATGAATCAACAATAACACAAAACGCATCTCCATTCCAAATTCTCCAAATTTCTTTAACAATCATGATTGGCACCCGGACATCATTTTCCAAACATCATGTGATGTTTTGCTGGATGCAGTGTAGACGTATACGAGGAAACACATGGGTTTATGAAAACATATTTCATAAGCCACAATGGATATATCTCGCGAGGCCAAATATACCGTCCTGTGCAATGGTGCGCATGTGTCTGGAGAACTCGGGAAGCACACGGACGACTGAAGAGAAAAATATACAGCCTTATACCCCTCATCTGCTGCCTCGACACTCATTCAGTTAGTAGCAAACCTTCCTTACCTCCGAAATCCATATTGGAATCCGAGATATCACTGCAAGGGTGAAACATATTTTATCTTTTCCTTATTGCTGTAACCAATGTTGATATTTTTATTCTGATAGTCACCGCCAGGGTGTGTGTTGCAAGGTGGGTTATTACTCGTACACACCAGACATGCCAATAGCAAAAATGTAGTTTTTCTCAATTTTTGGTTGCAACATATTTCTGTAAAATAATTCAAATTAGGAGAATCAAGATAACTACAGGCACATTGACTACGATATTTAAGTAAAATATATATTTCTCTACGCATACTAGAGGAGCTGTAGGTACCAATAAGTACAATAATTAAAGCTTATTGAGATAAAGACAACACACAGGGCTACTAAGAATGAAAACATAAAAAATACTTTCCTCCACTGGCGGATAATCTGTACTGAACCTATTCCCTCTAATTTTATTTTTACGATATCTTCTCTAGTGGGTGAAAAATATGTCGCCAAAGTAAGAAAACTGGAAGTTCATCAAAGGCAAACGTATATGTCTTTTCAAAATATTTAACTTCATCCCCAGACAAAATATGGAATTGAGGTGGACTTTGAGGCTGTGATACATAAATAAATTCAAAAACCCACCGATTGACATAAGAGCGCGACGGATATTTTTGGTTGGTAGATATCGAGTTGAATACCATTCTTTCTCGCCGTGTACAAAGCAAACACTGATCTGTTACCCGAGACAGACCAGGAAGTGTGACTTTGACAACGTTGTTCGTCTTGTAAGAAACACCGAGGTGGATTAATTCCGCAACGGACACAACGAACTCAAACGCATCTGTCCGTGTGTCCAAGGAACCCTCTTACTTGAGGACAAACTACTCAACTCTTAATTTCAAGATTGAAGAAATGCTCAATGATTGAGAAAAGAAATTATGGTCACATCAGTAATTTCAGATACGAAAGATATTTTCATCCTTTCAAAAATGATTCAATTACTATGTTATGTAAAGTATGTTTTCTTACTGCACGGAGGATTTGAATTATTAAATTAATATATCTATCAATTTCCTGTTATTTGTGCAGGGTGGAGCAGAATGTACTCCCTGATTTGACGGGTGACTTATTAAAAAAAACAAAAAAAGATTAATAAAAAAGGTTTTTATGTCTGAAAACTTTGCCATTTCATTTTTGTTAAATTTTGAAAATTATTTCATCCCGGTGACGGCCTTAATGAGCGATGCACATATTGAGTCGATCAAAAAAGTTTTCGGACACTCCTCTCATCGTATCTTGCGTTAATCCAGCGATGGCATCTGTGATTGCCTGCTTAAGAGCTTCCAAGGTCCTTGGTCGAACATTTTAAATCTCAGCTTTGAGTTATCCTCAAAGAAAAAATCACATGGGCCAAATCTGGGGAGCGAGGGGGTTATGGAAGATCCCCTCGTAAGGAGATCAGGCGGCCGGAATTTTGATCTTGCAGGATTTGATGTGAACGACGGGCGGTATGAGCCATGATACCATCCTGTTGAAACCAAAAGGCGTCATTGTCGTATTCCTCGCCATACTCTTTTAGTTAGGGGAGTAAAAATTTCTCCTGCATCTCACAATAGCACACAGAGTTTGAACAGAAGTTGAACCTCGTGATTAGACAAGTAAGGCCCAATAATACCTATGTAGGACACAGCTCACCAAACAGTCACTTTGGGTCTATGAAGAGGTCTTGAGTGAAGTTCGCGACGACGGTTGAAGTCGTCTAATGACGAAAATTTTTCTTATTTACTGCCGGAGAGGTAAAAATTCACTTCATCGCTAGAAAACAGAATAGTGTCGGGTTACGCAGAGGTTAATATTGTAACTGTTGAACCTCGTGATTAGACAAGTAAGGCCCAATAATACCTATGTAGGACACAGCTCACCAAACAGTCACTTTGGGTCTATGAAGAGGTCTTGAGTGAAGTTCGCGACGACGGTTGAAGTCGTCTAATGACGAAAATTTTTCTTATTTACTGCCGGAGAGGTAAAAATTCACTTCATCGCTAGAAAACAGAATAGTGTCGGGTTACGCAGAGGTTAATATTGCTTTGCAAGCATCTGCATGTTTCACGCATTCTCCCAAACTAAATTCTTGAACAACCATCATTTTGTAAGGATGTGAGTGGTGGTTAGTGTGTAAAATTCGCCTAATCGTTCTGGATGATATTCCAAGAGCAGCAGCATGTTTCCGCGGAGAGCACGATGCGATGGAGACTGTTCAATGGATGCTCCAACCGCCACGATGTTTTCAGGTGTCCGCACACTTTTAGGTCGCCCAGCTGGCTTTCTAGGAAGTGCAGTTCCTGTCGCTCGTCCCCTAGTAATCCATCTACTGATGGTTTTAGCATCAGGAACCCTGGAATGGCGAGTCAAACCAAACCGCTTACGAAGAGCCATCTGCGTTGCCACCACACTATCATTGTTTTTAACCAATGTTTCTGCGACAAAGCCTCGATGCTCACCAGAACACTGCATGGTAACTACAGGGTGCGGCGCTTAAATTCGGGCAAGCACGCGTTTCCTCGAATGAGATTTCCTCGCTGGGTTAGCAAAACCTTCCCCAGACTTCTCCGAAGCATTCTATTTAGCCACAATATCGTAAACAGTTGATCTTGGGTACCATAATAATCGAACTATTTCGAAAAATAACGCCCAGCGCTAACACTTTCGATAATAGCGGCTCTTGTACTCAGCACCTGTACGTAACATCTCGGCCATTTCGAGGTTATGACTGTTTACTAGATGCCTATAGCTTTCACGAACGCCAATCGCGACCTCCAGTGAAACTACGATATGGCGGTAAATTCAAATTAAATTTTTTCCTGTTTTAAGCGCCGCACCCAGTGGTTTTCTCCAGCTAACGCCGCTACTCCTACTCCGCTAATTTAACTGCGCGCTCTTCAGTGATTTTTTGAATCTAGGTTGTTCTCTTCCGTCTCATCCTGTATTTATGAATCGAAAATCTCAAGAATTATTCGGACAGAACGTGTCAGAATATGCCTGTCCACGCTTTTATTTATTTTAGCTCACACAGCCCACAATGTACATACTTTCCAAATGTTGACCCCCTACCCCAACAAGCGGGTACCTTAATTTCACTTTACAATGCTATTCATGAAATCGATATGGCCTGGGAGCCAGCCAAAGTTGTGCATCAGGACTGAATAAATAGATGTTGGATTTTGAAATTTGACCTTCAAAAGGAAAGGAAGAAATTTCTGGTATTCAAGGAATCATACAACCAGTGTTATAAATGAGGCTGCTCAAAGAATGGAATGCTTGAAATCGAATGGTCTTCGTACCTTTCGACCACTTCAATATCCCTAATTTGTTTAACTTTCCTAATTTGGTCTACATTTTTCCTTTTCTATTTGATTTGCCAGAGAACTCCTGCAATGGATAAAATTAATATTTATTTCAATCTTAGTTTTTTACTAACATTTATGTATATTTTCACCACTCTGCTTATCTTTTCAAAGATTTTAAGCAGATTTTTTCCCTTTTCTTAACCCTTTAAACACCCTTCCTCTGCTTTCCTGCCTATCTCCTACCCTTTTCTCCTGGTGCTCGTCTCCCGGCCGCACACCTTTTTAGTGTATCGTGGGGTATTTGTATAGGTGTATTTATTTGGGATCATTAGCAGAAGGAACTTCTCTCGAAATAATCCAGATGCACAGTCTCGACGTCCGAATCCTAAAGATTACTAATGAGCGACAAGAAATTGTGGCGCCATGATTGAAAAGCGCGAAGGTTACAAGCACGACTAACTTTTAGATAAATTCAAATACGATACGTAGTTTGAGTTTATAGTTGGCACTAACGGAATTGTTTCAAGATAGGTCTGTATTAAATAAGGAAGCGGGACCAAAATGAGTTCTTAAGGAAAATTGACGTTTGTATAGGGAGATAAAATTAACCTTTGGTCCTGGCTCTATTCGTGGCAAAAATTGCAGAAAATATTGCACACGAAAATTCAAATTCCCCAAAATCCAAAGAGTGAGGAACATCGGTATTTTCCTTTTACACTGTCGTCTAATGAATGGTTATTTATCACCACCTGCCGTATTCCCAATTAATACCAAGCTGAGTAAATTATTGATGTGAATTTCCCGTCTTGAATTACTGGGAATATTCATTGAAGATTCTAAAAGAATGGCATAAATAGCTGAAAACCTGAATGTTTCCTTGTGCCATTAATTAACCGTTAAGTTCGAACAGGATTCATCGTTATTTATTCCAGTTTTACCCTTAGAATGCCATAACTTTGTGTCAAATGCTATGAGCTTGTGATCAACCTACTTTCAAGTTCACATTTCAAGTTCAAATCTGCATTTTTTTAGACTAATATGTATGAAAAGGATTGCACACATTTGTTTGTTATGTGATTACGACAAAATTCGATCTAAACAAATAGTAATAGTTTTTACAGTTTTTTTAATCCTCGCAATGAAAATTGAAACCAGTCTCTTTATAGAAAAAGTTTTAAAAATGTTATTCGTAATACAAAGAAATGATGATGTGATAATTTAGTAATTAATTTGGCACTAAATGAGACTTTATTCCTTTCTCTTATGCCATTAATAATCGAATTCTCGTGTGAAATTCTGGGTTGATAATATTAAAAAAAAAACTTTTACGATTTTCACCACTCCTTTTTATTTATCTGATTGACTTTAGTTGAAGTAATTTTTACTTTGCATTTGTAATTAACAGTGGTACTCTTACCCGGGGCATTACGCCAAGAGGGTTTTTTTTCAATTCATAAAGCATAATAAAAATTTATTAAATATAATTTTAAGAAATCTTGCAAATTTCATCTAACGCTTACCTTTCAACGCCGGTTTGGAAATTTATTGAGAGAGTCTAAATGATTTCGAAGTTCCAATTATCCATTGGTGATGTAAATGAATATTTATAACGCGGGTTAATTAAATTTCGCAGGCTCAACAATGAGTTAAATATGCTAGCGCTTTATTGAGTGACACTGGGAAGGGGTTGGGTAGTTGTTGAAAAAACATCTGATGGGCGGCCGTAACAATAAAATCGTTGAATACCGTTGACATTGAGGGCTGGTTTTTAATGGATATGTCAAACCTCAATAGAAAGGGTCCGCGTTCAGTGTGCCAAAGTTCCATTCGCTTTTGTCCGATTTAATTTTTAATGGCACTCTGAAAACGTGATGGAAATTTCAGAAGTAAAAAATTTAATATTAGAAATTAAGTCGGGCATTCTTATGAAATTGACTGCTGAAATAGACGTGATTATTGCATTTATTCACAAATGTTAGTGAAACATCTGCCAAAATCAATAGTGTGTGTCAAGGGGCAATACAAATAACCATCTACAGTAATTTCGTCTTAAAATGGGTGACCAATTGTTAAGCAAAACTTTCTTTCCATAGTAAAATGTTGTCCTAATGTAATAGTCAGATATTATTATTTTTATTTAAACGCACGTGTACAGAGAGACAATGTCAGGTGGCACACAAGTTCCAAGTATTGCAATCAAACTTGCCTTGGAAAAATAACATGGCATCTCAAATCCAATCAATATCATAAAAGATAATAAATAAAATCAGTCAGAAAACAAATACACTTAAAAGAAACGTCCAAACACCAATCTCTAACACCAAGAAAGAAAATTCCCACCTCATCAACATCAGATTTCCAATTAACAAGAAAAAAATTAAAACTAAGTTGTTACATACAATTTTACACAATCCATCAATGGAATTATTATATAAAAAGTTTACATATTTTCTTAAAGGTATTGAACCTATTTGGAAAGGGCTCAAATAGTCCTGCAGATGAACTGTTCCCATCAACAATTGTTTTATTAAGAAATGTAATTTTTTTGAAAATTTGTTCTTTGTGCTCGGCATCTTACCTTGAATTTGTGATCAATCCTTCCAATAAAATTTGGATTTCCTGCCTCTATCCTTAGTTTTGCCCAGCATAAGATGAAAAAGATGTATATCGAGAAAAATTGATAAAATCCTTTAACTCACCAATAACTGTCCGGAATTCAATGAATTCGAAGGCATTAATGCAGAAACGCAAGATTGGTGAATTAAATATTCTACATGGTTTAGTTTTGTAAGCACAATAGGTGTTGAATTTGTTAAAACATGTCAATGACAGTGATTTTAATGCCACTAAATTAGCTTTCAGTCATGCGATTTCGAAATGCACCCCAGTCCCGTTTTATCCTCGTTTGGGCATCAAATGTTGGGGAAGCTAAAAATAAAATGTATCATATTCGTATAAATTCAATCATATGTGAATCATTCAATGGAGTATCGTTGGATGAAATTAAAGAAGAACAAAACATGAGACCCTGTGTAATATCCTCTTTCATTTCTTCAAAACATAATACTCCGGTCAACGCCCACGCACAGCCATACAAGTTGTGGATGGCGACACGTAGACATGGTACCGCGAGTTGTGATTTAGATAAAGTAACTAAGCCAAAATTTGTGTTTTTAATTAGTTTTGTATTGTTCTCATGTTACAGGAATGCGTAATCACATATGATCGGTCAGGTTGCCGTTTTATAATTACAGGAATCAACCAGATGACTGTTTTGATAGGAGACGGTGTAGATAATACTGAGAATTAAGGTGTGTGGAATCCACCATATCAGGATAGGGTGGTCAAATCAGTTAACAATACTCCCACTCAATTTCTCGCGAAGTTCTAATAACCATGAAATTGAACTTGTACCCACTATCCTCCGGTTAGTAGGTGAACACTCAATCCTGTAGGCTATTACCTCGCTGATCATGGGAAGAAATCATTTATTTTGACGTAGTATTTCTAAAAAGTCGAAAAATAAGGATGAATTTGTATATATTTAAATCGTAATAATTCAAGCACATTGGATAAACCGAGAAATCGATTTTTTGGAGTATTCGAGACTTTTAAAATAAAAGTAACTAGACAACACACAATCAACGGGGGGGAGGAGGGGATTTCTATTCTTTCATAAATGCTCATTAGATGAATTAAACTGTTCAAAATATTTTCAAAACATGCAAAGAAGCCAATAAGCAAATATGTCAATCAATACAACATCCCAGTTACAACCTTAAAATATAAATATAAAAATTATAGCCACCAATTTTTAATTTCAATTTTGTGTAATTTCAATTAATGTCAATCATAAAATAAAACTTTATCTTTGTCACCTGTTTGTAGTTTTAAAGTATGTGCCACAGATTTGTCAATGAGGTGAAATCAAAGCCTTCCACATTCTACGAACCACTCCGACCTAAATATTTTCTCATATAAACCACGCTTGGCGGATGCGTGAAATGACGTGAAAAATGAAGAGGTCAAGGTAAGCCAAGGAGGAAACGCTCTGGGTGCGGGAGAAGGGAGGGGGAAGAATCTCGCCGAGTCTGGTCGTGATCTTCCTGGCTATCTTGGTTTAGGATCAATCTTTAGACCACCCCGTTGTTTACCGCCGAATCCTCCGACCACCTCACACTTCTTCGCGTCGCTTTACCCCTGACACCGTTTCCCCCATGGAACTACATAGATAGGTACACATACATAGACACTCGCAAACGCGAGTAAACATCCCACCCATTACTGTCCCGAAGTCTGAGCGCCGGGGTAAGATAGCGAAGGGATTTTAGTAGTTTCCGCGCCATTTGTCTCTGTCTTCTCCTCTTCCACCACTAAACGTCGCCGTCCGTCTTTTTTTTTCTGCGGGAGACACGCACCCAGAGTCCGCAAGCTCTGGCCGCCCATCGAGGATTTGGTCTCCCAATTCCCTTTCTCTCCCTTATCCCTTGTCGATGATTCCTCTCTTGGTCATAGGGAGCGTCTCTAAAAAGGCATTCGGGGGGGAGGAAAGAGGAGGGTATGGGAGTGGTCAGTAAAACGGGTCGAAGTCGGTCAAGAACGGGAATCCTAGAGCTTGGGTCTTTGAGAAGGATGGCCGCTGGCTTAAAAGATATTACTTACCTACAATGCTAAATTATTTGCAGTATTTATAAGTTTTCTTTTTGCGTCAAAGAGAAAAATCTTTTATAGATACTTTTGTTTGATACTGCATTGGATTCACTTGGTTTCGTTTTCTCTCTCAATCATTCCTGGCGTATTTCGTTTCGTGCAAGGCGCCTCTTCCAGTGTGGCTATCGCATTGAAATGGGGAGAGAAAACCCTTCCCGGATACTTTTATATTATTTGTTTCGACCTCTGACGTCATCATTAGAAAAGGGAGGAGGTCCAAGAAATTGGTTGCAGGAAGCAGGATAAGGGGCGGACAAAATTCGGTCGAAAACCGAGGGAGGTTAAGAGGAATGGGGCGAGGGGGCGAAGGCACGGCAGGAACAGCGTGGCTCCCCCGGTGGAGTGGGTGACAGGAGAACCTTTGGGAATCCCTTTTAAGGAGGGATAAGCCTCCAACGGCTCTCATGAGCGAAGCACAGCATCGTTCCGCCTTGCAAAGGGACTCGGGAAGAGAGAGAAGGATAGAAAGAGAAAGCAGCTATCCTAATGCATAGGAACCTTTGTTCCACACTCCCACGTGTTATTCCACTACAGCGTCGCGTTGTGTCAGCCGTCCTTTGGGCCGCACTGGGACTCGCGTGCGTAAACCCAGCGGGACAGGGGTGCGGGCTGGCGGTATTTTGAAGAGATTCCGGGGGACGAGGGCAGGGTTGGTTTATGTGTCGCGCACGGCCGGGATAATAACGCCTCATGTGACCTTCGCCGGTGCTCAAATCTATGATCGTTCGAATTACGTTGAATAAGGGGGTTATGTCCCCCTCCTTTCCACCACGCCGGCTGGCTTCCGCGGGAATGATCCGCCGCCACCCACGCCGATACCGAAGAACACATCCCCTCACTCCCCCTGGTATGGAACGACCATTAGGCAGACCTTTCTGTTCGTGGTTTCCATGGGGTGGGTGGGGTTTCGAGGGAATTAGTTGTGGGTGGGGTCGGAAGGGATAAATGGGAGACGGGGAGAGAGAAAGGCAATCACGCCGCTCTAATAAAGAGATCCGGTTTTATTTTCTTTTCGCCCTGCTCCCCTGAAATTAACGTCCGTTTTATGTGCGCCGGGTAACCGTATCTCTTCCGCTGCGGAGCGACGGAGTGTGCGTACGGATATAAAAAAGTCACCATAAGCGATTCATTTCAAGAAAGCAATTTTTTTACGTGGAAACGGTGGCGTAACTTTGCCGCATTTATCCCTTTTCACTTGTTTCAATCGTCTTGTGTCCACAGGAGTCTCTCTGTATGGTGCTCACCATTAGTTTCGTGCCTGAATTTTGTAATTAGACCAGGATCTTCAACGTTGTCGTTATCCTTAATAGCGCCCAAGTAGACGATGATTGCCTCAGGTTGTCTCGTAGCTTGCGCTAAGGAATCCAACCCTGAGCTATACCGAGTTACCGGGATTGGATTTCAAGGTTCCTGATCGCCAGCTTGGCTGTGGAGGAAAATCTTGGAATGGACAGCGATAACTGTCACACGCATGAAAAGAAAAATGATCATTCCCCTGGTCATTTTTTCCATTTAAAGAGAACAAAGAAAATTTTGAAAAATTAATTTAACTTATTTACCACAATTTAAAAAATATCTCTAGCTGTTCCTATAATTTGGCCTAAATTTCACGGCATGCAACTGCACTGTCTGGCAAAAAAAATCCAATAGTAAACATTTATCACGGAACAGACATAAATTATTTATCAAAGACGTCTCTACTGAAGCTTAATCAAATTTTTATGCTTTAGATGAATTTATACAATTGAGCATCAACATTTGGTTGTACGTTCAACATAATTGTATGTAGCTAACTGCTAATGGACGATATTCATTTTATTTTTAGAAAACCGCGTCGTGTTCAAATGACGAGCTCAACAACTAAAGTAGGGCTCTTTGTAAACTAGTACGTTCAAGTGGTACTTAAGCTATGAAACAAGTAGAAGAATCGTCCTGACAACGCAGAAGAATTCTCCCCGTCCCAGCGGCCGTGGTGGCTGGAAAGGCGAAAAGCCGCGGTCACGCAATGGACAAAGGCGAAACACTACACTCAAAAGAACTCACATAATACTGCTATTCTTGGCCTTTTCAGAATATTCGCAGCTTATCAAGTTGCAGCGCATACACAAACCTAAAAATAATGAATTAGGAGCTAAATAATAAGACCTTTCTCATGAGTCTTAAAATAGTCCGCCAGAGGATGTAACTAATTGCTGGCGGACTTGCTGGAGAAATAATGGCCTCTCTGTCACGGTCATTTATTTAAATGCTAATTTTACGTTGGAAAATGTGTGCCATTTTATTTAATCAAAAAGGTGGCGTTCCTGAGAAATTTTACGTTAGGTTTATTTTTATAACCTTTGCAACCTATTAAACCTTTTAATCAATAGTTTTCTCGAATATTCCAAGTTTCATGTGGTTAAAGTATATTTTTAATTTTAGTTTTAATGATCCTAGAGATAAACTCAAATAGAATCGGAGGCTGAAGTGTCCGGATGTAAGCTTTGCTACCACCATTCGCCAATATTTTTAGTTTTGAAAAAAATTTCATTGCATAGCATATTGTATCCTCTCCCGTACCACTTTTAGTTTCTGAATTGGATGATTGGGCCACATTAACAGGCTAAATGATGTATTTTTGAAGCCGTTAAGCAGTTCCGTAGGATCTTAATGGTGTCAGTAGCGAAATAAACACTAAAACATAGGCAAAATACATATTTATTCGTTTCATTTAGCTAATGTGTACACAAGATTTTAATTTTAGTTCACATCTGACATAGGTATCACTTCTTTGAGTTAGTAAAAGGAAAAATTCCCCATTTCGAGTGATTTAAGGTTTGACGCTTTCGATACAGATCGATGTAATTCCCACCCACCCTGGATTTTGCGCTAATATCAGATAATTGTGATGCATGGAAGAAGAAAAGGTCCTTCCAATTTGGATATGAGATTAAAGTCATAAGAGGTGGATTGTAATGTTTAGGAAGATTATATATTGGTGGTTACCATTGAAACATTGTTCCCTCTTTCTTTATCGTGCGTTAAACATGCTTCCCATGTTCCTATTGAGCCTACATTTTGTTTATGGTGAACATCCTAGTGATGTTAAATTATAGCCACACAAAACCTAACCACGAAGTGATCATACAAATTATTACAGCTTTGTAAAATAGCTATATCAACTCGTCAGTTTACCTGCCACCATTACATTAAAAAGGAGAAAAAATTGATTTTGACAGACTATCCCTCTGGTTTTTGAGGGGCATAAACTGTCCACTCATACGTTGCTCAGCCACGCCCAAGACACAACCTGGCCACACAACACCATTAACTTCTTCCTCAGCTCTACACACTCTTCACCTCCTTGCATTCATTCCAACATGTTGATAAACGTATTGTAGAAAATGTAGAATTTTTCTCTCGATCTAATGCTTTGGAAAGATGAGTTTGATTTTAAGAAGAAGGCGGAATCTAGATACACCATCCTAGTTCTGACAATTTTCATCGAGGAGAGATTAAGCAAAGATGTCGTAATATTGTAATTGCATGCATAGGACCACAGAAAAAAAAACTCGAGAAGGTTGACTTAAATACAATACTTGAGGTTCTTAAAACTCTTGATATAAAAATTGGAGATAGGAGAGTGATTAAAATGCTATACTTGAAACAGGTTCCAGTTGCAAAAGCGTGAACAGAGAAGGAAGAGAGACGAGAATTAGGAAAGGGAAGGCAAGGAAAGGCAAGCATGTTTTCTGACACCCATTACATTCAAAATCTGTGTTCAGCGAGTTGATGATGAGATTAAAGAGGGATTCAAAAGACAAAAAGAAGGTTCATGTTATGACGATTTACATGCTAAGATTTGCTGATTACATTCCGTCATTTGCTGCAATAAAGAAAAGTTGGAGAATTTTAAGAGCAATGGCAGATAAATTAAGTAAATGCAGTATGGTACTAAGCAAAAGGAAAATTAAAGGGATGTCATATTAAAGAAAGGTTAGTTCCAAGACCACAATAAAAGTAAGGGGTATAGATATGGGCGGTGTGAAAGAGCTCTGTAACCTTGGGAGTAGGCTAATCACAAATGAGAGATCCCATTTTATGATGATCCCATCAATATTTGCTCATCATTATTATCAGATATATTCATACATTTTATGAACGCTATTATCATATTTCATCATCAAATGATTATTTTATCACACCAATTCATTATTTTATTGATATGTGGTGATCAAACGCTCTCTGTCGAAAACTCTAGCAATCGGTCGTGGGGCGTGATGTAAATGGCATTCAATTCTTCCCAAGAGGGACCTCATTAGCATGAAATTAATTATGCAAGAGCGTGGTAACGTTCTGTGGTTGTCTTATTTATGATGGTCTGAGGGTGAGATCTGCTCGGATTTCAGCCACACACATTTCTTCCCATGCGAAGCTGAGAAAAGTTTTCCTCCTCTGCATTCCCCTTTTCCTGTATCGCCACTATTTTCAACTCTCCTGCCGCTTAATAGGTGATAACGTTTTTATCAAGATTCACTCCCTGAAAATTTATATTACCTCTTCATCCGCCTCTAACTTGGCTGTCCTACTCCCATTTGGTTATATCCACCAGAGAGGGTAAGAGAGGGAGATGCCAAGGTGGGCTTTTGTGTCCAGAGTGGTTTATCCCTTAAGTGTAAAAGGGAATTAAGCGCGAGGAAGGAGAAGGAGGGAGAGGAATGTGGGTGAGGGGAGTTTTTAACGATTAGAGTTAAAGATAAATTCGATTCCGTGCAAACTGAAATCTAAGGTTATAATCATAGATATTTAATCCTAGGCATTGACTAATGCCATTCTTGGATGACATTTTTGATTTTGAAATATTAATAAAGCTGCACCTGGAATATAAAATGGCAACTCCCCCGTGAAGTCGGTCAATTAATGGCTAATTAACAGAGCATAAACGTGCACATTTTCTGCGCGGATTGAGTCAGATTATTCAACAAATTTAAAATAAAACGCTGGCTTAAAATTTCATATGCGAGTTTATCCTGGATAGAAAAATATTTGTTGGCTTCTTCCATTCTTGAAATTTGCCGGAATATCCTGTATTCCAAATATTTTAAAGTGTGCTTGTTAGAGAATGAAAGGAGGGAATGGCAATTTCAATTAAGGAATACTTTATCCGTACTCACAATGTAGGTTGGTTTTCTTCGGCGAGAATGGATTTTCAAGGACGAGGTGTATCAAAACAATGTATATTATGTTGAGACAAACTGCCAGAACAGATACATCATTATTTCCTTAAGCATTCAGTTTAAAAAATTTGAATTTTTGGACGGAATGAAGAAGGCAATTTGTAAGGGGAAAGATATTTTTGAATACTTGATCATTCACCGTGTCAATTATGAAGTCTCTGTGAACATTAGAGTAACATCGGTTTGCATTAATTATGCTAGCCTTTATGTACTTCATAATCGTTATAAATGTACGCTCCTAAATAAATATTCCAATTAATTGATCGCTTTATACCAATAGTTAGTATTAATTTTAAATATACTTATGGCACAATTAGGTTGATGGTGAAAACGTCGAATCAACTGTGGGTGGACGAGCCTAAGAGTTTGGGGATAACCACGTTTAAAAATAGAGTAAAGGAGGACAAACTTTGGTTACATCGTAATGATAAACTTACAGACCTCAGAGTAAGTTACTCTGAGATGTACTCTCTTTCCTTCCACCGTTTCCCTTGGATGCGGACCTCGACGTCCCCCTCGCCCCTACATCACTTTGCAAACGGGTGGGGCTTAGAGTGGGGAGGTGGTCAGGGGCCGTTAGTATCTCCTCCTTGGAATCCGTGCGCAGAGTGGGGGAAGATAACCGGGAGAAGGAAGTTCTGCGGCCAGAGGGATTTTGGTGATGAGATAAAAGACGCTTTGCTACCATCCAGAAATGCATCCTTTGTAGTGTTAACTTCATAAGGATATTTACGTACCCTTGTCTGCAACGAAGGGTAAAAGATCTCCACGGCCTGCATCTCTGGTAATTTAACTTTCGCAGGAGGCTGTAAATGGTTTTCAAAAGCATAATACCATGCCATATAATTGGCCGAGTTGTGACGTTTTGAAATGCGCAATTTTTTTTACTTTATAGTTTTTTGAAAAGCATAGATGAAAACATTAGAGCTTTCAACTCATCTTTCAATAAATTGACTGCTAATTTATGACATTGATACTGGTTAATATTATTAATTCCAGAAATCTTAGACAATGTAAGGTCTTAAGTGGTATGATAAGAAAATGGCTCTAGAAAAAGTAGAGGGATCCTTGGGATGGGCTCAGAATTAGCAGAAATCGTATCACTCAAACTAATCATAATTTTCATAATCATCAATAATACAAATTGATGTTTACCTCAGATGGCGCTCTCCCTCCTATGACATTTACTTTGAATTCGGTGCTTTTAGCCAGAATGTAAACATATAATAATGGATGATAATACTCCATTCCTCATTCTTTCTCACTCCTACCTTTACCCTTCACGTGCTCTCCTTTTGGTGAATCCCGGGGTGCCGTATGTATTGGGAAATAGTGGGCGCGTTCTGAAATGAATTCAATATTTTTTAAAGCAATTTATTCAACAGATTTGCACAAAACTTTAGATTCTTCAAAGTACTGTCCTTGGGCCCCTACTCATATTTTTCAGCGACTCTACCATGTACATACCCTGGAGGGCGTCTTCGGGGATCTCTCACAAAGTCTTCGGCACGGCTGATATAATCTCTTAAATGGATGAATAACGGATTTCTTTCAGAGCTGCCTTAATCCGAGGGAACTAAAAGAAGCCTGCTGGGGTGACATTAGGACTATCTCTATGGTAGGGCAGCGTTGGCACCTGGTGTTTGGCCAGGAACTCGCGGTGTCCTAGCTCGTTGTGGCAAGGCGTGTTGTCGTGATGGAGTTGCCAGGTAGCAGAGATGTATTTTCTCGTCCTGATGACCCCTTTTCGGAGTGTTTCCACCACATCCACGTAGTAGGCAGCGTTAACTGTATGTCCTTGAGGAAAAAAATCCTTGTGGACCATTCCTTAACGGTCGAAAAAAAAATGAGCGTTATTTCCACTTTTTATCTGCACATTCTTGCCATTTTGGGCTTGGGAAGCTGATCGGTATGCCACTCAGAGCTTTGGTGTTTTGTTTCAGGGCCGTATTCCAAAACCCAGGTTTCAACACCAGATATAACGCTGTCCAAATAAGCATGCTCATTTTCAATACCTTGCAAAAGTTAACTTGAAATTGCCGCTCGGTTGGTCTTTTGGTTTACTGGGGCACGAGCTTGGCGTACACTTTCCTCATCGCTAAATCTTCAGTAAAAATGCGAAAAGCAACAGGAGATGACAAGCTCATTTCATTGGCAACCGTCTTGATACTCAATCGACGGTCAGATACCACCAATTTTCAAACACGAGTCACATTGTTGTCGGTTTTGCTGGTTGGCGGTCGCCCACAGCGTTGTTCGTTGTGAACCTCTTCCCGGCCCAGTTTTAAGGCCTTAAACCACCTCAAAACTTGTCAGTAGGACAGAGCAGAGTCCCCGTAAGCCTTACGAATTATTTTGTTAGTCTCCTCAAGAGATTGTTTTCCGTTAAGCACAAAACTCGATCGCGTAACGTTCCTCGATCGTCGATTCCATTTTTCGCGTGACGGTTTAGGCGCAGAGGCTTACAATAATTAAATTCCTACCGTTTTCACAGCTTGGAGAGCATTAAGACTGGTTTTGCGGCTAAGCTTAGCGTTTTATCCACCTATTTTTAAAGTTTAATCCCTCTTCAACCAATAGGAGCGGCGCGAGTAATTCAGTTGCATTACTGATATTTTGTTGATATTTTTCTCTATGCTGTTCATTGTCAATTTTCTGGTTTTAAGTCAGCAATCGTGTCTTATAAAATAAAAGAGAATAAAACATAATTTTTCTTCGACAAAAATGTTCAATTTATAGAGTTGGATCCCACACTTTACTTTTTAAAAACGTTGTATTAAGGTACCCTCAAATTTGCCATCCGGCAATTACAGAAGTGTATCTTTCAGTGTATGTCAGTTAATAATGATTCGCGTGCACTTGTAAATAGTTTTTAACCTTATTTGTTGCAACACGTGTTCTAATTTGATTAGTAGTGTTCGCTACTTTTTGATGAGAAACCTATCAGAATTTGTTAAAACGTCTTAGCATTGTGACACGTTGATTTCCATTTTTAAATAATGGAGCTGGTTGTCTTTGCAGAAAACATTCCCCAAAACCGAGGAATAATCATGGTTCTCCTGACAGGAAACTGAATAGAGGTACTTTGGCATCTCCTCGACATTAAAGACGGAAGCTGTTGCTGCACCCATTCGCCATTAATAAATCGTCACTCGGACTTTTAGAAAGGAAAAAAAGGAAGAACCCTTCCCTGTAGCTGAGGAAAATGGAGGTGGAGAGCCCATGATAAATGTCCCAAAATAGAAAGGCAGATAAAAAGCAACAGCGAGAAAAAAATTGAGTTGAGAGAAAGAACGAGGGAAAAGGAGAGATAAAAAAGGAGGTTGAGAAAAAGAGAGGTAAAATGGCTAAAAGAATTGGGGGAAGGAATTTTTTCGATTACCCGCCAACCCAAGTCTCAACTCCTACTGCAAATGGTTTTGGTGGTTTACTTTTCCCATCTCCACCCAACGTCAAAATTCTCTTTTCTCTGACACAAAACCTAGCTCCATTGCCTCTGCATATTCCCGGGTAATTTATGAATAAAAGAAAAATCAAAGTTGCAAAATTATGTACCTTTGACTCTTCCCGATCAGATGATAATTTGAGGGGGCGGTTACCGGGTACCGGCAGCTAATGTTTTCGTAACCCTTTAAGTTTGTATTTCCAGTATTCTACTCCGAACATTCGTAATTATTGAGTCTGATGCATTAATAATATTGGTTTGCACATCTCGCTGTTATATCTTAAATAGAATTGATATCTTTATTCACTTGAAAACCCGTTGTCCTCAGCACTGTAATGCACAGTAACCCAGCCCATGGCTGCGTATTCAAGGTAGATTGAAGCTTCTCTTTAGTCTTCAAGTCAGCTGAAGTCAAATTGGATCGTTGATTTCGCTCATCATATCCACAATACAGCAAAAAATATAAACGCTCGACTCAGGATTCAAAATTGCGTTTAATTTGTTAGTCGATGGTTCAGTTTTGTGTATATTTTTTCATGGATTTGGGATGATTTGAATAAAGTAATATTTCCTAATAGTTTATTTTTCCTTAACATTGAGTCAACGATCTAATATACAAGTCTTTTTACTATTGTTTCGCTTAAAAAAATTGCGAATTCAAAAATTATTATGTTCGATAATTAATGATTACAGTTTTATTGTAAAATTTGAAGAAAACGCTCTGGGGATAAAAATCAATATTTGTTTACTGTCATGCCATAGGCATTTTCCTGACTCATAAAAGGTTGAATTTTTGCATGATATGTCATTTGTCCTTATATGTATTTATGGTATGCTACTACAGCCTTTTTTCTATTCATATCTTGGCTATTTTTTTAAGCGGTATTGTACAAACTATTCTTTTCTCTCTTTTTCCTATCTTTTTTACACAAAAATTCAAAAGCTATGCTAAATTGATTGCTATGATAAATTCAAATTATGTATGTGTTCGAGTGTTGCTGAGAGAGGTCAATTAATGAAGCGAGTATGCAAATAGAGCAAGATCATGAAGAAAGGTACTCTTGGCTTAACTTTACCGAGTACTTGCTCTCCTAGGTCGTATAAATTAGCATAATACCTATTTATCTGTCCACAAGCCTATTCTATGTTGAAGCTAATTGCGTTTACTGACGATATTTAACCGGATTACGAGAATATCGGTTTTGGGGGAAGCGATGTCGCAACAGGAAGCAACGGAGGAACAACTCAGTAAAAAAAATAAGAATAGGGAGAATTTCCTAATAAATACGGCGTAAATATCTATCCATGATAAATACAGTTATGTACGATTTCCCTGAAGCCGTCCTCATGTGCGACATCTTCCCTTTGCATGGCTTTGAAATAAACAAGTATGTTTGTGTATATATATGTATACATACATATGAATGTAAATAAATTTGGATAGTGAACATTCACGTAATTGCAAAATGATAAGCATCTTCCAAATTATAATTGCGAGAGTCCCTGAATTAATTCAACTTAAACCGTATGGCTGAAAATTGGCCTATTGCTGGGATTTCATGCATTCACATTTATCGTTGCTGCATATGCCTGTAATCGATAAAAAATAAGTACACCCCATAAATATGAGCAGAAATGATATTTTTGATGCTAAGTACTCGCAAATACACGCAGTTTGCCACCACTTGAGCTGTTTTAATACTCACTCTCTTTCTTTTAACATGTTCACTTTTATCATGTCATTCGTGCATCCGTTTAAGTATTATAGTCTATATAAGATACCATGCTCTATTAGATCTCCTGTTCTGTGGGGAAATAAGCCCGGCCGTCACACAGGAAATAATAATTTTATTGAATTTTAAATCATCATGACGTCACCACGTCTCTTCTCCATCTCTCGCCTTCGCTCTCCCTCTGCGTTCCGCCTTTTCATCCTTCGCATTCCTCGTCCACGAGATCTTTCTCGGAGGCGTCGCCTTACTCTGTGTGTTGAATCTCTACCATTCTCCGATGGCGCCGATATTGCCCGCGCACCCTTTCTACCGCCACCACTCTTAAGTGTTCCTGGGCGAGGGAAATTGGGCGTGGGGGGAACGTGAGAAGGGACGAGGGGGAAGGGCTGAGGAATTGCCGGGGTGTTGTGGGGTGGGAATGACAAAGAAGAGGGATGTGAGATGGAGGCCTGAGCGAGGAGACGTCGCACTGGAGGAGTAGGCCCGGGAAGGCGAGGATAGGGACGGGAGGGACTACAATTTCGCTCGGGGTAGGAACTGGGCGACACGAGTCCGGGGCCGCTCGCGGGGATGAAGGATATTGGAGGATGCTAAGCGAGGGCTCAAGAGAGAAGCAGGTGTCGACGTGAGGGACCCGTTCCTGGGAGCTTATGATTCCTGAGGAGAAAGCCCCGTGTGAACATTCAAGGACACCAGTCACGATCTACCCAAAAATATTAGGACGCTCTCTCGAGAAGGAAACTGGCACACTCAGGCAATTTCGATGTACTCGTCCAACGCTACCGGAGGGTTGGACAGAAAATGTAATATTGCATCAAATTCAAAGGATGACGTTCCTTTAAAAATAAACTAGGCTCCTCTGAGAGAGAAAAATGCACAAATTACGACTACTCTCTCAGGGAAAAACAGTCCTCTCGAGTCTTATCTCGAAAGCCTAAGTAGCATTTATAATATCGCATGGGCAATGTAATCAAGCCAGTAATTATTTTTTCTAGCAGTTAAAGAAGCCGATTATATGTTTGTGGGTTTCTTTAATAATAAACATTCTTTATAACATTATGTGAGCGCCAAAAATACCTACTTTTCCCAGTGTTCCAAAATTGACATTTTATTTTATAGGACTGAGTCTAGAGGATGTAACGGGTTGTAACATTAAGAAAACAATTTCCTGTCAAGTCACGATAAAGCAATAAGTGCTTCATTAGATGTAGTCACGAAATAAATTTTATATGTTATCCTTTTAGGTAGCCATAAATTTGTAATTCATTTAACACTATATTTATTCAATGATTTGGAATATATAAAGTTAACCTCATTGTTAATTAAGACACCCTCTCATTTCTTTGGTACTCTTATCTAATTCTGAGTTTGTTAATGTTTGCAGACTATCACAAAACATGTTTGTTTTAAGAAATAGGAAAGAGAATGCATTTTCCAAGAAAATAAATTTTTACTTAACAAATATTTTAGTAATCCAGGATACGCAATGTTTATAAACAAGTTCCATTCGTACCACCCGTGCCATTGGTTTTTTTAATTTTTTTAAATTATTCATCCCATTTCTTGCCAATATCATACAACCCCTGTCAGCACAAAGTCTTCTCCTGTGTAAGAAAAGTGGAAGGAAAATTGTTACCGAATGAGATAAATATTCATTTAGCTTTGCATGTGAAAGAATAAGAGAAGATTTTTCGGGTTCATTTGCAAGTGATTGCTGTAATTAAAATGGCCATATTGGAATATGGAGTTTTTCTCACGCGCCTAGGTACACGAGTCATATCCCAGTTTTTGGCTCTTTGTGTAGTAAACCCATTTATTTTTCTATAAAAGTGAAATATTCCTAGTGGCAATATTCAAAATTGAATAGTGTTAACTGTGCCTAAATAAACGGAAAGTGAGTAACACTCGTTTTAACATAATACGAGTAGCATGCTGACGGAGTGAATGCGATGTCTTTTAATTTAGTCGCATCGTAAGTCTCATAATGAGCATAATACCTTTAGCTATAAACACAGTAATCAACCCGAAGGTCGGTTTGGTAGGTGATGATAGAGTTCACCCAGTACTAAGCCCGACGGCGCCTGAAATTTAGGCATCGGAGTAGGGGGGCCAGTTCCTCTCCCCGTGCCGGTTACGGTTTCCCTGGAAGATCTGGTACCCGAAAAATTGCATAGCTTGGGGGGAGCTGCAGGTTATGGAGAGGCTTACCCAGGAATCGAACCCGGGCCCTTCGGTCAGTAGTCCAACGCTTTACCCGTGGACTACCGCGACCAACTAGGTGTGTTTATTTCACACGCCATCGGACTAGTACTGGGTGAACTCTACCATCACCTACCAAACCGACCATCGAGTTAATTACTGTGTTAATGGTTAATTAAAGCCATGAATGGTCAAATAAGTGAAAGTTTTCAAAATTAATTAATTACAACTTAGGCTTATTTAGAGTGAAAAACTGTAAATATTTTGTCATACATTATATATCCGTTTCATTACATCACCCTTTATTGTTCTTTATTATTGGGCCACTTCTAAGCTTTGATCATGCATTGCACTGTTATTTAATGGCCAAAAGTCGAGTTTACTGCTTCTTATATCTGCTATTTTCAATAGAAGAACGCACCTGAATGCATATACAAAAGTTTCCTTATTTATACGCTGTAGAAAATAATAAGATTAACCTAGAATACATTAAGCTACACTTTTCAGTTAAAATTCATAGATGGAACACATCGAAGCCAAGTAAAAAATATTTCTGACTGTTCTCCCAAACTCACCTCCATTGATTCAGTGCATTAGAATTCCGTACCCCGGACGCTTCCGTGAGTTATGAAACGGGCTCCGCGCCGGCCATACGGGTAACAGCACTTCTCCCTACGGTTGGGTCACACGGTAATTCCTCATGCATTCTGCTGACTGAAGTCCACTTCGATGGTACTAGTCTAGTTTGTGCTTAAAATTCATGCGCGCTCTCTGTACTAATTAACGGGGTATTGTTTTTCCAATTAGGTTTTTGCGTGAGCTTTTCGATCTACGGAAAGAGCCCTTTCAGAGATTTTTTGTCCCTTTATTTGGCATACAAGTTAAAAGTAAAGCGTCATTAAATTTATCCTTTATTATTGGTACGAAAACAATATTCATTTCAATTTACTTCGACGCGAGTGAATTCTTGATAGGTGGTTAATATTCCTAGTGCCTCAAAATATTTCACTGAATTGGAGTCAACAATCAAGAGTTAGTAGGTTAGTTAATTGTCCACGAGGAATTACAGTGATAAGAAAACTATCCATTCAGGAAGACCACTCTATTGGTAAAGGACTTATAAATTCAAATTACAATAACAAAGTGTACTTTGCTTCCATTATTCATTAAATGAGAATGGTAGAAAGGCTATTGGAATACCAAAAGCCGCCCACGGCGGCTAAGCATTTGGTTTCCTGGATAGAGAAATGTTTCCATATTTACCAGAGATGCCGTAAATAATTAACATAGATAGTATTAGTCCACAAAAAAAATTCCATGTAGAGTCAACAGAAAAGAGCTTATGCCTATTTTAAATTTATCACGCCATACAACTGGTAATAAAATTATCATTATCACCCAGGATGTGCAAGATTAACATGCCTGAGAACTCTCTATAACGCAGTATTGCCCAAAGTTATTATTATTTAATCTTAACAAAATTGAACGAGTTTACTTGAAAGCATTAGAGTTAATGAACAAAGTGAATTGCCCTTTTTCCAAATTCATTTTATGAAACTTTAATTATAGCTCTAGAAATACAATAATAGATTCAAATAGTTATTTCTCTGTGTAGTTTGTTCAAAATGTATATTAATTTGATTAGGTATAATTACAGCATCGCTTAATGATTCTGAAATATTCACTAAAAAGTTAATAAAAGGTTAAATTTAAATTGTTAGCAAATTCAGATATGCATTGTTTCTCATAAAGTTCTCTCCCTCTCTCTTTCAGGTGAGTGTCAAGCTAAGCATTCTCTAAATGGACAGAGATCGTGATGTCAATCCGCAGTCTATTTTATCCTTAAATTGTTAGAGGTAAGCTGGATATTATATTATTCATAAGTCGAAGACTAAAGCTGGCTATTATATCAAGTACTTTATTATTATAATTATCGGTTGATATAGGTTTTTGATGCACACAGGCTACCAAACGGAACATCAACAATTCTATTGTCTCTTTTAACAGAACTCAATCCAACATTCTACCTTACTAGAGGCCCCTCTTTAATTCTGCATGAGCCAGATATTTTAAGTAAACTTTGAAATAATTTTATGTAAGAATATTCTAAAAATCACTGAAAATTAAGCAAAATGGACTGAATGGCTTCAGATATCACGGCGTAGATAATCCATTGAAGAATATCATTGATTCTGGAAAAAACTCCTGAATTTAAAACTTTTAATTGGGAAAATTTGGGGGTGCGATGTATGAGCTATCTATCACAAATTTAGCTGTCACATTGTATCAATTACATTTGTCATATGGACTAGTGGCTATTGTTACATAAATACTGAAAATAATTCATGCGTATTAACCCTCCGGTGAACGCCTGCGCACTTCAGGCTAAAAATACACGTAGAAACACGAACTCCACGCCATCAAACTGATCCAAAAATGTGATTTTGTACAAGGTGCGGCAGCATAACTGGCTGATTTAAAGGTGATTTGGATTAAAAACACCAAATTATGCTGTTGTGATTAAAAACACCAAATTATGCGATGTGTAGCAATGGAAATAACAAAATAACATTTTTTTGGAAAAATAAATGGTATGCTGGACAACACTGCTAATTTTTTTTTTGTGGACCTATAAACAGTGTGAAGTTTTTAATACGTAAATTACTCCTGTAAAATGATAAAATACATTGTTTGCTATTCTTAAAAATAATGTAATATAAATTTTCAAAGTATCTGTTCTTAGAATTTTTATGTCCTATAAGGAAACAATTATATTTCTGGGACAATTACCCAAAAGAAGATATTACATTTCAAGTATGTTCTCTACGCAGGTATTTTAAATTATGCCACGTAAAAATGAAAACAAAGTTTTCAAACCACTGAGATAAAGACATGCATAAAATATAAAGAATGAGTTTTTCCTTCTGATACCATGTTACGCTAAATGTCTCGATGTGTTCAAATCCCATAAAAGAATCTGGTTTCTAAGTTTTGAGCAAATTTTAGCGAAAATATTTTCAGAGTGGCCTTTAAGCAGGCTAACCTAATTTTATTTTACTCGGATCAATTTCAGAAAAATCTTTTAAATGACTGGAAAAACAGAACGTCAGAGACGACTGAAAGAAGAGTAGCAAGGGGGATTTGCACCCTAAAATAATACCGGAAATCACCATTTTCGAACATCCAGTTTTATTTTGCACATGCCGCTATTGCTGATACAACTTCCTTTGGATTTATGGCATCCTGCTCCATGCCCCGCACAGATTGTCAAAAACTGCGTGCGCTTTTCATTCACCGACGGACGTTGGGCCAAAAATGAGCTCGAAGTTCTACAAGCGGAGCATTAAATCAGAAATCGTGAATCAAATAAAATATCCAATTTATGTTACGAATTTTAACCTACCTTTTACGACCGTCGGTAATAACAGTGATATACTATATACTCGGGGGCATCTAAAATTTCCGAAATACAAATGTTTTTCATGATATCTCTTCTAAAATTATCGCATAAGTTAACCCGGTCCCACGCGATATTGTATTCACAGTTTAACTTATCGATTATTCACTTCCTCTATTCATTTAACAATGGAATAAGCATAGTGAAAGGAACGAATTATCTATTAATACAAGAATAACCTTTGTTCTTCAACCCGATAAACTTTCACGCTGAATAATTTGTAATTTACGATTTAATGTGTAATTTACGACGACAGGAAGGAACGGTTTTCGTGAAATACAATGCCTGGGGCAAAACAAAAATAAATATAAAATCGACGTATCCTCATCAGTGAATAGTCATCAGCAGCAGTCTCTTTCCGAAAGATTAAACATGTTGGGAACCTGCGCCTCGAGCCCCGTGGGGCGCTGTGGTCTCCCGGCGCCCGAGGAAAGTTCTCCTTCCTGAGAAGTTCCTTCTCAGAAGAGAAAGACGATGCCGGAGTGTTCATGACTTCACTCTTTCTTCCTATCGAGGCTATTTCAATTAAGTTATACAAAAACAAGGCACAAGCGAGATTTAAGAGATGAGAGTTTTATCCAATTATGTTTTTACGGACTAACGTTAAGCTGATTCCGTACCGGGACGCGATTAATTTAGGAGGGAGAGATCATTGCCAGTGAGAATATTTAGAAGTGACATTTTTAGTAAGTCTTCTTTCAATTTTCGTCTAAAGGAATTTAAGATCGAAGGAAACGTCTAATAAAATGTTATATGTATGTTCTCGGAAAAGATAAGGTAAAGCAAGATAAATTGGCTTGGCTCTTCGCTTGCAAGATAAATTATGTACCCGTCAAATCATGCACTCATCTTCCATCTTGTTGCAAACAAATAATTTCTCTAGGTACGGATTAAATTCAACAAATTGTTTTACCTATGTAAGTAACGTGAATGAAATAATCTTAATTCAATAAAAAATATGTTTTGCCAATTTTGGATCTAAAAAATGCTGCAATAAAAACATTAAGTCGGTATTTTGAACGCCTGCGTGGTAGATTGTAGAGATAATCAACACATATAGATCCCTGTCATACTATGGAGAACCGCGAGAGTGCGCGTGGCAGGGACTCAAAGGATACCAGCCTTTCAATAAATATTCACAAACAAATGCGAAGCATTAGATGAAGGAATAGTAGTTGACGGTATGTATTTTTTTTTATTAATACCGAAGTACTTAATGTTGGTTTTGTTTTAATTAAGATTCACACAGAGGAGGAGCAATTAGTTTTATATATCAGTGTGAAGTTTTTATCTGGGTAGTCTAATCTATGGATTTAGGATGAAGTCACAAGTATTCCTTGGTAAATAAACTCAATTCCGTAGTATATTTTTGGCATTCTTAATCTTGCTTGCTTCCTTGCGATGGTGGGAAGATGATATGTTTAATTCTTAAATATTCTCGTCGTTGTCATACTTACAGCTTTTTTTGGACATAAATCTCGCCGATTACCTCTGCTCTCTATCGAAATAACTAACTGACACTTATCTCGAAGGGAAAAAAAATACTTAGTGTATATAATTAAATCAGGGTAATTGATGGGATTAACATGTACACTTCTCCTCTGCGATTTTTTTCTACATTTTAATAAAGTTCATCAAATGAATTCTCACTTATTTAAAGAAATCGCCGCATTATTTCATATTTTTATTGGGAGTGTCTGTGAAAGAGTGGGGTCCTGATTGGCTTAGGTGTATTTCATTTTCTTTGCATTATCAATTCAATATTGACTTATAATTACATATTTTTTTAAAAATTTTATTAACTTTATAAATCTATAATTTCCAAATATTGAAATTTTTATTAAAATCCTTGTTTCTTGAAGAGACTCGAAGCATTATCCAAACCGTGCCACACCATCAGCTGGAGTATCTTACTCTGAATAACTCTGTTTCATCATTAATTTAAAATCGTAGTCGTTAAGTAATAATAAAATGCTTGAGATAAAACCTTAGGAGAGATATATATTTTAGTAAGTTAGTACGAGTAGAGCACATAACTCACTTGGCAGTTACATTCAGCATTTACTCTAACCTTTTGTTTTTATCATTAATGGCTACCTTAGTTTCATAGTTCTATTAGCACCTGTTCCAAATTAAAACTCTTATTTTTTAGTCTTCATTAACTAAAACCATTATTTCAAGTTGAAAAAACTTGAATGTTGACTAATAAAAGGTAATAGAGAGAGAGAGATTAATACATTTCTGGTTTAGTGTGCCCATGTTTTTCTCAAATCAATCGTTATTTATAGCGGCGTTTTAACCTTCTTGCTTTGAATAAAAGGAAGACAAAATTTTTTTTGAGAAGATATTTGAATAATTTTAAGGTAATCCTCAAGACGTCACCTGGGTTTGATTTATAATTACACCTCAGAATATTAAATGAAAGACTGCGTACTCAATTCTCAAATTGGTCTTGAGCACTATGCAAACTTTGATGTCTTGGTCAATGGTTAACTTGAGGACGGATAAAGACAACGGGAATTCAGGGACACACAGGAGCCACCAGAATTATGAGTAAAATATTCCTAAATATTAAATTTTATTAGATTACCATAAAACTCTCTTCGTTACTATGAATTTTTTACCAAAACTCTATAAGGCTTCATTCGCATAATTTAAATTCGCGTTTATTTGAGAGGCCACTGAATTCAAATTTTTTTAATTCACTGAAGACCAATCAGTCGCAAAATAATATGCCAGTGCTGCGGAGTAGACAGCTATTTTTCTGGCTGACGAATAGAATTCTCATTGGCTCGGGAATAAAAATAACTTATTTGGCCGCAGCTCCTTTTCATCCGAAGTAATGCTCTCACCCAAAGTGCCAGATCCCTGGCTGGATCATGGACCTCTAAGACTCGACGACTATTGTCAAAACAAGCCTCTTCTGACACCTTTTTTTTCTCCTCGCCAGCCGCTATATAGATCGATTGGGAAGGGTTGAGAGAGCTCCGATGCGTTGCTGATCACTATTGTGAGGTCAAGATCTTCTCGTTCTGTTTTCTTCCATCTCTTTCCCTCTCCGCTCTATCCCTACGGTCGGAAGGGTTAAGTAAAAACATTTCAACCCAAGCAGATCCGATTCCGCATTGGATAAATTCTCGTGCGGATGCCCAGTCAGGACGAAGAAAAAAATAGGAGGTGCAGGAGTCGGCCTGAAATTGAAGACTGAGGGGAAGATTGACTTCCGACGCCTTGAGAGACTAAGCGATTCCGATGAGGGCAGTGGACACCGTGGCCATTAATGGCGTCCATTCAAGAGAAATGGAGAACGAGAGAGAGAGAGAGAGAACTTCGCTCTGTCCGAGGGAGGAGGGAGAGACGCTCTTGGGGAGAGAGAAAAAAAAAGACGTGGAGGGGAGAGAGGAGAATTCCCACTCGATTGCTAGTTTTATTTTCCTCCGGTCTTCTCCTCCGCCGGACAACGGTCGGCTTCCCTTTTATTTCGTCAGATAGGTTTAGGGTTTCGGAAAGGGAAAGGTTTTTAAAAGGAAGGAAAGGCAGAGACGGGAGGGGAATTTGGATGGGGTGAAGGGCGAGAGGGAAGGGGATAGATGGGAAAGATAGAAGGATTACGTGAGGATCACTTTGTCCGAGAAGAAGGAAAACCCTGTGGTGGCGGAAATGTGGTCCATCGGTTGAAAAAGTTCTGGGGGGTGGAGAGGGAGTGCCAATGATGCGGAATTGCCGTTATTTACCTCATGAATTCTATACGATTCGCCTTTGAAAATTAATGTTGTGAAATGTTTTTGTCTTTCGCAACCCGAAAGGAAATACGTGAATTATCTCATTTTTTTCATAATTTACGAAAGAGGAGATTTTAAAAGTGCTGGAAATTTATTAGGGTTTAATAATAATATTAATAGTAATGCCGATCTATATTTTCTTCTTCGGCGGCCTGTTTCATTTCTTATTTATATACTGCTATGGTCCTTATTACCTCATAGAGATCACCTAGCACTCTCTGGTTCTTATTGAAATGTATAATTTCAATAAAAATGAACTTCTTCTTTATATACTATGTATGGTTGAATGATAATTTCACAGAAGTCACGTAGCTCTTTTTGGTCCACATTGTAATGATTAATCCAAAAGAAAATGAATTATTTGTTGTAAATCCTAGGAACACACTACATTTAAGTTCCTGTTGCTATTTAAAATACAAAGAAACATAAAGAACCGCTTCACAAAGGAATTGTTAAAGAAAATTATATGCAAAATAATCTTTGATAGAGCCAAAAAATAGTGAGCTGAAAAGAGGCATTTCTAAGAAATACGTAATCCTCATTGCGATGAACTTTTCTTTGATTTCTTTGATGTACGAGTATGTATTTACCTTAGATAGAAAACTTAATTAGAGGAACTTGAAGTAGCACTTACGGATAAAATAATAAAAAAGGCACTACTTGTATAAAACGTATGTACCATAAAAGAAGGAATCGTAGATTTACGGATAGACCTTAACGTAAAATACTCCCCTTCCTGACTGATGATTGGTCCCCATCTATCACAGTCTAGACCAATACGTTTATAGTATTCTACTCACGTTTACCAAAGATAAGCAATAAAACTAGATTCCTTTTATTTTCAAAAGAACTTTCATGCTGTACGCTGGAAACGCTTGGAATTCCTCTTTTACACCCAATTAACCACTCAAGTGTTTCATAGAGCTGAGGGGATTGCTTTCACCGACTCGCTAAAGCTAAAAGAAGAAGAAGTATAAGTATCCTCAGCTTACGTGTGCAGCGTAAAACCTGGAAGAAGCAAAGCAGAAAATCGTTAGTTATCTGATCTAACCTTCCCTGAAAAAAGTTTGCTCGTAACGTTGAATCAGATTAAACTTTGAAGCGACTAAAGGCAGGCCTTGCACGAACAAATTTCTATGAGACTGAAAAATTGATAAAGTGACCACCTTGAGAAGAGAAACGAAAACATGGTTTTGGCATGGAATGGCATGTGAGGGCATGGAAGCCGATGAAAGAATAATGACATCCTGTTCAGAGGAAAGGTATATGTATATATATATATAAAGAGAGAGACGGGGGGGAGGGAGGGGAGAAAGAGTTTTCCTTTGTCGTGCTGCTACGTCGTTCCTAGTAAGCCGGAAGGGTTCGACTTGGCAAAGCTCTTCTCTCCCCACCGCTCTGCACCTTTATCTCCGTTCCTCATTCTTCCCGCTCTCCTTTAAAATTGGGATTTAAGAATAAAGGACCAGCGCTTCACTTGGAATCTCAGAACTTATCGGTGCTATCAAATACATTATCGTATTAGCCATTGCGTGTGAAGAGAAACGGTGAAAACCTTCGAAGCAAACATTAAAGCATGCGTTATTTAAAATATTTCAAGCCTGTGAAAATCCTGCATCGCATTCAAGTCCTATTATTTTTTCCGCAGAAAGCTTATGACGAAATAAAGAGTATATTTTGATACGAATTACTTTTTATGAATAGAGCGTTATACATGTAAGTATCTATCTCTGTATTTAGGCAGAGAATTCAATATGGCCTACTTATCATTAATATATCACTCTACGGTTATCTGCCTTGAATTTTTTTAACACCAAAACGAAGTTTTAGAAAACAAGCTCGTCTTTCTCCTCCAAGGTAATGAGGCTCGCTCTAATTATCTAAATAGTTAAGTTTTTTCAACTTTTAGAAATGAAACTTCCTGACTTTACCACTTTTTGTGAAAGAAACGACAAGTAATTTTATTTTAAGTATTTTACCGATGAATAATTGTATATTATATTATGTCAGCATAGAGGTACAAAATGAGGCACAAAGTAATTTAATATATTTAAGTTGGGAGCCTCTGAAATCATGGAGAACAAGAAACGCACTTAGATTGCAATCATTTTGGTTAGCTATTAGACAAGGGGTAACTTCGGTCCTGTGTTCCATTGTTTGGCAAACTCACAGTAAGATGGCGAATTTCTGCTGAAGGGACCTAAATAAGGCATTTTTATCCTCTGGTCCTGTTCGTGACTTTTAAAATAGAATACATTGTGCATTTTGATTCGTATTTCCAAAAATGCACTTAGTAGACTTATTGTTTGTGGCCCAGCAACACTTATCAAACGTCCTCATGGCCGCTTTCAGATAAGATGTAAATGTAATGCACACACACACCCCTTCGGAATTAGATATTTGTATTTTGTCTATTGGCAAATGTTTCGCTAGACCTGATAATCGCATTACAAGGTTACCAGAACCTCCAGAAAGATAATTCAAAGAATCGAGTAATATATATTAATGGATGATCTAAGTTTATTAAGAGTACATCCAACATTTAAAATCAATGATGTCCTTTTTATTAATATGTTTAAACTATGGAAAAATGCAATATGGGTTACTATATTTCTGATTGTATATATCGGTGGAAGAACACATTCAAAGATTTTGAATGACTGAATACTTCCTGACCGCGGTTCACCACATGCTAGGGCCTAATGGGTACATGATATTGAAAAATATCTTTTATTTACCCCTTTAATATTTCGCTTTCGGTTATTTTTTTATATCATTACCTTTATTTAAGCGTAGGCATGTTATATCTCAGACGGTAACATATTTTAAAGTGTAAAACTTTAATTTTCATTTGATCAACTACATTTAACTCTTTACTGATTATTTATTTCGCTTTTTAATATCATTTTAGTCATTTCAATTTAAACAGGTAATTACCATAAGTTTTTGAGTGTTTTGCTTCAGTTTTTTAAATTTTCATGCTTAATTCTCTAGTTGCCTCAACTTCCCCTTCAGTCAGCCATTTATTTCCTGCTCCTACATGCTCTCCTTTCGCTTCAAATTTCCTGCCATTTCACCCAATTACATCTCATTCAACAGTATTGTCAATGCTTCACACGAGAGGGAAGTCAGCTGTCTCCCCTCGTAGCTCGAGGGTATGGATATGGATTTTTACGATTGATTCGAGAAATAATTCCTCCTATCTTTGGAAGATTAAGCCTAAAACACTCGTAAGAAGAACAGAATGGAAAAGATATTGAAAAGCTAAGGCAAGTGTCCTATAGAAAGTAATAAAGTTGTATAAGCGGAGCAAACGCAAAATGAGAGTAGACATTTTTATCTCGGGAGGCAGGAAATATCATGTGTTACTCTAGGCGGTGATGAAAGATAAAGTGAGTGAAGGCATAGAGTATGTGCTGAATTTCTCATTATGTGTGTGGGGTTAAGTAGAGGTTTTATCCGTTCAAGGGCTTGGAGTAGGAAGAAGTTGACTCGAACGATAACAGATTATTCATTTTGTAAATCTTCTTGTATATATTTCCAATTGAGTTTGACACATGCAATAATTCGATTACACGCTAAGTCAACACGATACTAATTAATGATCTTAGTGCCAATTTTATTTTTCATTTCTCGGTTCGTGTAAATGCCTTCTTTCCTAAAGCCTCGAATTGAAACCATCAGCCAGCATTAGGGTGTACATATATGTGCCTAGCTGGGGTGCTGGGAGTCTCTGAAGATTCCTCGCGTGTGTCTTCGCGAAAATGGGGAGTAGGTAGGCACGCACCATCACATGATGGGCCACCCAACCCCCTTTTGCCCCATCGTTGTTCATCCACTGGAATTCCTCCCAGCCCCTGCAAAAAAAAACCTCCTCCCACTCCGGCGCACTCAAATTCCTCTCCCTCCCAGCCAATTCTTTCCCATTCCCGTACACAGCACCCTTCCCCCCACCCCACACTCACCGCACCACATTCACTGTCTTCCCCCACACACTCAACGTCCTCCGACTCCCTCCAGTGTAAGTTGTTCCATCCCAGTGGTCGTTCTTTTTTTGTCCCACTCCTCCACCCCCACATCACTCCCTTCC
Source organism: Hetaerina americana (assembly GCF_022747635.1). Lineage (NCBI taxonomy): Eukaryota > Metazoa > Arthropoda > Insecta > Odonata > Calopterygidae > Hetaerina > Hetaerina americana. The sequence goes on along the minus strand of NW_027287095.1, from coordinate 27,164,696 downwards.
ACATACTTTCCCCTCACCCCTCTCCCTCTTCCATTCCCTCTTGCAGTCCTTCTTTTGTTTCTTTCCATTTCCACGGGGTCCTTATCCGACACAAGTTAACACCCGGAGTCTACTTCCCGCGCTCCTGGCCCCCCTTCGTCGCCCTTCCTTCCCGCTAACCCCGTTCTCATTCTTTCTTATTCGCTCGTGCTCTTCTTTGCTGTCTCTTCAGTTCTCCTTCCCGCCCTTATTCCTCCTATCTCTCTGCCTTTTCTCTCTATCTCCATCTCTATCTCTCCTTTCCTATCTCTCCCTCAAAATCATTCTCTTTTCCTCTCTTCATCTCTCTCTTTCTCTCTCTCCCTCTCACTGAGCACTCTATCGTGTTCGTATTTCATTCATCCGGTCTCGTTTCAGTCAGAGATTCTCCCAATAATTTCTACTTGTGTATGTTTTTCTTTACAAGGTTTCAATGACTCCTATACATGATCATTAAACAGTCAGGACTTTTTTGGATAAATATATTAATTACTCTAGCTTTCGCCACGGGAGTTTTATCTTAATCATCAATCGATGTGGGTGCACTGATTGTTTTAAAGAAAACGTAATCATCGTTAGAAAAGATGAATTCCAGATATTATTAAGGGTGAATTCAAGTGAATAATTAGTGGAATAGGTATTTGCGGGGCTCTTTTGAATACCTAGTAGAACTAATTGAGTGAAAATGCCTAATTAATTGAATAGCAAAATGTTCTAAAAGATTCTTTAATTCCCAAAACTGTTGCAATTTACATTTTGGGATCAATCGGTGGCCTTCATTTGAGAGACATTATTCTATTTTGGACACATAAAACGTACCTGATTATAAATATGCATAGGAGTGTGAATGCAGTGGATTACAATAGATTGATAATGAATAATTGACTCCATGATGTCATTGACATGTAAAACAATTCTATTAGAGAAGAACCATCAAAATTGTTACTATAAAGATTTAAAAATAACCCTACATAAGGCATATAAAATATTTATACACAATTAAAACACAACAAAGGTTAAATTAAGGCGCTTATTTTTTCCGAAAAAAGTTTCATCAATATTCTCATTTATTTATACGAACCAAATGTTGCCTAGCGTTTTCATGCACGGGGTTTCGTAATATTTTATAATATGCCAAGCAGCTATGAAGTATTTTTTGCTGCCCACAAAAGCACAGATATATGTAAATAGTTTAATATTAATTTTACAACTGAAACTCATCCAGGATATTTCAAAAGTTGTTCTAATTACCTTTATATTTCATTATCTTTATGGAAAATAGTTATGATTAAATATGACTGCACTATATGCAAACATCATCCTTTTTTCTCATCATTAGAGAATTACGCCGCAGGATGACATCCTCGTTTATGGGAGGTTTGTTATGGCCTCGGTAATACCGAACGCTCAAAGCGCCATTTATAAATCCGTAGAAATCTCATTTGTCGGCATTGCAATAGAAGAAATGCCCACGATGTTGAAATGAAGCCGGCCCACCCAGTCCGCTTAAAAGCATTGCTAAAATAAGAGTCGAATTAGGCCAAGTATTTTCGGGCTACCGCCGACCCCCCTCCCACTCTCTACCCTCACAATTTTCCCTGCCATGTCCTCGGCTTCTCTCCTTTCCCTCACCCTCTCTTTAACTTTCCCACAATCATTTCACAAACAAACTTCCCCGGCCCTCCTCGTTTCTTGCGCACACCGCTTAGATACTCTGCCGGCTTCACCCGGGGAGATCCCGCCCGAAAACTCCTTCCCCATCCAATGGGGCGAGAGAGGTCTCTCCCCATCCGTGGCGAATGCGTTCCTTCTTTTTCCTACCCCTACCCCTTTCCACCCCTCGACGCTCCAGCGTATTATTTTTTTATCCAACTCCCCCGTGCCCTCGTCGTCTTATCCCCTTATTCTGGAGGGAGATATCCACCCCCAGTACTTTCATTTTCCCTTACTCCTTTCCCGAAACCATCATCCCTCCGTTCCTCCTTCCTCAGTGTAAAAACCCCCGGCTGACTTCGCAACTGCCGCCTTTTTTTCCTTTTTATTCCGGCCTCACAATCTCTCTCTCTCTCTCTCCCCCACCCACCCTCTCTGAAGTCCTCTCTCTTCCCTCTCCTCTCCCCTCGAGAAAGAGTAAAAAATAGTTCGCCTCGAATGGGAAAAAAGGCGTGGCGTCCCCTCTTCCCATCTTTTCCACCTCGGCGCTGCGAACCTGAGAGAAAGACAGTGGCGCGAGATAATTGCATTAATTCCCTCCTCTCCCTCCCTATCTCTCCAACCACTCACCCCCCTCCCCCTCTCACCTCCCCATCAACCCATTTCCCCCACTATGACCCACCACTCACCTTCCTTCCCTGGGTACACCTTCTCGTCGCACCCAATTAATGCATTCTCGTAGGGGCCCGTCCGCCGCCCGAAAATCCATTTCTTTTTCCTCCCGTGCCATCCACGTGCAACCCTTTGGCCCCTTCCTGATGCCCCCATTCCCTTTCCCATCTTACTCCCTATGTATTTCCATCCCTACGTGTGAGAGGGGGAGAAGGTGAGATTGGTGGAGTAGGCCGGGTTCGTTTGATCCCACTGCGAGCGAGGAAAAATTCTCGTGATTAAAGTAAACGGCCCCGAAATAATGGTCTCGGAAGAAGACAAGGCTTCCAGTTTTGTTTTTCGCTTAGGTAAATATTTTACATAGCCGAGCTCTCATAATCTGGTTCCCCACCGCTCCTTTGTCGCGCCAAGGGGGAGCAAAATCAAGGAAGGAATGCACGGAACAGGAATCAAGAACTCGCATTTGGGTTATCCGGTGAAGTAGACCGCTGTTGTCCCTAATATTTAGTAATATTTGCCCTGTAAAATGGTGTGCAATAAACGCACGATCATCCCAAGTCGTTCTGTTTTACATATTCTCTAATTTAAGGGAAGTAGGGGTTGCTAATTTTAAACTTAGTTAAAGCTACATATTAAACGGTTGACCCGTGGTTCAGAAGTGGAGTCTGGATGAGTGACACGAGTGATTATGTACGCTTAACGAAATAAAATAATAGGTGCTAGATTGAATAATGAAGTTGGTCAGAATAATGTTTACAGCTAAAATTGTCCAATAATTATCTACAGCAAGGCATTTACTCATTAAATATTTCTTTAATTGGGTTGACACATCTTATAACCTGTTAAGGAAGTCATTTGATACGAAGAATCATGGTGAAATACATGTGCCATGGATATGCGAAAGGTATTTTAATGCGTTTCTCACCAAATTTAAGTTCTATTTAAATAGATAAAATAATTGTGGAAGAATTTCTTCACTTACAACGAAGAGGCTATTGTAATTCTTTCAATGCATTTTAACAGAAATGTGGCCCCATTAAAGAGGCTCATTATAATTTGACATATTTTTTGTTCAACCCTGCGTGGTCGCAATTTTCTTTTTTTTCTCAAAAACCCTAGAGAATTCCATCCTTGGTCATGTTTCTTTCAATCTTTCTCGCCACCTTTGGGCCTGTATTGTTTTCCCTGCACTCCCGGATTTACTCGTAGGTTGGCTCATCATCATTGCCGTATTATGGCCATTCTCGGGCCTGAATAAATTTTAAAATCCTCTATTTAATTCCTAAATCCTTGTTTATAGCAGGTGTACCGTATGATATCTTCTTAGATTTATATTGGTATCCATGAGTGTCATCTTCGTAAGTGTTTTTGAGATAGACATTAGTAAACTTTAATTTGAATCCTCAAAAAGCTCTTGCTCATTTTTACAACTCCCTTAATCCATCTTCTTTTTCTTCATTATTTCCTCTGAAGTTTTGCAGCGGTTGCGTTCCAGACTTCCAAAATTATTAGATTTTCATTGTTCACTGCATGCATAAATCATACCAATTAAGAAATCAAATGTAAACTACACTTTTCATTTACGTCACCGCAATTTATGGAAAAGTATTTGGGAAATCAGTTAGCGAAATACTTTCGAGTGATTTAGACAGAATTCGTAAGTAAGATTTTGCAACTGCACCATGATCTAAACATTAATCCTAAATTTGTGTCACATAAACTTAAAAAAATAAGCCACCACGGAGAGGTCTACAGTGGGCAAAAAAGATATTTCCTTGCTATATTCAGAACTTTGAATAATCGAGATTGAGAGACAAAGAAATTGAGAAAAATCACTTCGAATATGGTGTGCCAAGTTCTACCGCTTTGCTGAAAAATATAACAGTAAAAATGTAAGCTGTGTGAGAACAAATGAACATTCATGGAGTAGCGACATAATCACGTCATAAGCGACGTCACTTCACATAATGTTGGGTAGTGTAACGTGGCTACCGTGTCAACTGGAATAAAAGCTCTCGGAGTGTCGAAACTTAAACCTGGATCAACCTGTTACGATATTATTTAAATAGTATTATATATGGAGATACTGAGGAAATAACTCAAGTTTCTTACTTCATTAATAGTCCAGATTGATAGCTAAAATACTAAGGTGATATTATTTGAATAGTTTCAAAACAGAAATAATGCTCGGCTTTTACAAAGAGAAGGGAAATTAAGCAATTACGAATATGATCTAGTGGAATATTGTGTGTGTGTGTGTGTGTATATATATATATATATATATATATATATATATATATATATATATATATATATATATATATAGTGGGTCGCGGTAGTCCAGGGGGTAGAGCTGACCAGGGGGTAGAACTGACCGGAGGGTCCCGGGTTCAATTCCCGGGCAAGGCACTCTGCGCACCTGCAGCTCCACCCAAGCTATGTGATTTTTTGGGTTCCAGGTCTTCCTGGAAAACCATAACCGGCTCAGGGAAAGGATCTGGCCCCCATACGCTGGTGATGTGTTAATTTCACACGCCGTACAGGGCTTAGTACTGGGTGAGCTCTATCATCACCTACCAAACCAAACTTCGGGTTGATTACTGTGTTTCATTTCATATTGGGCTTTTAAACATATCTACCTTTTATTCAAAATTATTTATATTCAATATTATTTATATTCAAAATTTGCATAAATTTAGGAAACCTGGATCTTGTGGTAAACAAGCACTAAGTTTTTAAATGTTATTCTTGTTTTGCGTCACAAAAATATTCCAGTTGGCGTATTTATTTTTTAATAGGAAGATGTCCTCGTTATTTCACGTAGCAAGCCACTCGCAAAGCTGAAACTAAAAAATACATCTTGGATTAGATATTTCATCAGCTTTGTTGTACATGGGATTGCTAAAGGTATTTTGAATAGATAATACTCCGTGTAAATTGTTTTTTTCCCTATCCTAATAAAGTTACTTCTGCTTCTTTATATTTTATGTATATTGCTCAAGGATATTGTTACATAATATTATCAGTTCTATAGTTATTTATGTTCATTATGGCGTATGATTGATTATGATTACATTAATTTCAATTAAAGATGAAATTTATGAACGTTTTATAAATATGACTGGGGATTAACACCTGTTTATCTTAAAGAAATGGGAAAGCTGCCAGATAATACATTATTATAGGGCACCGCAAAAGAGAGGTAAGAGATATCCCATACATTAACCTTTGTCAGTTTGAAAAAATGTTCTTGCTGGTTGTTTGTTGGACGGTCAAATTTTCCGAGTCTAGAGAGGTGGCATTTATAGCAGCCCAAATCATCGGTTTAACAAAGCAAGTGCTAATTAAACAAGCCGTCGACGGAAACGGGTTTCATGTATTAGAGAGGTTTCACTTTATCCCGTCCCATTCCAACCTCTCTAGTGGGGAAACTGGCAAATTTATGGAGACATTCCCAATTTCCTGCACCTGCAGTGATTGTGGTGGAAGTATTGGATCGAGAATTTTGTATGGCCACAATGCGTGAGCTTTCGGTCAAAATTTGATCCGCGCACGGAATTAGTCGGTAACAATTACCCTTGAGCCCAGAAGTAGCATAATTTATAACTTGGAAGATGGAACATCTGAAAAATCAAATGATGGAGTGATTTTATGACGATGCCGGTAAGTTTTTATTTCCGATACAAGAAACGATTAAACAGACTGCCAAGTCGGTTACTCTTATAATTGGGATAGTTTACCTAATGAAGAATACGTCCTCAATTTTATCATCCTTCAGTACGAATAAAGCGAAATTTTACACAGCATTTACTTAAATGTTGTCCAGCAAAAAAATTGTAAATTAAATTGACATTTTTTCACACAAAAATGTGAAAAAATTCCAAGTTTATTAATCAGGTTATCATGAACTTTTACCAAGTTGAGCCTCAAACCATCAAATTCAGATGGTTTATAAGTATTGTCATATTCGTAAAGTTAAATCGCGAATAATTTTGCTTGATTGTCTTCTCCGTTCAATAATTTCTTACATTTTTCCTCAGCTGCGGGTTTATTTTGGAATGTTATGAATATTCCATGCATATTTAGCAGAAAACTATTCTTTCAATTTTTATTGTTACATTGTGCCTATATCAACAGAAAAATAAAAAACCACACAATATTTAGCTTAAAAAAACTTGCGGAGAACGTTTAAAAAATCATTTACTTAGGTTAATTAATAAAGTGTATCGACTCAGTTGAAATTAAATACTTACTAATCCTTTTTAGTATGTGAGAAAGCGATTGATATTTATTGCAATGCAGAGTATTATTTTTCATTCTGACAGCGAACAGATGATTGCACATCATACTCCACAATAAAGAAATTTCAGCTGCAATCTTGGAAATCTCATCTATTTATCTATCCCTCGGTCTTTTATAGCACCCACATAGACATACATATTGGTTAAGGGGAAGAAAACTCCAATGGCCGTAAAAATTAGTTGCCAATCTCTCGTCAGACCAATTGTTGTGTTGGTGTGACGGGAATCACGTCAGGGACCAACCACAACCTCTCGACCAGAATACCCTCTGTGGTGGTTTACGGGAAATTAATCCGCGTCAAGGACCAACACACAGCCACACGCACACTATCCTGACTGAAATCCTTCACGAGGCTGTGTTAAAGAATTTCAGATGGAGATGGAATCCTTCACGAGGCTGTAGAGTAGACCCCGTTCAAGATTCCAGGATATTCTCAAGCACACGCTTTGTGACTGGTACAGACCAATCACACACACAAGCACTCAAGAAACACACACTCAAAAGGGCCCAACTTCTGGGAGAATCTGGACACAGGTAAAGAGCAACTAGTACATGCGTCGAACACGCGTGTTTCGGCCACAAAGTGGCCCTCTTCAGCGAACCGAAGGGAAAACACCTCCAACACAAGGTTGAAAGTAAACAACCGGAGACAAACGTCATATTTATATAGAGACTGTGGGAGTTGGGGGGACCAATCGAAATAGTTAGTCTTCTAAAATCCATCCCATCTCCATCTGAAATTCTTTAACAGGGTCTCACAGCCTCGTGAAGGATTTCAGTCAGGATAGTGTGCGTGTGGCTGTGTATTGGTACCTGACGCGGATTAATTTCCCGTAAACCACCACAGAGGGTATTCTGGTCGAGAGGTTGTGGTTGGTCCCTGACGTGATTCCCGTCACACCAACACAACAATTGGTCTGACGAGAGATTGGCAACTAATTTTTACGGCCATTGGAGTTTTCTTCCCCTTTCTTATTTAATTGAGAGGCCGTAGAGCTCATTATTTCTTGCTATACATATTGGTGTACTTCCAAATTTCATAATACTTCTCAGCTGGTGCTCTTTATAACTTCGTGATCACATTTACATTATTTAATGCTCTTATTAACTCATTCTATTCCTGGCACTCTTAATACTCATTCTTCATAAAACAGCAAACACATCTTAGCAAATAATGCCAATTGTGAACTTAATTTTATGTGTGCTATAATGTTAATGCAACGCTTTCATATTTCTGCCTTTATTGTGCCGGTCTCCGCCCTCATAAGGTTCGGTAAGAATGAAACAAAAGAGATAGTAAATCAATACCTCGTTAAAAATATGAATATCAGGCCAAAAGCGTATTCACCAGAGAAAAGAAAACCATGATCGTGGAGGCGGTCGCGAATGAAATGTGCAACAAAAAATTGGAATCAGGAATGCGGAAACGAAAATACAATTCTCCCACGAGAGAATACAGTCAGTGAGGGAAGAATTTCTGAAAAATGGAATATAGATGGTTGTGAAATGACAGTAGCAATCATGCAGGGAGAAAATTGTTTGTCTAAAGGGGCTGAGGTTTTTTAACCGTTGATTTCTTTTTTCAAATTGCTGTCTGGAGTAGATAAGAAAATGGCGCCAGTCTTCCACCATCAACATCAGAGATTTCTCGAGGGAAAGCATGGATTAATGCCAAAATGTGGCCACAGAGAAGGAAATTAGTCAATGCCGATGAGAGGTGAGAGGATGCAGGAAAATATGAAATGAGATATATGGGAAAAATCAAAACTGGAGATTTGATTGAGTTTAGGAAAGTAAATATTATCTGGATTACTCTGAATCAAATATAATTGTGAATTAAGCAACCGTCACTGCATTCAGTTGAATGTTTCCATGAGCTAAGCTTTCGTATTGGTGTCCATTAGTAATAAGAACTCAATCCAAGTAATAAAATTTGAAAATGTAGTGCAAAGTCAACGCGATGCTTTATTTAAGCGCGTTGGATACGATATAAATATTGCGGGGAATTCGTTTCAAATTTGACACCCAAAATTATTGAAATATAAGATTTCCCCGAGTTTGACTTCAATTACTGTAGCATGATTTCCCTATTTCAAGTTGCTTTACTCAAAGTGTTACGCAAAATATATTATTTACCATTAGTCTCGGCCGATCGGCTTCAGTTCAGCGGCGATAACTAACGGTCCCACATCAGGAGAGGTTCTTCTTGGGAGGTCACTTCAGAGACGGCTGACCTTTAATAACCCCTGCCAAAATACTTCCTGCTCTTCATTGACATTCTTGTAATGAATTTGACGATACTGCTCTTTGAGTTCCTCATCTTCGCCCGGGAAGAAAGCGTCTATGGTGTGAAGATAATTGCGCAAAAAAAACTCCAAGCTTATTGTGCTCTTTAAGTGCCTGACTTATGCCTTTTGATTTTTTCTCCTACCTTCTTTGGTGCGTAAGTTTTTCCAATATGAATTTGAAGACTGTAATTCACATTATCGTCCATATTGACATCTCTTGATCGATTTGTTATCCATTGATTGGTAAAGGGCTTGACATTAAATTTATATTGCCTTCTATTTATGATGCCATTTATGTGCTAATAACTGCTAGTTTTGTTATTTGTGGAACCTTCGAATGTTTTCTTTAGGTACCCTTACTTTTTGTACCTGATGCTTTTCATTCTTTTGCTTAAAAAGGTATTAAATGAAAGAGAATGCAATACTTATTTTTATTAACTTTTTGCATTTGTATCGTTGTCAAACAATTGTTCATGTATCGTTCTACAACCACTCAGACTAGAATAGTCGAGGGATCTTTCATGTTGACTAATGTCACTATTGCACAGTTTTTAATTTAATATTGTATGGTTTAACCATGCTGTACCGAAAACCTTGTCTTAATAATTACTCCGTGCTCTGCGACCACATTGCAAAGAGTGACACGAAAGCAACTTAGCGTCAGTCGGGGACCACAGATGGTTTGGCATGTTGACTGCTGTGGGGATAACTGGGAAAAAGTAGAGAGGATTATGTGTCTGCACCAAATTACTGCGGTGAAAAAGGTACACCACGCAGAAGGGGTGGGAGGTAGGAGACGACTGAGAAGCGTACCCACCGCGGTGTGGGGGACCGCGCTCTACGTCTGCGCTTGACGGCGAGCCCATCCGCCGATCCATCTTTCCGAGGCGTCGCAGGCGACCTCGAGACACGACTAAAGCTATTGGACCGCGCGCCAGACGTCGTTGGAGGGAGGTGGATATCAGCTGCCGTCAACTTGCGAAGAAGCCTTGGATGACGGATTATCGCAAGGCGGTCCGTCTCAAATTTTCCAGGGCCCATATTGATATTTAATCAACCTCCTCCAGGCCTTTTGGGACATACGCATTTCTTTCTGAGGAAAAAAAACGCTTCAAACAGGCGTTGATAATCTAAATTTGGTCATGTCGCCTCTCTCAGAAAATCATAGCAACATGATGGCGAAAAATGTTATGAATATTTCTTTATCCTTTAAAAAATGCCTTAATCAGTTGATTGTAAATAATGATTTTAATAATGTTTAGAATTTGGGATAATGCTATGCAAATAATACGAGGATATCTTAAAGTATTGATAAATCTCAAAATAAAGAGCAAATTTTATTTTTCAAATGTAAGTACATTAAATAACGCTAAATATCAGATCCGCATTTTCCACCGATGTTTTTTGCAGAAAACATGAAAAACTAAAAATTATATCTGGACACTTTCAACTTCTTATCTTTTCTACTTAATTTCTTTAATTTTGCGAAATTAAATTTCATAGTCTTTTTCATATGAAAAATTTTAATGTTTTCCTCACCTTGTTAGGTGAGAACTCCAGGACCTGCATCGGCTTCATAAATCCAAGCGTTAATATTAGCTTTCTTGGGGGATCAATGGCTGTCAATTAGGAGGAATTGCTTGAAGAAAATCTCAATCCAAATTGAATGAAATTGTTTCTGAATGAGAGGATATGACCTTTGCGCAAACTATGTCTTTATATTTAAGGAAAATGGGACTTACCACTTATTTTTAGACTCACGGGAATCTAAGTTTAACAAAGACCAACCATGTCAACTGACAAGATCATAAGATGATAAGATAAAGAAGCCTATGGGGAATAAATTCGATGGGAAGAATTTGATTTTTCCGAAAATATTATCCATATTTTTTTAATGTTAAATTTTATTGAATTCATTCTAATTAATAAAATGTATTATCAATGTAACCATTGATTATTATAAAGCTTCATTGTTACCTATATTATAATAACTACATTTATATAGATAGAGGTTGACACGATGAGTAGTTCGACAAAAGGGGACATGGTGTAATGTTAATACTTGGAAGATTTAAAGATAAATCACCTTCCTTTTTAAATTTTCCTGAATTTCACGTTGCATAGAGATAAACTCTATTGGTTGAATATATCCATATGGGGTAAAAGGTCACGTATCATCACCTACTATGCGTGATAGTATATATACCTATGAGATATGCTTGAAAAAAAATCAATTCTAGGGGTTAAACTTAGTAAGCGGACGCACATTAGGTAAAACGTTAGTCGTTGAATATAGGTTTAGTAGCTTACAGTATGCGCGACTATACTGTTAAGTATTCCTTTACTTTAAGTGTATTAGTTGAGAAATATGGAGTGCATTCATTGAAAAAGTAAGAAATTACAGGAATCATAGAATTGATAACGGGTACACTAGGTAATGATGCGAAGAAAAGATTAGTAAAGACTTTAATATGAGGCGTGGTGGTTTATGGATGTGAAACCTGGTCTTTGATGGATGGGCGTAGATTGGAGGCTTTTGAGATATTGGTGTGGGAATAGTGGAAAAAATGAATTGGGCAGAAAGAAAGTAAAACGATGCGTGTGAAATAATGAAGAAAAAAAGAATAAGTTACAGGTGAAAATCCAAAAAAATGCGGAAAGAGTGAGTGAAGGAAAATTTCGAAAGTTAGAATGTTGAAGGGTGTGTAAAAAGGAAAAACTTTGAGTGAATGCGGAAGAGGAAGTATGAGAATAGGCTACTTAGATAGCATGAAGGTAGTAAGAGGCTGCGAAGGAATTGTGAATAAGGTAATATAGGGTAAAAAGAGGTCCTACGAGATAATATTGACACCCTCAATGATAATTAAATTGAAAAAGTGAGCCCTGGTGAATTTTTTGAATAAGAGTAGTTTTCCTCCGGGTGCCTTTTATCAAAAATGGCAAAACAGAATGTTTAGGATCGATTAAGTATTTAAGTACCCTTATTCACGTCTCCCGAGTGAAACAGGTACGGGGAATGTGTGAAAATACTAGCAAAAATTTTGGATTTATCAGAGAATCATTGGGAAAATGCGACAATAAGGTTAAAGAGTAGTGTTATTTTTCGCTATATACGCCTAATTTATAATTTTCTGCTAGTATTTGGGGTTCTCTTGAAATTGGACCGATTGCTAAATTAGATCGTGTCCAGCGTAGACGAGCTGAACTCGTAAAATGTTTTGGTGGTAAACTGATTAGCCAATCAAGATTATTAAAAGAACTTGGCTAGGAATAATTCAAGGAGCGAAGGTAAATTACTGTTTATACCTCGTGCATAATTTGAAAGTACATCTCTTTAGCAATGATGTTGAAAATGTATTGTTAAGCCTATATTACCTCGGTAGCAGAGACTATGATAGTTAACTAAGATAGATCAAGTGTCGAATCGATATATTTAAGATGTCATATTTTCTGTAAACGTAAAGGCATCAGAATTACAATAGTAAGCCTACGTTTCAGAGAGAAAATCATTTTTATTTTCTATAAGCTACTTTACCTTTATTTTATTATTATTCTTGTTGATAACAGCTCACCTCGCATGTCTACAGAAGTATCTCATTCTATACAGTAGCGCAAATAGCGCAGTTGTCATGATCTACATTATTTGAATTATTCTATAGATAAGTAAAAAAAATGTATCGCAACGAACAATTAAGAAAAGCTTAATTTTTGAATTTGTATGCCAGATATTGAATCATACCCTACCACACATTCTAGCAGTAGCTTGCGAGTTACGAGGTACAGTCGTTATGGACCGCCACCAGAACCTACCTACGATAGGTAGAATACCCATGAATGAACTCTCATGCATGTTACTCCTCTCACTTCGGATTCAAAATCTTGCGTCCGCTCTCCCTGCCACTCGCATAAAAAAAGCTGACGGGGTGGAATGTGACACGCGATGAATACGTGCGAAAACAAAGTTTTGCTTGGTGCCTTGAACCTGAAATATTTCCGTCCTCTCTCCTCTTTCAAAACACTGTCATCGAAGCAGGGAAGTGGCTTGAGCGTGGGGACCCGAAATCCACTCATGAGAGGGAATCGGAGGTATACGCTGTAGTTGCGGTGACTGCTCTCATCTTTGTTGGAAATGGGAAGAGGGTATGTTATGTATGAGAACCAGGTAGTAAGGATAATGGATGTGGCCTCATAGATTGCAAATTTGGGTGGTAACAGAGACTCAAGAGAATAACGATTAATAGAGTGTTGTACATTATTCATTTAGACGACCAGCGATGTAGGGCACAATATCCTCTTCCATCTAACCTCCAAATATATCTCGACTAGAGGGACTTTGGTATTCATGGTCGTGTTTTCGAAATTTAAAAACTGACAAATAAAAAATGATACATTTGGAATCAGCCAATATAAGTTGACCATACAAGATAATTGAGCATAAAATTGTGATACTTACATATGAAACTTGTATTTTAGCGTCTATCTTATGTATGAGAATTAGGCACACAAATAGAAATCAAAATATCTTTGCATAATCCTGTAACCATCATAATCAAACCCAGACCGTCAGGTTTGGAAGCCAGTACATGATGTACCATCCCGATCCTTACTAATTAAAATAATGAATTTAAAACTTGTCTATTGGCGTAATTAAAATATACTGCGCATTAATAGATAGGGTTAGTTAGCGTTTAGAGTTCACTTCATGACATAAATTACCTGTGTTTATCTGTGAACCTACCTTATACAAAGACCAATTTGGTAATGAAGTATAATACTATTCAATTGTTCCCGACTCAACCTTGTGGAAATTCATTTTAATAAAATTAAGAATACAAAGTAACTTTCCACTGTCCTTTATTAGCGTACAACCGGTTTCAACGCTCAAGCGACCTGGCACCTGATGGGTACCTGATGGATAGGTACCTGATGGATAGGTACCTGATGATGACGCTTGAGCGTTGAAACCGATTGTACGCTAATAAAGGACAGTGGAAAGTTACTTTGTATTCTTAATTTTATTTAGTATAATACTATTGATTTATGCGTTATATTATTTTTTAAACTAAATTAAGACAAATTCGGCCTTTACCTTTTGTAAAATATTTATGGAAACAGGTGTTCACATCATTCTATGTCTTTTATCCATTTAGCCATTGTTTGCACCTGTGGTTTATAAAAGAATCTGATACCAGATTATATCTGGTATTAGAGGTCAATTAACATTTTCCATCAAACGACATTTGTGGCGTTATTGGCGTTAATTTGCATGTCTTAGATCAGTGCATTCATACAAGATATTTATCATTCAAATGCGTGAAATATTTTCGTCCTCCTCCTTCGTATGGTTTTCTTCGCCAAATTTTAGCTTATACTTTTTGCTGACAATTTTATATTTTCGCTTTTTCACGATTCTCTTGATATTCACACAATTTCAGAAAACTTTTAATTATTGCGCGTAAGCAGATGAATTATCTCCAGTAAGAAATGCATGAGATGGAATTACTCGGGAAGGAGATGTTAGCAGTTGAAAGGCAAGAAAGATCCTCTCCATGCGTCACAAAAGCGTTGGTTGATAGCGTGAAAAAAACTGCTAAAACAGGCGGCTGACGTTATATTCATCTCCTCAATATCCCCTTTTTTGTCAGAGTTTTTTTTAATGCGGAAGCATTTTTATGTGACGAAGACGGGGAGGCAGCGTTGGTTGGTGAGGCCTTAAGGGATGAAATAAGACGACGTCGCATCAGAGATGTTTGGTGCGCAAGGATGAAGAATGGTGAATCTTTCAGGGACCAAAAGCTCTCTTCCAGGACGGAAGAAGAGAAAATTGCAGTTTAAATCCCGGTGATAATCCCGTTAGCGCCCTATAAGCGATAAAAAAAAGGATTAAAATTTTTTCTCTCCTCTGCTTTGCGATTGATGATCGATATTGAAGAGGGAGCTTTGTGGAATAAAAGATCGATTTCATTATTTTCGTTGGGAGAATGGTATTTTTTTTTAAATCTGGTGTGTTGCTGAAGTGGCGATAAAGCAGTTGATGGGATGATGGTTCCTTCCATCGGGTTTTAAAAACTACGGACCGTGACTTCCAAAAACGTAAACGTGACTTCCGAGGATCCAAGGTCAAAATTTATTGGGTTGAAGTCGTTTATGACATGTCTTAAATACGTTTTTATGTCCTTCCTTGCCTTATTTGCAATTTTCGGTCTTAAAGAAAACCGTCAACTCAAAAAGTATAATATTTTTCCGGCACCCTCTCTTGAAAGAATCATCTCGTAGACATTAACAGCTCAGTAAAAACAGCATGCGAAAAATTAAAAACACCTTCGTACATAAATTCACCACATTTGAACACTTTAAATCATATTTAATAGGATCAAACTCATTATCACATAAACGTTTGTGATTGTATACTAAGCAAAGTCATTATGATTTTTTTTAACTGCCGCGAAAATATTAGCGCAGGTAATTGAAGTTTCTGCTATATTAATCATCAGTTTCATGAGAAATTAAATAATTTCAGATTCTATATTTCATCAGGAGAGTTTTAAAGTAAATATTTTAATTCTTCAATATTTTTTTGAAAAAAAAAAGAAAACGTATTATAATGAAGAGATGTAATTCTCCTATTAATCAACTCATCAAGTAATTAGTCTATAAAAGAAGGCAAAATATTTTCCAAAAGCAGCTGAACTCGTTGACCTCTTCTCACCCCTCATAATTCGTGACCTGCCTCTTGATTTCTCCTCACATTTGACCCTTGGCAACTCCACTTACATCGTTACAAGATGATATAGTGAAAAGAATGGTATTTTCTTTCTCGTGAACTGTTTTTTACGATATCGCCCTCCTTGTAGAATGTCGTCTTGGAATGACCCAGAAAAAAATGCCATGAAGCCTTTTGTTCTCCACCTCTTTACTCGTGACTCATAAAAGAATTACATTTCTTTCGTCTTTAAGGCATTTTTCACTCGTGCGGTGATCTTAAATTTTTCGTGCTATTCCTCAGTGTGATGGTACCATTACTCGGTCACATTAAAAGTGACGTTTAAGCAAAACATTGGCATGACCTAATTCATCACGTAGCTTTGAATCTCGCGAATGTCATTAGCTTAAAGTGTGTGATGTCTTCTACGCTTATTATAAGATATGAAATACATAGGTAAATCATTTTTTTACGTATTGGTATATAATCACTAAAGGGTAATTGCAGGCGATAACCCTTAAGAGATTAAAATCTAAACTGAACTAATTTTTTAAATGAATAATTTTCATCTAATGGATTTAGTGTGAAACATTAAGGATAATGTGTATATTGTCAAGTTTAGCAGTATTCCTTAACTTTAAATTGCGTCACAATAATAAATTGTGCAAAATTAGTAATCATTTTAAACAATTTTTGTTGAGAATAAAGAGCCCCAATAGGAACCTATTTATAAAGTCAAAAAGTCAATGATGTTTGAAGGTGTACTTTCATATTTTAATTTTGGCCGAAATAAATTGCATTCAGACTGATTGTGAAAGCGATCCGGCCGATTGAGACGCAGATTTAAAAGCAGAATGTTATACGTTTTTAGTACATAGATCGTAAATATCTGCACAGTTATTTAAAAACTTGTCCACATAACCGTGGGAGTAATGCAATTTTTTGTCTTTGTTCGTTCGGCGCTGTTTTCTTTTTGTTCTTTGTTCGTTCGGTGATTTTCAGCACTTAATAAACACTTCGGAATAACTCGGGAAATCACATTTAATTTACATGAGAGTAGGCAAAGTTTTCTAAGGATAAAACATAGTCGTTCCCTAAAATTCTATCGGAGAATTTGTTATCTAAATGAACAATTCCTTCAATTGAATTAATATACCGACCATCCTTAGACAAATTCATTTTAACTTATTAGGACTCAAAAAAATGTGTCTGTGGAGAGATAATTTTTATCCATTCATTTTTGTCATGTTGCTCAGTAACATGTATCGGAATAGAAATGTATGATAAAAAAATTATTAAAATAATACAATTTATTTAGAAATATAATTTTTTGTCATGTGTTCCCAGAAACACTCGTTGCATAAATTGGAATCATACTCCATATTAAAGAAATGATATGAATAATTTATTTTTATTTTGCACTGGTATTTTTCAACATTACCGCTTTTTTCAATAGATTTATTATATTATCTGTGATTAGTCTTTATTCCTTTCACTGGGTAACTGCCCTATTTTTCTGTTTTATGCTGCGATCACACTTGAGGAAGAATCCCTCGCTTACATTGCTGAATCTCCGAGGATGCGGTGCGATAAACATGTAAACAATAGACGAAATACGGGCGACATTGGAGGGATTTTTTTCCATTCATCATTCCCGGGAGAGACATTTGTCACTTGAGAAATGGAGTTTACATCACCGCGATATATTTGTGCTCTGCCGAGAAAGAAGTGAGGGAACGCAACTGGGGTAGTCATTAGACTTAAGAGACATTTCAATGCGCGAGGAAAGAGGCATCGGAATATGCGCTTATTGTGGAATTGGCAGGAAATTATGCATCCAAATTAGTTCAGGTAAAGTCATTCCGGAATTTTTCTCGGGTTTCCAACCGGGTCAGGTTTCGGAGTACCGACGTTTCGATGGCTGACTCTGCCATCGTCTTCAGGGTTGAAGTGCAGAGCATGGAAATTGCCGGGTATTTATTCATGTTGCGTGGGTCAGGTGTGGCCTGATTGGTCGGATGAGTTTCTTCGGCCCGCTCCGGTCAATCGGCCTTGTTCCCGTGTGTTTCTCATCTTTTTTAGTATCGACTTCCAAATATTACTTATCTGGAAGCCGGTGTCTCGGTTTAAGTTGTTTTTCTCCAGTCGGATCTCTATTCCTTCTTTACCACGCGGTCCCAATAACCGTTGGCATGACATAGCCTCTTTGTGGCTTCAAAGTCGATTCTATGGTCATGGGTGATACTGTGTTCGGCGACTGCCGACTTTTCCGGGTAGTGGAGTCGTATGCATCTCTGGTGTTCTTTTAGGCGTTTTTCAATTGTGCGGCCCGTCTCCCCGATGTAAACTTTGCCGCACTCGCAGGGAAACTCATCCGACCAATCAGGCCACACCTGACCCACGCAACATGAATAAATACCCGGCAATTTCCATGCTCTGCACTTCAACCCTGAAGACGATGGCAGAGTCAGCCATCGAAACGTCGGTACTCCGAAACCTGACCCGGTTGGAAACCCGAGAAAAATTCCTGAATACTATTCGCCGGGAAAGCCTGAGATCCTTCATTAAAGTCATTCCCTTTCTTAAGCAATGAATTTTGAATCATTCAATTATTATTAATTTTATTGCGTAGACTTCTTTACAAGCAACATTACTATTAGAGCATTTTAGCGATCACCGTCAATAATTTCCGAATGGAAAAAATTCCTTCATAAGAGCCCTTTATAAATGTATTTATTTTTAATTCTGTCGGTATAATTTCCCGTTATTAAACACTTTATTAACTATCTATGTAGTTGTAGTCATTAGGGGAACGGCAGCAGCTAAAGTCATTTGCGGCATTACTTACATCCAATAAGTCTATCTTTTAAATTAAGCTTGATATTAAGCGTTTAGTAACGTTTGTTTTAATGTTAAATTACTTTACTGAAAGAAGAACACCTAACCTGAACTCTTACAAAAGATAAATACTATCATTACTCCAACACACCTGTACCGTAGATAAAAATCCATTCATTGATAGATTTCAACATTTTCCTTAGCATCCTACCAGCGGTTAACAGATTGACCTCTGAGGCTGACATGTGTGTCCGATAATGCATGTTTGACTCCCACCGCGGTTGTTATCGAGCATCGCTGAACACCGCTCCTCCACAAATGCCGACTGTACGCTTGCGCTGCAAATTGCTATTTCTGCCGTGTCTGCTATGTCCTCTTGAGATCACGCAAGACTAAGTTTGGTTTTTCGTATTTTTCGAATTTATGAATATTAAAAAATATATTGATGGACACTTCTGATTCCCACTAGGTATTTATTTTTGTCAATACGTTTCTCTTTGGCGTTCTTCATTTGTCCCATACGAACTCAGTTTCAATACGACATTTACGTATAACACTCTACACAAATTTACACACTTGCGTAGCGAAATACGAATTTAATTGCAAATAAAATCCAGAGGTACTGGATGATTAAACATTTTTTTTTAAATCGTAAGAAGAAAATAGAGGTACAAAGAGAAAAAAAGAGAATTTAATTTCAATGTTTCTTTCTCCTTATTTTTCTATTATCTTTTCGTTTCTTTCCAACCAATTTTTAACCTAAACCGCTTATATAACTTTTATGAAATATTCATATTTCTTGTTTACAGAATTGCAAAAGATGGGGAACCAAAAGAGATTTAAGGGAAAGGAAAAACGTAGGTATGCGTTGGTCAAATTAGCGCATTTGAGATTCGTCAAATGGTTTCGGGCAAGGCTTTTTTCGATGGGAACATTTATTAAAATCGGATCTGATTAGGTAACGTTCCATATATTTTTCTTTATTTTAATGATTTATTTATTGTGTTAAATTTATCAAATGCCTAACTCATAGGGAATCTTAGAAGAAATATTTATGCTCTATTCGGGTAACTTGAAAGTATATAATCTCCATACCATGTACCTATATCACCACTTGAATAGGAACATTTATCTTTCTTTGCTGAATCATAGGAACACCTTGTGGGTTTCAGTGAAAAATTACCACCCATGGGATTGGGTTGTACTAATGTTTTATGACGAAGTATCGGTGTCATTTTGAGATCGGAAAGGCGGTGTTCAGCCAAAAAAGCTCATCAGTTTCAATCAAGTCACATAGAGACTTATGCTTTTGAAAGGGAATATATGTCATCAACACGAATATAACTCTTTCCCACCGTTTCTTCTTCGAGGAAGCTCTTTTGCGGACCTTTTCAATAATGAAGAAAGTTGAGGTAAGGGCCGAAGGAAGACGCATTGCTAAGGTTAGGCGTGGAGTCTCGGCCCAAGCTTTGGGAGCCACCATCGTAGATCTTATGTTCTATTCCATATTTCTACGATATAATACTCTACTCTACAATTTCATAATTAGAAGCTTGTTTTAGATCACCCTCGTCCAAATGCTCTAATGGCTGCTTCGAGAGTAAAAAAGCGAATTTATATCACTCGAACTTTTACAATGTTTTGCTGTATGGTTACAGAATTTAATGCTTACAGGTCAATACAACACGAGATTAATATGTGGTATATTATCAATTATTTTATGGTCTGCAAAATTTGAAGATGATTTCCCTCCCATTGTTATCACTGGTGTCCAACTCTTCTACTTCGGCTGTCATTCTTGATATCTCTCACAGTCGTGCAGAGGTAGCTCTTATAAGTCTTAAATCAACTGCTCATGGAAAGAGAATTAATGGCTGGGGATCAAGGGTTGGACAAAGGAAAAAAAGGTAGAATAAGTGCTGAACAGAAGTATTTAAGATGTTATTTTTCTCACGAACGATAAGGGATCAGAATGAAATAACACTTGTCCGACGGCGCTAGGAAGGAAATGTTTTGAGTCAAGGGTTTTATGGTGTGCAATCACCTTCTGCTACACATCCTAGTGGTGACTTGCAGGGTACTAAAAAGTAGAGAAATGAAGCTAGTAACATTCACCCGGCATTTACGTGTATCCGCTCGTACCAGGATTAGTTGGGAAAAGTATGATGGGCCACAAATAGTCTGGTGGGTAATCACCCCCTGCCATACACCCCAGCGGTGGCTTGTAGGGTACCATCTAATAATAATAACCAGTGGATAATATTTTTATTCTAACCTCCAGATTTGTCAGAATGTCCTCCATCCTCTGAGGATTTGTTTCACCCAGTAAGACTTACATGTATTTCACTCATTAAATGGTTACACCTTAGAGGTTGTAAGTTGACTTAAAAGAAGTATCCTTCGGGTCAGCTATAGAAGTCATCACTTACCGAAATATCTTGAAATTGAGAGCTTTTTGAACATTAATACATTAAATAGGAGCAAGTTTTTATTTCTATGGTTATACATAGAGTGGCGGAGAGTAACTACTCTTTAGATCTTAAGCGACTACTGACTGGCGAGCTCTGGGTTCAAATTACGTTGATACCTCCAAACATATCCAGTAAAGCCTAAGAAGTGAAATTTCCTAAAGGTCAGAATATTTCTCTTTACGATCAACCCGAAATACAGTGAGAAAATGAACACACAAAATAATAGCTCCTACCTACAATTGGTGATTTTTATATCTTGGAGGTACAAGGCTCATTTTCATATAACCTGAAGTCCATCCTCATCTAAGAGACCAAATTTGAAGTTCATTGGGGTGGATTATATGAGTCACTAGTGCAGGAAGATTAACATGTAGGCCATTGTTACGACTCCCTCACACATGCCCATTTTGGGAAGAAACGTTTGAACGAATTGAGAGCGCCACATTGTAACAGGAAGACCATGGTTGGATGACTCCATTCACATAAATATTACAATATTGTGACTCTAGCGTTTAAAAAGACAAAATCAATCATATTTAAGCACGGGCGAGGAATAAATAATTCAAATCCAGGTTTATACTTGCAATGAGACCACAGTGGGAATTTAATGGTAACTTACTGCAGAACCGATTCATACAAGGAATCATTTTTCCCTCGTAGAGATCGAGAACACAACAAGAGTAAATATAGTTTATGACAATCAATTCTAATAGCTTGCGACCTAACACTCCCTGCAAACGCCTTAGTGGTAGCTTGTTGGTTAATATACAGTATAGAAATAGATCTAATTTTCTTTTATAGAAGAGTGTGTAGGAAGAAGGTATGTTTGTTCCTGTCGATACTGTTCACTCTGCGTCTCTATCTCAAAGTAAGATTTCTTTTTAATGTTTAACTTCTTCATGCGCTATGCTTCCATTTCTCCCTAACTTAATTCCCTAAACAATTGCGTGATAATGGCTATTTTCTATTTCTATATTTTCGATCTCATCGCTGCCCATTGCCCAGTTCAAAAATTTAATCCGTCATCATGTTGAATCAATTCAATTCTATGCCACTGATCACAGAAGAATACAATGTAGGTACTCAAGGAAAGTAGCCATACTAAATGCCTTAAGATTACACATGAAGCGTTATGCCAAGAGTAAGTTTTTTAGCTGTAGTTTTAAAAATGAATAAGGGTGATAATTTATGTTATCTATGAAGGCAAACAAATGATTTTTTAAAATTAGTAAACGACAAATGATTTTATGCTGAAGTCAATACTCAATTTAAAATCGCACGTATGATAATTTATTTTAATATGCGACATTGAGAACAATTGAAAGGATGACAGTAATTTACGGAGTCAAATTAAAAGTAATTGTGGTGCTACCGTGCCAAGCAGCAGAATTCATCACGTCCACTCTCCAACTGTTCCTTCCTGTTCATCCCTATTCATTTAGAACCCTGCCACCTAGCTGCAAGCAATCACCCAAAATCCTTGCGGATACTGGGTGGATCTGGACGGGTGATAGCTAAGCAAATACACTCATGGCCGGGTTCCATCAGAACTCCGGCGGGTATTAGCGAGATTAGCGGATCGAAATCCAGCATGTCAACCACCTTGACAACGTTACTTCCGGAGCAGTTAAGGGTGAGAGGGCAAAATGGAGTTTTTTTCCGACACGCCTTGTGGGGGGAGTGGGATTGTTGGAGGTTTGGAGGAAGAGAAGAAGGGGGAGCTGGATCTCTTGCAGAGGGGAAGGAGGAGGCCTTGTAGGGCACGGAGGGGAGAACGGATGATGAAAGAGGAGGGAGACGAAATGGGTGCTCATGGGAAGAGATGGTTGAGAGGGCGCATCGACCAACTAACGGAGCCGCCAACAACCCCTAATGACCTGACCCGCAAGACTTCCCTTTATAAAATGACGATCAAAGTGCTTTGGCCTGCGTTTTAGCCTCAGGGGGAACAGTCTTTCAATAGTTGCCTCTCGTCTCTTCCCTTCACCGCCCTTTCCTCCCCGGCCAACCCACCCGCGCATCCGAACTCATCGTCCTTGTCCTCATTTCTTCCCTCCTTCCTCGGATTCCACCTCGCCTCCCTCGCACTTATCCCACATTCACGCGCCCGCCAACCCCTTCCAAATATGCGCAGGCACCCAATTCTTTCTACAGCATGTACACCACGTGCAGAATATGTCAAGCTTCCATCTCCCGGGAAACCCAGCCCCGAGAGAGATTCAGACGTCCCGGTAGAAGTGAAAGGAAAATGGGTCCCTACAATGAGTGGTTAATATTAGTGAATACGAGTCAAGTGCCTATTAATTATTATTATTGTTGCCTAAGCGCTATTTCCTCCGGCAAATCAGCGCGGCACTTGAAATCCTAAAAAGACCACGAAATATCAACAGGGACGATGGATATCCATCAAACAGTGCGCGGAAAAGGAGTATCCAATCATAGTATTGACTACTAGCCCTATATAAGGCGAAAATAAAGCTTCAAAAAATACCTTCGACCAGAAGATGCAGGTAGGATGGCCAGCGAAACTGTCGTCCACTCAAGACAACCAACGCGGATGGAGAACCGGGAAATGCAGAGACAAATAGTTCAACGCCGCGGAAACCTTCGAACGAAAGGAAATTCATGTTTATGAATGTATTCGTCAATAATGTGTCCTAACCTCGTTTCCTGAGTCCTAGAACGTTTACATGTGAATGGTGTCATTGCTCAGTTGACACAATTTAAATCTCGAGAACCTTGCACTATTGGAAAAATATGTACCCCTGAGATGAAAAGCAACAACATTTATTTTTTGTTTTGTGGACAAGTGCAAGGCCATTTGGAGGTCAAATTAATATTTTTTATAAACCTATATTTTTTCATTACAGATCCTATTATAAACAAAAACATTAATTTCTACCCCTTGCATTGGTTCGGTAAAGCACTCAATAATTAATGAGATTCATTAATAGTTTCTCTAACTTATCTCGCACGGTTGGTATAGATTTCCCTTGTGATAGCATCAAACATTTCTTACCTTCTGTCTCCTCGCACTGCTCCGCTCCATTCCTTTCGTTCAATGGTTTTACTGGTTTTCGGACTGGATTTACCATTTTGTTCTCCACACATTCTCTTTTTCATCTATATTTTCACAGTTTCCTCTCTTCCATCTACAAAAAAATCTCGAAAGGCTCTATAGATTCTTGATTTTCTCAGTCATTACTGTTCATAACGTTACCTTTACGGTTTTACATAACTTTCCGAAAAGCTTTCATTCTTCATATCCACAAAGAGTTATTTAATGTATTTTTGAACTCCTCTCTTACTTTCTACTCCAATTGGAAATACAATTGTCTAATTTAGCACTCTCCTACTCTTCTTAATCCTTTTAAAATTTTTATCTCATTAAAAAGCAATGAAGCTATTGCCTGAAGCTTCACTCTTTCCTGGCTACTAGCTGATGTGACTGTCAATACCTCTGCTCTTATACATATGCCTTACCATGATGTAACTTGTCGTCACTGATAACTCTTTCTCTCGCCATTTAATATTAACTCGTATTTACACTGGTGAAATGATTTTTGGCTAGTTAATTAATATCAAACGTCCTCAGAAAAACTCAATTGCTTCTCCTCCACGATCAATCCTAATTTGCATCCCTAAACCATACTCTTCCACCATAATCCCATGTCTTCACTGTATTCTAATATCCATAATGAGTTTTCCTTCCTCAGGCGTTGCCAATTCTTTTTCCTAATTGACTCAAAAATTGTCTATTTTTTCTTCCTGGTGAAACCATGTCAGCATATGCACTGGGATAGCCATTTGATTTTTTCTTCATACTTTTATTTCTCCTACTCAATGTAATCACTTATTTCCTTTATACTCACTCTTCTTTGCCCCAGTGTCCCATTCAGAATCACGGCTTCCCCCACGATTCCCCCTACCGGCTGTGAATTAGTCGGTAACCTTCGCTCAAGTAATCCTCGCTGTCTCTCCATTTCACTACCACATAAATAATACATGTATATGTTCTTTTTTCATCTCTCTTTCGATATTTTATAACATTACTACCCTTTATATTTTCCTTCCATTCCACGTCCCAAATCTATCAGTTGAGGTTATCTTCTGAGTATTATTTCCGACTGATGTTGCTCGGTTTTTAAAAGATTTTTTATGATGACAACCTCAGAAGCTTATGAACATAGGCTTATAGATTTTTAATATTCAAGCTTTTCGGCTGAGTTAAATAGTGCTGGGATCTGATTAATGTTCCAGTTAAGCTCGGCGTGTAGTCACGACTGTCATATATCCTAATTGATCATCAAAACTTGGAGAAATAGAAAGGAACGAAAATAAAATGATATCAATTTATACTTAAATTTCCCTAACTTGTTATTGGTATAAGTGATGAACTTCATTTAGCTATAAATGAATAAAGCTCCATATTCTTGTGCAATATTTACAGCTAATTTACGTGAAATACTCGTGAGAATATTTAAATGTCATTTTAATCGAAATGTCTCGTATGTTAGTATTCACAGTCATAGAAATAAACTATCATTGACGTCAATATCCTCCTTTATAATTATTATGCTATATAGGGCTTCTGAGTCGTTGTAGGTGAGCTACATTTTACCTTCAGAAAATTTTAAGATCTTATCAACATTATGTTTTTCTTAAAAGTTCAAATTTCATCCTTGACATTGATAACATTCATAACTAGACATCACTCCCTAAAGGAATCATAAAAATAAAAATTAAATTTGCTCTTCAAAGTATTCCATTGTATACTTTTAAAAAAGGACACGATCAGAAATGACTATGATAATTAACCTAATTATTTTTAATTTGATTGCCCATTTTGAAAATTCTTCGAACGAAAAATCACAGCAGAAATCATTAGGAAATTTGTTGAAAAAATGACATTCAAAATGAATTTAAGCTAATATTTTTTTTTAATTTCATTTTAATTTTAATTTTATTTTCATTAATCATTTATCTGTCGGCAGACTGCTAAATAGGTCTAAAAACTTACCAAGACTTCGTTATACCATTTTATTTTGTTTTCTTTCTTCGTAATGGCGTAAAGTTCCCAATCTGAACCTCTCAGGCCCGTTCCCTTCTAAAACAATTCCCCGCTTCTATCTTTCCCTTCTTTGCCACTCAGAGACTTGAAACATCTAATTGTGACGAGTGGTATTGTCTAATTTCCTCCGTTAAGGAAGAAGTTAATAAGTTTTCGTTACCGAAGTCCGTTAATTCGAAATATTTTGGGTTTTCGACTGGTTAAATTAACTAAAAATCCAATCCTCGTTGAAAAACTGAATAACTACACTTGAAAAATCTATATTATACAATGAAATCATAGAATTATATTCATTATAGCCGGTGATACTAATATTGCACGTCTGATGACCAGTTAAACTTTCTTGAATGTTCGTAGACCTCAATTGGTTTTACTTAGGGAAACACGCCACTCTGTTGCATCGCCATCTATAATAATCGATCGCCTCTCGTATTGTGGGTATAATATAGTTGAACAAGTGTAAATAAAATAATGCTAGTAGCTAATAAGATGAAAGTATACAGTAAAAAGCCCCATCTAAATAATTTTTCCACACTGGAGTGATCTTCGTGAAGCATGAAAATAACTTAACTTGAAACCCATTGTGGCTGGTAGGAATCAAATATTAACTCCTTTTTCGGGACTTGGTACATTAGCTGTTGCCGCTAAATTATCTTGTTCGTTGGGGTTTCTGGAGTAACACAGTCCTGGAGACAAATGAGAGAGGTTTGTTCAAACACTGAATCACGTTGCCGTTCCGCAAATATTTTCATTAAAGTAATGAAAAGTTCCCTTTGCTGTTTGCCCAATTTGCGTTTTCCTTTTACATTGAATTAGGCCCATGGTATTCTTTTTTTCGCTCCTCTCGTTATCTCTATTCCTCTCACTCTGAATCTCATCCCTCACCCTTCAACGAATTTCGCTCGCCTTTCTCCCCCTCCTCCCCTGCCCGACGCCTCACGTTTTTCTTCCCTCACATTCACTGTCTCTTTATCAATATTCCTACGTTCACACTCCATTCTGTTACTCCTTCTGCTTATCTTTCTCTCACTTCTTTCCCCTCCTATTGTGTCTCTCACTCTTCTTTCTCTATTCTCTCTCTTACTCTATCTCCTCCAATTCTTTCTCTTTATCTCACTCCTCTCTTTTTCTTCTCACTCCACACTTTATTTTCTCTCCCTATTGTCTCCTCTCTCTCTTTTTCTTCCTATTTTCTCTTATTCCTCCCTTTCTGATCTCTTACTCTTTCTTCTCTCTTCCTGTTGTTCGTCTCTCCTTCACTTTTCCCTTCCTATTCTCTAACTCACTCTCTCTCTTGTCCCTGTCTCTCTCACACCTTCTCTCTATGAGTTATGGTTAAATGGAAGAAGGGACCATTAGGTATCAATTTTGCCCAAATAAAGACCTATATCTATCTCTCTTGCTGTTTTCTGTTACTGCTCCCTTCTCACTCTCACACTCCATCTCTCTCTCTATTCGCTCTCTCTTCCTATTCTTTCTCTCTGCCTGTTCCCTAGCTCTAGCTTTCCTTTCCTCTTCCTATTTACTCTGCCTATATATTTTCATTCTCGCTTTATATCTGTTTACCTTTCTGCCTCCTCTGGAAACAGATCTATCACATGTCATCCTAGGGCGGCAGCGCCATCTTCCCCAGACGAATTTTTTTAAACTTAAAATAGCCAGGTAAAAATAAATAAGCAGGAGGCCGGGATTCCTTTCGCATTTTCCGAATCACCAAAGCTGTGATAACCAACCCGGCCACTTTGTCCTTTACGATATGCTCACGCGTACGTCTCTTCCGTTCGGGGAGTAGGGTAGACCACAGTTTCATAATCGCCATCTCCACACGTTCTCAACCCGTCGCACGCTCGGATTCGTTTTGGGGATTTTATTTCCCTCCCTATCTCCCCAAGATTTTTCGGGATTCAGAAGTAACCCGTGAGAAAGTTTCCGCCAGCAGCCGTACGCAATCGGGACGTGATCATGTGTCCTCTGAGCAAGGAACATTTTATCCTTCTTAAGCACGGATGAGCCCCGTTCTTCATCGAAACTGTCAAAAAAGCTCAGGTCCAGCGTAAATTTGCATGATGTAAATAAGAGAGTATATGTAGAGGAAGAGGGTAAATTCTTATTAAGATACGTTTAGAGCATTCAAATAAATTACACCGACGAGGATTCAACTACCGTAGTTGCTAGCTCTGTTTACACTGAAAAATGAAAGATTAATTGTTTACGCGTAAAACAGTGATGCATCACGCCCGTCATACGCAGGGTTGATGCAGATTTTCGCAAAAATTTTACTTTTTGAAAGCACACTGCGCATCCTTGGGATTAAAGCGACGTAGATCTCGGCGACTAATAGAATTACGAATTTAACGACTCCCGAGTGTGTGTTCTGGGCAAGTTATTCGGAAAGCCCTCCGGAAATTATGGCGCACGCTCTCGTCTTCCAACTTCTCAGTCGTTCTCCCCTTCCTCCTTCCACTTTTGAACGAAGTTAAGAGTTCAAAAATCGTGAAAGCCACCGGGCTACGGGAGAAAGATGGAGAGAGGCAGCTCGAAGCGATTTCACAAAGACTCACGCTTACCACCCTCGGTCTGAATAAGGCCCTCCTCCCCACTTTCTTCCTCTCCCTCTCCCGCAATGTCCTTCAAAAAACTCTTGCTTCTCCCTTCTCTGCTCTCCTTGCTCCCCACCGGCGACTGTCGGAAGCCTAAACGGTGACCTGGAGGAAAACAAACGAGTTGGCCGCTCCCCGAAAACAAAAGAAAGAAACAGCTACGGCGGTCTTAAGAGATGATTTATTCCCATTCCTGTGGAGCATATCAATCAAGCGGGAGACATTTATGAAAAAAACAAAGGCAAAGTTGAAAGCAGTGGGTACATTTGTTCGCAACCGTTACGCGCATCGTAAAGACCGGAAACGTGTTGCGAATGTACACGTATGCATGTTCCCTGGTTTTGTTTTCCTCTACTGATCTTTAATCCATTTTCCGTCCCTCTCGCATTTCTGTCCCTTTTCTTTTTTAAGCCTTAAATCCTTAAATTTTGTCTTTCACTTGCGAGGGGATTTATTTCCTCCCCTCCCCCTCATCTTTCGTAGCTCCATCTTTCTTCCTCAATCTACCCTCCCACTTCTTATAGGCGGGTTACAATCTTTTATTTCAGCCCATCTCCCCAAGGACGAAATTCGTCTTCCGTCTTCCCCCCACCCCACACTTCCAACGTCTTCCTTCATTCCTTCTCATCCTCCCCCAAGCGCTGACCCTCTCCCTACTTGCCCTTCTCTCCGCCCCCCAACGGCGGGGGAAATATCTTCAGAAGAGACAGACCGTCCCTTTTCTTCCCTCCGCCTCCATGCAAACTTAAATATATTTCTCTCCCGCTCTTTTCTCCGCAAAAGAATTATTCGCTTTTTTTTCAAAATTTTCTTTTCTTTTCGGAGCCCCTATTTTCTCCGGAGAGATGGTTGACGGTATTTACCTTCAATACCCATCACCTTCGTCTTTTACTTTCCTTCACTACTTAACCTCTCTTTAGTTATTCCCAGCTCTCTCGAGCCTTTTTCTATTTTTGACCGCATTATGGACGGTGGGCGTTTTCATCTCTCTATGGCATCCTTGAGTAAAAACGGTGGCAATGAAAATAATATTTTACATTATGTATTCCCTGACGTCAACGTCCAAAAGTGCAAAAAAATCGTAGTTCCCAGAAAAGTTTCAATCTTAAGAGTATTTGATGGTAGTAGACCTATTTGTTGTTTATAATTGTGTAACGATAAGAAATTGAGACAAAGTTTTCTAAAGATTTCTCATCATAACTTTATCAATACTGTGTCAATCTATTTGATATCTGAAATAATCTTTTTTTTAATGAAACCATATAATTTTTATCAAATATTTCGTAAGAATTTGTATTTTATTCAAATTTATATTTTCTTACAAAATTCTGGTGGATAAGGAAAAAATGTAAATGGTATATTTTACGGGTGTTTTCCTATTTTGTATTACAATTTACAACTAGTGCCTCAGGGCACATACAGATATTTTGCAAAACAAATTCCTATTTCCATGAATCTACCACAGTGTTGAGCTATTGAGAACAAAATTATCCAGCGTCCTAATGGTTCATTCACGAAACAGTTAAGCTCTTTTTAATCTATTATCTTTTCTTTTTCCTCTAACACTCATAAAATATGCACATACTTTTCCCAGTGCTTCATTCTTTTATTCCCTTTTTTCTATGATCTATTTCATTCTCTTGGTTATATCAATAGCCAGTAGTGGTTAAAGCTGTAAATTTTCTTTTTAATTATCCTTATCATGGCTAATATTTATTTTCATTAACTCAAATTCCCGATTGTGTCCCAAAACATTTTCGTAAATTATGCTCAAAGGATGAAAATAATAAGAAAAATGTGAATTTATTTACATTTCCCGAAAGGACGGAAGAAAACGGAAAAATTAACCGTCAAGATTAATTTTTTTTAACCTCGTCAGTTTCCGAAAGAAAAGTACCTGCTCAAACCAGAATTGTTTTTCGAATGCAGTGTCCTATTTCATACTTCTTGCACGCTGAGTGAGCATATTCATCCCACACAGACCCATCCCTCCCAGCCAAAACGGTTTATGAAATCTTTGGTGCTGGCATTATTTCCCCGTTCATTTTTCGTCCCATGAGCATGGCCTTGGTTCTATTTCCCAAACTAATTAAACTTGAATGCTAGAGAGTGAAAAAAAACTCTTCGAATTTCCCTCTCTCCCATCAGTCTCCTTTGTTTTACCCCGTATCTCTTCCTCTCTCTTTCCCAATTCTCTTCCCGTGCTGCTTTCATTCTCTCCTATTTCTTTCGACGCAGAAAAGTTTCTCATATCCTCCCTCCGCTCCTTATTTTGCGCTCATTTTTTTAAGGACGAAATAATTGTGTAGTATGAGTTGGAAGGAATGGTAAGGGGTAGCATTGGGTGAAAGGATATAATCTATAAGCTGTCTATGATCTCAGTTACCCCTCCACACCCTCATTCTCGTACTCCCTATTTCTATTCAGAGCCGCGGGAATAAACCACCGTATGCTCAATGCTGCTCCAACACCACTGCGTTCCTTTCGAAACTTTTTACCATCCACGAAAACTCTTGCCATCCTTTCTTACTACCTTCTACTCGTCTTTTATCTCCCCCCTCCGCATACACAATGTCTTGTCATTCCAATCTTACTGGTTATTTTTATTTATGTAATCATAACGCTTATCTCTTCCACATTTCCTCCTCCAACTTTAAATACCCTACTCTTTGAGCATGTTGCACTCATAATTTTCCCTACACTTTAGTCCAAATAATTTTTTTGATAACATTCATAATTGTCTGTGTTGCTTAATACATCGAGGTTATCTCTTTTTTATTGTTAAATATAATGCAGGGGTAACTGGATTAGAATGCCACCAAAATATAAGTCTACAATTCCAAGTCTAGCTGAATCACCGGCTAAGTGATATTTTACTAAATCTCCCATTTATTATTGTGCATGGTACAATAGTTCGACAAAATATACATTTGTACCTGGTCAGTTATGTGGAAATTCTATCAATGAGAGAGGTTTACGTTTCTAAGATCAAATTGGAGCTTCGCCGAGTTGAGTTTGCCGCAGGTTTATATTCGATAAGGAGAATTTATTCTCTTTGAAAATCGTTTCTGCTTAATTACTCTCGTGTTTTTTGTCTTGAATATTTGTTCTCACGTAGGGCCGTCTTCAGAAATAATATATCAAAATTTCTGGAGGTTCTCATCTCTGCCCCCAATGCTGATTTTATTCCCGTTGTGAAAAATGGCAGGGGATTAGAAGTTTGAATAGCACTAATGGTTCAGTTTTTAAACAAGGAATTCATTTCCCAGCATCATTCGGATGAGCAGGCTTTAGAGAGGGTGGGATTATAATGAACGCATGCCTAAAAGCCCTCCAATTACATCCCATTTTAGATTGGCGTGGGATTAATAACGGAATAAATTGATTTCCTTGGTTTTAGTTCGCACAATATTTGCCTCAGTCCCGTCACATAGAGCAATGATTGATGAATCAAATTACACTAATAATCTATGAGCAGTGGGTCAGTACAGAATGTACTTTGGTATGTATCAACTGTCGCAGAAACTCGCTCTGCATTGTGCCCCAAAATTTCAAGATTTTAATGGTACGTTTCTCAATCAACTAAAGTAAAAGTTAGTGTCAATTGCATTAAAAATAAACTAAATAATTAGACAAGAAATTTAGCCCTTCAGTCATTATTTTTACAAAGATAAAATAAAAATTCATTCTAAGATGAGTAGAAGTATTTTAAAAAACCAATAATCGTAAATCGAAATTATTATCGCATTAAGTGATTTTTTCGCTTTGCTAAGCAACATCGTCCATTGGCCGTACTAAACCAAGCTTGAAAAAATAAGTTTTCTTCGTAGAGGAAAATCGCAGAATGACTCTACTTTATTATTTCTCTATCGACAGGAAAGTATTAGGTATCATTTTTCTTAGCAGGATAGTCAAATCATATGGCATTAACACATTTCACCTTATTCAAATCTATTGATTAAGTTCATCTCCTCTCCTTATCTTCCACAAATTATTAGAAATTTGGTTTGGGCAGGGATGTCATACATGTTTGAATTTATAAATAGATGGATGTTCCAAGCAGAATAATAATATTTTACTATGTCTCATATTGTCAAAAATTTGTTTGATATGCTGGATGTTCATTTTATGATAATAAATTTAGTGTTATTGTACGAATCATTCATTTAAATACTGCAGTTTTTTTATTTTTAGATTTCATGTAAAAAAGTATGAAATATATGGAGGGACAAATTTTGGCATTTTTGTCCATGATCAAATATAATATTGGTATTTTCATCTGAAAAAGCCCCAAATAAGGAATTTAAATAGATAAAACTCTGGCATAATCTGGAGTAGAAAATTAATCCCTCTTACGTAGTTCTGTCGTCTTACTATCTTCCTCTTAAATGAAGAAAGGTTGAATTGTACGTTCACCTTCTTTTGGAAGTAGATTTCGTCATTGGATCCCACATTTGAATAATATTTTGGAGACTTTGTTGCATTGATCTTATGTTTTTCAATAATTTTACTGGATAAATAAGGCTACGAGAGTGATAGAGATTTTGCAATAATAAGAAGTTGGCGTGCAGTAAAAAGTCAGGTACAAACGAATCTGTTAGCTGAATTTTGTTTCCTCAATTTAATTTCAACTTCAAAAAATATAATTTATAATATTTGTTCCAAATTCTTGAAACGTTTTCTTTTTTAATGCACAAAAATATCTGCAATAGATCGGTAATTTTTTTATTTACTTGCTAATTATGGGGAAAACGCAACTTCACTGTCTCAATAATTAGAATACTTTGTAATTGAGCGTTGAATTAAGCTGTATTTAGTTACGGTAACGGTCTAGCTCCTATTTTTACTTATCGGAAAAAAAGAGATGCATTGCTTCAGTAAAATATAGAAGCTATTTTAAAAAGAGCAGATAGGTAATATACTCTATCTATGAAAATTATAGCATCAAAGGGAATATCGCTCCTTGCCAAAAGAGAGGGTTGATATTTGCGGAATCTTGTCACCATTATTGGCAGTATGAGGGTTTATTTGCAGTAGGTATTCTAGCTTTATTGCTGAATTTCTTTCTCTTCATTTCTTCTTATGTCCATACGCTGTCCGGTTTATTTTTATGTGAAACTCATCCTTACCCTTACTGAGTGATTTTTGTTCTCTATTATTCATTTAATCAAATATATATGTTATACGAGATATATTTTGGATTAATATACTATATTGTGGTAGTAGAAAAATTTATCTTATAGCCAAATTTTACATATTTTTTTAATATGCGCTTGAGGATATGCCCAATTAGTTTCCATTTTCTACCGTTGAGAACTTTACATAGACTATTCTCTACAGGGTGTATGACTCTTAAGGGTGCTCCTTCAGATAGCACCCTCCAACCATTTGATTTTCACCATTCTTCTAACGCACCGTGGTTAAATTGCCTCTTTCAGTATTTCCTCTGTTCCTCCTCTGGACCATGTTGCACAGACGTAGACAAGTAAACTCACTGGACGATTTCTTATCAAATACTCTCTTATAACGATAATTCAATGCCATTTTCCATTAAAAGAGATTACTGCATATAGGATGCCGCCTTCACATACTTGCTTCTTAATGAGTGATAAATTTTCCTCCAAAAACGGAAACTCGTCCCTACTCCAGTTACTTTCCATTCTCATTTGTTGAATAATTGTTATCTTTCCGACTGAAACTGAAGATTTTTATCTTAGTTTTATCCTCGTTCTCTTTACCTTTCACTTT
Organism: Hetaerina americana; assembly: GCF_022747635.1. Classification (NCBI taxonomy): domain Eukaryota; kingdom Metazoa; phylum Arthropoda; class Insecta; order Odonata; family Calopterygidae; genus Hetaerina; species Hetaerina americana. The sequence continues at coordinate 27,130,332 of NW_027287095.1, read as the reverse complement.
TTTATCATCTTCTCCGCGCAGTCCAGTATATTCCCAGATCTCTTTTCTTCTCTCCAGGAAAATGATACCGAACACAAATCGCAACTTATCAATCGTTTATTCACTCTCCTCCTACTATATTTTCCTTGATCTAGCGTATTAAAATTTTAATATGTAAATTCAAACTAAAGGGCAATTTTGAACAATACTGCTTACTCTTTCTTTAATGTAGGTCTTTCTTTGTTTTAACGAGTGAGGCCAATGCCTAATTATATTTATGTAGATCGTCTTTGCGGAAAATAAAATCTGAATGTAGTTGTTAGTGTGATTTAATTTTAAAATCTATATATATCCAAATGTTTCCCCGTGAGTTGTCACAAATAATGCTCGAGAAAAACAAATGCTTGAATCTATCCATTTGGCACGCTATTTCTCTTATTTTGTGACATTTTCAGTTCTGCCGATGTGATTGGATTGGTTGAATTGTTTCTTTGGGCGATGGAAAAAAAATAAGATGTGATTATGTTTAAATCGAAATGAAAGGGGAAAAATTTTTCAAATTAAATAAAAAATTTCTATTGATGAATGATACTAGCATGGATATAGCATACGGATTAGGCGTAAACAGGCGAAGGGAAAACTTATTGAAAATACTCAAGAAGAAGAGAAAAACTTATTGGACTTATCCTGAGATGCGATGGATAAATAAAGAACATAATTCACGAAAACTAGGTGGAGAAGAACTATTAAGAAAAGTCAGGGGTGAATTATGAAGAGCTGGAAATAGAAAATCTCTGCTCAAGGAGCTACGAGCAAATGATGAGACTAACAGGAAACGGGATAGTTTGGAGAACTGCTAAAAATCAATCATCGGTTTGATAAACCGTGACACTGAATTTATCTTTTACGCATGAAATACTTTTAAGAAATAAGTATTGCATTGATTTGGAAATAAAATTTTCACGTGGTGATATTAAAAAGATTATATCAGTGCAGCCAAGCGTGATGATCACGCTTCCCATCGATACCCTACCATGATTGCGGCTTAAAATCATCATCGGCACGAAGCGGCATTTCCAAAATTACCTCTTCCTCCTCTTATGACCCACCCCTGTGTAGAACATATCCTGGCCCCCTTACCCTCCCCCAGCGTCACTCCGAATCCTGAGGTCGTTCCTTCACGCAATGCCACACCACCCTTGAATACCAACAACCCCTTCCGCCGAACACCCACCATCAGCCCGCTCATCTGGCCATGGAGCGTGACCTGTTTCATTTCCCTCTCCCTCCCCTGCGATCGCTTTGCAATTCTCTTCGCGGACCCTTGTCTGCTCTTCTCACCCCACCTTCCCAGTTCCGCCAAAAGCAGACCGTCGAACTTATAAGCCACCCCCTTTCCCCTTTTTTGAGACAGTTTTCTAAGCATCTAAAACACCAGTATCCCCTCCAGCCCGCTTTCTGAAAAATCTATTTAAGCGAACTCATTCCGGGAATAGAGAGAAAAACATATGGCAACAAACCGGATGTATCCTGCGTAAACCAACCCCGTTTTTGTCCGCCCACTCCTGGCCCCAATCCCTATCCTCTCGTAAACTGTCTCGACACATTTTCCAGGGTTCTCATCTATCCCCTGAGTCCCCCCTCTCCCTCTCTCTGTCTCTTCTCACATCCGACCTCACCGTTTCTCCACCAATGCCATAGAGCTTCCAAGTAAATCATTTATTAGCCTTCACCCTCTTCCTCCCTCCTAACCGCAGCCACCACTCCGCTGATCCGTACACCCACTTCTCTTCTTCGCTGCTCTTCATCCGCCACCTATTGTTCTTCGGAACATATCTTGAATGAGGTCCAAATAGTCGTCTTAACATCTCCACTTCATGTTTTGTGTCTGCTTGCTCATTAAAATTCCACCTATCCCTTGTTTCATCATCCGTGAGGTGTACATCTGCACATTTGCCTGCAAGCTTTCTGGAGGGGGGGATGTGGAATTGCTCACCAGGCTTTAGGGTTGACAAAATCAACATGATATTGGAAATTTTTGTCAGTGTCTCTTAAAATGTAAGCTTGTATCTATGTCATAGACGAATATGCTTACTGCGTAAGTTAACGCGAATTTTAGTTAACGATGAGTTATTCTCTTCCCGGATAAACAAAACCAAGCAACGATCACCATTCTTGAAAGTTGAACAATTCCTTAAAGAATATGACAAATCAAGCTACGCGCTGTAATTCTGTGGATAAAACTATATTTATACTTATCTTTGGATAATATTCCAACAGAAAAATTGTATATATATATGTGTATATATATATATATATATATATATATATATATATATATATATATATGATACATGTATATACGTATATATGATGTTTTCCAGTTATTACTTGAAAATATCAATATCATATTTTTCAATAAAATTTCTCAAAAGTACGCATATAAATAAGGAGAGTGTTGCAATAGAAAACGTTTATGATTATTTTACGCTCTATAAAATACACTGGACATCTCCTTTCAAATTTCACTATCTCTTTTCCTTCCTCTAATTATGGAAAAATGAGATTATTTGAGAGGCAGACATTTCCGTATGCAAATAGTGCTTTGGGATTTAATCAAAACATTTCTTATTGATTCATTTTAAGTGTGCAGATATATATATATATATATATATATATATATATATATATATATATATATATATATATGTATATGTGTGTGTGTGTGTGTAGAGTCAGATGAATTAATTTACATTAACAACTCCCTCCGCAGCTGGGACGAGCTACAAAAGTATATTTAAGTTCTTTCTGTAAATATGGTTAAATTTTTTTAATGTAACCTATTTTTTCTAAAAACCTTAAATATATTTTCATTATCTCTAAATATCTCCCCTGATGCTTATATGTCCCCGGGTTTCACTTGAGAAAAATTGGAGCATAATTCACGAAAATTGGTTTGCTTCCCAAAATATATAAAAATCTAACTCTTTGCATTGAAGGTGGCTTGTTTACAATACATTTTTAAAGACGGCGAATAATCAATATTTGTAAACGAGTTACACGAAGTCATCAAATTAAATGCAAGGAGTTCCATTTTCCTTTCCTCTTTTTCCCTCTTTTCTGAAATTCTCGTTTGTGTTGATCTGGTCCATCCCCATTCAATCCGTTTTATTGATTTATTCTTTTCTCTCTACAAGGGTAGTATGCATTACGAATCTAGGTGCCATTAAAACTGATGTAGAGTATTCCCCTATCTCCTTAAAGCTTAAGTGTTATTGAGTTGCGTTAAGAACTGCCGCAAATACTTCTTAGCCTGTCCACCCACACTTTATTATTTTAGAAGCCAAAATTTATTCCCATCGCCTTGAAAATAACCGGTAAAACTTGAAACATTGGTCATGAAATTTGGTGATACTTTGTGGCCTCCTTTAGAAAAATATTTTTCTTAAAGAAAAATTGGAGTTTGAGTCAAGGAACTATCCAACTTTCGAGATGTATTTCTTCACACAGAATAACAAGCTTGGCCACCTCTTGTTCGTAATTTACTCTTAAATGAAGTAAGTGGGTATTATCTTGTTGAAATGGATTTAGTTAAATATAAAATTTGACTTTCAAAAATATAATTCATTGCTTTTTTTCTTATGAAATTCATTTCGCATTTGCTCAATTTTAACAAAAGAACTTAGCAAATTTTTGAAGTACATTATGCCGTTTTATTATTGCCTTTGCTTGCAGCTTCTCTCTTCTTTTCAGCTTCTCAAATATTTGCTTTCCTTGAGCAAGCACCCGCTTATTTGATTTTCCTCAGAAAGGACATTCGCAAAATCGTAAATTTGGTTTCTCTCTTCTCCTTAACCTTCTTTATCTAACTGATATCCTTACTTTTCGGTTCAACTTCTTGAACTATTTTCGCGTCTTTCCACGTTCCACATTCTTATCTTTCCGATTTTTATCTCCCTAATTCGTCCCTTTCCGAATATATTTCTCCGATTTCTGCTATCTCTAACCCCTGCTTTTATTGATCTAGTCCAAGACTTTATTCCTCTGGTGTCTTATCTTTGTTCTCTCTACTCCTTGTCATCCTTCGATTCGTTTCTTTACCCTGCCTCATTCTCGACTCCCCACTGGTTTTATAGTAAACCCCCCGCTGCATATTCATCCCGACGGTTTGATGTTGGATGATTTTCACCGACCATCCCATTCCACTAATCCACCCAGACTGCGTTCCATTATCACTTTTCCAACTTCAATCCCATTTGGACTATCGTACCGAGCGGTTTCCCGATAATACGACCATTAGGACTCTACTCCGCTCTCCCCATTTCCACACGCACTCACCCCACACCTCCCCTCTCCCCATCCAAACCACCACGTTCCCTCCTCTCTTCACTCGCACCCCGATGAATTAAACTACTCACTCCTAACCCTGAGGCCGTCCCTGGGTAATTCGACCCTAACTCCCCTCTCCAGGACGAAGATTTCATTCCGTGCCTGCCGAAACCGCCACACGTGGCCGTGGGTTCGGCGTGTCTCCCCTTTTCCGCCCGCATTCAATCCCCAAGAATCACCCACCACGCCTGCTACCCCTTCTCCTCCTGGTATCAGTTCCTTCCCCGAAGTTTCTCCTTCTTCATCTTTCTCCCCGAACTACCATCCTCATCCTCTCTCTCCGGTTACGTCATCTCACCCTCACGCAATGCCAACCACCGCTTCTCCGCCCCCTTTTCACTACACCACCATCTCACTTCTCACCGCAAACTCATGGTCCTCTTAGGAAGGTTTCCGAAAATGTCGTTACACTCAGAGAAGAAGGCCAAGGCGACACGCCCTCTCGTCCACACGTCTCGTCCTCTCTCCCTCTCCTCATCGGAGTCGGTCTTCCTTCTCTCTCCCCATTCCCTTTCCCACCCCATCCCTCTTACATTCCTCTTCCTTCCTTCCCCCCACTTCCGCTCGTCCACTCTTCCCTTTAACGGCACCCGATCGCGCTCGTTCCTCGTGAAGTAAAAGTGAAGTTTGGGTCATAAACGCGACAGAAATGAGCTCTCACGATGCTTGATGGTGCCCCTTATTGAAGCCTTCAAAATCGCACTTGAGTGGATGTAACGAGGTTGAAGAGGGAGTAAAACCTGCGCGATGACTACTACAGCCGTACGGGTGTCCAAATCCTTTAACACGAGCCTTGATTTTGACCAGAATTTGATCATCTAGGATGTTTTTGCTATATTGTCTCCTTATAGAGTCATTTAACAAATTGTAATAGCCTTGCACAACAGACCATTCAAAAGATTAGATTTTCAATGAAGATAGCGGCTTCTATTGCCACCCAGCGCTTTTTCCGGGAAAGAAATCCCTTTTCATTTCAAGCAAAATTTCATCATGCATCCAGATGTATACGGTGCTTATAGCAATTTGAATGTTCTATTTTAGAGATTAGACGAGGAGCATGAAAAAAATAGTGTAAAACGAAGTATCATTCTAATATAACGATAGTCTTCACCACTTCTTTGAATTATATATATATACTGGCCTGACACAATATAACACAAATAGAAAAGAATAGCAACATTTAAAAGAACACTCACACGGTAAATTCTTCGAGCTTTCGGCCCTCTCAGAGGCCTTCTTTAGGTGAGCATATATATATATATATATATATATATATATATATAAATTAAGGAGTACTGATAATTTAATGCTCACCTATTCAAAGTATTTCTGAGGATTCCTCATCGCCCAAAATCTTCAGAAACGGCGTATTTTTTATCGCGTAAATGAAATTATTAAATTTGCGCTATTTATTATTTCACGTCAAAGCTTGGTGCAAATAATCTCAGTCTTCTTTCACTGAATTGTGTAGGGTTTGAGGTGGTCTTCAATGCTATAAGAATTCATACGTTTTGCGTATTTACTATGATTTACATATATTAGGCAATAAAGTGGCTCTTACTCGCATCTTTGATTCGTAACAAGTCTGGATGGGTTTGTTGATCCTTTCTTTTTTCAAGCATTCAATAGTTTTAAATTCTTCATTGTAATAAAGAATCTGTATCATCTCACTCACCACTTGAGAAGGTATTTAAATATTTTAAAGTACTGAATTAGAAACACATGCTGCATGAATATTATGTTAAAATATCTTAGGCAATTTTTCCAATGTTACAGGAAGTATCTTCAGGTTTTTTTTTGACGGAAGTATTGTCTCTTGGATTGCGTGGAATAGGTTCTTATACGGTGTCAAAATGGAATTGAAATACTGTTTGTCTGATTGTGAATGTCTCTCAGCGGTCAATCGAGTAGGAATCTCATTAGTGATGAGGTTAGGAGGCAATAACCTCTGGAAAGGGTGTAACTGTTCCTCCTTACTGATATTTTTCCGGACGTAAAACTTAGGTAGCAAAGCTATTTTATTACAATCTCTTGGGAGAGATTATTCCGGACCACTTGAAAGAACGGAGAGAGATACCTTCAAAATAAACCAATCACAGCGTCCCTATTTTTGGAGATGACCCTTAATGCATCCGGTCAATTCAGAGAGGTAACACATTAACATGAAGTTCTTCCGTGTAAAGGGGGCGTATAGCATTGAGCAATAAAAAGCATTGAGCGAACACAAAGGGTCAAATTAGGAGAAGTGTATTCTGAAAAAGCAAGGGTAACATCGGGAGTCCCACAAGGAAGTGTACTTGGCCCGCTCTTGTTTTTAATATATATAAATGATCTCCCAATAAATATTAATTCTCAGATAAGACTTTTTGCAGACGACTGTATTATCTACAGGAAAGTCGAAAATGACAGAGACCGTGACAAACTTCAAAGGGACATTAATAAAATGGCAGATTGGATGACAAAAAATGGGATGGATGTTAATGTTAACAAATGCAAATCAATCACTTTTAGCAATAAGGTAAATGGAAACAATAGGGAATATAAATTCTCAGAAAATGTCATTCCTAGAAGTGATACTGTCAAATACTTAGGTGTATATTTAACTAAGGACTTAGGGTGGGGGCTAAATGTGGAGTGCATCTATAAGAAAGCTTTCAAAACTCTTCATTGGGTAATGAGAAACCTCAAAGGGAGCGTTAGAGCAACCAAGGAGAAGGCTTATCAGACCCTAGTAAGGCCAATTTTAGAGTACGCTTCTCTTGCATGGGACCCTCATGAAGAAGGTCATATTAAAAAACTGGAAAAGGTGCAAAGAAAGGCTGCCCGATATGTACTGGGGAAGCATGGGAGGATGAAGAGTGTGTCTGACATGCTAGAAACGCTGGGCTGGGAACCTCTAGAATCTAGAAGAAAAGTAAGCAGACTTTGTGGAATGTTCCGAATTTTGAAGGGGGAGAAAGCTTGGACAGATCTCAGGAAAGAGGCGAGGAACCCAAATTTTATAGGCAGAAATGATCACAAATTTAAGATAAAATGCCGGGCACAGAGAACAAATAAAAAAAATTTTCTTTTCTAAATAGAACAATTGTTGAGTGGAACACTTTACCTGCAAAAATATTCGAGCCCTTTCCTAACAGAGTGTATACTTTTAAGAATAGATGTAAGGCATATATGTAATAATTTGATTGATGTGTGGTGTATGGTATTATATGTAATAGGTTCATTTTTTTTTAATTTATCTTTTTTTTTCTTGCTGATAAATGGTTGTAAATGGGATGGGGATTCACTTGTTTTGTTAAAGAGATTTGTGTTTTGAAGTCTAGTTTTATGTATTATCTTTTGCCATTATTTGGGACTTGTGTGCCACCTGACAATGTCTATCAGCACATGTGTATTCTTAATAATAATAATAATAAAAAAAAGCCCGTGAGACAAGAAACCGATCGTATTTATATCAAATTTCATCCATCTGACGGAAGAGATTCCCAGATTCGTGATCTCAAATCATTTAACATCGATTTGTTTGGATTTTAAATAATGAAGTGCAATCAACCTCTCGTAGCTGCGGCCAGTTGACCGTAACGATGGAGGCGAGATGGTTACATCTTCTGCATACGGAGCGTTGAGACCCTCATCCGCCTAGTTCTCAGTCATGCGGCTCTCGGGTTCAACCACACTACTTTTTTTATCCCATTATCTTTCCCTGGCTATATTTCCTCCCTTTATTTGTGGTTCTGATTAGACCTCATATACAAGGATTGAAATGCTTAGCCATATAGTCGGAGCTAACGCGGGCCACAATTGAAATCCAGGTAAGACTACCCATCAAAACATCACCTCAAGAGTGATTGTGAGACCAAATAACGTGTCTCTTTCCTTCAGCCTCATGCTCTTGTTAACGTTTTCCTTTGACCATCTCTCCTTTTCCCATTTTCTTTCAAAGAATGATCTAGTCCGAGTTCATTCCATAACCCTACTCCTTCAGTTGTGGGTGAATTAATAAATATCTCGGGTTAAGCTATTTCCACTAATTGCATTACGATATCTTAAAAAGGGAGGGTTTTACGATATCCTCAACTCTTTGTTCTGGCGCAATCTAATTAACTATTAATTGGATTCGAGATTATTTTTTTGGCTAGTTGACGTGAAGTACATATATCAAGGAAGGGAGTTCTTTCTTTCCTCATCACCAACCCAGACGAGACCATTGCTTGTTATTTTGGACTCTGGACCGATTTGGGAACGAAAATTTCTCCCTCAATCCCCAATATTATTTTGAATTATTCATTCTGAAACATTTTCCAAAAATGCAAACCAGTTAAATCATTCCACTCGCTACATAACAGATAAATTAATCATTAATAATCATTACACAGTGCTCCAATGCTCTTTAGGCAGACGTTGCTCAAATCATTCTTAAATATGCTGAAAGGAGTCGTTGAAAATGCATTGCGCAACACTTAAGCCTTCCTTTGTTTGGACTTGTTTGGCAAAAATAAAACAATATGAACTTGTAGAAAAAACCAATGCTGTATTATTTAGTTATTTTTTAACATGAATTATTAATGCCCGTCTCATTAGCCAAAGGGATACCATTGGTTGAAAGAAAAATAAAGTTTATCCTCTATGTCTGCTTAGCTGTGATGGATTTCACAATTGCACAAGCAATAACTTTGTATGAATATGTTTATATTTTTATGCAAACAAGTATGCATCTGTCGTCATGTACATGACGAATTTTAAGCATGGATAATACGAAGAGTACAATCGCTTTAATTGGAGTGAAATTTCATTTTTACCGAAACATTCTGTCCAATTGTTTCAATTTCTCCTTGGGCTGTAATCATATAATAATAGTTTTTTTACCATTTTAGGTAAGGCTAATATGACTTCCTGTCGGACGAAGTGTGTATCGAAGGTTTTATAAATTTCATTGTGTTTTGAACAAATCTCATCGGGGAAAAATGGAGGCAGCAGCTCAAATACTTTGACGAAATTCAAGGGAAACGAATTTTTCTTATATAGAATGTATTTATTTTATGGGATAAAGTTTGCTTGAGACAGCCCACAAAAGATTTCGGGTGGATAAATTAATAAGGCTCCCAATCCCCCCCTTTAGCCCTTGTCCATCTTTCATCTCCTCCTATACACCGCACTACACAACCCCAACAAGGCTTTGTTGCTATTGATTCCAACTCCCCGAAGGCACACTGGGCGTCTCCTCCCCTTTCCACTCCCATTCCTCCCTCTTCTTCCAACTACTCCCATCCCGGCCCCGAGCGACCGGCCGACCGCCTCTCCCACTTCCCACCCCATCTCCTTTAGCTTCTATATCTTATGCGTTTCTTCCGTCATCGTATATATTTCCTATTCTTCTACATGTTTCCTCCTTTTCCCCAAAAATATTTACGCACGATGCGGAAGGTATGAAGTAATGCGGTAGTTATTTTTTTATGAATAGGGTTCATTTCACTTGTTTATTTCTTTAAAAAAGTAGATCGCTGGATTTGACTTTTAAAATGCCCTCTGTTTTTACTCACAGAATGACTTATTTACATATATTTTTTGTAGTTATGTTGTTCAACATAACGCCTTTGAAAATAAATTTGGATTGATTTAGCGGGTTTTAAAATAAAAGATATATTTGATTAAAAAATAATATTTCACTCATACAAACTCCGGTGAATATTCCCAAGTATTAGATAACGGTCTTACTGTCATACATGTGGTGATTATGTTGTTTTTTGCCAAACTTCAAGAAATTTGCTAAATTTTGATCAAAACATAATATAAATAACTGAAATTATGCCTAAAGGGTTTCGAACGTGGCAAAATTTGAGTGGTAAAATCCTGCATTAGAAGTCATATTGGAAATAATATGTACAAAAAAAATTATAAAAAAAACTTTTCAAAAAAAAATGCATGGGTGCAAGTTTCAGATTCATCGTAACTCATCTCAGCTACTCAGATCAATTCTTAACATAGAATATTTCCTTTTTTCATCGCAATATCTGGCGTAAATATTTGTTGTTGAACACAAAGCTACATGCAAGTACATGATGTGAATTCATATAAATTTTTCTCCCAGAGAATCATATCAAAAATAGTTTGGCCTCAGTAAAACTTAGGCAACAAGTAAAACGAGAAAATAATTTCGACTAAGACTGAGGAAAAAAGGATGGACAGTAATGAAAATGCGCAGTTAATTGAATAATGAAATAGCGTACACAATTTGACAAAAATCAGATAGCTCATATGTATGTAAACATTGATTAGTTTTCAAATATTCCAGCCATTCACAAGTAACAGATTTTCGCTCCCCCATAGTTCATCCAAACTCAAATTGTTTGAGTCAACATAATTTCCAGAAGCGTCCAATCTCTTTTTCTGAGCCTAATTTTATCAATATCATCTCTCTGTTTGTTTCCCAGAGTTTCTTCCCTTTCGCTTCTTGTATTTACTTTTTCCATGTTCACCGTTTGCGCCATTGCTGCAGCTTCTCACGTCTTACGAATTTCTACCTCCCACAGAAACTGTCAAAATTCATAAGTATACATATATCCCAAACATTGTATTTCCTATTATAGTCTTTTGTGTTTCTTTGCGTAAATACAGAAGATAAGCAAAATGAAGTAGAAAGAGTTAAACAATTAATTGAGGCGGGCAACAAATAAGGCAAAAGAAGCAAGGTGGAAGACCCAGTGTGAGGATAGGGATAGTTTGTAGAGGAAGGGTGAAATTTGTGCGCTGTACAGCAAAGTTAAATTGTTATCGGGAAGTAAGAAAGGAAGATCTATGCTAACAGTTGGAGAAAAGGCGGGTAAGGTAATAGTTGACACAGAAAAGATTCAAGAGATATGGAAGGAATATATAGAAGAACTGTACAGTAAAGAACTTAGACCAACAAAGTTAGACATAGAAAAGGAACATGGCATAGAGAAAGATGATAACTTAGGTCCAGGCATACTCGACGAGGAGATAGAAAGGGCATTAAGGGAGATGAAGCTAAACAAGGCCGTGGGAGTGGATAACATTCCTGTGGAACTAATGAAATGTTTAGGGAAATGTGGGAGGAAGAGGCTATATGGGCTGATTCGTAGTGTCTCTGAGAAATTAATCTGAACAGGAGACTTTGTGAGATCAGTTTTAGTTCCTATTCCGAAAAAGGTAAAGGCTACATCATGTGAGGACTACAGGACATTCAGTTTGATATCCCACGCAACTAAAGTTGTTCTCAGGATCATAAGCAAAAGGATAGAGAGTAGGGCAAATGATTACTTTGGGGATGACCAGTTGGGGTTTAGGAAGGGAAGAGTTACGCGTGATGCCATTGCAGTAATGGGATTATTAATCGAGAGGAATATAGAACACAACCAGTAGGTATTTGCCTGTTGCGTTGATTTCGGAAAAGCGTTTGATAGAGTCAATTGGGGAAAACTAAAGAGTATATTGCAGAAAATAGGAATAGTATGGAGAGATAGGAGGCAAATCCGCAACCTGTACTTGCCTCAGACTGCTCAGGTGGGCAGTGTTAGGAAGAGGCGTAAGGCAGGGTTGCCCATTATCACCGTTGCTGTTTAACCTGTAGAGGAAATGATTAAAGAGGCATGGGAAGAACTGGAAATAGGAATTAAAGTGGGCGGAGAATTCGTAAAATAAGTTAGGTTCGCTGATGACCAAGCTTTAGTGTGTCAGTCAGCCAAGGGGCTGAAAGCATTGCTTAGTGTATTGGAAATTCAGTGCGACAGGTATGGGATGAGAATCAATATTAATAAAAAAAAGGTTATGCGATTTTCTAGAAAGAAAAAGGCTAAGCTAAACATTAAGGGGTTTGTTGGAAGAAATCCTGTGGAGGCAGGAAAAGTGGATGAAGGGGGTGTTGACTGGCAGTGGGATGTTGAAGACTGTAATAGATGGGAGAATGTTGGGCAAATGAGGAAAGGGAAGGAACAGGATAGGGATGTTGGACGGGATGAAGGGAGGAAGGAAGTACTCAGAGATGAAGAGGGACCTCATGTAGAGTAGGATACTTGATGTTGTGTTTTGCTAGGAGTCAAAAAATATTTATTTAGGAACTCTGTGCATCCAAAAACCTACCTTAACTGGTAGATTACCTTTATATATATATATATATATATATATATATATATATATATATATATATATATATATATATATATATATATATATATATATATAAATATAAATATATATATATATATATATATATATATAAATATATATATATATATATATATATATATATATATATATATATATATATAAATATATATATATATATATACTACCTTGATCAAAAAGTTCCCGGAATAACCACCGTGTGCCGCTCCCATCGTTCCGATTTGAGTTCTGTTTTTTTTGTTAAATTGGTACATCTGTTGTTGATATTCCCTTTAAATCTTAGTGTCATAACTTGACATTTGCAAAAGTTACGTAGCCAAGAGTACATCTATCTCTGTGTGTGTTGGCGATTTTTTACAATTTCAGAAATGGATTTAAATTTGCAACAACGAACTTGTATTAAATTTTGCGTAAAAAACGGATTTAGTGGCGCACGGACGTAGGAAATGTTGGAAAAGTGTTTCGGCAACGATTCTCTAAAAAAACGGTCGTTTACCAGTGGCACGAGCGGTTCAGAAGTGGTCGTGAGTCAATCGAAGATGATGAACGCAGTGGCAGACCATCGACATCGAAAGTCGGTGAAAAAGTTGATAAAGTAAAAGAAATGTTGGTCAATAACCGCAAATTAACCATCAGAGAAATAGCGGAGGACTTGAACATTGCCTATGGATCCGCCCAAGACATTGTGGTTAATGATTTGGGTTTCCGTCGTGTAGCAGCAAAGTTGGTGCCAAAAGACCTCAATTTCATGCAAAAAAGAGACCGTGTTGACGTCGCAAAAGACATGATTTGCGAGGCTGAATCCGATCCCACATTCATCAAAAGGATCATTACTGGAGACGAGACGTGGGTTTATGAGTACGACACGCAATCCAGACATCAGGCAAGTGAATGGCGTTCACCAAATGAGCCGAGACCAAAAAAACCACGTCGTTTTCAGTCAAAAAAGAAGGCAATGCTGACGGTTTTCATGGATTACAACGGTGTAGTGCATCATGAATTTTTGCCAGAAGGCCAGACAGTAAACAAAGAGTATTATTTGGGCGTTATGAGACGTTTGCGTGAAGCAATTCCCCGAAAGAGACCAGAAATGTGGGCAGAAAACTCGTGGATTTTGCACCATGATAACGCACCGTCGCACAGTGCTATCATTATTCGTAATTTTTTGACGAAAAATGCAACAAATACCATCCAACAGCCACCGAATTCACCTGATTTGGCTCCCTGTGACTTCTTTCTGTTCAATCGAGTTAAAAAACCATTACGGGGAACGCGTTTTAGCAGCCGAGAGGAAGTAATGGAAAAATCGCAGGAAGCACTGATGGACATACCGAAAACCGAATATAAAAAATGTTTCGAGGATTGGATCAAGCGCTGGCATAAGTGTGTTGCAGTCGATGGGGATTACTTTGAAGGGGACAATATAGATTTAGATGAATAAACTTGTATTTTTAATTTTCTGAATAAATTCCGGGAAATTTTTGATCAAGGTAGTATATATATATATATATATATATATATATATATATATATATATATATATATATATATATAATATATATATATATATGTGTGTGTGTGTGTGTGGGTGTGTTTGTGTGTGTGTAGGTCGCGGTAGTCCAGTGGGTAGAGAGCGTTGGACTACTGACCAGAGGGTCCTTGGTTCCATTCCCGGGCAAGGCACTCTGGGTACCTGCAGCTTCACCCAAGCGAAAGTGATTTTTCGGGTACCAGGTCTTCCTGGGAAACCATAACCGGCACAGGGAAAGGAACTGCCCCCCCTACCCTGATGTGTGAATTTTCACACACCGTATAGGGCTTAGTACTGGGTGATCTCTACCATCCCCTACTAAACCGACCTTCGGGGTGATTACTGTGTTTATGGTTATAAACAGGGTCGCACCAAAAAGTGGTAGGACTGATTTTTTTACAAGAATTTTATTGACGATATACTTACATCGACTTTATCACCTTCAAAGTATGCTCCTTGAGCTGCTACACACTTAGTATAACGTTGCTCCCATTCCCCGAACGCCCGCTGGAGATTTTCTTTGGGGATGCCGTTGATGACTCTCGTCGAAGCCTCTTGAACGGCCTTTATCGAGTCAAAACGTCGTCCCTTGAGCTGTCTTTTCATCAGGGGGAAGAAAAAGAAGTCCGATGGTGCCAGATCAGGAGAATAGGGCGGGTGCGGCAACGTGGCAACGCCGTATTTGGCCAGGAGCTGTCTGACGACGAGCGCGCCATGGCAGAATTTTCGGCACCATCTTGGCGCACACCTTGCGCATTGCCAAATCCTGTGAAATAATGCGCTGGACGTTGGATGCAGACAGACCCAACTGGTCTGCAATTTCTTCACTCGTTAAGCGTCGGTCTGTGTTCAGCAGTGTCCTCACTCTGTCCACATTCGTGTCGGTTCTTGCCGTCGACGGCCGTCCGGAGCGATGGTCGTCTTCAACGAGCTCCCTACCCTCTTTAAACAACTTGTGCCACTCAAATACTGTGGAACGGCTTAAGACAGTATCCCCATAAGCCTGCTTGATCATATCGAGGGTCTCAGTTGCCGTCTTCCCGAGTTTGGCACAAAACTTCACGGAATAACGTTGCTCTAAATTCAGATTCATTTTGCTTTTCGACGCGGACAAAAAACTTGCTTCACTAAAAACGGTGTCCTCACTCAACGACAGCCCGCAGGCGACTGAGGTTGGTGTCGGTTTGTTGCTAAGAGCCCCCTCCACCTTACACTGCCATGCAGATCCCCCTCCACCGCTCCGTTCGCGCCAGAGAAAATCAGTCCTACCACTTTTGGGTGCAACCCTGTAACTTAACGGATAGATTCCAGTGCTCGATTATAATATCATATAAAAATTGAATGCAAGCACCAAAACATGTTTACTTAAAACCAATATTTAAATATTAAGTCAATCATGCCAAGTATTGAATTATATGTTTTGATATACACGTGTGTATGCCTACAAATGTCTTGTACATTTGAGCAAATATATCCAGAGGTGCATGCATTACTAATATTTGGGAATTATTAACTAGTTCCCCAACACGCACCACCTCATGACCTTGCGGCCATTTTTAAGACATTGAGCAGATGTGTTTTACCTTTATCAGACGGTATGACGCACTAAAAGCTATAGTGCATGAAAATAGCTAATAAAATATTGAATTTACACTGTTGTTTCTTAAGATAATTCAATGGGGCAATGACAACAACGTTCTCTCAGAATAACGAAAAGGAGAATTGCCGTCTATCTTGAATGAGTTTACTGGGAACCACTTCTATCCATTTTTCCCCGTCACATTCCATCGGAAATCACCTGCCTCAAAATTTCAAAGATCGCTCTTTTCTTCCAGCATAAAAAAAACTCTTCGGATTGAACTTGCAATTCCTCATTCATGTCTCCTCACTGCTCGTCACTATGTTTTCCGTTTAATCATATTCACACTGAAGCCTTTATTCACCCACCGAGCAACACGCGTTTCTACGAGTACGAAGTCCCTCTCTGTGTACGCCACCTCTCCGATATTGCAATCGGTTGCAGGAAAGAGTACCTGCCAAGGGGACCTATATTCACGAAGGCAATACGTACGTCTGCACAAGTCATGGCGGGCAATATGCGCACCTTGGCGTCTCCCTCTTTTATATGAGTGAGTGCAAATCGAAAAAAAGCTACTCCACTGCCGATTTCAAACGTAAATCACATTGAAAATACGCAAAAAAAAGAAAAGAAAAAGGAAAAGAATATGGAAATGGGAAATCGAAATATCAAGAAAAAAGATAAAGAAATGTAGCACATTGGAAAACTGTACTTTCTTGCCTTGGTATCACACTATCTTCAGCTGCCACCATGAGTGACGTTCACTGCCTTTTCATCTAAGTGGAAATTGAGAACGGTGATGAACAACAAGAACGCAGGCATAAAATATAATCTAAAATAGTGGGAGCAGTGTACGTGCTCATACAAAACTCAATGATTAAAATAATTTTTATTATAGACACTGCAGTTTACGTAGTGGAATACTATCATAACCTTGTAATCCCGGTATATTTAACATTATATATTGGAAACCTTTCCACCATTTAATTCCCTGTGAGACAAATAATTTTTCGCAACGCAAATATCTTGTGTATATCTGTAAAAATACTTATATATATATATATATATATATATATATATATATATATATATATATAATGCCATAATAATTTGCACCACATATTCCCCCGGATCCCACAGGCTGAAAACCTTTCTTAAAGAACTGTTTCCTATTTTATACGACAATGAAGCTACCTCATTCTTACTGCAAAAATGCACATCTCTCGCATACAGATGACCCGCCAATTTCAAAAACACTCTCAGATCCACCTATCCTTTGGCACCTCCCCTGGCAAATTTCCTCATATTTCCCCGACTTGCAACCACCCCCAGTGTAAAAAAGTCTGCTTATCAGATCTGCTCCTCTCTCCCCACATCCACTCATGGCCCCCTCTCCTCGTTTCCACGCTAATAGCCTCTTCTCTTCCTATCTCTTCACACGCAAATTCCCACAACCTTTCCTTCAACCGGTGTTTCTCCCTAACCATCCTAGAATCCCTACCCGATTCAGCCACCTATACAGGTAGAGGCGGGAACTCGCAAATCCACATATATACATTTTCTTTCCGATCTTTTAAAATTTCCACCCTTAACAGCAATCTTTAATGCCCTCCACAACACACCCTGCTCCTCCTCCCTTCGACACCATATTTGCCGTCCGAGAACTTCCAGTCTGACCTGAAGAAGACCTCAGAGAAGACCGAAAGCTTAAACAATCTACAGGGTCCTTTTATGTGTTACCTATTTTGTTTGTGTTCTACTGTGCCGTCCATATATCAGACATGCGTCGATGAATCAGACCTTGCACCGAAAAGGGCATACGAGGTCTTTTCAAAAAGTATCACGACTTTTGTGTTTTTTCAAAAATTGTTCATTTATTCATGAATATCTATTTTTTCCCCTTCAAAGTGATCCCCATTAGATATTATACACTTGTGCCAACGTTTTTTTCCAATCCTCGAAGCACTTTAAAAAATTATTTTTTGTGATCTTGTTCAGCTCCTCCTTCGATGTGGACTTTATCTCGTCAGTCGTAGCGTAGCGTCGTCCTTTCATGGGCCTCTTCAGTTTGGGGAAAAGATAAAGTCACTGGAGGCCCGAGGCTGGGGAATACGGTGGCTGCGGCATCATTGGTGTGTTGTTTTTGGCCAAATATTCGCGCACAAGTAACGATGTGTAAGTAGGGGCGTTGTCATGATGCAAAAGCCAATATTTGTTCTTCCACAAATCCGGGCGATTGTAGCGGATTTCTTCGAATAATTCACGCATAACTTGCAGGTAATATTCCTTATTTATCATTCTACCTTGTGGCAAGAACTCATGATGCACCACGCCCCTGCAATTGAAGAAAACTGTACGCAAAACTTTCACATTTGACCGAACTTGGCGCCCTTTTTTCGGTCTTTGCTCGTGTGGCAGCTTCCATTGGGATGATTGAGCTTTAGTTTCCACACCATAACCATAAACCATAACATGATTCGTCGCCAGTTATGAACATTTGGAGCAAATTTGGGTCGTCGCGGACAGAGTCCAACACCTCATTAGCATTGTTAATGCGTTGCTGTTTTTGGTCGAAATTAAGCAATTTTGGTACGAATTCCATGGCGACCCAAATCATGGTAAAAATCGAATTCCAAGAGCCAATCGATATGCTCAAGTCCTCAGCAACGTCTCTAACATTGATTCGACGATAGGCCAATACTATTTTCTTCACTTCATTAATGTTTTCGCCAGTCGTTTCCCATCCTCAGTCGTGGGACTACTTATTATTTGGAAATGTCTATCTGTTTAAAATATTAGATAATACCAATGCAATGTGGCGCCAAAAATATTCATAAAATTAGTATAATTTAGAAAACATTTCGACTATTTTTGTTGTAGCGTAGAGAGCGATCGTAGTTGACAATTTTGATTACGGTAGCCGAACATAAAAAATACTGATATCCTATATGAATAATCCTCAAAATTGGATGAAAAAATATTAATAATATGGCACTCATTTATAAATATTTCTAGTTTGGTAAACATGCAATTATTATTTTACTTTCCATTGTTCACTTGAGACAAAAACTTTCACAAAATAAATATTACGGTAGTACATTTCTTTACGTGACCCAATCAGCTGCGAGATACACATAAAGGCATCCATCGCACGCTTAGCACATGGAGGAAAGCCATCGCACAAGCTGCTTTCAATCCAATTTCAATATTTGAATTTCGGGACTTCGTATAAATGTCCTTGAATGCTCAACTGTTCCTGAGTCAAGAGTATTTAAGTTTCTTTGTTTCAGCGGTGAAACATACAACCTCACTCCATCACGTTCTCAGGGCAGTTTCCTTCCTCGATACCTGTCTTTCCACTCCCTCTTTCCCCTGCTCAATCTTTTCTTCGCTCACCAAGTTTTACCCCCACCTCAGGTACTCCCTTGGCCCTCTCCTAAACCCTAACAGAAAATCTAAAACCTAAGGGAGTATGTTGCCGGCCCCCCCGGTTCCACCCCTTCGTCTTCACTCCCTAGACCGGGGATCAGAAAAGGGGAAAGGAAGGTAGACTCCTTCTGGCTGAAAATGGATCCTCAGGATGTGCGGAGAAGCCTCTCACCCCCTTCGTCCCGCGGATCGCTCCTCCCTCGACCAGTCCGATGAAGGTGAGAGGGTGGTCCAATGGGGCGCAGGGGAGGGGTTAGGGCTCAAGGGAAAGTGGTGAGGTGGGCGATGTCTTCGGCGGATCGGGTTAGGTTGGGAGGAAGGGAAGAGGATGGAGGTAGGGCTGAGCGGGATCGACCGTGTAAGAAGGTCGTGAGGAAAGGGCGGCTTTCTCCGGCGAAAGGGAGTGAGAATGAGGTTGGAGGGAAGCAACTTTGGAAGGATAGCGACGAGGCGAAAAGTGGATAAGGTAGTGTGAAAGGGTGAAGGGGAATGGGCGATTGGGGGCGGAACAAAGGGAGTGCTTAGAGTGAGTGAAGCCTCGGCATGAGATGCCGGACTAAGGAGTATTTTGGGAATTGGAAGGGACTAGATGGGCTCACAAGAGCCAGCCACCAATGGCTTTAATCGGCCGTAACTGAAACCATCAGGGTACCCGCTTCGTGGAGCTGAATCAGAAAGCCATTATTGGTAATGATTTTGCATTTTCCGACTGGAAATTTACAAGCTCTTCGACAAAGCTCGATTTCTATTTTAACCTTTATTATCTTGTCCTGGCACTATCACACAATTTTATTTTTAATTTTCCGGAAGGATCTGATCAATAACAAACCAAATTTTTAATGCACTACAAATTCTTCTGAAAAAACTAATTCCATTTTCATTGATATATTTTCCGATTTGGTAAAAACAGGTATATCAGAAGTAGAACAAGAGAATAACAACTCAACTATTTTGAAAATCGATTGAAACGTAGTATCGTACATATCTGATATAGTATAATCGCAAGGGATAAAGAATACTAAAATGTGATAAGAAAAAAATGAATCAATGAAGGGAAACTAAAAAAAATTGGAATAATCATAATCACATAAATGTTCACAAAATTGAACATAAGTGAAATCGTTTTCTTACCTTCCATTGATAAAGATACTTTTGGCGCCAAAGCATTTAAAAATCAAAATTGTAAGTGCATTTTCATGTATTTCCAAGTTTTACCTGCCGTCACGCTTATAACTAACGTCACATACTAATGCAAATCATGATATTATATGTAAACACACACCACACCTATATATATATATATCGATTATACGGAAACACTCACACGAGCAGCACAATAATGGGACGGCACATTAAAACACAAATAGAATAGGAATATTTAAAAGGACACTCACACGGTAAATTGTTCGAGATTTCGGCATTCTCCGAGGCCTTCTTCAAGTAAGACCCTAAGGCATGTTGCTATTGTATTTGTGTTCTATTATGCCGTCCCATTATACACACACACACACATATATATATACATACATATATATATGTATATATATATATATATATATATATATATGTATATATATATATATATAATGTATAACACTTAGCAGTAGTGGACACAGACAAAAACACAGAAACACACAAAAAAGAGACTCACTATTTTTCGAAATTTTGGTGGTCGTTACCACCTTTATCAAGGAAGAGAGGGACAGAACTCTGTCCCTCTCTTCCTTGATAAAGGTGGTAACGACCACCCCGTGAGACTTTCAAAAAGTTTTATATATATATATATATATATATATATATATATATATATATATATATATATATATATATATATATATATATATATATATATATATGTACAGGGTCGCACCCAAAAGTGGTAGGACTGATTTTTTTACAAGAATTTTATTGACGATATACTTACATCGACTTTATAATCTTCAAAGTATGCTCCTTGAGCTGCTACACACTGAGTGTAACGTTGCTCCCGTTCCCCGTACGCCCGCTGGAGATTTTCTTTGGGGATGCCGTTGATGACCCTCGTCGAAGCCTCTTGAACGGCCTTTATCAAGTCAAAACGTCGTCCCTTGAGCTCTCTTTTCATCAGGGGGAAGAAAAAGAAGTCCGATGGTGCCAGATCGGGAAAATAGGGCGGGTGCGGCAACGTGGCAACGCCGTATTTGGCCAGGAGCTGTCTGATGACGAACGCGCCATGGCACGGCGCGTTGTCATGATGAAGCACCCAGCAGTTTGCATGGCCAAATCCTGTGAAATAATGCGTTGGACGTTGGATGCAGAAAGACCCAACTGGCCTACAATTTCTTCACTGGTTAAGCGTCGGTCTGTGCTCAGCAGTGTCTTCACTCTGTCCACATTCGTGTCGGTTCTTGCCGTCGACGGCCGTCTGGAGCGATGGTCGTCTTCAACGAGCTCCCTACCCTCTTTAAACAACTTGTGCCACTCAAATAATGTGGAACGGCTTAAGGCAGTGTCCCCGTAAGCCTGCTTGATCATATCGAGGGTCTCAGTAGCCGTCTTCCCGAGTTTGGCACAAAACTTCACTGAATAACGTTGCTCTAAATACAGATTCATTTTGCTTTTCGACGCGGACAAAAAACTTGCTTCACTAAAAACGGTGTCCTCACTCAACGACAGCCCGCAGGCGACTGAGGTTGGTGTCGGTTTGTTGCTAAGAGCCCCCTCCACCTTACACTGCCATGCAGACCCCCCTCCACCGCTCCGTTCGCGCCAGAGAAAATCAGTCCTACCACTTTTGGGTGCGACCCTGTATCTCCCTAATTCAATCCCTGTAGCCGAATCTACCGATCTGGCAATAATAAATCCCTCGTTGTTGCAAGGAAGCTCAGGTGTACGGGTTGACCATACCAACTATTCCTAGCTGTACAGGTTTAGGAGTGCGTTAACATTCATGTTGACTATCCACGGACGTTAAACCAAGTTAGTGGAGAGGACTCAGGATTGCACGCTATTCTCGTGCTCTACGTGACGCCATTTTAAGTATTGAAAACACCCGTCGTTCTGGAGAAACCTATAAATACCCTCTACACTATATGGTGCAGCCATCTCCGTCTTCTACTTGCAAAGTACTCTTTTTAAGCCCTGGCACAGATTCTACCTGCACCTAATCGCGGAGGTTTTAGATGTTGAACGTACCTGATGCTCGGGAGCTCTTTATACGGTTTTCCTATTTAAGACTAAAGATACGGGATAGTAATTCCAAGTGACACCAACTTGTAGCAATACTTAGTTTATTGAGAGTTATAATTTATGTTCATACAAATTTCCTAAAAAAGATATTCCTTAACGCCGTTTAGCCCGAATTTTTTCCACGTGTAGTGCTGACAGATGTTTACTTAAATTCAAAAATATTTCTCGAAAAATTGATTAAAAAAGAGAAACATTTATTCAAGAGAATTTTCAAAATCCAGAAATACAATTAAAGATATATTTTTTTTAATTAATCTACCGGTCAAGGTAGGTTTTGGATGGACACAATTACCAAATAAATATTTTGTGAATCCTAAAAAAACACAATCCAGCAACCTACTCTGCATCAAGTCCCTCTTCATCTCTGATGTATTTAATTCCTAGCTTACCGGGAAAAAATAAATTAGATAGAATATCAGATACATATGAGAGATCCAAATGAATTTATGACGTATGACGAATTGATTAGTGATACTTTTGCTTAGTCATAGGCTGTCAGCCCTTAAATCGAAATGCATAGATATATTAGCCAGCATATTCTGTTGCTACGCACGCATATTTATTTCCCGAAAATAACATAGCGATCAACCGGAAGTTTCACTTCATAGGACAGGATAAATTTCAGTACTTCAAACCAGTAACAGGGGTAGGTGAAATTTACACATCAATTAGGGGACCATTTTCTTTCAATGGGCCGCCTGTTATTTCCCAGGAAGAAATTGGTCCGGAGAAATTGAATAGCTGAGGAGGAACTGAGGTTGCTCAGAGAATTGAGCTCACGGTATAAAATTTCACCCCTACACCCAATGAACTAACACACCTCCGTAATTTCACCTGTCTACAATATTAAGCTAACATATTTGCCCATCCGAACTATGCGAAAAATGAAAGTTTATGATTGAGGCCAGTATATGTGGATATGAGATTACGCGCATGGTTTATATAAAAATTATCGAAAATGTTCCTGAAAAATATATTTATTTCAGATATTGCTACAATGCCTCAAAATTCTCCAAAGTATATCCCTTGAGGGTTGAAACTCTTTTGCCAGCGGCTTTACCAAGATTCGAAGGCTCCCTGGCAGGCGGATTCTGGAAAGTCCTTAAGGGTACGCGTATTGACGGTACTTTGGGTCCAATGGTGGTGGCCTTTGTGGAAGGATTTCACTTTGTGGAATAGGAAATTGTCTGTTGCTGCCAAGTGGGGCCTGTAAGGGGGTTGGGGAATCGTTGCGATGCTGTTTCAGAAGGGCTTCGCAAGCAGGCAATCGACTCTTCTTTTGGTCGTCCGTCAAGACCAGGACGAGTTTAGCGCAGATCTTCCACATCGCAAAATTTTCAGTGATAATGGTGTGAACTGTCATCTTATGAATGCCAATAAGATATGTCATCATGTACCTTCTTAACTGACGATCTGAATTCAGCACTTCACTTACACGTCTGTAAAAAATTATCACCGATATATTTTGTACAAACCTTGTACACCACTGCGCATGATGGCTACTGGGACAGATAAAACAGAGAAGAGGGAGGCTAAAGAGGGAGAAAGAGAAAGAAATATTTTTTATTCTCGAAAGGTGACGACAAAAGCCATGGGAAACAGCTCAGGCGCAGCGAGTGGCTCGAATTTCTCAATCGACCACTTCATCAACCGAGAAAGGAACGCATAAAAGGAGCGACTGGCACTGAGGGCGGGTAAACTCATCCTCCCCCGGCCTGTCCTTGTTCGGGTCTCCCCTCCTACTTCGTCCCCCTACATCCCGAAATGCTCTTCGCACAACCCACTCCGTCCCCCTCACCGCATCTTACCATCAAAAAAAATTCTGGTCGTTTGTCAATCGTCGTCGTAATCGACCGCAGATTCCCGTTGCTGTTTCTTATGGCAATGCTAAAGCTGTGGGACCTGAAAGACCGAACTTATTTCTGAAATTCTTCACGGAATGTCTGACTCCTGCTTTTAACCCTCCCGTCTCTAGCGATCTTTCCCTCACTCCAAGTTGTTGCTACTCTTTATCCCGAATCCAAACCGATTCCCGGGAGGTTTTTAAATTCCTTTGTAAGATCCCCCTCCGTCGCTCCCCTGGCCCCGATGGCATAAGTCCTATATTTGTACGCAACTGCGCTTCCTCCCTCTCTCTTCCCTTAAGCCTCTTATTAAATCGCTGCTTTTCCCTCGGTACTTTCCCCCCCCCCCCCCAATGGAAATCCGCTAATGTTATCCCTATTCTTAAAACTGGAATTAAAAATGAAATATCTAACTATCGCCCTATCTCTTTACTACCTATTCTTTCTTCTGTTTGCGAGAGGATTATTCTCAACAGACTTTATTATTTTACTTCCCCTTTTCTGTCTAGCAACCAACATGGTTTCCTTCCGGGCAGGTCATGCTTGACCAATTTAGCACTTTTTCAACACCACGCTGTTAGTGCGATAACAAGTAAGACTCAATTAGATACCATCTTCTTGGATTTCTCAAAAGCCTTCGACTCCCTCAATCATAACCTCCTCATTAATAAACTCAGTCAGCGGTTTAGCGTTCATGGAAACTTTCTCAAATTACTGACCAGCTTTCTTTCGAATAGAAATCAGCGAGTAATACTATCTGGCGCCTCTTCTCCTTGGTCCTCTGTGACATCTGGAGTTCCTCAAGGTAGTATTCTCGGACCATATCTTTTTAATCTGTACATTGATGACTTAGCTTCCCTAGTCCCGACCTCCCTAGCCCACACGTTACTATATGCCGACGACTGCAAAATTTTTAAGGAAATTAATTCCCCCACGGATTGCTACCACCTTCAGGAGGCTTTAAATAAAATTTCAGATTGGTGCAGCACATGGATGCTAAATTTAAACTCAAATAAATGCAATACTCTAGTTCTCTCCCTAAAAAAATCTCCTCTTACCTTTAACTATACAATTAATTCAGTTCCTCTGAATCGTGTTGCTTCTGTCAAGGATCTTGGTGTATTAACTGATCGCAAACTAAATTTCTCAGGTCATATCAAAGCAGTTAAATGCAAAGCCATGTCTCTTCTAGGTCTACTTTACCGCTACACAGAAATAAAAGATGTACAATCTCTAACCGCATATTTCTCAACCATTATCTTACCATTAATTACCTACTGCTCCCCTATATGGTCAATGTCTGCCCTATCTAACCTTAATACCCTTAACACGATAACTAATTTTTTCAGTAAAATTGTCAAGTACAGAGTCCCCCATCTTCGGGACTCGCCTACTGAATCACTTCTTTCCTCGCTCTCGATTTGTAATCTCTCCTCTCTACGTCTAAAATCCGATTTAAAACTCATGCATAACACCCTTAACTCCATTAACGACTGTCCTGAACTAATTTCCCTTATCAATTTCAGAGTTCCCCCCCGAGTTACCCGCGATCACTCTTTATTCCACCAACCCGTTCCCAGATTGTCCCTCACCAAACGGTCCCTTTTCTTCCGTCTCCCCGCTTTACTGAATTCCCTTCCCGAAAGTATTG
Organism: Hetaerina americana; assembly: GCF_022747635.1. NCBI lineage: Eukaryota > Metazoa > Arthropoda > Insecta > Odonata > Calopterygidae > Hetaerina > Hetaerina americana. The sequence goes on along the minus strand of NW_027287095.1, from coordinate 27,104,560 downwards.
ACTCCCTCTCACTCCCAGCCAACACATTTATAAACCTTTCTCTGACACATCTCTCACACCTCCCTCAATAGTATAGTCTTGTTGATGTTTGTATGTTTGTGTCCTTATATGTTCCTGTTATATGTGTCACTGTAAATTGGCAATCCTGCTGTATGTGTACAATTTTTACTAAATAAATAAATAACCCCGCACAGAAATAAGGTTGCATTTTTCCTTCCTTCGCCACCGGAGGCTAAACGATCTGCAAGGGGTCGGTCGTGGAGACGGAGGGAAAGATAAGGATGAGAGGGTTCAGGGGGAGGGAGGTAGGGAAAGACTCATGAGGGGTTGTGGGGGAGATGAGGGGATGAAATGAAATAAACATCGCCTCCGACCGACCCCGGATGGGACGGGGAGTGCCGGGTGGGGAGGGAGCCGATCGCGCCTATTTCCGGCCGCCGGCGGAAGATGGGTTTCAGAGCCTTCCCCCCGAGGGGTGTGGTGAGGGGCTGATGGAAACTTCGACACGCGGGAAGAGAGCGGGGTAGAGCGAAGAGGGCGTGGGGGCTTCAAAAAAAGCGGATGTGGCGGCATATTTATGATAATAACGAGCAGCGCGCAATCGATGGGCGAAATAAGGATGGCGGAAATGAGAGGAGATTGAGATGGCTTTTTATTCCTTCTATACGGATCATGGAAATTTTCAACGGACGTCAAAAATGAACTTGAATTTTATAGGTTGGGAAGTTGAATAAAAAATTACATCGGAATTGAAACGCATGGCTGGGAACTTACATAGGTAGTCAATAATACCTAATCCAGTGGTTCCTTGGATATGAGTACTCTAAATATTGTTTGTATCTATTGAAAGTTATGGTTAGTTTTAAATGAATAAAACACAGCTTGGTCGCAGTCCGGCCATTAATCGTTTCCTTTTGGTAATTATACTCCTATCGGCATAAAATTCAATAATGGCCTGGGGGTACAGCGAACGGTTTTAATCGTAAATGATTAAACATATGAAAGCGAATGGCAAAAAACTTTAATTCTAATTATTCGTCATGAACTTATTTATTTATATATCAATTAAAAAGTCTCAATTATTTCGGCGTGGATTTGTCTACCTCTGAGGGGAGACACTACGGGTTTCGAATTGAATATCTTCTTTAATCATTCCGTGAGTTGATATTGGATTCCTCATTTTTCCCAACTTGATTTCAATCGAGGTTTACCATTAAAAAATATTGAGAATAACGAAATGAGATGAATACTTTTTCAAATTCAATTTTATCAGAAGTAGGTCGTCGATTGGATCTCCGAAGTATTGACGCACGCTTCTATATGCGAGTATGCTAAATGGACAGACTTCAATTTAAATCAGAACGGTGCTGCATCAAAGCGTTTTGGGAAAAGATTTTGAGAAATTCTCCCGTTATAGTATTGCTTCTCGCTGCTTTGTTTTGAAACCAGCCGGGTCGATAGGTAGAGTTTTACTTAAATTACTGCTAAGTCTTTTTTCTATGTTTGTGGAGTTTTATTTTGGGTATTTTTTTCTCTATAGGGTATTTATTCCTTTGAAAGTGAAAACAAATGTGCTTTCTTGAGATCACTATCGACAATCCTGCCCCGAAAAGGTCGAGGTCTTAGACATATTGGGGAGTATCGAAAGTGTAGAGCACCCAAGCCGGATTCCTGTACCGAGATACGTGTATAATGTGTTACGATGCGGGAGATAAGTCTGAAACTCGCAGCTTTTCTGCCTCGACGACCGTAGGGTGGGCATCTAAGGCTCAAGTGGATCTTAGACAAAAGAAAGAGAGACGAACGGCGTGGGCTTTTTTTTACGAGTGAAGAGGATAAATGCACGGAAACCTACGTAAAGCGGTTTGGAGAAGTGGCATCATGGGTCGTGTAGTGTGGTATCTACTGGAGCGTAAGAAAGAACCGCACAATGCGAAGGAAAAGGCATTCGAGATTTAACGGAGCAGACTACGGACTGAAAAGATACAAAATGGGCCATTCGGCTCTTTATAGTGAGTCGATAAAGACAAACACGTCATAAATAACCAGTCTCCGTACACAAAAATGGTAGCATAGAATGGTTATGATAATGTAAATTGAAATTATGATAGCTCTAAAGAAACAATGGAAATAATTTTAATATAGGGTATGTATTTATTATTCTGAGAAAATTATTTATAAATTTGACTCTCCTGGTAAATAGTGAACGCCAACAAAGTAATCCCTAAAGTATCTATATGTTAGGCATCCGTAGTACTTTCTACTATATTAATGGTATTATCCTAAGTATATTGGCAACTTAATTTCAAGTTTTTTTCTGATTATTTAAATTTAATACCAATGATAATGTTTTAATGCAGTTTTTGCCGCATTTAATTATTTTTCAGCGTGATAAAGGACTTCCTTGGGCAGGGAGGAAGGGCATTTTGCTGTTAAAATCAAAGTACTTTCTATTGATTGGATAAACTGGACGCGCATTTTTCTTAGCAGATGAATAATGGCACGTGATGAGCACAGTTAATTTTTGCTACAGGAAAGTTGGGTTGATATTAAATATTAATGCTTCCTTTAGTCCAGTGCTAATACACTCGGAAGAGTTTTGATATGATCATAAAATTGAATTTATAGTTTATTGCTCTAATGTCATAATTCTTTATAGTACCGTACATATCCTGTAATATGGTCAGCGGTGTTAAGCTAACATTTTTTAGATACGGAAATATTTCTGTAATTACCCGCAATTAATCCTTAAAAGTTATCATTACTACATGTAGAAATACATTGAAAAAAATCTAATGCTCCACAGCATTACTTTCTTTACATTTGTTGTATTCCTGTTTTAAAAATACCATTTATAAAAAAGATTAATAAATTATCAGTAGAGATGAACCTTGCGCCAGCGTAAAAAGGTCATTTAATGAATATTCGTTGTTTCTCGTGTTCATAGATTAACCATCCGCACGTTATGCCAGAAAAGAACTAATAATAACATCTCATCATGGGACGCATTAACGTTTTATGGGTCTGAATGATTTATCTCACCTGAAACATCTGCACTTGTGTTTCTTCCTATAATTAAATACTACATTCCCTTTCACTACCATAAACTAACCCTTGAAAAATTGAATGATCATTTTACCTATTGCTGTATCATACTTTCCATACTTTTTACTTTATGTCCATATTATTTAAAATTTCAAATACAGGGTGCGTTCCGAAAGTAATTCAATTATTTTTTTAAATTAATTTATACAACAGATTTGCACAAACACTTAAAATTCTTCAAAGTACTCTCCTTGGGCCTCAACACATTTTTTCCAGCGACTCTGCCATGACCGGTACGCGACCTGATAGGTGTCTTTGGGGACCTCTCCAAAGGCCTTCGTCACGGCTGATTGGATCTTTTCTATTGGCAAAAATCAGGCTCCTTTCAGTGCCGCCTTAATCCGAAGGAACAAAAACAAGTCTGCTGGGGTGACGTCAGGACTATAGGGGGGTGGGACAGCGTTAGTACCAGGTGTTTGGTCAGGAACCAGGTTTGTGGCTAGGCGTGTTGTCGTGATGGAGTTGCAAGGTAGCGGATGTCTTTTCTCGTCCTGATGACTCTTTTTCGGAGTCTTTCCAGCACATCCACGTAGTTGGCAGCGTTAACTGTCTGTCCTTGAGGAACAAACTCCTTGTGGACCGCTCTTTTACAGTCGAAAAAGACAATGAGCATTGTTTTCACTTTTGATTTGCTCATTCTTGCCTTTTTGGGCTTGGGGGACTGGTTGGTGTGCCACTCAGAGCTTTGGCGTTTTTTTCCGAGTCGTATTCAAAAACCCAAGTTTCATCACCAGTGATAGCGTTGACCAAATAATCAGGTTTCTTTTTAATGCGTTGCAAAAGTTCACTTGAAATATCCGCTTGGTCTTTCGTGGCACGGTCGGCGCGCAGAGGTTTACAATAACTGATGTCAATTGCGTTACCTTTGGTACGCACCCTGTATAATAATCTGCTTAAGTTGTTACATGCTAAAATATTGAGATAATTTCGTTGGTTTAAAAAAAGTTAATTGTGTGAATTAGCAGTAAAGATCTCGTCACCAGATTTGGCTCACGATGAGAAGACAAATCTTTAAGTAACACGAAATTTAATAAGTATCATGTGAACAATTTTGGAGTATTTTATTTTATAAGCTGCTATTATTTGAAACAATCGCACCATTTAAACTGAAGTAAATATCTCACATACACAAGTGAAACACAGCTTTTCCCAAAATATATACTTAAGGAGATAATATATAAGAATAGAGCGGTATAAGAACATTATTTCTACCAATTTTTCAATTTAATTAATGACAAATGTAAAGTTTCATTAATAAAATTGATATAATTTAAAAATAATCCTAAGTAAACTGAAATCGGTAGCATTTATGTAATTCTATTTTTATTAAAAACGATGTGAGTGTAAAAAATCTTCTTACGTAAATCCCACAAAATTCTAATCGCTCTGTGATAAACAGAAGGGTACATAAAAACTGAAATACTCATTAAAGAGATCAAAACGTTTACAGAGAAACTCAAGAGAGTTATTTCCTTCGCAGTTCCACAAGTCGATCGTTTCCATGAATAAAATACTTTTCTCTAGCCCACGTATCAGATGAAATATTAAAGATACATTGACGATTGATTTCCAATCAACTCGAATGCGAGCGTAGAAAAGGTGATGCAAAGCTCCTTGAGATATTGTTCGTTCCTTAAATAATGCTCATTTGCGAGAATCTACTTCTCATCAGGGAGAAATCAATGCAAATTGCGTACTTTATACATTCGTATTTTAATCATACCTCTTTTGTGAAACAATATTAGGGAACATGTGGCAAGAGGAATAAACTGAAAATCTGATAGATTCAATGAAATGCTATTTTTTTCCGTTAAGGAACCAGATTAGTTGAAAACACCATCCTCTACAAGATAATACTTGAAAATGTGTAGAAGATGGTGTAGCTATTACTGTAACTCGTATATTATCTAAAATATTGCAAGCATGATGCCAAATGGCACAGGTAGAACCAAAATTTAACTTGAAATGGCCACGTACCACCACGATAGTACCGTTCAGCTGCGCTCCAATTTCTGATAACTCAGACATATAAGGATGGGTTTAAAGAGAATGGGACCTGTTAAACTGTAGTTCATGGTGCGGTTCTTGATGAGACGTCTCTGTTCAATACGCCGGAGGGAAAAAACGAAAGGGGAATACCGAGTAGCTCGGCGGGAAATGGAAAGGATGGCAAAAATGACGTTCGAAGGGTCGAGAGGGACCGAACTCAGCGGTGAGAAGAAAATTCGCCGTGGGCCTACGTGGAACGGATTAAAAGGAAGACGAAGGGAAGGTTCTCTCTAGGATGTGAGAAGAATGCTTGTATGACGACCTAAGGGTAGGAGGCCGGAGAACGGAAAGGCCGTCGAGATGGGACGAAAAGAGGCCAGAGGAAGATGGACGGTCCAACTGGCTTGATGGCGACCGTGATTGATGTTCCCTTTCATCACTTTTCAAGACCCCAGTCCTTTTCAAAGACCCCCAATCACCGACCTGCATCCACATATCATATCAATTGGAACGCGATCCTTGCTAGAGTAGCATGCCGAATCGAGGAGCATGCGGCCGTGGGTTGAATTAGCCGTGTGTAAATCTCCAGATAGCTTTCCCATCAGATGACTCAAAGGGTTTGGATACGGGTCAGTCGCACGTATGGGGAGCATAAGATCAAATAAGTGACCCCAGACAGAAGTTTGATCCGTCCGATTCACTGAGCAAGATGTGGGTATCCATTGCAGAAACGCCCGTATGAATACATGGATTAAGCTAAGGGTTGCGAAGTTTATCATTATTTCTTTGTCTGAAAAATCATAATGGAAGCTTCTTTATATTATTTTTAATTTTTATTTCAGTTTTCATGCCGTTTATTTTTTCTCCATAGTATATTGACTAATTTACGATTTCAAAATCTCCGTTTGATTATATTCCGAAAGTCACTGCAAGGGCATGTGGCGTGGGTGTAAATGCAGCAGCCATTTATGAATAAACACGCTAAATGGAATAAAAACCAAAATATGAACATTGGTACATATACAAGTATTCTTAATGTTTCGTATCAATTTAAAAAAATAATTACTGGTCAAACAAAACATTACCACTCATTCATTAGGATCCCAAGCGGGGATAAAGAGAAAAGGCTTTCCAAATAATCGAAACTTGATGCTTATATATGCGGGGAGAAGGTAATAGTTCTCTGATTGGTTGGTTTATTTGCATTGAATCAACAAAAACGACATACTTCTCTTATTTATAGTCTAATCTGAAATTTTAGAAAATCATGAGCCAATAAGATAAGACGTTGTATAAGTATGAATGGACATACACCACATTAATTGTCTGTATTAGTAGTAAAATGCTTGGGTTAGTTTTACAAACTTTACCCATCTGCTGCCTTCAGTGTATAATGAAAGGGGCTTAGATCATGCAGCGCAAAGCCAAGGGTTTAAGGTCACGAGAGGTTTTAAGCAAGGAAGCAGTTTACGTCGGCTTGAATAGTAAGTATGAAGGGGATCAGGATGAGTGAGCGGATTGCGTCCGGAGGACCTTCATTTAATGTGGCATAAAAGTCCATTCAAGCTTCCAGTATTCTATGTTCAAGCATTTCTGCCCTGTAAAAGATGAGACGATAGTGAAATTGAGGGTACTTTACATGAATCTGTCCATAAAATTTTATCCGAACAGGATGTTTGAGGAGAAATGAGGGAAATGTGGTCGCAATCCTCCGCTTCTCTTGCTCTCCCTTATTTGAGAACCAAATTTTGAATAACAACAGTTGTTAAGTGAGGTCTCGAAAATCCAGACATGGTCTAATGGTGCTCTTAATTTACATTTACTGCTACCGACTGTATTTGCAAGCTATTTTTAACAGTGTTTAATTACTTTCGCCGGATAATGGTTTATTTATTTTATGTATTAAATATTGACCATCAAAATATAAGTGAAACATTTGGCACCCATTATACAACCCGATATGCTAGGAATAAAAAGATCGGAAATCAATATATTGAAATGTACAAGTGAGAAAAATCTGGAACATTTGGAAAAATCATTTGCCTTAATGGAAATTCAAGATTGCCTAAATCTGGATCCAGATGCTTGGATTTGATTGGTTGAATAATTTAGCTATTTATTTCCTGAGATACCCTTCTTCAATATTAAATTCTAAGTTCTTTCAAATAATAAGATATTATGACGAATCACTGCAGATGCGAGTATGTTTTCATTCTAGGCGTAAGATTTTTCTACTGCAAAATTTCCTTCAATGGTGTGCACATCAGATGATACCTCCGCTAAAATTATTGGTTTAGTTTTCCCGCAGTTTCATTCAAGGATTTTAAAGACCAATTATCGATTAAATTAACAAGAAACATAATATTATTATTATTATATTTCATAACTTTCCTTTTTTTCTAATCTTCCTCATTCGACTTCAGCCTAAAATTTTATTTACGACGGCATAACTATATCTTGACATCACAATGTCTAAATTTCGACTCCGTTATTAGGACATATTCAGATAGAATTTCACCGCTATCATTTAGCAAATCCATACTCATGGTTGTACTAATTAATGGAAGGGGCCACCGACAGATGAGGTCACTTGCGTCATTAGGGATATATGAGTAAACTGGTACGAGTATAAGTTTAATGTTCAGGGAATGGCCAGAGGATGGAGAGAAACCCGGTAATCGGGATACCACTAAAATATCCTGCTACCACGAGGATTCAAATCTGAGCACTTAGTATGGGATGGTAAAACAATGGCCACCGCACCAACCCAGTTCCCCAACTCAATCGAAGATATTTATACATAACCTACAGCAATCTGAATTTACAGATCCAGAAGTAGAAATGAGGGCTTGGTTAATGGAAATCCCGACGACGAGAGATGCTATATATTGGGGATAGGAGGCGACACGAATTTGTGTGCGGGGGATGGTTTCGTGGAGTGGGAAGAGTGGAACTCTGTAGAGGGATGACAAGAGACAGATGAATGCGTGGGGATGAGTCTTCGTTGGGTGAGGGCGGATAGGCATGCAGAATAACTGGGGCTAATGGAAACCATTTGGCTCATTATTTCATTTGAGTGTGCGTGGAGGGGGTAGTGAAATGAGGAAAGCCCGCATAAAGCGGAGAGATGGTGAGGGAACGAGAGAGAAGGATGGAGAGGACGCGGAATGATACGCAACGGAGAAATACGTCAGCTGGAAGGAGACTAGTGGATGGGATGTTTCGGTGAAATGTTTTAACGACCGGTATTTAAGGAGCTCCGGAAGAACTCCCCTCCACCTTCCTTTCGCCACTCGCCTGTCGTCTATTGAGAGTTTCAAGTCGGTGAACGAGTTAAGAGGGCGGAAATCAAATGGCCTTGGGAGTTAGTGACTGCCGTTACCGAGGAGGGAAGGGTGAAATATTCGCGGTGGACGCCGTGACCCGAGAGAAGGCCCGCCATTGGTGAGTTAATCTGCGATCCCTCTCCCACTTTTCTCCCACAAAAAAAGTGTCCTTCCAATTCAACTCTCTCCAAGAAATGTCCGCAACCCTCCTCCCATCCCTACCAAACTCTTCTTCCCTTCCCATTTTCAACTACTCCCCCCCCTCCCTCAGCGCTCCCGCTTTCGACCCGCTTCATAAGATATCCGATATCGAAAATCACATGGGTTTCCGCTGAGACAGTGGAGGTTTATCGCGTGGGACGCATTTCTTTCATTGGATTCCGAATTATGTCCGCGAGCTCTGTTCGCGCCAAGGCTAGGATTTCCTAACGGAGTTCTTAAGGTTCGGAGAAATCGATTTCGGCTTTAGGGTTGGAGTTTATGCGCAGAGATATAAATTTAAGTCAGATTTCTGATTCATATATATCTGCATCCTGACGTTGCCTAACGCAGAAATTTTTGTTGTTTTAATGTCATATTATTTGAAAAATGTTCGAAGTATGCGACTTCAGAATGCACTGATTGAGTTTGATCTTTCAAAGGAGTTGTCAAGCCCCAATGGGTTAAGAAAGGAAATTACCCTGACGAAATTTAAGAACTATGCCTTGGTCCTTTAATTTTTTGGCTTGAATTCGTCCAAGACGCTGAATACGTCTCAGATTTTAATATTCGTGAAAGTAGTTTCCATTATTGCTTGTATATGTATAGAAACACTAATCATAAGTTCTTTCGATCGAACGAATACTTATACCCAAAGTAAATGGTGAGAGTACATCAGAATATAAGTATTTCTAACTTTTGCAATAAAAGATCGTCATTGAACGCCCTTTTCCCTATTTTAGATTGTCATGTGCACTAAACGTATGCATAACAATTAAAAAAAGGGATTCACTAGGTTATTCATATTTATGTTAATCTTGAAACTGGGTACAATATTGAAATTTGAATATTAAAATGTAACCTAATTTTTGTTGAATCCAGGACAAATTGGTTTACAATATTCTGAAAAATATTTCTGCAGCAACGAAATCGATCTCGTATGCATGAGGATGTATTTGCGTTGATCGTCAAAAGTCTATTTGTCAAATCAATTCGATAAAATTGTTTCTAATACTCAATAGATATCTATTTATATATAATGGATTATTAATTTTAATTTAGAAACAGGATATATTTTAGTATCCTTCCATATTTGAAAATAATGTTTTCCAAATCTCTGACATTAATCTGATTCCTTTTTCTGCCAAAAGAAAAAAGTTGAAATTGTTTAGTTCATAGGCCTTTGGTTCATGAGTTTTCAATGAAATTAATGTAAACCAAATCAATATTTATTGCATTTGGTAAGACATATCTTTCTAAATTCTGTTTGAAGAATATAAATGTCTTATGCTACGTCAGAATAATTGGTTGCCTCTGTATTACCTCTTAATGAGCAGAAGATAATCTCTTGTTCTATTATATACATTATTTTTGGAAAAATATAAATTTTTCCCTTTTCTTACCACAAATAAATTGAAGCCATACAGTCTATCCGCGAGAAATATACAATCAAAGATTAAATAAACTTATCTTTGTGGATGCATCGCTCATTCATTTATGAAGAGATATCACCGAAAGCAAAATCTAGGAACGAAAACGAATTTCACATGCTTGAATCAGCATACTCTGCAAATACCTCTAATGCGCCAATAAATATTCCACGAGGGGATGATGAGAGGACAAAAAAATATACGTATTATGTGGATAATTTGCAATTAAGCCGTAATAAAATCCGTTGGGGGCCATCTAAAAAGATATTAAGAGGGTATTTGACGATGTGATTGCTTGCGTTGAGACTTGCTTTTGAACGAGAGATTGGAGAGGAAATAGGCTTCTAGCTGAAGCGAGGGAGCGACGAGTCAGTTGGGGGTTTTGGGGACCTTCAAGGCGCCTGGGGGTCCTTAGATAAGAAGGAAGGGAGAGAAGAGCCATGGCGGGGAAGGAGAGTGGCAAAGGGGACGAAAGAGTGAGGAGAGTGAAAGGGTGTGCCGAAGGTAGATTTCGAGGCAAGAGGAATGGGCGAACGAAGATAGTGCGGGAGTGGGAAATGGAGTAATGAGAATAGAGAGGAGCGGGGCGGGAAAGAGAAGGCCTACATGACACTCAAATCGCGCTGAGAGCAAACTGAAGGAAAACATGCGAAGAACAAGATATTCTCCTGATCCATACTCACTTTTAAAGGGAAAGAGAGAAATGGATAGAAAGAGATAGGATCGTTCAATGGATTTCGCCCTTATGAGTATTCATGGTTTGATCAGCGTAAATAACAGGATAAAAGACAGAATCCGTTGTGAAATACGGTCAATTACCTTGAAAAAATATTCGAATTTGAGCCGTTGGTATTTTCTGGGTACCGTTTCGATATGATATTAGTGTAGCGTATTCTGATGGAATTCCGTAAAACATTCGTCCCACAGTCACGAAATGACTTTCATCTCGACTGCATATAGACCTGGAAACAATCAGTTTGGTGGGAAATGACTGTCTGATGTTCTATAGAAGCAAATAAGATTGGTGTGAATTGGAGGAACCTAGTCAATTGTATAAAAATCGAAATCGTGCAATTGAAATGCAAGCAGAAATAATATTAACTAGCAATCCAAAGTGCAATATGCAAATGGAAACAATGAACACAATATTGGTAGCTGGACAACCTTACAATCAAATTCAATTCCCAATTTTATCAAGTAATTTCTTCAGCAAAGAGATCTCAAGTAATCGCATTGCCGTAGAATCTGCCGGTACTCCCTCCTGGTCATTTCAAATTGAGTATTTTTTGAGTAACTATTTTTCGAAATTTTAAATTTAATTAGGCGTAAAACATCTGTTATTCCAATTCCAAGAAACTGCGGGAGATGCCGAAAACAGTAAATTTTAACGAAGTCATCAGCCAATATGCATTTCAGTGCAACAACTTTAGAGTGCTAAAATCGGTCAAGGCTAATGGTTTTTTCACTCTGAAAATGTTGTAACTGATATTTAACTTACAATTCATTTTCAAGAATATACTTTATTGCCTTCTTATTTTAAAAATCAAATGTTACGTGGAATCACGCATAATATCAACTTGTGAGGGCTATGCATTAGGAATTCAAAGTCTTTAATGAATCTTTTAATCAGCAATATCGCTTACTGATACGATGCGATAGGAAGATTAAACTATTGAAAAACTTAACATGTTTGATTGATACAAGAGAAATTTACGATTGATAAAAGGAGAAGTGAGAGACTCCAGAAAGAATCTTGTGTGCAGAGTAGAAATATAGTATTTCACGGTGAGGACGCTGGGAGGGGAAACCAGAAATAGAAGCGTGGAGGCTGTAAAACCTTGTAGAGCGATTCTTATATCTACGACTTTAAGTTCTCCTTCATCAGAGTGAAATGAATAAAAAAGAATTGAATTGCTTTAAAATATTGGATTAATCCTAAGCAAAGAACGAAAAGGTCATCGATTATGACGATGCACTTCTTAAATTACAAAAAGACATTTAAGACGGAGTTATCACAGAAATAAAAAATAATTCAATAGAAAGAAGGGAAATTATTACTCAGAAGGTAATTGATTGAAATCATACATGTAGGGCATTGTTTTTAAGAAATTAAATGTGTAAATGACATGATTAGCGTTGATCATGGAGAAGACTCATATTTAGTCTTGTTTTAAGTAACCAATACTTTTTCCGGTCTCCATTTCTCATGGACTGTTTGCCACAGTTATTTTTTATGTATTTCCTCCATTTACTGTCTTATCTTCCCCAAGAATTTTATACGCAATCGACAGGGCGTCAAGATTTTAGGAAAGGCGAATAAGTTCGTTTTTTCATTCAATGGCTGGCAAGCACCTATGCTGCGATATTTTAGGTCACTATTAGGGATCATAGAGGCTACCAAACATTAAGTGCCGACATAACAAGCGTTTCCACCTTGTCCGAGATATCGGCAAGCTAGGGACCAATAGCAAATTTTGAAACTGGTAGTACCTTCTTCGTACGCCAAACTAGGTAATGGACTAGGCAAAAAAGTTTCAATTCGCTCTAAAGATCACGATTTCTTAGTTCACAATAAAATATAGTAATCATATTTGAGCAGTTTTTGCCTTTCAAATTACGGCAAGTTTCAAAGGGATGTGATATGCAATAGATCACTATTTTTCAAAGACAAAAAACTCCATTAAATTGTTTATATTTTACAACAATAATCATGTGAAGTCAAAAATTCACAATTAAATAACCCCGTGTTTGATCGAATATATAAGGGTGGAGCTCAGATGTAATACTAAGCTCTATGTTGCGTGTGAAATACGCACGTTAGGGTACGGCGGTGAGCTCGTTTTCCTGTGGTGTCCAGGGCAGATCTGACACCGTCAAAATCACAGCTTGGGGTGAAGCTGAGGGAAAACGACGAAGGCACTATCCGAAATCAGTACTGCACTCTTCCATCGGAAGCCCATCGCTCTTCCCATTAGACTTCTACGCTCCAAATGGCCGTGTAACAATCGTAAAATTACATTAATCCAGTCTACGACTTCAAAACGTATTTTGAATGCATTTTCAAATTTCAGACAGTCGCGTATCCTGACACGGCTAAGCCACTTATCCATCCGGAAAAGAGGTGGTTTGCTACACCAAATAATTGTTTAGGAATAAAATTTGAACATTTAAACATTTCACAAGTAGAAAAGATAAGATGCGCGAAAAAGGGAGAGAAGTACGTAAACCAAAGGAAAGGTCTCATGGTTCCCCAAGGGAAATGAAAGATTTTTAGCCTCAATAAAGTTATAAAAATATTTATTATTTGAGGAAAAAGATTATAAAATTATTTTGGTCCAATCATGAATAAATCCGATCTCTCTTAAATGTTTTCTAGATCTGCTACAGCCTTGGGGTATTAGAGTCATTGCCTTTCCCGATCCCACTACAATTTCCTGCACAGTTCTGTTATCCAGGAAACCACACTGCTTGTATTTCTTGTTGGATTGTTCCTGGATTTGAATTCGGGACCTGCGGTCAGTAGCACAACTCCCTAACCACTAGGCTACACACCTCTTCATGCGTCTCCATTTTGAGAGAATTCTCCTCCCAGCAAGACAAACATTCTGTGTGTGCTCTTCGCTTGTTGGGTGGCTTTTTTGTTTGTTTGTTTGTTCATTGTTAGCTTAACATGATTAATTAGTTTAGTACGTGCGAGGATTATTAAAAGGCAGAGGTAAATCCTATAGCAGGTATAGGAAGAATGGAAGGACGGAGAGGTAAAGTTTAATGGATGTAAGGAAGAGAGGTAAGTTTCGCGCGAGTGCATTTTCCTTTTAGAAGAGGAAATCTTTCTCCTATGTGTGCCTCCCAGGAGGAAGAATCCAAAGAGAAAGGGGAAGGGAAGACAGAAAAGAAGGAAGAGGGGTGGGGAATCAACAAAGAGGGAGGAGGGCATGGGGATGGAAGTTAAAGAGAGTACGGGAGTTAAGTAGCTACGGCCGACGATCGGACGCCCGGCAATTTTATAAGGGTAGGTGGTGGTAGGGCAAAGCCCTCGCTAGGAGGCGCAGTAAACGGGGTGAAAGCTGTTTGAGGGAATCGGCCAATAGTGCCGTTTCTGAGACGGAAGCGTCCCTTCCCTTCCGAAAGAGGTCCGTCCGGAAGGGGGAGGGGGGAGGATCGCGAGGAGGTAGGAGAAGAGGGCGGGAGGGGATCGAGCGGGGAGGAGGTGATTAGATGGGGGAATCGGGTTCAGTCTCTTGGCCTTTCGAGGCTTATTTTTATCATGCTCACACTTTTCACCCATGTAGACATACTTCGGTTTTGTTGCGATTGCTTCATCACACAGCCTATCGCCGTGCGTCATGTATCCCAAACAAATAAGTACCCTTGAACACTGAAACCAGGCTCTTCAAGTATTTGAGATATTCGGAATAGTGATTTGAAATTTTACTCAAACGTTACAAGCGGGTTTAATTTTGCAACGTCGTTTTTATTAACTATTACCGATCGAATATGCATTTTTCACGGTCATTGAAAAGTATAGTGTAGCGTTATCGACTATTCGCAGTGATTCCGCATAATATATTTTCCACAAAAACTGATGAAATCTCTGTAGATTTTTTGTAAATTTTACGTTGATGCCATAATGCTTTTGGATCTTGGTGATATTGAATTGCTCCATTAGTTATTTAACAGATAAATATTATTCTCTGTAATTCTGTATCCTGATCATATGCTATTTCTGATGCTGTGTGCAGGATTAGAGCATCTCAACCACAGTTCCCGTCATACCCATTATTTAATCGTTTTCGATTAAACAGATCATGACAGATAAGCTCTATCACCTAAATTTCAATCTCATGAAAAAGAGTGAATAACGGTTAAATATTTGGTTAATTATCAATTCATCAATGCATCTTACCTCTTACTTACATACCTTTATCTAAAAATGAACTTGAAAGAAATAATACACCAAAAGCGGTTACTGTCTTTAATTTTTATCATATTCGTAGGTCGCGAGACATTGCAAACATATTTGAAATGCAGAGCATGGCCAATAAAAACTCAAAGGATTTGGACTTAACAGTTACGTTTAAGGACACCTTAGTTTTCTTTAATTTTTCACCTTATTAGGTAACCATTCAATGAATTGTTATATCTTAAAAAAGGTGTATTACTCACTATGGGGACAATAGTTTAATGAACCACTATGAATGTAACAAGTGGAAATATAACGTTTGCCTAGTGCTTCTTTTATGGATGGCGTCACCATATCTTAAAAATGTCCGCCGATATAACCGCCAAAAATACATAA
The DNA here is from genome assembly GCF_022747635.1 of Hetaerina americana. Classification (NCBI taxonomy): domain Eukaryota; kingdom Metazoa; phylum Arthropoda; class Insecta; order Odonata; family Calopterygidae; genus Hetaerina; species Hetaerina americana. The sequence goes on along the minus strand of NW_027287095.1, from coordinate 27,089,213 downwards.
AAATACTATACTCTATGTAGAGCATTTTTAAGTTCTGATAATTAGCCTAAATGGGTAAAATTTCATTAAAAATGGTCCGAAAAGGAAGCCACGCATACGAAAATACTTCAATTCATTCAGATTTGAATAATTTTTATTTGTTTGGATCTAGCCGTGGAAAATGTTAATCAAAATCTTGACAGAAGATGGGAGAAATAATGGATTAACAGTATGAACTTGTATTATCACTTCGGTACGAGTGTTGAAAACCAGACGGCTTTGAATTACTCCTGCAAAATAAATAAAATTTATTACTACATCTATTAATTCAAACATATTATTATTTCTTTATTAGTACCTTTCAAAATTTTAATAACGTTGTATATATGCCGCTGTACTCACGAGGAACTGAGACAGACAACGTTCTAAAAGTGCTGTAACGGAACCATATCCAATTTGATTCAGAAATATGATGGAGAGCTAGTTAATCGCTTTCAGTACACTTAAGTTATTGTAAGTACTAGCAGCAAATTTATGGAAACGGCAAGAAAAGATTTGAAGGCACAGAGTTGAAAGGGCGGGACCTTTATGCACAAATTATTTCGCTAGTCGATGAATAAGACGAAAGAAGAATGACTTCGGAGGAAGAGCAAGATGCGATTTGTTTCCAAGTGTGTGTGGTAGGAGATAAATTGGCACTAGGTTTGCTTGATGGAGATGAAGAGGGAGGATTAGGGGTATATGGCAGTCAAGTTACTTGAATAAGGTTTTGCACAACGACTTGCTGTATTGTCTGATTAATTGGTTCGTATTTAGGGAAACCATTAGCTAAGCGGATCTCAGCAGAGATAATTTCTTCACTTCCTTTAAAAACCGAAAGACTCTTCAATTGCTATTTCGGCCTCCGATCCTATTTTTCAATCCGACAAGATGGGCGTATAAAGAAAGGAGGGAATAAATTACCAGGCGACATTATGTGTTCCAGTTAAAACCTAGAATGAGAAAGTGAGCTTATTTCCATTCTTAGATGGAAAAATTTCTCTTTCAATCATTATCATATAAAAAGAGACGTTTCAGGCGTGATATGGTGGAATATCATGATTAATTAAAAATAGCAATTTTCCACAAAAATAAAATTTAATGCGACCGGTTTCAATGTTACTACATCATCATCAGGTGATAGTTAAACCTCAGAGTCCAGTATATATATGATTAAAGGCAAGTAAGGGGAGGGTGGAGGAGAAGAGGGGAAGAGGGGGGAAGGTGGAAGGCAGAATGGGTGACTATGTGAGTGGGGTGGGGGGAAGAGGGTTGGGGAAGACAAGGTGCAAAGACCCTAGGAGTCCGGAGAGCGCGTCGTGGCCGAATGGAGGGGGGTGTCTCGTTGAGGGTGTCCCACGGTGCGCCGCAAAGCTCTTCGGGCCGCGGGGGAAGAGGACGGGATCGGGGGTTTTTCCCTATGGTCGTGGTCTGGGAACAAGGTATTTCGAATTCAAAGTGCTTCACAATTTGGAAAAAGGAAGGAAGCTGGATGCCATGGAACAGCTGGAAATCTTACATCGGAAGGACTTGGAGCTGATCAACGAAGTCCAATTTTTATCTTCACCCTCCCCCCTCCTCTCCATCACCTTCCCAAGACGTACATGTGACCAGTGATCCCTTGCCCCTTCTCATTGGATATTTCCTTCCTTTCCCCCCCCCTCTGCAGACGGAGACCATGCTTTCCCGGACAAGTGGGAAACCCCGAGTCCCCACCCCTTTCCTCACGGACGAGGAGGGAAGGTTCACCGCTGCGGGACAATCCAACCCCCCCCCCCTATTCGGCATGTGCTAGTGATAACATTCCCTCCTACACCCTTTCCCTAAAACCTCGCTAGGGCGCCCCCTTAAAACTATACAGTGATCCCAATCTTTACCCTTCAACTCAGTGCTTATTTGTGTATTGATACCTTGTTCCCAGACCACGACCATAGGGAAAAACCCCCGATCCCGTCCTCTTCCCCCGCGGCCCGAAGAGCTTTGCGGCGCACCGTGGGACACCCTCAACGAGACACCCCCCTCCATTCGGCCACGACGCGCTCTCCGGACTCCTAGGGTCTTTGCACCTTGTCTTCCCCAACCCTCTTCCCCCCACCCCACTCACATAGTCACCCATTCTGCCTTCCACCTTCCCCCCTCTTCCCCTCTTCTCCTCCACCCTCCCCTTACTTGCCTTTAATCATATATATACTGGACTCTGAGGTTTAACTATCACCTGATGATGATGTAGTAACATTGAAACCGGTCGCATTAAATTTTATTTTTGTGGAAAATTGCTATTTTTAATTAATCATTATCATGTCTAATGAGTTCATCCATGCCCCCATTAATTTTTAATTTACTTTTATGATAAACGTCAGATTTACATGAGATTTAATACAATTCCCTCAGGATGTATAATCATTCATGTCTTCTGATGAAAATTCAAAGTTATTTCAATCCTCTATACTTAGTAGATGGTCGTCCCGTTACTTTTTACGGCGTTCGTATTTTGACTGATTAAAATCTTAACGGTTCAGGAAAATAAACAAGCCTCAAGAGTTTTCATTCCAAATTTCTCTTCATCACATTTGAAAAGATTACAGGTTTTCTTATTTATAAAGTAGGTCTTATTTTGTGATTTGCCAATAACGACTTGATGAACGTAAATATGTCGGAAGACATCTCGAAATATTTCTGATGCCTTTACTTCGAGCCTCATATCTCGAAATTACCGGTCAATTATTTTGTTAATTATTTTTTGTGATTGATTACACCCACGATATTTTTCCAACACTACTATCGCCGTAAAGACATTTCTCAGCGATTGAAATGAAATTTTAATCTCAGCAAATTCGGCATATTCAGAGAACTAAATAAAAAATAGAGGAACCATGTAATAAAGCACGAAAAATAGTGTATAACGGGTGGTTTTCCAGAATGTAAAAAGGATGCAGGAGATGAAATAAACGAGGTGAGAAGTGATGTGGGGTGAATGAGAGAAAGAATCCGCGGGGAATGGAGCGTCTCGGAGACACAAACAGAGAGAAAGATTTGGAGGGGAAAATATCACGACAGATTTGTCTCCTCCCACGCAGAAAGCGTTCTCGACATGTGTTCACTTTGGGACAACTCTAGACCACCAAGAGCCTCTACCCTGGTACTGGGAGAGCGTGGGGTGAGACTGGACGCTTTAAATGAGGAGGCGGCAGAATAAACGGGAGCGAAAGATATAAAGTGAAGTATTTCTCGAAAATTGTTTTGCTTGAGAACCGAGAGGACCTTTAAGGCTCAAATTTCAAAGGAAGAGGGAGATTGACAGATCGCATCGATATCGAAAAAGTTTTTGTCCGCGGGAAGGTTTATGGAGTGGGGAGAGTGGTCGTGTGGGAATGTATATACGGTACGTAGAAAAGAAAGAATTGGGTTCCGAGCGCCGCCGTGAATGGCATCTGATTGAAGTGGCTTGGGAGGGAGAAGGCATAGGAAGGGCTCAAAAGAGGAAAAGAAATGTAATGGCTTTTGCGGGATCAAATTTCAGCTCGTAAGGGTGAGTCAATGATGTTTTCATCCTCTGCGTTAAAATGCGACTCGGTAGAGAAATCAGAAAATATTATTGGTTCCCTATACTTTTGTAATGATAAATACTGTCAAAACTGACTCTCCACAATTAAAAAAACATCGTAAAATCACCATTTTGAACAATTTTGAAATATAGTATATCTTCTGGTGATATTAGTAGACATCAATCATGTATCATGTGTCAAAAATCTCCCGGCCAAGGTCCCAGGAGTCTCCTGCGTCAAAAATCACAAAAGTTTTTTTTTTAATGTTTAGATCTAATTTGTGTTCAAATAGATTAGACCCTTGGAGCGAGGAGAACTTCAGGGAGATAATTACTGATGCTGTCTTTAAAAATGGTGCTGTGAAAGTTTTATATGAAGTTAAATTCGTGCTATTTGGGTCTAATCTGTACAATTCAATTTCTTGGTAATTACTTACTGACATTTTGATGACCAAAAGGGAACGAATGGTGGAATATACTCGAGAATGCAAAAAATATCAATGTTGAAAAACCTGGGAAACTAGCTTCAATAAATTAACTATTGCTTGATGATTTAAGGTGATAATATAACAATTAGAACGAGAAATATTGGGAACCGGGACTACTATATCTTGCAATATCTTTTTCATTTTTTGAGTCATTCATCCGTCTGGGAAGGTGAGAAATGTGTTCTGGAATCCCGTTCCCCCCATTTGGCTAGCAGGACAATGGATGGTATTAGCTCTAAATTTGCTGCCGGTCGTTTGCTTTTGTGAGATATCGGTAGCAGCATATCATGGAATATGATCTTTTAAGTCTTACTTCTGCTAACATGGGTAAATGGCCGAAAGTGATGCAACCAGTTTTCAAACCCATTTCGATAATACACCTAAAAGAGATTATCAGAAATAACGATCCAGTAAATTTGAGAGAGAGACGGCCAATTAATGTGTCTCCTCTAAAGATATTTTTAAATCAAACTAAGGAGCGTAAAATATAACCAAGTAAATCATAAAAGATTGGCCATTAAATTATATATTTTCATTAGTCAGGCCGTTGAACGCAGAACAATAAATTCAATTCACATAAAAATCTCCAAGATATAAGAATGAACCTCTTTCCCACTGCCTCTTATTACAGTTTAGTTTATTCTGTATACCCTTTCACCCTTTAATTTTGAAGTGAATATTAAATATTGATCAATAGTTTTGGAACGCGTAAATATTTAAATTTATTCCAGGTTCTTCCCATTTGTTGACCTTAAATGTTTTTTACCTTTTTCCTAAATTCTCTATAGAAAGAGTCTCGCGGCATACTTCATTATTGGCTATATTACTGGTGATAAAACCACTAAAGTTTGCGCGTTAGCCTGTTTTCTGCAATTGGATGCTTCATATATGCGCAAGCTGTGGAGTATCTGGGCGCAAAAACGTTATGGGAAACCTCAAGTGGGGCCAAGGAAAGGGACTTAGCCCTTATACCCTAAATGGATTATTTTCACCCACTGTAGGGCTTAGTGCGTGGTGCACCGAACTCTCGTCTATCAAATTATTCCTTGGAGAGACCTCTAAAGTTTTACCTATGATATATGGGAACGATAATAGTTTGGTACTTTTCCACTTTCATTTTTATTCAAGTGAGACGTATACCAACAGTTGGAACGATAAAATAAATCTCCCCTATCAAAGCTACCTCTTAAGCTTAGGGAAAGCTTTAATAGGTGAGAGTTCGCCTTGTTACCCGGCTTATTCAAGGAAGGTTTGCGTGTAAAGGTGAACCCTCTTGCTCACCTTGTTATATCAAATCATAATGCGTGTGAAATTCACGCTTCCGAGCTACATGGGATATTTTATCTTCCCTGTGCAATCTGCGGTTTCCCTGAAAGCCGCTTAACTTGCGTTTATCTGAGATCTCGCCAGGATTTGGACTCTCGGGTGTGTGGCAAAAACGATCTACTCAGAGGGCCTCCATACCGTTATATTAATGAAATAATTTTTATCAAAAGGTATTTTACTTCTCAGAACTTTCACGTACATTCACATATATGTAAACACAAAAAAGGAGGTAGTTGATTAAAAATTAACCAGAGAGTAACAGTTAATAAAAAAAGAACCCATGATGTTTAAACAGATTCAATTGAAAGCTTAATGTTTTTACGATATCAGACTGTCGTAATTACTATCTATAATGGAGGAAAAAGAATGATAGTTTTCAAAGTTTTAAAACCTCAAAATTCTCCCACCAGTTAGAATTAGTTAACTTTGAAGAAGGCACTTCAATTAAAGGGAGAACTTTGAAAATAATATTGACCGGCTTTTATATTTAGGGGTAGAAATTCACCACACTCATTCCACTAAATGACCCAAAAATAGAAATACGGAGGTATCATAAGAGTGTAAACAATTTCTGAAACCCAGGGAAAATACAATGGCATCGGTGTCCGGTGGCTTGTGACTTGAGAGGGTATTTGTGTGCTAAGGCGACACACATCTGTTGCCAAGGACGTGAGCGCAAGTCGGGGAAAGCTTCTTGGCGGCTTTCTTTCCGGGATTTTGTGAAAGGCATTTGGCGTTGAATAGAGTGCTTAAAAACCGACCGTCCTTTTTGGGTGGAACTCTCGTCTTTTTTCGCACATTCATAAAAAGTGAGTTAGCTGGGAGTGATCCATGTCGCAGAGCCAACATATCGGAATTGAATCTAAAAACTTCCCATCAAAGAATGTTTTCCACGCATGAAATCCAAACACCTGCTGATATTATCCTCTTATGCTTGACTATAGAATCGAGTCATATTTCACGTAGGCATTAGTTTATTTCCCGTTTCCTATTGCTGTATTATTGAGTATTCAGGATAGGGATAACCAGTGCCTTATACGCTTTTTCTTTTGAGGCTACGCTACTTCCTTTTAAATTTCTCATTACCCAATGCAATACTTTAAATGCCTTACGTGACAAATTATCTAATAGGACTCCCCACACTAGATCCCTAGTTGAGTAAATGCCTAAATATTTGCAAATTGCAAAGACTGCTACATGGGATTTTTTCTCCAAAGAGGGTTTAAATTTCCTTTTCTGCATTTTTTTTATTTGAAAAATGTATATGCTTACGCTTACTTATATTAATGCCCATATTATCATTTGTAACCCAGTCACCAAGGCGATCGATGTCATTTTGTAGTATTACGCGGTGATTTACATTCTCTTTCCGTCTGTATATAATATAAAAGAATACCATCATCCCATCCAACGCCCAGGCGCAGATGTGATTATTGGAACGAAAAGCTGATTATCGACTAATATTGTCGACGAAGAAATGTTCCCAAAATCCTTTTCCATTAACAGAGATGACAGAATAAATAGAATCGGAAGTTTTGTCTTTATTGCAGTAAAAAAAATTCTTGCGCCAGCAGGGCTAAGTTAATTCCGGATAATGGTTTGGAAAGCGTTTGGTACTCAATTAAAAGTCCTCAATCCAAAAGAATTTATGCATGTGCATTTTACAGACCACCACTCGACAGGGACAATTCAATTCTAGAATTTGATTAGCAAATCATAGGATTTTTATCCCAACACCATGATCGCGGCGTTATAATCGGTGGAGATAACCATGTACCATATATTGCCTGAAGCACAAATAGTTTTAAAGCAGGCTATAAAAACAAAGATATATGCGAATCGCTATTGAACTCTTTGCCGTTACACTCATTAAATCAACTTGTCACTTCACCAACTAGGGTCGATAATTATTGATGTGTTAGCAACGAATATTCCCGAAAAAGTCTTAACTTTAGAAACTATAGTATAAAAGGAATTAGTGACCACAGGGCAGTAAATGCTAAGTTTTCGCTTCGTGGTGGTCCGAAATAAGCAGCCTATTAGGAAAATTTACTTGTTTAAAGTAAGGGACTACAATGACCAAAAATGTGTGCTACAGAATCAATTTGCTAGTTTTAAGAAATATAGTAATTAACGAAGTACTGAGGGCACGTGGAATCACTTCCTTGAGATCACGCGCTGAGCAGTCAATGAATTCATTCCCGGTAAATTTATAAAATATAACACGGAACCTAGATGGTACAACGCGCATGTTAGAAAGGCATTACGACGTCAAAGGCTATGTCACGCCAAGATGAAAAATATAGGGGATAATATCTCTAACTACAAAAAGAATAAGATCCCTTATGATTATAAGATATCCTTGGCAAATGCCAAGAATGAATTTTGGAAATCGTTAAGAAGGTTAAAAAGGGAAAGGTTAGCGGAAATTTTGAAAGAAAATTGAAAAGTATTTTTGTCGTTCGTCAGAGAAGTTCAGGAAAATATGTTAACTATAAATTCACTCAAAAATGATAAAGGTGAAAGATTAAGCAGCTGTTTGGAAAAGGCTAACTTATTAAATTCCTTCTTTCAAAGCGTCTTCACTAATATCTCACAGAATACCCCTGATAGCTAACCCAATCGTGCCGGTCTACCAATGCCCAAAATTGAAATCTCATGCAATGGAATACAACGTTTGCTGAAAATTATCAAGCCTAATAAATCCTCCGGGCCCGATAAAATACCCGCTCGTATATTTAGGGAGCTAGCTTCGGAAATTTCGCCGTATCAAGAAATGACATCTAAAAAGTCGCTGGTAGATCTCAGGATACCTAGAGATTGGAAAACGGCTGACGTAACACCAACATTTAAAAATGGAGATAACGAGGGACCGAGTAATTACAGACCTTTTTCCCTCTCATTCATTTTGTGCAAGGTTGTGGAGCATATAGTTGCTAGTTTTATCGTAAGACATCTCCATAATTAGGAATTATTAATGAAAAATCTACGCTGTATCCGAAAAGGTAGATCCTGCGAGACACAACTTGCACTTTATCCGCATGGTATTCTTATTTCGGAAGAGATCAATGTTCCAGTGGACGCGATTTTTCTAGATTCTAAGAAAGCCTTCGACAAAGTACCTCATAGCAAATTACTCGCAAAGCTTATGGCATAGATAAAAATATCCGATGTTGGAGTAAACTCATTTTGAATGGTCGGGTTCAAATAGTAGTGGTAAATGGAGTTGGCTCAAATGCAGTAGAAGTTACTACAGGTTCCCCAGGGAAGTGTCGTCGGGCTTCTTTTGTTCCTACTTTACGTTAACGACATTTATTTTGAGACGATGCATTGATTTACCATGATACCCGTGATCCTCAGGACACAGCAGCGCTGTCAGATGACCTTCATGCTATGCAACGCTGGTGCGACACTTGACAATCAGAATTAAGCTTAAAAGAGTGTGAAGTCATACATTTTTGGAAAAAGAGAAATTCCTTCCAGAACACCCACTGCATTGGGAACACCGAAATGGAATGTATTAGAAGAGTACTTGGTAAATGTGATAAAAATATCAAAGAGAAATGTTATCTTTCGTTGGTTAGGTCTCATTTAGAATATGCCACAAGTATATGGGATCCTTACGAAGTTTGATTAATTGCCGAATTGGATCGCGTGCAGCGTAGAGGAGCTAGATTTGCATGATAAACTTAGTAGCATATCCAAAATATTAGAGCAGCTAGGCTGTAAATCACCGACGGAGCGAAGGTTCAATTACAGATACAGCTCTTGCATGAACTGGAAGGAGGTCTCTTTAGCAGTGATATTGAAAATGTATTATTACCCCCAACTTACTACCGTAGGTGAGATCATGCTAATAAAATTAGAGAGATTAAGCGCAGAACTGATAGATTTGAGATGTCATTTTTTCCACAAACGAATGGGGATCATGTGGATCATTGTTCGACCGTGGTAGGGTCATCTTTGGGTAAAATCATTCCGGTGTGCATTCACCCCCAGCAACACACCCTGGTGGTGGCTTGCAGGGTATATATAAACTAAATAAAATAGGCACTGGTGGTGTAGACCAAGAGGGTCGGCCCGGCATCAGCTGCCACAGCTGCGGGTGAGGGTGAAGTTCACGGTATCGGCCGCAGTACTGCGATGTCGATGGCTACGGGAAACTACCACATTATTCTCCCTAGAATATGCAACCTGACATTCAAATAGAGAAGAATGTAGTCGCAACAGCTAACCAATCCTAGGATTTAAATTCTAATGATTATTGTAGAATATCTGTTATAACTGTACCATAATCATGGCTTCATTCACATAACGTTTGCTAATTTTTTAACTTCAAAATAAAATAATTGCCTTTTATCTTTCTCATTCCAGTACGTAAATAAATTTTCCATTCATCCAACAGTTAATTATTCCTATATTTAACTTTTTTATACCCGTTTTCACTCCATTCCTCCCACGTCCTTTTCTCGATGACTCTTAACATGCTTCTACCGACCATGAAATTAAAATTAAGAGTCATTTAACCTCGCAGATTATATTTCCATCCTATATTTACAATCTCTATCGCCCACTTGATTTTTTCCTATTTTCCTGTCCTTAGATGAACGTCTTAACTTTTCAAGCCCCAATTCGTATTATTATTGAAATAATAATATTTTTTTAATATTTCCATGTACAGTTCGCACCCGATCGAATCAGATATATATATTCCATTCCAGGTAAATTAATTTTTTCCATTTGAAATTTCGTTAAAATAGTTTTCAGGGAATATATAAAGACATGTACAGGCGTCGGATAAAACAAATCATTTTTATGGAAATAAAATGTATTTAAGCTTTCATTGATTGTTTTTTTTTCTTGTTGGACTGAATATTATTTTAGCTTTGTGACGTCTTTTAATAATCAATGAATGAAGAGAGCATGTAAGAGGACGATGATCTCTAGGCTTGAAAATCAATTTGTTGTCTCAGGCGTAACTTTGTGGAATTTGCATAACATATTGAAATGTAATGAAATAATTGACTTTGTAATTCCACACACTTTATTTAAAAACACACGACCCAGGTTTCGACGTTGAACGTCATCATCAGGTGGTCCTCATACCAGACCAGAACCACATATTGTCTGGGCGTTTGCCCTATCTTATAATGCTGCTTCGGTGCGACATCGTCCACCCCTTCAGCTGTAGTGGTTGTACAATTTTACATGGGATATCATTCAACGAACAGGTGGTCCTCATAGAAGCACGCTGGCTATATATACCTTCTGATCATAGGAGGGGGGGGTTGGTCAGAGAGGGAGGTCGGAGGGGTAAAAAGGTTACAATGTAGCTGGGAAGAAAAGAGAATTACATTTTTGATTTAGAAGAGTGGTAGGTCTAGGAGTGGGGAGTGGGAGGGATACAAAATTTCGTTGGCCAGATCATCTTTCCAACGGACACATTTCAAAATTTCTAACTGCTCCAAAGCATCGAGCCTTTGACCTTTTTCTTCAAAATGAATAATTTTTGTCACAAAGTCACTTTTGTGATCACTTTCGATGAGGTGTTTTGCAAAGAGGGATGTTATGTTCTTATTTTTTACACATGTTTGGTGTTCTTTAATCCTTTCTTTAAATTTCCGTCCTGTTTGTCCAATATACTTTGTGCTACAATCCGAGCACTTTAACTCATACACTCCACTCCTCTCGTTTTCGGGGACTTTGTCTTTAGTGTGAGAGATCAGGTTCTTAAGGCATGAACGACTGTAAAAGGCACATTTAATTTTTTCTTTAGGTAAACTTTTAATTACTTTTTGAGAAATAGTCCCAAGATATAGTATTCTCCGCCATTTGGCAGTGGGATCTTTTACATGTTCGGGGTTGTAAATGTGGCTTAAGGCTATTTTTGTAAGTTTATTCCGGTAAAGTTTATTTATTAGATCTTCTGAATACCCATTGTTTACTGCTAACGTTTTAATTACATTAAGTTCCTTATTTACATTGAATTTTGACATAGGGATAGCGGTCAAACGGTGGATCATTGCATGAAATGCCGAAAGCTTTTGGGTGAAGCAATGCCTTGAAGAGGAATTAATTAATTGGTCTGTATACATTTCTTTCCTAAAAATGGAATACTGTAACCCATCTTTGTCTTTAGAAATGGATAGGTCGAGGAAATTCAGGGAACCTTTTTCCTCTTTTTCACATTGATAGAATTTAGATGTGCTAGAAACTGATCTAGTTGCCTATCAGAACCTGTCCACACACAGAAGACATCGTCTACATATCTTAACCAACAAAATACATTATTAATGAGAGGGTAGGCTGAGGAGAAATGATAATGTTTTCTTCCCAGCTACATTGTAACCTTTTTACCCCTCCGACCTCCCTCTCTGACCAACCCCCCCCCTCCTATGATCAGAAGGTATATATAGCCAGCGTGCTTCTATGAGGACCACCTGACCTGACCTGACCTGGTTGGGACCTGACCTGGATTCGGAACGTTGGAGACGGAGGATAGACCATCAGACCTGGATATACCTACAGAAATTTCGACGTACGCCTCCCTTGGAATATTCTACTGGATACTTCTAACCCTGGTTGCTGACATCATTAAATAATCGAGGGACAGCGAAGCAAGGCGCCGGTGGCGCCCAATATGGACATCGTGCCGCTGCCAGCGGACACTATAAGGACTCCTCTCGACCAGCAGCTGGAAAATACTTCTTCAAACCCTGTTCATACTGCCGGCGCTCTAAATATGGACGTTGCCATGCATCAGAACGGGCCGTCTGCCCCTGCCGCGAAATTCAACGACAACTGGCGACACGTCAAGGATCCCAGAGGAGCCGGGAAGCGTAGCGCACCATTCCTTTCCATTGAAGAAGCAACTAATAAGCGCCCGGTAAGTACGAGTAATAAATTCTCACCGCTCGTCACGGATCCGGACACGGACAACTCTTCTGCTCCCGTGGCGATGGAGGCTGAAAATTCATCTGCACCATCTGGATCCCCGGCAAGCCGAAAAAAGGAACCACGCCCCCCGGCACTCATCATATACGATGTAGTAGACCACGCGGCCTTGCTGAAACTTGTCCGATCCAAGGCAACGGACAAGTCCTTTACTGCAATCCATACAACCGACTCGACGAGACTTCAACTAAAGACTGCGGCTGATTATGCGGCCATAAAGCAGCTGTTGGTGCAGTCAAATGCACAATTCTCGACCTGGGGCCCGAAATCCCTACGAGCCAATTTCTACGCGGTTCGTGGACTTCCGTGCACCTACCCAGTTGAGCTACTGAAAGAAGATATGGACGCCATGGGGATTCCGGTGGAACGAGTGCATCTGGTGCGGCAGGGAACCTTCTTCCTTGTCGTTGTCAAGGAAAACCCTGAATGGCAAACAAAAGAAATGCTTGCCATAAGATACATGGGCAATTCCCGTGTCAGGGTGGCAAAATATCAGCACAGGGAGCCACAAATGTGTTACCGGTGCACCCGATTCGGACACGCATCTTCCAACTGCACGGCAGCCCCGCGATGCTACAAGTGTGCTGGTGCACATGAAGGCATCCAATGTCCGGATACGGAAAGGAAGAAGACTTGTTGCTGTAACTGCGGAGGAAACCATCCTGCATTTTTCAGGACCTGCCCTGTCTACGCCAAACAGAAGGAGATGAAGATGGCTAGCCTCCGGAGGAAAGGCGCACCAACCCAGGGGGCGAAGAACACCGCCGCTGAAACAGAGCTGCCTTCTCCTCAACAGAAGACGCTTGGTACCTTCAACGCGTCGAAGCCGGGAGACCCAACCAACGCAACCCAACGTCTGACCATGTGCAAGCATCTTGACTTTCCTCCACTCTCGACGCCGGCTCCGGTCGCCAGGGAGACAGCAGAAGAAATAAAAATTCCTCTTCTCCAGAAGAGGCGGGCTGCAGACTCGCAGATGCCGACTCCAACTTTGGCTACATCCCTCTCTTCCATCCTGGAAGCATTGACGTCCTCTGCTGCGCTATTGCAACAACAGCTGCAAGCTTTAACTGTCGCCCTTACCACTATTTTCCCAAACCAAAATGGACCATAGGCGAGAATTAAATAAATCTATCATCCTAGCCACATGGAATGTCGGCGGCGCATTGAAGCGAAAGACCCCTGAATTGCTTGCCTTTCTACGGAAGGCAAGAATCTCAATCGTCTGTCTGCAAGAGACTCATCTCCGTCCTGGAACTTCATACGGCGTTCCAGGCTATGCAGTTTACCGGGATGACCGGCAAACAAGAGGAGGGGGCACGGCGGTCCTCGTTTCGCTTGACCTGGCTGCGAGAAAAATTGACCTACCAGCTCGACTGCATCTTGAGGCGACAGCCATTGAAGTAGATACTTCGATCGGCTCTCTCACAGTGGGGTCACTCTATCTCCCCCCAAAACGACCTCTAGCCACACAGGATTTCGAAGTCATCTTCTCCGGGTCACGGCCGTCGCTTTTTCTCGGGGATCTAAATGCAAAGAATGCTGCATGGCATTCAATTACACCGAACCCTCGGGGTGAAGCGCTACTCACATGGGCTCAGAACAACGGAGTACGCGTCGCGGGTCCACATGGGCCAACGCATCAGCATCACGGCAGGAGCGAAGACGTCTTAGATATTGCGCTGCACCGTAGGCTCACGAGTTCGCTTTCTCTCGTGGCGACACCGACGTTGGACAGCGACCACTACCCAGTCTGCGCCTATCTGGGATGCTGCCCAACGTTACTTCCCCCACGGCCGGTGCGATGCCTGGACAAAACAGACTGGACAGGGTACAGGCAGATCCTGTCCGACATTTTACCGGAACAGCCGCCATCACTGACGTCACAAGCTATGCTGGACGAATATGCTTCTGTCATAACAGCTGGCGTGGACCAAGCATTACAGAACACCGTGCCAATAAAACTGATCCGCCCTTCTGGACATCTGACGCTGCCTCATTCCATCCTTCGCCGCATCCGCGAAAGAAATCGGCTTCGACGACGATTTCAAAGAACCAAATGTCCCGCGGATGGGGCACGGTTTAGAAGAAAACGAGCCGAAGTGAGGCAGCTCATCCAGGACTACAGGCAGACGACGTGGGAAAGGAAGGTTGCTTCCCTCCGAACCGAAGATGGGAGCATCTGGAGAATGGCAGCTTCTCTTCGCCACAGCATTCGGATCGACCCACCGATCGACTCACCTGGTGGCCCTCTTATCACGGAAGACGAAAAGGCTGAATTTGCAGCAACTACGCTGGAGGCCACTTTCACGTCGACTCCGGATCCACTGGTACCGGATGATCCTAGCGACTTTCCTGAAGAGGATGAAACAACGGAGGAGGGCACCATGACGGTAACGAAGGTTACCGAAAACGACCTGAGAGCAGCCCTTGGACGACTACGCTGCAAGAAAGCACCAGGAGAGGACAACATCCCGAACGAGGCCCTTCGACAGATGCCTGTCTCGCTCGCAACTCACCTGATTACGCTCTTTACGGCCTGCTTCTCCATGGGACATTTTCCGGCCATCTGGAAATCGGCAAAAGTCATCCTATTGCCGAAGCCGCCGAAGTCCGCTAGGAACGTAGAGAACTACCGCCCGATCGCCCTGCTAGCGACCCTGGGAAAGCTGCTTGAGAGGGTACTGCTGCCACATCTCCTGAAGCACATCGCGGCCTACTCAATCTTGCCGGCATCACAGTACGGTTTTCGAGAGGAACACTCCACCACACACCAGCTCGTCCGTCTCGTGGAACAGGTGACGGCCGGATTCAATCGGCGATGCTGCTCAACGGCGGCGTTCTTTGACATCAGGAAAGCCTTCGACCGGGTATGGCACGCTGGTCTCAGGCGAAAACTTGCAATACAGCGGTTTCCAAATTGGCAGCGCCGCTTGCTAACATCATACCTGACAGGAAGGACTTTCCGTGTCGCCTGGGGACGCGCGCTGTCACAGCCGAAACAGGTCCACGCAGGCGTGCCGCAAGGATCGGTGCTCGGACCGATACTTTTTAATCTATATACGGCGGACCTCCCGGTAGACCTTGGACGACATACCATGGTTGCCCTGTATGCGGATGACGCAGCAATAGTGACCACTTCGCGGAGAGCACACATGGCGGCAACATACCTACAGCGAGCAGTAGACAAACTGCTGGAGTGGTACGCCCTGTGGCGAATCAGCGTCAACAGCGCAAAGACACAGACGATTCTTTTTTCACCTGGAGGACTGCGAGAACCAGGAGAAATCCTCGTGGGCACCGAGGAGGCGCCATGGAAGGAAGAGGTGACCTATCTAGGCGTGATACTGGATAAAAGACTGACATTCAAAAGTCACGCCCTCGCTGCCACCAGGAAGGCAAGAGGAAGACGACTACAACTCTCGCCGCTGCTGCGTTCACCGTCCCTCTCTATCAAGACAAAGACGTATCTGTACGTGGCGGCAATTCGCCCAATCTTGATGTACGCTTCACCGGCATGGAGTGGCAGAATGACTCAGACGGCCTTCCACCACTTGGAGGTAACGGAAAGAGGGGCACTCAACAGTGTACTTGGGCTTGGCTGGAACTATGCCGCAGAAATTCTCCACGCCTTAACTGAAACTGCGCCCATTGGAGATGTCATCAAGACTCGCGCGACGGCCTTTTACGAGGAGCTTGAAGGCAAAAAAGAAGAGCACTTGCGGTCGATCGGCGGCTTAAAACCTGTCTCCTGGGAAAGGCACAAACGCCCAAGAGCAGCAACGGGACGGGACGACGACCAACCACCATTGAAAAGGAAAAGGAGTTGATTGGACCTTCCTTCATCGACGGGCTAAGAAGCCGCAAACACAGCAGCTGAATGATTAAATCATCGGGCAGCTGCAAGCCAAGCGTCAAGAGGGAACGTTTTGGCAAAAAAGAAGACGAGGACCACCTGATGATGACGTTCAACGTTGAAACCTGGGTCGTGTGTTTTTAAATAAAGTGTGTGGAATTACAAAGTCAATTATTTCATTACATTTCAATTGAAAATCAATGCCTGGGGCATTTACTATTTTTTTCACGACAAAGATGGTGAAGTTCACCTACGATGATTATATTTTACCTTCCATTCTGGTGTTCTAATTTTATATGTTTTAAAAAATCCTCTCAATAAATGTCATCATATTTAGTAATTTTATATTCATTAAAAAAATTACTAACCAATGCTAGAAACTTTAATTCGTTGCATACGCTAGAAGTAAAAACCTACTTTCCGTCCTCTGAGGGCTGATATGTGATCCTAAATTTGACACCTTTTTAATTCTCGAATTCGAAGGGCCTTTCAAATGGTGTCCTCCGTTAGAAGACATATATCATTTAAGCTAATAATTGATGAATTAATAATGCTGCTCTTTCAAATGATTCCAGGAAATAAATTGTTTATTAATGGCTGTTTTAACTGGAAAGCTATAAGTCATGTTGTATTTATTCACCCTAAGATTACCACAGATAGAAATGCTAGTTTTGTTGCATATGACATTCACATTTACGTAACAGGGTCAGTTAAATTAACTGTAGTTTTCCTATCAGGATTATTTTCAGATAATCGGAACGCTTTAAACCTTTCAGGTATGTTCAGAGTCTATCCCTATATCGTTGCAATCACTCTGCTACCACAACGCCGTGGAATAGTTTAGCATGTAATTATTTTTAATACTTTTAAGCACGTAGATTTGTGATGAATTTTTGTATTTCTTTCAAAACTTATCGCTCTTTATAGAAAACAAGAACTTTTGAAAAATTTCATGATTTATTATCCAAAAATATTCTTTTCGGTGTTTTACCATAAACTTATCGATAGCACTTGCACATAATTCTTGGTTTCTTTTCTTTGTATCTTTTGCCAGTTCTATCAACTTAGCCTTAATCATTTGAATTCTCACCTTCTCCCATATTTTAAGGCATGGCATATTCACATTTATCGTGTGTTTCAAACATCATGCTAACGCGTTTAAATAATTGTTTACCTGCTCAACTCTTTTATGACGGAGAAGGTATTCCATTTTACAGAAAAATTTGGTTAAGATTGAGTTGGCATCTTGATTAATGATTCGTGAGTTTATTATTCCATTTTCGGCCTATGGCCTCAGATACATTGTCACATTAATAACTCCATTACATTGTGTTATTTACAAGTTCCTGTATATTAAATAGTATTGCATGCCTCCATATGTGCATATTCATAATTTCTTCATTAAAAAATTACATTCTTTAAGACATCTGCATATACATTTTTAATCCGCACACAAATTAAATTTTCAATTCATTGGAATGAAATATACTGAAATATCACTTACCTTAACCACTTTTACCGAAGTGGTAAATCACAGGCACTCATTTTCTCCCTTGAAACAAAATAACGCGCTTTTCATGCAAAAAAATCAAAATTCCATCTCGGGTAGGTGCACCACCTCGGGACCATTTGTCTTGCGCCATTCTCCCCACGCTCTCTGTTTATTCATTTCGGGAAATTTGCCAGTAAAGTGGCTGAAAGGAAGACGGGGGTGGTGCGAAAAATGTAGGGACTGGAAAAGCGGGAGAAGAAGATTTAAACGGTAGAAGTGAGAGTGGTGGAGGACTGGGGGAAGATTTGTTGAAGAGTGTAGGGAGGAAAGTTTTCCATGACTTTTAACCAAAGTAGGAATTTATAGGGAAAGGGGAGAAGATGTGAAGATATGGATGAGAAGACGAGGAAGAGCTGGGAGAACTTAAGCCTGTAGGATAAAGTCGTTTTCGAAGTCTATGTGTAGGAGAAATAAAAAACGAGGAACATTCCTGAACCATAAATTTCAACATATCCCTATGCCAAACAAAACTAGAGTAACTCAGCGCTAACTATTGATTCGTCTTTACCATATTTTATTTGTTACTCAGAAGTTAATTAGATCTATTATTGCTGTACTTTAACACTAAACTTCATCTGTGATTACATATATCAGTCTTGAAAGAGAGAAATTAGGGCTGATAAAATGTCTGTCTGTCACTAATGATCAAAAAATGAAACATTTGGAGTGCAATCATTGCCGTGAAAAGTTAATCTAATGATAATGAATTTAAACCAAAGACATTAGAGCACGCATTTAACATGGAGATTGAATTTTCTCCGGAGTTTACCTCACAAACTAAATGATATTTTATCTCTATGGAAGGCAGTTTTCATCGCCTTTAATTAGTACCTCTAGTGATCAAACTTCTAGAGCTAACGGAAAAAATTGATAAGCCACTTAAGCGTTTATGCTGAAGGTTATAAATTAAGAGTAGCCTCTTGAATTTCTCATCATGGAAGGAAATATTACATTAAATAGCAATTTTTCGGAAATATTAGCAATACACATCATTGAAATACGCAATGTGGTGGATTTTGTTGAAGTGGTGTTGTAGTTCGTTTATACACTTCTCAGGATGTGCTTGTTGATGATTAAACCGAGGGGTTTCGATGAAATTCCAGTCCAATGATTTACTGATCTATGGTATGCAACTTTAGTCACGTTGCTCGATTGAAAGCACTAATGGGAAATCGAGAGAAATGAGAAATGAATTAAGAAGATTAAATGAGGAGCCTAAAGGAAAGGAAGGAGTCGGAGACGGAGGAGTAGGATTAAGTAAGGAGGGAAGCAGTGTGACGTAACGCCCCCGCCTACCCTAGGCATGGCCAAACCACTAAAAATCCCCGCTTGAAGACCTCTTGACTTAAAGGAATTACGCTTGATCTGAGTCGTTTCCTTTGTAGCTCTTATATTGAAAAGTCTTTCTCTAAAAGGTAGGAGTGTCAACTATAATTTCCAATTTAACCATCATCACGGTTTTTTAATCCGGGAATACCTCGCTCTCATCATTCTCTCCAGTTTTGGAAGCCGTTCGTGATAAATGAACGCTATAAGATTGAAGAGAAAATCCGTGAGTAATGTTCCGACGAAGTAATTATGTTCGTTACATCCAAATTACATTGATGCAAAAGGCCGTTTATTGTTATGATTTGGAGTCATTTGGTTCCAGAACGTCAAAAATTTACGTTTGAGTTCGAGTATATTTTTCCCTGCAATTTACCACAAAACATTTGTAAAAACATCGGCCGTTAAGGGCAATTTATAATGCAACTACCTACTTAATCTTCATCTACTCCTAAACCTGCAAACTGCCACATGTAAAAGGTTATTATATTGCCATTCATTTTGGTAATTGGTGAATATTAGCAATAGATTTAATATCCTTTTTTAATTGTGCAAATTACTGTACGATTTGTTTTCTATTGGTCGAGTTGCAAATTTTTTTAGAAGTATAAATTCCTCATATCGGTTCGTACGCCAGTCGATTTCCGTTGTTTCCTAATTATGATCTTGTCTAATTAGAGGCGAAAATTATTGCCAATATATCAGCGATAAACTCATGCGGCTTAATAGTTTAAGCCGTATATTTATTCAATATTCGCGCTTCTACTTACTCTCACCGAGGATATTAAATAATAACTTCACGTTTTCGGTCCTTGTATAACGATTTTTCGCGAAACGTGCAGCTTTCCTCTGCAATTCGTGTTATTCCAAACATTTTCCTCGCGTTTGTCAAAATTACTCGACTCATTCCTGGAGTGGGAAATAATCATACGGCTTAAAAGATGGATATTAGTTTGAATAACTGTAGGGTTGAATTTATGTGTTTAATATTGTCTTCAACTTTGTTCAAGATTTTGGCGAGGAGAAACGACCCCTTTTGTACGTTAGTTCAATAATATATCTCTTAAATTTTACCACCCTCACTTACCAATGTAATCTGTAGTTAAAATTGTTTCCTCCGATTCGGCGTTACATTTGTGGGATATAATCTATTCCAATGGGTTTAGTCTTGCATTTATTACGTATACATGTACATTTTTTATCTTTGATCATGTGATTCCAATTATTACCTGTCTCATAATTACTGACTCTCTCTTCGATATAGTCATTTTTACCTTTGATGCTCGAATACTGCAGGGAGTTCGTCCTCATTCGCTTTCAAAATTTTGACTCCTCTCTATAGTAGCACCCTAGGGACACCGAATCTCGGGCAGCATCCAGCAACGGAATACCGCGGAAGCTTACGCCATAATTTATTTTTCAAAGTATCGTCACGCTCTGAACCATGCGCTTCATCACGTATTTCCCGTCCATTCACGTCAAATGGATTCTAAATTAAAATAAAATTAAAAATGTTTGATTTCTCGCAGGGAGATCAACCAGAGCATTACTTTTTAACCGGTGCAAAACATTTTCTCCTAGAACCGATCCGTCCTCACAAGTGAAGTATTTACTATTTTTTGTGATAATTCCAGTCAATAAAGGTCTAGAATTTATTTCAGTCGAATAATTTTAATTATATTTTCGGATGAATTGATAATGATAATAAATCCTTAGTAATAAATAATAAAACCTAATCAATAAACAATGAAGCCTTAATTCAATTACCATGCGCGCGGATTTAACATGCAATATACCTGTAGCTAATCTGAGCAATTAAAATGTGTACGTGGAATAGGAAAACGTTTAATATATTATTAAGTGTATTAAGGCACCAAGATCATTAGACTTGGTTCTAATTAAAATAATAAAGATCTGCACTTTCATTTTAAGGAGCGAATATACGTATATTGCAAGTACGTGGACATTACGGAACACTGATGAAAAAGGATGAAAGCTTTTATGATTTAGATGTGGAGGCAACAAAACAGGGGACAAATTAAGGAAAAGTAAACACTTTAAGCGGCAATAAAGAAGAGAAAAGGAAGTTAAAATGTCATATACCGAGTTAGGTTGTCTTAACTAGCAAGTATGACTTGAGACGAGGAATGTGATATCAGACGGCATTTGGAGAAAGCGGAAAACAGTCATCAAAGCTACTCTAAAATCAAACCTGCAATGATGACGAATCAACAGAATATTTTATTAAATTGTCAGATACCAATAATGTGATATTTTTATTAGGAAAATATTGGTGGTTTCCCGTATATTTCATTCAATTTGATAAAGATCGAATGCCATTGCGAAAATTATCAATTCACATTGTCAACTTATTCTCTCAATTTGCATATTTTCCATTTTTAGACGAAATAGGTCGACATTTTTTGGTAAATAGCAGCGGGAAAGGAAGAGAGAGCCAACAAATTATCGCTTGGAACGTTGGGGCGGGAACGAAGAAGGGGAAGTCTCCTTTAAGGAGAAAAAGAAGTAATCAAAATAAAATAAAAGTGAAACTAAAAGCAGCTTTAAGGCTATTGCCTCTCAAGTGCTGGGGAATTAAGTGAGAATGGGCGCTTGGTGGCAGGAGAAAGGAGTTGGGGGAAGACAGTGGGGTACTATGCTGTAAGATGGAAGGATAAAAGTGAAGTTGAAGAATGGCGAGCTTAGGAAAGTAAAGAGTGGAGTGTGCGGCGGTGAGATGGGGGAACGGAGGAAGAGAGAGCTCTGAGAAATGGGGGCGTGTACTGAGAGGAATGGAAGACAGCGACCGCGGCGAATAGAGAGTTGTGAAAGAAGAAGAGCTGAGAAAAGGGGAACACGAAAGTTAGGGAGCAGTTAGAGGAGAGTTGATGGAGAAATTGAAGAAAGTTGAGCGAAGAAGGAGCTCGGAGTGGGATTTGTGCTAAATTCCCTTGTTAATTTGATTTAGGTGGCTCGCACCTATTAATTTTCAAGCCATTATAATAACGTGAATCTCTCCAATAAACATCAGGCTAGTGATATAACTTTCAGAAAATACTTATAATTGCACCATCGTAATTTGATTGGTATATGTGAGCTATTTTGAAATTACTATGTTAATAAATTCAGAGTTGAGATAGCACTGTCATGCATGCGCATCTCTGCATTACGCGTTAGTTTATCTCCGATGTTCAATGGTCATCAATGATCGATTTATTAGCATTTATATAATTTCAGGAGGTCAAAAGTTAATTTGTGTTTCAATTAATTTCGATTACAAGAAAAATTGTATTAGAGAGAAATAATTTAATCTCTATCCTCATGCACGCAGTAATTAATTGTCGCTCAAGATGGCTCTCTATGATGCACACATATCCATTGTCACTATAAAAATTAGACCATTAATTAAAATAATGAAAATTAGGAAGAACTATGCGATTTCCCTTGTGTAATTATCATATTTTTTGACCACTATTCCACCGCCATCAAATTGATTCTCCTTATCTTAATTTTTTTTCGTTAAAAAACATTACATATTCGAGGCAATAATTAATAATTTTTTTACTTAAAATTGATGCAAATTCATGAAAGATATAAATGTGAGTTTTATTCATATTTCCTGAAAAATAACGGTTAAGTATAGAATCTCATATGACGGAATATGGCTCTGCCTTGTAGTCGAAGAAAACTGAGCTCTTCCATCAACCGTGCCGTTATTATGTTGCCAGTATGATATTGTGGGTGTAAGGCCTTGGAATGAAAGAATGAATAAAAAGAAGGTTGGAAGAAAAAATTGGTCCCAAGACAGGGGAAGTGAGAGGATCTCGTTGAAAGTAGGTAGTTTTCCTTCATGGGAAGCGTGATGAACGACTACATTTTTCACGCTTATTTCTGCGCTTGAAAGAAGACTATCACTTTTCTCGAAGAGCAGGTTTTTTTGTTAAAAAACTATTTTTTCTTGTAATACCATATAAATGCCATGTAATGATGTTGTTTAATATGTTGCAGTACTCATCAATTGAAACTAAATTCCCTCGTCCACGCTCAAAAGAGGCGGCTCTTGTGGTGGATTGACTTAAAAGAAATCAAACCCATTACCTGCACCTTCTCATGCATCGTTAAAAAATCCACATTTTCAGCTTTTGTGTATTCAATCAGAAGCGGAAAATAATTCATAAACATGTTGTTTCAAAGATAAACAAAGATAATTGGAAATGCTCTTTCTCATTTTTTGTTGAAAAAATGGTCAAATATTATTATAGATGTGATTGAAGAACTATTGATCCCAAATCAGGCTACATGATCAGTGAGTATTGAGGTAATTTTTTATGGCTGTAATAGTCTCTTAAGTCAGTTTGGATGCTTGAGAAAATGATATTTCGGGCATTGACCCTCCTCTGCATGAGAAATAGAATTCATTAGTCGAAAATCCAATAGATTTCATTTTTCTTGTGGAAAATATATGATAAACTAATGTTTCTAAATAGAAATTTACTTGGTTCGGCACATAAAATCTACCATCGATTTAAATGACCGTTCAGCCCTATACATTAATAGAATTTCACACTATTCGCGGTTAAGATCTTTGTTGGAGAGACCTTATATCAACTTAAGTAAACTACAGATATACTGATTCCCAAAGGTATTTATTTGCTATGCCGTTTCACAAATTCCAATAGAAGGCCTTGCGATTTTATCACAATACAATTTAATATCTTAACTGTTTTTACGAGGACACCGACTCGTGTAAGAATTATCAATGTCACATAATACTTTGGTGGTCATAATGGCTGTATAGTTGTTGTATAGCTGTTTTCCCCTTTATGATATTATTTTAGAATTTTAATTTTTGAAATACAAATGTTCATCTTAAAATAAAATTTTTGGGCGTTATTTTTAAGATTCAAGCTGAGCGTATACAAACGAAAGGGATAAATAAGAATACTATTGGAACGTATTCAAATATTCGTTGCTGTTTCATAGTTAACAACTTCAAATTTCGTACTACATTCTTAAAGGTTGATGAAATTGTTTAACTTTGCATGACGATGTTTTTCATCAAAGCCAGTTTATTTTCATCTCGTAAAGGTAAATTTGTGGCAGCATCTTTGAGATAAATACATTGGCGACTAAAAAGAGGCATATGAAAACCAGATAGACCAGAAATGTGACCAGACAATAAAGGAAATATAAAATAACATCATATTGGAACACTCTGTCAAGTGGATAAATATTCCACTAGAAGTTAAGCGAAAATATTCTTTTGGATAACTGAATTACTATCGTGAAATCCAACAGCTTAATAACGCAAAACATTCGCACCTTCAATTTTTTTCAACGCTGCATTGCAAGATTGAATTAATTGAATAAACGTTTTGTTAATCTCCACGTTAAAATAGGGGGCAATTATTTTTAAAGGGAAAAAAGGTTGATTCTTTCCCGCAGAGATTATTATTAGTAGTCCAAGTAGAGAGCTATTGTAAAAAATAGATATTTACCTAATAAAAACAATGATTGTGATTTTAAATGCCGCATTTGATTATTTTTGAATTTCACGAAAAACGTTACAAGGGCAAATTTTTTACCATTTATTTCCAAAATGATTTCTCTTCAAAACCTACGTTTTTGTGACCTTCAGTCACTTACTGCTCATTTAAGAGATCTTTATTAAAAGTGCTCATATTCCCAATAGATAATTCATTTCAAAAGATATTTCGTCGCGTCGGGTTGCAACGTAATATTAATTAAAATTCCTTACGTTTCTGACGGCAAATTTAAACTTCAGTTCCGCTGTTAAATTATAATGAATATGAAACTCATAACTAATTTCCATTTTTCTGCATTTTATCGAATTTTTCATGAAAATTCATAAAATCACACTCCTCTACAAGCAAACTCCTCTACAAGTCGCAGAATAAAAAATGTAACCGGTAATTTCATTACTGCTTGTGACAAATCAAAGATGGTAAATTAATTATATCATATTACAACCGCGGATCCAGTTGATTAACGTTCGGTCCGTTTGATAATTTTTAATAAACTTTTTCAATTATAAGGGCTAAAGTTTAATAATGGGAAGTAATTAATTAAAAAAAGACGCTAGTTCTCCAAATATAAAGTCAAGTCTTTGAGAATAAAAGACAAAAGAATGGTATCCCTTCTTCTCGAATTTTGGGATGTCTCAAAGTCGGATTAAAGCCGTTAAGACACTGTTTCCTTGAGATGATTTCCCCTTCCGAAATAATTATGAGAGATTCAGAGCCAATATGGTTAATTAGCAGTTTGCACATCTGCTATAGGGGTTCTTGGCGAATATATAAGTAGATAAGAAGTCACCAGAATATGTTTACACTGCCGGTTTAGCTGTCTTGCATCCTTCTCATTGCCTTAATATCATTGCGTCCCATGTTATTGCGTCTACTATATCCATACTTTACCATATTGACTACTAAATTTCTTTAACATATTTTAACTTCTAGGTATTTATAACTTTTAAACAATAATGGTAATTAAGGAAAAAATACATAAATAATCTCTTTCTCAATCACACGAATCTCACACCATCGTTCAATTCAGAAACATTGCCTAAATTTTTATCTCAAAAGAGTCCCTTATTTTTCTTTTTGCATAATAATAATAATAATAACAATCCATACCGTTTGCTGAAAATGAGGCATATGATTTTAATGTGCAACAACGTGTGCTAATAATTTGAAGAAACGATCAAAAGATGAAACTTTTTCATTCGCACGAAATCGTTAATTACGCAAAAGCAATTAATGATGCAAGCTCAAAAAATTAATCCCATATGTCTATTTACTTACAAAAATTTCGTCATCTCTCTACAACTCTGCCGAGAGCGTAAACAAGAAAGTGGAAAATAGCTTGTGCAAACGGTTTTGCGACAAGATTCTCTAAAGATGAAACAGTGAGGTTGGAGCATACGACGCCTCGCCGTTTCAATGTGCGTCACAGCGACTGTTCCACTGTGAGTTAATAACGTGGATTAGACATCCATCAGCAACGTCTTCTTCCCTCCTTCCCCTTACATCACGAACATTCCCCACCTCCTCCCTGTCTCTCCCTCATCCTTTCTCTCCCTACTTCTATCTTTATCATTTTAACTACTTCCATCTCTTTATCTCCCTTCCTCTCATGCGATTCTGTTAAACTCACCCATCTCCTGAATTTTGCCACTCTCGCATCGGCATACCCACACACATCCACAGAACACAGACACACACACAGCACACACACACACACACACATCGAACACGCACACACAAAGCACATCGCGCGCACACACAAACACAAGCACACACGAAGGGTTCTGGCCGCTTAAAATTCACCGCTTAACCCATTCCCACTTAATCCCCACTCACGTCCCTCCCTCCTTACCCCAAAGCATTCCCCGCGGCGTCGTCTAAATAATTTCGCCCATTTTTCCTCCACCTCCATATCCCACGTCTCTTATGCTCGCTTCGGGAACCGGATCGCTCTCCTGGGCCCTCTCTCTCCCCGTTCCCGTCGTCCTACCGCTTGTGCCACTCCTCTCTCTTCCGTCAATTCTCTCTCTCTCTCTCTCTTCCTCGTCCCTTGATCCTAAACTACGGTGCCCGTTTCCATGAGATTCATTTCTAATTTCTAAAGTGTCTTGCCCTCCCGTTTCATCCTCCGTTTCCTACTCTCCTTCCATCGGTTCAAATAAAGAACTCCGCAGATTTTGATCAAACGAATTTTTTTTATTCGCCGCTTTTGAGATTTGAGTACCTTCTCGTAGAGTGACGTTTAAAGTTTTTCATGGAAGTGCACGAATGAAGGTACAAAGTAAGGATTTTTTAATATCCCTGGAAACGTGGTTTCTCTAGGACTCTTCTACATTTTTGGCTCACTTTACAAATTGATTTCAACGAATCAACTTCCGATTGTATCGTATTTAATTTAGTGGTAAGAGTATCTTTTTTTCTTTCATCATTTATGCGAATCACAGTAAATAACTCTGTTGATATGAAAGATTTCTAGGGTTCTAGATACCTTTTAGAAAAAATGTTTTTCCTAGCCCTAAACTTGAGTTTTGAACGAGGATGCCGCAGTACCGATTCTTTTACAACGCAGCACTACTGTAATTTAAGGAAATCCATGATTTACAGCATCCATGTGCTGATTGGACTTAGAATCTCTTACTACAGCAGTGGCATTTGATTCCACTGCTTTTCTGGGTTCCATGGAAATAATTGTTATTGACCGACAATAAAAAATACCAATCCTCACCGAAAAAAGAATTTTAGTATTTTTCCACAAAAATATTTTAGTTAGCATCACGCTTTTCAACTTAAAGAGACATCTATAGGTAGAAGGAATTTTGATCCTGAAGATGAATCTTATCAGTCCAAACGTCCATCGTTTATTAAAGCAGGTGCATTTTGGGGGTAAGTTCTTTAATTATTTTGTAATTATAATTTTATTCAACCACTGTAAGCCTAAAACTGTAAATCTTGCCATCCCTTAATACTCACACATTTTATTAAAGATATATCGGTTGTGTTTGCCTGGTATAAACGTTTATTTTAAAACCAAGGATTTAAATAAATTGGATAATTTTGTGATTTTTTTAAGTTTTTGCAGCTCAAGTAGTTATTTATTTAACAGGTTTTCAGTAAAATTGACGACAACAACTGAGAGAATATACAGGTGAAACTCTTCCTACACTACGTCAAAGGCAGTTGGCTAAGCGTTACTGTCTTATAATTAATCGCTTGCTTGCTTTCAAATAAAACTGATCAAGGTTTTCAGTGATGGCCAAAAATATCCATCTCCAATGTTTCATGTTTCACCTTACCCCACTGTTGCACTTTAGGCGGTTTCAAAAGAAGATGAATGGGTGTAAATATTCGTTTCCTCAGATATTATCCACAATTACTTGTGATTTCGCTGAATTTCTCAGACGAACTCCATGGCAATTGTCCCTCGTATCGCTTACTCCTCCCTGCTGTTTTGAAATGATTGCTATCACAGCTGTAATGCCCACTATTTTTCCTCCAGTCGCAGAAGGGCTTGTTCACACAACGACCCACGCTTCCCTCGCTCAAACAATGGAAGAGAACTTCAATGTCTACTATCTACCTTGTCCTTCCTTCTCGACCGTTCTCCCGTTGGGATCAAATTGACCACGCCTCCCTTGTACTACTACATAAACATCGACGCCATTAACTACGCACCCTCGCCAAATCTCCACCGCAGCACAGGGAGTTGGCCAATGCCTACATGTCCTCCTGAGAGGAAGAGAGGGTGGGATAAGGAAAGCTGATGCCGCTTTATTCCGGGTGGAACAGAGCGGGTGCAAAGTGTAATTAGTGGAAGGGTCGAAGGGAGAAGAGAAAAGAGAGGTACGGAATTATCAAGAGAGAGGAGATCAAGAGGGGGGATACATAGGGTTAAGATCCCAGGGATGAGAGGGCTCCGTGCAGGGCGGAGGTCCAAAGGTGAAGAGGAATTCAGTGCTGCGGAATACGGGTCGGACGAGCGTTGGGACTGAGTCTTTTTATAATTTCTTGGCTCAGATTAAACATCATCTTGATTGTGAGTGGGTGAGAGCTCATGGTTCCTTCGTAAACTAGTCAGCTAGTCAGCCTGTCTGTGAGCAGTCATAATGTACAAATCAAATGTTCCACGGACTTTGTAATGAGGAATAAGTTGCTTGGTAATCATAGTGTAAGTCGAGGAAATTAACCAGGCAGTTGGTTTCTATTTACCAAAAAGATCAGAAATTGGTTGCTTAAGACATATTTGTAGAATCTGTATTGGGTACAAACATTTTGAAGAAAAATCTTCTTTTAGGAAAAATAATAGAATTACACAGAAATGATATCATTAGCCCTAAAAAGATTTGTTTGTGGTGCCCCGTTTGTGGTGACTTAAAGATGTCCTCACGTGACGACAACATTCCGTAATTAGTAATGAAATAATGCAAAGCATAATTTCTTCTTTGGATTCATGCCTGTAAATATTCCACCAAATAACTCCAAATGCCATTGAGTTTTATTCAATATTATGGATCTCATAAACAGTTGTTAGATATCGTTATTCGAAAAGAAAATTGCGTGAAGAATTCAGTTAAGGAGTATTAAATACTTTCCGCAGATTACTTCAGAGAGGTGTCATCATAAAAAAAGGCCAGAAGCTACTTTCATGAGGTCAACTGTCGACATAGGATAGAGCTGATAACATAGAATTTCATGAAGTGCTGCTGGATGCAAGAGACTCGAAAAACGAATGGTAATGTACGTAAAGAAGTTTTTAGTTAAGAGCGACTGGAAACATCAATGGAATATACATTAATCAAATAGCCTCTTTCAATTTTTCCCGGGTATGATATACCTATTTATTATTATTACAGCATAACCATTATTCCAAGTATTTTCTTGGTTGCTCAGTAGTATTTAGTAATGTGTACTAAGCATTAAAAGTTTCTTCATCTGAGTGTAAAGTCTTCAACTAGCACGAAGTAATAGAATTTGCCAAATATGACTTATTCATAAGACACCATATTCTGCTGAGGAAAATTTCTTTCATTAAGTTATTCCCGAATTTACCGCAGATATTCTCGCAGTTGCTGTCTCGTGGAAAGGGAATTCGTCCCGGGCCCATTTAATTATGACGCCACGTCCTTCTTGCAAAATTTCGATCCCCCTCCGCTTTCTACGCTCTTTCTCTCTCTCTTCTCTCCCGAGAGCATTCCGCTACGCCACGCACAACCGCGCCATGCCCGAAAGAAGGCACACAACCCGCCTTGAAATATGGTCACAGCCGGGGAACGAGCGTTTCCCAAATTGTTTTAAAAAGCATCTCACGGACCGAGAAATGCTCTTCGCCCACCAAGAGGCACCATCTGGGAGCAAAATTAACCAAAAATGATTCGGAATGACAAGCAGCGAGGATATAAGAGGGGCGGCTGGCGGGGGGAGGGAAAGGTCCCTCGTGCAATGAATCCTCACCTCCTTTGCCCTCACCCCCCACGACAGTCATGTTAATCGTTCATTTCTCCCGGTTTCGGGCTGGAAATATTTCGCTCACAACCCGTCCCATATACCTTTACGAGCGTTGTTTAGGAGGGCGTTAAGAACGCTTGGATTGTGCCCTCGTAGGCCGTGATATGGGGAGGGGGTGTTGCCACAGTAAAATGTCGAGGTATTGTTCCAAAGTGGGGGACGCTTCGGCCTCTTCGATCGTCGCCCACCTCCTCCGACATTGTCTTACTTAATTCATTCTAACGACGTGGTTTTAGTATTAGCCTCCATTCGGAACGCCGCGAATGTCTTCTCGAAAGGGGAGATGTCGGCAACGCGTCAATTATGAAGGTCGTTAACCCTTGCACATTTGAACAATGTGAGATGGCGTAAACGTAAAATCGGTGGAGTAATGACCGTAATTAAACGTCGGTAAGGGAGATTGGATAATTGGCCGTGGCGACTTCCGCGCCGAAGGAGATGAGTTGAGTCCCGGTGGTGTCAGAGATTTTTCCATTTGTATTCAGGATTCCCTGCATGGATGATTCATGGAAAGTACGTTAAGTAGGTCAGAGTACTCCTTTTTTGGAAGGGCCTTAACAAACAAGAACCTTCTGGTGCCCTGGTTGAGGACAGGTGAGCAGTAGTTATCAGGGGATGCGACTGACATCCGCAGTAATTCGCACCAATATATATTATGAAAGCGGGTAATTTGATAAAAGTATGTTTTAAGAGATTTGGGGAAAAAGTGGAGAGAATCCTGGCGACGGTATTAGCCCTTTCTCCGCAAAAGAAGGTAAAGGGAAATTTTGACCCCCTGTTGTAACGCTCCGCCATCTTTTACTTCTAAAAATACCAGCTGTTTTTAGCTAGCCAATTATCACCAAAGACTTTAGCTCTAGGTCGTCTCACCTGTTAAATGGAGACGCTATTTTAAAATAATTTCCTTTGAATGCATTTCCCATGGTGATATCATAGATTTGGAATTGGTACCTCGTTTTTTAACTAAAAATTTTTTCGTAGAGCCAATGAATGCGCCAAATGCGATAATTATTACAAGTTGATAGCATAGACTATCAACTAGTACCTTTGGACTTCATGCATCCTATCGTGGTGCTTGGGTTTTCTATTTTATTTTCTTTTAAGACGAGTTTTAGCAATTAAAATAAATATGGGATTTACTCTAAGGTAGTCAATCTTCCAGAGGAACTTTCATTTTTTCACCCTTCCAATGTCTTTTGCTGATTAGTTTCGTTTCTCGTTTAAGAAAGAGCTGTCTTTTCTGTTACTATAGTAGTCATAATTAAAAGCTTTCTAAACGTTATTGTTCAAAATAATCAAGCAGATTTCAATCAACAGTCCTGAATCATACATTGAGAAATCCTCGGCAAATTTCAGGGCATCCGAGCACCTGAAACGTATTTCCGAAAGTTATAATTTATTATAAGTGGTATTTCCTCGGATATTAAGAATAGTGGCAATGAGAATGAAGATGTGATGAAGACTTTTAATGACTTTTATTAACAAATGCTTTGCTCTATTCCCTTCTGTCACCAAGAGACTTCTTGAAATAATGCTCTCTATATTATAATTTAAAAAAAAACTAGTGTATGTACACACCTAGTTATGCATTTCCAGTTTAATTATTCACAAATCACAGGGAGTAGGTCTGGTATTTGCAGCATCTTGCAGAGAAATATTCACCGACACAAATGAACACTAGAGAATAACGTTTTTAGTCGTGAATTTTCCAATTTATCCTCGCAGCAACCTCGAAATATGCCTGCGTGAACGACATACGATTTAGTGAGAAAAAACAAGCCCTTGGATAGCTTTTTACAATGAACCGGCCGCGTTAAAATCGCAAGGACGCGCCACCATAAAATGCTCCTCGCCATCGACAATGGCGTGGCCATCGGTGTCGGGGATAAAAAGAGAGAGGGAGGAGAGCTTTTGCGTAAGGGGTAGGGGAAGTAGAGGGGGTTGTGGGATGGGCTGTCACGCGGGGAGCGATACGGGGGGTGGCGGCGGGAGTGCCAGCGACGAGAGTTGAGTGGGGGGTGCAGGGAGACCGGAGACGGGAGGGAGTCATTGGGCCAGGCGTGAGGGCGTATTAACAAAAGGGGTCGAGCACGGTGGGAGAGAGGGTGAGGGGAAAGCCAGAGCAAGATGAGAATGGGGAAACGAGGGGGATATTGTTGCAGTGGTATTTTCATCAGGGACTCGCAGAGCGTGGCGGCGAATTGCGACCACCTTTTGTCTCCCTCGCTCGGAAGCGAAAAAAAATGGTGACGATACACATTTTCACCGCAAAAAAATAAAATTATTTCGAACATTTCCCATGGCAATCTAATCTAAAAGAAAAATCTTTCCGGGTGGACCCCATTCTATTCTGATGGCACTATACACCTAATAACATCGTCAAGCGCTGAGTTTCCCTAACTTTTAATAATACCATCGAAATTAGTAGCGCCACAAGCACATTTTTCAAGCCACCACAGTTAGTGTTACATCGATACCTTCCGCAAATAAGGGCACGCACTCTGAGGGCACAGAGTCTACATTCGGGCATTCGTCTTCTTGGTACTAGAGGATAAGGGGTGTTTTGTTGTCTGTTGCCTCAGGGTACGAAATGTTATACGAAATAAATCACTGTCACTCTCCAATCCCATTTAACTGAATGGTACCGGCAATGGAAATGCTATTTTCCGACAGATATGATAATCGACTCGGAAATGGTGGCAAGAACGTTTTCCATTACTTTTCTGGCTCTTTAACCTTTGAGTTTTTTTGTGTTTGCTAGTTCGTATCCTGAGACTGCGTGCCGTGTATATTTCGTCTTGGTCTTCTGAGAGAAAAATCATGCAAAAAAAACCGAAATTTCTATGACAAGAGACTGTCACGCCTATTTAATAGTCTGAAACTCATCGTGCTCAGTTAAAATGCTTTTTTCTATTTCGTCCACTAATTTTGCTCTGTTTGTAATTTCATTTGGAATTTCTTCTTGCTCTTTGTTAAACCTTTAATTCTAACTGTTTTTAGAGCGTATTAGAAAATTGTTTTGATAGGTAGGCGATGAGAATCAATGCAACGGAACAAATATGATGATGATTTGGAAAAAGAAAAAGGATAAGTTTAACTTTCGAATTAGAGGGCAAAAACTGGAGCAGGTGGATCAGTTTACCTATTTTGGGAGTGCTATGAAGGAGATGGACCACAAGTAGTAGGGATGTAAGAGGAAAAATTTCACTCGGCGAATGAACTTTCACAAGAAGAAGGAATGGAAGACAGCGACGCTGAGTAACGAATTTTAGGTAGGATTAGTAAAATCTTTTAAATGGAGTGTGCTTTTTACGGTGAGGAAACTTGATCGTTAAAACAAAATGATACACATATGCTTGATAGATTTAGAGAGGCGGATGGATAGAAGGCTGGAAAAGGTAAAATTAACGGACAGGAAACCAAACGAAGAAGTACTTGGCATTGTGGTGGAGGGGATTGGGGTTTTTGGAGAAATCCCAAGGTGTTTAGGAAAGATGTAGGCAGGCCATTTCGATTGGCAATGAAATTATAAAGACTGTAACATAGGGGAGAAACTGGAGCAAGTAGGGTAGGAGGAGAAAAGGGAGTATTGGGCGTAAATATGAGAAGTATAAAGTAGGCGAAATTCAATAATTGGTTTATTGTAATGCAAGGCTAATAAATGTAACCGTATTTTGATGTGTTCTACCTTAAACGGTAGACTGCCAAACAATCATGACTATTTCGGGGTAGTTCTAAATATTTATGATCATATTTGTCCAACTATGTATTTTGACCCAATATGAGTAGTACCTTTTAAGATTTCCGCATTTTTTGCATCTATTTTGAATGAGATGTTTTTGTTTGATTAGAGTGTTTTTCCCCATGCCCGCCATGCCCGTTACCCAAACTCTAGCGGGAAGAATCCATTGAATATCAACTATTTAGCAGAGGCAAGGATTTTCAGAAAACTTTATTTAAAGAGAAGGACCATTGAAAGAACATGACGTATTATTAGAGAGGTGGTACACTCCAACGTGACTTAGTGTGAGGCATGGGTTAAAGAGGGTTGAAAATGATATAATACCGGATTCCGCTAATGTAAGCCAGCATATCACGTGAATGTATAGGTGGAAAGCAATCACTGCCACTAGTATGGGAGATTTAATTCTCAATGGAAATGGGAAAGTAGAATTGGTGGAACCATATGCATGTAAATCAAAGTGGAAATGTTTACTACTTCTGTTTTTTAGGCTTCATAAAAGGGACCAACATCCCGAAAATCGGTTCCTCTACTCTTAACTTTAAGCAGTGACATCAAATAAGGGTGTATTTCCATTTGTAGGTCTGTCGGCCGTTTTTGATGGGCCATCTTTGCCATCCCCTTCCCACTTGCTGTACACACGCCGGGTGAAAATTATCATTTCCATTGGATGTTTAATATTGTCACAATTTTTTTCATTACACACGAATAAAATTTTTAGTGGCTTGTATTCTCCTGCAAATATTCAAAAATTCAATGAAAAAAATCAAATGTAAATTTGAATCACCTACCTGTATGTCGTCGATATGCCAAATTTCATAAATAGGAAAGAAAATACACATGAAAGTAACTGTCTTTAAGAATTAATGCCCTAAATAAAATAGTTTCTTAATGGCCTTCGTTTTTTAATCGAGTTGCTCATTTTTAATAAGATGAATTCGATGGTATAAATAGCAAAAACCATACGGACGTAAAACCAATAGTAATAACAACGTATTTAAGCATTCAGAACCACTTTCCAAAGAACCAACATATCGCAGTGAATATTGAAATCACTAAATGATTTTCTTAGAGGGGAACTGAAGTTAATCATTGAATAGTGTTAATTAGGTCAAATATGGCATATAGAGAATTCTGAAGCAACCAGAAACCACATTAGGGAGTTTTCTAAATAATTTTATATTTGGCAATTCTTTCAGAAAAGTTCAATTACAGTGTCTAGTATATCTTAAAGAACGTCAAAATACAACAATATTAGGGGAAAAATTTTGGAGATATGTTACCTCCTTATATTTTGATAACGCGAATGATTCAGTTTAATCAACTCTCATTTCTCGCTTGGTCATAAACAGAAATTCCTTTTAAATTGAAGCTTCATAACATTCTTCTGCTAATGGAATTTTATAAATCTTATTATTATTGTTTCTACTTATTTTCCATTTCTGTCACGAAACGGTTTTATAAGTACCCAACACATCGTCCTTATTCGACGTAAGCAATGCCAAAAAACCTTATTTATTTCTCCGGAAAACTCACTCCTAAACAGTACTTTCCTCCATTTTACTCTATCCTTGAGCATTTACTTTGCCTGACTTGCATTCATGCTTGTTTTCCTTTTAATGGAATCATGAATGGCCGCGTAAAAGAAAATATTCTCATTCAAATGGCTATGAATATACTTGTGGAAAAAAATGAGTCGTAGAAGGAATAAGTTACGTGTAAACCCACACGAGTCTATATACTGCACATTAAAGTATTCATTGTCTGTATTTAGCGGAAGGGTTTTCACATTCATTAGATTTAATGTAATCATATATAAATATTAACAAGTCTTAATCCTATCCATATGTATTCCTAATTCTTATTTCCATCTTTTTTCAGGTAAGTTGATAAATCCTCTCACCATTTCCTTTTTGATGGAAAGGGCCTTCTTTAAAACAGCGCTCGAGGTATGTATCTCTAAAGCGACACTGCTGTTCCAGCCCCTGTTCCATTCTGAATTTAATAATTTAATATCATTAATACTTTATATAAGAATCTCACAAGTCGCCTCCATGATACACTCCTTCCTGCACGCAGGAAGGAAGGAGTAATGGAGGCGCCTCAATCCTCAATTAAATTTTTTTAATCTAGTCACCCAACTTTTCTGCCCCCAAACATTTAGAGACAGATGTTGTCGGCATCCCATATTAATAAAGTCCCCGTCGGGAGCAGCGGGGTGTTTTCTTCTCCTTGTTTTCTCTTTCATTTTCCATCCTCCTTTCCTTTCTTTGCCCGGAGATTCGCATTTATAGGAGTAATTAAGGGAACAAAATTGAAATTCATAAAGACATTTGATGTTCATTTTCTGTCGCTTCTAGCTAAGACAACTCGAACTCTTAATGGCTCTTTTTTATTTTGCCGCACCTATAATTTTGGTACAGATAAAAGATATGTTCAGTCTTCCTTAATTAAGCATTATTATAAATATTTTCCCAAATTATCCACTACTTTGACGAAATGTTAGCATTGAAGCGGAAAGGTTTCAGAATATGGCTCATGCTAAAAATTAACTCGATTTGATTTTGATGTTTAATGATTATCGAAAATAAATTTTAATGAAAAAATAATATGGCAAATACTTATAATAATAATTTATTTTCTTATTTAATATTCACAATTTTTATTGAAACATGAAGTACATCAATTTAGTCAATGATAAAATGGCACATTTTTTACGTCCATATTAAAAAAAGTATACATTTGTCCCATTGTGCGAGCAACATTATGTATTGTTTGATATCGTTGATCATTTTGAAACATATCTTAAAATTAAATTTTCTTACCATGCCACATTTTGTATCATCCAAAATTATTTTGAATTTTTCAGGCGTTATTCATGTGTTCATTTTTAAGTGTGACTATTAGTTATGGAGAGCGTTAGTGGCATTAATTAGTTATTCTGTGTTATTTTTCTCTGGAAATGTACAAGCATAAACATAGGAAATGTTATAAATATTTGAAGCATATGCAATATTGTTCGGAGCCGTTGTAAATGTCAAGGGAATTTCCACATCGGTGGTATTGTCTCGGTAGAGTTTTCATTGGCTGATGTATCCTCAATCACAACTGACTAAAATTCAATTTTGCGGATCCGTCGATTGTAATAATCTGGCCGTGATTGCAAAGAAAAACGCTCTCAGTCGTTGAAAAAACTGTCGGTGATCGTTGGCGCATTCATAAAACGTATTTGACCTTGCAGTTCGAAATATTTTTAATGTCCGGATTGACTCAGGGTATAAATCACGAAATGGTGAAACGAAAAACAAAAGTGCGGGAGCAGTTACACAGTGGTCGCGGGAATGAAGGCAACCCTGTCCACAATGGGGACCTCTCGACCGTTCCTCCGCGAACGATTACGACGTCATCGCCAACGGAACGATCGTTATTCTAATGGCTGTTTTTCGATTTTGAATTGCAGTGACGTCCTTTCTCTCCCCCACCCGTGTCGTTTCCCTCCCCAGTCATACACGTGACAGCACTGACCCTAATTAGGGAGGGAGCTTTTCTGCTCTCCAGTCAACATGGAAGAAATAAATGGATTCCGACGAAAGCAATCCGCCATACCAACATTCTAACACTCGCGTCGCGGCGCTAAGAACTAATCGCAGTGCTCCGTTTGTGAAATGTATGGAACGCGTATCCTGAAGACTCCGCCATTAAAAGATCTTATTTACCCTCCTAATGGCTGGAAATATTTATAGGCTTATATTCAAAATTTTCTTTTTCAGAAACAGGCTTTTTGAATCCTTGTATTTCTCCATGCCTAGGAAAAGTGAGCCTATCTGGATGAGAAAAGACGGATAGAACTCGTAAAATCAACTCAGAAAGTATGTCATTTAAATTAGTCAAAAATTTCTTTCAATAAATTTGCCATTCCTTTTCAATTAGTTCGAATTTGAATAGTTGATATTAGAGGTAATTTCGCCCCAAATCTCATGGTATGTGAAATTTACACATCTAGGGAAGTGAGGATGGCGGTAGTTCCCTTAAACGTGTCCCATGAGGTATACAAAGATATTTTGATACCAATAAAATGGTACCTGTATTATTTTAAAAGGAACTTTCCAAAGATATCACCCAGGATTCTAACCCTGACCCTCCGAGAAGTATTCTCTTTTTCTCTTAAGTCGATGAACGAGAATTTAGAAGTGTCATATGAATTGTCCAACATTCCATTAGAATCAAGTAAGCTGATGAAAATCAATATTCAATTACTCTAATTCTATTTACCTATTATTTTCTGTGAAATCCCATTTAAGGATAGTGCGGCCAACTGTAGAACATTATTTCACATGTCTAGACAATAGGTTTGTTGAATGCAGAGAGGTCCCGAATTGACATAGCTTGCATTTATTTACATGCTATTTGCTGTTGAGTAAACCTCCGCTTTCACCGCATCACATCGTACGACAATTACCACACACTTGTCACTGCAAAACTGAGTGTATCAGAAAAAGAAACTGTGATTTACTTTGAGACTCGATTTACGTTTATCTTATATTTTTCTCCAGCAGTTAATGATTTTCCCCTCGGCTTAAAGGATGTTTGTACGATATAAATATATCTTCCATACTCTCATCTGTCATATTTCTACATATTTATTCTTTTGATTTTGCACGCGACCTTCCTCTACATTTCTATGAGGACGGTATTAAACAAACATGTGCGTCATTTTATTACTCTTAGATGGGGAGGTTACTAGGCAGTCATCGCGCATTCATTGTACCTATTGAATGAATGCTGATTGAAGCAAATTGCCTATTGGAGTCATATTTTTCATTTACTATTGATATCAAACAATTCCACGAAGTGAAGCCTGGAAGTATGTTCATAGTTGTCACTTTATTTTCACTTAGTAACTTGGGCGGCATGAAGCTCCTATCTCCGCTTACCGCTCCTCACGTTCCTCCTTCTCACCCTATGCTCCTGTGTTTCCAGAGTATGAGATGCGTCGCAATAACACAACCATGGCGATATAGTTGCTGCTTCGACCAAAATGAGACGTTATGCACTCTCAAATTTGAACTGTTCTTAACTGCACTAGCTCGCTCAGGTCGCATACCTACCGATACCTCGTGGTCTCGTCTCCATCCACTCTTTATAGCATTTTATGTGATTTGCTCTCGACCCAAACATATATAACCCTTATTTCATTCTCCTATTTTTATGTACACTTTTGGCTATTCACTTCAAAAACTTTCATGTACATTATAAATGTCATTTTAACTATCTCTTGTAAGCTGGTTCAAATTTAAGCGCTGTGATTACGCCTACACTAAAACACTATATTACTAAAAATATATAATTGCATTCAGTTAAAAAATAAATGCATCAGAGATTTACGAGTCGGTGTATGTGGTCACTATTTTATTTACCGTGGAGATAATTACTAAAACACTGATTCATACCAGAATAAAATTTATGCATTAGGTATTTAAAAAAAAACATTATAGCACGAGCTTCAATGATTACATCCTCACCTAAAGCTGCAATAGCCGGATGAAAGAGCCTTTCCTGGTTTTGTTCTGTCAGCCAGTCGACTCGCGGGCTTATGCTTTACTAGGCTTCGGCCTTTTTTTTTCCCTTTTTCCCACCCACCACGAATTCTCCTCTTACCCCGCATTCATTGTACTCCGCTCACTATCCAGGGAATATGATCAAAAGTGACAAAAGAACAAAAGCACGTTTTGGGAGAAAAATTCTTCCCACTAATTCTGCTTTGGTGACAATTCCAGTACAAGTTTCGCTCCGAGATCAACGCACAGAAATGGCGAAACCGCTCAGATTTTCAAATGGTGGTACAATATAATGGCTGAACGTAAAGCCATTCAAATAACTTTTACCCGTAATCCGGGGTCCTCTTAGGCTGTGTCTAATTTTATGGAATAATTACTGCATCATCAATGAAATGTTCAAAAATTTTTCCTCGTCCGTATTGATTACGCCTGCAATTTTGCGTTTTATTAAAATATCCTCGTTAGCAAAATAATAACATTCAAGCAAGGTTCCACGTCATATTTTGTGTTAATGCCCCTAACATGAAGATATGCCGAGAATTAGGTATTGCACATTTATTAATTCTGATGTCATTCTCTCCAACAAAATCGTAGGCGCAAAATTAAATTGAAATTGACGAAAAATAATTGCGTCAGAGTTTTGGTATATTTCTGGATAGATAGAAGCAGCTTCATATAAAAGCCAATTGCTTTCATTTACTTCAGTAAGTTACGTTTTTAGAAAAATATAGTGAAAATAAAAACATAAAGTATCATACAAAATTAATTCTGAAAATAAACTTTATTCGTAGAAATTATGCTGGAAGGTTGGTGTAAGCTGTTTAAACTATCACAAATTAATTTCAGTGCAAATATAATGAATTATTTCTACTGTATTTCCCTGTAAATACAGGTGTTAGCATTTTCCGTAGATTAGGTCCACGTTTCTTAAGAATTCATCAATTTTTGTAATTGAAATAACTCCGTTTCGTTGGTGAAAATGTTTTCTAACAAATTTTAGTTTTACAAAATATCAAATTAATTACCTATTATGAATGTAATGCATTCATTGTAACGTCTATTTAAAGTACTTCACATTTCAATAATAGAAGTAGGGAATGGCATAAATCATTTCCTATGTGTTAAAAAAATATCAATTTTTAAACTTTATATTAGTAATATTGATGATAAAGTAATCCTTTTCAAATATTCACATTGATGGAAAATGAAATAACGATATTTAATCGGTCCACGAATTCCACCGTAGATCAACAAAAATTTAGAACCCGCATCATCGATCTTGGGAAAAAGAAGGAAATCTCAAAAATCAGTTTATTAACTTTTAATTTAGAAATTCTAAGTCGATTTTTAATTTGTCCTTTTCAACGCCTTTAAATATGACACCATTAACGATCATTAACGATTATTTTTGGCATAATTATTGAGATTACCATAAGTCTCGACACCAAAAACAGTTTTTCTATCACAGACCCCTTAGCCAGCAGGGAACTGTTTGGACATGATACTAAAATTATATGTTGTAATAATAATGTGGTAGGAGTAATATTATATTCTGAAAACGAAGAATCACGGAAAATTAGAAAGAAACTAGTTTTTACATTTATTTCTGTTTTAATTCCACAGATTATTGAGTTTACAGAACAGAAAAATAATTGATAGCATAACTATATATATATATAATATTATTAGGTAATCTACCGGTTAAGGTAGGTTTTTGGATGGACACAGTTCCTAAATAAATATTTTGTGACTCCCAGCAAAACACAACGTCCTAAAACAAAATCCATCATCCTACTCTATATCAGGTCCCTCTTCACAGCAAATCAATTTTCATGCAGACATGGGATAATGGACAATTAAACAAGGCACTGTTAATGTTTACGTCGGCCAATCCTATATGGTCGGCCGAAGCATTGGATAGCAGAATATATTGTTTTATCGCCACTCATTTATTCTGAAAACACCAATAATATTGGTTAGAAGTTTATATCAAGCAGAGATTACTTATTATTATTATAAGGTAATCTACTGGTTAAGGTAGGTTTTTGGATGGACATAATTACTAATTAAATAATTTGTGACCCCTAGTAAAACACAACATCCTACTCTAAATCAGGTCCCTCTTCAGCTTTGAGTACTTTCTTCCTCCCTTCATCCCGTCCAACATCCCTATCCTGTTCCTTCCCTTCCCTCGTTTGCCTAACATTCTCCCTTCAATTACAGTCTTCAACATCCCACCGCCGGTCAATACCCCCTTCATCCACTTTTCCTGCCTGCATAGGATTTCTCCCAACAAACCCCTCTCTTCGCCCACCATACCAAGTACTTCCTCATTTGTTTTCTTCTCTGTCCATTTCACCTTCTCCATTCTTCTCCACACCCACATTTTAAAAGCCTCCAGTCTATGTCTATCCTCCTGCTTCAATGACCACGTTTCCGCGCCGTACATAGCTACGCTCCATATCAAAGTTTTTACGAGTCTTTTCTTAACATTCTTACTCAGCGTCCCCGTCATCAACTCCCTCCTCCTTGTGGAAGCCTCTTTGCCTAGCGCAATTCTTCTCCTTACGTCCTTACTACTTTGACCGTGTTGGTCCAAAACACTACCGAGATACGTAAACTGTTCTACCTGCTCTAGTTTTTGCCCTCCTATTTCAATGTTTAGCTTAGCCTTTTTCTTTCTAGAAAATCGCATAACCTTTGTTTCATAAATATTGATTCTCATCTCATACCTGTCGCACTGACTTTCCAATTCACTCAGCAATGCTTGCAACCCATTGGATGACTGACAAACTAAAGCTTGGTCATTAGTAAACCTAACTGATTTTACGAATTCCCCGCCCACTTTCATTCCTACCTCCAGTTTCTCCCATGCTTCTTTGATCATTTCCTCTGCATACAGTGTAAATAGGGATGGGATAATTAAGGAAGGTGGGAGATTTGGTGGAATATCGGTGGTTATTCATGCGGAGGGAAAGTGTGGTCGTGCATTCGCCCACGTAGAAGGCAGGGCAGAAGTTACAGGAGAGGCGATATATAATATTTTTTGAGGTACAGGTGGTGACCGGTTGGCAGTTCGTGCTAAGTGAGGGGGAGGGTATTAGAAGATGGCAGCATTTGCAGCGTGGGCGGTTGCATGGGGCGGATAGGGGCGGGGGAGAGACGGGGTGCTCGCAGTTGGTTTTGTTGACTTGAAGATGTCTCGCAAGTTCAACGGTGGTGGAGAAAGTGGTGATAAGATTAGGGCATTTGGGACGGTTTGGTTTGGGGAGGGGAGTGTATTGAGTTGACGGTTTCGGGAATATACTTTTCAGTAGTTTTTCAAAATACCCACATTTTCTGAGAGAGTCATGTAGCTGGGCCAAGTATTTCTGTTGGGAGAGGGTGTTGTTGCAGAGACGAAAGCCACGGACTAAGAGTGAGAATGGGATGGAGCGCTTTGTATGAGGTGGGTGGCAGCTGTCGAAATGAAGATAATGTTGCTTATTAGTGTGATCTCTTCCCAATTATTAATAACACTCAGTCCATATCACTTTTATTCCCACGTTGTCCCTCTGTTTTGTTTAAACACCCGTTGCTTTCGTTGCTGAAAAAATATCAGTTGAAATTAGTGAATACTAAAGCTTAAAACCGTAGAAAAAAATTTAAGTCAATTACTTTGCACAAATATTATTTATCATTAAGTATTAAAATAACTTGAAAAAGAGAGAAAATTGTATTGATATATTAACTGTTTAATAGAAATATATATTCATTGTTCTCGTGACCTATATTTAATTGATAAAAGCTGAAATTAGCAGTAATATGTTTGATTTACCTAAATCATCAAGAGTAATGAGACAAACTTTACAAAATTCACCAAAATTGTCGAAAAAGTAGTAAATTTTACAGTTTGTCTTATTCCTCAAGATCACGCAGCATTGCGTCGCATTGCTACGACACTTTTAGTAAGCCTAGAGAACTTCGTGGTGGCGCATTCATGTAATTAAGCTATCAACCAACTAATTCAATGCCTATTTCATATTCATGGACTGAATACATCTATAAAAATATCTTTCTTAAGTAAAGGTTGTAAAAAACTCTCTTAGAATAGCAAAGGAAAGGATCAAATTTTTAATCACTCCATCAAAAAAAAGCAGCGTATTAAAAGTAATAATCATAAATAAATGTAGTGATAGTAAAAAAATCTTTAATAAATTAAATTTAATTAGATGAACGGAGGGGTATGATTCAGCCTTAATAATTGAATCTAATTTTCTCTAGATTGTACATATAATTATGCAATCTTACTTTAGGAGAAAAAAATACTGCAGTGGAAACAGATATTTAAATTAATACTGTAATATTTCATTATTTGCTATAACTGGAAGTTCACCAGCTGATATTTTGTTTACAACAAAATCTTCCCTTTTAGTTATATATTAACTCCCCAATAATGGAATTCTGGAAACCTCCCAAGCCTCTGGCGATAACTTTTGTCCCAATATTTAATTATTCTGAATATATTCTACGGTTTTACTCGCCTTCAGCTATGTGAGACCCAAAAAAGTCTTATTGTGTATTTTACATTTACGTCATTCTTAAGTTCTAATTAGTGCGCATTTAATTATTCATGTTCCTCGAGACAATCTGGGTCCAAACACAAATTTGAGGGAGCGACATCTACACGAAGGCCAGGAGAGGCAAATAGAGTATGTTCACGGTGAGTTTTTGTTCCCTCAGGCTTTTTTCCAAGAGTATCTCCCTTCGCAATCCTCATCTCCTTCACTGCACAAGGGAAATGAGATAAGGTATTTAAAAGTACTTTGAAGCAGTGGCTTCGTATGACTTTCCCTAAGGATGACTTCAAGAAAGCTAAAGTAGATGTTTTGAAGGAGAAGGTTACTGGGGAACATTTGTGGAGTAGGCACGCGAGGGAGACTCAATTATTCACGCGGAATCCCTTCCTTCGCTTAAGGGACTTTCCGGATCGAGCGGTGCATTTCATCACGTGAGGATTTGGCTCGCTCACACCCGGAGAGAGAGATAGATAGAGAGAGAGAGAGAGTGGGAGCCACATTTTGAGTTCTTTCCTCAGAACTCTAGTCGTCATTGCCTTTCTTTTAGACTTTTCCCCAAAAAGTGATCTTCCTCTAAACTTATTCTCTCGGTGCCATTGGTCATGAGTCCTTCACTAGAGTGATCATTTTTCGACAAGAGCATGTCTATGTAAAAATATTTTAGTTAACTTAAAAGGTCTGCATATACTGTTCTATATCTACATGATACGTTTCCAGCCATCATCCTAAGTATTGGAGTGAAAAATTATTAAATGTTTAAGAATGTTAAGAATTTATTTTGGGCATAGTTTCAGTGCAAACTGAGAGACTAAAACTCGGTCTCAGAGTGAAAAATTAGGAATCCATAGAACATATTCTGCTTTTCCACTCTGTTAGTTGGTATATTATTATTCCACAACCGTAATGATGACTAGTGAGCGACTTATTCGTGATAGAGAGTCAACAGATATAGAAGGCAATGGTGATGTGGAGC
This sequence comes from Hetaerina americana, assembly GCF_022747635.1. Lineage (NCBI taxonomy): Eukaryota > Metazoa > Arthropoda > Insecta > Odonata > Calopterygidae > Hetaerina > Hetaerina americana. The sequence goes on along the minus strand of NW_027287095.1, from coordinate 27,044,269 downwards.
ACAGGTATTAAATTTGGCCGGTATATAGATATGCATTGCCGAGTCTATTGTTCATAATTAATTGCACGGTTCCCATCATGATTATCATAGAGGTGCATATCTCGCGTCAACATCTAAAGCATAATTTCCAGTCTAAACACAACTCTTCGCCCAAGTGCCCTCTCCTAACGCCGTCAAACCGAAGCATTGGTAAGGAAATGTGTTTTCACTTTGCCCAACTCATGGGTAGAATAACTGCCGTCGCCCTCATAATAATAACAGTCCAAAGTCCATTACTCATTCTCCTCCCTGTCCACCTCATCCACGTTGATTCGGCTCCGTTTCAAACCTCGTATTCTCCATTTGCCCTAAGCGTATTTCACTCAGGACTAATCTTACGCATGCGTGCTAACCGAAATCGAGGCCAGCCAAGCCGGTGCTGGCAGGCATTGAGCCATCGGATGCTATTTTCGGAAGCTTATGCACCAATTCGTCCGCAACGGCCACGTACTTTTCATCATTACGTTCTTGACGGAAGTCTTAGCTTACATGTGACTGAACTTCATTTCTTTGGCTTGCTTACTAACTTGTCTCGTTTTCCCTCATTTTAATATCAATGACTCTTTTCCTTGTGCATTACTGAAAAAATAACGTTCTAAATTTTGGCCGAAATACCTAAAAAGCTTTCATTGCCATACTATAAGCATATCAATTATCGATTAGGTTAGTGTTTTTAATTTTGCCTATTCCTTTAGATTCAATAATATTTCGGCGACATTTAGCCAGGAAAGGCGGAAGTATTTGTGTTCTGAGGTTTTTCAAACGCATTCATAGCATATTCTTGATTATAACTACTAAGTGCAAAGGGCAAGCGCAATTAAGCTCAATTTAACGATGGATTTCATGAATACGGAAAGCTAGTGGTTAATAACTATACTTTGTGCATGATTCTTCATCGAATCAGCCCATTGTTTTCCGACAGAATGTTCAAATGCCATTCCCTTGAAATAACATTTGAGGGGCATTTAATTTTGTCGGCATTGTTGTCGATCGTGCTCTAGCATGCTTAATGTAACCATAAAAATATTGGAAATGTCCGATTCTGAGAGAGTATAATAGTTGCCTTTTTAGTAAGTCTTAAAGCACTGAATTTACATTTACAGACAGTTAAGTAAATTTATTGATACATTGAAACAATGAGAGTGCTATTAAATTTTATGGCACATAAAAACTAAGCAATTCATCAGCAAAAAGTTATTTTATCATTAAGATTAATCGAGTGCTTGAACGCAAATATTTTCAATTCTTACTTTATGGAGTTATTTTTGAAAGATCCATGGCGAATATTCACGGTATTAGGGTTTTAAGTACTCATGAGCAAGATAACCGGTTTTTCTCATCACTTGTCAACTCGTCAACGGGTTTTGCGAAGGAAATGCATGCTCATCTCGTCAAATTCAGCCTGATATACTCTTTCCGTCGTCCTCCTTCAAAATATCCCAACCTCCTCCCTTCTTACTCCGCCCCACGCTTATCCCCTGCCCTTAAATACTCTTTGTCGCAACGCTCTCCCTACCCTCCCTCACCCACCCAACCGACCTTCATTAAACCTTCCTTCTCATCCGCTCTCCCTTTCCGACCCATTTCACGCTCCCGATCCTCCTCCATCTCACCGCTCCGTTTCTCCCTTCGTTACCCGCCGCCCCCCGCGCCGTCCTCTCCTCCTTGTTTCTTCCAAGCACTCATCCCTCGGATACCTCCCTCCCTCACCCATCCCTCGCCCCTCTCGTGGCCTGGACCTGGGAGCACGCCCCTTCTCCGGGCTATCTGGTTCCCACCAATTAATCTCTCCTCCCCCGGCAGCCCTCTCTACCCCCCGCCGAGTCAATGCTCGGCGCCCGCAGGAGCTCGTCCATCATCCCTTTCACACTCGCCTCGCTCCCTTCCACCACTCCCCCTCTCGCCGTCTCACATCCGTGAGTCTCGTTTAAATAAAACCACTCAATCTTGCATACCTTCCAATCGTTCTCTCACCCCGTTCCTCCCAGCCCGTGAGATCCCACCACTCGCCTCGTGGGGATTCGTCTCCCCTCCCTCCGAGCACGGTGCCGTTGTCGGTTTTCCGGGCATCCGGAATCGGAAGTCCTTGAATATTCGTGGCCCCACTTACCCTCCCTTTATAGTATGTATATAAGTGTATGTATTTGTTTTTCGTGAAAATTTTACTGTGGGTCACTCTTTTGCTCCACGTAAGCCTCCTGTTGGATGCTTCCAAATTATTGCGGGGGAGTATTTCCTCCAAGTAGATTGGTGCTGGGGGCAGGTTAGGGGGAAATTCTATTTATTAGATGGTTCACCTGTGACTCCGTGTGTTTTTTTTATTCTCTTGGCACTGTCACCGAGCCTGAGAGTACTAAATTCAAAATTAGAAATAATTGATTCTGGGGGTGAAATCCATAAGATGAATCATCTGTCTCGTGAAAATTAAAAAAAACGCCTGTCAGAAATGAATAATAAATTATTACATCGGAATCTACACGTAATATGTTAAAGGCTCTCTTATAAAGCGTGCTGGTGATAAGGGTGGAATCCAAGTTTAGGCTGGATAAGGAATCTTTTCACATGTTTTGGTAAGTGCTAAATGTTTCGAGCAAATAATTATTGGGAGTTTGTCTTTTAAAATAGTTGTTAGAACTTTAAAAAAGAACATTGCCATATTAAACTTAAGATAACGGTATGATGAAGCAATACGATTGCGCCCACGCACAAAGGATAAATTTTATCAGTCTCGCATTTTTTAATTAATGGGTTATAGGCATGATTTAAGAAGCAGTTTTAGTGCAGGAATTTATTAGACAATACCCGGAATAAACTCTGATATGTTTCTTCGTACTTTTTTTAAAGAAAGAAATGGAATTTCAAAATTGTTAGTCTTATAAAATTGACATATTTTTCATGGAATATTCTCGCAAATCTCCATATAACCTGTAAACATTTTTTTGATATTGCTCCAATTACATCTTAATCTACCATTTTTTGATAACGTTTTTATGCTTATGCTGTATTTTTATTTTAAGTTTAGTATACGGTTATTATTGAAGTACCATTATATTTATATTGAAATATATATGTATTATTATTTCCTTTTCTTTGGACACATGAGTTAGTAATTCCCCGGTAGTATACTAGTTAGTCAGATATGTTACACTAACCACAATAGACTGAGAAATTCATGGAAAGTAATACACCGTCACCAGATATTTGAGGAATAAATCAGCAAACATTAAGTATTGAATGAGTTTGGTAATATTTAGATATTAAAAATGTTGCATCTAATATATTTAATCTGTTAAAATGTATGTGATTCAAAATGAAAGGATAATGTTCTGCTTAAAATAAGCATTTAGTCAACATAAAAAGTTATCGTTAAATAAGCGTTCTGAAGAGTAGTTTTTTAATATATTCTGGATTGATTATCCATCTCAAGTCGATTCATGCTCATTACGAGGATGATAACTTGTAGATACATTTTATTACACATCGTCTTTTAACGAAAACGCCAAATGAAATTACGGCTGCACTTTATGTAGAATTGTTTTGTCCAATGCGACTAATAGCACTTTATTACCCTTGTATTAAAAAAAATGTTGAGTTATTAGGGATTGTTAATTTTTAACTTGAAATATATTTCTTTATTAGCTCCTCTTTAAATGGCTGGCCGCGTAAGGGAGTCTTCAGCCTTTTGAATGTGTTCTTTGGAGGGGTAGTACCAATTGCTCCGCTGGGGAAGTATCCATATCGACCGATATGAATTAAAAATTTCCTCTCGAGTCATGGTGCGGTCGAGCACCCTCGTTGAATATTCCTTCGTCCTTAATCAAATTTTCGAAGTCCGATATAAACCATGTTACGTCGGGAAGTCGCTTGGGTTGGGTGAGAAAAAGTCTCAAAACTGAAATTCGCGTCGAAGTGAAAACGATCGACGGGAGGCTGCATTGATCGAAGAATTGGCAAGGGAGATGGAAAAAGGGAGATAACCAAGAGTGAAAGAAGTAAGCTTCAAAGTCAACAAATGACAGAAAAAACAGAGCGCGGGAAAGCCGCCGACTTGGCCATCTCTTGCGAAAATCCAAGGCGAAAAACACCCGTGGGAAAAGATAAAAATGTGATAAACTGATAAAAAATATAGGAGAAATGACTGGGGAGCGATGGAGAAACGGGAGGAAGAAAGCGGGGTCGGGGGGAGGAGTAAGTGCGGAGGACAGCGTGACGGGCATTGTAGCGAAATTATTGATGGGGTGAAAGGGAATGGGGGAGTGTGGGGTTGGATCCGAATTCAGAGGGACAGAGTGGGACATGCGTGAAGGAAGAGATAACGGAACCCGACAGTGAGAGGGAGGAAGGAGGATTAGAATTAGGAAGAGGAGAATGCGTCGGAAGGGAGTGAGAACGGAAGTATTTTTCAAGGGAGGGAGGGTGAATCCTTCCGCCGGAGTTTTGGCGCCATCTGGGTCCAAAGTTTTTGGTGATTGTGGCGCCTCTCGACCGAAAAGGGATAATCTCGCGTTCCTTTCACTCGAGCGTCGACACAAAAGGGAGTTTAAGTCGTCGAGGAGAGGGATGAAGAGCAGGGGCAAGGGAGACAATCCCGTCATCGACGCTTTGTTTTTATTGTGCGTGCTTCTTTGGCGTGTCGCTCCTCGCATGCGCATTCCATTTTTGCTCAAAAATCCCAGAGTGTGACCCATGAAAGGGTGAAACGTGCTCCTTTGTCATTTTCTTCCATCTTCAATTAAGCGTTTCGCTTTCAAATCAAAGATTTCTCTTCACTTACGGTATCGAAAGTGAGTTTCTTTGTTTTTCATTCTCAATTGTTTCATTTTTATCCTACTTTTTTATAAGATATCATAGGAGATTATTACAGAATTCCATGGTAAACAATAACTTTCGGCTCAGATCCAACAGCTTGAAGCTGGTTTGCTGTCTAAAAAAATGTTTCTTACTCCTGTAACGATAAATCTAATCAAACTAGGATTTAAATCCTAAATTTCTTTCCTCTTTTAAAACAAAACTTAAATTGCCTTCTTATTTTAATAAAACAGATTTGGCCATAATTCGACTATTAGTTGAGAAATATTTTAAATTCAACTTCTATTACCATGCATAATGAAATTGGTACCATGAAAGGTGTAAGGAAGATGCGAAAGACTGAAGACAAAAAATGAGTCAATAAATACACGTTGAAAACATCAATTAATGTAATATTACTCCTGGTACTACTTCGTTTAGTACTAATTCGAATGGGACTACTTGCATTATATTTTAGAAAATTTCTAAAAAGAGTCAACGTTGCTCTAAACATATTTATTGCTATGGTGATGGTCTCTGAGACTAAATGGCTATGCTGAAATCATTTTAAAATGATTTTTTATTCATTCGTGAGAATTTAGAGTAATGGTGCAATATATCAATAAAATGTTATCATGTGGCATGATCACTTTATTCAATAATGCACCTAATATCACAGATATGAAAATTTAAGGTTAAACATTTCTGTTATTGAGGTGGTCTACAGTTAAAAATTTCCCATTATTGCATGAGTATCATTTTAATTATATCGCTCGAAATAATGTAAAAGAAAGCATTCAAATCTCTCTGAAAACGTTCTATTGCTGCATACAGGGTCGCACCCAAAAGTGGTAGGACTGATTTTTTTACAAGAATTTTATTGACGATATACTTACATCGAATTAATAATCTTCAAAGTATGCTCCTTGAGCTGCTACACACTTAGTATAACGTTGCTCCCATTCCCCATACGCCCGCTGGAAATTTTCTTTGGGGATGCCGTTGATGACCCTCGTCAAAGCCTCTTGAACGGCCTTTATCGAATCAAAACGTCGTCCCTTGAGCTGGCTTTTCATCAGGGGGAAGAAAAAGAAGTCCGGTGGTGCCAGATTGGGAGAATAGGGCGGGTGCGGCAACGTGGCAACGCCGTATTTGGCCAGGAGCTGTCTGACGACGAGCGCGCCATGGCAGAATTTTCGGCACCATCTTGGCGCACACCTTGCGCATTGCCAAATCCTGTGAAATAATGCGCTGGACGTTGGATGCAGACAGACCCAACTGGTCTGCAATTTCTTCACTCGTTAAGCGTCGGTCTGTGTTCAGCAGTATCCTCACTCTGTCCACATTCGTGTGGGTTCTTGCCGTCGACGGCCGTCCGGAGCGATGGTCGTCTTCAACGAGCTCCCTACCCTCTTTAAACAACTTGTGCCACTCAAATACTGTGGAACGGCTTAAGGCAGTGTCTCCATAAGCCTGCTTGATCATATCGAGGGTCTCAGTAGCCGTCTTCCCGAGTTTCGCACAAAACTTCACGGAATAACGTATCTCTAAATTCAGATCCATTTTGTTTTTCGACGCGGACAAAAAACTTGCTTCCCTAAAAACGGTGTCCTCACTGAAGGACAGCCCGCAGGCGACTTAGGTTGGTGTCGGTCTGTTGCTAAGAGCCCCCTCCACCTTACCCTGCCAGGCAGACCCCCATCCACCGCTCCGTTCACGCCAGAGAAAATCAGTCCTACCACTTTTGGGTGCGACCCTGTATATGTGGTAGGAAAATGCTTGATTATAGAAAGTTAATTTGACAACTACTTGCAAAATGTAAGCGAAAATGATCTACATGACATTCTGCTAGCCAGTGACGCGGTTTTCCTCAGAGATCGACTACAAAGTAAGCGTTTACTGTCCTCAGGAAAAATTACTACTGAGCCTATTGCGAAGCTATATTGTTAAAAAATATATAAATTAATTTCTACGCCTTTCTATACGCTTTAGAGTAGCCTTTGCATTTTATGCAAGCTGCTAGAGTTAGGATATGGACAGTGAGATTATAAAACTGCAATCACGTTATTTCCATTGTGAAAACATTTTTATTGCTCCGCAAAAAAGCATGACTACCAGAGAATCCTATGCGACAATTTTATGCTCTCCTTCCTCCTACCCCTTCCTCTGTTTTCCTCTTCCTCCCACCTCACGTAACACACCCGTTCCAAAAAGTCGCAATTCGGCGACCGTGCGAGGATTGCGTGCCCCCCCCCCCACTTCCAGCTCCGACTCTATTCGACGAAAACGCATTCATTTTTCGCCCACCTCCGCTTTCCCCACTCTCGACTAACCTCCCCCTCCGGAATTTTCGATTTCCCTAGGAGCAGGGAAAAAGGTTCGTTTTAGACATTTCCATTTAAAACTTGTACTTGCGTTGAATTTTCAGGAGCCGAAACATCTCTCGCTCGACCGAAGGGAGAAAGGGAGAAGCCAACGCCCAATTGAATAATGACTCTCGATTTCCGCCCACCAACTCTTTCCTTCTTTCCTCGATCTCCCTTTCCCCTCAAGCGATTTCATCGTTATTCTTTCCCTTTCTCCTCACCCCTTTCTCTCATACCACGCTCTTCCTGTTCGCAAATATGCAGTTAAAAGCCGTTTCTCCCAGGACAAAGCTTAGGAGCATTACCCTTATTGGAATGCGATGCAATTCATGACCAAGAAGAAAAAATTATAGATCCCGTATAATTCATTTAAAATGTCTCATATATGGGTTACTTTCAATTTGCTTTCATTCATGAGACTGCCTCCACAGCATGGCGATGATAAATCGCTGGGATTATAATTGGCTCCTTTTTTTGATGCCGCTTCAATTCATCGTCACTTTAATTGATTTTTCTTGAGTGCGCTTAAAGGCTAAATTTTTTCTTGCCTTTATTTCTTTCATTCAAGACCACTTGAAAAAGTCGCAAATGACTTTGATAGAGGAGACGTAATTAGTCAATTAATAGCTTGACACTGACTAAATATATTTTAATGGTTTAAATTAATTCCGTTTGGCGAATCTTAATGAGTAATATTATTGACTTATCATTTTTTTTACGCTGAGACATGCTAGTAATCATTGACGGTTACACTTACTTAAATATATTTTCTTTGTACTAGCGTATCGTTCAGGGTGTTACCAATTGTTTAAAATGAAAATTGATGGAATTCTGGAGACTATCTGACCATGAGATCAGTGCGCATGCGATGATATGACCTAGCTGTCATAAAAAACGGTAAGCCATAATTAATATCTACATCCATTCATGCTTAACTTAAAGTATCATTAATTATAATAATTCGTTGTCTGTTTTTTGTTTTTAATTATACCTCAACACAACCTTCAACAAAATGAGCGAGTCCATTGGCAGTATTGAAATGTCGTCCTTTCTTGCGATAACTTTAAATAAAATTTTTCCCCTTATTTCCCTCCATAAGATCAAATGACTGATATTCTTTGGTCATGGAGTGTTTTCTCACCCTTTCTTCTATGGACGCCGCTAGTCCTGGAGGAATAAGTACATTAATTTCTAAACAAGTTCCTTAACCCCTTATTCTGATAACCCAATCCCTTGGGCAAAACTGAATATATTTTTAAAAACCATTTAACTTTTTAGAGTGGTTCGCCCTCATGTGCGAGTTTAAATTTGTTAAGCCGTCCGGTAAATTATGCAGAATGCCTCTCGCTCCGCTTCCCACAGTCAAGCGCAAAAGTGAGAGTGGAAAGAAAGACAACAAGAGTGATGCAGGGATTTGGTCAGGTCAGGTCACCGCTCATCGTACTTCATTACCCCTTTGTCGTAGGTCGTGGTGAATTCCGGATTAAATCGATTCGTCCCACCTTTAGAGACTAATTTCTTGAGGTCAGGGAGTCTAAGGTTCACGCGCGGCGTGACCCCTACCCCCCCCCTCGCGCCACCCTCGGGGTGATCACCTGAGTGCGGGAGGTCGATGATGATGTGACGCCAGCGAGCGAGGGGAAAGAGCGTCCCATCCCATCGTGCCCCACCCCTTGTGCCTCCCCCCCTTCCCACGGACTCCCCACAAACCTCCTCTCCCTCTTTCACCCACCTGCCCTCCCGCCACTCCGTTTCTTATACTTCTCCTCCATCTCTCTTCCACTCCTACTCACCTTCCTTCCCCCTTTCCATTTCTTCGCCCTCTTTCTCCTTCTCAGCCCTTCCCCTCGTCTTCCTTCGCTGTTTTTCTTCTTCGTTCATCCTACCCATGATCTCTCTCACCCTCTTGCTGGAACTGGAATTATGGAATAGGCCTGGCGTGCGCCTGGCAAGGGGTGGGATGGGTGGTCGCACCTCCTCCACCCTTCCATTCGGATTACAGATGGTTGTCCGGAATCCCCGCTAAGTATTTCAAAACCGGAGGAAGTCGTTGGAGGAATAAATTCTTTCGGGAGGCATCCAAACGCTTATGTAATCGGATTATGCCCGCGTGAATGTCTGTATTATGAAAGTATAATTTTCGGCCAACTTTTTCGAGAGCGAGCAAACTTACTTCCACGCCACCAAACCCCTTCCCCTCCCCACCTCCCCCGGAGATAGGCATCCCTCCAAGATCTTCGTGATGCCCGGCCGGAAACTCTCTTCGAGGGGGAAACTAAATATCTCTCAAATGTCGGTCACTAACTCAGGGAAAGACATTTTCCCACTTATCTAGCTTCTTTTCATGAATTCTTATACTTCTATTTTAAAAGGAGCATCCAACACCATTTCGTACAATTTCAAACCACACCGATTCGGTACTAAGATGTGTATGCTTCCAAAAATAAAAATAATTTCTTTTTTATTATTTACCTCTCATTCATGTGACAGGGTTTTTAGGTCAAAAGTTTATTTCGAATTCGAGCTACAAAAAAGAGAGAAAGGGAAGTTTTATCGTATTTGAATAGTCACTCCTGCTCGTCATTTAAGTGATACATACGCCCGCCTCTTCTCTAGGGTTATGGGATGGTTTGCTTGCATCTGGGCAGAAATATAAAGTATTGAATTCGAATCCCACCTTGTTCAAAGAAATAAGTGGAGTGGTATGAAGTCCAAGAAGAGAAGACTACCCTGAGATTGAAAATCAAATATACTTCCTCAACTCTTTGCCTACAATTGAATCAGCCGAGCTTTCCAAGATATCGGGAATTCCCAAGCTAATCTTCTAACTCCCTTCCAGGCGTTTTTATCATTCCATTCACCCCCTCGTCCTTCCTTGAGATCCCATCTCCCAGAATACCTCTGCATCTCCGCTTTCCTTTCTCCCGATTCATGCATGCATACCTCTCCATACGCGGATATGGGGAGAAATGATGATCCCTCACTCCCAGTTGCTCGAGCACTACTCCACCCATCCCATGGTGACGTTAATCGTCGGTTTAAGGTCGTTGTAAGGGGGGAGGAAAGAGACTGGAGGGGGGAGATTTTGAGGGGGAGGGGAGAAGGGGCAGGATGAAGGGGGAAGTGGGGACGAAAGGTGCCGGCTCGAATCTCCCCCACTACCCATTCCGCGGGTCGATATAACGCTTTCCGGGCGTCCGGCGCCGGGACGGCCGTAGGAACACGAAAGCTCGCCATTGAAAAGAAAGCCGTCTCTTCCGCTTCTCCTGCACATTGCGATGCGTGACGCTCTCGTCTCTTCCGAATAATCTGAAGAGTTCACTATGGATGACAATGCACTCTCTTTTGAGCTACATAGTGCGCTTATTTGTGTTTCCACGTAACCTCTCATATCTGAAATTGGTCTCAAAACTTTTTCAGGGTGAATAAATAATAACATCAATAAGATTGAATAAAACTATTGTTAATCTGCATCTATTTCAATTAATATTCTATATTCTGTGTACTCTCTCTTTTTTTATGAATTTCAAACATCTTGGATTATTGTTAGAATGTGTGTAGCTCTGGCATCTCACAAAAACACCAACCGGCATCATAGAATAAAGAAGATTGCAATCCTTGTATTATTGAAAAAAAATGACGTACCTGAAACGCGGATAGCTTATTTGAGTAATAGTAGAAGTTACGCATATCATTCTAATTTAAATCTCTTCCTTTTTACCGTCATTCGTAAAACTTCTGTCATGCTTTACCATTCTTCCAATTGTTGCATTATTTTGCCTATCATTAACGACATTTGACCACTCTTCTCATTCCCTGTGTAATTTATTACCGCTTCCGTGTTATAGACTTCTATCCTTATTATGTTATCATCTGTTACCTTAATAAAACTACCCAAAGATGTAAATTAAAATGATGGACTCCGAGTAGTAAAACAACTTCGCTGGTGAGGGAAGAACTGGTGCATTTACAACCCTAGTCATTGTACTTTCCTCATCCATCGCTTCTTACACATCTCCATTATTGCATCGTACCATACTTTACTTTGAACTAGTAACTCCTAAGTGGTCATACTTTTAAACTCTCAAATAACTACTAAAGAGCATATTGTGTGCATTTCCCAAAAAGAATAAAATCAAACTCAAAAACCCTGATTTAAACCAATATTTGCTTGCGTAATATTTAAAGTAAAAGTTGCCCGAATTCTTTTACAGGTGCACTCGTAAGACTAATTGTTCTATTATATTTCCATCTCAAAAAAGATCAATCTTATGGGACCTACGCCGCCATTCAATCAATTTTTTGAGGCTTTCCCCTGACATTTTAACTTAATTCGATATAATCGCTTTGTAGTTCCCGTGTTATTTCCGGAATTCCCATCTAATGGTTACGAGTAAGTTTTTCCGCATGTCTTGGGAGCCAATATACCGTTTTCCATGTTTAACGGCTAGGAATTGTGTTGAAGTACACTGATATACTGGGATGTGCCTTTCTTTCACCTTTATTCCTAAGAGTCCTGTGTATTTATTCGCAAATAGATTATAGGACAATTTCGTATAAAATTGGAAAAACTGATAAGAATTTCGTGGTATGTTTTATCTAGATATATGGATGCTCTTATCCTTTATTGCTTGAAAATACAAAAAAATGTTACCACGATTTATATTAATTCTGGCTAATTAATTATTCATTCTTGGAATGGTCTTCATATTTATTTTCTCGCCATTATTCTTTTGCGCAAGTAAAAAAAAAATTAAGAGAAAGATATGGTTAATAATTACATACGCATGATACTGGCAACGCCGTGTTGCCAATATAATGCATTAATGTCCCAGTCACCTCTGAGAAAAGTAACGGTAGCAAAATATAGCCGCGGCGTCCATCATTTAAGGTGTCAGTATATTTACGAGTTGGTATAATCTTATCTCGTGTAAGACATTTCCCCACTACATCAAATAGATTATTTCATGAATAATCTTACGGGCATTGCTTTTAATATCTCGAATAGCCTGTTTCGTCTTCTACTAAAATCTCTTTTCCAAAAAAATATCGGAATCGGGCCCTTTCGTTGAATTCGATATTTTAAGCTCCACCCCTTTGTCATCATAAGTGATTAACTCGTGTCGCAAGGTATGCATCGATATCGGTGCGCTCCAGTAAACAAAGCCAATAATTGCGCGCGGTCTCATGGGAGCGCGCGAGCATTCCTGCCGGCCGCAACACTGCCGCTCTGGCCCAGGGCGTGCGAGACACCGGCACGGGTAAAGGAACCGGCAACCACCACCGAGCCCCTCGGCCTCCCTTGAACCAGCCCTCTACACTCCCAGAACCCCCATAACCCACCCCGGCACACCCTTCCCCACCTTCCCCTTCTGCCACATCACTCTCTCCCAAATACGCTCTCGCCGCCCATCTCCGCATACTCACTCACCCACTGCCGAGCCCCCACCCGCACCCCCATGGCTGCAAGTCGCGCATACCTGATGGTTTAGAGAACACCATCCCTTCTCATAGGGTTTCCAGGCATCGTGCCCCTGCGCTCATACCCCTCCCTCACCCCGGCTTGCAAACTCCCTTCCTTCTCCCCTTCGAATCAACGCTCCTGCACCTCTGCGTGCCATCTCCCGCTTCTTTTCGACCTCAGAACCCATCGCTCTCTTCCACTTCGTCTAGAAATTCCGCCCACGTCCCTCTTCTCGTCCAAAAACCCAATCCTCATCTCCCCCTACACTCCCAACCGCACTCAAACTCCCGGCCGCCTTCCTCCTTGGTCCCGTTTCTTCCACGCCACCGTTCACTAAGTGACGTCGTGCAATTGGCGAGTGGGAAAGACTTTCGACCCGTCGTGAACATCCGTGACTAGGGATTTTGGAGACTGTTTGGCTTCTCGTCAGGTCGCGGTAGGTCGACCAAAGTAAATGCATCAGACTGCCTCTTGCCCAAATACTGCCGGCCGTGTGTGTCTGAACTGATAATCGAGTGACAGTATAATCCAAAAACACATTCGTCAGATAATTTCTTTTACAAATTGTTGGGTAATTTCCTTTTATCCAAAAGAAATACTTTGAAACTAATCGTTTTTGAATTCGTAAAGTATTATGGGTAAAATGTGTGGTCAGGTGGAAGGTGATTTCTGGTGATATTGAAAAGGTAAAAATTATGTGATTAAAAAGAGACATACAAGAGAGTGATTGCTTAGAGAAAGAAAGCTCTGATGATGGCATATGGTATTTTTATTTATTTATTTATTTTATTTATTTGGGATACATTGCTGTTAGGCGATAAGCCGGGTGGCAATGACATGATATAACAAACAGTAGTCATTCTTAAAACATATCACAGTGTCATTAAATAGTCGCCATTAAATAGTGTCATTTAACAATCCCATCATGTATACCTTTTGCATTCACGCCTAAATGATTTAATGCTTTTGGGTAAGGGCTTAAAGAGTTCATCAGGCAGCTGGTTCCACTCTTTGATTCCCATATTTAGGAACGAAAACTTGGCGGTGTTTGTCCTTTGGGGCATGTATTTGATTTTAAGCAAATTTTATAAATTTAAGCATTTTTTATAAATTTTGGTATTAGCAAAGAGAAATAAAATAAATTAAGGCATTTCGTGAAAGAAAAAATGGAATATGAATGATGTAAGAGGGGGGGAGTCTGAATTATTTAAAAGGAAATAAAAGACAGTTTCTAAATGATATAAAGATTGATAGTACTGTTTGAAATGAATTCAGTCTTATAGATGATTGCAGTGTTGGTAGAAGTATTGTGATGATTTTTACAATATAATTTGTTATATAAATATATCATCTGCATTTTGCGGTGTCAATGAATAAATAGAGAAGAGTGGATATAAGTGGAAATGAGTTTGTATTAAGAATATTGAATTATGGAAAAACTGCAGGCGTATATGGTAAATTTAGAAAATATATTTTAAGAATAATGAAACGATAATGAGCTTGAGGAACAGTAGTTCAAGCAAAGGACAATGCAAGAACGTGCATGGGATGCTAATAAGTACTTGGCATTTTTTGTTATAAGCAAACCATATGTCGTGTGAAAATGTTCTTAAAGAGGACTAAATATTATACCATGATACCTAAAAGGCGTCCTAATAATTTAGATTTTCCAGATCATCATTTTTAAATTTTGCTCTTTCACAAAAATGAGGGATATTCATGTGATAATTGGCTAATTTACAGCTCTGAGGTTATTTTGAATGGGTTTTGTTGATTGCTTTTCATAGAAAGCTTTTTAAAAACTTTTAAAGAACTTTAAAAAGAATGGTGTGAACGATCTCTCTAATGCTTTTCACTTTTTAAACAGTTATTCATAAAAATATACACACATGGATAGAGGTATAAGGAAAAGGGATAGGTACACATATAAAAGACAAACACAAGAGAGGTGAGGAAGATGGAATCGAGCGAATCACAAATACAAAAATTATTTCCTTGACCAGGACTTGAGCCGCGGATTATTTGACTTGCCGGGCCGATGCTCTTGCAATCTGCTCGATGTGTATTAATATTAGTTCACCATATGGTGTGTTTTCGTGTTTGAATGTTTGTATATATATGTTAACTTCATATAATAATCCATATAATCTGACCCATTACCCATGGTTAATAGTGTATATATGATAAGAATTTTTGCAAGTAATAGTAAGAAGGAGGACATATGCAGTGTATACGATCAAATAAAGGAAATAATTGCGTGTCTGCATGGAAGGAAATATTTGATCGTAATGGGGGTTTGGAATACAGCGTTGGACGTAGGGTGAAATGGGACTAAAAAAAGGGTCCACGGATTTAAAACAAGGAATACCGTAGGAAGAAGTCAATAGAGCTCTGCATGGAACAGTGTTTAATCACAAGTAATTCTTGATTTAAAAACGAAAATAGACTTAGGCATACATGGTTAATGCCTGGGGACCCGGAAATATCAGCTTTTCCACACCATTGTTAAGCACACATTTGCATCAAAGCAATTAATTCGCAGCTTCTCGGGAGCGGATGAGGGTCCAGGATATAATTTAATACTAATGAATTGTTAGGTCAGATTCAAGACAATGAAACAAGGAAGGCCCTTGAGAAAATAGATCATACAAATACTTGCATTAATTGGGAAAAGAAAGAAAGAAAAGAAAATGGGTTAATTCGTAGCATTAACTAGAGTTGAGTTCGGAAGGTGGATACAGTCGGATCATTATTAATATCCATTAAAAATTAGGAAAAGGCAGGCAAATGTGAGAAAAATAGCATAATAAGTTTGATTTTACATACATATCAAGCAGTACTTGGGATCATTAATTAAAGAATTGAGAGGATCACCAGCGGTTATTAAGAGGGTATTTATTAGTTAGAGTTCAAAAATGGGAGAGCTACACGTAATTCCATTGGATTGAGGCGACTAATGTCAAGGAATCTCGAGGATAATTCGGATTTTTGTATGTTTTAAAGCATTTTAGAACAAATTGGATAGAGTAATGGGGTAGAAGTAATACCTGTGTTGCAGAAGAAAGGGGAAATATATATCTGTATATATGTATATACCTGTATATATCTCTGACTGCCCAGTAACATGTTGGGGATGGAGGGCAATGTTAGGGGATAAAACAGGGGTGTCAACTATTGCCCGTGCTTTTCATTGTATTTATGGGGGGGAAGTGGGTAAAAGGGCTCATACAACCAGATTTACAAATGGTCAATCCTTAGTATTCAGTCTGCCAAGAATTTAGAATCATTGCTGAAAAAATTGTAAAATGGGTTTAATAGATATAGCAGGAGTAAATGTAATTAAACAAAGGTTATATTGTTTTGAGAAATAGGTAGGTTATGTTGAGCATGGGAATTTGATTAAGGATTAACTATTTTGGAAGTGTTTCGGGCCAAGTAAGTCAAAGTAGTAGGAACTAAAGGATAAATGCGTCCGGCAAAGAAGCTTTTACAATGGGGAAAGAGTTTATGACATACGATATGAGTTAGAGATGCCAAGAAAAGTTAAGTGAAAATTTGATATGAGCGTGGTAATGAGCGGTACAGAAACTTGTTCATTAAAGTGAGATTATAGTTATAGATTGTAGGCTTTTGAAATGTGGGTGTGGAACGGAATTTCAGCGATCGATTGAGAGGAAAACCAACGAAAAAGTACAATGCATTGTAATGGAGGAAGAGAGGATTGTTTCAAGGTAATCGAAACAAGGCAGAATGGGTGGATGCAGGCGTTTTGATTGGCGATGGAATGATATACAATAGACTGTGGTGAAGAGAACGTTCGGCGAGCAAGGCAGGGGTAGGAAAAAATATAGTCATGCCGGGTAGAATGAAAGGAGGTATAATATACGAGATTCGGATTTGAAGGATATTTTAGTGTGGTGTGTCAGGTTTTCTTGTCAGTTGAGGCTTATAAATGTCGATGTTTAGTTTGTTTCCCTTCAAAACGTACCTTAAAACGGTAAAAAGAATAGTTCCGTTCTGACATCCGATTTAATACCCTTTTTAGCCTTTTATTAACTGCCATTTCTATTTGTGAAGCATGATTTTTAGTATAATTAATGTATTTATTCTTAATTTCGTTTCATGCCTCCTGCCTTCTAAATAGTGCTTATTTTTAGGACTTTTAGGTTTATACTATATGTTTGAACTTCTTTTTTTCTGTCTTTATTACTCACGATTGTGTTTTCCATTCAAATCTCAAGTCTCACTGTCCTTTTTGCTTTATCGTTCTTGTCCTAGAGTGAAATAAAGTTTAAACTCTCCTATTCTTTCCCACTCGACGCTTCATGTCACTTCCATCCCATTCACTACAGAGTTCTCGCATGAAAAAACGCAGTAGCGTGAATTAAAACTATTCGTGTGACTTGTACGTAACGTCGACTGGGATTATTTTTTTACTGTTTTAGTTCATTTCATCCGTTGCTCTCTACATAAAATGACTCCGAAAAAACTGTCAATTTAAGATACTGTAGAACGTTTTCGTCATAATTACATTCCAACATCCATACTTACTCTTCTTAGTGCCATTTATATATGTTCACCGTCCATCTCGTAGTTTCAATAATTAGCTATAAATAATTTTTCTAATGTAGGATGGATATCTTTTGGTATTTTATAGCAGTTGATAGACGATTGTACGTTTCCATAAAATAGCAACACTTTTTCTGCTATGAATAACTGATTGCAGTACTTTTCCACTTGATATCAAGTGGAAAAGTGCTTCGATCAGTTATTCATTATGTTCGACTTACACCACATCACGCCTGAAGTTACTCAATTAGTTTTACAGCTATCAGAGATTTTTAAATGGGATATTAGCGTAGTCAGATGTTTTAGAGGCCTTTCTCCACACTTAATGTTATTATTCTCATATATCATTACGGTTTTTTAAGTTTCATTTATGTTCGGAAAATAAAAATAGATGCAACTGCAAATCAGTCGTAATTAGAGATAACCCTGCTATAAAGGCAATAGTAATTATACGTTTCACTGCAAATACACAAGATAAGCTCAAATATCCAAAAAAAATATTTTATATGGATATTTCACTCATTCGTACTTTAACTTTTTTTGCCATTAGGCTGCACGGGTCCAACTAAATTAAGAGGATTAAAACAGAGTCCCCAATTTTACCGAAACATTTCAAAAAATAAAATTTTATAATTCTTTGTATATCTGCCTATAGGAGATTTTTTCGTTTACTTCCTTGCCCACATTATGCAACGCTAATGATAATTGATAAATTATTTCCAATTTAATATTCTGCAATGTGATTGCTATCACACAGAATGCATTCAGAATTATTTTTTCCACATTGAATTCGTTATTATTTCTTTTTGATGTTAATTTCAATAAAATAACAAAATATTAGATCAAGAGTGCACTAATTTTTCATTTAAAAAAATATTGATTATGCAGCGAATCCCGAGTAGAAATTATCAATGACCTTACCTGAGGATTTGAAAAATAATACAATTTCATCTTCCAAAATAATGATTATTGTTTAACACTCGTATTTGTGAACACTGATTCTGAAACAATTCAAATACGAGTATTCAAGATTCGATCACTGAGGCTTCATTAAAATATTCATCTCTTTGGATAGTTACGAGTAGAGTTAATGTATTTTAGGTATTCCATGATGATACAACTTAACCGAATATTATTATTCAAATTTGAATAAATTTAAGGAATCATTAAATATTTTCCATGAATGAATAATTCTTCAACGTAATACTACGAAACTCTAATGCTGGGAGATAAAAAAATACGTAAGATACATTAGAAGAGAAGTTACAAATACTGGTTCAAAAGATACGGTACATAAGTAGATTAGGTGCAATTCTAAAATTAATTAATTAAAGGAATGTTAAATAAAAATTTATTATGTTTGTAGGTTACCATGTGATGATTAAGTTCAAAGAGTTCAATTTCATTCAGGATCACTTCGTATGCATTCGGGTTTAAAATGTCTTTAAGACATTATGATTGCCCCTCCTCCTGTGTCTCCAGTTGATAATCAATAAAAAATTAATCAAGTATTGTAATTATCCCCCAAAGCTTTTAAACGGTTGTTTTATGAGACGATTTGGTATAATTCGTCCATAACTTCGCAATTTATTTTTTTTAAATATTCAAGTCTCCCCATTCCATTCCGTTTTTAGAAATTTTTAAATGATAATTAATTCATAATTAAGTTGAAACATATTGAGAAGAACCTGAAATCGAGTGACATCTGTACATTATTTTATATTGATTATTTTTAATTTTGCGATTGAAGATTGAGACAGCTTAGGTGTTTTTTTTTCATTTCACATGCCGTCCATTGTAGCATAGGGTTTTTTTTATTTTTACCAGATATCAGTTGATTAAGGAAAAGTATTAGGGTAATTTGAAAAGTTCTTGGAATTGAATAAATTAAAACGACTAACCTCAGTGAAACTTTTTATTTTTCAGTTTAGTCTTCCCGTACACTAATGAACTTGGTACAGCGATGTTCCAATTCCTTGATTTCATCTTAAAAATTAGATTCCTTCAGGCCTACAAAATACCCGTCTACTTTGGTTGTTGGTTCGAAGATAATCACTGTCCACTGAGGAAAGTTTCGAGCAGAGTTGGAAATATGATGGAGTCAAATCAAGCGAATAAGGCGGGTGTGGCAACATTTCGTATCTTAGTTTACGCATTGCCGTAACAACGGAACTTGTGGTTGGGCGTACATAGTCTTGATGAAAGATAACTTTCTTCCTGGCCAAACCTGGCATTTTTTCATATATATCTTACTGCAGTTGGTCCAGAAGATTAGCGTAGTATTGTCCAGCAATTGTTTGACCAGTGGGATGATAATCTTTCAGAAAAGTCCTTTTCGCAGCCTAAAATACTGAAGCCATTGTCTTTCCGGCCGACCGCATTGCCTTTGTTTTGTTTGGTGGAGGTGAATCAACACGTTTCCACTACTTTGACTGCTGTTTTGTCTCTGGGGTATAGTATCAGACCTAAGTTTTATCTGTGGTCACAAACCGGCGCAGAAAATCTTCTTTTTTGATCTTAAAACGGATCAAACATTGCTCGGAAATTTGATTCTGATGCGTTTGGATTCCTGCGTCAAGAATCGCGGCACCCATTTTAAAATTAATTTTCTCATATCCAAATCCACAGTTAATATGTAATGTCCCCATTAAACTGACATACCTACAGCTCCTGCGATTTCTCGCGCTTTTAGTCGGCCATCTTCTATGACTTATTATGTAGAATCAGTGTTCTGAAATTTATGATGAATTTCCTTTGCTTTCATAACTTTCTTATCGAAGTATTTACTCACTGTTCGAATCTCAATTTTTTCCTTCTTCACAAATCCCTACATGGAGAGAACAGAGAAGCGTCCGCAAGTCCGTCTCTTCCCAGAGCACTCACACGTTACGTGTTTACTCATCAAGGATTACCTATTACTACGCTGGAAATTCGTTGCACTAGCCCTGACATCTAGTGGTATTTCCGAAAGCACTCCAAATTACCCTCATATGAAAGTGTAGAACAAATAAGATGTATAAATATTAGAGAAAGTTAAGTTAAACTTGAAATTATAAAAGAATAATAATACTACCCTACTCCCTTGTGATGAATTTTCCAAACATAAGCCATAGTAACAGTTGAAAATTAAAGATAAGTAAGCATTTAATTTATGTAAGGAAATTATATTTAGGGTAAAAACTTGGATGTGAAACGTGTGCAAAATTTCTCAAGAAACTTTTGAAAAACATTTCAACTGAACTATTTCAGAGAATAAACAGAAGAATAATTGTGAATCTCATTGATGACTCCCTGAAATTAGATCTGATAGAAGGTATTTTCACATTTTAATTACGTTAGATTACTATCTATATTAATATTAGTATTTTTAGTGAAGACATGATCCTCTGTCTAAGTGATATAACAAGAAATATGCCAAAATGGACTGCAATTAGATTGATCATATGATCAAACTGATTTCTCGTGGATTCAAGCAGTTATTTGTACAAATGAATTGTTGTCAATCCATGGTGCTCCTGCCGTTAAACCATTTAACTATTTAAGAACGTTATATCTCTGCACTTCATACTACGTGTGAATTGATATGCATATGAACAAATGAAAATTAAATATACGCTCATCGGAATTTCCTATATTATATATTTGGTGCCATTTTATTCGCCACTTTAGATTTTTATCATTGTCATACAATGATAAAAATCTAAAGTGGCGAATACATTTTGATCGTAACATCTGTGTTCATACTTTGAGGAAAAATATCAAATAACTTTAAATGTATTCAAGAAAATTATAGCAAAATCTTAATAAAATATGTCTTTTCTGAAAATGCAAAAGAAGACAACGGAGAGAGACTTTCGGGGAGAGCGGGGAAGAGACTACTACTAAGATGGAAAAAGGAGAATATTGGGAGGTTAAGGAGATTGAGCCATATCCAGGAGAGACGGCTTGTGGATTTTTTTCGGCGTACGCTCGGGAAAGGAATATCTCGCATGGCCTCATCGCACATTTTTTGTGAGTACGAGAGCTGAATGAGCGTAATGTGAATGCCTCATGAGAAAATTAGCGTAATTTGGGAGGTCATAGGCGACTATTTTTTTCGCGGAGTACTCCAACGAATCATTTCATTGTCATTTATCTCTTCAGAATTCTCTGGGGTGAATCACTAATTTGCATAAGAATGAGCAAATCCGAAAAAAAATTTGAACTCGCTCCATGGTTATAAAAATTAAATATATATCGTTTTTGGTGATATTTTCATTTAAAAATCTTTGCGTTGGTGCTTAAATTTCTTAAAATTAAATCATTTTTATTCCCAAAGAAAAGCCACCTGCAATAATACCATAGTATTTTATCGGCACTATTGTTTAAGTTAGCGTGTTAATATGAGCATCGTTCCCGAAAATGGCTTGTTTTTCTTTTGATCTACTACTTAATTCTGTAATTTTGGTACTCAAGAAGATTAATGTTTAGTACACATACCAGTAAAATGTTCCTGAGGTGTAATCGTAGAAAATTTAATATGTACATCTGTCTCTTACGCTATTATTGTGATTATTAAGGCATGGAAGGTTTTGTGATATATTTAAAAATTCTAAGTACATACATATAAATTGAAACATATAATACCTACTCTTCCGATTACAAATAATAATTTCATTATTTATTTATCTTAGAATTGATTCGATCTGATTTGTATGTGTCGAAAATTGCAAAAATATAAATTCGCGTTCATTTGCAACCTCCTTAGATCTTAGAATTTAATTCTCAATGACTTTTGCCGTCCATCTAGAACAGTTGTTAGAATTAAGTATTCCACTTTCATGCATGGTACAAGTACTTTCTATGAAACAGATTTTCACGTTGTACGTTTTTTATGCCCTTAGTATATAATTGTTGAAGCTCTACCAAGAACAGAATAAAATATGCACACTCATTAAATATCTCATCCTAAGCATGCATGCCATGTTTCCTTGGTAGGTTTCTCTTTGTCTGCATATTGAATGCAAGGAAATTGTATTGTTGGCGGAGATAATTATGCCCTTATATTTTTACGATTCTGAAGGCTTTTTGCATAACGTTCTATTGCTTTGAAAGGGAAATATTTTCCGTTCTCAAAATCTCTGATATAACCCATTCAAATCAATATAAACGAACATATAAAAACTAATTCTAAGATATTCCTTTTTTATGATATGGTTTTCCTTTTTTTACTTTTCTACGTGCAGGAATAAATAATCGGATTTTTTCTGGTTGAAATTATAGTTTTGAAGATCGTTTAAAAAAATATAAATAGATAAAAAGGTTATAATCGCAACACAATTTAGCACTGCTGCACAAAATGTATTTTTGCGCCAGTGCTAAATTTCTCTCTTTCATTTCATAAATATTTTATTTTCCTTATTTTAAAATAGAACACAAGAGCTGGAAGTCGTGTAATACAAAAATCCATTTATAGTTATGCCGGTTTTTTTAGAGATAGTTGGAGCACATCTTACTCCTTAGCGCTAGCAGTTTCCTACTTTTACGATGATCTTGCGAGAGAAAACAGGATATTTTGCAGCAGAACACCGAAGTGAAAGAGCCAATTATACCTTCACTATTTCCATCTCGATTTGCATTTAAATTTTAGATAGTTTGCGGTTTGAAGGTGCTGCCAAAGATGTGGCAGAGGGTGAGTTAACTGTGAGAAGTAAGAAAAACAACGTAACTAAGCCCGAGGAAACTAGACCCTCAAGGGTATCCCCATTCGCCGGCACATTAAAATTCCTGGAGTGGATTAAATGGATGTGAAGCTTCCTCGCCCTGCCTCAACCCATTGGACATCGTAAGCCTCCGATATCAAGTATAGAAGACGACTTTTTACGCTGTACTAGTTTCATTTACAATCACCACACTCTTACGAGACACATCCAGAGGTGGATTTGCAGAGCACTCAAAAGTGCTTCCTCTGCCTCTGGCTCAAACGGAGCACTCGGTTCCTTTAATTCAGCGTCAGCAACTCATTTCATAAACGCTGCTTGAGAGTATTAAGAGAAAAACGGGAACATTTTTCTCCTTCCGCTTACAAAGCGAAATATTACGAAGAGATTTTTTTAAAACAGATCTTAGTCGGATTTCAATTACAGTATAATCATGTGCGTAAGTTCAGTTTATTCTCCAGAATACTTATTCAAGTGTATAAAATGCATTAGTACTTTCTTTATTGGCCAATGCAAATACTTTATTTTTGAAGTTGTGTTAAGAAGACTTCTCCATAACTAACGACGATAGAGTACCCGCCAAAACGTGTGTACACATAATGAAGTTTTTTTTATTTGTGTAATAGGTTTAAAAATTATTGAATATATATTTAATTATAGAAATATAAATGAAATACAATGTCTGCATATATAATATTATATATATATATATATATATATATATGTATATATATATGTATATATATATGTATATATATATATATATATATATATATATATATATATATATATATATATATATATATATAAAGTGTGGCCTAAGATATGGCGAGAATACGAAAAACAAGGGAATATTTACGCTGGGATATGGAAAGACGAAATTTTGACCAGCATAAAAGACTATTGCAGCGTGTGAACCTAGGAGGAACACGAATTGAAGGGAGGGTAAGAGATCGCTGAAGTGGAGAGATCCGTTCATGATGATGTGTAAGAATTTTATATCAGATAGTACGCTCTGAGTGAGAGGTGGGAAATTCAGAGGGTGAATAAAATGAATGGGTTGATTTTCTGTGGGAAGATGGGCAATTTTTTTTAAAGAAATTAGCAATACATTTGAGTTATTCTGAAGTTAAGGGGCAGGCAGTTGGTCATATCGGTGCATTCTGTTCGAAAATTGGAGGGAAACAATCAAAAAACACCACTCTAAGAGCAAGAGGACCTGAATATTAGTGTAATGGTAAAGAAGCCAACTGAAGCCATAACCTTAATAATTTTGCATGTTTTTGTTAATTTGTTTGTGGAATTTAGTTTCTCATGAAAACTAAAGCGCAGTGGGATCCGTCACAGGGTCTGTCAGATTCTACTGGAAGTGATACTAGGGCTACTTCGCTCGAAATCCGTGCAACATATTTAGAAAGAAGTAGCTGTGCAATGAATAGAGTGTAAGCCTGGATAGCCAGAGATTTTGCACAGGATAATAATTAAAATGCTATGAGTAATTTAAGGTAAAAGATTGAAAATATGAAGTTTGTGAGCATATTGACTGATAATGCGAGAAAAGAAAGGTTGTTGGTTTGAAATTTGAACAGAAATAATCTTTGAAAGCACAAGGGCGGTCAACACCTTACAAATTTACATCATTGAAAGAGAAAGAAATTGGAATCCGGTGTTATTTCCTACTGGCATTGATTAGTGACAAAATATTTTTGAGGCATTCTGAATTTCTTCACCGAAGAGTCACAAACGAGACATGGGTGTTAGGGTTAGGATGAAGCTTCCATAATTCCCAAGCCAAGAGATTGTTTTTCAGAACATGGTCGTTTTATGGGCATATCATGAGGGCCTTTTTGATACGAGTCGCAAAAGGACGAAATCCAGGATGGCACCATTCAGGAGGTCATAAAAGACATTCAGACCCTGCTCTGGGTTTCCATGCCCGAGGAAAATCCAGAAAAGGTGAGAAAGGACACGGTATTTTGCAGACCAGTCTGATTTGTTCCTGGCTATTTAGATATAAAGGGACGGTGAAGAATGTATTTAGTATCAAACACTTAGAAAAATATGCATCATAGCGTTAATGAAGAGGAGAGAAAAGAATGATTCTTAGGGGCATTTGACATAGACAAACGTAAGATCAAAAATTGTACAAAAAAATACTTCACAGATATCATAGCACATTCTTTCAAGCGCTTTTCATTATTTATCTCCTGAAGCAAGGACATGCATTACTTTAAGCTCTCGCATGAAATACTGGGTTTATTTCTTTTTTATTAAGCTGCTTGACATTGAAACTGGGAAGCGTGGGTAATGGAACTTTTGATACATGAAAGCAGTGGATGAATAAAAGGTACCAGGGAGGAAAAGGGTGAATGAAATGCATGTGCAAAATTTGGCATTGAGTTTTTTCTTTAAATGACTTGTTCACAGAAATGTCAACATATTTTTGCGGTTGCCACAATTTCCTACCGTTTCTTAGCGTTTCACGGAAAGTCGAAACATGTCATTGGGAAGTTTTGACATACACACTGAGAATTCGGAACGTTACATGTATGGATTCAAAAATTCGAAATGACGTGCATTCGAAACGTCACTCGTACACGGCCCGGGCTCATTCAAATACAATATTTCATACTTTCCTTGTATCCCAGAGAATTTCGTTCACATGTACTTTTCCCTTTTACATTCTTTTCATTTCTATAAATTCACAGTTTCTTGGATATACAGTTAGTTGGATATTTTGTGCTAAATCGTCAATGTTTTCAAACTTTATAGTTCGAAAATAATTAGCGTTTTAAGACGGTATGGATGTGTCACAGTCTGTTTTTAAATAATTATTCAAGTTGGCAACACGGTAGATATAATGCTTAAAACTAAAGTGGGAGTAATTCATAGGAGAGAATAGCTAAAGACTTTATTTTAATA
This sequence comes from Hetaerina americana, assembly GCF_022747635.1. Classification (NCBI taxonomy): domain Eukaryota; kingdom Metazoa; phylum Arthropoda; class Insecta; order Odonata; family Calopterygidae; genus Hetaerina; species Hetaerina americana. Next base: position 27,018,422 of record NW_027287095.1, on the reverse strand, counting down.
ATTTAAATTCTAAATATGTTTCCAACGTCAACATAAAGATTTATTTAAAATCATGTAACTAACTCCCAAAAAAGATTTCAAAGCAAATAAAACAATGGATACATACTTCCGAGTTAATTGATTATTTTTTTGAAGCTCCATTCTAATTCTCGTTGCATAAAGTTAAATAAATATTTGGGCTGGCATCTAGATTTAATTTTGTAATCCCTAACTATGTTTTAAAATGAAATAATCAAACTAAGGTGTCTTTAAAAACTCAATGTGACAGTGAACAGTGAAGACAACGAAAAGCCATCTTTACATGTTCTTCATCACAAGCCTAAGGCTATAAGCTTAAAAATAAGGTTATATTCATTGATAAAACTTACTAAATATTTAAAAATGTATCTCAATTACAAACGAGTTACTAGCATTAACAAGTTGGCTGATTAATTGATGTCCTTGAAAAATCAACATCTTCAAAAGTACGTGTTCTGAATTATCAGTTTCCTTTCAATAGTAGGTGCAGCAGCATCACCTTTAGTGTGCTACTCTCAATTTTGAGTGGAATTAATCATGCATTTAATTATATTCATACATTTATCATTACTGTTATTACTTGGTAATTCAAAGCATAGTTCTCGATATGTTCCGCTCATATATTTTTCCGTATTCGGACTGAAAATTAGATTTGTATGCATGGGTCTTCTGAATGTACTACCCCTGAAAACTATGCAAGGCGTTCTTGCGGTTCTAGGACAACCCTGGCTAAGGAAGGGAAAAATTGTGTGAATGAAAGATTCGTTTCAATCGTTTTATGTTACCTTCCTTCACTCACTGATAGTAAATACGCGAGCGAAACAGTAATTTGAGTCTGTAGCTTTAGTAGCACATATAAATTTGTCACTTTTAACTTGATGAGCATAAATTATCTCCATCCTATCTCAAATACCAAGCTTATTCCGTCACAGTATGTTTAATCCAGGACTGGGTATCTCTGTTTTTTTAAAAGCAACCGTCACAGATTGCGAAGCAACTTCAAACAACTCCGGTAGATGCCATGACATAAACTTAAACAGAGTCATCAGTTAATATGCTTTAAAATATAACAATTACAAAGCGTAAAGATCATTCGCCTGGACCGGAATTATGTCATTCAAGGCGAATGATTTGTACGAGCACGTACTCTTTGAAATTATTACATTCGTAGCAACTGTTAGACGATTCTGTGCACTCCCCTAGTATTTCACTAACAGTTCGGTGGCTTGTCATTGTACGCACACATTTTGCTAAAGTCTGGAATTAATCCGTATATTGTGAGATTAAATCTATGCGTTTGCGGTATATCCAAAGGGATATTAGTAGGGCTAAGTGCTTCAATTGTTCTTCGATTTATAGTATTTACCGCAATGAGCTTTACAAAGGGTAGCCTCTCAAATCAGTAGAGCACCACATTCGTCAATCCCATGTAAACTAATGGTGCTGAGAAGTCTTTTTCATGATCAACAAAGGTTATCTGATCCTAAACAAAGGGTGCTAGGTCTGATTTTTACTCCACCTTTTTAATTAGTAGAAAAAGTCATGATTTTTACAATTCTAGTTCAATATTAGTGTATCTTTCTTGATTGAAAGGATTGTTTCTCAAACGGCTGTGAGTATTTCGTGATAAATATGGCTTGCGACCTCCATGTAGATTATCGTATTGCCGGTGAATCTACTCATATTGCATTTTCGAGTCATTATCATTTATGCGCTTCAGTGGCAATAAAAGGTATAATCCATTTTTCTGAGGGATACGAGACCTGCAATGGGGATTCATTAATTATTATTTATTTACTTGAAATTATTATTATTATTGGTGCTCTACTGGTTAAGGCAGGTTTTGAATGAATACGGAAAATACAAAAATACAACGATAGATTTTTCAGCCTCTCTTCATAAAACAACCTGACATTCGACACGACAAAGAGCCCTTATGCATACTTTTTTCTCCCTTCATTCTATCTAACAAGCCAATATCTAATTTTACCCTCCATCCCCGCTTGCCTAACTTTCTCTCCTCCATCTCAGTCTTCAACAATTCACTGCGATCAAAATTCCCTGAATCCAACCTTCCTGCCTTCCACTTTTTTCCCACCTCACTACTCCTAGCACTTTCTCGTATGTTTTCCTTTCCGATCATTTCGCCTGTTATATCCATCTCCACAACCACATTTCAAAAGCCCCCAATCCAAGCCTATCATCTTGCTTCAATGGCCATGTTTCCACACCACACAAAACTACGCTCCATATCAAAGTTTCAACAAGCCTTGTTCATAATATACAGACTAACCGTCCCTATCATCAATTTCCTTGTGAAAGTCTCATTGCTTGACGCAACATTTCTTTTTATGTCCCTATTGCTTAGAAAATTTGCGTCCGTTTTGAACAGTTTATGAACTTCTATTTTATTATTTTCGTCACCTCTCCTCTTTCTCGTAAACCACATATCCATTCTTATTAAGCATTTATGTTTATCCCATATTAACTTTTCAATGCGCTCAGCAATGCTTGCAACGCGTCGGCTGTCTTAAAAACTAACACCAGACCGTCCGTCAACCTGGCTGATTTTATGAATTCTTCGCCTACTTCCATTCCTTTCTCCAGTTCATCCCATGCTTCTTTAGTCTTTTCCTTGATCTACGCTGAATAGCACAGGTAATAATGGAAACCCCTATTTTTCCTTTCTTTCTAACACTGGACCTATCTGGACTCCCTATCCGCCACTCGTACTTGAGTAGTCTGACACATGCCCAGATTTCGGAGCCTCCTTTCCCTCCGATTTATTGTTATTCCACTATATTCTGCACCATATTCATCCCACCGATTCACCCTATCAAACGCTTTCTTTAAATTTACAAATCAGCCAAATACATCCTGATTGTTATCTACATGTAAGATCCTCTCTACTGCCTCTTAAGTGATTTCATTACTACCATGGCATCACGCGTGCCTCCCCTTTCTGAACATATTCTATGTAATCAAGTTCGATCCTCTCCATTCTATCATTAATAATTCTGAATACCACTTAAGCTGCGTGCGATATCAAATGAAATTAATATACATTATGAAAATTAAATGAAAAACTCGAGTAAACATGTTGCTCATAGTTAATTTATATGGTTTAACTTACTCCTTAATTAAAAGTTTGAGAACACTCAGTAATTTGAGCTTCTGGTAACTGTGTAATGCTGAGCAAATATATATATATATGAAATGAATTAATCATTGTGCCTCAGCCATTTAGTTTTGAATTAAATGATACAAAAAAGCATTAAAACTCTTGGCACCGAAATACTTGGTGCTAAAGGAATAAATTATGATATTCATGATATCGTGGCTTGTGATGTGGAATGGATGATAAAGTTTTCTCTCATTCTCCCTCTCTTTCTCTCTCTATGGTTGGTTAATGTTTAAAACTATATTATTCATTTTCTTTGCTTTTATTTAACAAAATGTTTTTCACCAAAGGTGGGCATTTAAACTTAGTTCTAAAATTGCAATAAGGTCAAAGAGACACTTTTTCTCAGCTAAAAATAAATTTTGAATAGGGTCACTGCGATGAAAATAGAAATGGAATATTTTTCGCCACCACCTGAATGTTCTGTTGGAGTTTCAACGCTACGACACACGTATTTCGCATTAAATCCGAAACATGGAAAACCGTAAATAACGCTGCTTTGCAGCGGCAGGAATTAATAGCGCCGGAGGGAAAAATCATAAATACGGGCTATTCCGAACGTATCGCTGCAGTCAAGCGGATTTTCGAAAAAAATATTTTGAGGAAAAATCGGAAATTATGTCCTCCAATGACTGTGCGTACGATCGCTGGTAATACCTAAATGACGAGCAACATGCAAAAGCCTGGAGCTAATTTTTATCTTTTCAGACTTTCATCATGAATGATAATTTGTGTTTCGTGACTTCACCCTTAACTTCGCCATGACCTCTTTCTAGACAATTACATTTGGTAGTGAGCCTTGCACTTGCGTCTTAGAACGCATTCAGAGTGATGCTGTTTTCAGAAATCGAGCAATTTGAGCGAAGGGAGAGATAGTTTTAGGAGATCAAGCTGAAGACTATTTTGTAACCCCAAAATTTTGATTCTTAGTTTTTATTTTGTAACATATAGTTCTTTAGATGATTGTGAATAATGATAGCAAGCATGTGTACCGAGATCTTTCGGGTATATTTTCTATTGTGCTGATTATTCAACTACATTTAAAAAATAGTGCGATTAATATGAAACAAACTACGTATCATTCATATATTTGGACAAATTTGGCGATCAAATAGCGACTTTCTGTAAATTTAAGTATTATCTTTAATATTACTTTATGTATTCAATTAGGTACTTCATAACCAACATTACTTTACAGGAATTTAGACGTAATAACAGACATTTCTTTACGTAGAGCACCTATGCCATGTTCTTTTTAGAGAGACATTTAGAGAGGGGTTTAATTGGCAATTCATATTCATCTGTGCCAAAATCCTCCAACCAATCCATGTTTTCATTAATATCATATTTCTTTAAGTTCAGAAAACTCATCAGTAAATAAAATGCGCTCCAGTACTATCCTTGAAGTTACCAGAGCTAAAATGTATAAATTTACCATTAGCGAGATAATTAAGTAGTATTTATTGTCAAATGGAGGTGAATATATTGACACAGTTTCGCTTAAAATTTCAGGGAACATTATAATTTAAAATATACTTATTGAAGGCGTAACATCCATTTCATTCACAATGACGTGATTTGGTTACTTAAATCCTTAATTTAGCATGATTGTTTACTCATGAAAATGAAGAAAACTGAAGCGCATTCATTATTAATAATTTCAATTATTTTATACCCACTTAAAATGTTTGTATCTAACGTATATATGTCACATGAATAACATAATAATATACGCACCACATAACACACGACACGATATACGGTATTTATTAAACCTGCCAGCTGTAATATATGGTTACGAAAGTACTGGCTTGCAACTACTGGAGTCATCAAGTTTCTCTTTTTAGTTATTAATTTTCTTGCTTAGCAATCACTAGAGATAAAAAATCTCCTACGTTTAAAATTTGCCGCATCGGGTGTCACTTATCATTTTTTTCAGTACCATTTTTCTTTATGGAAAACCTGTCATATAGTATATACGTTATACAACAAAAAGAATTGATTGTATATTCTTTCAGTGGAAAAATGTTAATTCAAGTCATCTTAAATAAAATTTTCATTCGATGACTTTCTTCTTGTAATTTTAAACTGCAAAAAGTAGGGAAATATAGCTCCTTGAGGTCTCAACTACAGTAATCAGTCCTTATGTTGGCTAATATATAGTAGGCAGGGTACATGTCAAACTCTGGGAATGGGTCCGGTGGAGTTTGAAATTCCCATATCAAATGGACCATATCCTTTTGCTGTGACACCTGCGGTTACTCAGGAAAAGCTGGTTCCCAGGAAACTACTTTCCTTGCATCCGTCACCCGGATTTGAGTCCTTTACATTCCGGTGCGTAGCTGAATGCTCTACTCAGTGGTTTATCACTCCTTTCATCTAATAGGTACAATTGCATTGTAAGCATTATTTTGTAATTATGACTCAGTCTTTTTTCCCTGATACTTGGCAAAATTCCCTTCATTTTTCTTCATGAAATGTTGTGAGATGCAATTGTCTCCTCTTTCTGCCACAACTTCTTTTCTTCTTGCACTTATTGTCTTTGAAAAAAAATTATGCCTAACCTGTCACATTAGTAGCATATCTTGGTTACACAACAGATTAAAATTATGAAAATTTAAATGAATGAGTCAGAAATATGGTTAATAAGTTTGTTCCTTTTTACTAAAATCACCGCATACTCGTATGAGCTTGGTTTCGTTTGGCCAATGAGATTTTCCCCCATTTTCTTTAGACTTTTTGCCTCACCAAATAATATTCTAATAGTCTTTTGACGATTTTAGAAAGGGCTTTCGACCGAGGGGAGAGGGAACTTTTGGAATTCCTTTTTATATTTCCTCCCTACTGAAACGCTAAAATCCCTTTTGGTGCTAATTAACTTCTTTACTACGCATATTCATTAATTCACAAAAAGCGAATCCCTCACGCCTGCGGTCAAGGGTGCGTTATTGACTCAGAGACCCTGGAGCGATGGTGTTGGAGGGGTACGAAATCAGGTGTGTCCTGAGATTCGACGGCGAAAATTAACCCATAACGATGTCCCTAATCGCCAACCATCTAGAACCTTTCCCCGACTCCCTTTTGTCTTGGCCCGTTCCATTCTACCTCTGACGCTCCTTTTTTTAAACTAGTTCACAATTTTTGCCCCGAACTCTCACTTTCTCCCTCCCATTCGCGTCCCCCCTTTAACCCCAGGGCCCTCCATCAACCTCCCCCCTATCCCATATCCGCCGATATTCCGACTTCCTTTTATTTGCATTCCTTTGACGTTCCTCTTCCCTACTTGACTCCCCTTCACATCCCTCCGATTTTTCAATCTACTCTCTCCTCCCGTTCCTTCTCCTACTATCCCGACTCCTCATCTCCCTCTCAACTCCTCTCAGACCCCTCCTTCCACTCATTTTCCCGATAAAACTTAACTTCCTTCATAAAGGCGGAAATGAAAAGTCTCCCCCTTTCACCCTACTCACACTCCCTCCTTTCCCAGGCTTTCCTCAACCCTTTCTCCTCCCCCCTCACGGCTGGTGCTTTTCAGGGGTCATGGGGATGTTTCCTGCCCTCGGGCGAGGCGAAAGTTACCCGGCTACCCAGCCAGGGAAATCTAGGAGCCGGATATGCCACTTACTTTTGTTTTTATTTCTTCACTTTTATTTAAAATCATTGAGAACGACAATTGTTTTCAGTGTCCAATTTACCCTTGTATCTTCCACAAATTTTTATAGCATTCAAATATGTGCTTAGCACTTGTACTCAATTATCAAGCTTCAAAAGAAGTTATAAATCCGTCAATTGGCTTATTCCAGGTTTATCAGTTGTTCTTTTTCACCTTGTCTCTTAATTTCTCCTCGTTATGCTTACATTTTTCAATTTTCTTGGCGTATTCCATTCCTTAATTTTTCCTATTACTAACCTATATTATGATTTCTTAATACCTGCGTATGTGGGTACAAACGCTTACTTTTGCCTCTAAATGGGTAGAGTTTGTTTTACCATTGTATTTCTTGGACGCATTTGGTAGCATTAACCGTAGCTTTGTGTCGTGTTGTTTTATGTTCAAAGTTTTGGGTCTGCGAAGTGTGCCTTCACGCAAGCAATCTTTCGATGCAACTTAAGGGGATATCAATTAGACTGAGGTGAATATCTGTGTTTATAAATAACCATATCTTTGAAATTCTTAACGACCCCTAAATTTCATTGGGAGTTAAGTTTTTAGTAGGAGACTTTAGTAATTAACCAGGTTAATTGCATTTAAATGATTTGAACTCATTCATTTAAAAATGTAATCACGCGGAAAACTGTGTTTGATACGGAATATGCACAAAAACTAGCGGTTCATACCTAAGCATATGTTGCTGTATTAGATATGAAAGGGTCAGAATAGTCCTCAAAATACCGCATAAATTTGATTCGCAATATTTAGATTTGTCATAAACTGCCTCGAAAAATGATTAAATGACATCTGTCTATATTCTAGACAAGTTGTTTACGACTCGCTGAATCTCCATATGAGAAAGTTCAGCCATTTACCATTCAAACAAATAATGAATGCTAACATAATACTGTTCGACAGTTTAGTGAATTTGAAGGAAACAACGGCGTCTCGAAGCGCAGAGTATGTGAGATAAATAAAATACAAATGGAATTACAAAATGTTAATAAAATTGATGCACTCAAAATTTAGGTGAATAAATAACTATTATTAAACTCAGATGGCCATACAGGGTTCGTCCGGAAAATAAGTGTACTGAGCTCAGGAAAAAAAATTTATTTCACTTTTACATATCTTAAGCTAATATTCCTCAAAATAGGACCCTTGTGAGTCGATACACTTGTTCCAGCGGCGTTCCCACTCCTGGAACGCTCCCGCGAAGGCATCATCGGAAACCTCTCGAAGACTCGTCGTCGACCTCTTCTCTGCCCTCCACGAACATCTTGTGCCACCGAAAGATCATGTTTCTGGACATGGCTGACTCCCCGTAAGCCTGGTTAATCATACCGGCAGTTTCGGTAGACGATTTCCCAAGCTTTACCGCAAATTTGATGGAATAATGCTGCTCCAAAAACTTCGGCATCGCGTTCCATGACGTGGGTCGAGCGTGGAGGTTCGCGTTAACAGAGCTCCTCACTACACCACAGCTCAGAGCCGACTGCCTTTTTCAGCGTCGCTTGCCAACATACCCCCCTCCAATCGCAGCCCGTCAGAGCGGTGCTGGGCGCGCCTGGAGCGGCGCGCCCAGCCCAGGAGTCAGTACACTTATTTTCCGGACGAACCCTGCACATGGTTTATTATGCAATTATAAAACCTGAGAAACCAAAATTTAAACTAAAATATTTAAGATTAATTGAAAACTTGGTTGACAGCATACGGTTTGATATCTGCATAAGGGTTAATGTAGCCGCAGCATTTAATAACTTTGAACTCCATTCCAGGTCTTTGAATATTTTTCTTTCTTGCAAGTTTTAGCATTCGCATGATTGCAACATTGTATCTAGCCTGTCTCTGCATTTGCGGGTTCTCCTTCCGCGTTGGCAGCAACTCGGATGGGGAGAACCCGGAAATGCAGAGACAAGTAATTCAACGCCGCGGAAACCTTCGTCCAAACACTGTCTCTTATGGAATTGTTTTAGTGTATTTTTACTGTTTTAATTGATAAATAGATTCAATATAGTAAGAAGCATATTAAAATATTTTAAACCCGAAATTTGGAAAACAAACTTAGGCTATTTACGATGCCAGGGAACTCATCAATTGACGCATGGAGCACATACTAGATAACTATCTTTACTTCCTAAGCACGATCTAAATCCAGAAGTTACCCGACCTGAACAAGGCTCTTAGACCTATACCCGCATTATTCAAATATCTTTCGCACACTTTGTTTTCCCTATCCCCTTATTTCTTCTCCCTTTTATGTGTGAAAACCGTAACAAAAAGGATATAAAGAAATTTCTTCATTCAGCGCTCCCCTTCAGGAATCCGCGAAAAACCCTCCTATCCGCGTCCCGCCATTCCCTTCCTCCCTCCATTCCCTCCTTCCTTGATCCTTCCTCCATTCCCTTCTCCATTGATCCTTCCTCCGTCAAAGTTACTCTCTTTCTTGCGACCACTATCTCCCTTCCTGTCCCCTTTCCGCACTCAGCGAAAGAGGAAACGTGAATTTTCCTGCATGCATTCCTAAAGAAATGCTCCTACTCAATTCACTTACAACGAGAGCGCCTCAGCTCTCCTATCCCGAAGAGTCAGAGGTTCAAGATAAAGAGGACGTGAGAAGAAAGTATGAAACCCGTCACGTTTGCAATACCTCATGCACCGTGGGTAGATCTTCACATTCCTCGTGGTGTATAGAGAGTAAGTAAGTTTCAAAATTCTCCAAGAGGTTGACTTAGTTTGTTTTTTTTTCGCATGTGGTGATAGTTCTCTCATCTTAGGAGTACTGTGCACCGATTTTATTTGCCCCCTAAGATTCGTAGACGGTATAATAAGATATTTGCATGGTGTTCTTTTGACTTTGATCTAATCAAAGAATGGAGAGTGAACATTGGAGCGTTTTTTACTCGATTAAACCTATAATATAAGCCGTTAATTTATTTTAAATGGAATTAATAATGATTTGTGAGATCAGTTTTGGGGTACCAATAATTGATATATTATCCACGAATTTCAGATTAGCGTCCACAAAGTATGTTTGGCAGATTAAAAATTTATTATTCAATCACTATGATAAGAGTATAGTAAACCGGACCAAAGTTTATATCTCTCGAAAAATGTGGCTAGCGTCTATACGAATTATGTTTGACTGCAATGAGTACTAACATGAATGGATATTGATCAGACCATTCTAGACCAGTTGTGTTCGTAGTTTTTCATAAACCAAACTCGTTAAATTGATATTGTCGTGAAATTTATAGCCTTTGTTTCAGTTGTACGGTTATTATTGCGTGATTCCACCAATTTCAGGGCTTGAGAATTACGCCGAAGAATAACCACTATTGCCTGGAAGAGCGGAATATGGTCGTCAATACTTAGCCATTTCCGGGCTGAATATGATTTCTCTGCTTAAATTGCCCAGTGCCGATATTGCCCAGATTTCGTTCTGGTGGTTGTTGTGTTGCTGAAATAATTCAAAAGAGTATCATGTTTCATTTTTTCACGCGTAATAACAACTGATTTATAAGGCGCCTCCTGTTTCAATTCATGCCGGACGTTGATTATTCACGTTTTTCTACACGAAGAAACACTGCAAGAACTCAATTTAAAAAATCAAGGCCATAATTTTTTTTTCATGAGCGAACTATAAATTTCTGTGCAGTTATCAAGGGTGTGGAAAACCACTAGCATCCTATCTGTATTTTGTAAATAAAAGTAGCCAATTCTGTCCTGAAAATGAAATTTCACCGTGCTGAAAATAAGCCTCAATATATTTTGATAGCAATATTCTTCTCATGGTGTCGTAAAAATGTTCATCTCTTCAATATTACAGGTTCTCCCGAGCAAATCATCCATTTAATTTGTGGAAAGTAATAATGGTGTGCTGAAGATAAGAAAAATAATCTATATGGAGGTTGAATTAAATTTTAGGAAGAATTGTCTTTTCTGTTGATCCAATAATTTGTTGTTCAACGAAAGGGAAATCCGCGACAAAGGTAGGTATTTATTCCAGTTTTTATTTAACGTGTTTCAATTCCCGTGGTGGGTGCAATGAAAAACATCGATCAGTCCTCTGCCATCGAGATTTGCTTCTTCGGCAATTTTCTCCTTTTTTCTTTATTATAAGTTATCCACTTATCTTCGAATCTACGTTGCAATGCATTAATATTATCGGTCAACGATGGTACATTTATTTCTCATGAGCGGTAGTAAGTAATTAGCCAGAATAGTTTTAATTATAATTTCGTCTTTAAATCTGTAAACAAATGATGACATGATTTTTTTTACTTTCTTTAAGCGTTTTAGGAGAATTTTATTAGATGCATGGAATCCATAATGATGACAAAAAATTGAGGTAACTCCTACAAGCGAAAGATAACGGAATGGAAACATATAAAAAGAGTCCACGTGAAAGAAATTTTGGCATACTTCTGTTTAATTTTTTTCAATCGCAGTAAATTGTTTAAAAACAAAGGTATGCAAACTTGAAACCGATTCTTCAAACGATTTTTTTATAATATCTTCCTTCAAATTTTACTTTATTTTAAAAATTTTAATTATTTTAAAGATACATCTACATCTACATCTACATAATACCCCGCAAGCCGCCGCAAGGGCGTGTGGCGGGGGGTGTTAGGTCACCAACCGTAAAAACGAAAAATACCACATGCAAAAAACAACACGGAAAATTACACCCCAGCAGCGCACACACTCATGCAAAACTCCCTCCATCCAATACTCATGCAAACACATACACCGCCAAACAACAAAAAACTGCACCCCAGGATACAGCACGAAAGCCATCCTAAAACACGCAAGCCAGGACACAACAAGCAAGAATGTGAAACATCACTACCACATGAAAATGCACCACAAAACACTCAACCCCCCAAAGAGACAGTAAAAGGAAGGGAATTCGACCCAACGTTGCAGGTAGCAGGAATTTCCCCCCGCGGAGAGGGACGAGGGATTGAAAGGGAAACTTAAAAACAGATGAACAGAACACGAATGAGGTCATTCGGAAAGAATGGGTTATTATAACAAAACACATAAGGTTAGTGGAGGAGCATGCATTTAAGTAGAACTAATTATTTTTTAGACACTGAAGGGTGGCAAGTGGAATTTTTACTATCTATAATCCTACAGTTGCTATCCCGTATTGTCCGTGGGAAGAAGGAGTCCTTGAGTCGGCTAGTCCTGGCATCTATTTCCCGAATTTTATATGCATGATCCAAGCGACCAATGTATGTAGGAGTACGAATAATCTGCGAGACCTCGGTGCTGAAACATGCGGATCTGAATTTATTTAATAATTTCAGTCTTGCATTGAATCGTCTCTCTTCTAATGATTCCCACCCCAAATCCATGAGCATTTCGGTAACGCTTTGCGTTTTATCGTAGGAATTTTTTACAAAACGGGCTGCCCGGCGTTGAACCTTCTCAATTTCCCGAATGAGACCTTTTTCACTCGGGTCCCACACGCTGCATGCGTATTCTAAATGAGGCCTTACAAGAGCGTGGTAACAACGTTCCTTGACCTTTGAGTCACTTTTTCCGACAATGCGTCTAATGAATCCCAATTTTTTATTTGCTTGACCGCAGACTTTACGTATGTGAGTCCCCCAAGTTAAGTCTTTAGTGAATGTGACACCTAGGTATTTTACCGTATCAACTACTGCTAGGTCACCTCCAGCTAATTTGTAAGCAAATCCCGTTGATCTTTTAAAGAAATTTACCACGGAACATTTATTATAATTTAGAGTCAATCCCCAGTTAGAACACCATTTAGTAATGCAATCTAAATCCTGCGCTAGAATAAAAGATAGAATGATAAAGATTACATCTACATCTACATCTACATAATACCCCGCAAGCCGCCGCAAGGGCGTGTGGCGGGGGGTGTTAGGTCACCAACCGTAAAAACGAAAAATACCACATGCAAAAAACAACACGGAAAATTACACCCCAGCAGCGCACACACTCATGCAAAACTCCCTCCATCCAATACTCATGCAAACACATACACCGCAAAACAACAAAAAACTGCACCCCAGGATACAGCACCAAAGCCATCCTACAACACGCAAGCCAGGACACAACAAGCAAGAATGTGAGACATCACTACCACATGAAAATGCACCACAAAACACTCAACCCCCCAAAGAGACAGTAAAAGGAAGGGAATTCGACCCAACGTTGCAGGTAGCAGGAATTTCCCCCCGCCGGGAGGGAAGAGGGACTGAAAGGGAAACTTAAAAACAGATGAACAGAACACGAATGATGTCATGCGGAAAGAATGGGTTATTATAACAAAACACATAAGGTTAGTGGAGGAGCATGCATTTAAGTAGAACAAAATTACGTACATCATATCGTATCTTCACAATACCCTTCCAGTCGCCGCAAGGGCGTGTGGCGATGGTTGTTGGGGAATAAGCATTCATACCCAAATATCAGGTCAGACATTCATTTGAATATATATATTTTCCCTTATACCCTAACACTCGTGCACATGCACACATACTTTCCTGTATACATCGGGCAATAATTTGTGTGTATCATTAAATTTTGCATTTAAACTTTAAGTAATGAAATTTTGATCCCTAAGTAAAAATATTTAGGTACTTTAGGTACGATTCTGTTAAAATTTCGTACCGTGCAAGAGAAGAGCGAGCAGTTGTATCTTTCTTTGACGGTGTTTATATCTCTTATTTCATCCCTTTGTCGAATCTTCTATTATTATTTAGGGCCATAATCACTCTCTCGATGTTGCAAGAAAACTCTCCTGGTTTATTAGGGAGTGACATATCAACATTACAAATTTTCCAGGGTGGTCTAAGTATCGGCGTGAAAAATTGATTCAATGAAAAATTGATTCAATGAATCATTCAGTTGGGGAAGTCATTTTAAAGATCAGAGAATGCGAGTGCTCTCTTATTTTTGCCTCACAGTTTAAATATGCGTCCACCATATGAGATGCAAGCGGGAAAAATCTCTATCACGACATTAAGAAGATTGACCGAAACATATAGCATATTCTTCCATCAGATAATCACCACTTACTGCTAACATAAGTAAATTAATAGGAAGGAATAGAGTTTTAACATTTTTAGCTGAATAATTAAAGTTACTTAGAAAGGATTAAGCAAATGCCTCTCGTGTTACCCTGCGGAAATGTTCTCAGAAGACCCAAGAAAGTACCATGTTCGCGGGCTTACGCGAATCACCTTCCTAAATAGGATAGACGTCGCCGTAACCACGTACTTCTATTTAACTGAACATAACTATTAGAAGTTTCTCTGGTACTCACGGCCGAGTAACTTTCCCCTGACAAATGTGGCACTCTGAAAGGGAAAGGGTAAATAAAGGGTAACTGCCTTCTCTCCCTAACTTGTTCCTTCTCATGCCCTCTGCTTTATTCTAGGTTATTGCGTCTCTTTTCCCCATACTTGAGCTCCCATCTCTCTCTCTCTCTTTCCCTCTCTCTCGCTTTTTCTACTCCCCTCTTTCTCATCCACCCTCACCTTTCATTCCTTTCATGCGCCACCACGTGTGGCATTCCAGCGAGTTGAACATTAATGGCGGCCCGTTCCTGGAGACTGGCTGGATATGCGTCTCGGAATTTCCATTTCGCTCGGTGCGTTGAGCGCCTGGCGGGTAACATCTTGAGAGACTCAGACGCCTCCAAGGCGCTCTCTGGATGGGTGATCCGAGGGTTCGCAGAGTAGAGAGAGAGGGGGTAGATCAAGTAATCTCTTGTTACCTTCATTTTAAATTCTCGCAATCCCTGGCATCCTACCTTTTCTAAACTGCCCATTCGCCCAGTTGAAAGTGACTTCATAGCAACAGAGGCCGTGCAATTAACAATATATACCCCATTAAAGCTTTCGCACATATTTATCCGTTTAAAATTTAGGAAATTCCAGTTCAATTATTAAGCCCGAAGATTTAATATTCTGGAGGCTTAGGCAGTAAAAATTATCTCAACTCTTCTAGTACCCACATCATGCTACACTAAATTCTGAAGAATGGATTGAACTAGTTTGAAAAATATTGAAAATATACTTGACTTTAGATTTATAACTCTTTTGTGTAATTTTCTTTAAATGTTTTCCCCTGATGTGTTTTAAGAGGAGAATCCAATTATTCTGGGGCCATTATTAATTATGTTGTCAATTTGGTTATGTCTTACTAGGATAATATTTTGACTCCTATTGCGACTGTAATAATTAATATAATATAACAATTAATAAATTATAATATTCTGAATTTGTTCAATAAGCTCTAGGTTTCTTCACTTTTCTTTACACATTTGTTTGCGCAAGGAGCACGTTTGAATGAATATATAGTAGTAGTAGTATTTAGGGGAGGCGACCGACAGCTGAGGTAATTTGCGCCATAAGGGATGGGCAGGAAAGGATGAAGGGTGGAGAGAAACCCGGCGTCGGTATTAGCCTACTCTTTATGAAAGGCGCCAAGGGGTCCGCAGCTTAACGTCCCATCCGACGGACGGTGTACTCACTCGAAGTGCCCTCCACAAAGCACCTCAAGTAGGGATCGAGATACCTCTGTAAAATATTCAACACCATCGGGATTTGAACCCGGGCCCTCTGGGTGGGAAGCCAGTACGTTAGCCCCCGCACCATTTCGATATATAAGTGCAGCATATCAAATTAATTCGTACAGTTACTCAATGCATTGCATTTTATATCTCTTAAAGTTACCTCTAAGATACGGCAATAGAATATATGCGTTGCATTTTCAGTTACGAAATATATGGCCTATTAGCACATTTTACTTACAATTGTATCTCAAAGTATGATTTAAATTGGAAATATTGAGAAAAATATTCTGTGTGGTTACATACCACAGAAATTCAAGTGATATATACTCTCATTTGATTCTCCAAAAATATGGAGGATAACATAAACATTGTACTTGGTGAGCATAAACTTTAACAGGTGGAACATTTCTCCTATTTAGGAAGTGTTTAGGAGAAGGGCGAGTAGAGTAGTAAGGGGATTTAAAGAATTGCGTAGGGTCAAAAAGCATTTAAAAGAGACGGGAGTTGATGGCAGACAACAAAGTAAATACATATAGGAAATGAAATTATTGACTTTTTAATTACCCACACTTTATTTAAAAATACGACCCAGGTTTCGACGTTGAACGTCATCACCAGGTACGACATCTTCATCAGTCGACGTTGAACGTCATCATTACACCCGATGATGACTTTCAACGTCAAAACCGGGGTCGTATTTTTAAATAAAAAGTGTGGAATTACAAAGTCAATAATTTCATTTCAATATGTCATGTGAATTCTATAAAGTCACACCGTAGACAACAAACGTATAGGAAAGACCAGGTAAAGATTTGAAATGCAGTTTTGTATGGCTCGGATACTTGGTCATTGACCCAGGAGGATAAGGGGTAAATAGGAGACTTTATCATTCCCTATTGTTAGTCTTCATAAAGAATCGGAATTATTTATCGCGTAATAAATTGACTTTTCACTCAGGAGCCACAGAGTGTCGACCCAAGCTGGAGATTTTAATGGTTTTCATTTCTCACGTTGGAGGGGGACACTTCAAGTGTCATCCCTTGCCTGTTGAATGGTCCATCAAACTGCAAACCCTTCTGCCCTTGACGTCAAAAACAGTTTTGCGCCGTGGCAGGGTTTTTCTCGTGCATCCTCTCCAAATATCCTTCCTCCCCGCAACCCCCTCATACATAATCTCACCCTTTTCTTTACGGTGAACGTAACAAATAACCAAGGCAATTCAGGCCTTCCTATGGTAACAATTTGCGTCGCAGCCCTTCAACTTGCGGCATTCCTCCCTCTGCTGCCTTTCCCTGACCCACCCTCTTCTTCCTCGTCCTCGCCAATTTCTTCTTTCGCCTCGTCACCCTCCGCTCTCTTTCCGCGGGTAAACACGATAAAAATGTGGGAGACTTTCGTTTTTATTTCGCTGGCATTCTTGGGGAGCATCTTATCCCTCTCCCTCACCACGTCCTCTGCCGTCCCGCACGCCTCCTCCCAAACTCCGTTCCACTCCCCCGCTTGCCCGCAAAACCCTTTTCGATCCCCGCTCCTTTTTCCCTCCACGTTCACATTCGCCACTTCCGGCACGTCCCCATCCCTCACTCAGCCTCCACCCACTCCCTTGCTTTCCATGAAATCCCATCTCCATTTCCTCGACACAGCTCTCCACTTTAGGCTCATTTCTTTTTTTTCCTCCTCTCCCGTCATTTTTTTTCTTATATTTTTTTCCCCAAAAATTTCTATGCAGCCATACACTTTCTCTACAGTCACCTCCTCTTCCTTCCCCCACCCCCGGATGGTACGCAATACATATAATACTGCGGTTCGCCTTCCCATTTCCTCTCGCACTCACGCCTCTCTCTCTCTCTCTCCGTCTCTCTTTGCCCTTCGCTCTCTCCCTTTCCTTCCCCTTCATCGGTTTTTCGCTCTCAACCTCTCCGCACTTAACCTCGCCACTCTCATTTATTTGTTTTATCTGCCCACGGGGCGGAGTTTTTGTTGATAACATCATTCGAAAATCATTATATCAATTTGTCTTTGACGGAGTTTCATTTGGAAGCACTTTATGTTTTGCCTGAGGTTTTTCGGGAGCTGGCGCTTCTAGATTATTGACCTATAATCAAAATGATTGGGATCAAATTTCTATCCTCCTCATATTTTGTGGCACTTTGGTTTCAATTTCTCTTTCCTTTTGTTCGTTATTTTGGCAGTTTTTGGCTAGCGGCTCTTGCTTGACCATGACTAATGAGACATAAAATCACACTTTACTGGTCAGAAAGGTTAATATTCTCCTTATTACTGTAATTGGAAGGGGTATACACGCCCGTATTTATTTATTCACATAGCGCAAGTTTGGTTTGATTTAATTACTTTTGAGCAATGCCCGTGTTCATAACATCTTTTATTTTGGGTTATGGTAATGAATAGGCTACGATATTGAAATTAATAACGTACAGGTCTCTTTGCTTTGAAATTACGAGTTCAAATACGAGCATATATGCTCGAGACCGTATTCCTACTAATGGCTATTTATATAATAGGCTTTGATAATTTTCATGCGTATTGAGCATCTCAAACTACATTAAAAATTCCAATGTTTTTGGATCCGGCAAAATCTTTGATCATGAAAATAATTAATTATTCCTTGGAATACGTAATTTTACTTGATTTACCATATTGAACTTTTTTCACCAAAACACGAAAATATATGTAGAAATAGTATTGTGTTACTTTCTGATATCATGCATGGTAAATACGGCGTATTAATTCTCCATCCACGCACGCTTAATCGTTCACTAAAAACCAAGCGGTGATAAATGACCGCAGGCGTTATGAAACCTAAAGGAAACATTATTACAATCAATAAAATCCAAATGAAGAGTGCTGATGGCGGCTATAATTTTTATCCATGTGGCAGAATAAAAGGCTTTTTAAGAGTTGCGTGGGAGATGATCATTTTCTTCCACTCTCACTTTGCTCTCCAGAAGCCTTATACCAGTATTCTCTCAGGAAATACGCCATATCTTCACTTTTTCGACCAAAGTTTGTCTCTTTTTTTTCCAACGACTTCGAGGATTGCACATATGGAAGCCATCGCCATGCAGGCTCATTTCCCAATGGGATAAAATTCCATCCCCTTTCGCCGTATTAAATTCTGTCCTCTGCAATCCAATAAAAGAAGTGCCCAAGTTTTTTATGAGTGCTTATATCTCCTTTACGCTTGGCTTTTCTCCACTTTTTGAAATAATAACTCGCCCTAATACGTTTTAGCGATTCATTGAACTCTGTGTGACGTGATGAAAATATCCAATTCTAATTTTTTGACACCCACGCACCCTTGTAAAAGTGCTATTAAGACCTGCACATTTTCGCGGTTTTATTATTCAGGAAACCAAGTGATTTTCATTGTATTTTTTCATGAGACCTTTTTAACAATTTGAATGTTAATCAAATAAAGTATTCCTTCACTATATGGCGTACAGATCAGGATAAACAAGGGGTATTTAATTCAAATGGAAAACGCCTTTTGGAAATGTTGCATTGAATGCACTCAAAATAAGATGTATAAAGTCTGTGTACTGAATCGCCGCTTTTAGAATCCCAAGAATTAAGAGTACGTTACTTTCACTCTATTTGAAATTACTTTTTAGCCAGTAGAGTTATCAAAATTCCAGCGTCTGCCCGCTGTATAAAAAACAATCTGTTATATTTTGTTAATCTTTTTCTACCCTTACTTCTATCAAGGGAAATATATCCACAACTTCACATTTAATACACTCAATACACTCAATACTTTTAGACATCATATACATACTTCTATCCATTATAGAACGCCATTGCATTCTTGCTAACCTCCGAGCGGTAGTTCACCTTTCAGTGCCTCCGAGACGGCTAAGCTCTTTAACCTGTGTTGTTCAAGGGAGCACATTCTTGGGTTATAGCTTTTTTGATAACTTTTATCTTCCTTGGGATGTGTTTGAACAGTTCCTTCGCCACATTCTGCGCCTTGTAGGCTATGATGTGAAAGTGAAGAAAAAAGATAAAACAGGAACCATCAAGGGATATCCGCTGCATCCACGCTATTAAGCGGATATATAGTCACGTTTTCCGTCAATAAATACGCTCTACAGCAGAATATCAATTCTTGCTCATGGTATTTTTCTCATGTAATACCTTAAGCCAGAAGTGCTATAGATTAATGCAATTCATTCTTAAAAATGGTGTATGCGTCATTAATTCAGTCGTTTTTTTTTCATTTAAAATAAACCACACTTGGTAAGCTTTCTTTTATATATTATATTCTTTAAAAAATCAGCTATATTTTTCATTTTTAATATAAATATTTATATTCTAGAAATTTTAGTTATTTTTCATTATAATTTACGACTAAAATATAGATTTTATATCAATTTTTCATACTCTGATAAGACTTCATGTAGGAAAGCAATTGAGAAAATATTACAAATTTCAGGATACATAATTTATTCATTCATTCAATTTTCTAAAGCCCATTTAGTTATCATCATTAGAGTAAGATGTATTTATGTGAAAAATAACGGGGTAGAAAAATATCCCTAAGTAACCCACAAGTAATGTCTCATGAGTAATATTTTCTTTGGAAATTTCTGCTTTTTACTGAAAAAACTGTGCTAAACCCATAGAATTAAGTGAGTTTATTATTAAGGTGATAATGAATACATCATCAAGAGGATACCGTATGCTTTTTAGTGATCAAGAAATGCTTGCGTGTTGGTAATATTACAAAACTATTCGGAGATGTAGAAACATTGATTTCAGCATTCAGGCCGAATTTCAATGGCTAATTATTCGTCACGAGAACCGTTTTATAAAAATAAATTCTTACAAACTCAGCCCTCAGCTTTAAAAGTATATAGGATCCTGGCCTTTCTGACGACGATAGCTCGATTCTGACGATCCTCCATATTTTCACTCTCATCTTTCTTAAATCATCTTCCACATTATTCAACGATCTTTTCCTTGGTCTTCCGCTAGCCTTCTACCTCCCCGGATTTCCTCTGTAGTCCATGGCAGATTTATCTTATGTATTCTCTCAAAGTGAGCTAACCATATCAATTTGTTGATTTGAATTTCATAAAAAATATTAGGATAACCATAAAGGTCCTTCAATTCTATATTTTCCTTATTCTCTATTCCGTATCCTCATTTAATGCACCTAAAGATATTTCTCCGTACCTCTTCCTCCAAACTTTGAAGAAGTCCTGCCCTTGTCATTTCCCGTGTTTTTATACCGTATGTTACCACTGGTCCTACTTCTCATGTTTATATAAACTTTTCGGTTTCTATTGAGTTTTCGTGATTTGAAAACCTTCAACAATTCTAAATAGTCTCTGTAACCTAGGTAATAGGTAATATCCTTCGATATAATGAGCTCATTTTAAAGTAAATCTATTCATCATTAGCTACCAAATATAAAAATATATTTATTCCGGAGGTATATAGCATTTGGGTTTAACGATAGGAAACAGAGCATCAAGGGTTTCTCGATGGTATTAAAGACCGAGGTTATTAATTCACCTTGAAATGAAATTGAAGGCTTTATGTGATATCGCACTATAGCAGCTCATTAATTGACTTTTTTCGGCGGAGGTGAAAAACCAAATTCAAATTCAACGAAAATAGTTGTAATCTGATAAATGAAATCTGCTGCGAAAGAAAAACGTATGGGTGCATCAAATATAACAGACCCTGGTAAGATAACTTAATTAGTACATGCGATATGAGGCTGATAAGGATAAATCAGAAAATGGAAACAAATGAAGAGAAAAATAAAAAAGTAATTGTAGTTTTAGCAAGTATTTATCCTATTTTTCTATGGAAAAAATACCCTCAATGTTCTTTCAAATACCCTTTCTCTCGAGTAAACGCGATAACGCAGATGTCATGATGAAT
Source organism: Hetaerina americana (assembly GCF_022747635.1). Taxonomy (NCBI): domain Eukaryota; kingdom Metazoa; phylum Arthropoda; class Insecta; order Odonata; family Calopterygidae; genus Hetaerina; species Hetaerina americana. The sequence continues at coordinate 26,997,098 of NW_027287095.1, read as the reverse complement.
GAACATCACTCCCCCACGTAAGATTATTGTAAGATCTTAGAAAGTTGGAGAGAGAAGAGGAAGGTAGAATGGGTGGGATATACATCTTTTCGCTGGGGATATAGATCCCGACTGGCAATGGCCGCAAATAAATGGAATGTGGAGGAATTGGTTTAAGAAACGCAGAAATTCGAAGGACATCACTGAAGTGTCCCTGGGAGGGAGCGGTCGGGAGGTATGGATTCTGTCAGGTGGGTTCGGATAGGAGTAGACCCTTGAAGGCAACGTTTGTAAAGGGGGGACGCAGAGATATTTCGCAAGTCTAGGAGTGCGGGGTTTGTAGGGGTGGTCGGTTTTGTTTGGGGGCCGCAAGACTTTCGGAAACAAGAGGCGAAGTGGTGGATTATTTGGGTCGGTCGGGGGTGGGCGGAGGACACAAACGAGAGTGAGTGTGTGGCGTGGCGTGTAGGGGGACAAAGGGCCTTGACTGGCCATCAGATGGGGAGGGGGGAGCAGCTTTGGAGGGTCAAGGGTCACGGTATGGGTGAGAGGGGGACCCGCAAGGGGTCAGGGTGGGTCGGGGAAGTGTGTGGAGACGGGATATTTTGCGGGCTCCCGTGAAGAAGAGGGAAAATAAGAGGATGGGGGACTAGTCGACCTCGGGCCCCATATCAGGGTAGTCGAGAGATGGATTCGCTGGGCAAAATGAGAGTGTGTGGAATGTTATCGTGGAGGCGGTGAAAGAAACCGACGTCAGATGGGCGGAGTGGAAGTTGGTACACAGATCATTGGCAAAAATGAGATGACGTCCACTCTGCGTGTCGTTCAAGACGGAAGAGAGAAATTGTGGTTGGAGCGAGGAGATATTTGATTATGGTGTCCCAAAAATGCGATTACCAACGAAGAAATATTTTGTCCCTTGTTTTCCTTTTCATTTCGTCCGGATTTGGGGCGGAACTTGAATAAATGTTTCATCATTCTGAGAAGTCCGCACATGAAGTGGATTTAAGTGAAGACTTATTAATCTATGAGTAGGATAGCGTAGGTAAAAGCAAAGCAATATAATAACAGATATCTAGGATAGGTATAACTGGATAAATCGTACTATTGGGAAGGTATTCCTACGTAACAATATAAAGATGAATCCATTACTAATCCAGTTTGGTCTTAACTATGTCAGCACAACTTGTTGTCTTACCTTGAAAATGATATAGTTATGAAATTGATTTCTAAATATGGTGTTAATAGTGGGATATTGAGTGATTTTCCATCGGCAGGTTAAAGCAATTTTTTTTCATTTCGGACTTTCTTTAGCTTAACTTTATCATGAAAATAGAAGTATTTTTTTCGTTTTCAAAGGGTTACTTATCACAAGGGACCAACTGGTAAAGATTGCTTTCTGAGGATTGTTCGAACGATATATTGCGGCAGTTAATTTTGCATAAATTAAGAGAAGGTATAAGGTCAATTTTTTCAGGATTTCGTTTAGCTAAGGAAGTTGAAGAATGGCCGTAAACTAAATCATTTTTTCTTTACCTTCATTTAGATGACAAGCACTTGCCACAATTCAAAATATTTTTTTCCTTAAAACTTTAATTTGAGTTGATAACGCATCTGCCCTTATACAACTGAATGCGAATTTAGTTTTTTTTAGTATCAATTTCGAACTCTCAAGCTCTAACTCTCAGTCACCGTTGAAATCGGATACTTTTAATGCAATATTAATGAATATTTTAAATTTTGTGAATATAAATGTCACTAAATATACTATCGTATTCACGAATATAATTTTTAAAACCCAGTTGGTTGCATTTATGACTTGGAGAAGGAATAGCTAAACAGATATTGATTGCATTCTTATCGTCTGCTATCGAAATCTCGAACATTACTGAGTGCAAACCTGATACGAAGAAATCTTTAATTCACTTTGCCCCGAGTACAGAGAACTTTGCGTAAGAACCGTTGTACAAGCGAAAGAAAATTGATAGACCATGTAAATCTGAGGAGATATGTGGAATCCTTTTCGCTCGATAAATTGGAATGCAAGATATTTATCGATCACCGTGCGACCTCAGGAGGGAGATTCAGGAGCCGTTCATCCCTCCCGTAACAGAAATGGGGGAGACGCCTATATCGCGCGGATCCCAAATTGGAGTTTACACAGCGAAGTTTGCAGGCGGCACTTCTCTTATGCCTTTAACGCCTAAAACTTCTCATCCTCCTATCTCATCCATTTCACCTCATCCCCTTTGCCTTCCGTATTCTCGCACCTCGCGTCTTTAGCTACCATCACGGATTTCATCTTTTCCGTTTGATGTATTTGAATAGTGTTTTTGAATATTGGATTGGAAAAACGTTTTACCGTTTCTTCAAAAACAATGGGCGGATGAAGTTTATTTGAAAAATATAACTGCATGTATATTTATGCAATGATTTCATGGCATGTTTGGTCGAACGTTAATTTTATGGAATTAGATGTGCATTTTTTCAATTCAAAGAACATATCACCTTAAGTGGCTTGTCCTTTATCAATATAGTGTAACTTAAGTTGTATTTTAGACCATGTTTGCTAAACAGTTCTTGTGAACTTATTCTCTCCGTTTCTATAGTATCTCTCTAATGATTTTTGAGTAGCCATTGTACCTTACATAACTAGAATATGTACAGTGATTGCTTATGTACATCTTCATGTAAGAATTTGTTTCTAATCCTTATTGTACATGATTATTTTTCTCCCGAACTACTCGTGTTCCATTTTTATGTAAACTAATTTCATATATGTACGCATATTACGCATGTAATTTTTTGCAAAAGCTTTTATAATCTAGTGGTAAATAATGATAATTCAAAACCGTATGGCGTTTAAAATGAATTTATTAAACCACTATATTACTTATATATTTACCAAATTTGAAAACCCTAATATTTGCTCTTCATAAAAATTGGGCAATCAAAGTTATGTTTGTTTTTTCTGATTACTTCAAAGGACATGAGACAACACGATCCAAACTAGATTTAAAAGTATTATTTTAAATATTCTAGAATATTTCGTAATTAAAATAACAAATTTTTTATTTTAAATAAATTTAATCATAAAAATCAGAGTAAAAGTAAAAAGTGCCATGCTCAATTTTTTCATTTCTTTCGTTATGATACTTTCGTTCTTGTACACGGATTTATCGTGACATCTTTCCTTAATACAGATTTTCTCATATTGCTAATATGTCTTAAAATAAAAACGAGAACTAGTTTTTCCAAGAGAAAGGAATTTCCTATTGGGAATATCGGCGCTGCATAGTTGTTCCACTTCGTAATAAATAAATCACTGATTACTTTGTAGTTTGTGTTAAAAGTATTAAAAAGTTCCTATTTATCAATTCGGTTCTAAGATTAATTCTCCAATAAATTGAACTTATAAATATAGGAGGAGCAATAATTTGCATGTAGCAAAAAGAAGACTATATAACTATTCACATCTACCAAACACGCATGTACTGCTCGCCTTTTGTTTGTTTCATTATTTGTAAAAAGTGGAAGGAAATGTGAACAATATCAATGAAATATTATAAAAAAAAATTGCTAAAATTGAAAATACTGTACGGTATCATCATTATCTCCTCCGGAATGTACATTTTAGTGCCAAAACCTCCAGTATAATGTGTTGATACATAGACTGTTTTATATATTGTTTCAATACACTTCATCAAATTTACGAATATAAGTAATCTCTGTATAGTCGGTAAAAGGTAAGGGCCACGTCGTGTGAGGACTACAGGACAATTAATTTGATATCCCACGCAGCTAAAGTTGTTCTCAGGATCATAAACAAAAGGATAGAGAGTAGGGCAAATGATTACTTAGGGGATGATCAGTTTGGGTTAAGGAAGGGGAGAGGTACGCGTGATGCCATTGCAGTAATAAGATTATTAATCGAGAGGAATATAGAACACAACCAGGAGGTATTTGCCTGTTTCGTAGATTTCGAATTTGATTCGATTTGATAGAGTGAATTGGGAAAAACTAATGAGTATATTGCAGAAAATAGGAATAGATTGGAGGGAAAGGAGGCTAATCCGCAGCCTGTACATGTCTCAGACTGCTCAGGTGCGAGTGGGGAACGGGGAGTCAGAATGGGCAGTGTTAGGAAGAGGTGTAAGGCAGTGTTGCCCATTATTACCGTTGCTGTTCAACCTGTATGAAGAGGAAATGATTAAAGAGGCATGGGAAGAACTGGAGGTAGGAAAGAAAGTGGGCGGGGAATCCGTAAAATCCGTTAGGTTTGCTGATAACCAAGCTTTAGTTTGTCAGTCAGCCAAGGGGCTGCAAGCATTGCTTAGTGAATTGTAAATTCAGTGCGATAGGTATGGGATGAGAATCAATATTAATAAAACAAAGGTTATGCGATTTTCTATAAAGAAAAAGGCTAAGCTAAACATTAAAATAGGAGGGCAAAAACAAGAGCAGGTAGAACAGTTTACGTATCTCGGTAGTGTTTTGGACCAACACGGTCAAAGTAGTAAGGACGTAAGGAGAAGAATTGCGCTAGGCAAAGAGGCTTCCACAAGGAGGAGGGAGTTGATGACGGGGACGCTGAGTAAGAATGTTAAGAAAAGACTCGTAAAAACTTTGATATGGAGCGTAGCTATGTACGGCGCGGAAACGTGGTCATTGAAGCAGGAGGATAGACATAGACTGGAGGCTTTTAAAATGTGGGTGTGGAGAAGAATGGAGAAGGTGAAATGGACAGAGAAGAAAACAAATGAGGAAGTACTTGGTATGGTGGGCGAAGAGAGGGGTTTGTTGGGAGAAATCCTATGCAGGCAGGAAAAGTGGATGAAGGGGGTATTGACCGGCGGTGGGATGTTGAAGACTGTAATTGAAGGGAGAATGTTAGGCAAACGAGGGAAGGGAAGGAACAGGATAGGGATGTTGGACGGGATGAAGGGAGGAAGAAAGTACTCAAAGCTGAAGAGGGACCTGATTTAGAGTAGGATGTTGTGTTTTACTAGGGGTCACAAATTATTTAATTAGTAATTATGTCCATCCAAAAACCTACCTTAACCAGTAGATTACCTTATAATAATAATAAGTAATCTCTGCTTGATATAAACTTCTAACCAATATTATTGGTGTTTTCAGAATAAATGAGTGGCGATAAAACAATATATTCTGCTATCCAATGCTTCGGCCGACCATATAGGATTGGCCGACGTAAACATTAACAGTGCCTTGTTTAATTGTCCATTATCCCATGTCTGCATGAAAATTGATTTGCTGTGCCAAACTTGCTACTTTCTATGCCTTGGTGATTACCATGTGCCTCTGATTGGGGATCGATCGCTTTTGCCTCGACAACGCTGAAAAAAGTAGCAGAGACTAAGAGGGAAATGAATCAGAGGCGAAGTATTAGAGCACTAATTACTTCACCAGGTGCTCCCAAGAGATGTTACAGTAAAATAAAGCCATTTTCCCGCTTATACACTCGACGCCTTTACGAGACTCGAAAACATCGTTATCAATTTAAGCCTGTTCGTAATCACGAACGAGCGCCAAAACTTCTGCGATTTCGAGATACACGCACGAAGTGGAGGGGATCGGGAGAGGATAAGGAAGGCGCCGGCGTTTATTTGATAATCCGAGAACTCGGAAAACTAGAATGTTGGGGAGATGGAAGAGGGGGGATTGCGAAATTCGAGTGAAGGAGCACGTTCCGCCTTAGATTCCTCACTTGCTCCCCGTGCACTCACTCTCCTTTTCCACTCGCCTTAGTAAAATTCATGCAGTAATCTCGAATTCTCAAAGTCTACAAGGAAGCAGTGGTGCTAGTTTGGATCCCTCCGAGTAGTCCTGAGGAAAAGAAAGAAACGGAAGGAGGCATGCAACTGAAGGCGGATAAATGCACTTAGATATTAGATATAGCGTTTATTTGAAAATATACAATCAATCGCAGAGAATGTCCTTGAGTCGTCATTCTGCCTCTTTATGGAATATATGTTCAATTTACAATCTTTCCTTCAACTCTCTAGAGTCGACCGGAGAAATAAAACTCATATTTAAACTCATAGGCTATAATCATTATTTCTTTAGCAAGTCATTGTAACTGCTCAGAATATCATGGAGTGTGGCCATCAGATTGCGCTATGGGACGGAAGCCCTATGTTATTACTAGTAGTGGCGTTTTTGGGAACCTCCTATGTCTTTGAGTTTACAACGAATCATTAAATTTATCCATGTGGCAGTGTATGTGTTCACGGACTAGCATAGATTTCGTTCACGATGTGGGATTCAAATTTGCAATCTTTAAGTTAACGTACAAAGGAGTTAGCCTCCGAGCTCGGAGGGCCAGCAAAGTCCATCTGATGCAGACAATCAGTTGAATTTGCAAGGTATTTAAAAGACACTTTTGCTCCATTTAAACCTGAGCATATGAGCATATTACGGTAATTATATTTTAATCTTCTTTTCTCAAGATCGCTTCATAGCACTCTGCCATTGGATGGTCTTAATATAAAATTGATACAAAATCATGAGCTTTCCTTATCCCTTAAAGAAAATATCATCAGTTTGGAATCAGAAAAGAGTAAAATTAATTTGGAAACCCTCTACCACACCACCACCTTACGTCTTTTTAAGATATTATTTCATCTATGTAAGTTTCTAAGGCGTGCAGAGAAATTAACAAGCCTGATAGAGGGAATTAGGCAGAATATATAACCCTTTTTCAGTTCAAAGGAGTATAAATTCCATTGTAGAAAAAGGGTTTTAATTAAATAATTGGCAAAAAAGGCACATCTATTGATTAATTTTATGGGAGAATGAAATTAGCCTAGATTAAATTTCTTGTCCGTGACATTTCATTACTTTTCATATTATTAAAACCTCAAAAATTAACCGGTATCATTATTATTAGCATGTTTGTTTCTTTTTCAGGGTTTATTATTATAGCTTTCCTCCACACTGTCGGATTAATTTTTTTCTTCTCTCTTAACAATTTAATATAATGTATTTGTTAATGAAATGGAAATCAATATACACTTTATTCCTTCATGGACTAGTCCCCAAACGTTAATAAGCATTAACAAAAGTTTGGCACAGCAAAGAGGAATTTCGTTTTTACTTCAGTATCAACTTTTAAATGGGGGAAAGTTGCAAGGTATAAGATTGTTTACCAATCATAAATAGGTTTTTAAGCTGGATAATGACGTTTTTGACTCATCGGAGTGATTTTCTACATTTTTGATCAAGCTTGTAAGAGGATCTGATTCCAAAGGCATATTTCTAAAGTTATCTCTCTTTCAATGGGCTGTGTAGTAATATTCCGAAGTTTTAAACCCCGATTCAAGGCCATGAGTAAAGAGTGGCCGTATCGGACTTCCAGTAATCGTATCAGTTGTATATCCGGACCAAATTCTATACTCCATATTCTTTATGCAAGTCGGTGACTATGTATTGATGGATTATGTGAAAATGGGAGTAATTAGCAAATATTTTACTCCCGTTGATAGGTTTTGACCCTAGGTTGATGATAGGTTTTGTGGCAAACTGAGTAGATTGTATACAATCTCCATTTCAGTAAAAATTATTTTTTGGTGACAGAACTTTATGATATTCTACTTCAAATATGAGCTTTGGGCTTAGATGTAAGATTTAAAGACAATCCTGATTCACCTCGAGAGACACAACTACGTCAAATAGTTAAATAATTAGTTAGTAATAAGTTAGTTAAATAATTAAATAGTTAGTAAAATTAATTAATAGTTAGTTAAATAATTAAAATAGTTAGTAAGCAAGCATGGAAGTTCATTTGAAGTTGCGAGGTTGAAACGTTGCAAAAGAAAGAAACATAATGTCGAGATACGATGGATGTTTGTACAAAGAAAATATTAGTTTTCCAGATAGATATTTGTTAAATTGGTCTGATTTCAGTATGATGGATATTACTTTTAGGAGTTTCTGATTATCATTTTGGGTTGCTATTAATTAGAAGTAGGTTTAGCAGATAAATGCAAAAACGTTGCATTTCTTGGAGTGGGATTTAATTGTGTGCCGTTTCCCGTGTCTCTTGAAGCCTCTCAGTTTAAAACGCATGTAATAAAAGTAGAAATAGACGGTAAAACCTTACCGCTGACGCAGAGTCATCTACTGAACCTCCGTCTTGCAAACGTAGATAAATAATATTCCAGGACTCTTAGAGCGATTCTGATACCACGAAATGGATATTTTATATCTCCCAACCCTACGATTCCTCTACCTTTACCGACCCTACCATCTCCCCCAACCCTCATCCCTTTCTCATTCCATCCAAACGAGTGGGGCACAATTCACGCGCACGGCGCCAAGTCTGAAATACGTAATATTTGATCCCACCGCGGAGCAGATCAACATTCCCCTCGTCGACGGCGAACGGGAAGTGGGTGCCATGGGCACGCAAGGGATGGGGAGGGTGAGTGGGTGGAGAGGAAAGGAAGCGGATTTTGTTATATTCCCGCCCATGAGAGAGTAAGTTAAGAGAGGAAGCAGTGGAACGATCCCTCGCGCGGGAGAGAAGGCATGGAGTTGGAGGGCCGGAGCGGGACATACTCGTGCAGGGTGAGGAGGACGACGTTGTGCGGAGATGGGACGAGAGGGTATGCCTAGAGTAATTGAGTGCGCATAGAGCTTGAAGAGGGGGCTCTCCGGGCCTGGAGGCTGATGGCCGAGCTTGTCTTTTGTGACGATGCGGGGAAAAAATGATACCTCTTAATATTAAAATAATAGTAATAATGATAGCTTTCCCGGAAACTTGAAAATAAGAGTGTCGATCAGTAAAATGCACACCCATGCTTATCCACATGCATGCTTTACTTTTACGTGTGTGTACATACATATATATATATATATATATATATATATATATATATATATATATATATATATATATATATATATATATATGCACCACATATTCACAAATACACACATATAAAAAGGAAAAAAATAGGTGAACATTTAAACGATAACCCATAGATGTTTTGGTCCTACGTCAGGGATGTGCAGGGAAAAAAGTCCACCGTAAACTCATTGAACAACGAAAAAGGGGATAAAGTAACAAGTAGTTTAGATAAAGCCAACATATTAAACTCATTCTTCCACAGTGTTTTCAACAAATGTTCCCAGAATATACCAGAGAACCTTCCGAAAACATTTCTACAGTCAATGCATGCAATCGACTTTTCCACCCGTGGAATAGAGTTACTCCTTAAAAATATCAATCCCAACAAATCTCCGGGACCTGATGAGATACCGGCTCGCGTGTATAAAGAACTATCGTCTGAAATTGCTCCTTATCTTAATATAATATTTAAGAAATCATTAGCAGAAGAAAGCGTGCCAAGCGGCTGGAAGATAGCTTCTGTGACACCCATATTTAAAAATGGAGACCGGGAGGACCCCAGTAATTATAGGCCAATATCGCTCACCTCCATCTCCTGTAAGATTTTTAAGCACATCATTGTTAGTTCCATAATGAGGTACCTCGATAGCCAAGATTTATTGATTAATAACCAACACGGGTTCCGTAAAGGTAGATCCTGCGAAACTCAACTCGCACTCTTTGTTCATGATATAATGCATTCCGGTGAAAGTAATATTCCAGTTGATGCAATATTTCTAGATTTTAAAAAAGCTTTTGATAAAGTCCCTCATTGCAAGTTACTCGCTAGTTGGAAAATTATGGAATACACGGGAGTGTTATATGCTGGATAAGACAATTTTTAAAAAATCGTGTTCAAACAGTCGTCCTGGACGGTGTATCATTTCGTGATGGAGACAGTTCAGTTAACAATATCGATTGTTCTCCGGGATCTGACACTATCTCCTGCAAGACGAGAGTTAATCATTCAAGTAGAACTATTAGCAGTTATAGGAAATGTCCAATGAGCCCTAAGATCTGAAGAGTCATAAAGTTTTTGTTAGTTAGAGAGAGGACGAATAGGGCGTATTTTGAATTTGAGTAGCAAGTAAAACTAGGTGCTGCAACTCCTGCGTATCTATGCGTAGTAAGACTATCAAGTCTACGACTTGCGCCAAAATGGAGTAGTAGAGAACGATAGGACAGTAAAACTCTTCACGTCTTCTTTTGTTCGGATAAGCTCTTAATGCCAATAGTAAAATGTCACACCCTACCTCCCATGAATATTCCAACTGGATACCACGGGTAAAAGTATAAGGTTCAACTAAAGAATTTGAAAAGTAAAAGAGAAATATTATACTAAAAGATACCATGATAAATAGATATCAAGCGTATAGGTAACTGGAACAGAGCAAATACAAGAGATTATATCATAATGCCTAAATTCGATTTGCGTGGCTCAATTTCAACAATGCATTTTGAAGTTTGTCTTAGAGGACACGAAAAAATTATTGCCTTCATTGAAATATCTTCGGAGGTGGAGTGAATTTCAAGGTGGCATATGACGCCGGTTACAATCACAAATGAGGAAAAACATTTTGTTAAATTTGACTACGTAAATACAGGGTTCGTTCCAAAAGTAATGCTTTTATTTTTTTTAAGTTATTTATTGAACAAATTTGCACAAACACAAAGTCATCCGGGGCGACGTCATAACTATAGGGGTGTGGGCCAGCGTTGGCACCTGGTGTATGGCCAGGAACTCGTGGACTCGTAGCGCATTGTCGTGATGGAGTTATCAGGCAGCGGAGATATCTTTTCACGACCTCATGACCCTTTTTCGGAGTCTTTCCATTACATCCACGTATTAGGCAGCGTTAGCTGTCTCTTTTTAAGGAACAAACTCCTTATGGACCACTCCTTTATAGTCAAAAAAGGCAATGATCATTGCTTTCACTTTTGATTTGCTCATTCTTGCCTTTTTGGGACTGGTCGGTGTACCACTCAGAGCTTTGGCGTTTTGTTTCTGGGTCGTATTCAAAAACCCAGGTTTCATCACCAGTGATGACGTTGCCCGAACAATCAGGTATATTTTAAATACGTAGCATGGGTTCACCTGAATGTTCCGCTCCGTTGGTCTTTCGTGACACGGTCGGCGCGCAGAGGTTTACAATAACTGACGTCCTGCCACTTCCTCAGCTTAAAGAGCACTGGGTCTGGTTTTATGACAAAGCTTTAAGTTTCGTCCACCTTCCCCAAGTAGTTTGATTCCAATCCGACTAATAGGAGTGGCGCGGGATTTGATTCTTTTACTTTTGGAACGCACTTTGTATATCCTCAATCGTTATGAGAATTTATTTGTTTCGATACTTTATTGTGATATCGTTGACCTTAGATATGCAATTTTACGGTCTCGGCTATTTCGTTTTCCACTGCTCCACAACCGTAGGTACGTCATTTAAAGTTACATTAGATACTGATGTTACGGATTTCCAGTCGCTTCTCTTTCAACAATTAAGGTTCGGATAACCTATCTCACGAATATTCTTTCTTTAATTGAGTATCTACTTATATTTATAGCAATTTTTGGCCAAATGCTCACCAAAGATGAGCCCTCGTTTGTTCTGAAATTCTCGCCCGAGCGATCGCTTTGCATGTGACATATCTACATGTACACATAACTCCACGGGATTATGTGGCAAGGTAGGTGTTGGAGAACCAGCCATGCTTGCAAAAACATTAGTGTTCATACAGGCATATGAATATACGCGTATGTTTGTATGTATAACAGTGGCGGCAGGGTAACCTTCTTGTCTACTAACATATAATTCAAGGATTCAATTCCCGCTTAGGTGATTTTTCTTCCACCCAGGGCTTGGGTGTATGTAATTGTCTAATTTTTATATCAATTTTCAAAGGTCGATGTAAAAGTCGAAGTGCTGTTTCCGAACTAATGCAAAATAAATAAACACGACCACACTCGTACACATGCACAAAAACGCGCTTATGTCGATGCGTTATGGTATATTATGCATGGTACAATCGATGCGTTTGACTAAATTATTGAATTTCTGTCTTTAAGGAAAAATATACCGATTTTTGGGTTTAATGTTGTTATGATTGTAGATCATTCGAGTGAACAATGAGTAATTCAAAATATCCCTTTAAGTATCTATCCATCTTATTTATTCCCAGTGGTTGAATTAAACAATATCATTTAGAGCCATAATAATTCCCTTGGAAAACTCGGATCTCCTGTACATTTCTTTAAGTCTTTCCTGGTCTCTTTGAAAAACTAGAGGCTCTCATCCTAAATACTCTAGCATACCATTCACACCTACCCTCTTATTTTTACACGTTATTTTTAGCTATTAAACTAGATTTTCTCGAATTCCATTCCACTGTTTTCTCGCATACAATTTCTCGCTTCCCAAATGTTTGCCGCGTATTTCAATGTGGTCTCACGACAATGGGGTAATATGTACATCTCTTTCGGACCGTTCATTACATCGCACACTTCGTTTAAATAGAACTAGCTACTTTAAGGGTGGTTCGCATCTTCTTTTGATGTGGGAACCCCTTGAAAGATTTTATGTAAATGAAACACAGCCCTTTGCACAACAGTTTTTAGTAATTCAATTCAACCTAGTTTATAATTTACGTCTTGTTGCTATTTTCTTTTATCCCAAAAGCTTAGCGCTCTATATTTTCCTATATTCAATTCTAACCTCAAAAAGAGCTCTATTCCAAATTTGCAACCCCGAAGAAACATTGACGTATTAATCCTTCCTTTACGATCAAAAACAAATGAAGTATCGATCAAGGGCCACTGTGGGTTGCCATGATGACGTCGGTTTGGTTCTCACGGTGTTTGACATCCCAGCCCGGTGATCAATGCCGTGCAGAGGTAAGCCTATGACGTGGATGTGAAGATCCCTTGAGCAATGGAGGCCCAATTCACCGGGCAGGGGAACGGTTAAGGTCTGGGAGGGTGGGGTATTATGAGGAGGCCGTAGATATCATGCCGGTATCTGGAAAATACGAGGGACAGTATATCAGGTGGAGAAACGTCGCGAGGATTGAACTATGGTTTTTAAAGTGTGAATAGGGAAGAGGTAAGACTGCAAAGTGGCTGCTTTCTTTTGGAAGGATTTGAATAGGAGCCTTGATTGAGCGTCCTGCGTTAAGGGCGTTTGTAGAAAGTCTTAATATAATTTAACCTGAAACCTTTGCATTTCGTTTATTGAAATAGACGGATAGCGTTGAGGTGACGCGATCCGTTACTCACTGTTCAACGACCATTTCGTTCCTTTATTCTTTCACTTCAGTTTTAACTCCCGTTTATGGCAACGTGACCGCTAAGCAAATATGTATACGCGGTGGTATCAATTTTCGGAATGATAAACTTCTAAATTCCTTAAAGTTAATTTTAAATTCTGTTCAATCGTACGCTAAAAACTTCCGTTGATCAGCTCGATTATTATTATGTCACGTCATAACCCGTTCCCATCGGTAGCGCGCATAAAATTGCATAACTATCCTGTCTTAGTTACAGTTTATTTTTTCACTCATTATTTGATTGAATATAGTAGTATTTTCACAATGCACAATGGCATAATTTGCCAGTAGATAGACCTGCGGCGAGGCTGATAGCTGTTCTACCCAGCTCTCGGGGAGGGTTCCCCCAGTGGAGGAGGGGCGCATGGATTCATACGTGGGAGAGAAACGGGAGGATCCCTGAGGGTACAGTCCTCTCGGATGCATGTCGCGGAGATTAAAAACGAGGAAATAGTATTATAAATGGACAGGATATGAAAAGGAAGTAGTCGGGAAGAAGCGAGCTACTTATGCATGGACGTTTTGCTTGAAAGGAGAGCAGGGCTAAGACTTTTTGGGGCAGAGGTAAAAGTAATTGTGGTGATAACGTTTATATTTTTCACGGAGAAATTATGAATGTAAGATATGTTTCACTGAATTAAAAATATGATGAATGACAAACACAGGCACAAACACTCAAGCCCTAGGTGAGGAGAAAACCCACCATTAGGGGGAAACCCAGCACATCGGGATTATCAGGCGGAGACATTTCCCCACCGCCATTGAATTCGACAACTATAACTTGCATTAAGGGAGATATTTTTAAATTAAAACAGTCATAATTCACGAGGAAACAGCCTTTATATTTTTGTATTTCGATTGGTATAACTTATTATTATTAGACATACATCATGTCTGCTGAATATTACCTGTCTTTTCTACTCATTAATGTACATTTAATTTGTAGTTCCGAGTATGACACTGTATCATCGTACCCATGGAAGTTTATACCTTTAAAATCTTCACTTTTCATTTTTACTTGCGCACACCGCTCCCAGTTGCATAGTAACAGAACATCCCTAGGTCAATTGAAAATAGGGAAAAACCACATAGCCTATCGAACTGAATGCTGATATGAATTGTAAAAATTCAAGAGGTGTACATTATGTTTTATAAGGTATTACTTATTAGATGTTGAAGCATCATATAGGTAAGTTAAAAAATGATTCTCTCGCAATAATTTACGCTAAAAATTTTAGAGAATGAGTATTTTATGAAAGATATTCAATGAATCAATAATGTACTCACATATTTCAAAAGAATCACTCCTTCCTCGCCCCCTAAATCGATTCCCAAAGAATGTGGATTATATGTCGTTGAGAATTTCACTAGATTTTGTCTAATTTCCCTATTTTTAATACAAGGTATAAATATTTCGCGAATAAACTTCTAGCAATAAGAGATTTTTATGATAAATATTCATTTTTCAATTAATGTTTTATTAGTATTTTTGAAACGATAACTTAACTTTTAAAGGCACGTTTTTACAACGGTTTTCTAAATTATTTTATGCGCAGAATCATGAATAAAAAGAAGCTAAGTGTATCAAACTAGAAATCATATAAAGTCTAAAAAAGGAACCAGTTTTTGTCCTGCGTTTATTCACACGTATTCCCGTAGGTTTTCAGGAGTTAATACATATTAGCTATTCTTTCGGGTTGTGAGAAAGAAAATCATATTGATTATAAGAAATATGATAATTAAATGTATGCATTCTTTGCAAACGCACTAGCCTCAATTTGTTAAAATTAAAAAAAAATTCAGCCAATATATTTCAGACCCTGGAATTGGCTTTGCAAAGGCACCTGAAGGTCTAGACCTTCAGTATTAGGACACGAAATATGTACCCAAGTAGAGACTTCACCAACATTTTGCGAAAATATCATTTCGCTGTAGGGTAAGAGCTGGCAAAGGAATCAATGCAGTAATGGGAATTTTATTTTCTTCGATTGAATTAAAAGTGTCATTAAACATCTGTGATCATTGAGATCTACTCAAAGATCGATTGCTTCCGCCTCGTGAGTTCATTTCCCAAGTGAATGAAAACCACGTCGCCGTTCACAACCGCAATTTTCCGAATGGTTGTCAAAAATGATTCGCTCGAATGGAAATTTTATCGTTTCCTATTCCGGATGTTTGCCATTTGGAGGGACGTCGACCCCAAGCCCAGTATTCACTCACAAATTCCGGAAATGTGGTGCGGCGGGTGGGAATACACGATCGAGACGGAGCCCTGTCTGTCTCTCTCACTCCCCCCCCTCTCTATCACACACACAAACACACTCTCCGCCAACGCTCGAAATAATCCGATTCCCATGACGGGCGGGATATGTATTTACATTGGACGACTTCCGAAAAATATGTACCACTGTATTCACGTAGGTAACTCAGAATCTCCGAATGCCGCCCCATATACTCATACTAAGTGGGACTCTCTCCGAATGTAATCGATTCACATTACATTTTGACACGACACTCCTTGATTTCGTAAATTTGAACAAGAGAGAGTGTTTCTGTGCTAGACGTTGAATTTTACATATTTTATGAGAGTCGGCAGGTAAATGGCATTTATTGCTTTCATACGCGATGAGACAACGGATCGGAAAGGGCAGCTGCAACCCTCTCTTTCCTTTTGCAAGGCCGCGGAAGAAAACGGCGGTTGCTCACCTCATCCAAAATCGACATCCTCACTTCCCGTTCTACTGATAAGATTCTCACTCCTTTAGATTGACGTATTTTTAGTGATAAATGGAATTCTAACGACACAAAGTTAATATCAAACGGGGAAAATATAATTAATTCAGCAGCTTCTTTGAAACAGAAATAATAGAGATATTTTTTGCTTTGTACAAAATATAGTTATTTTAGGAATGATTTGATGAAAACAGTGGTTTATGGCATCGCTGGTGTTCGTAGTAGACGGCTAAGCAGCAGATTTTGTAAACTGACAAAGAGTTTCAGTCAGCTTTTCCAAACTAAACATTTATCAACGCAAACCGGGAGTCATGTGCAATGTAATCTAATATAAGTTGATGCGTGTTATTCCATTTGATCCACTGTACTTTGCAATGTAAGAGGAATATGCATTTTTTATCCTGCAATTTGAACAAATTACTATTACGAAATCTATCGTTTACTGTCTATTTAATGCACTTAGCAAAGTACTAAGTCCCTAATAGGGTTTCTTGTCAAGCTCGAATAACAACTTGTCCCTGATTGAAGCAGTCACACTTAAGCACAGCTTGTCCATTGAGTCCCGTTTGTTTAATTTTTTTGCACGACGATAGCAATTTCAGTGTGCAATAACACTAGCCTTAAATCTTCTTCCCCGTTCTTTCCTACCTATATTCTTCACATTTTCAATCTTGTTTTTATTACAAAGTCTGCTCTCTTTTCTCGGCTCATTCCACCTTCCTGATTATGCTTCCTTTCAATTTCTTCCTTTCTGGACCAGAATCTTTTACTAGCTCGTAGCTTATTCGACGAATCCAGATAAAGATCTCCTTCAAAACACATTCTCCCATCTATTTCTCACCCTACCAATCTCTTGAATAGGAATGGAGTGGGAGAGAGCCGTTTCCGGCGGTCAGGTCGGTAGGGGCGCTGGCCTGGCAGCCCAGTGGGAGCGGTTTGAATTATGCCTCGAGCATGGATGTTGTCTCTTTCCTATGGTTAGCTGAGTAGTTCAAGAAGATTGACACAGCCGTTAGAGTGCTTTCGACCGAAATCTAACATAATTACTCAAGTGGTTAGTTCACCCCATCTGAGAGAGCGTTCCCTAGGATTCGATGGAAGCATTCTTTTAGGGAGAATCGTTTTTCGTATGTCTCCAGAGTATACTTTCCTTGAACATTAATAACACTATTGAATAAAATAAATTTTAAATTATAATAGTATTTCCATTGAACAAAGGTGAATAATCATTGTATATACCGCAGGAAAAAAGTAAGGTATTCCGAACTAAATTGAATGAGGCGTGCCTAAATGTAAAAAAAAATATGTTGACCAAAATTATTACTAAGCCTTTTTCTTATAGTTTTGTGTTTTCAGAAAGTCATAACAAATTGCGCTACACACTAATTAATTCTTAATTTGTTTGAAATTTGGTACCTCAATATTATTATCATTTGAGTTTTTGTAATGGAGTAGTTTTTACCCATCCTCGAATATTTGTCCTTACTTCTTTCCATACATTTCTAATCAGAACCATCTGAAATGAGGTTATTTTAGATGACAGAATTTTTCTCCGTGCGTAGTTCCCGTGATTAATGCAGAAAAGTAATGTATTTCACTCACGTCGTTGAATGGAAAGAATAATCACGGGTCCCCATATGGAATTCCTCCAACGTGTCTTTCACCCAAATTTTCGCCCTCATATGTTTACTTGATGATGATGGCGATGGCAATGGTGACCTCCGGCTTCACTAATCCCTCCCCATTCCATTCCTTTGTCGTCCTCCCATCCCTCTCTCCCCTTCCCCTTTCGTCTCATCCCCACCACTTAGGCATCCTTCATCTAGTTTTCTTCTCCTTTTGCGTCCACCTTCCTCGAGATGCGCACCGCCCTCCAAAATGGCTTCCTCGTGTTTGGAGTCTTCACCGTTTAAACCGCTCTTTTCTCTTCCCCTCCTCTCTCGCATTCCTTCACATTCTCATGCTGTCGTTGTCCGCCTCACTCCCTCTCTCCTCATACCTCTTTCTCTCTCTTTCCTTCAGTGAGGAACGACCACTCTCCCCCGCGCCCCATTCTTCCCAGCCCATCCCCAAGCCATCATCCAGGTTTCCCTTGTCCCATCAATTTCTCCAGGATCCTTCTCTAGCAGTCGTTTCCCCTTCCCTGCTTCCTCTCTTTCCTGTCTCCACCTTCTTCACCGTCACCGACTCCTCCCACACTATTTCTTTCCCGTGATATGTGTGGGTATATATATGTATATAGTATGTATACACATATGTATACACACACATATATATAGTATGTATGTATGTATATATATATATATATATATATATATATATATATATACCTTCTAACTGGAAAACTCACCAAAAGGCGAATAAATATTTATTCACATGGATATAGATATAAGGAAAAGGGATAGGAACACATAAAAGACCCGGCCCAGCAAGTCAAAAGATCCGCTGTTCAAGTCCAGGTCAAGGAAATATTTTTGCACTTGTGATCTGCTTGATTCCGCTTTCCCCACTTCTTCTAAGTTTGTCTTTTATATTTTTCCTATCCCTCTCTATTATATCTATATCCATGTATATATATATATATATATATATATATATATATATATATGTATATGTGCATATACATACATTAATGTGTGTATTTTTTCCGTTCCACCACGAGTTCCACGGAAGAGGGACGAGTTGAGAGTGAGTCGTGCGAGAGAGAGGATGTATTTGGTTGGATAGACTGATGTCCTTTCCTGAACAAAATCAAAAACAATACGTCTGCACTTCAAAATTAGTTCTTAGTTCCTAAAATAGAATGAAAATGGAGCCTTAGACGAATCGGGAGAGGAAAATAGTGTAGAAGAAAAGATAGGTTACGTGTCTCGGTAACTGGGAAAGTCACATTGCATAGCAATAATACTTGTGTAACTACAAGAAAACTTTTTAAGGTCTCTGGAGGGACCTCAGATTTGCGTCATTATAAGAAACGAAAATCCGATCAAATTCAATTCAATTCAATTTATTCATTCACCATAAGCATAGAATCATGCAAAATAATGTTGATAACTCTTAAATCGCGTTTATAATTTCATTATCACTCAGAATAAATGAATGATAAACAATATATGTTATATAAACGATATCAGTCGGAGAAAATCTTGCAGCATATTTTAAAATAAATTTAAAGGAGCCCTAAAGTTCTTTCATTACAGGTTTCCCGTGTAAGAAGAGGCAATGTGGCACAAAGGGTATTGTGCCAAGCAAGGGAGCGCATTAAAAACCTTCATGCTTGGGGGAGGTAGGGAAAATGGAGTTAATCAGGGATGGAAAAGAGGAAGGAAGTGGAATAGTGGGGAAGGAGGGAGAAGTAAAGAGATTGCGGGAGAGAAGGAGGGAGAGGATGAATCGAAATGGGATCAGGGCCCTCAAGGTCGTCGATCGACCCCTTCGCCTCCCTTTAAGTCCCCACTAGTCTTACTCAATCCCATCCATCAGGACCTGACCGCTCAAGGACTCCTCCCATTCCATCTCTCCATTCCCTCCTCCGCCTTTAGCCTTCCACTCCATCTCCACCCTCTGACTCTCCCGCACCAACCAAACCCCACACTCCCGCCGCCACACATTCACCGGATCCGAAGCGATCGGCCGGCCACATTAAACATTTCGCCCCACCGTTCCTCCCCCGTCACCCCTCTCCCACGCAATGGGGCCACTTTCCTCCCACCACCCCTCCTCCCACGACCTCACACAAATCCTTCCTCCTGACCTCCCCCTCCCCAATGTCCGCAAGCGTCCTGAAGTCTCCTTCCTCCCTTCCCTCGCTCCGACGCCGTTGTCTTATTGTTGTCGCCTTCGCCCTGGCGTTTGTTTTTTTTCGGACTCCTCCGACAAAAGAGTTCAGTGTACCATCTCCGCAGTGAGTGTCTGGGGTGAGCAAGTGCCAATCTGAGAGTCTGCAAAAATTCCACGCCACTGACATTCGTAGTGATTAATGCATGTTCGAAATAAGTATAATGGTTACTTTAAAAGTTTAAGGATTGTTTCATATTTTGAAGACAAGCAGAGAATGGGTTTTTAGAAGTACTGGGGGCAGTAACCGCAATACGAGGCATTTATTAAAGTCCCGCACTCTATCGTGTAGGTTCGACAAGTAATTACACCTAAAAAAACAAGAGCTAAGATGAAAGCCTCAGCTGTAAAGTGAATTTTCCCCAGTGTTAGGTGAAATTAGATTTTTTTAATTGTTAAGAAAATCAACAAATGACACCTTGCTACTGTTTCCTAAATATAGGATATGTATGTATATACATAGTTCCTCAACAAGGAATATTTTGCCAGATATGCTTATGATTAAAGTCACGTTGATTCTAGAGCAATAAAAAACTATTAACGCCTTATACGCTAAAGGATATTATGCGCTACCGTTAAATTACTCCTGAAACTAATATGGTGATCTCAGTTAATGAATGTTACTTATTATTTTACCACCAGGATTCATCGTGCCGACTATCATTTTATCGGCCTTGATCAGTCTAAAATTGAGTTCACCGCAATATTTTCTGAATAATTCTACAGTGAAATATTTAAAGTCTGCTAATTGCCAAAAATTTAATGCTAGATCCGTTATATTAAATGCTAGAAAACGTTCGCATCTCGCGGGAACATTATTGAAAAAACATCAAAGACTTTTTTCTACATCCTGTGCAAACATAACACAAAAGATTCAGTACCAAATACCTGGAGAATAAATACCAATTTTCAGGGAAAGGTTACTATAAATTTCTATCAATTAGGATGAGTTACAACTAAGAACAATTAGTATGGTTTTCAGCTGCACCTATATACGTCATTTTTTAAAATGTAGTTATGGCTTTCACACAAACACACACACACAAGCTGACATTAAAGTTATCATGCACGGGCAACGTCATCACTTAAGAACCCGTGTGTCACAGAAGTACCTGATAATATAGCTCTATGCGTCGTAGAACCTTAGTAAATTAATTGGGAGAATATGCCAAGTTTTAACTCATATAGTGATCATAAATATTCATCAAGTTGAGCTTGAAACCATTAATCTCACGTTTGTTCCGTCTTTAAGGTCATATTGTTTCTATTTCAGTTTAAAATCACATGTATATTGCATAAAATCAATTTTTTTAAGTTGTAAATATTGTCATTGATGCTTTATTGGTATATTTTTGACCTCTATATTGATGAATTCAAAGTAGTGTATTTTTATGTGATGTCGAATTTATGATTATGTGTTACATCTCGGATAGAGGTTTCAAAAGTAAGCAACGCATTGCCATCTTAAGATTACGACAGTGTACCGTGGTCGGCTGAATTCGCCACCCGCACATATCATTCATAGTGTAGTTTTCATGCTTTTGAGTACTCGCCTCATAATATTGCTGAGCGCATGATTAGATCACATGCATCCGTCGAGCCCGGACGTGGGTGTATATATTTGCCGCCCCCTTTCATCCCAGCGCGTACTTCCCTCATTTTTCTCCCTCGCATCCGGCCCCTGCTTCCCTTATCGCACGCACCTCCTTTCTCGTTTCCAGTCTCCTCCATCTTCCCTCCCTTCTCATCCTGCACGATAAACAATCGTCCCTCACGCTCCCATTCCCTCCTCCATCACCGTCCCTTCATCCCTGCACCGTATCCCGTATTTTCGGGGTGTTGGAAGGAGGAGCGAAATAGCCCGGGTTACACGCGAGGGCCAATCGCGTTCCCTCCCCGGCTGGGTTAAGCGGAGGAGGAGGAATGGAACGTGGGGAGTGTTGTATGGGTCGACCGTCCTCTACCTAGCACCATCTTACCCCTTGAAACGGATCCCTTAACACACACTGGTGACACCCAATACCGCACTGCCCATCAATCTACATCATTAAGTGGGTTTTTTTCCCTCCCTGGGCCCATATATGTGTATATGTCCACGTACATAAGCAAGCGCATATATATATATATATATATATATATATATATATATATATATATATATATATATATATATATATATATATATATATATATATCCACATGTATATACATGTGCTCGATCTCTTCGACCATACATAGATCTGGGGGTTGATCCAACTTCTTCTTCTTCCAAGTTTGGCGAGGCGAGAAATTGGATTATCGAGTTATTTTTACCCTTCACTGGAAAGGCTCGAGAATTTTGGTGGGTGCATCGAATGATATTTTTCCACATCCGTTCGCACATTTTGAATGGGAATGGGGTCGGATAAATATATTTTTTTATCGGAAACATGATCGACCGGAGGTTTGAGTAGTTGAGAGTAGTAGTAGTAGTAGTTGAATTGACTTGGGATTCTTTGGGCATATTTTTTGTTGTTTGAAAATGCCACCATTTTTATTCATTCTCTTGCCTCGATTCAACTTTTCCTGTACTACTTTTCTTGCAATACGTGATCATACTTCCTTTGTAGAAATCTATACACACGTAGTTCGCATTCCTTTCAAATGGTCAGACATGGATCTTACAATCTGCTGACGTATTTACAGTTTCGAATAATTTCTTAAAATTAATACTCTGACCAACAATGAGATGCAAGGTTTTTATAAAAAGTATCTGAAACAAAATTTCCCGGTGTGACTGTACGCGCAGACTCGGTGGTGGGAGTATGATCTTCAACATGCTCCAAGCGCCAATCGCCTGCGAGGGTTCATTTTGGCTAGATTGAGTTTTTAGTTCGCCCCTGTCGAGTGACTCGGTGAAAACGCAAAATGCAGTGGACTATTCATCAGCGGAACGCCGTCACATTTTACGTTGGACTGGAAAAATCGAGTACGGAGGTGTTAAGCATGATTTGCCAAGGGTTTAAGGAAGAAAGCATATCATAAGCTGGAGTTTGCAAGTGGTAAAAAGTTCTTCAAAGATGGCCAAGAGAGTGCGGAGAGCAAGTTCCACGCTTGACGGCCGTCGACGTCAAGAACCGACGAAAACATGCAACGTGTGCGTGAAGTGCCAGATTCAGACTATCAGTTAAGTGTGCTCATTATTTCAAATTGCATTGGCATTGTTAGATGGAAGTGCACACCATTACCACTGAAAATTTAGCGATGTGAAAAATCTGCGCTAAACTCGTTCCTAAGTTCTTGACGAACGACCAGCCACACCTACTCCATGGTAACCGACTACCTTACAAAAAAACGGCATCACAATGATTACCCAACCCTCTTGCAATCCCACCTTGGCACCAAGGTAACCGACTACCTGGAATTGCGACGATTCCTCAACCCCCTTATATTCCCGACTTAGCACCAATAGGCTATTCCCTATTCTCAAAAGTGAAATCTCCCCTCAAACAAACCACCATGGGATCTCAATTGACGTCGAAGAAGCTTACACGCATGCCCTTGAGGGCCTTCCAGAATCCGCCCACCAGGGAGCATTCGAGTCGCGGAGAAGCCGCTGGCAAAAGTGTCGACGCTCAGGGGATGTACTTTGAAGAATTTTGAGGCATTGTAGAAATATCTTAAATAAATCTATTTTTTCAATTTTTTCCCGATACGTTTTACACAAACCTTGTATTTTGTGACGAATAACTTCAAATATTCAATATAATACAATAAGAAATAAGAAAAGCGTGAAGTTTTGCAATCAATATTTTAGCTGTTGAAATAGATAATCGTTCAACGTAAGAAAAATACTGTTTACAACGAATTTCATTTTTGAATATGAATGTTTCAAATATTACTACCAGTGAAACATTGGTCTTTATTTTTACGTCAAGAAAAATTGTAACATTATGGCTTACACCACCTTCTTATTAGTTATGTGGAGACTAAAAGGAAGTAAAGAGTTTGCCAGGTGATTTGTTGATAAAGTCAATGCAAATCATTCCCTTCGATTACTTCGATTTAATTTAAATTCTCTTGTTAATTCATTCTTTTATGAGATTATTGCCTTTTTAAGGAAATTCTTCTTAGCATTTATTTCAACTCCTACTCCCTGCTTTGATATTTCTTTTTGATCCTTTACACGCAACTAATCTCTCATCGCATTGCATTTTTTGGCTGCACACTGGAAAAATTCCGGGACGCAATCTCGGTTGCTCTGGACCACCTTAAGTCAAACCTTTCTCCCAAAGATAACTCCAACCTCTATCTATCAGTGCTCGTACATATCAGCTTTATGGAAAAACCATTACTATATTTATTTTCACCAAATTCTCTGCCTGTGGTCATCATGGAGAATATATAGCAATAAATAAAGCCTTAACTGATGATTATAATCATCCTAATTATAAGATCTATTATTATTCGCAGGACACAGATGCCTGCTAATATCGCAAGGGCGTAACATTCCTTATTATTTACGTAGTCATTAATGACTAACTAATTACATTTTATCAGTTATAATCGGCATACTAAACTATTATTACTATATACACCAAAATATCTCATAGTTAACATTAATTTTCATAGGTCAACCAATATCTATGACTGAAGGGCAGGTAAGCGCTCATAAATGAATAGTTGAACCAATTGTTCTTTACATAAGTTTGTGCTCGCACTATAGATCTTAAAAATAATAGATACCTTAAAATATTTCAAATGTAAAAATTTTAAATGTGTTCTGAAAAATATTCTTTTGACACTTGTGAGTGTATAATAGTGTGTGTAATCTGGGGCAGGTGGAAGGGTGAGGATTCCAAGCAGAAAATAGTTTCCTTAACCAAGAATTAAAACATGGACCTTCGATTAGCCGCTGCTTTAAAAAAGAAACTACTAAGGTAGTCGTTGATTAAAACTGTAATTCGTGGAATTTCATTGACTTTGCGCCGATTCTTTGGTTAAGAGATTTGCACGAAATTATACTCGGAAAAGAGTTTAGCCCAACCTAGGTTATTAAGTCATAGGTTCATTATCAGATGAATCACCTGTTAATGAAGCTGTGACTACGAATCCTAAGATGAAATAAATAATTTTAAAGAAACAATACTATTATTTTAAATTGTGTTATTCATAATATTATCAATAGATATATTAATTTTTGAATACTCCCATTGTCACCACATCACACCAGATTCCTCGATATTGCATATACGAGTATATGATTTTGAAGATGTTCCTCATAAGAACGAGAACAATACGCCATAGCTTTAGGTTAAATGGACCAATACTGTCGGCGTGAATAATATGAGGTGTAAGGATGGATTATTTTCGAATTGTTTGCATCTAGTGATAAAATGCAAAGTTATTTTAAGAAATATGGTCCGTCTTATAGACATTCAGAATCAACTGGGTATAGGTATTTCCCTTTAAGATTTGATGCTAATTATTTAACTCCCAGAGACAGAGGCAGGATAGAGATAATAAATGAGAATGGCGTCAATTAGGACTGGTGATTAAGATAAGAATAGCGGTAATGAAGAGAAGGGTTAAGGTTTTCGGGTACTACACTCTCTCACCAAAAATCCACGACCCTTTTATGACGACGGAGGTTTTAATTAGGGTGCGGACGCCATGAGGCACGAGAAATAGAGACCCTGAATGGTAAGGGAGAAAAACGGGTCCAGGTTAGGCTTGGTTGTGAATGGGGAAGGGAACAGTGATGAGTAAGGGAAGGAAACACGAGACTGGACGCCGAGACGAAGAAGGAAAAAAAGGGTTGACAGCAAGGAGTGAGGGGTATGAATTGGATTTTTAAGCTTGGTAGAGGGGACAAACAAATTAATCCCTGAAATAGAAATAAGAACTGGTGCTTCCTTTTATAGGACCTTACAAGTTCAACCGGCATCTTCTAATTCATTATTCGTCTGATCCTTTACTTTTCAGAAATAGTAATGCCAATATGCCGTGATCTAATTCTTTGTTTCAAAAAATCTTGTGTCGATCTCATGATTCTTCTCCATGGGTGAAGGAAAGGGAAGAAAATGTCATTTCCTCTGCTAAAATATCACGCTTCTGGACCAAGAAAGAAGAAACTGTCAACCAATCTTCCGTTTTGAAAGTTTTACTTTAATCGGATATTAGATCGGATACCTTTGCCAAAGAACTGAATCGAATTTGCTCTGGTAGAGTTTTGTTGTCGGTAAGAACATATATACCGACACAGTAAGCCAGAAGAATTTGATATAATAGTTAAACATCCCAAGGAAAACTACTTTCCATCTCAATATCAATTGTCTTATCAATAATGGGTTCTATCTTATGCAATTTCAGAGTAATAAGAGTGTGCTTTGACAACCATAAAATTATACATTTAAGATGATCATATTTGTTAGAGATACTGTAATTATACCTTAATAGCTTCTTCGTTATCTTGAATGGACCAATATTTTTTTAAAAATTAGACTTAATAATTTAATAAGTTATTTATTGTTTTTAAAAGGGCAACAGTATATCTTTGCTCTGTTATGGAAATATTTTCTGGCAAAACGCTTTACAAATTTATACCAATCAAGTTTCAGTATTCAAACCGTTTGGAATGATTAAAGTCACAGATATTGACAAGTAAGCCAAAAACAGCGCCTACTCTAACTAGTAAGTAACAACTACTTCCATGAGGGGATCTAACCACATGAATAATACCTACTAAGAATAACTGGTCCTCCTATCAAATGGCATGCTTCTGGACCATGAAAGAAGAAAATATCACACAACCTCCCGTTTTAAAAGCTTGTCCTTTCTCTAAAATTGTATAAGGGTAATTAAGAATGATTCAAATAACACTGAGTTGTTTCATTTAATTTTAACAAGCCCAAGGCTTGCTCGTCGCGATTTATACGTGATTGCTAAATGGATAGTACCTCAAATGGAGTGCGCCGTCCGCTGAACGAGACGTCAAATTGTTGACCCCTTGGTGCCCCTAATTTACCAGCCTCTAACAAATTACCATAATCATAATAGCGCAAATTATAGCCTATCCCTCTGTCACCTCCCTTATAACTTCTGCTAATTATTCATCGGAATGATCAAATTCCATTCTCTGTAACAGTGTGTACCATGCGATGGTATCATGAGCAATATTATATGCAATACCGGTGGTCATGAGGAACTGTGATGGGGCTTCTATTTAAATGTTGTAATTAAAAGTGGAAATCTGGGAGGGATTGAAACGAAACCCGCAATGAGTGATTTTTTGTGCATGAAATGTGGAGGACGAGGGCTTTTTGAGATAGAGAGAGAGAGCGATGGAATGGTAATGGATAGGCGTGCATTGAAGGGAAGGAGGCGATATGTTGAGGAGTGGGAAATGAAATGAGTTGGCAGATATCGGTGGAAAGGATGCGGCAACCGTGATATTATTTACTGATCCATACGAAGATTAAGATTAGAAACCCAGCCAATCCACCTGGTACCTGATCAGCTCAAAAGCGCCCAATTTTATTATCTGGCGAGATAAAAACGTTCACTTATTCCGGAAAGCAATCCGAAGGGTTTCCTTTTTTCACCAAGGCCAGCAATTAGAACTGCATTGATTTGCAGCTGGCTCTCTACCCAAACGTAAAAAAACATACAGGAAAGTGGTCGTAAAAAGGAGCGAGGTACACACAAAAAGATCTGTTGTATAGCATGTGCGGAGATGCTTAATGAGGAAGGAAACAAATAGGAGCCTGAGAGTTGGATGACAAAAACGCAGCATCGAGATCAAGGAGGGCGGATGACTGGAGAGAGCGAAAACTTTGCCAGAAAGAGATGATAATGGGTAGCCCAATTAGGAAGGGCGTGGTTTAAAAAATTTGCAATGTAAAACGAGGAGATCCACCAGAAATTTCCTCCAGCAAGCCCTAAAGAATTTGCGAATTTGAATAATTATCTACCAGACCGTATACTCTCATTGAGAGGTCGTTAGGCCACTGACATTTTGATTGAAGAACAGTTACAATTAGACATTATTACTACAGTATCTTTATTTCGCTAAAAGGGTAATTATAAGTAGAGACTACGTATTTGTGTATTTCCTTCGGAAAACAAAATCTACCAGTATTTGTTTACATGAATAGAAATAAACTAGAAAGCCAATAACCATGTTGTAGTTATCAAGCTAGTTTTTAAGGTATTGTCTACTCCGGCTTATTTTTACGGTTTTATAGATTTTGATATGGATATATGGATATATATGGATATGGATATATAAGATTTAAGCTAGTAATACCGAATTTATGCAAAAAAAAAAGCAGTATGGTACCGTCCATTTGGACTCAAACAACACTTAGACAGGGAAGTAGCAAAGTGAATTAGGTATAGAAAGTAGCCAGTGTTGAATCGTTAAAAAGCAGCAAACAAATAAATGAAGTTTAGGTATGCGTTCATGAGAGTTTTAAGGGTCTCAAAAACATAAATACACATTTTAATGGTTTATTTTTACATTATTCTCTTTGAGCTAACTTATTTTTCCACTAGACGCGCTGACATCAGGGTAAAATAAGAGTTTTTGATGAATTTCCCGATGTCCATTAGTGCAAGCCTGGCCGTTAAAACGTTAAATTCTAACTGGAAGTGTTGGACTTTAATAAGGGCCTTTCTTTTTTCTGCCTCTTCGTGTTTTCTACTCACTTACCGCAACCCCCGTGCAATCCTCCGATTCCGCTTCGTTAAGAGTAGCCAAGAGGACTAATTTATACGGATTTAAAAAACGCCTTGGCGTTCTTATGGAGCTCAGGATTAATGGATTCAGTGGAACCAGACGAGACAGATTGAATTCATCGAAAAGAAGGATAAAAATTAATTTCAGATATAATAAGTTGAAATCAGTTGGTGGTATGTGCCTCAAGTGTATTATTATGATAATTCCCGACGGTTCAATGTATTTAACTTTTATCATACGTCTATTCTTTAAACGCAGCTCAGCATTATTAGTAATATTCTATTCCCTAATTTTTACAGCCTGCTGCCAACGAGAGGTATATTGAAAATACTTGCTATGAATTTAATAATAATATCAATCACTAAAATTTTGTTTTGTGCACAACCTCTTATACAGTTGCTTCATTGATGCATTCGCTGGTTTATTCCCCCAATGATCTTTCCTTTATCTATTGCTTAAAGTCTGCAGCCAGATTGAGGCTATTAAATATAATTTTTATGATGAATTTTGAAGAATCCGATGGTGTAGATTGAATACATAATTAGGGGATATTTTGACAAAATTTGCCGAAAACACTGGAAGTTTCTCCAACGAAAAAATTAAAGAAACTTAATGTTATGAGGGAATATTAAGATTAAAAATTGACTGAATTATGATATCTGAAGATATCTATCTATGATGAGGAGCATTAAATTAAAGTATCTCAGGTAAAATCATACTATAGTTACATGATTAAGATAAGTGCCAAAGCTTAGCAGCAAAAGAACGCTACCTGAAAAAATATCAGTTTTTTCCTTGCAGCTTGATTAATTAGATTTTGCTAAATAATATTGTGTATCGTTTTTGCCCTTTACTTTTCAGAAAGCTGTTTAGTCATTAGCATACAGGTATTTATTTCACAACTTCATCGTGAATTAAAACAATGCTAGTAAATTTAGAGAAAAATTTCGTCTGTGCGAATGTTTTTATTGTAACACGGAATAATTTTACCTATCATATTCCGTTTTTCCCATACATTTTATTTGATAGTCTTCTTCCTTTACAAATATTCAATGAAAAAAGTCCATATTTTCCCTTGACGAAGAAAACTCATTGTTACATTCATTATTCAAATCTTTGTATAAGTACCATGAAAAATCAAAAATAGCTAAATTTCATTTTTCTCAATTTCAGGTGAGTTGGGCATATCTTCTTCATTGTAGATAAGCATTGTATAAGGATGATTGAGGATCATAATTTAAGGTAGTTTATATGTATACATAGTTTACTGACGCGATACTGTGGCTTAAATGTTCTTCGTTGATCACTGTACATGCATACAGGGTTCGTCCGGAAAATAAGTGTACTGATTTTTTCCCGCCGCTCCAGGCGCGCCCAGCACCGCTCTGACGGGCTGCGATTGGAGGGGGGTATGTTGGCAAGCGACGCTGAAAAAGGCAGTCGGCTCTGAGCTGTGGTGTAGTGAGGAGCTCTGTTAACGCGAACCTCCACGCTCGACCCACGTCACGGAACGCGATGCCGAAGTTTTTGGAGCAGCATTATTCCATCAAATTTGCGGTAAAGCTTGGGAAATCGTCTACCGAAACTGCCGGTATGATTAACCAGGCTTACGGGGAGTCAGCCATGTCCAGAAACATGATCTTTCGGTGGCACAAGATGTTCGTGGAGGGCAGAGAAGAAGTCGACGACGAACCACGGCCTGGACGCCCATCAACGACACTCACCGACGAAAATGTGCGAAAAGTTCGCGATGTACTGAACTCTGATCGTCGTCTTAGTGTTCGGATGATAGCAGAGCAGTGTAATGTGCCAAAAACAATAGTGCACGAGATTATTAGGGAGCAATTACAGATGCGAAAAATTTGTGCAAAGTTGGTGCCGAAAGTGCTCAGTGATGATCAAAGACTCAATCGTTTGGAAATCGCGACACAACTTGCGGATCACTGCAAAAATGATCCACATCATTTTTTAGAGAACGTTGTTTCGGGTGACGAGACGTGGATCTTTGAGTACGACCCGGAGTCGAAGAGACAAAGTGCGGAGTGGCACACCCCATCATCACCCCGTCAAAAGAAAGCTCGCATGAGCAAATCTCGGATCAAGGCGATGCTCATTGTCTTTTTTGACAAAAGGGGAGTCGTCCACTACGAATTTGTACCTGAACGACAAACTGTAAATGCTGCATTTTACGTCCAAATGCTCGACAGGCTTCGAAAACGAGTTCCCCGCGTCCGGCCAGCGATCAAAAACATCTGGCGGCTGCATCACGACAATGCGCCGTCTCACACCGCGCTTTTCGTGTCGGACTTCTTGGCCAAGCACGGCGTGGCAACGCTGCCGCACCCGCCCTACAGCCCGGACTTGGCACCACCGGACTTCTTTCTGTTCCCGAAGATAAGGAGGAGTTTGAAAGGAACGCGATACGGGACTTTGGACGCCGTCAAAGAGGCCGTGACGACGTGTCTTCGAGAGGTTCCCGATGATGCCTTCGCGGGAGCGTTCCAGGAATGGGAACGCCGCTGGAACAAGTGTATCGACTCACAAGGGTCCTATTTTGAGGAATATTAGCTTAAGATATGTAAAAGTGCAATACATTTTTTTTCCTGAGCTCAGTACACTTATTTTCCGGACGAACCCTGTATTAAATCACATTCAATTGAATCATCTCATCAAATTTTTACTACCTTTGCTGCAATTTCATTCCAAATTTAATTGATTACCTCATAGAATCTTCAACCTTTTATCGAATTTCATATAAGTTCTTTTTTTTAATGCTAACGTTCTAACGCTTAACGTATTTCTACTCAACAATCGAAAAAAATGGCTGACAGATGAAAATTTATTCCCTTCAAAACGACTATCGCAATATACAAAGTCATTTTTATTTCGGTGGTGGACTTCTGTCACAATTAATCCTTAATTTGAAACAAAACTATCATGGCTTTTATGATGCTTCGTTATTCTGTCTGGACGCAGGCTGGAGAAATATTTACATGAAAAACAAGGCAATCTTTGTAAAATTCACCAAAATATTTATTCATGCTGTAATACTGGTTTCATCGCATAGGTGACAACTTAAGGTTCCTTATATGATATGTGATGAAACCAGTAGAACCGTATGGATAAAAACTTTGGCTGAATTTTACCAAGTTTTTCCTCAAGATGTATGTTCACAAGGTTGAGCCCGATAACAGTTTAAAAAATATTTACATGTATTTATTTCGCCACCATAATGTTAAATATAATTATATTTATGTTAAGTATAAAAAATTGTAAAGCTCAAGTTTTTTTTATTTTAATTAACAATATTTCAAATATTAATATTGGATGATAATTTGGCTTGTAGATCTAATCATATCCTATGATGGTCATAGATGAGAAACATGCATAAAAACCCAAAATATATTATCTACCGCAAGGAGCAACTTACGAAGACGATATTAAAATGATTGATATTAATCATGGTGAACTTTAATTGTTAATATGGTAAATTTAAAGATGGGCACTAGAAGAATAGTAGAGACAGAATAACATCCAAAATGGGCAGGTAAGATTCGAAGAATGGTATTCATGGGAAGGAATAAAGAAAATGGTCTATGTATCTCTAGGGAAAAGGATGTCTCCACAATCCTCTTTAGATGAATGTTCCTGAAGCTTAATTTTCAGTCCGAAGTGAATCAATAAAAAAGGAGCAACATGGAGCTTGAAACAGTTTTTTTTTATTCGAACGCTATGACATCATCATTGGAGACCCAAAAGGAAGTGGTTTTTCGATAAATTTATATTTTACAAAGCATATATCACCTTTAAAGAGCGGATGATTTAAGTGTAAATTTAATGGAATTGCAATTTATGAATGAATAAAACAATAATGAAATGATCAGGTCAGTAACGTTGAGCAAGAATAATCATTCAGAGTTCATAATCGCACAATAAGTAAACATTGACTTTAAGCTCTATAAACCCAATGAATGGATAACCTTCTGTGTTATAGAAAGACTCAACAGCTCACAAAATCATCATAAATATGCATACATAATATTTGTAAGATATTGGTATCATATATATGCTTTATGTCCGAGGCCATGAATTTCATCATTCCTGCACCTTCTCTTTCAAATTACTGACTTGATTTCTCCATCTGACTGTCCTCCAGGTTTTCAAAATGACATCCGCATCTTTAGCGGATCCTGTCCAAAAAAGTAAATAAGCTCTTTTAGCCGCAGTGAGGTTATTTAGCACGCACCTCGATCTCAGTGTAAAACGTGTTTGGAATACATCGGTTTTAGATAAGTTATATCACCTGCGTGCAAGGGATCGTTTCAAGGGTGCAGGTAGCAAATTCAGGTCCAACTTCCTTTCTAGACATTACTTAGCAACGTCAGTTTCATTGTGCTGAATTATGTAGCCCAAATCTGATATCAGTCATCATCATATATATAAATATATATATATATACATATATATACACATATATTTACATATATATATACATATATATATGTATATATATACATATATATATATATATATATATATATATATATATATATATATATGCATTGAAAAAAGAATTATTGATTTCATTTGACGCATTATAATGTAGTACCCTTTTTTGTAGAGTGCAGTCAATTTATTTGGGATGGATGATACCCTTAATGATCAGCTAAATATCGTTGAAGCGCTAACTAATGGAGGACTTCATGGGCGTGAGAAAAATGTCGTGCACTCAGAAATTCTCTCCACACTTTGGTTTATAAAGTAAAAATATTTCATCTAACGAAATCCAGTGAATCCTCCATTTCCCACTAAATATCCAACTTTGTGCATTTATGAACTCCATTTCAAAGATAACCTTTTTTTGCTTCGAGGGATAGAGTTCCTTCTATATTTTTTGGCAATATTTTCCATGTAAAATTATTCCAGAAGTTTAGAATGAATATTTGAATGCATATTAAAATGAAAAAATTCATTCTTATTTTTAAGTTTTTAAATGTTTCATGCAACGTTCGATATCAATTTTGGTGACGGGTTCATTTTAAAGAAAAATCAATGGAATAATTCTAGGACTTAAAAACATGAATTTTGCCATTATGAGTACAGTATACGTTTCTCTTTACTATTAAAATCAGCATATATGCACTTATGTTGCATATATGCTGATTTTAATGTTGCAAATGTGTCATGTAATAACAGCAATCCACTGTAAATTCGTTTTGATGAGTGAGGAATTCCTTCGATAAAGCCTATGAGGCTTTTGAAGTTTACAGAATACGACGCGATATTTCCTATCCCGCCGCGTCACTTATATTCATGGTCAGGGAGATCCTATAGCAGAAACTTACTTCTTTGTGTAAACACGAAACAGTCGAGAGATGCTCTGAGTGTTCGGATTGTAATCTGCCAATCACTTTCTCATCGCGGACACCGGTACCATTTCGCTTCCGCCCGTATGAAATATAGAAGTCACTGTTACTTCTGAAATATATCAAACTGAAGTAAATTCATATTAAGTATCATATTTTCTCGATTAAAATTGAGTAAGATGAATACGATAATTTCAAAGAAACTGCGGTACCCCTGCAACGGTAATTCTTAACGGAGTCATAAGCTACCGGGATCCCGGTCATGGCGGATGATATGTATACTTTAAATATTTTGACTTTAGATGAATATAAAAGAACAAAATTTATATTTATTTAAAATTTCGTACTGTAAACAATCGATTTAATCGGAGTTTTAACTCCTGTTTTACACAAAGGAGCTCTCATGGGCTGCACAGTTCAAAACTGCGAAATACTACGGTCATTCATCTTTTTACGAGAAAACCAATATTATTTTAGTTTAAAAGCTCAAAAAACCCTTAAATTCTTGGCCATGTGGCTCAATTTTACGGTCATCGAGTTTTCAAGTGACAAGGGTCTCATACACACGGGTGAACTCTTTAATTCAGCGATACCTGAAAATATGTCAGCTCAAGGCCACATGTAGAGTAATCATTGTCCTTGGAAAAAAAATTGTTTTTAACGCGCGGATACCTTAGAAAGGCCACTCATGGAAAGAAACGCGCTTAGTTTATTGAGAGCAGCCAAGGAACGTCGGTCGAAATCTCAAGAGGCTAGAGAGTGGCAAAGATGAGTAGGGGACTTGAAAAGCGAGGTCAGCCAAGGTTCAGAGTGCGGAGAGAGCAACAATGGCAGAGAAATATTGAGCGGAGGAGCGGGGAAGTTGAGATGTATCAAAAGTAGATAGTAAAATGAGAAACAAAAATCAACGTTGCTCTGCAAAGAAACCCCGATGAAATGAAACGATATGAAAAATAGCAAAAAGTTTTTAAAATATTTGATTTAATCATAAGACATTTTCTTCTCGTTTCAGCGTCAATTTAATTTAATTTATATTTTATCTCTTCATTATGATTTAGGAGTGATATGAAATCCTAACGCTGTATTCTCTTGGAAAAATATAAATAATGGAAATACTTTTTCACGTTTGTGACGATATTTGAGCAAAATGTTTTTTCATAATTTTGAGGAGAATAAATAATTACTGATATTTGGAGAATACTGAATATTAAGTTAACTGTGGTTACAATTAATGGATTTTGCTGTAAAGATATTTCATTCATTTTACACTCATTGTGTCCAAATGATCGTATTTATGGGTGTAAATTTGTTTTCCAAAAGGCGGAGGTGGAAGAGCTTCTCCTTAACCTTATACCGTTCGCCAAAATTTACTGCCTTCCTTTTTGTTGTATATTCCACTTTAATTCTTTTCTTTGACAAGGATCTTACGATGAATTCTAATTCCGTACAATTCCAAGTTGTGTAATATGAAGGGGAAATCATTGAAGTAGTGTGACGCAGAGACAAATTTTAGTGCTAAAATTCCAAATCATTCGGGAAAAAGTGTGATTGTTTTGCTTAAACAAGTAAAATTTAAGTTTATCGGTTCAAAGTTCATCTTTTAAATATTCAGTTTTTATTACGTCCTCTGACAGAATACTAATTAATCTACGTTTGATTATATTAAAAAGTTTAGTAGACGAGGTAATAAGTTTGAATATTTGTCCCTGTCTGTTCTAGATACTCGCTGCTGCGATGTTCAATGATTGATAAATTTAATTCAAACCTGGAGGACAGACTGGAAGGCAACGTGTGTTTTCAAATACACGTTTTCTTATGATTGTGCACTCTTTATTGTTGATCCTAATTTATACTTTCGTGTAGGAGTGTGACACAACTGCTTTAATCAAGAAAATGTCCTCACGTGTGCAAGTGGCGGAATGGCATTGATGCCATAAAGATGCAAAACATGCGCCGTAATGCAATGATAAGCCAAATCTATATTTTTATATTTAGGTATGTGTTTTGGTAAAAATAATATGCTATACTAAATGTAACCGAAGCGGCTTGTGGAATTTAACTGTGGTCGCCAAATATAGAAAATAATATGCCTGCTCATATGCCTTTTAAGTTGTATCCAGCTTCTTGAAAATAAGCTGGAAATTTAATTTCGGGGTTGCAGATAAGTACCAACCCACAATATTGAAGAAGAACTCGTTACTACCTAGAACGGATAGAGAAATTTTCCAAAAGACTGGGAACGAGAAAGGTTTTCCTTAATGTTAGGCGTTCGCCTACATCAACGTCCTTCCTTAGTTCTGTATTCTATTCCCGTTTCTTGCGTTTAATATGACCTTACGGCCATATTCAAAGCAAGGCATGGGAGTAGAATATAGAATTCAAACAGAAATTATTACGACATTAAGATCCGCCGGCCGGTTCTGTATTCATGACTCTCAAACTGTCCAAGGGTTCTCGTCCTCCTTGGATCCGAGACCATGGCTTCCCATGCTCGTGTGCACTTGGCTTGAACCTCGTGTGCCTGCATGTGCGGAACGGAATCTGAAAAGAGAGCTGGAACGGTAAGGGGATGGAACGAAGCTAAGATAGAGGCGAGGGAAAGAAAAATGAGACGAGAGAGAAGAGGAATAGGACGTGGAGGTGGGTGGCAACGACGAACCTATAGGGTCGCGAGGGAGGAGGGGTTGAAGATGGGGAAGGGGGTGAAATTGTGGGGTTGTGGTGGAAGGGAGAAATAAGCGAAAGAGTCGGAGAGGTGGTCTGAGGAGGATGTCACGAGAGGGGGAGGGAAGGAGGGTGGGTGGGAGGGTGGTTGCGGGAGAAGAGATGAGGGTTCGGCCGGCGGCAAAGTGTATTGGGGCCGAGGGAGGATTTATGGCGTGTCCCAGAATGGGAGGCAATCAAAGCGGGGTCACCCTCAGAGCCGCCCAGCCAACCCCACCCCACTACCTCCTTCGACTACCCCCCACCACACACACACACCCACTCGACGCCCGCACCCTTTTGTCTCTCTCTTTTCCTCTCTCCGTTCCTCACACACATACACTCACACTCCTTTCACTGCCACATCGTGTACCCCCGCCGCCTATTCCCTTCCTTCGGAGACGGCGGCGGAAATAAGAGAGAGAGGAGAGGTACTCTAGAAGCGGAATATTCATATCTCCCTCCATCCGAGTCAATGTGGGTACACCTCACCTCTGGTCAAAGCTGAGAGGTTAACCCGCCCTCCTTAAGCCTGACTCTTTGCAATCCCGTTAATTTCAGTGTCCGATGAAACTGTTCGGATGAGGTCACTGGTCTCGATATGGATGGTTTGAAATTCAGTCAGAGGTAGAAGCGAGTTGGGTGGCAATCATTATTGCACTGCTGCGGGGGTTTTAGTGTGAGAATGAATGTTTTTTTGTGGCCGCGGGAAATTTCGATGGTGGATTTAATATTTGGTCGTCATTACATTAAAGCACAACGTCAGCAATAATAATTAAATTATTTATTTTCACTTCGGAACTGAATTATTTTTCCTTTGAACGATGTTCTGCATTCCTGAGACGACGGCAGAATTTATTAAGTTATTGAATATATTTTTCTACTTTTGATCAAAATTTTAAGGTTTTTGTAATTTAAACGATTTCAAGGAATCAAACGAGCGATCAACTCCTATAAAAAGCAGTGGAATAGGAACTGGAGAGAGATTTTCGAAAAAGACAACACAAATTGATATACAAGATAGTGAGAGGCAATGAAATACTGAAGACGGGAGAGGATGAGGAGGGGAGAATGCTAGGAAAGTGAGTTAGGGGGAGGAAAGGAAATGGCATTTTGGATTAAGTGAATGGAGGTAGACAGAATGCAGAGCTAAAGAATGGAGTCACTGCAATATTTAACCGTATGGTATGTGGTATGGGGCTTGTAGTTACAAGGGTAACTATATGGAATACTACCTTGATCAAAAATTTCCCGGAATTTATTCAGAAAATTAAAAATACAAGTTTATTCATCTAAATCTATATTGTCCCCTTCAAAGTAATCCCCATCGACTGCAACACACTTATGCCAGCGCTTGATCCAATCCTCGAAACATTTTTTATATTCGGTTTTCGGTATGTCCATCAGTGCTTCCTGCGATTTTTCCATTACTTCCTCTCGGCTGCTAAAACGCGTTCCCCGTAATGGTTTTTTAACTCGATTGAACAGAAAGAAGTCACAGGGAGCCAAATCAGGTGAATTCGGTGGCTGTTGGATGGTATTTGTTGCATTTTTCGTCAAAAAATTACGAATAATGATAGCACTGTGCGACGGTGCGTTATCATGGTGCAAAATCCACGAGTTTTCTGCCCACATTTCTGGTCTCTTTCGGCGAATTGCTTCACGCAAACGTCTCATAACGCCCAAATAATACTCTTTGTTTACTGTCTGGCCTTCTGGCAAAAATTCATGATGCACTACACCGTTGTAATCCATGAAAACCGTCAGCATTGCCTTCTTTTTTGACTGAAAACGACGTGGTTTTTTTGGTCTCGGCTCATTTGGTGAACGCCATTCACTTGCCTGATGTCTGGATTGCGTGTCGTACTCATAAACCCACGTCTCGTCTCCAGTAATGATCCTTTTGATGAATGTGGGATCGGATTCAGCCTCGCAAATCATGTCTTTTGCGACGTCAACACGGTCTCTTTTTTGCATGAAATTGAGGTCTTTTGGCACCAACTTTGCTGCTACACGACGGAAACCCAAATCATTAACCACAATGTCTTGGGCGGATCCATAGGCAATGTTCAAGTCCTCCGCTATTTCTCTGATGGTTAATTTGCGGTTATTGACCAACATTTCTTTTACTTTATCAATTTTTTCACCGACTTTCGATGTCGATGGTCTGCCACTGCGTTCATCATCTTCGATTGACTCACGACCACTTCTGAACCGCTCGTGCCACTGGTAAACGACCGTTTTTTTTAGAGAATCGTTGCCGAAACACTTTTCCAACATTTCCAACGTCCGTGCGCCACTAAATCCGTTTTTTACGCAAAATTTAATACAAGTTCGTTGTTGCAAATTTAAATCCATTTCTGAAATTGTAAAAAATCGCAACACACACAGAGATAGATGTACTCTTGGCTACGTAACTTTTGCAAATGTCAAGTTATGACACTAAGATTTAAAGGGAATATCAACAACAGATGTACCAATTTAACAAAAAAAACAGAACTCAAATCGGAACGATGGGAGCGCCACACGGTGGTTATTCCGGGAACTTTTTGATCAAGGGTATATTAATAATTAAGCCATAATTACTTGATTTTTCCACATTTTCTTTCTGTGAGGAAACTTCAGGTATCCGTGCCAAAATTATATAATATGTGGTTTCAGGATGTAATGTGTCTTGTTAGGTGCAAAGTGGTCTGTAGCGCCAGGGTCCATGAAAAATTTACCCAGCCTCTACTTCTTATAGCAATAATTTGAAATCAATCGTATTTATTTCACGTTTGCAAATAGGTTGAAATTTGTTTAAATTTAAATTTTCACTTTCAAGATTGAATTTTATTTTTAAACAAGCCCCTCTGCCGAATTTGCATACCTTGGAAAGATTCTGATTTATAGACTCCTAT
This sequence comes from Hetaerina americana, assembly GCF_022747635.1. Lineage (NCBI taxonomy): Eukaryota > Metazoa > Arthropoda > Insecta > Odonata > Calopterygidae > Hetaerina > Hetaerina americana. Next base: position 26,957,633 of record NW_027287095.1, on the reverse strand, counting down.
GAAATATACAAAATTTCATTTTTAAAGTAAATTATTAGTCCCTCATTAATTTTGCAGCATTCAGTAAACTTACAAGTAGAGTGTAGATTGGTTTCAAATTGAAAATTGAAATATTGCATTAAAAAAGGCGTACATATTAATAATACACTATTCTAAAGAATTAGCTATAAAATATAGCGGTAAGAAATAAAACAGGGATTATACTGCCCATCTGTTATCACATATAAACCAAGTTTGTCGTGAAAATGTTCACACAATGGAAATTCAGCTTTGGGAGTAACTTGAAATACGTTAAGTGTAAATTTCTTCTAATAATTCATTTTTTTAATTGCAAGGTGGTTATCACTAAAAAATATTTAACAATTTTTTTCTAAAATTTGGACAAGTTATGTTTCATTGCGCCTAAAAATGTAAAAAAATGACAATATTCTAAAGTCAATACCGTATGTTTGAGAAAAATATGACACAAGGTACGCAGTTTTGAGTGCATCCAATGAGTCTCTAAATATGGGTTTCCATTTATTTATATATGCACGTGATTTTTTAATAATTTGGAAGGTATAATTTAAGGTTAACCTGTTTATCAGCTTTTGGGTGTTGCCTTTGTAATACACTCACACTTCCCATCTAAATTCTGATATCATCAATCGGTGATCAAGCAAGGCACCCTTTTCAATAGTGACAGGTGTCTACTTACCATTTGTATACTTGAGCTGGATTGCTAGATTATTCTGAGGGCGCGGTATTTAAAGCTTGAACCGAAAATGCAAAAATATTTTAACCCAACCCAGGTCCAAAATCTCCCGTAAACCTCTCATTTTGAATACTCCTTTTTTCTTTGGTTTGACTTAAAGGCGTATTTGAAGGTCATTTCGTTTATTTATAAGTACATTATTGTCTTGGTGACCGAATTTAAATTTAGCCGAACAAAGTCAAGAAAATAAATACCTCGAGTGGTCCCAAAACTTATTGAGTCGGACAAAAATCCAATTTTCTTCGAGAACTAGGCTCAATCCTTAAGTTGAGGGTGATGAACTGTTAGTTTTTTGCTTGGAGGTTTCAAAGGAAAACGGAAAGAGGCTTATAATTTTTAAGAATCATCAGATTTTGGTGAACCATATGGAAGCTCGCTGCGTGCTAAATGAAACCTTCATTTTATTTTTTTAATGTTATCTCTTTTCCTTGTTTGCTATTTTACCTTAATCGACGTTATTTTATTAACTTACAAAATGAAATCCATTTGAATTAAATTTTTTTTCAAGTCTAAATTCTTTCGTTATTATCAAAAACCATGGTGATTTCCTTCATGAGAAAATCAGTAAAAATAGTAGATAACAAGGTCTTCTTAATATGGATAAGGGCTCCATTGAAAATTTCCATCTTTCATAATCATTTCTTGGACGCTATATTTTAAATTCAGCATACTATATTTTTCCTGGTATTTATGTATTGTACAATATTTTAATTTGAATGATATTTATTATTAATAATAACGGTATTTTATAAAAATAATTATTATGAAGATTAAAATATTATTTTTAGCAGCAAATTAGGTAACATTGGTTTTCATTCATGCTGAATATAATTCTTATTTCATTCATTTTTAACTAGATGAACCAGCCAAAATTTTCGATCCTATCATTCCATAAAACGAAATAAATTTAAAAATAGCATATATCTAAAACAAAAATTATGGTTCTGAGTTTCTGGTTTTTAAATTTAAACCTTAAAATATTTTGTTCACCACAAGTTCTGGATTTAAATTAATTACATTAACCTAAAAGCATTGTATTTGTTAAGAATTCGTAAATTCTACAATAATGTTATTTAATCACCAATGTACACAAATTAATGTCATGAAAAATATTGTATAATATAATGTGTAAGAACGTTTTCCACGCTGCTATCCCAATCACTTGAAATGCATATTTATAACAGTAATAATAATTTGAATAGTATTTTGAAATGAGTCTACATGTAGTTAAATATACAAGAATTCTTCCTTATCAGTAAGAGGAGAGATGTGTGATACTAATTACCGTACAACTTAGCAAGTGTTGAAGTTAGCTAGATTTTAACGTTTTTTTTTATTAAGTTATGTAATAGATATTCATCGGAAACAGGCATTATACATTAACTACATAATCCTCCTGACTGCAAATATAGATCAAATTAGGCAACTTACATGGTTAATTTGAAATGAAACATAGTTCATTTAATACTTGTTACACATTCTTACCATTCATACTTAATTAATTATGAGAATTATTATACCAAGTTTAAAAATATGCATAATAAACTACATTCTACTGTACTCTTATTCCCTAAAAATCCTAAAACAAAATATCCAGAATCCCCATACCTATTACAAAAACGATTGGACCAATTACTAAACGTAAATTAAGTTACTATTTGCAAAATGTTCGTCACTTCAGCAATAATTTAGATATTTAAGTAAAATGGATATGATTAACGTAATAGATTGATATTCGTAATAGTTTTATGGGGATTACTTTGATCGGAGTTAATAAAGTTAAAGTTAAAGATAGCCTCAGAAACACACAGAAAGATCATGAGCAATTATATATATTTCAAAATGAGTTATATGCATATTATTTATATAATCTACTCCACAATTTTTAAACATTCACCGAACAACACTTGTGGTAAACATGAAAACGTGTAGTTTTTTCTGTGATTCAAAACCTCGTCTTTACGAAAATACAACCTGTTTTTAGGGTCCTTCAAGAAACACAATTTGGTTCATCACGGGTATATGGGGCAAATCTTTCAGAGATGAGTGGGGACGGGCGAACACTTTAAAAATTATTTGTAAATATTTTTTTAATTCTAATTAAAAACCGCCAAGTTTTAACCGTTTAAATTTTGCTTTTAAACAAGATATACCATGAATAATTATAATATACAAGTCCTTTAATCAATCGAACCCGTTAACTTGGGATTAAGACAACTTTACCCCACTGCCACCGAGGCTAAATATTTATATAAATATTACGTATTAGTTCTTTGTAAATAATATTTTATATGGTTTGGATTATAACTTCGTAAAATTGCTCTCCCTTATTATTTTAATAGTATGTTTATAATGTTTAATACACATATCCAGTAAATAAGTAGATGGGCAATCTTGCGGAAAACTCACTGTACAAGCGAGCACATTAAAATCAAATGCTTGTCACATTTCAGGTTTAATCAGTTTTTGCGTAATAAATATTCACTTAAAAATTAGTATAAAAATTAAATTTACCTCCAAAATGTTAAATGTCCAAGAATGTAATTTAAAATGTTACTTAGCAGTCTTAATTGGAGATAATTGAAATGCACTCTGAAGATATTACATCCACCAAGGCATAGTGTATGAACATTGTTTATTATTTTAAACGATGTTTGATTCAACCTCATTACTGTTAAATAATAGAAAAGAAGCAAAATTAGAAGCCGGAATATGTTCCACCGATTCCAGTAAGAACAAAAATTATAATTATTTGCGCTGGACCGTTAATTCTTGTAAACATGCGAGCATAAAAATGATACATTTCATTTTCCTCTTCAGCTAAAAAAAATCAAAACGCTACTGTAGGTTTGAAGTTCCGCTTTTTATCCAGTGACCTTAATTTCTTTGATCTGAGAGCGAGCAGTGCCGTTTGCCCTAGCAATCAGAACTCTGTGCCTTTGTACTCCGCGCACACTTCCTCTCAGTCTCTCTCCCGGCTTCGGGGATAGATCAATCCACTTCTCTTCTTAAAGCCTTGCCCAAGTGTCTGCACCAGTGGCTCTAAGTCCGAATCTCTTGATCTTGGTAGAACGCGCCCAGACAAAGCAACCGACCAAGATAACTTTTCCATCCCGCAAATATGGTAATTGCTACGAAGTTTTACGGATTCGCGACAAAGACGGGTTGATAAAAAAGCAAGTAATTTGGACATTCTCCGATAAGTCGGAAATTGCAGTATGAGGGAGGTTATCAATTTATACCTTATGATAACAACTGAGTTTTAGAGTTCCTCCGATTTTTTAAATCAAGTGCGTATCTAGTCAAATAATATCAAATATATATTTTTTAAATTTATGATCCAGTATCATTGTTTTCTTTCTGTGAGAAATAATTAACGATTTTTAACGAAATCTCATCTCTTGATCAGATTTGATAAATGTTAATTTTAACCAATTGGAATATTTGGAACATTTTTTAGGAAATGTATTTTGTCGAAAAAATCTAAATTGATATGGTCTTTCTTCGTCCTTCTTTCGCTCTGGTCAGACTTTAAACTATCATAAGTTTTCCGACCTGTTAATGAGAGGAATGATGACTTTATAATTAAGAAATATTTTTAAGCAGGCATAGAGAAGATTCGTATATAAATAAGAACAAATTTTTTCAACACAATAGGTTGCAAAGGGATTATCATAATAAATATTGGGCTTAGTGTTGATAGTCCATACTCACTGGCAAAAAAGTATTGAAATTAAATAGTAACACAAGATGTATGTTTAAAAAAATTGAAATATCTTTTGATTTAGGAAATGAATTGTGCATACCGAAATGAATCAAGCGTTTCGTTGAACAGGATGGTGGGCGAGATGACTGTAGGAGATGAAAATGAAAGAGTAAATATCCTACACAACGCCAACCCATGATCTTTACTTCAAGGGCAATGGTGAGACATCGAAGACTCCATTCCTAAATCAACAAAAAAGTTACCCGTAGTGATATCTTCCGAAAACTCATTTTCTTTTCCACTTATTCGCCTTCCTAAATCACGCACACACACCGCCTCTACATCACAATCTCTTCGGAAAATTCTTCTTCCATAGGCATCTTTTCCTTACTCTCCCATGCCTCTCACTCGTATTTTTTTTCTTTTTCCCCCCACCGTTAGTCCGCCTATTCCTCCCCCATCAGCCCGCAACCCTAAACTTCACCCCTTCCTTTCTTCCTTCCTCGGCGCCGGTATCTCTCTCTCTCTCTCTTTCCTGTAACTCCCCCATTCTTCTTCGTCCTTTGTCACTCGGGCAACATTTCCCGCTGACTTGAGTGGAAGGCGGAAATGAAAGGCCCCTCCGTCCTCCCCCGGGGCCCTCCCACTTCCCACCTATCGGCGCCTCCTCCTCACCCTACCCCCTAATTCTCCCTCTCACCTACCCCTTCTAATGTTCGCCACCGCCGCCGTAGCGGACGACGGAGCGCTACAAAAGACATCCCCGGGGGCAGAAAATCACGCGTCCGAGAGTTGTTTCACGGCTGCTATCTTCATGGGTAACCTTGTGTTCTGGCGAGCACTCATAGTTGGTTGAGAGCTGGGAGGATGATTCTTCTGGGAGATACAGAGCCATCCGACACTCCCCCCGGCACCGATTTTGCCCCGAAGGAAAGGAATTCCAGCGGGCGGTGCACAGCCGAGCGCTCGTGTCGCACCACACGTGCATCGCATCGTTGGGGTTCCGTATTGATGTTTCCTACCGAGATTATTCTCTCCCGCGCCATGGATTATTCAGCTAATTGGTTCCGTCATTTCTTCACCAACATAAACACAACATAGACTCATATGGTCGACTTAATCGAATGTGTATTCCGATTTCTTCTGCTATGGTAGAATTTTCTATTTTAGGTGTCCAAATAAATGGATTCCTAAAATTATTCCGCCATTTCTTTACTTCCCGTTTCATCCACCGACGGTTTCTTTCTTCCTTGTGCACTCCTTGCCTCCATGTACCTATTAATAAGGATTTATTAGATAACTGATTTATGTGATTCCAAAGTTTCCTACAACTATAAATTTTATGAAGCGGGAGCCATTGGCGATTTTAGTCCAGGAAAGAGCTAAAATGCTGAAATAAATTTGAATTAGAGTCAAGACATGAAATGAATAGTATACCATTTCTTATAAACGTCATGACTTAAATTTCCGTCAGGGTAAAATTATTTATCCTGGTGAAAGTTCGAGATTAGAAAATATAACAAATTATTCACAGAAAATTGTTCCTAGTGAGTATGATTTAAGTTTAAAGTTGAATTCCCAAAATGGGGTTTGTATCAATTGTTTGACACATTCCCTGTTTTTTGGAGTAGGTATATACGTATGTGTATTTCATTTTTCGATAAATAAAAATCCAAATTTCCCGATTTTACTCATTTATATTATCTTCGGGAGTAGTTACTTTCTCATATAATTAATCACCGCTCTCGCTAATCACGTCGAGAACTCACTTTTTTCATTTCTTCTCTTCTCTCCCTTCCTCCCAAGGGTTTGTACAGAGCATTTAGACCATCATTTTAGTAACTGATATCCATTCATTAATGAATTATGTACATAAACTGTTGTTACGGAAAGAAAAAATTGCAACTTCGTTAATTCCACTTCTAATTTTTGTAAATTCCACTTCCAAACTTAATATTAGATGAATAGATTAATAATAGATACATTTTTCAAGAGGAAAATGTAATTAAAGACTTCAAAATGTCCAAGAGGACATTTCAATGAGTTTTTCCAATTTTATGTCATGTGGAAAACCTTTTCCTCTGTATCCTCTGCCCCACCGTAATCCTATCAAATCCCAAAATGCGTCCTTTCTCCCCAATACCTTTGCTCCATGACCATATTGTATATATTTGATGTTAAAACTTGAAAATGTACCTAAAGATGCTATGTATTAAATCCCGAATCGTAAGATCAAAACGTTACAAATTCGAATTTTTTTTCCTGCAATGGATAAGTTCTACAATGTCAAGCCTGAAATTACCAATTTTATTAACAGCCGTGTGGCATTTTTGATATGGGTCATTATTCATTCTTAGAATACTGGCCTTAATCTTAATAAACCTATATAGTCAGTATTTGATCTGCAAATTGCCTTGACTTGTGTTTGGTTCCTTTAGAAACCCAAGCTCAAAACAATCGATTCATATCAATATACATTATGTCAGTAACTTATCTGTACAGCCACCACCGCAGTGATCAACTCGAAGGTTAGTTTGATAGAAAATGATAATAATCGGCTTGTGTCAAAAATTAAAGCGTATAAAATTGAAACACTGAGGGAAGATGTACCATAGCCTTTCCGTGTACCACCCGCCATTTCCTAACTAAGTTCTTATAAAAAATAGAGCCACTTGAACATGAGATTTTGTTCTCCAAAAGGTATCACCCAGGATATGAACTCAGAATTCCACATTCAATATGCTTCACGCTCTAACCATTATGTTATTACGATGCCGAGTCGCAGTAAAAAAAAGTTGGCCATAGTTTATATTTGTGTTAAGGCATAATATTGCACTGATGCATAAATTTGCAAAGTTATGAAGGTATATAAATCTGATGCAAATATCTATTTGATGTCTTCTTGTTTCATTTAATTAAAGGTATAAAATTTTCGATATGTCTGTACTTTTTGCATTTTATTTAACACTTCATTCTGCGTAAGTATCGCTTGCCCATGGGGTTATTATCATCACCAAAATCCATGTGAAAACGCAAAATTCGGACCTCCCAAACGGATTCTCGTCAACCAACAGTTGGATCTGGCTCTCGTTCAACAAAAATGCCACACAAAAACTCCATGGTGGTGTATTGCTCCCAAGCTGTTTTTTTAGTGTTATTTACTACAAAACCGAAATACTATATGTGAGTGTTTGAAAAGCTTTAAAGCATTGGTGGTCCATAGCCACCAGGTGTCATCCCACTCCAATGATTCCGTACGTATATCCCTATGCCTCTCTTTTCTTTGTACTTTTTTATAGCTAGAATCAAATGGTCCGGGATATGTTTCGATGTAACCCGTATCGCCCCCACCCCCCTATTCTTATCGAACTCGCTCGATTTTATTCCTTTCTGCTTATTTTTTTCAAAAAAAAAGGAGGATCAATGGGCCTCAGGCCTTATTTTATGACTTTGTGACGGAATGACGCCTCAGCTCGATGGTCGCGGTTTGAATTATCGAAGGGATCGTTTCCAAGTTTTTATAGGAGCAAGAGGTTTCCTCAAGAGTTTGGGTGGTATGATTCAAGAGCTTCTATTTTAGTGTGTTATTCATTTTTAATAGAGAAGTGAGGATTTATATAATATAATGCAAATATGGAGAGTCATTGGCATTCGAAAATTTAAGAGACGGTATTCCATTTTATTAAAAGAACGAACTGTCAGTTTTAACAAGTACATTTTGAATAGTTTGCAAAGCCTAGGACAAAAATATGTTTCTGTACCATATTTCCATGCAAACCTTTATTAATTTTCAGTTTAGATCAGTTTTCATATTATGTGTGAAATAATTCCGTGTGTACAAATCCTGGGATGATGTTCTAGTACTTCTAATTATGCGCCTTGTGAGGATATAAATAAAATAAAAATAAAGGGTGTTATTCTGTCTCATATTATCAAAACAATGTTTATAGCAGATATATTAAGAGTATGGTCAGTTTTTGTTTATTCCGCGTTTTTGCCATATCGAGAACTGTTACAAAAGTATAAAAATAGATGAAAATGTCAAACATAGGCGAAATTATTCACCAAGGTTTTAACCTCATTGTACTTTCATTTTATAACAGTACATCGTGATCATTGGAATTTTTAACGATTTTAAAAGATATTTTTATACCTTAAAGTTTTCGGAATTTTTAACTACTTTATTAATTTGTTTCGGTATTCTCGAGCTGTACATAACATATCCAAAGTTAATTAAATTTGATAATTTCTGTGTTGGTAATTTTCCACAGACTTGCAAGTCTGTTGAAAATTAAAAACTCATTTAATATGGACATTAAACAATTTCACGAAGTGAAGCCTGAAAGTATTGGGTATATTTGATAATTTCTGGTATATTTTGAAAATTCAGCATTAAAATCAATGAACTTATGCAGTTTTGTGATATTTCATGTAGAATGATCATTGTAGTATATATTTTAAATTGATTAAACCCTTTCTGTGATAAAACAGTAATAATGTTTATTTGCTCAATGGTAGTCTATCAAAGAAAGAATCATGATTTTTAGTTACAAATTACACGTTTCGTCATTAAAAAATATAATCACGAACAATAATTCAATTTTTATTTTAAAATAAGGACGATTATATTAGATAAAATTGCAGGCAATGCGCCTACAATAAATAATTTAAGCCATTAAGCTAGGCTGCAGTTAGCGCAGTAACCATGTAGCAGAAGGAAAAGCTTGCACCTAGTATTGCTCACTCGCTAATAGGAAGAACTTGAACCGTTGTTTCATGGAACCTGCGCCTGACAAATCTAATTAAGTAGCTCTCTCATCCCTCTCTGCAATTCACCCTCAAAGTGGAATATAAAACACTTCTCCCCTTCTCCTTCTCCCTTCTTTTCCCCCTCCCTCTCATTTTCTCTTCACGGGAGTCTCTCAGGGAATATCCACCTCTTGAGAGGATGGACGAAGAGGGTATTTTCGGGATTTTGGCCAAAGGCAAAGCGTTCTTGAGAGGAATTACCCGAAATTCTAATCAAATGGATTTATACGCATGTATCAGTCTTCCTCGCCCAGGGTCTATTTGATCTTGAACTAGTAACGTCATGGACTAGAGAGTTACGGGCTCCCTAAAAATTTTCAAAAAATATTTCGGTATTTTCGAGTCGTACAATTTAATGTAGAAGAGTCATTATTTATATTCTCCTAGATTTGACGACCACCCATTGAATTTTCCAAATGAGAGAGGGAATTAACCGAAAATTTCAGTTAAAAATACATTTCAGGTTGAAAATTTTGTAACTCATCAAATGTCAGTCAATTTCCATCTTGCCTCCTTCTTGTGCGTCTACAAAATCTTCTGATTGTAATTGAAATATTCTTTGGTATTCTATTACGGAACTCCAACTCTTCCTGAATTCTCATTAAAAAAAACTCGCATAGAAAAGGGGTTCCAATTCTGCTGCTTGATGAAGTACCGAAACATACGTGTACATGCCTATGGTTCACGTCATGCTGTTATGTATCGTAAAATATCTAGCAATACCTTTGAAAAATTTAGATTTTCTAGATCACTCAGAACATAAAAAGCATAGATATGAATCCATAATTTTCCAAATAATACTTTGCCTGGGCTCTCCAAATATACGTAATTAGTACAGCCTAGGTTAGGCCCTTACAAGCGGCTAGACTCACGAGTTGGGAGGATCTACGATCGAATTTCCGTCACGCCCTAATGCTTCACAATCCATTGAATTTAATTTAATCATCTCCTAAATTCGATGCTTTTATGAGAAACTATGCAAATTTTGGAATACAGGAAATACGCATTTCAAGTAGTTAGTCCATTTCTTATTGCATAACGTAATAATGCCTACGCAATAGGTTCATTATCCACAGAAAGGTAAAGCTGTATAAGGCTGCCAATGCTTTATCAGTCAAGAAGTTTTGGCCAGTGAAAAAATCACTATCCTTGAACAACCTCCATATTCTCCTGATTTAGTATCGTGTGAACTTTACCATTCAAAACGAATGAAAATGAAATGTCCTCTTAAAGTGACTCGTATTACAGCGGTGGAAGAGTTTGGAGGCAAGAACGACAGAACTTCTTTGAAGCCTTGTGACAAAATGACCTACAGGAATGTTATAACCGGTGTTAAGAAGAACGTATGCGGGCGCGTATACGAGTAGATTCAAATGGGTTCTATTTAGAAAAAAGGACCATTAATTAATTGCAATCAGTTGGAAATAAACAAATTTATGGAATTAGTTTCGCTATTTTTGTGCCAGACCTCGATTAAAATATTTATAAACAAAATTGTCGGTAAATGTACGTTAATTTTATACACTTCGTACCACTGCATTATATTGTGTAAAAGGACGAAGTCTCTCTCGAATTTTCATACACCTTTACTATGTACAACATAATTTGAGGTATTTATAGTGTGTAATATAAACCAATGCTTACGTCGGTAGTATCCTAATGATTTAATTTTCTTATTCTGCCTGATTTCGCGATATTAGTAGAGTAGTGGTTATCTACTTTGCTTAATATTATTCCCTGGTTCACATTACTCGTAAATTGATTTCATTATCCAAATTTTAGTTTCTTAACCAACTAAATTGTCAGAATTAGTTTGAGGAAATGAATTTTTAATACAAAATTAAGATCCCCGGCATCAAATTCCAGTACTTGGAAAATATTTTCAGTATCGGAATGAACATTTTTGGTGATTTGCGGATCTACATCCAACCGATTCGACGAAAACGCCCGAAAAGGGTAGGGGGTGGGGCGGCGGGTGCTATGGAACCCCCGATAACTGAGCGAATATGATTTTAAACATGAATATTAATATATGTTTAGTTACAAGCACAAAAACTCGTAAAAGGGCACAAAATACGTGCTTATATGTATCGTGCTATAAGGGTTGGTTTAAAATAAATCGTAAAATTTTGTTTTTTTTAATAAATATATTTGTGCGCTTGGGTTCGATTACGTCATGACGGTTTATCGTCCGAGGGAATAAGGAGTGGGTACAGGATTCTGCCATTGGCGGTTTTATATTTCGCCTATACAGGTATTATCCGCATTCCTGTATTATCCGTGAGCTCGAATCAAACAATATACACGACTGCGGCCATAATAGCTCCCTCTGTGTCAGCAGCTAACTTGAGTAATATGCACAAATCCAAATGTCTCAATCTTTCCTTTGGTAGTTGTTTGTGAATCAAAGGTGTCCCAACCTAAATCCTGCTGTTTATGAAATGAACAGAGAGAATTATGGATTTTCAAGGCCAGTGAAATAAAATGGACAATGGTAATGACTTGCCAGTGGCGAGGCATTTCGAAAAACGAAAAACAATATAAAACAGTAGACATAAAAAATATTATTTTAACTAATCAGTAAAATTAATCAGAGTTATTTGAACATCACGATGAATAGTGTAAGGATATACGTAAGGATGTTATCAATTGATCTTCGAATTGAAAGAGCAATGATGAACTCTTCCAGCTAGGCTTTGAAACATTTTCCTACATAGTTTACATTGTGAAGAAATGGTGTATTATGGGATAGGTTCCGCGCCAGCAAGCAGTGAGTTGCGGTGAGCAACATAAGCGAGTGGAATTGGCACCTACAGGAAGTCCGTTTCTCTTGGTTTGCGCCAAGCATCTCACATTAGAAATTCCTCAAACAAATATCGTGTCGAGGCAACACAGGATTTGCTACTATTAAAGTGAAGTCATAGACGGCCAACTTTTCAGTGTGTTGAATGAGTCAAATAATGTGGCAGTGTGCGGTTAATAGGATGCGCACCGTTTAGAGTCCCTAAGTCCACATCATGAGGCACCGAGTTGAGAATGCTCGGAGCGAATGACGGAAATTCGATGAAGATGAGCATGTACTATTCGTCCGCTGTCGGAGGAAACGGCACATACGCCTGTATTCAGCTAGAACAAGCAACGATCAAAGTGCAGGCGTTGAATTACATACATCTATCACAGAAGCCTAGGAAGTGGGCTAGCAGGGAAGTGTAGGAAAATCTTTGCCGATTAACCTAAAATACTCTCGCCTAACTTATGCCTTCACACATAAATGACCTTTTTAAAGGAATCTTCTCTCCATGCATGAAATCCGAGCAAAAGACTTACTTTTTATTTTAGAAATTCTTAGCACAATATGTTATGGGTACCTCACGCTTTTAAACACCTCTCATTAAGTAATTTAATTATCACAGTAGCTAATTTTCCCCTTATTATTTGATTAGCTATTAAATTATGTATGAATATGGATTGCATTTATAAACTGCTTTGCTTAAATATTTTATAGTTAGTATTTTAAATTCAATAAATAGTTGAAGTAAGACTTCATCTTCTGAATATCGTCTTTTCTTCGTCGGCTTGGTTCATTTCTTACTTAAAAGTAAATTATCGCATTTGCTAAATACTATGTCTTGCCTCTTCTTTTCTTGCTTTACAGTGATTTATAGCGAATATGCCATTATATTTTTGGTCGCAGTTACTCCCAGTTATATCAGTGGCAAGAATAACAACTATTATACTATTCCAGACGAGCACAAAATCCAAGCTTATGTCATCCAAGGACGGCATTTCTGTTATTAACACATATGTAAATGACCATTAATTTCTCGATAAAGCCCATACCTAAGTTTAGCATAAATATCGATGTGTTGGTTAATAAATAAATTAAGAAAGCTGTAGGTAATTTTAAATGACAATGTATGAAATTCTACACAACCTCATTACGTACCTATACTGGATGACGCATTTAAAGTGTATTCATTTACATCTTGAGAACAAAGAGAGAACTGGAGAAATTCTTCTGGCAAAGTTAAAAATTCGGAGGACAAATTAATGTGGTATTGCAGGTTGGGCTACTAGAGTCAAGGAGATTGATAAGAATTTTTCAAAAACTTTAATGGTGAATGCTTTTATTGCAGGCTACGTCAGAGCATTTGAGTTTAAAATGTTCGGGTTACTAAAGATCAAAATAAAATAATTATGGTGATATTTTAGCGCGTACTTGTTAAATGATGCCCGAGATTTTTATGGCCTAGTGCAGAATGAATATTAGACATTAGCAGAGTCAGTTATGAATAGGGAACGCGGGAGAACCCAAATTCCAAGTTTGAGAGTTTGCTTTCGTCAATTTAGAAAGATTTCCTTTCTACCGAGGAAGAAAAAATCCTGCTGCACTCCAGTGCCAAACTGCTAGTTTTTACTGAAATATATCCGGAAACTTGTTCAATTTTCAGCATAATTGACCTGATAATTTTTACTCAAAATTCCATGACCCATATTTCCTCGCAAAAAAATATGCCATTCATTATAAAATGATTTCTTAACAATTTATTTTCCCCTGGTAACCTACCCTATAATAAATATCATGGCACCTGAATCATTCTTCCTTGGAAAATTACAAATATTGTTTGAGGCATTTTTCAAAATCTTCCTTTGTCTTCGAGGCATTAATAATTGTTACTTCAACCGCCTACCACTGTAAAGCCCATCCCCGTGTGGAGAGCATTAGAGAGATGGAACATTTACGTCCCCTTCTGAAATTTAATTCATTCGCAGCAGTTTTCGTACATATGGTGATCGTTGAGTGAGAACAGGTGAATGGAATTCCCTTTAAGTCAAAAACAATGAAGCCTTATATAACCAAGAAATATTTTGCAAAATTGGAGTTTTCCGTTTAGCTTCATCTTACAAATAACTTCAAGCATGTACATAAACAGAACTTGAAGAGAAGAACCCTAAAAATCTTGACGAATAGACGGGCATTCATGAATGTACCCTTTAATTAAAAAATCAATGTGTCTCTGGAGGTGGAGAGAATTTGAACGAATATTAAATGAGTGTCCAAATGTGAGGAATTTAAAAATTCTTCCTTACTTGATTTATGATTTATGATGATGACATGATTTATTATGTCAAAATCGCATCAAAGTTTTTACTTCAAATTGAGCACTTGTAAAAATTTTGATAAATAAGGGAAAGCATGATATAAATTAAAGCATTCAAAGCCATTTAAATTTGGCATGAAATGACAAAAATTGAAGTTTTATTAAAATAAAATATCACATTTTGAGTTTACTTTGAGAATGTATTAATTTAGCTTAATTATTGACTTGCACTGCTGAAAAAACTACGTGCTTCATAGTTTTCCGCAGTTCAAATTTTCAATATCCATAGCTACGGACTAAATAATTTTCTACCTGAACGAATGTGTGTATGTGTGGGAAACGATGCGGTTAAATTATTGCACTCATTAATCGCGTAATAAGAAACAAGATTATATATGAGAGGTTATTTTTTGCTCGCCTATGACCCGTGTGTATCGAATTCCGTCGGTTTACTCATGTAGTATTAGGAGAGATGACCGACTTCTGAGGTAATTTCCACCATTAGGGATATGCGGGTAATTCGGCATGAATAGAAAGTTCAGGGAATGGAGGGGAGGTGGACAGAGACCCGGCGTCGGCATTAGCCTACTCTTAACGACAGGCAGCGAGGGTCCACAGATTTACGTCCCATTCGATGGACGGAGTGCTCACTTAAGTGCTCTCCAGGTAGTTCCCCATGTATGGTTTGGGATACCAATGAAAAATCCTGTCACCCCTTGGATTTAAACCCGAACCCTCAGGGTGGGCAGACCGTACATTAGCCACCGCATCATCCCAATCCCCCTCCCGCATGTAGTTCTGTTTAAAAATAGTTTCTTTCCTCTAAAAAAAGTTTCTAAAAACCCATAACGCCCTAACCTAATTGCAAAATAATTTTATCCCCATCTTTCACTTTATACCATAAACCAACATTTTCGCAACATCGCTGATAATGGACCACTAATAAATATTATTCGTTGTGAGAATGTACGTAAATGTGAATTTGCCATAAATATATCTTATCAAAAGGTTTCAATATTTTACTTTGGAAGTGAGTTCTTGGACTAGAGTTTGAACCTTTGAAATCACCTTTGCGAAGATAAACTTGGCGTTAAAATGAAATTAAGTCAAAGTTATAACTCTTCGAACGCCTTTTTATTGGAGCCAAAGTAATTCCGCGTAAAATTTTTAATGTTTCAAGGTTTATCATTAAATTAGTTTCGCTTAGTATTTCAGTTAGCATTTGTATGTGAAAAACTTTCTGAATGATTTTATATTTCAGATCATATTCAATTTGAATCATTCATTAACTATAAGAAAACTAAAGACAAATATCTCCATCCGAAACTTATATTTTCGATTGTGTTAATTTTGTTTGTGACTAACCTCTCAAACCGTTTCAAGCGTAACTTAATTTTATTTTCAGTTTTAGTCCAATTATTATATGGCTGAGAGCCAACAGCCAAATATATATTTTTCCACGAAAGTTTCCAACAAATTCGTCCTTTCTCCTCAGAGCCTCGTAGTGAAATAGTTTCGTAAAACTTTCTGAGGCAAGAAAAATAATGGATGCAAGTTTCGGGGCTGTAACTGTGTTTTTCGAAACGTAAAAAGATCTTACGGAGGAAAATGCCTCTCGCTGTGCAGCAAAATGAGCATTCGTCACTAGTTCTCTCCCCTGCGACCGGTATGGAAAACTTTTTCCCCCTACAAAAGGATTCATCTCTCTTTCCAACTTCTCTTCGATCAATGAGATAAAGCTACCTCCTGTCACGGATGTTTCAAGAGCCGGGGCTAGAAATTATGAAATACCCCGAGCATTTATGCAGGTCAAGGTCGGACGATTATTTCGTGCAGTTCTTCCAATTGAAATGTGAATATTCTACGACTCCTGAACTTATATTTAGAGAGGACTTCAGTGATCATTTTTTTCCTTCTCTAGTGTAGTGCAAAATTAATTTGCAGCACAATTACTTTTTATATAAACTTAGCACATCCGAAAAGCATATACATTTGGCATTGCATAAATAGGTAAATCGGAAATAGTGTGTTAAGCAAAACTTATGCAAAGCAGAGAACATTTGGCTTTCCGAGTAATTCCATGTATTAGAATGTAAATTAAGCCGTAGTGCCTCGAATATTTTTTGCTCATTTTTAAGGCTGAAAGGAAAATTATCCCATATATAATAGCCAGAGGAGATCTTTTTTGTACCCAAGAGTTTGATTTCTCGGTCATATAAATGTTTAGTTAAAATAAAGGGCAGCTTTTTTAATCTGACAACTGGAGACAAGGTGGCAGCTCTAATAAATTCCGTCATGTTACAATCACAGCAGAAGCCTCTGCTGACACTGTTTCTTTAATCTCGTGTTCATTTACGCCAACTGATCTAGTCAATGTATATCATTTGTTGGCTTGCCATTCCCGAAGAACAAGGTATTCTTAAAATAAACATCCCAGCAGATGAAAGGGATGTTTTTCAATAAGCGGTCTCCAAACCCTTTTATATAAATTCTGACGTATTTTAAATTCATTTTCGTTTCTGAGCCGATATAATGGTATGCGTTTGACAAAATTAATTACCAATTACTCCAGAATTTGCCGATTTACACCGCGTTGATTTTCCTAAAACGCACACGTCTCAAATGTCTACGTAATCATTAATATGAATATTCTTATTGTCTTTTCTTAAATCCCTTATCAAATCCCTCTCAGTGGTTGCGAATCAAGGGAGAAATTTTAATTTTAAAAACTGCCGTCTGTAATATAAAATATTATTCTGAGATTTTCTCTCTGAGCTTTTTTCATTGATTTTCTCCATTGAGGTTATCATTTTATGTATTCCTCGATATCTCGTGCCCTCTTCTCTCCACTCCTCCCCCCCTCCCCCCCCCCCCGTTGTCCCCGAAGAGCAGTTAACAGATGGTGATAATTCACGCCGGCAGAATCGGTGAATAGTTATTTATGGATGCAGTAGGGCCTATACGCCGAGTTGAAAATGGTGAATCTTAATGAGTATTTTACGACCATTTTTTTCAGGAATTGATGCATTTCCCTCGATGAATGAACTGAATGGAAAGAGGGGGTATTATGTCACACATCACAAGCGCTGTCACGCAAACGAGGCATGTGGCATGCGTGGACGGCATAACGGCAAGCAAAACTTGATAGCTGTCGAAAATGTTTAGACGGTCTACAGTATTTTTTTTATTCACTATCTGACCCCCATTTGATCGTTCAAGGCTGCGAAGAGTTATTAAATGCATAACACATTTACATTTCCAATTCTTATCTTCCTTTCTAATCTTTGTGCAAATAATTTTGCTTTCTCTCTCTCTCTCCCTGTTTCAAAATTGATTTAACCTCCTTTATTTTATTCCATTTTATTGATATTTTTCAATAATCTGTTGATGCCTGCAGTGTATATTTTGTTGTCTGCTGTCGAAATTAAAAAGTATTCATAGGTCTCTATGTCCAAAAGATAGAAAATAAATTGTGCGTCGATAGATGCCTATGAACTGCTCAGGTAAAAGTATGGAAGGACTTGTCACATTTTACTAATCCCACGTTTCAGTCACAATCAAATTAAACAGTCAAATTTCGATGGAGTAGGTATCAATAATTGCTAATAATATTATATCAACCTTGACTCATTTCGTGAAATTCATGCGTGCATTATATTATTTAACTTTCCGAAATTAATTATGACTTTTAAAGTTTCATTGTTGTTGCATTTTTTCTTTTTCAGCGTAGTATATTTCAAACACTGTGTCACCCCCAGTCCGGGTCCTGCTGGTTCAAAAGTGGCCCCAGTTATGAACCACATATTAAAGATTATTATCTATTAAATTGTATTTCGCAGGTGTTTTTCGTTGATCGTACTACTGTTACGCAAGAAAAAATGGAAATTTGAGTCTTATACGCTTGCACAAGTATCTCACCCAACATATTTGCAATATTTTATGAATAAATTCGCTTAGAATCTTACGTTTTATTTGATTTGCAAAGCATCTCTTTTTTTCGCATTTAAAAAATGCCGAATTTATTCTACATATTGTAGTTTTCTGTTCGAATTTGAGTTAAAATATTAGTGGATTGTGACGCTAGACGTGCGCGTACATGCGAGAATATTATTAGTCTCATTTCCTCGGACTCTTGTGCCTTTTAAGACCCTTCCTATGTAACGAGGTTGGATCGTGGCTGTCATAAGTAGATATTAATGGAATAAAAAATGTTAAACCACTCTGAGCTTCTTTATTTATTTTTTATAAGTACTCTAACACTTAACTTGGACTATTTACCAGGTACAACTTTATGAAACTATCCTTTAATACCTGTTGTTCCCACAAATTTGCAAGTATTATTATCATCAAAATAGAGAAGAGTAGATGCATCTATATTGACACTTTTTAAAAAATCTTATCTATTTGTGCACATGAAGTCAGTTTTTCACGAGAATAACAGCATGACCTACACTATTAATCCATAATTCTTCTGTTGGTAATCTTCCACTGCTATGAGAGCATGCATAATATCTTATATATTCAATGTCCATTAATATGAAAATAAATAAGGGAAGATCTTTTTTTAACATTGGCATTTGATACAATCCACTTCTTATCTTATTGAAGTGACAAAGTATATGCGTCATCTCAATGCAACGTCCTCATCTCCCCCGTTCCCTGCTGCGTCACTCTTCGCAACTCCTCTTCCACGTCGAATAACAGCATTCGAACTACCCCCTCCTCCTGCTGATCCTGTACTGACCTCCCTCACTCACCCACTCTCTCACTCGGCCATTTCGGGGAACGAGAGGGACTCTCCCCGTGGCACCACCCTCTCTCTCCTCCATCCTCCTCCTTTCTCCCCCAGATCCGATCCCAATCTATCGTTCGCGAGGTCTGAGAGGAACCGAGTGAACATTTTCCCCTCGTGCTTTCGACGCGCGCACTCCGAAAGGTGGTGGCCCACCCGTGGGTTCCCATCCTTCTTCCCCCTGGGATCCTTTCGTCCACTCCCTCCATCCCGCACACTCCAAGAAGTACTCCAAAACTTCGCAAGACCCATTTGAATTCCCATCCATTCCATCGTCTGCAAACCTTCCATCTCTTCCCTCAGCGTGAGCCTCGTATCCTCTCCCTACCCCACTCGCCGCGGGAGGTGATGTGATGGAATTGGTGGTTGAGTGGATAACGGGCGTGCTCCGACAGAACCACCTCAGTACTCAGTCGATCTCACCTTATTTACAGAATTTTCGCGAAAAGAGTTTCCTATTATCACCCAAAACCCTGCGAGTATAGAAACAATTCACTTGTACCACAGATACAATGCGTCTGCACTAATTCTCTGTAGGCTATTTTTACTTACAAATGAAATAAAATAAATACATCGTTACTCAAAGGTTCCATACAAACTATTGCCGATTAAGGTGTTTACTTGTTCTTTCAATTATTTCATGAAACATCGAGTAATAATTATCACTTCGAAATTTCTTGATGTTTCAATTACGGATATACTCTCAAAATTTATCTTCGGTAATTCTCAAAGATAACATTAATAAGCAGAGCATTTGCTCGAGCAAAAGCCGTTCAGAGATACGGCATATCCTGGCCGTAGGCCCAAATGCCGTGACGCCACATCCAAGCGATCAAGCCTTGAGCAGCGAGGTGGTCATGGCTCTTGACGAAGGATCCCTCGCCTTCAACCTGTTACTCTGCCTCCCTCGCCTCATCCAGGGCTCCCTTATCGCGTCCCCCCACCCCTCCGATTAACCTTCCCCACAAAGAGTGTACTCTCCCCCATTCCAGTCCTGCCTCTCGTCGAGGCTTGCCAACAAATTGAAGCGCTGTGTGGGGGAGGGAGTTGATGGGGTTGTAGTGGGTCTCGGGGCTGGTTGGCGAGCTGTGATCCCAGCGGTGTGCCCGCGTCTCGTGAATTGAAGAATGGGAGCGGAAATGTTCTCTGGGCCTGCGCTGCGGGGCGTGCACCAAGAGCATTCAGAAAATAAATGAATTCTTGTTGATTGCGTCAGTTCACGATAGAGGAGTCCCATCATCTTTCCCAACCACCTCTGTAAGCGGTAAATATGCTCCATTGAGACGCGCCATTTAAAGATAACGATATTAAAGGAGAGTTACCCCACTTAAACTGCAAGGTAAAAGGTTCGTACTTCCTCGGAAATACATTTGGCATTTGTTTTACGCAATAAATACATCGAGGTATTGTCATCACACAAAAATTATCTAAAGCAGGAACGAGCATGTCGATACTGCACCCTGATACGCTCTCAAAGAAATACTTCAATTTTTCTTACTTCTCTCTCAGAGGCATTAATGAACAATAATTATAGTGTGACAGGATTAAAAGATGATTTGAATTAACTCTCTAATTGATTCAAGTTAGCAGAATGAGCACATTCAACCTAGCAAAAAAAATTCAAATTAATTTTGTTTTGAAAACTACTGTACTGAAAGTGATTGTAAAATTAACATCTAACGTTAAACTTATGTTACTATCTTTTAGTCACTGTGTTTATTAAATCCTCATAATGGAGGTAATGTTGTTCAATAAAAGCGTAGAAACATTTTTGTGATCGGAACTATAATCTCCTCTTGGTAAAACCTTGAAATTAACTTCATAACATATTTTGTGTGTCATTATTTATTAGCAGTAGTCTACAACGTTATGGTAGAATTATTAGTTACTAGATTTTGTTGCTAGCATTTTCTTTCTATCTTTGCTTAAGGTGGAATTTTTGTTAATATGAAAATTTATGCATAAAATGATCCTATGGTCGGTTTAACTGAGGTAATGTATGCATTAAAATATTGACTACATAAACAACAACTAATATAAATTTACTCACAGTCCTTGGCTTTTTCGTGAGTTTACGGCGGATTAATTTCAGATGAATTTTAAACAGGGTGGTATATCAAAAGCATACGAGTAATACCGTCAGTAGGTAGTTTTTGGATTAAGTGGAATGTTAGTACTTTCTGTTATGGAAATCTGGAAATATTGTAATTGTTCAATTCATTCGTACATTCATTCTTTTGAACTGGTATGATTATCAATGCACTGGTGTTTAATATTTCAGTTAATTCCTAAGAATTCTCTCTACACCACTCCTCATATTTACTTTTTTCTCATCATCATTCATAATTTAAAAATCTTTTTAAAAATCCTTGACGCTTATGCTCCGGGTCGAAATATTTCAGTTACTAATCGCAATGCTTTCACTTCTCATGTATTACAAAAGAATACAATTAATAATTTTCCGGTGCAATACCGGGTAACAACATTTTGGGTAATGTGTCGATAAAATTTTAATTCTCTGAAAGAAGTCAATCCAAATTACCGGAGAAACCTTTAAAATACTAATGCTGAAATATGATTCATCAAAAAGGTAAAATACTATTTTTTTAATCACGACCCACATTTTTAAGTTTTGCATATATGTATCATAAAATCTCCAGTTACCAGTTCAGCGTCACCCTTATTTAGAATATTAGTTTAATATGTGACCTCTTCTACTTCTACATAGTACCATGCAAATTACCGCAAGGGTATATGGTGGGGGGTGACTCCTCACCAGACATGCAAAATCAAAGTCAAGCTTTGTTATTTTACAACAAATATGTGTACTCCATCAGATAATTGAAGTGATCTTCACCACAGCTACATACAATACGGTATCAAAGTGTAAAAGACTCCATTCATACGAGACAAGCTGCTCATTACAAGGAGAATCAAAGCATTGGTTAGACAAATTAATGACAACACACTTGGCTACAAAGAATAAACAAATATGTTTTACACCTCATAACGAGGGAGTTGTCTTGATTCCTTGTCGTTCGCGGAAAAAATTACTTCTTAAATCTGTTGATATCTACACGTGATCTCTCTAATCCTATTTCACTGGGCCCTCCTTCTGCAGTACGTTTAGTATAATAACACATTCTACATGAAAACTATAGAGATCTGCTTCCAATATTCGCAAGAGGTTTAATCTGTAATTTAATATCCACTTCCTTCATGATTACCCGCCTAGTTTCATAAATAATTTAAGTACGCTACATCATGACAACTTTTTACGAATCAATGTCCTCATTGCTGCATATGATCTAACTCGGCATCTAATAAAGAACTTGTAAATTGTCAACGTCTTCTCTCCAGTAGTATCCGTCTACTTATTTCATCAAGAAAATATTAACTTTATTTCTAGTTTTGTATTTAATTTTGACAACATATGTTGTTATAATTAGGAAACAGAGATTCTTTATCCATCATTAAGGAGAAGAAAAAGTTTTCCCCTGCCCGTAAATATTAAGAGTTCATAAGAGCTTATATAGGCACGTGGTCATCGGTCATATCGTCTTTTGACTGCCACGCAAAATCTCTTTACCCGCACACCTCAAAACCCACCAACCAACAGTTGCTGTCCACCATGTCTCTCTATTAGTTGCATCAAAATGTAGTTCCGAGACTACCACCCTCTAATGACACCGGCTGCTTTTCAGCAGGAAAAGAGCGAGCCTGCGACCAAAAGCTGAGTTCGGGCTTTGAATGTGGTGAATGGGACGAGTTTGAAATGGGGTGAGAGGGGACGAAGGGGAATGGTGCGGAGGCATTCAGAAAGAGGGAAGCAGAAATGGGGCAAGGGAAAGGGTATCAAAATTGAAGCAAAAGGAATGTCTGGGGAGGCGCGCGGGTGGGTGCCATTAAAGGTTCTATGATAGCTGGCATGCAAAAGCGTCCAGCACTCCCGAAGCCGAAAAGGGGAAGCCTTTTATACCGTTGCCATATTAATTACTCATTTAGGCAGCCTTTTAGCTATATAATTCTCCGTAATAAGAGAAGTGCTCCTTGAGCATATTGCGCAACTGACTGTATTAGTAGGTACACTTCAGTATTGCTTGTCAGTTTGCTGCTTTTGGTTTCACTTGCAGATATCGACCCATCAAATGTAAGCCTCTGGCTCCCTATTAAAAACAGGCTAACTTTGTCTAGGATTTCTTTTTTTTGCATTATATCAACTATATCCAGATCTTTTTCAATTTTAGCTACAAAAATATTGCAGGTATGTCATTTTTTGTGCGGAATATATGGCACTTGTCACTGTGGCATTGGCAGAATCATACATTCTAATACACTATGATGCAAACTTCCTACAAAATGCTTCATATTAAAATTTCACTTCTTACTCTATGTAAAAAAATGAATATGGTAACCTATGGAGGGTCGGAATTGTGTAGTGGCTAAGGTAATATTGTCGCATCAACAAGTCGAGGTTCGAGTCCCGGTAGTGACAGGATTTTTCACTGGCAACCAGATCCGTAATTGGGGTGCTATATGGAGAGCACTTCAGTGAATAGGTGGGACGAAAAGTCAAACGTCAGACCCCTTCGTTCGTCAAGAGAAGGCTAATGCCGACGCTGGGCTTCTCTCTCAACCCTTCCTCCAATTCCTTAATATCCTACCCGTACCAAATCACCCACCAATGTCTACAGGTGCAAATGATCTCAGCTGTCAGTCACCTCCCTAAATAACAAGTATAATTAATAATATATTTAATGGGCATTCAAAAGATTGCTGATCAAGAATTTGGTAATAACAAAAATAATTCATCCTGAAATAACTTAAATGATAGAGAAAATTTAAATTCAGTAAACCATAGGAAATAATATAGAGTAAAAAATAAGTAAAAAATAATTTAATTGGTAAACACTGAGCAAAATCATTATTCTGGCGTCGTAACTTGGCGTGCTCAAAACGTTGGTTTGTACGAAAATCCCACTTGTCGTAGTTTAGGGATTATAGTAGGGTACCCACGAATTAAAATTCAAGGAGCAAGACTGATGAACGAATTGGCCTTGGGTACTTAAGAAGAAGCCAGAAAGAGTAGGGAGAAAAGAGAACGTGACGTGGATTTATCCAACATGCTAGCATGTTTCGCTCATAAGATCTAAATCAGGAGTACCTTGATCTCAAGTTGTAACCTAAGATTTTTCCCCTGTTATGGTACAACGCTGAGTCAACTATTCGCGTCACATTCGTAAGAGGGAATAATTAGGTTTAAAGCTGAGACGTGCATTTTGGTCTTAAACTGAGCTCTGTGAGAAGTTAGCTTTTTATGAATATACTGTTTTTCACTTATTTCTACAAACAAACCTTGTACAATTAGAATATTCACAACTGTTTTTGAAGATGGACGCCAAGAATTATTCTTTCCAAATAGGGCAATTGATCATTCATTCATGTTAATCTACCAAAACATAGGCTTTGGAGGCTTTACAATGACGAAGAACCTGTTAGATGAAGTTACCTTATTTTTTGTTCTATATCATTTCCTCCTAAAATTATTCACACTCACTACCGTCTTTTAAGCTATCATAAATATTTATCCTCTACCCTTACCTGCTCACCTTTATGTCACAGTATTCAGCATCTCACAAAACTTAATAAAAAATCACAATTTTTCGTTTCGCCGATGAAAAGGTTTTCGCAGAGTTAGAGGAGAAGATCTGAGAAAGACGCTTGTTATGAACAAGATGACGATAAGGTCCTTTCTGCTTGATGATAAGCAAAAGCAAATGAAATGTTTTGTGTGTGACAGGCAATCAGAAGGAAACACACATTAATTTGGGGTAATAAATGTTTAAAGATGTGGAAGAGCTTTGCTATTTGGGAACCAGAATCAGCAAAAACCGAAAAACTGAAAGTGGTCATTACCTGACCTACGTATGTCAAGCTTTTTAATCGAATTTGAGCCCTTGTCTCGCATTCGCAGAATGCTAGTGAAATCTTATGCACTGCATTTAAAGCGGTGTCACACTGATTATTTCCATCTTTTCATTTATTATTTGCCAATCGTTCTAATCAATTTGCTAATCGCTGAACCTTTCCGCAGCATGTAAAAAATAATCCTTCAGTGAAATCACCCATTTCCACATAATGAAGAGGTGTCTTTCAGGTTATCATGTAGAAGGAATTAGTACAAATATTCAAGCATGTTTTTTTTAATTAAATATTTATATGCGGGACTCGCGTTTATGACCTCGATTTGTGATAATCTAGGCGTAAGGCATGCTGAACTAGGCAAATTGTACATTCAAGCACCGTTGAGGTTACTTCCAAGAGGCTTCGGAATTTCCTTGGTAGGCCGTTACATGCATTTCGTGTAATATTATGTTTTTGTGATATACTACTATGGAGACATCTCAGTTTGGGAATATCTTCAGGCGTGTTAGGTTAATGAATATTATAATCAAAGTAAATATGGAGAGGAGGAATTAGAGGGTGAAGGATAAGGGATAAGGATAAAGGCCCAGGATAAACTACAAGAGGCAGTTAATGAAAAATGCCAATGCAAGGAGCAATGAAAAATCTAAGATATTGACAGGAGACCATAGCCTGAAGGGTTTTTACAAACCAAACGTCTTATTAATAATCAGTTTTTCTGATCAACTGCCGCCGGTAGTTATTGGCTTTGTCTTGCATAATAAAGGTCCCATGTTACGAATCATTGAGAGCCAATTATGAATTCATGACCGAAGTAAGAACCGAATCGCAGAGAAATTAGTCACTCATATATATCTGAGACTAGAATTACTGAAGTTTTAAAATATTAATTAAATTTTTTTCATACGATTCCTGAATTTTGAAAAGGAATAGCATGTTGCGTTAATTGTCTAAATCCTTCAGCATAGCTGGGGGACATTAGAAGTTGATAAGAACACGTTTGAATTCAGTACCCCAAAATGGTTTGCAGGGATTTATGTAGTTCCTCTCCTTTATAGATTTATAGGCTCATGATATTTTGTTTGCACATCCATTCTCTCTCTGCTTCGCATGCTTGCTGAAAAAGGTCACGACGAAATTACAACGTCACACGACTCCCCGTTGCCTATCTCTTTGACTAACGCGACCTTGCTTCAATCTCTTCCCCCCCCCCGGTCTATATTTCCCCTGAAGCTGTAAGGAGCCAATTACCTAGGCTCCATTGGATCCATATCCGGGTTCTCTTAACGGGCGACTCCCTCCATCCACTCCCACACTTTTCGTCTTCCCCTCATTCCGTCTGCCATCATCTCCTCAGCGTCAAAATATCCTCCTATTATATGGCCGAGCGATGATTTTTATGGAATTTTCACGTCGGTACTCCAATGGCTTTTCTTTATAACCTCCTAGCAAGCTATCCAATCCAATCTAATCAATAACAACCGCCTTTTCTCCAGGTCTCTTCAAAATTTCCTCTCTTTCTCTCACTCATCAACGATGGGGTACGAATACTCCCCCGATCGCTTATTCTATTACTGTGTTTTTCTCATTTTTTTCTCTGTTTTTGTCTTATTTTCATTTTAAAATTTGACCTTAGAGATATTTGCATCCGGTTGTTACCGCAGAAGATATTAGCATGAATATCCTAAATTTAATCAGTTCGCGATTTAGTCTATCCCTTTCCTTGAGTTTAACATATGGTTTAGATTTCAAAGTAAATATTACAATAAAAGTTTTTATTCATTGCAGAATTTATAGATGAAAAATCATGAGAAAAACAACTCAATACTTGTCGATTTTGGATTCTTGCCGTAATCACTTGATTTTAATAAAATGGAGAAAATTACATTAAGTGATGTAGTAATGGCTTGAAAGTCGACCCACTAGTAATATAGGACCTCAAATGAAGAGAACAAGTAGGACACATCTACGGAGCTAATTTGAAGTGTCCATCAAACGAATACTGTAGAACCATTCAAATAATTAAGTTAGCGAAAGTTGTAATTTCGTATTGGGGATTCCTCATCTAGAATATAGCTAAGTCAGTTGTGATACGGCTAAAAAAATTATTTATATAGTAAAAAATCATTAGAAAAAGAAAACTGCATTAGTCATTAAAATTTTCGTGGATAAACTTAATACGTCATGTACTGGAATACCTAAATAGGAATCGCCAGAAGGTTGAGTTTGGCATG
This sequence comes from Hetaerina americana, assembly GCF_022747635.1. Lineage (NCBI taxonomy): Eukaryota > Metazoa > Arthropoda > Insecta > Odonata > Calopterygidae > Hetaerina > Hetaerina americana. Next base: position 26,930,311 of record NW_027287095.1, on the reverse strand, counting down.
AACGATTAAAAGTACTGAAAATATATGATTTTCATTCCGGCACCAAAGGAATAATTTTGAATCCATTTCACATAGACGATAGCGCGATTATACTTGAATAAGAAGAAAATTAGTTAGACATGCAATCTTATATAACAAATGCTTTTTTCCACACATTATTCCTGTTTTACATTTGGAAAAGCATTTAAGTGCCTCTCAAAAATAAAGTGCCTATTGCATCGCACATTTCATAATAAAATTACTACATGAATACAGGTACCGTATAATAAAATCTGTGGAAAAGTACGAGTCTTTCTTTCTTTTTTAGTAATGGATATTAATTACTTCCACGAAGTGAAGCCTGAAACAATAGAATATACAGGAATTGAGCTTATAAACAAAAGATAGCTTATATAAATATGTTATAAAACCAATAAAACCTATCTGGCGTAAACAGAACAAGAACAAAAAGGCCATTGGGAGCACGTTAGACCTAATTACTACGGAATATAAATTGTAAAATATTACAGAATAGGAAACGAAACGAAAATATAAGAAAATTTTTCAAAGTAGAAAACATTAACAAGTTTAAATTGAAAATAAATTAATGAGCAAATATAATGATCACATAAATGGGATGGATGTAAAGAATGGATAGTAAACGTAGCGTGAGATAAGTTACTTGTGGGAAAAAGAATTATAGAAATACCAAAAAATTGATTAAGTGATACCTTTTCCGTCGAATAAGTAAGATTCGGAGTTATGAAGATATAACAGACCATCTACCTACCACATATAAGGAGGAAGAAGAAGAACATTATTATCGCCAGCTACCTAATCAATGCCCATCTAATACCCTGCATTCAATTGTAGATCGAGACTAATGTGAAATTTACATCGAGAATGCAACAGGAATATGTTAAATAACTTTACGCCCATGAAAACATTATAAATGATATGAGTATTAGGAAATTTTATTCTCGTTTTTGATATTACTCAGTTTGTTCAATATAATAATTCTGTATTTACTCGCAAAACTAAGTTGAATCGACCCAGAATAGTTTTTTGTGTTGTAATAATGGCAGATAATGGGAAAAAATTCAATCACCTAATTCTAATGAAGCTTCCAAAAGAAGGTTTACATAATTTAAAATTTAGAAAAGTACTTCCATAATTTCGGAGATTTGAAATCTATCCCGCTCACCGCCTTCATTGCTGGTTAATTTCACATTCAAGCCCTTCATCCCTAATTTGCTCACTCTAGTTGCTCAAAGGTTGTACGGTTTACCCATTTCCCGACCTAAAATGCATTTCCGCGGAAAACACGTGTTCGGCCGTGTGTGATTCCGGCGTGCTAAAGAAGTAGAGAGTCCATCCATCCAGAAAATTTGAGTGTGGTTCCGTTTAAATTCCTTCTCCCCGACGCAACTTCGGGCTCTCTATTAATTCTGCTCAGTCACCCATTTCTTTTCTGTGCGTCCCCAAATCTTTTAAATTGCATACTTCTCCAAACAAAATTCTTCATTTGTGGAAAATTTTACTGTCTCATTCCATTGTATTTCATGCTTTTTATTCATTAAACATTCATTAGCATATCTCATGAGGACAAGGCAGCTAATAGTAGTAACGATAAAGCAGTAATTGTGTCATTTGGTAACATAATGTCGACTAGTTTTCAGTATAAAAATTTATTATAATTTATATATATATATATATATATATATATATATATATATATATATATATAAAATAATATTTATATACATATATATTTATATTTATATACATATATATTTATATTTATATAATATTTATATATATATGTATATACTATATATACACATATATATTTATATTTATATAATATTTATATATATATGTATATACTATATATACACATATATATTTATATATATATATAATATTTATATACATATACATATATATTTATATATATATATATTTAATGAAATTGAAAATTTAGAGATAATCTGTTAATCTTGAATTCATTGGAGACTTGGTAGACATCTTAAAATTTGAAAGCACCTCCGTCAGTTATCCAGAGGGAAAGTTTTTAAATTATATGATAAACATCTTCTGCATTGAACATAGCCTCTGAATGCGTAAAATACCTCACAGGCGACTCCATAGGCGCTTGAGAGCATTAATAATGACAGCGGTGTTATAAATCTGCCACGTGGAGTCTTCACGCTTTACCTCTTAAGCTTTATCGCTCAAGCGTCCGAATTGGGACGAACTGTTTAATTTATACCGTAAAAGTTTCCAAGATCAACCTCACGACAAAATAATAAGGGAGGAAAATATCTTCGAAACATCTCAGTGTAGCGGGACATTACGCTCCTCCCCACCCCTTTCCGGCGAGCTCCAATCCTGGATAGCGGTTTGTTCTTTTGCTTTGTCTTTTTAGTGACTGACGCCCACCACCTTCGTCTGTTTTATTTGGAGTGGCGGTATTTGCGCGAAGCGTTTCGCACTCTCTTTATGAGCTTTTGCGCTGGAATACTTACCCCAAGAATAAAATCGAATAAACACCCTCCATGAAAAGGGCTGAAGAAATGCTGCCCGTCTCCTCGTCTTCTTCCGTCGTAAGGGAGTCCCACGAGACTAAAAATCTCTCCTCCACCTTTTCCCTCCCTCCCCAACCCTACCTAGTCACCCTTCGGAACTTTGTCTCGCGTTTTATCCATCTCTCTCTTTTTCTCTTCCATTTTTCTTTTTTCCCTTGTCTCCTTCTTCCGTGGAGAGAGATATTATTCCACTTAAATTCAGTGGGGTGGAAAAAAAATCAGTCGAGCTAATCGGCCGTGTGGAAATGTGTCACTCCCGTATTCCCGCCTTATAACCGTTCTATTCCGTTCGCTTTCTATTCCTCAAAATATGTAGGCGAGGATAATCATGAATATTGAACATAGTCTTGACGACTGACGAAAAGGCTTCTATGGCATATTTAATACCGTTAAGCGATTAAAGATTCCAACTAGTTCCAGCAATAGATCGGATTGCCAGAACACTATATAATGCGCACAGAGACACACACACACACTCCTTTTAAGTGAATATATGATTGAAATCATACGGGAATATTTTTACTTTTAAAATGTTTCATGCTTGCATTGAGTACCCATTTACTTCAGCAAATTTAAACCAGATAGTAAATAGTCGGTTTCTTCTAGTGAATACTTAATTTCTCCTTAAAATCATGAGAAAACTAAATAGCAAGCTTGCTTTTAATTGACTAAGAAGATGATAAAATGGCTCATAGGATATGTCTTTTTTTTTCATTTAAATGTATAAATCCGGAATTGAAGTGGTAGTACCACCAACTATTGCTCGGTCATCCTTTACTGAGGGTTTAAAATAGAGGTCAGTCAGTTCAATGGATTAAATAAATGGTTCTTTAAGGACCATACATGGTCGTAAAATTTTAGCTCGAAATTATGCCGACGAGAATAATGAAGCGGGAATGTTCCGTTCCCCATAGCCAGTCTTTGCCTTTAACCTCGTTTTCACGCCAAGTGCCTCGAGCCACCATTTACCTCAATGAGGTCTTAAACAGCCAAACTCCCCTTGCCAACTTCCTTAATGGCCGCAAATGACAATGATTATGATTTGCATACTGAAGAAGCTTAACTCCGGCGGAAACGGTATGTGTAGTCGCTTGATGGGTAGCCATGAATTCATACCTGCACCAAGGTAATTATAGGGAGAAAGAGACATAAAAGCATGTGTGTATGAAAGATAACAACACTTTTCCTCGAAGAGCTAGGTGTCAGAAAGCTGTGTGCATCAAGGTCCCTAGGTGTAAGCTTGAGGAAAATGCGGAAATGTAATAAGATATTGAGTTTGAGGAAACCTACACTTTCGACTCAAAATCGGATGAAACTAGGAATTATGGTTGTTCTTGGTACGTATTTTCTCATAAATTGCATGTTTATTTATGATATTCATTTCTTTTTATGACGATACATTTTTTCTTAATTTAATAGATGAACTTAAGGACACATTAGTATTTTTGCCTCTACGATAACGAGGATATTTCCTTGGCGAAATTAAAGGATGGCCACATATTTTGAAATTTGGATAAAAGTAATTTTAGCGCCTTAATAATTTGCTATTTCCACTTAAGAAACGGTGAAGCGATTTATGAGGTCTAAAAGAATCTGATATATTGAAAAATTAGGCATTGATCATTTGATTTAAAATTAAACAATTGCTAATCTTCATTCCGTGATTTCTTAAACTAGAAAATGAAATTGGAGTTTCTCTTATCGTATTATCACTGCTACATTTAATGTATAGCTAATGTCATTAAATGAGTATTTTAATTCGTTTAATAATGAGTATTATCACGTAATTTAATGAGTATTTTAATACTAAATCTCAAAATTGAATGTTTGATAATATAAGCTAAGAAATTGAGCTAGGCGCTGTTTGTGAATCTCCTGGAAATCATATCCTTATTCATTAAATGTGTTACACATTGCTCTTTCATTAACCAGGAAAATTTTCTTTGCTCACTTTTCTTCAATACTGAAATCAGCATTTTTAAATGGACCCCAATTGCTATTCGCGCAAATTGTGAGGGTAAATAAAAACATAAAAAAGCAATTCCCATTCCTTTTCTCGTCGCCTTATTCTCGATTCATATATGTTTCGCTTCTGTAAGTCACTGCCGCTGCCACATGAAGCATTAGCACCTGTGTATTCGTTTATCTTTTATTTGATTCTGATTTAGATCGTAATGGTGATATTCTAGTTTTAAATTTACCAAGAAACAATTATTTAGTAATAGCTGTGCCATATGTGTTATAGGATGTCTAGTAATTCCGGAAAGAGTAGCACTGCTGCGCAGTCGGCAGCAAGTGTATATGAGAAATAGTTAGTACAACAGAAGGCTATTTTATCAAATGAAAAATATTTATTTTGTTGTTTCCATTGCCAGTTGAGTTATGAATACACGTATACTCGAATATTCAGCCATTTGTGAAGGGAAAAGGAATTGTTCCCGTCTTAATCATAACGTGTATTTCAAAACAGCGGAATATGGAAACTCTTTCACAGATATTCTTTTTCCTCCTCTCTATTGTTAATATTTAACTACACTTCCACAGAGGACTTTGTTTCGGTCACCTAGTATGATGCTAAAAATAAAAGTTTTAACTTTCCACGCTCCAATATCGACTTCCGTCCCATGCATGTCTCCGGGAGTTTTTATGGCTCCAGAATCCACCCCCACTGACCTTCCGTTCATGCCCAAGCCAACAAATAGAGTGATTCTTTTTGTCTTTTCATTGCCAGCTCTTCCACGTACCTACCCCAGTCGTGCGCTTCGAAAGGGTCTTTAAAAAGATTATTTTTTCGCCCTCCTCCCCCAACAATTGTTTTCCTCGCTCCGGTTCCCTCCATGAACAAAAAAGGAAGAAGGAAAATTCCGTCACACATCGCTCGGCGAGAGCTTCTCCAAGTATCCGCAGCAGCGGCGCTAGTTGTCCAGAGACCGATAAATTATGAGAAGTGATTCTGGTCGCCGCCGCTGGGACTTGGTTACGTGCAACGGAGGGAAGGAAGGCATAAGGGAAGAGGGAATTTCGCCCCTTGGAAAAGGACCCTTCCATTCCGAAAATCGGTCCCTTCCTCTGTTTTTCCCTCTTTCAACGTGAGGGGAACTTTTTCTATCGCGGACGAAGGAAGTGGAGAAAGGAAGAGAGGTAGAAAGAGTTTGTGAGGATTTCTGAGAAGATGAATGGGGTAGAGATGTCTCCGTGTGATAAGGCTTACATTCTGAAGTGCGATCCCACAATGGAGCCAACAATCTGTGAAATTTTCTCCTTTAGTTCAGAAGATAGGATAAAATCACGTTTCGTAAACTCTTCTCCCACTCTGTCGCAGCTTTCATGTAGTTTTCTTCAATCAGATAATATCAAGGGATTTAATTTCCGTGTGAATCTAATCAATTATCGGGTAGTACATTGGAATACGAAGGAGATAACATATTTCTATGGTGAGTGAGAGAAAGAACATTTTTCGACGCGCTAGAGAGACCACTGGGTTTGGTTTTCTCCAGAGTTTTAGACAATTCAATCAAGGTATTGCTGATTGACGCTGAAAATTGAGTTTTATATTTCTTCAACTCATCAATTTTTTCGGGAAACGATAAAGTAAAAAAGGGTCATTCAACGCCATATTTATAGTTTTGGTCGAATTTTATCCTTCGGACTCGGGGTACAGGAGATATTTATTGACTTTTGCAAATTAATATTATGATGAATATTTGTTTAACTCTGGAATTTTTAAATCTAACTGGGAAAAAAAGTAAATATCAATACTCACCAAGCAATTACAGAAATTTTCATCGAAATATACTTCTACAGAACTGAACTTCTCTTGAAAATGTTTAAATTCAGCAAATTATTTGTCCATCGAATAAATTCGAGCAAAATTTTCTATTCTTGCTGTCTACGACTTTCTAAAAGTTAAATACTCTTCCCGTATCTTTCTTCCTCAGTCTAATACATACATATATATATATATATATATATATATATATATATATATATATATATATAAAATGTATAACACGTAGCACTAGTGGACACAGACAAAAACACACAGAAACACAAAAGAGACTTACTATGTTTCGAATTTTCGGTGGTCGTGGCCACCTTTATCAAGGAAGAGAGGGACAGATCTGAAGGGAATACGAGGGCTGGAGCGACGGATGGAAGGGGAAGGTGGATAGAGAATTCCGAAGGGAAGGGTTTGGAGGGGCAGCGTTAGAAGGGTGGGGAAAATGTAGAAAGTAATGGGGGTGGAGGGGGGATGAAAATATGTTTGGAGCAGGGTAATTAATGCCTAATATTGATTCCTGGCCAATTCCAGGACTCCAAGAGCCAGATGAAGGTTTGCTCTAATGTCTTGAGTTTCAGTGGAGGATCAGAGGGTGGGAGGGATGCTAAGATGGATACACTATAGCATTTATCAAAGGGAGTGTTGTGTTCGGAGGCGTGTTTGGGGATAGGGAGCACATCAATTAGGGAAGAATTCTTGCATATTTATACATATATATATATATACATATATATATATATATATATATATATATATATATATATATATATATATATATATATATATATATATATATTCACTTATTTATTTTTAGTTGATTTAAATTGTCAGTTTATCTGTCACTAGCCTAAGCCGGTCACTGCGGTTCTCATTAACATTGAACATTAGTGCGGAAATGTTTATACTGGACGCACCACTGTCTCACTCAGATTTCACTTATTAATCTCTCTCCGTACTCTTCACAAAGTTGCCTATGAAGTTCAATTGGCTTGTGGTCATTTCCCAGTAAAACCCTAATCACATATTGCACTTCAGAACTCGCGGGTTTATCTTTTGCAGCGCACATTTTAATAGTTTGCAGTGAGCAACATAGGAGAATCACAGTCACCACACTACCACCACAGAATGTGTCCCGAGTGTAGAGACATTTAGACATCAATATGATGGCTCTGGCCCTACCCACCGCCATGCTAGGCCGAAACGTAAGTTACTTTCGGCAGAACCCTTGTGTGGACGGTGTGTATGTTTCGACGATAAGGCGAAAGATCCGGTGTTTGAAGTCCCGCTCATGGAAATATTTTTGCGCTTGTGATCTGCTCAATTCAGCCTTCCCCACCTCACCTGTGTTCATTGTGTTCATCGTTTCATTCATTTTCGTGTTTGAAAGTGTATTTGGCCTATGTGGCTCGTTTCTTTCTTCTGGTTTTGCGTGTCAAGGAACGCGCGATCTGCTCAATTCCTTTACATGTTTTCCTATCTCCTTTCCTTATATCTATTTCTACGTGAATGAGTGTATATATATGTATGTTGTCCGTGCCATAAATGCGCGAACGGGTGAAATATAGCGGCCATGACGTGGACTATAGCCCATTAGCAGCGCTAGTTGCCTGAGACCCAATTAGCCGTCTGTGCTTGGCGGATCGTCGAGCTGTGCATATGGTGCCCGTTATGTTAGTTTTTACTGTTTGTTGGAAATGGAAAGACGAAATCACGGGGCAACAAATCAACATCATGTTTATTGGTTAAGTACGGTAAAAGTTATCAAGAAATTACTGAAATGTTTACACATGTTTACGGCGATAATGCTCTGAAGAAAACATCCGTTTTCTAGTTTATTTAGCGTTTAAAAGATGGCCGACAAGACACGCGTAGGATGCAAGGCCGGGACGACCTTCACCCACCTGAGTTGACGACAACATTGATCGTTTGCGGTCCATTGTCCTTACCGATCGTCGAAAAACTGTCCGAACGATAGCTGATGAACTGAATTTAGGAAAATGAACAGTGTACCCTACTATTTCAAACGACTCAAGGCGATGGATTCCGGCAAAAAAATCAATCACCATCCTTGATCATCCTCCTTATTCGCCAGACCTCGCTCCCTGCTATTTTTCCCCATTCCCAAAATGCAAAAATGTGATCACGGGATATCACTAGGAGGGTGTGGACACAAAAAAGCAAGAATGGAGGAGACAACTAGGAAGCCCAACTGCCGAGGACTTCCAAGGGTGCTTTAAACAGTGAAAAAGAAGATGGAATAAGTGCATGGCAATGAATGGAGAGTACTTTGAAGGGGACAAAATCGATTTTGACTTAATTTTGCAAAATAAAGTTTTCATGGCCTCAGTTCACGTATTTATTGGACAGACCTCGAATATATATATATATATATATATATATATATATATATATATATATATATATATATATATATATATATACACACACATATATACATACATAAAATTTAATACGTGATAGAGCTATTTCACCGAGTAAAATACGGTATAGCATAATGTATTGCTTTTTGTCTATTTTTTGTGAATTCATAAAATTATTTCAGCATGTAATGAAAAAATTTGCTTGCGTTTGGTACTTACTTTCGCGATCTGAAATCAAATATGGCTTTCGCGTGTTATTGGATTGTGCAGTTTCTGCAGCTTTTCTTACCCTGCCTCCCGAACAAATATTTCGACGTTAGTCAATATCTTAAGAAAATCCACGCGATATTTTTCCTGTACCGTTTTTTGGGTCTCTTTCTGGTAACTTATCGTTAATTTAATCTTGCAAAATAATGCATCTTTTTCATCAGAAGGGCAATGGTGGTGGAAGAGTTAATTCAGTCTTTGCGTTTAAAATATTCAGCGTCTTTCCAAATCTCTCGGTTATATAGAAGATTGGTTTACCATTGCTCATAGCTAAATATTTCTGTGATCTGATACAAATTGTTTGTCCAAGGGTGCTCTTAAAGCATATAGCATATAATACGAGGTTTCAGTGATCACAACTTCGCACAGACTATTTGAACTTGACACCCTTGGAGTGGCGATCATCTCTACATTGACCTATTGAGACTACTTGGATTTTTGATATAGCGATACGTGTTGTCTATAATGTCACCGAAGTTACATTGGAAACTTTGAACTGTTTTATATTTTATCGCTGAATTATGCTCCGTAATGTGTTTCAAAACTTTCCTTTGCGTAAGCAAAAATATTTCCACCTCCATGAAAATATGCAAGAGTCTCTTGGAAGCTTGTACTCTCTTGGAGACTAGGAGTCTCTTGGAGGTGCATGAATTTATCAATTATTATGTAGTTATTTACATAAAGACTTCCAAAATCCTTTTCGCCTGCCATTGCTTTCAAGTTTTACAAGGTATAGTGAGGGACCATCAGCACTGAAACGATTGCAGTAGACCCCTACACGATTGGACATGAAGTGAGGAAGAGAGGAGAGATAGCAAGAGAAAGGTTGGTAGCCACAAGAACTAGGAATAACGGGCAATCGTCCTTATTTTGAGCTGAGGATCACGAATTTGAAACCTTCAAAATCAAATTTGGCCTAGTCCAGTCCAAGCCCCGTATCGAAGATTCGGTGCAATTAAACCCCATTGCTACCAAATTTTCCGCCTCCGGAAAGGGTCCCATTAAAAAAATCTTGTATAAGGTGCACGTTTTCCGATGCACCAAAACAAATAGCGTATGAATTCCAGAGTGCAGAGGTTGAAGCAATGCATATTTCGAAAGCAATAAAAGAAGGCTCACACCTCGTCCAGCTGTGGTGGATAAGGGTTACGGATTTAAATCGCTCGACTCGAATGGCCTTCCCAGTCATCGATGCCCCGCTAGACCTAATTCGCGGTTCCTTAACGTGTTCCGCTGGGGAACGCGTTTGCCCACGCCAGGTCAAACGCGTAGCTAATATCGATCTCGCATTTCCTTCCCAGCGCGGATGCCGCCGCCGGGAGCGGAGAGTCCCGGGCGTCCCAGCCCCACCGGCCGGGAGTCTCCAGAGGCGGCGGCGGCGACGGTGGTGGTGGGTTACACCGCGCGGGAACCTCGCGGCAAGGAGAGGCTGCGGAGGCGGAGGAAGTCACCGCAGCTCCCGCGACACGTCGGAGGACTTCTTCGCCTCCACAGTGGGCCTAGAGGAAGGACGGAGGGTGCGACTACTGGTTGCCTCCCCGCGCCGTAGGCTCGTCGTCCTCGTAGGGTCGAGTCGAGTCGCGATTGATGGCGACTTCCCGCGACCCACCGCCCCACTCTCCCTCCTCATCCCCCGCTCCCTTCCTCCTCCTCGCCTCCGCCCTCCTCTTCACCTCCTTCCTCCAGGTCACGCACGGCTCCCCCCCGCACGCCTTCCTCCCTCCTCACCGATCCCCTGGACAGCAGCTTCCACTTCACTTGGCGCTCGTTTCCCGCGATGATCCCGCCCTGCTCAAAGCCTTCGAGAAATCCGTTCTCAATTCGTCCACGCTGGCCTTTGGAGCGGTGTCCCTCCATCCGCTTCCCATTATTCTCCCGGCCGATGGGCGGAACTCCAGCAACTTAGTGCTCTCCGGAGCTAATAGATGGTGCGAAGCAGTGAAGGGCAGGAGGGTGGTGAGCACAGTGGTCCTGGGGGTGGGTGCGCGGAGAGGCTATTCGACGGCTTTGGCCTCTTCCACTGCAGGTGTTCCGGTGCTGAATTGGCCTGGGTATGAACCAGGACAAAGAGCATACTACTCACCCTTGGTAAGTGGTCGCTAAGAGAAAGTAAACTATCCGTTGTGTTCCCTTTTTTTCAGTAATCACACATTTATTGCAGAAAATACTTCAACAAAAATAAAAAGAAACAGATCTTAATTAATATGAAATTGGTAATATAAAAATTAACGACTTAGGTTTTGGTGACTTGGTAGGTCAAAATCTTGACCTTGGAATAAATAATATTGTGTAAACGCAAGTTGATTCTTTCTCATTATGAACTTTTCCTACGAGGTAAAACTAAAAACTGCTCAGCGTACCCCAGCGTGATCTTAAACTTTTCCTTGAGTTTTGCATTCAAAATGGACCTCTTCAAGTAAAAATCATAACAAAGAATCTCTATGTAGGTTTCCAAAGCGTTCTGATTAATGACAGAGCAGCTGCTTAGAGTTTTAGAGGAAAACTGCTTTTTTTGTGTTTCAGTTACTGCGAATGGCATTAAAGTAATTACTTTCACGACTTCAAGCAACTTTTATTAGTGGGCTTAAAAAATCAATTTGACTTTTTCATGCTTTTCCAATAAATTTAAATATTTATTCAATTGAGTAATAGAAATTGAGTATTTCATAAATTTTAAATATTAATTCCAGGAAACGAAATGAGCTGTTTTTATTAGTCATTTGACGATTTGAGAAAATATTTTTATAATTTCTAATCCTTAAACTACTTTATATACGAATAAATGTAAATCAATAGTAATTGATTACTCCCATGGAATTTCTTAAGGAAAAATGCTCAGTTATTGAACCATTTTATTGGTTTTTCCTTATTACTTGAATATTAATTGCAACTCCTATTTTCTTGCAAGAAATGAAGTCGTCTCCATGTAAAATGCTATAATTATAGTCAAATTGATTATAATATTGAGAATATGGGCTTGAGATCTTGATTCAAAATTTTGGATATCTAGAAATATTATCCCGTGAAAAATTAACTTTTTTTAAATCCATTCACAGGCATAATCACGTAAAAATGATTTGTCTCCGTGGTTACCATAGAAGTTTTCAGTTAAATGCCATTTGATTTCTTATGACAAAACATCGATATCAAAATCTATTTCGTGATTTGTCATCAATTCATTCCGAATATAGAAAAACACAATAGGCGTAAGTTTAATGTACTTGTTACGTTAAATCCCCATTATTCGAATGAATGTGACAGCTTGCTTCACTTTCTGTTAAAATCACTCGATGAAAATTGTATATTACTCAATGGTTATGGTGCATTTTAATTAAAATATATGAATTAATTCTTAACGCGACGTACATTTCCAATAACTGAATTGAAAATCAGTCCCAGTACCCTGTATTTGAAATGCAGTTTCACGTTATGAATATTAAAATAGCACTCAATCACTCATATAAATAATAAATATGGCGTTAACAGAGCTGGTTGGTTTTATGTGTCTCTTTTAATTGGCTCTTTCTAAAAATAGAGGAGTTATATCTTAAAATATAAAAGCTATATTTGTACATTTTTTACGCTGAAAATAATACTGCACGGTGATAAGATTATGATTTTCTAAATCAATAAGGGTACTACATTTCCTGTTAAATTTAGAAATCATGATAACAAACAGTTATTCGTCATTCTTTAGATAGCTTTCCGTTTAATGCAAAATGTTTTCATAGAAAATTTGAAATAAATACCCTAAGATTATGCTTTTTTATTCACCAGAATGTTTTATTATTTTGATGTTTTGATTTATCTTAAATATGCCACTAATCCTGGACGTGTAATGTAACAAAACTGTATTTCAATGTACATTTACTACTTCTTTAATCCAGTCAAATATTTATATTTTCTCGGCATTTTACTTCACTTTTTGTGCCGATGGATGTTAACTGTTTTAAATTTAAGAACACTTTATCCGCATGAAAATGAATTCTTTACTGTTCTTTCCAACTGGAAACAATAGAGCCTAAACAATAAAAAATGGCAATTTTCTGGTATTTTTTGCACGCTAAGGACACCCAACTTTACTCTCTACCTAATCTTAAATTTATAAGTACCTTGAGTCAGAAAATATTAGATACTCCTTGCCGGATGTAAGAGTTGGTGTTTTCTCGGCGCATTACTGCGGTGAAGTCTTCGAGGGTTTTCCACCGGGTCAAGATTTCAGCGGCCAAAAACCAAGAATTGAGCTGTCAAAGAAAATGTTTGTTACTTTAAATCGAAATCGTGCTGGTTGTTACTTTCGCGAGTTCTTAAAGGGAAGAATTACTCTTTGTGGCTTTTAGTACTACGATCGGATTTCCTTGTATTTCCAATCATGTAATTAAAAGTTCGTTGCATTACCTGAGCATTCTAACTCTAATTTTTGCAAGATTTCCAATACAGTTCATGTCATTCTTTCCTTTAACGTTTCCCATACGATTTTGGGCACATATAATGATCTTCACTGTATCAAATTTTAACCAAATCAGCATCTTGGTGCTGTATTTGCCATTCATTTACCATCATAAACGATAACAATAAATATTTTGATTATCTGTCCTTAATACCGCTTCTCCTGCAGGAACTGAGCCCGCTAGAGGTTCGTTACGGGCCCTCGGAATCCGCCGTTGCAAAGGCCCTGCGAGTCCTTCTTCTGAGTTCGTACTGGCGCTGCCTTGCCATCGTCTCCGATCCTTCACCGGCGGCAACTCAGCTCCGCATGGCTTTTGTCCACGAGCTAAAAGCCCGGACGTCCTCTTCCCGCCACGCCCCATCCCCGCTCCCGGCCCAACAAGCCCCAATCCCTACTCACCTCTCACCTTCTGTCATCGTGTTGCCTTCAGACTCAAAGGAGGACCTCAGGGGAGCTCTCAGGAGGCTCCTGCAAGTGTCTGAGGAGGCCAGAGCCAGAGCTTTGCCATCTATCATCCACGAGTATGGGGACTTTAAGGAGGATGGAGAGAACTGGGTAAGTTTCCCTCTGTGCTCATTCTTCCAAGAATATTTATTCTGATAACAAGATGCCACATCTTTTAATTATACTACTCAAAAGCTTGATAAATATAAATACTTTTTTAAATATGAAATTATGACAGCATACATTATAGCATGTGGAGCATATCATGTTCGTGGACTGCATGTATTACCATAAAAGGTCACAGAAGTAGGTAGAAAAGCTACAGAATTATAGCATAGCCAAAATAAATAATTGCCCAAAGTAAATGACTGTTGACTTAAAAGTAGGGACGTACAAACGTTAACCCAAAAAATTATGTTGAGACTAGTATTTTTAATTTAGAAAGGGCTTTGAGGAAAATAGAGCAAAAGATTTGGGGGATGTTGATGGGATGGGATTTAGTAAAGGATGGAGAAAATAATTTCATCTGTGGAGGACATAAAATAGTTATTACTAGACATGGATTGGAAGAAAGACCCATCTTTGGGTAAATATGAGGAAAGAAATTGGTAAAGAAGTTGAGGAAATTTAGCAGAATGCTGAATTGTAAAATAAAATATAGCAGGTCATTAAGTTTCAGAGCTATGCAGAAAAACTTCAGAATTCCTCAGATATGGTTTTCAGTTTACACATACCGTTCAAAAGTTACGCCTCGTACATTCAATCCGTAGACTACCAAAAACATGAAAGGATCATTAAAAATAAAATGGTAGTTCAACGTGACAAAGTGATACATTGGTGGACAATTATTTTAAGTATGATTAGGATTGATTAGCCAGTCTTTAGTGGGAAATAATAATTATTAGATTCCGTATATGCAACATGAATAATGAGCGAATCAAAAATAGGTAGGTATCCACTGTACTCAATATATGATTAATATTATTCCACCAAGCATATTGCATATAATTTAAGATATTCCAACGGTATTTTAATTCAAATCTCTTGATATGAAATAACGTTACATTCATTTTCTTCAAGAAGTTGATTTTGACGTGAGCTTAAAAACCGACTGAAAATAATGATCCGGTGACAATCATAAAACGCAGGAATGATAACATGGTATAGATTTTTCAAGAAACTATAAACATCAAAGTAATTTTGCATTCAAAATGCCCTACATGCCCTTTGCATTTTTTACGCGATGGAAAAATATTATGAAAAAATTATAATTTCCACTTCTATTCACCCCAAAAGGAATACAGCGAATACGAAGACTCCCCAGGAGTGGCTATTTTCTTCGGATCCGCCTCATCCGTCCGCCGCCTCTTGAAAGAGGCCAGTATTTTGGACGCGGAGGAGGATTTAGGCGTGGGCCTCGCGGTCAGTGGAGACTGGGAGTGGCTGTGGGTCGACACCAACGCCGGTATGGGTGTGAGACCCGTCAGGAGGCATGCTGGGAACACCACCTGCACCAATGTTAACGATAACAAGAAGGGAACTCCGTCGGAGACCGGTGCCACCGCCGGCGCTCCCACCGCAGCCCCACTCCTGTCCAACGAGGCGACTCCGCCGACGCCACCCGGGAGACTTCAACGCTTGGGTGACACCACCCCGCCGGAACCGCCACCCGGAAGATTTCTGCACGTGAGTGAGACAGTGGAGACCAGTCCCCAGACAATGATGATGATGCAGAACGACGGTGAGACAGAAGAAGATACGGATGTTGACAAGAGCGAGGAAGAGGGCGAGCACGAGTTCGAGGAGGAGGAGAACACGGGAGAGGACCTGGCGCCCGTTGGCCTGCTCCAGTTGGTTCCCAGGACTTCGACGCGCCTGTGGGCCGGCAGCGGGAGAAAAGCGCTCAGGGCCTCCGTGGAGGTAGCCATGGATGCCGTGAGATTGGCGCTGACGAGGATACAGACGCCGCTGGTGGCGCACGCCGGTCTTAAGAATGGTAGTGACCTGCTTGCTGTGGATTGCTGGAACGAGCCAAGCAAGCAGCTTAAGAACTTCTCTTCCGTCGTTTACAGGTAATGGATTCATTTATTTTCACTCCAATCGCTCAATTATCCAGAAATTTTTATTGAGGTCGTAAAATCAGTTTAAAATTAAATACTTTGTTTATCCGCATACGTTTTTATTACGCACAACCTAGGTTACGACTGACAAAGTCATCACCAACTGAATCGAAAGGTAGGTCGAAACCTAGATCCTAGATCGAGCATAATAAAAACATATGTGGAAAAACAAAGTAAATTTCTTTTCCGGTATCAATTGCTTCCTCAAAATGACTCCTCCAACCATCCTACTCTTTTAAATAAGCCTGGAGGGGAGTGTATATTTGTAGATGGTCTCCCTGTTTTTCTTCAACATTGCTGCACTAGTAGGACCATAGTGTGAAATATTTCCAGAATATCTTCCGTATTGGTTCATTTTCCCGGGAAATAGCTTTGCAGGAATCAACATCAGCTAATCTTGTCCACCTTTGGCTCATCGGTGAATTTTCCTCATCAAGAACTAAAGCGGTTGTTACATTTGATAAGGGAAAAAAATCGGTAGTAGATTCGGATGTGAGTCCAGCATCGTATTTTGAGTTAAAGAAAATCATGAATCCAAATAGGAGATTGTGGGAAATATTGCACCTTTCCTGTAGCTGCAATAGTTTGAATGAATATATCCGCGGGGAATTAATATTAAAGCGCATGATTTTCGGGTTTCAGCCGCGCTGGTTCATAGCATTGGATAGTAATTTTATGGAATACCAATTAGTATTTTCCAATCCGATGTCTATAAAATATACAGAATAAATAAGAACTTTGTGACCTTAACATGATGATTGATGATAAGACACAAAAATATAGCCCAATAATAAGTAATAACGTAGAACTAGGTAAATGTCACGGAAGTATTGTCTCCATCTTTTGTAAAGTAATGAGAGAATCATAGTGGAAGAGATTTAGTGGAATGACAGAAAAATTTGATGATCAGCGAAAAGAGTAGACAGCAACTAAACGCTGGAAGTAAAATTAAAAGGATACAAATCCTATCTTTCCCTACGAATCGATTGAGTATAGAGATTCTGGGATCGAGGTATCAGCGCTTCTTATCCTAGTCTTTTTTTACGTATTCTAGTTAATTAAGTCTGCATTTAATTTTGGGAATAACCAATTGAATGGGGGATATTCGAGGGTTGCTATTTATATTAATAGTCTAATAATGAAAAAACAGTAATTTATTGTTGTAAATGGCTTTATTGTTTTTCGAAGTATTCTCCATGATAAAGTGTATTTTACGGTTATCAGGATGTAATAGAGCCTTAGAAATAATTGGCTTAACTTTAGGTTCTTCACATTCCCCGAAAATATTTGTTGAAGTTCTATTGTCCTAATGACAGTACACTATTTATAAAAAATTTTAATCTTAAAATAAAATTAATTATTGCCTTGTTTGATATTTTTTTCATGGTCATAGATATTCCTCCATTCATCTCCTGTTTGTTCTAACTCCTTTACTCCCTGATAGCAAACAACTTTCGTCCAACATCACTTATCACTTGACTTACATTTTAACAGTTATCTATCTACACAGAATGTTCACTTCTATAATGGTGTAAACAAATTTAAATCGTCTCAAGATGTACCCAACCCATCTGGTTCTTCTTTTCCCAATGATGTGTCATTTTACCTTTTCATCTTCTCTGATGGTTCCTTTGTTACTTTGCATCTTCGAAGATTGCTATTTATACGGTCAGCCTAATAAGGAAGAGACAGTTATGTATTGTTGAAAATGGCTTTATTGTTTTTCGAAGTATTCTCTATTATAATCAACATTATTTTACATGCGCTCGAACCAATTTTCGTAAAACCCTTTTTCCTCTCCGATTGAGGTACATTCAAAACATAGTTTTTGAATGCATCAACGGCTTCTTCAGGCAACGAAAAACGTTGGTCATGTAATTTATTCTTAATAAACGGGAATAAAAAGAAGTCATTCGGTGCTAAATCAGGGCTGTACGGAGGATGACCCATCAATTCGACGTTTTGGCCAGTCAAATAGGTAGTTGTTTCAGCCGATCTGTTAGAGCTTGCATTGTCATGATGAAGAATGATTCTTCGTTGCCGCCTATTTTTCTTATTTTTCTTACTTACTTATTTTTCCGTACTTAACCAGGTACCTCTGGCCAACAAACGCTCGTGAACCATTCAGAATTCACGCATCTACGTTGCTCTAATGGTACGGTTCCCACGTGTTCACTTATTCCGAAGAAATAGGCGATCATTTGCTTCGGTGTGCTTTGTGCACGAATAACTTTTGTCGGATTTGGCTCGTCTTGGAAGACCCAAACCGTGATAGCTGTTTTGTTTCGCGGCTCATACGCATAGATTCCAGATTCTTTACCTCTGCAGATGTTATGCACAGCTTTTGATGCACTGCGATTGTATTTGTTGAGCATTTCTTTGCATCAATTGGCACGAGCATCTTTTTGAGCTTTTGTCAAATTATGCGGGATCCAACGTGAACAATTTTTTTCACAGCTAATGATTCATGCAATATCTTATTGATGCTCGTCATACTAATCCACAAGGATGCCTCATAAAGTCACATGACGATCTTCCTTTAATAGTTCTGGTACAGCATCAATGTTTTCTAACAACTGATTTGGCACGACCTTCATGACTTTTGTCTCTGAGCGAACGGCGGCCATGATGGAATACGTTATACCGGCATTTTACAGTGGCAAAGAATGGGGCTTCATTGCCAAAAGTGGAAGTAAGTTAATCGATGCACTCCTGTCATGATAATTCACGTCGAAAGTCAGAATAAATATCGCACAAAAGTGCTTACGAATTAACTCCATTTTTTCGCTCTATTTTTTAGTCACCGAAACAACGCAAGTTATGATTAAATGACAAAATAATCTAAAAAAAAGTTAGCGTTAAAAGGGTCAAACTTTCGGATGGAAACATCAGATGGCGCCTAAAGCACTAAGTGATGTCAAGGCTCAAAATATAAATAGCCACCCTTGTATTATATTTTAGGAACCATTGAATATTATATTTTCATAATTTGTTACACTTTCTAAAATTCGGAGATCTATAAATGTATGATTGGGGGCAGTCGAAGTAATATATAATGTTTTGTACCAATACTATATGCTAAATTATGGCAAAGTATGTACTATAATTTGCGCGAATTTAAGCGAGTTCAATTTAAAAATATTTATTGATTAATCCAAATATTGTTGAGAGGTAGGAGCATTGTCGCTTTACCGTATGGTAGATTGTGTCTATCCTAAACCTGCCATTACTCGTGGACTACCAATAAAAATAAAAATCAATCAAAATAATTAGTACTTTTAATTTTGATAATATTGCAATTTTGACAATTTAGGCTTTTTGAAGTTGTTTATGGAACGTTATTTTTCATCAGTTAAAGCGCATAGTGTTTCATTTGAGTATCATTTTAAATAATAGTGTCATAAGCATAGCTGTTTGCGAAAGTGTGCTCAGTGTTCGTATTCGTTAAGTTCTACTCATTCTCATATTTAGGCTTTCTTGCCAATGCCTTAGATCAAATCACAGTTCATTTATTTTATATTAATATTTGAATTCAATTTATATTATATTTATCTTCGTTATCTGTAAAAAGAAAGACTTCATTAATTATTTGTCGTCGATCCTCAGCCGTACTCTTTTGGTATAATCTTCACTAGGATAGACATTTTTGAGATCCACTTAATTCTGTATACACACTGCACCTAAAATACTTCTTGAAAGACACAGCCAACGGTTATAGAATTAGATTGAATGTTTCGCGTAATCAATTATTATATGTTAAACCATTTATTAAAATTGCGACGTGGATTATTTCAGTCATTTTCCCCGGCTTTGTGTAAGTTGTACTTGATACATTGACCGTACTGAATACGTTTGGAAAAGTAATAAACCAACCTTCTAGTGATAGAATTCTTTCTGCGTGCCAATTTTTTTGTTTGAAATTTGTATAATGATGAATTGATATGAAATAAATTATTTCATCACATTTTTTCGGTCAACTTTCCTGTTGAGTACACCCTTAGGAGAAGTGCTACTGTATGAATTCATTGAAATAGATCCACCGAAGAAAAACTCGGGAGTCACGCATTCCATTAATAATAATGTGATTTTATTCATGCTGCATCACTCTCGTCGGGTATCACCCTTTCCATTGACCCCTTCCTTTTCTCTTTTATTAGATTTAGTTTCCGCAGCGCTGGCGTGGGAGCAAGGGGTGTTAAAATTTCTTGATTGACGCAGACAGGAGCACGGTCCAAGTTCTCTTTCTCCGTTCAAGGGAAGAAAAAAGGGCAGGGGCCATTTCCTGGTCGTCGGAGTGGCGCCGCTCGTATCGAACTGCCCGAGGAGGAAAGCGCAAATCCCTCGATAGGATCCCGAAGTCTTCCATTCATTTTTCTCTTGCGAAATGAAAATGTATCTAAATAGGGTAATGGTGGTACGTGAGTGTGAATGGAAAGAGAGGGGTGTAAGTGCAAAAATAAACTTTCGCACTGCTTCCGTGTCTAAAAATAACCCATGCTCTCGGAGCCTAGAAGTTCTTGCAAAGTATGATCACGCAAAGTAAATGAACTCATTAGCAAAACTTTTCGGAAACGTTTTGCTTATATTCCGCTTCTAAAGCAAAATATTGTTAATTAAAATGTCTCTTAGGGGGAAACATTTATTTCGACATTATTTGAAGCATCTCGTAAAAATATTTAGGACAATAATCATCACATTTATGGAGTATCATTAAATAGTATTACGATTTTTTTCTATACAGTATATGCATAATTCAAATTTAAGACCTATTAAAAATATCAGTTAATTCTTAATAGACATACATGGTCTATCCTAAAAAATAAGAAAGATAAATTGGGGGAAATTTACTTGCAGATCAGAGGTGCAAATTACTAAAACTCTTCAAAACGACACAATTGGGCATCAACACACCGATAGCAGCGCCTCTGCTACGCTCCTGGGATCCTTCCTGGAAGGCGTCGATGGGAATCTCGTTCAGACATCTCGTTACGGCCTCTTTCACATAATTTAGTGGCCCAAAATCGTACTCAAAGGGGTTTTACATAGCTCGTGCTCAAAGACCCATGTTTCATCACCAGAAACCACCAATTTTTAAAAATTCGGGTCCTTTAATAGTGGTCCATGAGGTCGAAGGCAAGAATATCAGACAAGTAGTCCTCCGAGAGCACCTTGAGGACCATCTTGGCACACCTTTCTCATGGCTAAATCTTCTTTAAGAATGCATTGCTTTGTGGTTTTCTGCATATTGTACTCTGCTAATATCCCAACACTTGGGGGTCCATCAGAATGGAGCACATGTCCACCTTTTTGCACATTTTCATCACACTGTTTTGTTGATGGATGCAAAGGGTATTCCTCATCGTCAACCTCCTGTTACCCGCCCAGAACATCCTGTGCGAACAGAAAATCATCTTTTGGGGCATTTCTCCATCCCTATAAGTATAGCCATAGTTATGGCCTCCAAACTCGATTCCCCGAGTTTAACATGAAATTTTATCGCATATTATTGTTCCATGGAGAGCGACATCGTGAAATTGTGATGTGACCCTAGAACAGGGGCTCGATCTAGGGGCAATTCTCAAACTGCAACGGCCCGTAGACCGCTGACGCGGGTTGCGTTGTTTTCCAAGACCTCTCACTATTTTTTCCGCCACAAATTGTCCCACTGCAGTCGTCCACTTTGCCAGGAAAAATCGTTTTACTTACCTTTTTGGACATATATGTCACCTATAATTTCTTTGTCAAACATAAATCCACCTACCTTTTGTGTGTGAATAAATTTTTCATATGAAACGCGTGTGGAAAGACACCATGTATTTAAAATCCTATGTATCTTGGTGTGATCTAGGCATGTTTAACTGGCATTGTTTTTTTTATTCGTATAGAGTTATCTCACTCTGCAACCGTTCAAAATATATAAATGTTACGGCAGTTAGTATATTAAACTACTATATTTAAGTCATATATGAATGTCCTTATTGATTCTTCCATGCATAGCCAAAAGTTCATACTACAGTAAAATAACTTGGATTTAAATGTACATAAATTTCAATCACAATGAACCTAAGTCTCCATAATTGTTTTATTATCAGCTCCAGATCAAAATATTAAAGATTATATCAATATCATCTTATTCAGCAATAAAACGACTGATACTTCCGTGCTATCAATCAAGAAACTTGATAGTTAATACGGAATCTCTGAACACGTTTCTGCTCTCGTATATTTTTGGAAATCAAACACAGCTTAAATGTGCGTAATTTATAACTTTGCATTTTGGTATAATATCAACGTGAGAAATGATATTTCAAGAGAAATTTTGCAATATGTCTGTAAAATAATAGGAAGTAAATACCCGCTCAATCTTCTCATATATCCACCATTAGTTAAGTGAACATATTATTTAGACATGAACTTCTGAAATCAGCAAAAGAGATGAGAGTATACAATGAATCATCCAAAAAGATGGAGATCCTGATGATAAGAAATATTTCAGAAAAAAATATATTTGTTTTTATAAGATTCCGATTATGCTTGTCTACCCGGTTATTAGAAAGATAGTAAAATGTACAATTCCAGACGTTTACCTAAAACTGAGTATGTAATACCGTTTATTTCTAGGATATCCTACATAGTTTGCTCAATTAACTATTTCTGGTATTTATGTGAAGTTATTAATCAAACTTAAGCTAAATTCCAAGAAACTACGGGAGATTCCACACAAATAACTTTTAACGGAGTCATTCGCAAAGTATGCATTACAATGCAACAATTTCAGAGTGTAAAAATCATTTGCCTTGACCGAGATTCGAACCCGGATCCCTCGATGTCCGGTCGAGTGCTTTAGTCAGTTAAGCTATCGAGGCGTCCTCATAAACACTGAAAATTTTCATTCGAATGACTTTTACACTCTGAAATCGTTGTATTTTAATACTCTAGCTATATTTACACGAAGAACATCCCTCTTTCGTAAGGAAACATTAGCACAAATATTTTCTTAATTTTTAGTTGCTTAGAATGTTTTCATTAGAAAATGTTTTGAATGATCGATAAATATTTCTTTACCTGTCAAAATAACATTAAGTTGATGATATAAACACAGTAATCAACCCGAAGGTCGGTTTGGTATGTGATGGTAGATTTCACCCAGTACTAAGCCTTATGCGGCGTGTGAAATTCACACATAAGGGTAGGGGGGGCCAGTTCCTTTCCCTGTGCCGGTTATGGTTTCCCAGGAAGACCTGGTACCCGTAAAATCACATAGCTTGGGTGGAGCTGGTGTTGGTAGGTAGAGTGTCTTGCACGGGAATCGAACCCGGGCCCTCCGGTCTGTAGTCCAACGGTCTACCCCTGGACAACCGTGACTTCAGTAACTTAATAATAAGTGTGCTAATTATTTGAGTCCAGGGGAAATGTATTTATAGAGCAAAAGAGAAAAATGGCAATTTGAAAAATAGAAATAGATTCCAAAAACCTGCTTGAAATAAGACTCAATGCCTACACATACTATACATTTTTGAATGCTGGTATGACTCAATTATCGTCCATTTATCTTCCGATACTATTTATGATACTAGATCTGATTATGTTATCAAGGTGAAATCATGCCAGGAGCAAAGAAATATGTATATATATATATATATATATATATATATATATATATATATATATATATATATATATATATATATACAGGGTTCGTCCGGAAAATAAGTGTACTGATTTTTTCCCGCCGCTCCAGGCGCGCCCAGCACCGCTCTGACGGGCTGCGATTGGAGGGGGGTATGTTGGCAAGCGACGCTGAAAAAGGCAGTCGGCTCTGAGCTGTGGTGTAGTGAGGATCTCTGTTAACGCGAACCTCCACGCTCGACCCACGTCACGGAACGCGATGCCGAAGTTTTTGGAGCAGCGTTATTCCATCAAATTTGCGGTAAAGCTTGGGAAATCGTCTACCGAAACTGTCGGTATGA
Source organism: Hetaerina americana (assembly GCF_022747635.1). Lineage (NCBI taxonomy): Eukaryota > Metazoa > Arthropoda > Insecta > Odonata > Calopterygidae > Hetaerina > Hetaerina americana. Next base: position 26,906,331 of record NW_027287095.1, on the reverse strand, counting down.
TTAACCAGGCTTACGGGGAGTCAGCCATGTCCAGAAACATGATCTTTCGGTGGCACAAGATGTTCGTGGAGGGCAGAGAAGAGGTCGAAGACGAACCACGGCCTGGACGCCCATCAACGACACTCACCGACGAAAATGTGCGAAAAGTTCGCGATGTACTGAACTCTGATCGTCGTCTTAGTGTTCGGAAGATAGCAGAGCAGTGTAATGTGCCAAAAACAATAGTGCACGAGATTATTAGGGAGCAATTACAGATGCGAAAAATTTGTGCAAAGTTGGTGCCGAAAGTGCTCAGTGATGATGAAAGACTCAATCGTTTGGAAATCGCGACACAACTTGCGGATCACTGCAAAAATGATCCACATTTTTTAGAGAACGTTGTTTCGGGTGACGAGATGTGGATCTTTGAGTACGACCCGGAGTCGAAGAGACAAAGTGCGGAGCGGCACACCCCATCATCACCCCGTCAAAAGAAAGCTCGCATGAGCAAATCTCGGATCAAGGCGCTGCTCATTGTCTTTTTGACAAAAGGGGAGTCGTCCACTACGAATTTGTACCTGAACGACAAACTGTAAATGCTGCATTTTACGTCCAAGTGCTCGGCAGGCTTCGAAAACGAGTCGCCCGCGTCCGGCCAGCGATCAAAAACATCTGGCGGCTGCATCACGACAATGCGCCGTCTCACACCGCGCTTTTCGTGTCGGACTTCTTGGCCAAGCACGGCGTGGCAACGCTGCCGCACCCGCCCTACAGCCCGGACTTGGCACCACCGGACTTCTTTCTGTTCCCGAAGATAAAGAGGAGTTTGAAAGGAACGCGATACGGGTCTTTGGACGCCGTCAAAGAGGCCGTGACGACGTGTCTTCGAGAGGTTCCCGATGATGCCTTCGCGGGAGCGTTCCAGGAATGGGAACGCCGCTGGAACAAGTGTATCGACTCACAAGGGTCCTATTTTGAGGAATATTAGCATAAGATATGTAAAAGTGTAATAAATTTTTTTTCCTGAGCTCAGTACACTTATTTTCCGGACGAACCCTGTATATATATATATATATATATATATATATATATATATATATATATATATATATATATATATATATATATATAGTGTGTGTGAGTATATATATATATATATATATATATATATATATATATATATGTATATATACATATATATATACTCACACACATATGTTAACATAATACGCTTAATGCATGGAAAGAGTCTGATATGAATAAATTTTAATTCCAATTAAATTCCTTTTATCAGAGACGAGCTTAAAATATTCGAGTATACATTGATTCATGATCCCCGGCGAAATTTCGATGAAAATCTAAACGCTACTCTTTTCTTTGGAAGCATGATTTGATAATTTTTCGAAAGGAGCAAAAGAATTTTCATGTCAAAAAAAGTTTCTTTGATATCTTCCACCAAAGCCAAACCGAAGAGATTTTTCTGGGTTTAATTGAGATACGCGACGAACTTCCACAACTTTAGAAAGTGATGACTGAATATTACCCCCCTGAATGTAGTTTTTCATTGGCCCTCAATCTTCATCATCGCATTTCAGCTCCAAATTTATCCGTCATCAAGAATTTTGCAGCTCACCCATCATGAAAGTTGGCAGAGAACCTCCTCATACACTCGCACTGACTGATTAGCTACTCTTCCCTAATGAGCCCCTTCATATTCTCATTTGCGTATCTAAAATTAATTTTTTTACAGATTTCAATTTCTCGCACACGCCAACATTCACGGTGCAGTTTTTCTGATTTTAAGAATTTTTCCCTCAGTAAAAATATTTAACTAGGGCTTGAAAAGGGTATTAGATGCATAGAAGAGGTGCAAATTAAGTAGCATTTCAAAGGTCACCTCTCGGTCCTTGCAAGTTAAGCAAAAAGTCTCTCGAACCAAATAACCTGGCGTAATGTGATCATATTAAGGGTCAATTATATAACCGTTGAGCGTTAAAATAAAGAATTATCCTGGATCTTAGTATATTTTGTCTAAAGCCAAACATTTAGAAATTCGATTTTAGAAGCCTAAAGGCTCTGGGATAAAATATTTCCGATTCCTTCTTAGAAGCGGATGTGAATAATGCCGTTTTAATCACAAATTTATCTCACCAGTCTTCCTGTTCCATAAAATTCTAAAAACGCATTAAAAGAATATCTCTGTAAATCAAATGAATGGTATCCTGAGTTTAAGTGACAAATTGCGGCTTCAAAAAAAACAACATGTGAGAGAGATTTTCTTAATTTCATTACAAAAAAGTAACCTATGAATTTTCTGAAGTACTCCCATGATTGTCAACTTGGCTGTATGGTACTGAACCCAGATCTGATAATGAAACCATTCGAGAATTTATGTATCAAGTTTTCTCATTGATAAGGAGCAATGAATAAAATTCGTGTGAGTTGAAATTTTTCTCCCTCCTTTCTTTTTGATGAAAGTGAAAAATATTTACTGAGAAAATGATGCTGGAATAAAAAATTACTTCCAAAGAGATATTAAAAATACACCATTTTTTATTCGCGATCAAATTAGAGCAAGCAGAAGTGGATTTTGTCAATAACGATTCTTTTCTGTTTTTCTGATTTATTTTTTCAATCCTTTTTCCTAGATTAGCAGGTAAAAATATATCCAGGAGAAAAATTATCAATTAGCAACAAAAATAAACACCAAGACATCCGGACTCTTTACTTGTTAGCACAATCACCTATACTTTAGAGAAGCATCCAGAAAAACCATTGCATTCAATATGAAATTATTGTATTTTTATCAACATCAGAATAAGCATTATTTAAATAAGGCGTTCGGCACCTTACGACGTTGGATTTATTCATACTGGGCGACGTAATACGTTTAATATAAAAGAGCTCTATTGTTTAAGAACTACTCAAAATCTGTGAATTGACGGTTTTAAAACTCTCAGATAACCTCATGTAATTTCTACCTTGTTAAGTGAAGTCACCGTTTTCCCACGCTATCCAATCCCCTCCGATAACTCTCCTCTCCGCAAATTTTTAGCGACTGAAGAAAATAATATTTGGAAGTTGTTTACGGCATCATCCGTCTTCCTGAATTGGAAAAAAACAGTGAGAGAAATTAATCAATGCTTAAAAGATACACCTCTAAAATTTGCGGAAATATTTACCATGTGTAATCAGTTCAAGCAGAGGTGCTATCGAAAAAAGATGATTTTGCCGATGGATGAAGTAAATATGGAAGCTGACCTCAGTATTGATGAATTTATCGGATATTCAGCAGTTTTCCAAACCGAAAATCCGTTTGATCCACGTTGGTAATTCATTTAGAGTGAGTTCAACGAGTTAATGTTTCGCACTCAAATTCAATATTTCACTAGAGTTCCTGTTTCGACAGATACAAAACCGTTGAACACCTTATGTCGGTCCCCGTGGTGCATCATTCCCGATCAACTCCAGAATCGTTTGCCATCTCACCCCAGATGTCGGCGTTCGACACGGTTTTCGTCGGTAGCCAATGCGATGAACCCCTCTCGTAATTCATTAAAAACTTATTCCAGGATGACGTCTTTTCAAAGACCGTTCCCTTCTTTTTCTTCGTCTAGTAGCCTTTCCCGACGCCAATCTCCAAAATCGATCATCTTCAGGGGGCAAGAGGAGGTAGGGGTCACCCAATCCAAGCGGAGCGGCGTCCGACCCCTCCCAAAATCCTCCCACATACCCCACTTTCCCTCTACTCCCTTTTATATCCCTCCATCCATTTTCCATTAATGAATCCAGCGCGGCTCTTTTCGCTGCTGTCGCCGTCCCTTTTAATTGCATGCAAATTTTAATCAGCAACCGTCAAAGCGGTGGTCTGGTTTTTTTTCTCTTTCCACCGTCGCCACTTCCCAACATCCATCCATCTCTCCTGCGCCTTCTTCACTCAACATCACTTTGGCACTTTTCGTGAACAGTTTAAATGTATGAGTATATGTGTGTGCCCGAGCACGTTTGTGTTTATGTGTGGTGAAGCTTCGTTGGTTGGTTGAAGAGGTCATCGTCATAACCTCCCGGACTCCCCACGTTCCTCCTCTCTCCCTAAGCATTCCTCCCGCTACCTTTGCTCCCTCCTTCCACCCTTCTTCTACCCCTTGAACCCCCCATCCATCCTCAAAGAATTAATGTTCGGCGTATGTATTTGTAGATCCCCGTCTGGGTGTGTGTGTATGCCGATGTGCATCAGGCATTCATAGTCCCGCATGTTGCCCATTCCTCTTAAATTGATCAGCGACTGGTGAATTAAATCAGTCCTCATAGCTAATAGCTTCGCTTCTAACGTTAATTAATGTAGTAGACGATGTGGAAACTTATATTTTACTGCGCCCGAGATAGGTAAAAGGCAATTGACGCAATTTCACGGTTACCCGGGTGTAACACTTTGAGCGAGGCCAGTTTATTTAGATTTCAGTTATAAGAGGAGGGCAACCAAAAAAATAAAACTCCAAGCACTGTATTTGGAGTTGAGATTCATGAAATTGTTTCTTTATGTATTTACTATGCTGTGATATTAATTATTTTTTAAATCCCAGCCGTCGGACTCGTGAATTTGGTCAAACACGAATTAGTGCGCTCGGTATTATTTCATGGATGTTAAGCAGTCTATTTCAAAATGAAATAATCCTAGCAGCAGGAATTTCGATAGTTTTTAGATGGAAACATACATATATTTTTCATTATTTCCCTGAACACGTGGAATTACTAGTGACCAACACTTCAGTAATGCAAGCAACATATCAAAATATGATGCCTGATCTATTGTCTGATAGTCTGATATCATATTAAAATATTCAAAATAAATGATTCTATAACTTTAAGCATAATAACTAATCAGTTTAATCATCATAATTTATGACTTTATTTGACTTCTTCATTATGAACTTATGCTTGATAAAATTTATTACATCTGTGGTTTCCAAGGCTTGAATACTTCAAATAAAATTTCTGGATCATGCTTTCTACTCCGTCATGAATGCAGTGGTGTAACTTCTAAAATAAAATTAACCATTTAATATTTTGCCTCAGCAACGTTTAAGTAGCTAATGAAACTAGATTAGTTTTATTTTGGATGCAAATGGTCATAGTTTTAAAGGATGGGAAGGGAAGACCAGAGTGGGAATATTAAAAAACAATAATGCTGAAATGATGAGTTTTGCGAATAATTAATTATTTATTACGTTCATTATTCATTTGTGAACCGTATACGTCCCTTCTCTTCGGAAGTGTGCTTTGTCCTGAAAAAGTCATTTTTGATGTACACAGACGGCTGATCAGTATTGAATACTCTTGAATAGCAAGCATTAACTGGGTTGGTAACCAGCATCCATACTATAAATCGACCCACAGAGTATGTTGTTATTTTTCCCGTGGTTCGGTGTCGTCTTCTTTAGGCCTCTGTTGTTTCGTATCTGTTTCAATCGATTGGTCGATATATCGCCCTCACCCCTCTCGCAATTATCCTCTTAGGAACTAAAAAGGAGTCATCTTTAGACCTCTCCACCCACGCCTCCTCCCTTTCCACCCGACCACGGTCCAATGTCCTCTTTCTTATCGCACAGTCATTCTTTTGTTTTCACCTCTACTTGAGCCCCTAAGGGAGGACTGGGAGGGACCATTTAGTTCAGACCCCAGCTCTTCTCTTTTGACCCCATTTCATTTTTCACACTATTTATTTGTACCCCTTCCTTCCTCCTAGCTGAATATTTACTTAATCGTGGCTATCTAGGATTATCCTAATCCAACTATTCTATAAAAAGGGTATTCTGGTGTGAGACTTATTAATTAAAATCAACTTTATTGTTTTAGCACCTACTTTATTTTATTTTCAGTGATTATATATACGCATATAAACGTTGATTAAGACATTTAACCACTGAAATACAAAGGAAGGACTCTCTCGCACGATTCGGCGGCACGGCCGACATCATCAGAGTCAGATAATGACGGGCGAGCCGCCGAAACGTCAAAACTACATATGTGTGTCCTTTCTTTGTGTTTCTGTGTTTAAATATCCAAAGCAATGTTTCCATATATTTCTATATCGCCGAAGAGCATTCTGTTTCCAAGATATATATGGTTAATTATGAAAGTAATGCGCATGATTTTTCTTGTAACGCGAGTATTTATGACAGCGCAGTAAAATCGTTCGGGAAATGTGGTGAGTGGTATGCCCTTCCAACGCAGTCGGCCGCCAGTTATATAAATAAATAAATATATATATATATATATATATATATATATATATATATATATATATATATATATACACATATATATATATATAAAGGTAATCTACGGGTTAAGGCAGGTTTTTGGATGGACAAAACTAACAAATAAATATTTTATTACTCCTAGCAAAACACAAAATCCCGCATCCTACTCCACATCAGATCCCTCTTCGTCTCTGAGTACTTCCTTCCTCTCCTCATCCCGTCGAACATGCCTATCCGTTTCCTGCCCTTTCCTCGTTTGCCTAACATTCTCCCCTCTATTACAGTCTTCAACATCCCACTACCGATCAATAGGCTCTTCATCCATTTTTCCTACCTCCATAGGATTTCTCCCAACAAACGCCCCTCTTCGCCCACCATACCAAGTACTTCCTCATTTGTTTTTTTCTCTGTCCATTTCACCTTCTCCATTCTTCTCCACACCCACATTTCAAAAGCCTCCAGTCTACGCCTATCCTCCTGCTTCAATGACCACGTTTCCGCGCCGTACATAGCTACGCTCCATATTATAGTTTTTACAAGCCTTTTCATAATATCCTTACTCAACGTCCCTCTCATCAACTCCCTCCTCCTTGTGAAAGCCTCTTTGCCTAACGCAATTCTTCTCCTTACGTCCCTACTACTTTGACCGTGTTGGTCCAAAACACTACCGAGATACGTAAACTGTTCTACCTGCTCTAGTTTTTGCCCTCCTATTTTAATGTTAAGCTTGGCCTTTTTCTTTCTAGAAAATCGCATAACCTTTGTTTTATTAATATTGATTCTCATCCCATACCTGTCGCACTGAATTTCCAATTCACTAAGCAATGCTTGCAACCCCTTGGCTGACTGACAAACTAAAGCTTGGTCATCAGCAAACCTAACTGATTTTACGAATTCCCGCCCACTTTCATTCCTATCTCGAGTTCTTCCAATGCCTCTTTAATCATTTCCTCTGCGTACAGGTTGAACAGCAACGGTGATAATGGGCAACCCTGCCTTACACCTCTTCCTAACACTGCCCATCCGGACTCCCCGTTCCCAACTCGCACCTGAGCAGTCTGGGACATGTACAGGTTGCGGATTAGCCTCCTTTCCCTCCAATCTATTCCTATTTTCTACAATATGCTCATTGGTTTTTCCCAGTATCTATATATATATATATATATATATATATATATATATATATATATATATATATATATATATATATATATATATATATATATATGTGTGTATATGGGTCCCGGTAGTCCAGGGGGTAGAGCGTTGGGGTGAACGGAGGGTCCCGGGTTCGATTCCCAGGCAAAGCACTCTGGGCACCCGCAGCTCCACCCAAGCTATGTAATTTTTCGGGTACCAGGTCTTCCTGGGAAACCATAACCGGTACAGGGAAAGGAACTGGCTCCCCTATCCTGATGTGTGAAATTCACACGCCGTCGGGCTTAGTGCTGAGTGAACTCTACCATCACCTAGCAAACCGACCTTCGGGTTGATGACTGTGTTTATGGTTTATGGTTATATTTATATATATATATAATATATTTATATATATATATATATATATTAATGATATATATATATATATGATATATATTTTTATATATACATGATATATATATATATATTTATATATATATATTTATATATATATATATATATATATATATATATATATATATAAATATATATATATATATATTTATATATATATTTATATATATATTTATATATATATTTATATATATATATATATATATATATATGAGCGAATTCCATGCAATATTGCTATCGAGCAAAGTAAAAAATATCGGGCGGATGGCATGTGATAACTACTTTGTTTTTCTCCTCAAGTATCATTAAAAGTTGAACTTGCTAATATGAAACAGGTTTCTTTTCAAGAATGTATATTGTTTTAATTAAGTACTGATTGTACTTATTTCTCAATTATTCAATCCTAACTGTCATATGTTCAGCTATTTCTTTTCTATGGAATGAGCATAAGAATGGAGCCTAAATAAATACTTTCGTCAGGAATTGCACACTTTGCATCTTTCATCTCACTACAATCGTGTTGATCTTTTGCAACCAATCATATGCAGAATCTAATAAAGCAGGAGCAGTTAAACAGGTAGGCAATAAGAGTACTCCCGTTGGAGTTTGAAACTGTATTTAATTTTGAATTAGCTAATTTTGGATCGCATTGTAAATTTGTTGCATATTGAGTCTATAATAATCCACCTCAATGCTTTTTTAATTTCATGTATAAAGCAGAATGTTATCACAAAAGATTAAAGTAATTTCATCTTTAAATTTCTTAGAATATTTATTTCTATTTTTTGCCCATCAGTCTATTTTAATATTGTCAGTTAATTTCATATTACAATGAAATTGATGACATTATCTCATATTTTACACAATATATTTCAGTAGTTGACTTTTCCTCGGTCACTCATATCCGTGAAATATTTTTACCTACCACTCTAATGGTGTGGAAAAATAATAGTAATGTTTTAAAAACATTATTTAATCTATTCCAAATCTCTAGAAATTGATTATTGCGCATTTATTCGAAGCTACATTTGAGTTTAAAAGTGTGAATCCTCTGTATTAGTCCAAGAAATTTAACGTGAGTATAAATTAATAAAAACATCAATAATTTCTTCTCATTTTTTATTTTATTAACTTTCAGCCTGACTTTTTTCAACCGCACAACTGCCATCCGTTTCTCACGATGAGATCAAGTAAATTATTTTGAAATGTAATTAAAGAAAATTCAATTGGCTAGAGTAAATAAAAATACTTAAAAATTATTATCACTCCTAAAATTGTACTTTTCTGAATTTATTTAACAAAAAGGCTCTTGTTAATGATTCGAAAAAGGTGTTAAAAATATAATTTGTCCATTAAATCGTTTCACCACGCTTATCTTTAGTCCTTTCATAGATTTGAAGGTTTGGATTTTTAAAATTCAAATTCTAAAAATAGCACCAAACGTTTAATATAGCCCATGACTAAATCTCACATAATAATATTTCGTAATAATTCTTTTTGTTTAGGATTCTGTACACACAGACATACGGTTTACATCAACCGGAACTTTATTTTCATAAAAGCTTTTAGCATTGGTTAATTTTAAATGCATTTTCCAAGCTTAAAATGTTCACACTATACCACATGCCGTAATAATTTCCCATTGAGTCCTGACCTGATTGCATTGCATCATACGTATTACATACTACTCGTACTGGACCAAGTGTTAATTTGCATCTCCATTGATATTTCCTCCTGTTTCTTCCTTTCATGTTCGGCCAAATTTACCAAAGAGAATAGGTGGACGATCGTAAATGAACATCCTTAGTTTTTATGTCTTGAGGCATGATTAAATTTTTATCTGATTTTCGAGTTCATTTCTCTCCTGCCTATTGTGATAATTTTTGGTATTTCATACTTTTACCTTAAACAGATAATATGCAGGTGATATATAGTATCTTAGAATCATAACACCGCTCCAAGTGGGTAAGCAACTGCATCCCACACATGCACAGTGCTACGACATGTCTTCTCCTTATTCCTCAAAGCATACCAGCAACACGACGTTCCATCTTCCCAATTCGTTAGTTTCAATCCTTTTCTCCCCTCCCGAAATCACGTCTTCCTTATTTCCTCGGCTTATCTTTCCAAATCCCTCCCACTTTTCCATCTCCGTTCATTTGTGTCTCGGCTTTTTTTTGTCTCCCTCTAAATCTCCCCGACTCATACGTCACCACTCGCTCCCTCTTTTTATTTCGTATTACTTCCCCGTCTCTGCATCACCCCCTTTCCACCAATCCTCCCTTTTTCGTCTTTCTTATGTCCAATTCTTCTCCCCGTACTCCAAAACAAGGCCATTTAATTTGGCTTGCGTGCTCCCTCCTAACCATCTGTGCCAACCATATTCCTGAATCATGAAAGAAATCATATTTCCCCATCCCGCTATTGCCTGCCATTTGGTGTGTTCCCTTCTATATCCTGTGTGCACTAAACCTCCCGGAAAAATGACATCACCCCTAAACCATTAAGGGGAAGGGTTTTTACAAAAGAAGAGTTCTTTTTGCGAAAACACCTTTAAAAAATGCTTTTTGGGTCTGATAAGGATATGGTGATCACAACATATACTCTTAACTCAACCCAAAACCAAACTTTAATCTTATGTTAATAGCATGCGGACAACATTTGGTCTTTAGTTAACATAATCATATCCCTTAACTTTTAGAGACGCTTTCAAGCGAATTCGCGCGACGAAATTGCGTTGCAGTAGTCACTTATGGGTTCTATTTGAGTAAATAAAAATATTATTATAACCATTGAAAGTCATTCATGGCATTTTATTTTCTTAACTCTCCTTTTATATCAATATACGGCTCAAAATATGTGTATTTACTTTTCAAATGCGTCATTAACGATACAGTCTATACTTTTAGCCTATTAACATCCATTTCCAAAAACGTGTGTATTCCTGACAAACATTTCTACTTTAAACAGCTAAGTACATCAAAACAGAATTATGAGCTTGCAATTTGACAATAAAGTTCAAATTATTTAGTTTGGCCTCAACATTGAGCATGTTCATGAATATAAGAGTAAGATTTGCATCGCCTTTCCTCCACATCCTTCACCCCTCTCATTATCACCCTCCCCTCCGATTCAGACATACCTCTCGAAACAACCGATCACCTCAACACTCCAACCCCGTCCTAACTCGAACGTAGATGCTTGTGTTACGCCTTTTTTATATGCTAATATGTATTTGCCTCTCAAAATACAAACACTTTGGCACTTGACAACAAAATACCCTCACGTCATCTTAACATCAACCCACTTCTCACTAGAGGGGTTTTGATAAGGGTGCGTTAAACTTTGTTTGATAAAAGACTACGTCGCATAAAATTTTCTTGAGTTGCATTAGAAATAAGACTGTTTCAGGCGTTACTTTGAGAAAATCTTTCATGTTAGGCGTTTGTGGAAGAAGGATGACTTCACATATTCCACTAGAGTTTTTATTTTGCACGACGATGGCTTCGTTGCAAGGCTAAATCATCAGAATAAAACAACATCGCCATCAGGCATCATCACCTGAAGATGTTGCCCTGTCATGAAACCATGATCGTGCAAAATAAATATTCTCGTAAAATCTACAAAGTAAGTAATCCCTCATTTACGCCTTACATTTGCGATTTTTTTATGATTTCATATTTTATTTAAATTCAATTAACGATATGATTATGAAAATTATTTGATCTCTCAGAAATCAACAATGGGTAAGAAATAGTATGTATATTTTTTCAGCATAAAAAAGGTGTGAAAAATAATCGCAGCTGTTAATTTCAACGTTAAATCATTATAGAATGGTAGACATTTTTTGTTACCTAAGGTAACCATTGTCCTATGAAAATGTAAATCTCAAATAATAATTAATTTTCCCTTTAAGAATAACGGTTACTTTCAGTAAAACTTCATTTTACTGATTTCACAATTGCGAGCTAGAACTTCCTTTTCTGTTTAAGCATTTCTGAATTTAATATAAATTAAATCACTTTTTTTATTTTCATTTTATCTTTCAATAAATCCTCGACTATCACCTGACTTGTCTCCCTCATGTTCTAAAAATTAATTGTGAATGATGACGACGCTACGCTCTCGCGGTTCTTCTACTCGAAAAGTCTCTCTCTATAGGGACGCAACATGGTTTCAGTTGAGTGGACTCAATGAATTATCCCCCCGTCTTGAACCTCCGCTGCATCTGTCGAAGATTTCCAAATTCAGACCGCACAATAGTGCAATGTGCGGCACCATAACCGTGAGTAAACTGGAATAGTGGCGGTATATATTCCACTTAATAACGCCTCATTAGCTAATAGGGGGATCCGCGAATCTCTGATCGATAAATCCGCAAAGTCCAACCAGCCGCTTTGTTGTGGGAGCGGTGATGATTTGGGCTCACTTGTCCCCAGGCAAAAAACCTCAACGGCGCAGCGGCAGGATAAATCTCCAAACCGTGGATCCTCGGCTCCCCCTTCCCTCACCAGTCGCCCGGAAACCTTCCACCCCGCCCCCAGCTCCTCCCCCATTCCCTTTGCCTCTATCTCTCTCCGCTGTTGTTTAGCCACACCGTAAACGAATGTCCATAAATTCGGTACCAAACCACCCAGCACTGATTTGTCCACCGATCAAGGGAAGCCATAAGTCATTCACCCGCACCTTACGGTTCTCGCCGATAATCATTGGCCTTTCCGCGACGCATCGGGACATTCCCCTGGTTCCTTGCTTTCTTTTCATGCGAGATCACGTCCCGGGTCGACTGTTGGGTATAAATCTCATTTTCTATAATGGAGTAATTATTAACCCAACGACGATAAAATCCCGAGGATGAGTGGAGAAAATCACGTATACACATTTATAGGATCCGCATTAGGTCCACACGTTTCGATATTCAACAGGATTGGACATCCTAAAGTCACGGCTTGTTCCCTTTATAAATCAAGCCTAATAATTTTGGTCAGGCGCGCATGCGTGTTGAAGAGATCAACGACTCCATCGCAACTACTCGGAAACTGGAATACGAGGGTCATCCGGAAAGTAGTACCCGTTCGTGAAATAAAGACACAAAAGTAAATATTAACAAACATAAAAAATTTTATTTGAAAGAGGATACTTTAAACTACTTCTCAACATAATCTCCAAGCAAATTAAGGCATTTGTCATAACGTGTGACAAGTTTCTGTATTCCTGCTGCATAGTCCTTCGCCGCCAGCTCATTGAGATACGCGAGGGACCCATCTTGCACAAATTTTTGCATAATTCAGATGGTGTTTAACAATTTCATGAACAATTGTTCGAGAAACATTGGGAAAATGCTCACAGATGTCATCAATTGTGACGCGCCGATCGTTCCTCACGAATTCGTCAACTGAGCTCACCAGTTGGTCTGTAATGACAGACGGTCTCTCCGAACGCTCATCGTCGTGTGTGTTCCCCCTCCCCATGTTGAAGTTGCGACACCACCGCCGAACAGACGACTCGTCCATTACATTGTCTCCATACACCTCCTTTAATTGGCGATGAATATCACATGGGCGAACGTTTCTTGCATTGAGGAATTTAATCACTGCCCTCACTTCACAACTGGCGGCGTTCTCAATTTTTTTAAACATTGTAAACAATCACAGAAACAACACAGGCAATGCTAGCGTCACGCAACTTGGCTCAGAGAAGGCAGACAAGCCACTGAAGCTATCTGACCTCGTCCAGCGGCTACTCGCGTCGTCAGCACTTCATGCGGCACGAACGGGTACTACTTTCCGGATGATCCTCGTAAATTGTTTTGTCTAAATTGAATCGAAAATAAAAGTCGGAGAATTCGTGTTATATTTAAATAAAATGCACTGTATTCAAACAGGAAAAAATTATAAGCACGTATATTATGTCAAATTTAATTCGACCAGATGAGTAATGATGTTACGATATTTCCATTTATGGGTAGATTATCGTTGAAGTTTTTCTCTCCAGTTGTATTCAATACGTGAGTACACGGCAATAATTATTTATATAATTATTATTCGTACCTTCAAATTTTCTGCCGAGTTGTTTCTTTTCTATCTTAATACGTGTATTTTTGTATCCGAATCTTCTCTCATTTCATTACATTTCACACCAATTATCTGATATAGTAGTTCTTGAAAAATACAACATAATCGACATATGGGTGATGTACTGGTATTGGCACACCTATCTTAGAATTGATTTAAAATATTGATGAATAAAAATCTATAATTATGTTCTGTAAATTTGATTGTATTAATACATGAATACCATAACACACCCCCTGAGCTATGATTTAAATTATTCAATTGTTTCATGAAATAACTCTTAAGGTATGTAATTAACAAACTGGTGATTGTAGTGATTAATGTAAGATGCGAGATTATTGTCACAAATAAAAGAGTTTCGTTGATAATTTCGAAAATTTTCTGGGAATGGACGAAGAATGGAGAAAACCCCACCGTGGGCTAATGGATGCAAACGGTCTCGAATTTTCTATTTAGGTTGATATTATTTTTTAATATTCAGCAATACAGGTAATGTAAATGGCTTAACGGGTGCACGACAACACATTTTAGCTCATACAATCACTAAAGCTTAATTTTTACTGAATATAGTGTTTTGTATTTTTAAAATGTAAATAGTGTTCTATGATATGCACTCCAATTGTGCTTTGGACAGGTTCCGCGCGCCGGGACAATGGATCGAGATGGCGAAATAATTACCTTTTGGGATAACTATTGGTGAAATTGATTTCAAAGACGATCGTGATCCACACTATCAGCAAATACAAGGAGATGAATATTAGGGAGTACTTCAACATGAGAAAAAGTATGAAAATTCTCCTAAACAAGTGGATCATAATTTAATACCCCATCCGACGAACAGCAGAATCCTCTTTAAGTGCTCTCCACATGTTCCCATGTAAGGAACAGGATACTAGTGAAAAATTCTGCCCCCCACCTGTCTTCGAACCGAGGTCCTCGGGGTGGGAGCCCATACCCAGCCACTGTAAATATCCTATCCCCTAAATAAACTAATTACAGATGGGGAAGGCTTTATTCCATTCATTCGTACCCCAAAAATACTTTGAAATATTAATCAATGTTCTACTAGAGCTCTTTCAGGTAATTAAAGAAAATTTTCATTCCTTTTATTACAGAGATTGTTTCGTCTTAAGTACTGAATTATTGGGACCGAGACGCCTTGGTATCATCAGTATATTTTATATTCTGCGAATTTCTTCCGAGTACCGAGATATGATTAAAGAAAAGAGTAACTTTACCACTGTACGTTTGTATTAATTAATTTGATGTCGCATCTAATTACTTTCATCGCCATTCAGGGATTCCTCTGATTGGAATACGAGAGTGGCCTTCATTCCTATATTAATATCAATTCTTCAGAGCTACTGGTGCTATAAAATATGAGTTATACTCTAAATAACAAAAATTACCCTCAATAAGATATCCTAACTTGAGAATCCAAGAAAATAATCTAGTCTGGAAAAATGGAACCAAACTTTTGAGCAAAAGACATTCATGTATTTTATATATAGTTAGAGGTACATTAACGTTACAAATACATGGGCGTTGGTTAACACATATGAATTATAATCTGATTACGGATTATTCTATGCAGTAGTCTATGAGATCCTTCATATCTATATACTACTTCATAAAGATAGGGATTGATTAAAATACAAAATTCAAACATGGTCTAATAAGTAAAATAGGCAAAGAGAAATCGGATTCCAAGAAACTCCGGGCGATGCCCGGACAGTAACTTTTAATGGAGTCATCCGCTAAATTTTCCTTAAAATTTAGTGTAAAAATCATTTCCTTTTACTGGGATTCGAACCCGGTTGTTTCAATCCGCGTGCTTTGTCCAGTTAAGTCACCGAGGCATCCTATTGCAATACGAGATTTTAGGGGCTTCAAATGACAAGATGTTTTGACGAAATGCCATGCATAAAATGTCACAGGCATTTGTAGTCGTGCACGAGAAGCCAGAAATATCAGTCTTATCTGTGCAGAAATATAATATCTTCCAACATACGTATATCCATGGAAAATTTTATGTTACATCAGCGAGAATATCGAATAATAGCGGTGGAACATTGCTCTCAATAATTCTCTCAGTTCTATATCGACATTCTCCATTGCCTTATCTTTTTCAGTGTGAGGCAATTTAAAATCTGTCGGTAAAAATTAAAATTTAAAGAAAGAAGTCGAAAATTACTCGCAAAATTTTCAATGAGACGGCAGACAAAAAATTGAGGATCCCAAAGTGTAATCATTAAGGCTAATTTCATAAACAAATGCATTGAAGAAATTCCCAGTTGTTATTACTTTTAATGAAAATTTATACAGATGATTTCTGTTTCTAATTGCTGTTGAACAAAAGAAATATTCTCCTATTTAATCCTACTGGCCACTCGCAGACAGTCACGATTTCGAATGTTTACTCAAATATCACTTCTACAAAAGGATAACATCTTGGATCCCGTTTCATCGATTAACACAACACTCGTATTTTCTCGATTTTAGTGTTCTTTTGCGAAAATAACAATATTTCTTGCAAAGAAAGGTTTCGTTAAAGCGTAACATCTGAAGATGTAACGCTGGAACAAAACCTATGTCTTAATAAAATTACTATATTTGGAAAAGAAAAGTGTTTTCTTTCATCATGAACGATTTCCACTATGTTACGACAGAGACTGTGTTATATTTTACTAAAAACATTTAATATTTCTTTTACAGGTATGCTGAGGGTTCGGATAATTTGATATTATCATTAAATCAACTCCAAATATCATAACTTCTCCTTGAATATTTTCCACTATTTTTCATGACGCGGGTGGTCTTATTTCCCGGTTTTTTTTTACTTGAAATAACAAAATTTATAGCAAAATTTCCGCAGTTTCTCAAAAGTGAGAACACTTGCATTCTCCTGAATTTATACAATGAAACTATCATGAATCATTATCATGAATAAATCATGATCATGAATTTTCACTGAGTAAAACCCCAAGCCATCAATTCTAATGAATTTGTTTGGAAAATAATAAATTGGAATTAGGAGCATCATAAAGCTCGCAATTACTAGTTCTAGCATTAAACTAAGATTTCCGTCAGTGGCACATAGACTGTACCATTATTTTAAGATCCTTTATAGGACCTCATGAATGTCGCAATTTGAATATAAATTTGACAAAAATCAAGGCTTTGAAAAATATCATTTTCTCTAAAGAAGCTATAAATTTTTTCTAATTTCTGTTATTTTCGACAAATGAAGAATTCAGACTATGATTTGAGTCTTTGGTGATTTTGAGTTATCTGGATGTACTTCTATCTGTTAAAATGGAATTTTGAATTTGGTGTAATGAGGTGAAATTTCCTGAACTTGACATCGTAGAGGACGGCCGCTAAAGAGATTTCCAAAAGCCTGTTGAACGTAAATTGTTTCGTCTGCCTTGTGTACGACAACATTATCGTATCATGTCACTGTTAATTACGTATCACTTTGCATTATAAATTTTGAATCACTTCATACATAAAACATTCCTGGAATTTTAGGGCAAGAATTTGGTATGAGCACAATAGGCGAACACATAAAATAAGTCATGCTAATCATGTTCTTATGGTTTCATCTACCATCTGGAGTGTGATTACTGAATATAGGAAATATATTGTGTGACAGTAAATGCGTTTATATGTGAAAGTTGGGGGAGCCGAATGTTGAGGTGGTTAGAGTACTGAATTCCCATCTCGAGGATCTGGGTTCGAATCTCGAGGGGGGTAGGATTTCTCCGTGGTATCCTGAACCCTATTCGCGGTGCTTTGTGGAAAGCACTTCAAGTGATAGATGCTACTCATCGGATGGGATAATCAATTTTAGTCCTCTTCATGTATTTCGTTAAGAGTAGACCAGTGTTCCAAACTATTTTATGCGGAACATTGGTGCTCCTCTGAACTTGAATAGGTGTTCCGTGGCAATTCGGAAATATTTCATGTACTGCAATACATTTAAAGGTCTGCTAATATATACTACAAATAATAAATTAAGTAATTTTAAATTTCCTGATTTATGTATGTGTGCGCTTGTGTGGATATTTTAAGTGAAAGTGGCGCCGTGTAATAATACTTGTTCCCACAAGTGTCCATAAAGTCACTCTCCGCGGGTTCAGTTGGAGAATATGCAAGAATATCTCTGCGAATTAGGTATGAGCCTCTTTAAAAAAATTCTTCTTATTTACCGGTCAGGCTACTTTTTCACTCATTTATCATTATTTTATCTTTGATGGAATTATAAACACTTTTATTTGACCTTTGTGAAGAAAATTTGTATTTTTTCCATTCTCCCACACTTTCTAGACTAGTATCTTTACCTCCAAAGATGATTGGATTCCCTTCGTTATTCTCTAAGCACGTAATTATAATTCGTTAGATCCGAGCTATGGTTGTTACTGCTGCTCTTTTTTTATTATTTCATAGCCCGAGTAAACAATAATAATAATATTTTGGTAATAAACGGAGGAGTGCCGAACGCATGATAAAGTGTGTTTATGCTGAAATTAACTGGTAATAACCGATGGTGATCCCGTAGACGTACTACTCTCAATAATGGTTGTGATATATATGCATGAAGGATGATGAATGCAACGTGTTGCGATGAACAGAAGTGAAAGAAAAGGCGGAACGTGAGAGAGCGAGGGCGAAAGGGTGAGGGAAGGAGGGGAAGGTTAAAGGAAAGGCGAGTGAAAAGGGTAGGGAGGCAGAGGTTTGTCCCAATAATGAATCCCATCATTTCACCTCACCCTAGTTGACTATGCACGTATCTATGTTCCCGTCTCTCTTTCGCCGTCGTCGTGAGGGATGGAGTGACTTGTGGGAGGCGCGGATGTGCGTTTGTGTCCTTTGTGAGCGTGTATGTGGTCACACGGTGACAAATTAAAGGACGCTCAATTACCACTGCAGGGAGTTGGAGCTGGCTGTGGAGCCCGGTTCGTTTATTAAATAAACGGATTCCTTTATAAGGGCTCGGTCACATGGCCGTTTTACTTTTTTTTTCAATTTCCGCTTTTGGCGGCGAGATTTGATTTAGAGGTGAGGAGTTCGAAAGTTCATCGACCAATGTGACCCATTATGTATTCTTTCAGTACTCTTGGTCGAATACCATTCTGGGGGTATGAAATAGATAGAGAGAGAGGAGGTATACAAATTTGGAACAAATTTGTTCCTTTGTGGCCACATACATTTATTGCTACGTGAGCTTACCTCATTGGTGCGGTCGCCTCATTTGAGATATTTTTGAAAATTGTCGTTTTTCTGATTCATTCCATCAAACACCTTTTGATATTCAGAATAGCCTCATGAGGTTTCCCATTGTCTTTTCTTGATACAGCATTTTTTTCTTTGAGTTTTCTGTTGAAAGGAATTTTTAAATTACAAGGAGGGAATGTATTTTCAAATTCCAAAAGTAGTTAATTCTCATCTCTCAAACAATTCTCATCCGAGCGTATTGGCATATTTTTTCTAACTTTTATCTAATTCTTCGGAATATCACACTACGCGTTCCAATAGCTGGGGTCATAAATACTTTAAAGGGTGAAACAAAACCCATACCCGAGCCGACGACCGTCGGACTAACGAGAAAGAGCATGTTACTTACGGGATAAAACTTAAGTTTTTGGTATCCGACTAGTGTATTTTAATGTGTAACTTCATGGCAACGTGAATAAATTGATTTAATGGTATTAATAAGTGGAAGGGAAGTGTTCATCAACACTTTTATTTATTTTTTCTTCTGATTTCGTTTAATCCATATAAATCCTGAGTGTATTGCAATACATGTTTTATTCTGTCGAATGCTTAGTTTAGAGAGCTGCCGTCAGCACAGACTGTTGAAAACTATCTTAGCCCATTTTTAATCTCAAATATCTAACCTCAAACTTAAAAAAAAAACTTTTTCAAAGAATATTCTCGCGTGATTTTCTCTCGTCTATTCAATAATAGTTTCGTCCATGGTAGTTCTATATATTGTTTATTAGTTATTAAATTGGAAGTGGTTATCAACACATATTTTCAAGTATAATTTTATGAAAAAATGATGGAAAGGTAGCATTATTTAACCGGTTTAACAGGGTTAATGTTAAATAATTGCGTGGATTAATATATCAATGAAAATTCTGCAGTAAATGAGTCCATTTCTATCAAAAACTCTTTTACTCTTGATTTCATTGCTCATTAATAGCCTTTTTCTAAAACCTATTCGTCACGGAAACTTTTTCACAGTTAGCAGGGTGGGTAGAAGTAGGTCGCGTACCCAAATTACTTATTTCTCTAGAGAGCAATTTTATTCTCACCTCTTGAGAGGAAGCTGCGCCACCGCAATGGCAACTAGTGCAGTATGCATAGTTATCATAACTGCTCTGATGAATCCTTATAGTATGTTAATATCGGAATTATAAAAACAAATCATCCCTTTTCATTATGAACTAAATAAGTATCTAACATTTAATTAATATTTGGCCATTTTTAAAAATGCTCCCAAATATACCAAATAATTTACTACATTTGAATTGCCTCTTTTTTAACGCCAAATTCTTTATGAAAATTTGTGGCCAGCCGAAGAAGTAATGACTAGGCAATATTAAAGCATGTTATACTTTAAAGCACACAGATGAACAACCATTTCCGAAACCCTTATCACCAATCATTGAGCAAATATGTCAAAATCGGTTCTTTTCTTTCCAATATTCTCTGAGGAATGAGAGAAGTTCAAACAGTGTACCGTGGGGTCATATTCCAGCATCACTCATCTTCCCAGCTTGCGTAAATAAAATATAAGTTTCGGATGTAAATTTTGAAATTATTCTTTGGATAATGTTAATAGTAATTTTACTTGAATTTGAGGTTTACCGTCAAAACCTTAGCGAAAAATATTTTATTGTCATTTCCTCATTGCATCTACTCTTACAAAAATTTTCATGAGAAGAAATAAGATACAAATAAATTCGACTAAAAGATTATTTTAATGGCAAATCCATCCCAAGAATTATTTATCTTTAAGCTAATTGTACTCACATTTCAATCAATTTTATAAGAATATTGCAATTTCGTCCCTAGAACTTCTGTCCCTAACTTCTCTGATTGCGTGAAGAATTTTGCCTTAAAAAATCACTTTATGTAAACAATTAGAATTAACGAGCATCTCAATTATGTTAAAAATAAGATACCTTGCTTTAATTTTAAGAATAACGAGCCTCTCACTCTCCGGTTAACGTGTATTAAATATTGTAGATATTTCGCCTTTAAAGTGCACCGCAATTTTAGAGTGGTAATAGAGATTGTTCCCGATGGAAATACTTAAAAGGTTGGTTTCACTGAGTTTTCGAAAGTTCCATGGTGTAATGAATTGTCAATGATCAGCAAGATCACAGGGATAACTGCAGTTTCATCTAAACCAAAGCTTCGAAAATGTTCTTACACTTTGAAACTTTTAATTTGCTGCATTAAAATTTCTTATGAAATTGTTCTCTCACGATCAGTAACTTCATTCATATAACTTGGGTCCACCTATTGTACTACCAACTGCATTATGGAGTTTAAGGATATTTTGTGTCATGCTAGTAAGGGTATAGGATTACAATATTGTGTACTGCCAGGGTCTATCGAAAACATATCCCTAACCGTTAGATTATTGTTTATAATTAAACTGCCTAAGATTCCGCGACCGATATTTAAACGTAGTCATCCACTAATTTGCATTAAAATTCAGCCATTTAAAAGGGCATATACAACCCGCCTAAGACGAAATTGACTACCTAAAGTTGAGCAGTGAAATAAAAATTCTTCTCTTGATAAAACAGGTAATGGCATACGTCAATGCTTGCGAGGATTATTCCTCTTGATTTTAAAAAATGACGTCGGTCTGGCCTCTACAAACACTCAATCGTTTTTAGAAACACAAAATCAATTTTATCGTGACCGGTAACTTTTCTGTTAACACTGATAAATTTGTGATGGAAACACGGGGTTCAAAAGTTTCACACACTTCTTTCCCTTTGTCCTTTCTTGGAACTGAAAATAAATAACCCGGAAGGTGTTTTCTCTATGTAGTTTTTTTCAACACCTAAGCGTGTATATTTTTAATCACAATGACAAAAATATATTTCTTCGCTCTTTCAAATGGGTTTTACGGAAAAACTCTGTGGAAACATCAAACGGGCGGGTGATGGTTCGGACGGTTAGATAGTCACCACAGATTCTCCCAACAGACAGGAAGGTCCCCCAAATAATAATGAATATTCAAGACCGATGCAATTTTCATCCAAGGGCTGCACTCATCTCCCCGTGTCCCATGGATCCCAATCTCCTAACCCCCCCCCCCTGCCCTCCACCCTCACCCACCGCCCACGAGCACGCACTCCCGATCATGTTTTATTCAAATGACCCGGGAGAGAGGATTCTGATTTTTCGGGAGTTCCTTTTACCTCGGTTCACAACTAGGTGCTGTAGAAGAGACTCCCCTCCCCGTAGGTACACCTTCAAATGACCTCCAAGCCAGCCGCCTCCCCTTGCAAGTGCCATTGGGGCAGCAGCCATCCATTCGATGCTTAAACGCTCTCATTCCAATTTCCCAATTTGTGGAGGAAACACCGCAAGCCTTTCGCCAATGACAGTATAGTGGGTCCGTGTTAAAGTGTGGTCCATGTCTGACGAGTACGCTCCCATGTTGAGGGAAGTCATCATCGGATTTCACTCGCATGTGGACTCGCTAAGCGTCCAGTGACGGCGCAACCCTCTCTGGAGCGGCCTTCTTTCTGGAGACTAGTTTTTGATCCTTCCCCCGGATCTAATTTGGTCGAATACGACTGCGTTTACAAAAACCTTCCCAAAATCAAAAGGGGTTTCATCTCTTACTGACTTCAGTTGAGTAAAACGATACCATTAAGTCGTACTTAAGAGCATGAAACTTAGGTAAAATTAGGAAAGTTTCATTTTAATTGAATAAATAAATACAGATTTTTGAATTAAAATTGTTTGCTTTGAATCCAAAAAAAATACAAATAATATGAGCAGAACTATACTAATTAACCTTTAGCTTTGACTGATATAAATAAATTGCGCTGATGATAATCCTATTAAGAAATCTCTGCAAGGGAGAAATACTGTCATTGATGTAAGGAAATTTAATAAATTTTCGTTTTTATTTAGCCAAGAGCATTAATGACAGTTTGACTTAGCCAATTTAAGGAACTTAGAGCTAAATTTTGTAGTATTGCCCGATTTATTATAGTAAGTATGACTTGTCGAAGATGAATGGCCGTTACTTGTCTCCAGAACTCGAATGTTGATTCATGTTTATGGAGTTATATCATCCTCTTCCCAGTACTGGGTCACGTAATTCAACACTATAAGATCGGTCATTGCCACCTTACGTCCAATACTTCGCACTTTTCTAAAAAATCCTTTCATCAAATCCATATTGAAAGCAGTAATAGCTCAACCCACCAAAAAAAAGAAATAGACATACCATGATCAAACTGAGCGCTTTCTTTGATGCCCTGAATGAAAAAATTAATATGTCTTATATTATCCATTCACAGGATACCTTGAATGCTTATTTACCCATCTACCGAGAGTATCATATATTTTGTGTCGCCCTTTAAAAGCGATTGAATTTGGGCATACAACGGGAACCAATATATCCCCTAGCTAGAAAATTTTCTAAGAACTCAGGCTATAAATATCGAGGATCTGCACAATTATGTTATCCGGAGAAATGATAAAAATATTGGAAAATATTGGAATATTTTTGGAGCAGAAAACGTATTTGTGAGAAAAGAAGATGGGAAACACTTTAATGGTCTCGTTAGTGGGACAGAAATTTGACTAATTTCAACGCCGGAGGCGTAAAGCCAATTTTGGATATCCTATTTCCCCCCACATTGAATAAAAATACCAACGCAAAACCTTATCCAGGTCTCATTATGGTGCTTATGCATCTAATGGAATTTTCAATAAAATTTTGAGGAGGTGGAAGGGGAGTTCCGAAATTTAGTTAAGAAGTAATAAAGCCATTTTTCTGGGGAAAAGAAGAAAAATGAAATCCCTATTGAAAAAATAGCAATACGTAAAGGATGCAATTAAGATCCTAACTCCCATTCGTTAAAGAGGTTATGTGCCTGTAATGCCCTTTCTTGACAACTTGAGAAATCAGAAACTAGGAACTTTGGTTGCAGCATAAACATGATTTGAAGTACTAAAAATGATTCAAATCGGTGCATACTGGTGGTTATCTGTGGAATAAATTAATTTCCCAAGTAATAACAAATTCCATTCAATTTCTAAACGGCCAACCATTTAGCCTTGTTAAAATCAATTTCAATTACTGCCTTGAACTTTGAATGATACATTTTTATTAAAAACCAAGAATTCTGTTTCAAAAGTCCAATTACTGAGTGCGAGTACTCAAACAGCTAAGGTATTTCAAGAACATATATCCTCTATGAATTCGACTATTAGTGCAAATGTTATTATCCCCCAGTGTAAAAATATACTTAAAGTTTAACACTTGCATTTCACCCATAGACATCTATTTGCTTCCGCGGTGTATAATCGATAAGGATAACAGTTTCAGGTTTAACTATGTGGAATTATTTCAATATGAGGGTAAAAAAGAAACTTTACACTTCCACAAAAAAGATGATAATATTTCACGACCTTGGTTTTGATGATACGCAGCATCGAATTCAAGGTCGTGAAATATTAAATCTTTATTGTGGAAGTTTAAAGTTTCTTTTTTGTCCTCATAATCGATAAGGAGACAAGATATATATATTAGACCAACAAAGTTAGACATAGAAAAGGAACATGACGTACAAGAAGATAGCTGAGGTCCAGGCATACTCGACGATGAGATAGAAAGGGCATTAAGGGAGATGAAGCTATATAAGGCCGTAGGGGTGGATAACATTCCTTCGGAACTACTAAAAGGTTTAGGAAAATGTGGGAGGAAGAGGCTATATGGGCTGGTTCGTAGTATCTATGAGGAAGGAATCTGGCCGGATGACTTTGTGAGATCAGTTTTAGTTCCTATTCCAAAAAGGTAAAGGCTGCAACATGTGAGGACTACAGGACAATATGTTTGATATCCCACGCAGCTAAAGTTGTTCTCAGGATCATAAACAAAAGGATAGAGAGTAGGGCAAATGATTACTTAGGGGATGATCAGTTTGGGTTTAGGAAGGGGAGAGGTACGCGTGATGCCATTGCAGTAATGAGATTATTAATCGAGAGGAATATAGAACACAACCAGGAGGTATTTGCATGTTTCGTAGATTTCGAAAAAGCGTTTGATAGAGTGAATTGGGAAAAACTAATGAGTATATTGCAGAAAATAGGATTAGATTGGAGGGAAAGGAGGTTAATCCGCAACCTGTACATGTCTCAGACTGCTCAGGTACGAGTGAGGAACGGGGAGTCCGGTTGGGCAGTGTTAGGAAGAGGTGTAAGGCAGGGTTGCCCATTATCACCGTTGCTGTTCAACCTGTATGAAGAGGAAATAATTAAAGAGGCATGGGAAGAACTGGAGGTGGAATGAAAGTGGGCGGGGAATTCGTAAAATCAGTTAGGTTTGCTGATGACCAAGCTTTAGTTTGTCAGTCAGTCTAGGGGTTGCAAGCATTGCTTAGTGAATTGGAAATTCAGTGCTACAGGCATGGGATGAGAATCAATATTAATAAAACAAAGGTTATGCGATTTTCTAGAAAGAAAAAGGCTAAGCTTAACATTAAAATAGGAGGGCAAAAACTAGAGCAGGTAGAACAGTTTACGTATCTCGGTAGTGTTTTGGACCAACACGGTCAAAGTAGTAGGGACGTAAGGAGAAGAATTGCGTTAGGCAAAGAGGCTTTCACAAGGAGGAGGGAGTTGATGAGAGGGACGTTGAGTAAGGATATTATGAAAAGGCTTGTAAAAACTATAATATGGAGCGTAGCTATGTACGGCGCGGAAACGTGGTAATTGAAGCAGGAGGATAGACGTAGACTGGAGGCTTTTGAAATGTGGGTATGGAGAAGAATGGAGAAGGTGAAATGGACAGAGAAGAAAACAAACAAGGAAGTGCTTGGTATGGTGGGTGAAGAGAGGCGTTTGTTGGGAGAAATCCTATGGAGGCAGGAAAAGTGGATGAAGGGGGTATTGACCGGTAGTGGGATGTTGAAGACTGTAATTGAAGGGATAAAGTTAGGCAAACGAGGAAAGGGAAGGAACAGAATAGGAATGTTGGACGGGATGAAGGGCGGAAGAAAGTACTCCGAGATGAAGAGGGACCTGATATAGAGTAGGATGCTGGGTTTTGTGTTTTGTTAGGAGTCAAAAAATATTTATTTAGTAGCTGTGTCCATTCAAAAACCTATCTTAACCGGTAGATTACCAAATAATAAATTATATAATATGTGTATATATATATATTCTATATATATATATATATATATATATATATATATTCTATATATATATATATATACATATATATATATATACTATATACATAAATACATGTAGTTACTTATTTCGACTGAATTTTTAAATACTCATGCCATTTAAAGTTTTATGGCAATTAAATTTTATGAACATTTCATATGCATATTATTTCTCAGCTTACCTTAATTTTCTCAATCGAGGGAAAATAACTTTTCCTACAAACTCCATGCAATTTCAATGGTAAATAAATATGGTAAATGAATTATTTTCACTATACTTACTATTGATTCTTAATTTCTGTTGACCGAAGTGGGCTCAGTATCTAGTGTTACAAATATTTCTTGAAAATCATTTTGCAGTCATTGGAGAAGTTCCTAATTAATTAGACCCTTTCTTACGTCCCTCGCGCTTCAGAAAAAGTAAGGACTAATAAAAAAGTTCATTTACAGAGACATGTGCACCATAATTTATCAATTTTAATTTGGAATATTTCGGTAATTCCTTGGCTTACCTCACAGATAGGTACATATTTTTTGCTTAAATGTGTAGTTCTTTGGATTTACGAGATAACTATTTTATCTAGAAAGACAGGTTTATCAAAGTACCCTTGTTCTCATAACTCTAATAACGCTAAACTTTCAAAATATGGAGGGCACAAGAAATGCAACGCACCTTGCTGCTAGTTTGATATTTCTTATGAACATTCAAGTGGTTAACTCTCTTTCATTGACAAAAGTAATAAGTGATCAAACTCCCACCTCATGATTTCCATGACACAAGCAAATTCACTTGGATTTCATTTTAGAAATCATCGAATATTTACCAAGGAATCTAAAGTATCTGTTCTATCTTCCCTAATCAAATCCATTGCTGTAAGTGTTTAAATATATATTATTTCAAAGCCCTCAAACGTTTAATTCCAATCGCTGGTATCCTCGATTTTATTATTTATTATCACCTCGATCAAGTCATGTTTGAGTTCAGTGTTGAATTCAGACCGTCGGTTAAGTGTGCTTAGGATCGCAGATCGTATTGACATTGAAAATATGAGAGTGCAGACCATTATCACTGAAACTTTTTGCGCTGCGAAAGTTCTATGCTAACCTCATCCCTAAGGTCTTGACGGATGACCAAAAGCAGAGTTCAGTGTCTGCTTGCAAAGACCTTCTGCACCGGTGTCACGACGATCCCCTAATCCCCTTACTGTCCCGACTTGGCACCAGCAGATTATTTCCCATTCCCCCAAAGTGAAATCCTCCCTCAAAAGACACCAACATGGGGGCCTAGGTGCCGTCAAAGAAGCTTGCACGCGTTCCCTTAAGGACCTTCTGAAATTCACCTACAAAGGAGCCTTTGAGTTGTGGAAAATCTGCAGGCAAAAGTGCATCAACGCTCAAGGAAGGATGTACTTTGCAGAATTTTGAGGCGTTATAGCAAAATGTGAAATAAATCTCTTTTTTCCTAATTTTTTCCCGATACTTTTTATATTAAACATGTAATTTATTTTCCTCAATGGGTACCGTATCCTTATGAATTTATTCATTTTTAACTTCCCCGGGTGTCTAGTTATGTTGTTGGTATCGTTTTTCCTTCTCGCTATGTTTTACAACACAGACACTAACATCAGATTACATCAAAATTGTCCTATATCGTATCTTAAGTTCGTCCTTCGGTTCTTCTGATTTATTTTATTGTGTTTTACTGTGTTATACTTAAAATTTCAAGGCCGTTTCCGAAAAACAAAACGAAAAAAAATCCCACCCTAGCGGCGAAAGAATTGATGGCTTTTGCACCACCATGATAATGCACCTGCTTCCACTTCACTGCTTGTTGCCAATTTTTGGGAAATAACAGACCGCTAATAATGTCCCCCCAGCCTCCATACTTGCCAGACATGGTTCCGTGTGACTTTTTTATAGACTAGAAAAAGCTCTAGCAAAAGTGTATAGTATCCAGTACTATATTATTTAGACTACTTTGAAAGGGATAGCATTGACGTAGAGGAATGAGTAAAATTCTTTCCAAGTAACTCAAATTCCTGTTATTTACTGAAAACACCCCCATCCACACACACACACACACACACACACACACATATATATATATATACATATATATATATATATATATATATATATATATATATATATATATGTATACACTCGATTCCACCTTCCCCACCATTCCTGGTTCGTCTTAAATGTGTGTTCTTATCCTTTTTCCTAATATCTGCATCTATGACATATATATGTATATGTATATATATATATATATATATATATATATATATATATATATATATATATATATATATATGTATATATATAATCGAAGAAAAGTGTCAATCCATCAGAATAATCATGATTTTTAAAGTTATTTATTTTCGTGGATAGAGAGCTTGGAGTAAATACAAGAGTAAGTAAAAACGATGACATTTTATCGCTGGTTTCAAAAATCAGGACTTATTTAACCATCGTGGCGCGATTTTATTTTGTTTGAGAGAAAAATATCGTTTCGCTTATTGAATCAATTGTGGTTAAAAAGTAACATTTTTAAACCCATGAATATCGTATAGTTTAGTATTTTAGGCTCCAATGAAGATAAAGTGCATTTATTATTAAATAATCTCTATTTTTAATGCTCGTAGTTTACCAGCAACACATTTGGTTTCATTCATGATATAATATATTGAAAAGGAATACAAAGTAGCTGTTACCTACTTGATATGGATAACAGTGCTGAAAGTTTCTGACAACCAGTACCAACGATTTAAACACTTCGTGGGAGCCATCAAATATCAATTTTCTTCCAATTTCTCATAAGTCCAGTACTTTGATCGTATTCAACATTTTTCGTTTATATCATAGGAGTTATTAGCATATATATTACTCTTGCCTAGCAGCACGGAGAGGAGAGAAAAACAAATAAATGGTTTCCCAAGGAAGGACGCATAGGAAGAGAAAGAATAGGAAACACGACAGGGGAAATAAAATGGCAAAAAAATGTGTGGTATCTGGGTGTCGAAAAAATGCAGACGGGGCGGGTGGGCGTGAGGAGCTGTGGGGTTTTAGTGGCTTTCTAGATCTCTGGTGGCTTGTAAAACAAGTGGGAGGAGACGTGAAGTTCCATGGCTCAGGGAACGTGGAAGTCCAATAGAGGGAGACTGGACGGTTTCAAAGAAGGTGAGATGAGGGAGAAAGGCGATAGAGAGGCACGGTGAAGGAAATCGGAGAGAGAGAGTATAGGTTTCTTACAGGCAAGGGAGAAGCGATTTGGACGTTCATATATCTGAAAGACATCTCTGACTGTGACGGATGTGCTTTCCAGCCGCCTGGCCAGGCGGTGTTCTCCTACCCCTCCCCCATCCCGGACATCATCCCCTCCTGTCTATCCCACTCCTCTTCTTCGTCCTACCACTGTCCACACCCCCCAGAGTCCATCTTCTTTCCTGTGTGGCGTTCCTGCTGCTGCCCCCTTCAGCCATTTCCCACGCACCACTCTCTCCAACCAAACCCTCACTCGTTATCCCAGGGTCCCTCTCCTTCTTTCGCCCATTCCCTCCTCGCTTCCTCGTTCCCTTCCCCCGAGGGGAAAGAACTAATTGCAACCAAAGCATAGAATTATGCCCCTCCCTCCCACCCCTCACGATGATGCGGAAGGCTGAGGTTTGTTTGCCCAAAACGTGTGACTGCGGTTTCATCTCCAATTTGACCCTGAATTCCCCCATCCCACTATTTACCCCGTCTACACCCTTCAATTTTGCTCACACGACCACCCATAATTTACGTCGTTCGGTTGAGAATACGTTTTCAGGGTTTTAGAGCGGCCCACCACTTACTATTATGGGTAAACCCATGAGTCCTAGAATCCTGAGGTTGTGGCTTCCGGGGGTTATGAGACGTTAGGTCTCACTGCCCAAGAAAGCAGTCACCGGGACTATCTCATGCCTCCTATATCTTCCCTCCGGATAGACCTTAAAATAAAATATAAATCCTAATGCGTGCTTCTCTTAAAAATGTCTATTCACCTCTAAATATTGGCTTTTTACACATGTGAATGTTTAAACGGCATATTTATCTATTTAACGATCATTAAATTATAACCTGTTCTTATTTTCACTGGATGTTTTTCCCAAAAAACACAATTATGTGTCTTAATCTACTTCATCTACCGAAGAGTGTTCCATTGCAATTGGATTGTCATCTAAGGTAGACGGAATTTTATTATGAATTTAATATATGAACACGTGTAAACTTCAGGAACAGTCCTACTTCTGCGGAATACTATATTTTTAAATACTGCCTTTGAAAACAGTTTTAAGAAAATCGATTTCTTGAATATATAAAAAGTAAATGTTGGCATGTATAAATGAAAGACTTTTAGCGCAAAAATATATGCTATAATTAAGAAAACAGTAATCAACTCGATACGCCTGGTATGTCTAGTAATGCATCATACTAAGCCTTACGGCACGTGAAATTCTCTTATCAGTGTAGGGGGGCAGTACCTATTCCTGTGTCGCCTGCGGTTTGCCAGAAAACTACATAGTGTTGAATTTTGCGAGTTCCCAAAGGTATTACCCTGGGTTGCATATTCAATACATCGTCTATATTGGACCAATGATCCAATTCCACTCGCGAGTGACACTGCGCAAGCCACTTCCCTTGCCCTTACCATCCCAATCTCAAAAACGTCGTCGGTTTCATCTCGAAATCACGTTACTGCACTTTCCAACCTTCTTTCCCTTCTTCTTTCCCCACAAGCCGTTTCTTTTGTCGGAGAAACCTTACCATTTTTTCCATCTTTAACTTTCCATCCAAAAAATCCTCCCCTCACGTCTTTCTTTATCTCTTCCACATTTCCAATTATATCCTTGGTCCGCGTGCCTCAACCATCCGTATCTTCTCCCTTGACCCCCGCTCTATCGTTGCATGGTTTCACGCATAACGCGATTTAAGTTCTCTTTTACTTCCCCCTTGGCCTTTTTTCAATCCTCTGTCGACCTTAGAACAGATCCAGGTCTGCGTTTTCTGGTACGAAACCAGAAAATGCCATCAGTCAAAAGTCCACAATCCATGGGGATAAGTTTAAGCATCATTATACATGAGTAATTAGTTTTAAAATCAATATAATAATATCATAAAAGCAAAAAAGTGAGCATGAATGTGAAAATATTTGCATAGGCAATAAAATGACAACTATTAGATATGCATAGCACTTCACACTCTAAAGGTGGAATGAAGTACGATATTGGTACAAGCAAAGAGAATAAAAATAACAAAAATTATAGCAATAGAGCTTGTTTATTATGTTTATCACACTCCAGAATCAGGTAGGCTTTAGTACTGTCTTGTAATAGAAAATCGGTGGAAGGGTTGTATTCTGGCCACATAAGGGAGAGACATAAGTGAATGGGGAAAATGTACAGGGTCACTCTTTTATTAGTCACTTCGCCTGTCTGTTTCGATGCTTTATGAAAGTCAAACTGTCCTTTCTACACCCATGTGTGGAGCTTCGCTGCGAAAAACGCGTTTGAAATAGGTCAAACGAGTTTTTCGCTTGGTTCTTTATTCATTTGGTTTGAGTTCAAATATAAGTCGAGCCTACAAATAGACGGTAAAAAACCGTTCCGATTCACAACTGAAAGATCCGATTTTGTGTCTCGCCCAATGGTGCATTTCATGAAAATTGTTCACATTCTAGACTATTATCGAACACCGAACATCGAACAGTGCCAGTGACTTTGTAAAATTATCTTATTGATATTTTCATAATTATTATTTCTGTCAGAACTATTTTTACATTAAAATTATTATTATTAAAAATTATCAATTATTCACATAAAAATTCTTCTTTTCAGGTGAACTTTCTGATTGGTAAAACATATGTTACGATCGTTCTAAATATATCCTCAGACCGAATGGCTCATTCAAATAGAAGGCATCAAGTTTACAGACTGCTGAATTTGAGCATGCTTCGTTCACTGTGGTGAAATTCCAACCCCATATCTTCAAAGTATAAGGTACACATTCTTAACCATAACTTTCGCTAGCTGAGACACAATAATTCAATGTCATTACATCATCAGAGCTACGATGAATCAGTGGAAATGTAGCTATAAAGACGGACAAGCCTCACCCAAACAAAACAAAATCTTCGTCATTCCCGTGCTCACCCACCAACCCTTTCATATCCATCCATCCCTTTTTACGACCATTCATCACCACCAACCACCGAGGCGAAACCCTTCAGCCTTTCGAACCCCTTCCCTCCCCTCATCCTCACCCCCATCCCGAACATCTCCGAAAGGCCTTGTCCCGTCACCAGACACAGTCACTCCATTCTTCATCTCCATCAATCGCACACTCATATGCACGCCCATCGCCCCTCTCCCACCCATCCAACCCCCCCCCTCTCTCTC
The DNA here is from genome assembly GCF_022747635.1 of Hetaerina americana. NCBI lineage: Eukaryota > Metazoa > Arthropoda > Insecta > Odonata > Calopterygidae > Hetaerina > Hetaerina americana. The sequence continues at coordinate 26,873,596 of NW_027287095.1, read as the reverse complement.
CCTCAACCCCGCCATTCTTCCCATTCCAACTCCCTTTTCCCTCTTCTGGGAGTCTCTATGGTCGCGCTTCTCTCCCGATAAACACGCCAAATTGATGGCGTTGCATCCTCCGCTCTTTGATGGCATCCATTTGCTTTCCGGTCCTTTCCGCCGTCCACTCTCCGCTTTTCCTAATCCCCCCACTCGAAAACGCACTCCGCCCCCATTTCTCCTTCATCTATCCTACTCCCTCTCTCCCATGAGAACTCCTCACCATTTTCCTCTTCACCCACGTGTCATCGATTCCCGTATTCCTTCGTCCTCGGGTTTTCCCGCACTATAGCTCGCGATTCAGCTTTCCGTAATGGCACGCAAATATGTTCCTGGCTACCTTAACTCAGCCGGGGTAAATTTCGCGGAGGATGAATTCCCTCCAAACCAGCCACTTCTCACTTTGTCTTCGTTCTTCTTTCAATGGTTAAGTTATTACCATCAAATGCCTATGCTAGCTTTGAGCTCTTCAATTGAAAAATCAAAATCTCGCTGTTGGCTGCTGTGATTATTGTGCGAAATAACCGATGTATGAAACAGTGCAGATTCAAATTAAATTAAACAGAGTTTTCTCCAGGGGAATTTTATCAACTGGTGTATGATAAATTTTTTTCGAACTAATTGTAATTTATGATTATCATACCATTCAGGTAAATCATGCAGATTTTTTTCAAGGAGTAAATAATTAAAATAAAGTAACTTTTTTTATTATAAAAGTAATGACCTACGACGCCAGTACCTGTCATCAATCGACATCCAGATTTATCGTCTGACTGACCGTTATGGTTTCTAATTCCATTTAGTGAATGGATGCTATAGGACAACATGTAAATGCTGTGGACGCTCCAAGAGTATTTTAATGCTGGCAATTTTCAGTACTGCGTGGACTCATCTATTACAGGTCTCAAAACCTATTTACTTTCCCCAATGATAATGTATTTTGCACGGTTGGCAATTCCGTTTGCACTGAATGTAATCATAGCTCTACCAAAAAAGAAAATAACAGCAAAATGTGAACATTTCGAACAAGTAGCCCAACGGTCCATGAGTTGCAGATGATGACAAGAATAATTTTACGTAAATGGAAGAGTTGGCTTAAATGAGGAACAATTTGGATTCAAAACAAATAGGCGAACAATATACTTTATTCTTACCCTGCTTCATCGTAGAGAGGAAGAGGATGCAGAAAGGCCAGGAGATACTAAGTACATTGGTAAATCCTGAGACATCTTGTGGCAACGTGGACGGGAATATAATGCTACGATTCTAAAAGTAATTGAAAAGAAATAGAATGTCAGGAAATAGATGCAAACATTATATGTAGATCATCCGACTGCGATCCGTTATGGGCAAAGTATAGGATAAGCTAAAAAAAATAATGAAGAGTCGACCTCAATAATCTATCATATTAAAAAAAAGAACCAAGGTTTTATTAGTATCGCCGTTGATTATACAGGTACGTTAATGAGTCAACTAGTGTTTAGAAGGAAAAGATAAAATGCAGCGGGTTATATAATGAAAGGGAGTAAGTAGTATGCAAACCCTTATTATGTGTTAATGGCATATCTTTACTTGCAGAGAAACAGATGAACCGAAAAGGATACTACTCTCTATGGAGGAAAGAACGAAATAATACCATCACTAAATAGACTTCAATAAAACTAAGGTTATCAATGCAGTGTATTTTAGGAAATAAACATTGAAGTAAGATTTGGCAATGACACACGTGAATAAAAAGAAGAAATTTGACATTTTGGCACGTAGGTCATTAGCAATGGAGGAAGTAAGAGGGAGATAGTAAGTAGAATAGGAAAGGCGTAGAAAGATTTGTATCACAAGAAAAAGCTACTGACGGTAAGTAGTACAAGTATAAGCATGAGGAGAAAATAAAATGGATTCACAGACCAACAAATGAAAAAGTATGACCAAGTGCGGATCGTAAGAGAAGCTTATAAAGGACACATTGAAAGTTTACGAAGGAATCTAACTGCGCATATCTTAAAGCATAATCCTGAATACCATAACTGAAGGAAATAAAGAGAGGATAAATAATTGTGGAAGACGATGGTTGAATTACGTGAAGCAAATATGGCAGATTTCAAAGCAAGAATCTATAAAGAAGTGATGAGATTTTCGAGTAACAGTTTGACTCGGAGATCTGACACAACCCCAATATTCGGATGGACAACTAATACTGATAATGTATGCCGACGTGATATTAACTCAGTTAATTAATTAACTCTAACAGTCGGTATAGTGTTTTCATTTTCATGAAACATGTGTTTGGCTGTCCACCCTTCTGCTGTGAGTGACTCACCTTATTATATGCTTTACTTCAACTTACTTCTTGTAGGGGATCATCTATAAACCAAGAGTTTTACGGCACAATTTCCTTTAATTGGAACTTTAAATACTTCCTTCATAATATGTAATCCTTGCGCTACGCACTTACCAGGTTTAATGTTTCTGTAAGGATATGGAATCAATGTGTGAAACCCTTTGCTAAATATTTCCTTCACTGGGTGATTGTAAACAAAAACTCAAAAAGGTTGTGTCCTTCCGAATAGCGCTATAAAGCACTCTTGGTGTAGGAACCGTATATAGAAGTCACTTTTTCACTTTATTTAACTATAACCCAATAATATCTACAAATATTATTATTTCTATTCGCGATTTTACGTATTCAAGAAATTTAGTTTACTCCCGCGGTAGTATTCAAATTGCACTCCAGAATTCTAGTAAAGGCCGATCTTACTCTCTGACCAGCCAAGCAATACATTTCAACAACGCCTGATATAGCTTCCCCTTTGATCGCTAGCTTTTGCTGCTATTCGATGATGCTAAGTTTGCTTTCGAGTTAGCAACCAATCGATCATTTCGTGTATCGACGTTTCTGCTGCTCTGTAGTAGGCATCTTTAGTAGTATGCGCGTAGCGAGCGAGCGAACGGAACCAAACTCGAAACCTATGCAGAGAACCCTTATACCGTGTCTTTTGAAGCGATTGAACTCGATACAGGACTCATTATTTAGGACCTGTGGAACTCATTATTTTTCAACTTCCTTCTATATCCGTTGCTCCTGCCATGCTACAATAAGGGTTTAAACCATAGTTGGCGCAGGAAGCTCCTCATCTCTACTTTAAATGTCAGGCATCTTCCTTCGTTGATTCCATTTTGTCATAATGATTTTTCATCTTATTTATGTATACTTTTATCGTGATTTTCACCCAGCGTCTATTCCTTGAAATTTTAAGTTAAAATCACCAACAATAATATTGAACAACATACCTCATTAAATTATCAAGGCAAATGAAAAACAAAAAATCTAGGAAAATTACTTAAGGGCCCATTGGAAGCGAGGTAGTTCGATTTTGGAATGCATTTACCCTTTGAAAGTATTACGTTAATCACATCCGAACTCTCATTGAAATAGTTCAATATTCAATGAACCATTTAGTACAGTAACGTGACATTTTCACGTGCTCACAGTTTTCTCTGTGCCTTGCCTTTGTACCATATGCCGTGCCAACTATTCTCCAGATGCACAGCTACATTCTTTCATATTTAACAAAAAAATTTGCGATGAGCGAAAAATATTTGTTGGGATAAATTTTAAAGGAAATGCATTTATTGCATGCTAAATTGATTTAAAATTTATTACCAAGTAGTCTGAAAGGTTTTTTCGAAGAAAAGCTCAATCATTTCATCCTGGAACTAACTTCAAAATTCGTTTAATATACGGGTTACTTAATTGTAGACTTTTAAGTACCTTAACCCTGCGTTGTAGTAATGGACGCCTTTACTTCTAAAATCTGAATCTTAAGTTTGTTTTTTGATCTATTACGTTTCGTAAAAGCAAAGTCCAATCCACACGGATGGATGTTAAAGTATGAACGCAATGTCAGTATTTTTATATCTTAATCATTCATATTACTTTTTCGGTCCGCCTTTCAACTGTATCACTGCACAACTTGTATTATTTTAACATCTATTTATTGATTATCCATCCACCCTCAAATTCATCCTTCCTATCATTTCTCTCCTCCCTGCTGCCCGACCCAACCCCTTCTTCTTGACTTCTTTCTCCTCAGACTTGGTGACCTACTGCCGCTTCCTGTGTCTCCCTCCAAGCCTCCTTTATCCTTGCCGTTACACAGACATGAATGCTTCACTAGGGGACGATTCCACTATACCCCAATCCGCCGCCCCTTTATTTAACTCGTCCGCTACCGAACGGACTCTCAACAGGGCGGTTTCGACCTCTCACGAGACCTATCCGTTCCAGAGAGAGCGGACGAAATTAATCGGCGGTCATTCGAACGCATTGTCTCACCGCAAGCCGCTTTCCTCGTTCGCGCCTTGTTTGTCGTTTGTTCGTTTTTTTAGAGGACACGGAGAGTCCATTTTTGGACGGGGTGCATCGTCCACCATCAACCGAGACTCCTGCTCTCCTTCGTCCTATTCAGCGTGAGTGGGTTCAGCTGGGCGTGGGAAATCTTTTTTCTACTTCTCTCTTTACTGCCCGGAGGATGAAATGGAAGCTAACTCCCATAAAAGACGCCTGAAAACAGCTCAGAGTCTTTCTTTGTTTCTCTCGCGTTATACCAGCCGCTCAGTCCGGATTTTTAGGCTTTGTATCAAGAATGGAGAGCATCACTGGCCCTGGTGGTGAGTTTCAGTCCAAAAATTTCGCGCTTACAGTATACGAAGAGATTGAATTCAATTATTAATATTTCTTTTGCAGCTACATACGAAAAAAAATCTGTAATTTTTCAACAGGTGAAGGTATACTTTGTTGAATTTAGTCTCTTTTGTTCATGTTTTTTTGAAGTGAAGAGCCTAAGGTTTATCTTTCAAATATTGTAGTATTTTAATGCACATTGTAAAATCTCTATTGTTCTGTTTTGGCATTTGCTTACTCAGTCGCGGAAAATTACAGCCAACGGAAGAGATAATAGTTGTGAGGCATAATTTATCAGAGATTTCCATAAAGAAAAGGAAATTTTTCCATTCGATGTTTTCAGGCTTAACTTTGTGGAAATCCATTATCAATTAAGTACCTTGGTTACCTGAGGATGACATCAATGCGTTGAAAATAGTCATACCGAATGAAATATTTGGTAGAAAGATACATTGTTTTTTTTACTTCAGAGAGGAAAGTTTTCATTTACCTCGATTTCACTAAAAGGTGACTTGACGCATTGTATCACGTTTGGCTCTTTTCCTAATACCGTCATAAATTATCCTTTCAACTTATAGTTGATTGTCTTTTCTTATATTTTTTGAAATTTTGGAGAAGTATCTCGCTGAGATGCTGAGAGATATTTAGAGTAGCGGAGTACCATCCTTTTTCAATCCATGTGTCACAAAACTCAATGAACTTTGTCTAATGGACCCAAATTATGCACATTTCTATCTAAACCGTAATATTTTTAGGGCTAAAGTATTGGAATTTAGAAACAATATTTTCCTCCTCTCCGGACCCCTGTGGTACTCCGTGCGCCTCTAGGTTCCCTTTGAGCTCTTCGCTTGGAGGCGGGTTGCCCAGGGGTTGAACCACTAGAGTGGGGACATCCCTTAGGAAGGACTCGAACTTGTGAGATAGCAGGTGAAGGCGTTACTCACTCGACTAAACCCCAAGGAAAAATAAGATAACGACAAGTTTCATTAAAAGGGGTGTATGCAAATATTATCAATCAGATATAACAATGAGTTCAATCGTCAACATCTGTGTCATTTACTTAAGAAAAGTTTAAATTATTGAAGTTATTTGTGCATTTCCACTGCTTACTCGCTACGTGCAAACTGTAGACGTGCGAGCTAAAATCCAATTTCCAGTGACATCAATTACATTTTTTTTCTTTTCCACTTTCAAATGCACGGGTAAAAAAGTGCTCCTCATTAAAGTGGTCCCTTCATTCCTTAACATTACCGTTTTACCTGTAGCAATTGAGTTCCGTGTTCATGAGTAGACATCGCTATTTGCAGGGAAAATTAATGAATCTATCCGTTTCTAAGATCGATCAGCTTCAAAACCCGTCAAACCCAGAGTGAGTGATTTATTTGCCTGGTGCGAGATTTACCCAGAAAGCCATGGATCTCGGAGAATTCATTTGCTTAAACCATTTTCCTTCGCGCTGTTTGTGTTCACCGTGAGGCTCGTAATGAGAGGTAAATCCCACCCTCACCTATGTGGGTAATCATTGAGTATGTGACTATGATTTGTGTTTCTTAAATTTCATGCCGAAGACCTTTCATTTACGCTTCCTGATATTATGGCAACGTTGATTTCCGATGAAACTATGATGCGGTTTGTGAGAGAATCGAGGAAAGTACTGTATTATATGTCAGCCCTAACGTTTTTAGCTACAGAGTTTTGAAGGATAATGAGTACATAAGGGCTCAGATCAGAGAACAGACTACTCAAATTAGAAAACTTGAATAAAAAATCAGTGAAAATGTGGCAGGCGTTAGAAATTAGACGGGATTTCATCATATGCCTAGCATATGACAATACAAAATTCCCTTTGTTTTCCGTCTTTATAATAAAAAGGTATATTTTTTATGCTGGACGACAGCATGAAGAAAAAATCACATTTCCTCACCCGCTCCGCATTTTTATTGAACCATCGCGTTTTTCGCTCACGGGTTATGAAAATTTCAGCGTCTTTCACGACTTCCTTCAGGAGAGTGAACTGGCAAAATTTTGCATAAATGAAAGGTGCCGTTTTCCTTTATTTTTACCCGGAGGCCAAAATATTTTCCTCACGCCCGTCTTTGCTCGACATTCTTGCCGCGGTAAATGAAAGCAGGCGTCCCCCAGATAAGTGACAACAATCCGTAAAAGGTGCCAAGGGGAATGGGAACAGCGAACGGGGAGAAGATGAGGGAAAGGGAAAAGCGTTGGCCATCATCAAACTTTCCCGCTGCCAATGCCCTTCCCTCCCCGGCTATCACCCCCTCCTTGACCTCTCCCACCCTCCAAGTTCCCATCGTTCATCTTTTTCCGCGCTGCCCTGCTCTTCCCTCGCAACGTCACCTCCTCCTCACTCCTGATCCTTCCCCAAGAAATGCGTGTCCTCCCCGCACCCACGAAAGTCTTCCCCCATCCTTCTTCCAATCGTTCCCATCGCTTCCAATTTTCCCTGCTTCATTCCATTCCCCTTACCCTCATCACCCATCACATCTCTCACTCGTCATTCTTTCCCCCGTTTTTCATGCCATATTTTATGGCCACCGCAGCAGATATATTTCCTTAAGTTCAGGCTCTTCATTTTTTTAGTTAATCTAACAAAACGTTTGCCTAACATAATATCCCTAAGTGACTGCAAATAGCATACCTGCAAATTGTCACTACCGTTATCCAGCTAGGTATGTTTACATGCAGAATAACTTATATAGGTCCCAAAAGTGAAATTTAGGATTTTATGATAAATACGGCAGCAAGGACTTTATTTTTTTTCAAGATGTTTTAATTTAAGAAACGGTTTATGAAATAACATTTAGGGGAATATTACGATTCATTTTTATTACTTTTTTATTAACATAAATCATTGAATTTCATCATCCCAAAGTGTTTGAGTCAGTGTATTTTCTGAATACGGTTTTTTATCGCGTAGTTTGCGCTCGGCATTATAACAATATTTGGATGTACACCCCGTTAGACATCATTATATTTTACTTACCGAGGACATTTATTCTCTAATTTAATTGGTAATTTTTGCTTTGAGGTTTCCTACCCCTTAATCAAAGCTCAACATTAGGGCTATTACTTACCTTGTTTTCTTTTCCACTTTTAATGAGTTTTAATAGAACGATAATTGTGAAATTTGATCTACAGTGCAAATAAAATACAAGTTCTCAATGAGCAAATTCAAATATGATAACTCTGAAGAAAGATTACCTATTTAAATTTTTGAATAATTTTTTTTCGCCAAGTGAGTGATGTAGCACTTATGCATATGTATCACACTCATCGGAGAGAAAAGATTAAACCTGAGTGATACTATTCGCTAGAATTTTAAAGGAAGTAGCAGTTGTGTATCATAGTGTACAATAAACACCGCCATTAAATGGCATTTTAATTTCCTTAAGGAGGAAAAACAATGATCTATTTTCTCACTCTGTTTGGTTAAGCTTTACCATGCATAAATTTTCCCCTGTGGTAATCTGATTGTTGATTCCTTTCTATGATAAATTTATCCAATTGGCTAAAATTTTATAAACTTATTCTCATTTAATTCAGGAGATTCAAATGTTTAAATTGATTGAAGAAACATATTTTTTGCCTAAATCCAATAATGTTTACGCATTCAGATAGCAGATTGATTCAATCAAAAAAATGTCGTAGGAAAGAATAAAAATTCTCAAAATGAATTTCGCGGGAGAGCTGATTGATTGGTCTCCAGTTTGCTCGCGGCAAAAAAAAATCGTTTCCTTCTCCTTCTATCCCTCTGAGCCCCTCTCCAGCTACCCTTCTCTCTCAAATCCCAGCGCCCCAGTTAACTCTGTCACCCCAGATCCCTCCCTCCCTTACATTCCTCGACTACTCATGTCCCTCTGGGTCGCTCTTCCCTATAGCCTCACCCACAGCGGCCATACCCCGTCCCATCCCCCCCTTCCTGCCCTGCCGTAGGCCTCACTCTACCCACCCAGACCATTCACCCACGCTGCTCTCCGGGGGGAGTGGGGCGGAGTATGGGGAGAGGAGGAAGAAGAACAGGCCATCCATTACGAACCCCAAGCAGGAGGAGTTATTCCCCGAGACTAGGTCTCGCACCGCACACCCCCTCGGGCACGCCCCTAACCGCCGCAAACCTTTCCCTTCCTCCCCCCTCCCTCCAACACCCAAACCATACCCTAATGCCTCTCCATTTCTTTCCCTTCCCCCCGGAAAGGATTTCGCCGACACGATTTGTTTGTAAATCAAAATTCCTCGAGATTCCACCACCCCAGCCCGTCGCCCTCCCCCCTTCCAACCCCTCTTGGCCCCCAAGGTCGTCCCCTTATTTTTTTCTCATCCCATACCACTTCCTTTTGCGACCCCAATATCCGCACGCCATTATCCGCTCCCTACTCAATCGCGGAAAGACGAAGTGTTGCTCGCCAATGAGCAGGGATTGTTCGATTCAAGAAATTTCGTCGGCTCGTAATGAGGAGTTTTGGCATTCATGGAAAAATCGAGTGATGCACGGAGCATGTGCGGGGATTTTAAGTTTTCCTCGGTTGGCGTGAATAATTTAAGACATAAGCGTATTCCGAAACTTCGTCTTATTAATTTTAGGCCATGAAATATTGATTTTTCATTCTAACGATTTATTCCAGCCTATTGCCGCTTCTATTGAGACAATATATTTATATAGAGGGAAAGATGAAAAAGGCTCGGTTGGAAGCAATGGAAAGGTGAATTCGAAGAAGGGTAGCAAAATCCAGCTAGACAGATAAGAAATGCATAATAGAAGTCCTAAGGGAAGTTGAAGAGGAGTGGAATTTAATGAAAAGGAAAATCAAATATATTGGATATGTTTTGATGCATAGCAATTTTCTAGAAAATATAATGTAAGGAAAAAAACTCTGGATTGAAAACGAAGAAAAAGACATAGAAAGAAATTCCAGAATGACGTTAAAAGCATAATGTGCATTATAAAATATGAGGCATTTAAAAGGGCAGCAATGAGAAGAGCCATATGATTACAACGATAAGGCTCTACATTTAGAAGATTATGATGGCAGCTTCTATGGTCTTCTGTTGAATTTTGTTAGGCGGTATAAGTGCAAAGATGCAAGATAGAAGAGCCAATTCTATATATCTCCTGTCTTCTGAATATTCCCATATTCATTCCGTTTTAGACTCATAGCTAACATGAAGCAACTTCGCCCTGGTCGAGTATAATCTAATCCACTTAATTATTCTTTAGCACTTTAATTTAAAATTTTCAATTGGCCTCTTTAGCAGAATCCTAATTATTGATTGAGTGAATGATCAATTTTATGCAACAGGATACTCCATAAGGCTTGGTTGAAATCAATTTAGGCCTAATGCCAGCGTTGCTAAGAGGAAGAAACTACAATCAAGAACCTTACATTGGTGTGATTAGAATTCAGATATAATTATTCCCTGCATCGTTTATTAGGATAGTTTATAATTTTTCTTTTATTGTTTTGCTTCTCAATAGTCTGAAAATAGCGCAGCTAAGATGTAGCTAAAATTCGTACGCAATCACCCTTACCTGAACATATCCTCCAGAGAGCAACCAAACGTCCTACGAGTACCAACTGATAAATCGTGCTGCTAGAGTGAAAAAAACATTACTTTTTTATTAAAGTTACTTCTGTCGATCTTTTTCTACCAAGGATATTCTTCTCCCTTAATTTTTCATACTTCCAAGGTAATAAAAGTCTCCAAAGCTCTCTATGAGTTCGATCTTTAACATCATTTTATCAGAACGAGATCCGCTGGATTTTTCGTCAAGATACAAGGTGTGATCAAAAAAAGACAGGGCCGATTTTATAAATTGTTTATTTCGACGGATACAGCTTAATCGAACTTGTCGCCCTTAAAGTACACGCCTTGGCTGACGATACACCTTTGCCAATGTTTCTTCCAGCTCTCCAACCCTGCCTGGTAAGCCGCCTCTTCAGGTCCGCCGTACAATTAGTTTTAATTTCCGCAATGGAGTCGAATCGGTGCCCTTTCAAGGTTGATTTTAACTTTGGAAACAAAAAACGTCTGATGGAGCAACATCTGGAGAGTAGGGTGGCTGCGGGATCACGGAAGTTCCGGTTCTGGCGAAAAACTGTTACGATCAGCGCCGTGTTAGCCGGGGCGTTATCGTGGTGGAAACGCCATGCATTGATTCTCCACATGCCCGGCCTCTTTCGGCTCACTGCGACCCTCAGCCTCTTCATAACCTTTAAGTAGAAATATTTCTTGACGGTTTGACCTTGAGGGACGTATTCGTAATGAATCAGCCCTTGCTTATCGACGAAACACAACAGTATGATCTTCACATTGGACCGGGACATGCGAGCTTTCTTTGGTTGTGGAGAATGAGGACCTTTCCTCTGAGAAGACTGGGCCTTTCTCTCAACATCATAACCGTAAACCCAGGTTTGGGGTTGCTGAATCATTCCAAATGTCTTGTGTAGATCAATTTCTTTTACTCATAGTACGCACAATGTCTGAGTTATCACAAATGTTGTATCTCAACACCTCGAAGCCATTTGCCTATCTATTTATGTTTTCCACTTTCACTTTTTAAATCTTCACTCTTCCTTCCATCAGTTTACATTATCAATGCCCCCTCTGAATTGAATTTGGTGTAAGACCCGATAGGCACTAAATAACTCTAATTTAAAAAAAATAGTATCACACTTTTTCCTTTTAAAGATCTTATTTTTTCATTATTATTAATTATATTTTAAAGAGTAGCCAATTATTTCTCAATTCCCTCATCATATTCCCATGTACATTTTATTTTATACTTATCTTTCGCGCCACATCTCCTTTGCAACTATTTTTGTTGGCCTCACCGTCCGTATCTTGAACTGCTTTGAAATTATTTCCTGTATGAGTGTTTTTTAACTTTGGGGGTCATATTTTTATTTTTTTTTATTTCGCGGCTATAAAACTTCCCATGTCATTGCTGAACATATTCGTCCTCCAGTATTAAACAAACGTCGCACAGAAAATTGCTATAACCCTATGGTGATTCTCTTTGGGCACCACGAGTATTCAATGTTATTTGGCAAGTCATTTGCCGAGGAGGGCTATCCTAAGTTATTTTAACTATTATCATTCCATTCTCGTTAAATATGTGCCTTAGGTCCTCACTTTATGAGGACTACCTTATTTCTAGTCATATAATGGGTAAGTCATAAAAATGTCGACTTGTTTGGGACACATCCGGTCTAACATCGGGTCTTGGCGATTCACTTATTCATCTCTCGATAGTATAGGAAAGGAGTACAAGGAGCTTCAGAAGGGTCCACTTTTTTCCCAATTCATACCCTCCACCGATGTTTTATAAGCACATCCAAATCATTTATGTCATCGTATTACTGCCAAAGGCTCTCTTGCCTTGAATATGAATTCTAAGCACCAACCCTTGTTTGGAAGGCCATCCTCTTACATTGAAAGAGAAAGCAAGTAAGTTGGACAGATATGCTATAAATAGCAAATATTACGATTGAAGGCAAGTTTTTATGGTGGTTTCCCGTAAGGCTTTAGAAAAATTCTCCATAAACTTTACTCGCGTTCTGACATACCTACTTTAGTACCAACGGTGATACCTATTTTTTCCATCGCATTGGCTTTCTAAAAGAGATAGCATGTTATTTTACATTAACGGTCATCATTTGACGGCATAGCTCTTTTTTTATGTCGTGCCTGGAGAGAAGCCAACATTTTAGAACGTACTTATAAATACAATAATGATATATTACGCTTAATGTACTTCCAGGAGAGAAATGACAAAATAAACAAACATTTAATAAGTAAAATATTGTGCTGATTATGAAAATGTTTCAGATAAAAAAAATGAAATTTTTTATAGTACATTTGGTGCCCCTACGGGTATGAGCCCATTATAATATCCCCAACAATATAAGAGTCGCAAAAATAATTGAATACAATCGTAGCTTGCGAATAAATTAATATAAATTTTCAAGATATTAATGTTATTGCATGTACATTTCAAATGAATTTGAAGGATTCTATAACTGATTAAAAAATCATAAATAATTTTTTTACATTCTGAGGAATCACTGTGTTAGGTTTGTAATGAGAATTTATTAGAAAAAATAAGGCAACGAGATTCCCAAGGTAGCTAAGATAAACATTAAATTTGAAGGACAAATTTGAACAGGTACAACTGTTCACATATATCGTAAATCCTTTGGAAGAGGGTGGACAAAGTCTCAGGATCGTTAAAAGAAGTTTTCCACTAGGTAAAGAAGCGTTTATGAAGATACCCCATTATATAAAGTTATAAATAAGAGATTAGATACAACTTTAATATGGGTTGTAGTTCTGCATGGCTAGGAAAGATAGCAATTGAGAAAAGAGGATAAGCCGATACTTGAGACTTCTGCATTGCGAACATGGAGAGGAATGTGGAAAACAAATTGGTAGAGAGGAAAACAAATGATGTAGTTGAAGCATGGCAGGAGAAGAGAGACAGTTGTTGGAGGAAATTCGAAGAATTCAGGACAAGCAGAAGGAGAATGTATTGAGGAATATTTAAGGTGGTGATAGAGAGGAGATTGCTGGGAAAGCGAGGAAGAGGGAGGAAAAGGATAGCATTTTTGCATGGAATTAAGGGAAGTAGAAAGTATGCAGAGATGAAGAATGTCTTATTTGGCAATATTCAGCATGAGATTAAGTTAGTTTTGGCTTAGAATTACAGAAGTGTAGTTCCAGGGTTCATAAAAATCCTGCCCCCATCCGGTAGACTACTGCAAATAGTAAAATAATAAACTTTTTTCAACGTGGCTAGCCAGTGGGACCTTCATAGTTTAAAGTTTTTGAAAACATTTTAGTCAGTCGAAATCATTTCTAATGTATTTTACATGTGATTGAATGGTCTTTTGTTTAATTATAGTATTAATTAGTGCAAGAGACCAAAAGCTGAAGTCATTTGCACCGTCTGGGTTTTGTGGATAATTTGTCAGAGGAAGGATTTTTAGGGAATGAGGAAAGGTTGGAGACAAATCCCGTGCCATCACTAACCTACTCTTAACAAAGAGTATCACGAAGTCAATAGTTTAGTCCCATCTGACGGACGGTGCATTCCTCTTGATGTGCTCTCCACGCAACACCTCAAGTAGATATCGGGATACTACTGAAAAATGTTACCGCCAATTCTACCAAATTTCAAACCAGAGGCATTGGGATGGGAACTCCTTCAATGTAATGTTATGAATCATGATAAAATACTCTGCAGAACCTATATGAATTTGTGGAGTGATAAATGCAGGACATTTTAATGGTTCAAATCCTCGACTGCGGATTGAGAATTTGGAATAAGGAGCGAGTAGTGATGCTAAGTCATCCCACGTGACAACGTTCTAAAACGCATTTATTTCTCTATTCCGTGCTTTCCTTAAAAATTCTCACATTTCAAGATGACTATGGAATATATTTCTCTTAAATCCAGTTCAATATCCCTAATTTCATTTAAATTATATTTTTCCTTGGAATACCGAAGGCCAAACAAGGAAAGAAGCTCCCCTTCACTCCCTGAATGGATAATTTTAACACGTCGTGAGATTTAATACCAGGTAAAGTTTGCATCTCCAATGAAACCGTTATTCTATTGAGTGTTTTGATTTTTTCTAAAGATTTAAACCAAAGCTTCCATCAGAAAATGGCGCAAATTCTATCCCGACATTTCTGTTTGTAAAGCGTTTCGTCGCTAATGTTAATCAAAATTTTAAAGCTCCTTACCTCGATTTTGCTGCTTTTTTACCCTCTCCCTCAATTTCTCTCTCTCTCTCTCTTCATCATTCTACATGTTCCCCTTTCTCTGATAAACCTCCATCCAAATTGACACCGAATATTGCTGGGGAACTCCCATTTCGGCTCGCAAATGTTTTTTCATTCATTCCTTGTTTCGTGCGCTTCTCCCGTCTCCAAGCCTTCTTCCCCGTGATCCCCTAATCACTTGCTTATCTAATCCACTCCATAAATCCCGATTCTCTCGTACAAGCGTTTCTCTCCCTTCTGGAATCTCCATTGCATCGCTCCGATCCTTTTCGCCCTTTGCCCCGGCAAAGAATAACCTTCCCCACTTGTCCTGACGTGCTTCTCCCAAGTACGAGGCCTGCACAGTAAGCTCAATCTTAAAGGAGAGGTTTTTGCAATCAACTTTATCTGCCTACTTACTTCATGGTCTCAAAGCTAATTTAATAAATCCCGGGCTTTTATATTCCACATATATAATCCGATTTCCTTGAATGTTATATTTTCTTTCTGTCGAGTCAGACGAATACGGGAAAAAGAGGTAGACAATACCGATAGAATTTGTGTAACTATTTTCATGTCACCACTATGCGCCTGAGAAGCGTCAATAACTGATATCAATATTTTATGGTCTATGACAAATAATATTATTTTATTATACATGAAAAAATAAAAGCTACGTAGAATCATAAGAACTGCGAAAGATACGTACTTTCCAATAATTTTGAATCATGGGTGCGTACGGCTGGGTGGTAAATTTTTACATGACGATTTCCCGTACCTCACCTATTATATTCATGATAGTTTGTTTTAGACAGTATTATTTTACTTGTGGAAGTCTTTCTTGTAAAATTCAAAATTGTTTTACTGGTTAGCGATACGAGCTCTCTAAAATTAAAAACTGGATCTTATAGTGTATTTCAGATTATAATTTAATAGCGGAATCTTGATTTAAACTGTCTATTATTTAATAATGGTTTTTAATAGTAAACATAAATCTAGATGTGAAAAGTTTTTAAAAATATTACAACCTAAAAGAGAGAGAGAGCCCCCAGCGTGTCTTAACAGTACGATAGACTAGTTGAGAACTGAGAAATTCCAGTCTTTTCTGAGTAAAATCCAACAAGGTTGCATGTACAAATCGTAGAAAATCCACGTCAATTGTTTCATTTGATACAAAGTAAATCAAATTTGTAAGTATTCATTGTGAACGGTTGATTTTTACACGATTAATCACGATTAATGAATAGAAAGTATAGAGATACCGTCATTACTGCGCCTAGTAAGTCTTTAATTTCACACGTAAGTTCAAACTCCCAAATTTGAATGAAAAAAAAAACTTTCTGTGACATACTTAACTAATTATCACCGTTCAGATAAATATACTAAATTGAAAATCCATTACTGACACAAAAACAGATATCGCATTATTTTTTATGGATAAGATAAATTGAATAGGACAATGCGGCATGATGATTCATCATAAAAGGGGAACTTACGACCCTCTTAATTGCTAGTGATCGGCCTCAAATAATTACAGGACATTAAAATATAATTGTAGTCATAAATAAATGATGGAGCTTATAGCTATATCTATTAATATTACAATTGTATCAATGAAGCGGACCATCGCACGATGATTTCAACTTTCAAATAATATCTTAATGGGCAACTGGATCCAATTTAATTTATCGTTATATGAATGTGCATAAAGAGTTTGAAAAAATATCCGCTTCATTCATTTTTGCAAATCTTACAATTCACGATAAGAAATAAAAAGGGCGCTCGTCCTCATTTGATTTAATCTTAAAATACTCTGATTCTAAAGTAATGCTACGCACAAATCCATGCAAAATAAACTCCAAAACTGAAATATTAGATTTAATCTTCGTTTGTACAAAGGGTATTGAATGGCATAAAAGTCTTCACTTTGCAAACACTGAGTGCCACTATGCAAACGCTGAGCTGAACTGCCACTTCGGCCAGCAAAAAAATAGACGAACTCCGCCGACAATTTTTTTTCTACTATTATAAATGATAAAGGAGAATTTGACCACGTTAAAATGCAATACATATAAAAAATTTACATGCGGCTCCGACAACACTGAAAGCGGGAGAGAGGGGGGATGGATTTTCTAAAGAAGAGGTTTCTGAATGGCCCATAGTGCTCCCGAAATAGTCCTATCCGCCCCACCCTCTCCGCTCCCGTCCCACTATTACTTCTTCCTCCCCATATCTCCTTTTCTTCTCCATCTCCTTCTCCTGCTCTTCCCCCAACTGGAGATCCATCTCTACCTCCTCCTCCCATCCCATATCTGCCTCACTCCCACCCTGCGACCTCCGTCTTAACATCGATTCCCGGCACGTATTGCTTTTAAGCGGAGCGATTTACTCTCCAAGACCCTGGCCCAAGAAAATCTTCGTAATACGCCATGGTCGGTCCCATCCCCGCCAACTAACCCTTTACACCTTAAGTATCTATTTCACTGCCCTCCCTTAAGAAAGTCGGCACTCCTGAGGCTCCCGGTCTTCTACCTCCTCACCTTACCCAGGATCTAAGAGAAAAGGGATCGAGAGGAATGTCCCTTTCGGTTTGGCGTATTCGAGAATTTTTTTCCTCATGCGGTATAGAATTGTCACCATGGAATTTGAATGTTCGATCTTCTCCCAAGTTATCCCGCCTTCAAAAAGTTATTTTTTGTGGTCTTGGGATAAAGGGGAGTTATGCTAAAGTATGAATAAAGAGGTTCGGGAAAGAGCAGGGTAGTTCTTTCCCTCAGAGTTCCGAAGAAATGTCATCAATCTAAAATGGTGTGCCACATGAACGGATACACGTTTTCATTCGAGCACAATTCAGACTTCTCACATTTTGCCTTGTCGTATAAATGCCGCGCAGTACGATGAAAATAAAAGTACTACACAGAAATAAAAATATGAATATCAGCACTTGAGAAAGCAGATGAATGTACGTAATTGCGTAAATTTACATACATTAAAAGTGTTCTCAGGAAAATGCGTAGGTTTGAGGAGTAAGCCGCTGAAGTTAAGGCATGAAAAGTCTAGTGATTCCCATATATATTTCCAGTAAAACCAACGTAACCAAATAAAATTCGTGCATGAAAGAACCCTTGTCATTCTCCTGCGACCATAAATAAAAATGGTTAACTGAGGACGAATTGAAAAGTGATATTCCAAATTCGCACCGAACGGGTTTTCAAAGCGAGCCCGGCTGAGGAGTCTAATGTGTACACTCTCGCATAAAAAAAACTTCCATCTTTATACTTCTCCTAATCGTTAACGCGTTTTTGTTTCACTTGCTCGCGAAGATGTGTCGTCAAGTTTTTATTCAGTGGAGAGTGAAAGGAAAGCGCGATATTTTCCCCTGAGCTACGCAGCGGTATTTGAAGGGGATGGGGTGGTGAAAGGAAGGAGGTAAAAAAGATAGAGGGGAGAGAAAATAACGGGAGGAAGACCGACCGCGGTCGACGGGATATACATCTCTCCGTGCACTTCAGAACCCACCGTGATGGATCACTCTGGGATGCGTCGAGCATTTTTCGGGGCATGGAAAAAACATGGAAGCGAAAAATGCGTTTTTTTCCCTCCTGTCCCTCGAGCCGTTCCAACTAGACGGGACTGAAATCAAGCGTGCATTTTGCTAACGATAAATTTCGAGTCAATTTGAAACTTACCTCCTAAATTAAGGGAAAATATTTGTTATACTTGGGTATAGTCTTGTTTTACACGAGTAAAATCTAACCTTCTGACATTGCATACTTTGACAACATTTTCGCGGCCGGTGACAAAGTATTGATAAAGTGATATTCCGTTTGTCCGATTCCAACCAAATATAAGTCAACATTCGACCCTCATTTTAACAATTATTGATTAGCTTTGAAAAATACCACAAGATAAACTAATTCATTGGTGGTTTCTTATGCTATAAGCCATACGCTATGCTTATTTTTTCTATCGAATATATAAAGCTCAAAAATATGCTAATTTTACAGTAAGTATATTGGTTTAAGTAATTGTACATACATCATATGTTTTTGTCACCTTTTTTTACCTACATAATAATAACTTTTTGTGTTAATTCGTATTTTTTTCTAAAATTCATATCGTTCCATATCTTCATATTCATCAATATTGTTGGGCCAGATTAATACTTTTACATCTCTTTTGGCAAGCGATCAGATGAATGATGCTAAAGTTGTTTTTAAATTATCCTAATTTTTATTGTATGTAGCCTTCTATTTGGTTTATTTGATCAGAGTTCTGAAACTGACCTTTGATATTATTACTCGTCTTCATTGAATTTTAGTTCAAATCCGTCTGACATGAAAACTTTAACTTGGCATTGTTCTCTTTTTCACCACCTCATAATTTACGTTATACATACCATGAAAATATTATATATTTAATACGCCCCCTTCCTTTTACTACATCCCACTGATAACTCACTATCTCCCCCATCGACTCTTCTGTTTATTAAATTGTCTTCTACATCTCCCATTCATGCCAACTTCTTGCTTATCTGATGACTTTTTCTACTTTTTTACCCACGCATTTTTCCCATTCTCTTCCGAGTGTTTCCTTCATTTCCCAACTTAACACTCTCTAATCTACACCCACTTTTTTCCCTCAGTCGCCATATAGTGGAATTAAACAACCGTACATTGCTTCAGTTTTTATTACTCTTGCCTATTTATCTTGGCTCAAGAGTCCCAACTATTAATTCCCTCTTTTTTGTATAATTCTATCTCAATTGCGCTGTTCTCCTTCAAATATCCCCATGGACATGACCATTTTTCCAAATATCTTACCTAAATATTATTTACATTTTATCAGCTAACTTTGATAACCTCCTAATTTATCGCTCTCATTAGCCATCCACTTTGGCAAAAATCTCATAATTCTCATATTCTTATGATCTATCACCATCCCAAGTCTCTCACACTTTTTCAGCGATGAGTTCCAACGCGCTTAGCTTACTAGAGCTTCGTCACTTGCAAAATGATTCCTTTTCCAGATTTTCTCGTCCTCTCGTCTTTCCTCATCGTATGCATAATTCAATAAGCGCCGTAATTAACAGAGATTCCATTTTTACTACCTGTCTAACCCTGCTCATTCCGATTCTTTATCTTCAGCCCTTAGTTGCGAAGTGCAAGTTGCGTTAATATTTGGAATAATACATAACTTTCTTTATCGGACGAGATGATTCGACCATATTTTTCTTGGTCGATTGTACATCTATGTTTTACAGTTTTTTATCTCCTGATCTCCTACTATTCATTTTTCTTCTATTCTTGTTCCAATTCCACTGCAGTCATCTTTTCTATTACTTTTCCGTTCATGTGCGGTATTTTATGTCTCTAATAATATCATTCATAGCCCTCTTTCGTCTTATCTTTCCTGCGGTTTTAAATGTGATAATCTGCATAGATTGTATTCCTTTAATCTCCTTTTTACTAACTTATTGTTTTCATGAATTGATCTAGATCTTGGATAGATCTGATCATTTCTTAAGATATTTGTTGTTTTTGTTCCAGGTTGTAGGTATTTATTTTTTCTTACTACTTTATTCATAAACCCTTCAATCCTTTCTTTAATTATTTGTTTATTTATTTTTAAGTGTTTATAATTAGTTTTAAGTGCACCTAAGTTTTCAATTTTCATTATCTGCTCTATAATATCGTTTTTTGCAATTTTATTTTACATGGAATTAGTTCAAAGTTACCATCTACTTCGTTTTCCTTGATGACGATTTTATAATAAAATATGTTCCCAACTCAATTTATTTTTACATGTTCATTGCATGTCACACTTTTTTTTCTCACTAAGAACGTGTTTTCTGCATAAGATAATATATTCATAGTATTTCCTCCCATTCTTCAACCTTTAGACTTTAAATATTTTTAATTATTTCCTTCGCAATTAAATAAAATTATAATGGTCTCAGTTTCTCCTTGTCTAATTCCTTTTCCAACTATAAATGAATATGAAAAGATTTGTTATAATTTAAAGAATGCCTAAATATTGCTCTAATCTAATTTTATCCTTAATCACTTCTACTACATTGCAAAACTTTCTTTATCCAAAAACTTTATGGTGTTTAAAAGAACTCTGTCCATGCATATGAAAGTTCTTTTCTGATATTTTATAAATTATTCTAATGCTTGGAAAACTATAAATATAGCGTAATTACAAGACCTAGTACTTTAAGATGTTGTTCATCGTCTAGTTTTTCAGTTATATCCTCTTTCTGTGGTCCCTCCCCGTTGACGTTCTTTATGTGGTAGAAGAGCTTCGAAGTTATGATGCCCCCTGGCTGTGCTGGTAGAAGCAATGAAATGTGCTCCTCGTAGGGTCAGCCAAATCAAATAGGTTGAGGGGTAGCCAGATGAAAGGAAGTGCGCGCAGCGTCTGCTCCTCAGTGAAGCTTTTGCAAAGCCTTGTAATCGCAGAGAAACAATCTTTGAGCATTGGTGTCACTGAAAATACATTATTGAGGAAGGTAATGGGAAAAAAGTGCTTGGAAGGGATTAATAACTTTTAATAATTTTTAACTTCTAAAAGAGTACAATTTATTCAATTTGACAGGAATTTGAACCCAAATCCTTCGCTTTCCGGCTGAGTGATCCCGCATATCAAACTACCAATGCGTGGAAAACACCTCACGTAAAATACTACGAAGTAATCTTACGCGTGCGCTAGGCAACGGTCAAAAAGTTATAACGCCAATGGTCACGGAGATAAATTCTAACATTTAAATATATGGGCATCAAACACATAAATGACAAATTATCAGAACACCTTATACCTTTGAATCCTTTAGAAATTAGCTTTGTATTAGGAAACCTCAGTATTTTGAAGCGTTTTTTATAAGAATTCTCTCTATTGTTTTTGTGCGAATTTTATGTCGTTGTTTCTAAGCAAAAAACATGCTATTTATTGTAAGTAATACAGTCGCAGAAAACTCACCATCGTTTCACTATTATCATTGACTGCTTCTTCTTTGGACCCATCTTAAATTCCTGGTAGTATATGGTCACCAACAAATTAAATTTTCCCATCATCAGAAGATAATTTATTTTATTTGGCACATGCAATACCTCTTTGAGTTCTTCAAAGTCTGTCTACCTTTATGCTTGATTTTATAGCCTCCATGGGATTGTTTGAATATTATATTCAGCTATACCTAGCTTACTTTTTATTAGCAGTTTAATAAAATTTCCACTTTTGGTATCGATACTTATTATGTTGGTTATCTGTTTACATTCAATAAAAAGTATATACATAAAAAAGGAGAGAAGACGCAAATCATGAAACTGAACCACATTATAAGAACAACTACGACCAAACATGTCGATAATAGTATCCGTGTGATTATGCAATTAGCAATTCTTTTCTGCAATGCAAAATGCATATACCTGAGGATACACGTACCTGCTTTTCCTTCGCCAGAACCTATCGCAATAATTCCTTGGGTTGATGTGACCAAGTATAACGATTTATGTATCCTTGTAAGAAAAGCTCACCCTATTTCTAAAATCGGAATATATAAAACAGAACTTATAATGATCTTTGCTAAACTTCAATAAAAATAACGCTTGATCAGTTTTAATTATATACTAAATAAGATCAACTAAAAATGTCTTTCTTGTTTTTTTCAATGACGTCTTTCACGGCCGCTAATTTCTTTACACACCATTAATATATTTCATACTAGCCGTTATCCATGTCCGATGTACTGATTCTCGTAATCTGTATCATGTTTTCTTTGCAAGATAAAACTTTGCAAATGATATTTTCGAAAGCTATCGCTAAAATTAATCGTCCGGACAAACGGGAAGCCTTTAATGCCTAAATATTTCCACTTCCAAAGAGATAATAAATATTTTGAAGAATTGGTTATTTTTTCCATTGATTTATCGATAATTACTCGACTGTTGTATTGTGATGTGGGCTCAGCGTAACATTAAAAAATCAGGAACCCACAAAAAAGAAAGAAAATAAACTCCCTCGGTTGCGAATTTTCGGTGGTCCAAGCCACTTCTCTCAAGGAAGAGAAGGACAGAACTAAGGACAACACCGGGCTGGGAACGATGCATGGAAGGGGAAGGTGGGAAAAGGTTTGTGAGGGGAAGAGTTAGGAGGGGAAGAGTTAGGAGGGGAAGAGTTAGGAAGGGGATTTTTAGAAGAGTGGGGATAATATGGAAGTAAATGGGGGGCGGAGGGGGGATAAAAATATGTGCAAATTGGGATAATTAATGTCTAATATTTATGCCTGGGCAATTCCAGGAATTTCCCAGGCATAAATGGAGCCAGATAAACGCTTGCTCTATTGTTTTCAGTTTCAGTGGAGGATCAGAGGGTGGGCGGAATGCTAAGATGGATATAGTATAGCATTTATCAAAGGGAGTGTCATGTTCGGTGGCGTGTCGGGGATTGGAAGCATACTAATCAGGGAAGAATTCTTGCATGAGGCCCAGTTGCTATTGATTCTGATATTGTGGGGTGTGGTACACTGTCCAATATAAAAGGCAGTGCAAAGTTGGCACTTCAGAAGGTAAACTACATTGCTGAAGGTGAATGAGGAGTAGGGAATAGGTAGGAGAGAGTTGAAAAGCGGGAGGGAGAGGGATGGGATTCCGGTTTTGAAAGTAGGACATGTTTTGCATCTAGGTTTATTGCAGGGCATGGGAGTGGTGTTTGGACGGGGCCGGGATTTAAGGAGTGGATTGGTTTATTTGAGAAGATATGGTAAGTTAGCGGGGCATTTGAAAGTAACTGAGGGACATTTGGGAAAAAGGTTGGCTGTGGAATTATAGTTTTTGAGGATAGGGTAAAGATCTTTTAGGATTACTCGCAGAGATTCTAGGCCAGGGAAGTATGTGGTGTAAATTAAAAGAGGGTGGGTTTCCGTGTTGGAGGAAGATTTGGGAGTGTAAGCATCTCTTCGGATCCTTTTGTTAAGGAGGAATTTAGGATAACTTAGTTTGAGGAGGGAATAGTGTAAATTTGAGAGAAAATTAATCAAGGGATTCGGAGTCATTGCAAATTCTTTGTCCTATTATGGAGAGGGAGACTAAGGAATGGAGCGTTTTGTGAGATATGGATGGCAACTGTTATAATGTAAGTTTGTTCTCGAAAAAATTGCTCTTTTAAAATTTACCCTTAAAGAAATAATCCGAGCCTATCCAATTTTCCTGCAGCTTTTATCATTGTATGAAGCGTCTTTCCATCCGTCCGCATAAATCAAAATACAACTTTTCTGTGATATGATGGAAAAAGCATTTCTTTAATTAACTTATAAACAAATTTTGGTACTGTGAATAGGAAATAGGATTTTTTTAAATTAATTCATTTTACAATTCCAGAAATTTGGAAAAGATATCAACCTAGTGAACAGATAGCTTATGAAAGTATAGAGAAAGCCTTTTTTTATCGCCAAGAGCAAATTTAATAATTATATTTTCAAACCCAATGAATTGGATAAGGATAAAGCTCGCCTAGTACTAAGCTCTACGGTATATAAAATTCTATCAACAGGGTAAGAATACTAGATCCTTTCTCTATACCACCAATGGAGGTTCCCCAGGAAATTATGGTACCTGAAAAACTACACAACTTAGGTGAGGTTGATAATGCTTAGAGGTGTCCACTATTATTATTCTATTGTTCTTCTTACCAAACATCTTTTTAATAGCATAAGGGATGCAGACTGGAATTACATAAAGAATGGTAATATTAAAAAATGTGACGAAAAAGCCTCGTGAACCACAGACTTACATATCACCCCACACATCCTTGCTCGACACCTTCCTCCATAGCTCGAATTTACTTCCTCCCTTCTTGACCTGCAAGTGAGCCAAAATTGCAGAAAAATTCATTCCCTGTTCCTCTCAAATATCACCTCCTCACTTTAATTTATGTGGGCTAATCACGCATTTTCCTTCTACAAGTCACTAGCAACTCACTCCTTTTCACTACTCCAAGTCTTGCTCCATAATCTTAAAACAGCCACTCTTTCCAACAAATCCTTCTTGGCTACAAAGCAATTTTCTGATTATTTGGTTGTAGGAGTAGCAGTATTTAGGAGAGGCGACCGACAGCTGAGGTCATTTGCGGCATTAGGGATGGACAGGATAGGATGAAGGGTAGAGAGAAACCCGGCGTTGGCATTAGCCTACTTTTTACGAAAGGCGCCAAGGGGTCCGAAGCTTAACGTCCCATCCGACGGATGGCGTACTCCCTCTAAGTGCCCTCCACAAAGTACCTCAAGTAGGGATGGCTCGAGATACCACTGAAAAATATTCAAAACCGCCGGGATTCGAACCCGGGCCCTCTGGGTGGGAAGCCAGTGCAATAGCCACCGCACCAGCTCGATCCCTTCTGATTAATTGTGAACCCACATTGTATGCCTAATCATTTTCATTGGAACCTGAGTTATGGTACTAAAAAAATAAAAGCCAACGGAAAATCGAATTATTGCTTTTTATCTCGCATGGAGTTGAGCGAAATCCATTTAGGAGTTGTTAATTCAATGAAATTAGAAAAATTGGTTAAAGATCTCAGAATTTGTGGTGAAATGCATGAGACATTTTTCATGTCTGTCCACAGTGCCCTTCAAGAAGTGACCGACGCTGCCCTCTCTATGAATACGACATTCGACCTCCTGAGCCTGATAGGTTTAAGGAGGGAAGACCGCAGCTTTCACCCTTCCCTACGCCGCCCGCCGCCCCTGGCCAGGGCCCTGTGGCGCAGCATCGCCAACATATCCTCCGGTACCCTCAACCGGGTTCCCCTCTCTTCGACCGAGGCGTCGGCATCCTTCGGTGTCTTCCCGAATCCGAGACGCAGGAGGCGAAGACTTCGGACGGTCTACAGGGTCGTGACGGCTCTGGCTCCTCCCTTCGTCATGGCCTCTAAAAGCGAGCCTAAAATACCTCCATCGTCCACCAGAAGGCATTACAGGTGAGCGAAACCTTTGGGTTTATTCCACACAAGAACCTTTAAAATATAATTCAAATTGAATCATACAACCAGTAGAAACAAAGACGTTAATGTCATTCCCGTGCTCCACTAAAGTGTTCAACTTCAAGCTCTACATCACCTGGAATTGAAGATAGTCTGTAGCCACTGCAGTGAAATATGTTAGTTAGTTACATTTCGCATCAAGGTTTAACATTGTAGCCAAAAATGTTTTTGATTGGACGAAAAAATATTATGGGTATTTGGAAGTGGTGGGACAGGAGAGCAGAATGATGGGAGAAATCCTAAAGAAACAGGAAAAATGGAGGAAAGGTATATTGATGCAGTGAGATGTTGACGATTGTGAAAGAGGGGAGTATTTTAGGCAGATGAAGAAGGGCCAGGAGTATTATAGGGATGTTGGATGGAATTAAGGTAGTATACGGATATATTCTACCGTTTCAGGCTTCACTTCGTGGAAGTATTAATTACCCATGCTCGAAAGAGTTTGTACTTTTCCACAGATTTTTATTAAGGTGAAACGTTGTACCGTATAGTAAAAATCTGTGGAAAAGTGCAAAGTCTTTTAGTATGGATAAAGTATACGGAGATGAATAGGGACTTTGTTGTAGAATAGGATGTTGGGTTGTATTTTGTAAGGAAAGATAATTGTTTAGTTGCTGTGTCCATCTAATACCGAACTTAACCGGTACATTACCCATAGTAATAATACATGAAAGATAAAGAAAATATCATCGAATATTTTCAATTTCATCTCGCTTACTTAAATTTTCGCTCAAGATAATCAAAATCCTATTTAAATAATTTACCAATGCTCTTCAAAGTTTATACTTGTCTTCCAGTAAAGTTATGAGAAAAACACGAGATCTCGTTTTTTTCTCATTTTAATTATTTTCGTGAAAAGTGAGAATTTTCAATTTTTATGTAATTCTTTAATGTTTGTCTCCTCTTCAAATAATATCAATAAAAATGCATGTTTAACATTCTAATGTTTTAATTACATGAACAAAACTCAAGGAAATTGTGCTAGCCAAATGCAGGAGATAGCGTAGAGGATACTCCAAAGTTGTCTGCCTACGTATTATTATTATCCTAAGATTCTTAATTTAATTATTTGTAATTATATTTATTTTCTATCTAAATGACAGACGAATGCTAAAATATCTCTTACAGTATCAATGTCTCTCCTTCTGATTATTAATCCAGAGTCTTTTGTCATTCCCTAATTATATTTCAAGGGACCCATGTATTCAAACCGTTAAAGAGTTAGATAACCATCGCTCTGGATAAATTGGCTTGTGATCACCGTGGTAGGATTAAAAAAAATAACAATCTGTGTTTTTGCCTTAGAGTAGCACCCCTTTTTTGGAATTTTCACTTCATTCCAAAACCTTCACATTTCCTTATAATGCTGAATTATGTCGAATATCTTGGTATCCTATATTCAAATTATCGCGCTCTCTAGCCCTATTCCCATTGCTAGAATAATTAGTCGATGGAACAATAATTGTTATATAAATACTAAATGGCATAAATTACCTTATTAAAGTTGTAAAAACTGTGTACGAGTATTATCAATCTCATACCATTTCCCATATTGTTTCTAAATTTAATAAATATGCCAGAACTTCTTAAATGGCAAAACACATTCTGAACTTTTCTTCGCAATATTCCCTCCGGCGATAGGAAATGCCTAAGAGGGGTGGTCTGCCATCGGGTCAGCTCAAGCATCGATCCAGAGGCCCTGGCCGCGGCTTTCGCGAAGCTAGACTCCCGAGGCAGACTGAGAAAGGGTCCCCCCGTCGGTGGAGCTCCACCTACAAACCCATCGCAACCCCATTCAGAGCTACTGCTGAACACCACTTGCTGCTACGGCTTCGCCATCGACCTCCTCGCCGACGTGGCGTCCCACTTGAGGTTCGAGTTCCACCTTTACCTCGTCCCGGACGGCGTCTTTGGCTCCGAGGTCAAAGACAAACTGAAGGACGACAACAGTGGGAGGAGAACTCAGGGCCGGAGGTTTCTCATGGGGGAGGAGAAAGGCGACGAGGAAAGGTGGGACGGCATCATGGGGGACCTCATATCCGGCGCGGCCCACATGGCCTTCGCCCCCCTCTCCGTGTCCGCGGCCCGAGAGAAGGTTGTGCACTTCTCCGTCCCCTTTTACTATGGGGGCGGCGTGTCTTTCTTGGCTTCGACTGTCCCGCCACCTTCTGCGCCCCCTGGAACGTCTCCCCCACTCATGAGCAACCCACCCCTCCTTGGCTTCCTGTTGCCTTTCAGTCCAGGACTATGGGCCGTCGCCATAGCCTCCCTCCATTTCACTGCTTTGGCGGTCGCGACTTTTGAGTGGCTCTCTCCCTTTGGGTTGAACCCGTGGGGGAGGAGGAGATCCCGAAACTTCGGACTTGCCTCTGCCCTATGGGTACTCTGGGCCCTGCTGTGTGGCCATCTTGTTGCTTTCAAGGTAACCATCAATCACACGCTCCATTGAAATTTTTCCAGCAGCTGAATAAACTGGGTTTTCAGACAGTATTTTATGCAAAGGAATTTATTAAGCTATACAAACCGATGTACATCTTGATGTGTAAGTTGTCTCAGTTCCTTCAGCACATATCTTTTCATCTAAATTTTTATATTTCATAATGAAAAACAAATTTATATTGAGTTGGATTGTCTTAAATTAATATTAGGAAGCACTTAAATGGATCTAATATGTTTGAAGAAAAGCAAAAAGCAAAAACTTTATAAATGTCTAAGCTGCTGATATGATGTAGTGTAAAAGTAAACACTCAAGCAACAACAGCATTAGTTCAATAAAACTAAATGTGAATGTGTTTTAGAGATTTTACAGGTTTTCATGGAATGATAATTGATCATGAAAAAGAAGATGTATGAAGGGTTCTCAAGGCATAGGTCGACTTTGAAGGAAACAGTTATACCACCTCCAGAGCAGGATATCAAAACTTTAGTATTCAAAGTCAACCTAGGTTATTGAAACCCTGAAATAAGAGGGTCATTATAGTATGTAGTACATATTTTTCAGCTACTATTCATAGTAACCACTTGGATGCCTCCATTTTATTTTTTGCATTATCATGCACAGTTATATTCAAAAGTTGCACTTTTTCCATCGGGTACCTTCAGAAAACCTGGCCTTTGTCACATAGAATAAAATATATGTATTTATCTACACGCCATGTATTTTAGCTGATGCCAATATCAGAAAGGGATAATTAGGAATGAATAAGATAATATACAGGTATGCTTATATTATCGTAGTGCTGCTCAACTAGCATTGTCACAATTAGCCTAATTTTGAATATAATCATAATGACTAAAATCGTTGGCTCCATCGTCTAATAGTAACTTGTCAATGAAGCAACTCATGTCTATAGCAATTGATTTAAAGTACACACAGCAAAACTATTAAGTTATTGCAAGAATTTAATGGTCTATCATTAATAATTTTCATTATTCTGTATTATTCAAAATGGAATATTGAATGTCTACTGCCAATCATGATGAAGATTATATAATTAAAAAGCTTTCCTTAAAGTTAATGAATGCCATTTAAGAATTATACGTGCATGTACCATTTTAAATGTATTAAAATCATGCATGGAAGTTGCTCATATTGAAGTTGGTTCTGTTGAAACTGGCTCTCTATAATAAAGCATGCAGTGAAATCCAAATTGAGCATATATTTAAAAAAAAAGGACTGTTTAAAGATAAAAATACAATGATTCCTTACCACCCACTAACTTCACAGAAATATTTTTAAATGTACCTATTTTGTATGTTAAGTGTAGAATATTTCAACAATCATAGTATGATTGATTTCCATGTTCATTGTTTGTCCCAAAATGTTCTTAGGAAAGTTGAGTATAAGTTAATTTCATGAGTTTTTTTTGCAGACTTTATCACATTCCCTCAAACTCCTAATTTTCCATTAAATTTTGGCCATTTTCTATGTAGTTTTGCCAACTTAAGCTGCCATATTTTTTATAAATGTAATCCATAAGTTGGCAAAGGATTCCAATATAATGGCAATACATTTCATTATCCCATTACTGTCAGTATATGTTAATCATTTTTTTAAGAATAACGTTACTCACTTCTAAGGATGGTTTATTCAAAATCCAGACTTATATTTGGGACAGTATGAATGGGTTAAATATTAATAATTTAATGCAAAAATTTCAGAGTGTAAAAATCATTTGCCTTGACCGGGATTCAAACCCGGATCCCTCTATGTCTGGTCAAGTGCTTTAGCCGGTAAAGCTAACAAGGCATCCTCTTAAACTCTGAAATTGTTGCATTGAAATGCATATTAGTTGATGACTCTGTTAAAAGTCACCATTGAGGCATCTCCTGCAGTTTCTTTGGAATTAATAATTTAAGTTACAAAGCTACTTATATTAACCCTTAGCTTAAATCCTAAACATCTAATTCTTTACACTTTTAAACATAATGATATAATTTTTTATAACCTTGTTAGTATAAAACTAGGCATGTAAAATTTAAATAATCTGCCAGGGAACCCCAACAAGAATAATTTTAGGTTGGCACTAATTCAAGGCAAAGGGAAGAGAAAATAAAGATTTCAAAAAGACAAAACTACCTTATTTTGAGAATGTCGTTATTTTTTAAATTTTTATAATAGTTCATTTCCCATTGATAAACGGACAAATTTTTGCAATATTTTTTTAGATATTTGTTTGATTAACTCAATTATTTAGTAAATTAAATTTTTTCAGTTTAATTTTTAACAACTCAGTTTTTTAAATACATCACATTAACTTTATCCAAGTTTACTGTTTAAGTTAACTTCCCTTTTTTGTTAATGTCTTGTTAATTCTAATAAGTCTGTTAAAATGTTGGGGTGGAAAATAATGACTATAATGTTGTCTAATTTATTTTTGTGGTATGTTCTTATCAAAATCAAGTTAAATTTCTTCTCTAACAGGCTCCCAAATCTTGGCCTAATAAATTTCTCATAAATGTATGGGGAGGATTTTCAGTTATCTTTGTGGCCTCCTATACGGCTCACATTGCAGCACTTATTGCTGGACTTTTCTTCCGGCCAACAGTTACCGACTATAATGACAAGCGGGTAAGTAACTTTGCATTCCTTCTTAACCTCTTCACATTCAATTTCTTACAGCAACAGTTATGCTAAAGAATAGTTTTATTAATAAGCTTAAATTATAAACATAATTCAATAACTACAATTGTGGGGGTTCAAATCCCGGCGGTGTTGAATATTTTTCAGAGGTATCTCGATCCCTACTTGAGGTGCTTTGTGGAGGGCACTTTGAGTGAGTACGCCGTCCGTCGGATGGGACGTTAAACTGCGGACCCCTTGGCGCCTTTCGTAAAGAGTAGGCTAATGCCGATGCCGGGTTTCTCTCCACCCTTCATCCTTTCCTGTCCATCTCCTATGGCGCAAATGACCTTAGCTGTCGGTCGCCCCCCCTCAAAACTACTACTACTACAACTACAATTGTAACACTCATTGATGATAAAGATGTTTAACCATGGATTCATTAATTCCAGTAATCATAAAAAATAACTTCCATATCTGTAATAACAGCTTTTTATCCATTGAAAATGATTTGCTGCATTACAAATATAGCTATTCATAACTTTTTTTCTTATTACCTTCCTTCAATGCCTTTTTATTATTTTCATTAGGAATAATTACATGGCATATCATGAGGAAGTATTAATGGGTGGGTATTTGAAAAGTTCTCAGAATAGAATAGAAAGAAACAACTTACCTCTGTGAAACTTTTTTATTTTTCAATATAGTTTCCCTGTACACTAATGCACTTGGTCTAGCAAGATCCTAATGTCTTGATGCCATCTCAAATATTAGATTCCTTCAGGCCTGCAAATCAGGCCAATAAGGTGACAACAATTTGTACCTTAGTTCTCATATTTTGCCATGGCAACAAAACTTGTGTTTGGATGTGCACTGTTTTGATGAAAGATGACTTTCTTCCTTGCCAAACCTGGCCTCTTCTCGTGTATCTTTTGTTGTAGTTGGTCCAGGAGGTTGGTATAGTATTGTCCAGTAAATGTTTGACCAGTGGGAAGATAATCTTTCAGCAAAATCCCTTTTGCATTCTAGAAAACTGAAGCAATCACCTTTCCGGCTAACTGTATTACCTTAGCTTTTTTTGGTGGTGATGAATCAGCATGTTTCCACTGCTTTCACTGCTGTTTTGTCTCTGGAGTATAGCATTGGACCTAAGTTTAATTTGGGGTCACAAACTAGCACAGAAAATTTCTTTGTTGCTCTTAAAATGGGTCAAACATTGTTCAGAAATTTCCATTCTGATGGTTTTGTGATCCTGCATCAAGAGTCATGGCACCAACCTAGCACATATTTTTTCACATCTGATTCCACTGTTAAAATGTGATTTGCCCATTAATATGACATCTCTACAGGTTAGGTAATTTCTTTCACTTTCAGTCGGCAAACCTCCATGATCATTTTATGCCCTTTTGAAATAATTTCTGTGGTAGTGACACATGTTGGCCAACCACTATGCCGATCATCATCTAAGCTGTTCCGACCAAACTTAAACTCGTTTCTCCTCTTGGCAACTGTTGATTATGAAGGATCAGAGTCCCCCAAAGTATTCTAAAATTTGGCATACATTTCCTTTGCTTCCATACCTTTCTTTACGTAGTATTTAATCACTGCTGAAATCTCAATTTTTTCCACCTCCATTAATCAATACGTTGGAACAATAATAGAGAGGTGTTGGTACCATAGATGTATTCACAGAGCACTAATGCATTATGCATATAGTCCCTCTTCATCTCAGAGTACCAGAGTACTTCATTCCTCCCTTCATCCCATCAAACATCCCAAACCTGTTTCTACCCTTTCCTCGTTTGCCAAATATTTTCCCCTCTATTACAGTCTTCAACATCCCACTGCCAATAAATATGCCCTTCATCCATTTTTCCTGCCTCCTTAGGATTTCTCCCAACAAACCCTTCTACTCGCCCCCCATAGCCAGTACTTCCTTATTTGTTTTCCTTTTGGTCCATTTCACCTTCTCAATCCTTATATACCCAATATATATATATATATATATATATATATATATATATATATATATATATATATATATATATGGGAAAGAGGCTACATGTATGGGGATGTGGTAGTCCAGTAGGTGGAGTTATGGGCTACTCAATAGAGAGCCCAAGTTCGATTCCAGGGGATTTCTCTGGGCAACCTCAGCTTCACCAAATCTGTGAGCTCTATCCTCACCTATAAAAATCAACCTTTGGGTTGATAATTGTGGTCAAATTATATCAGAGTTATCAACCTGAAGGTTGGTTTAATAGTTTATGGTGGAGTTCAGCTCATACTAAGCCCAATGGAGTGTTAAATTCATACATTAGGGTAGGGAGAATAAGTTCCTTTCCCTGTTTTGCCTAAGACAGATTGTATTTGAGCAGAAACATCAAATTTTGTTTTCACAGGTCAATGCTACATGAACAAACACTTATTTTGTTGAACTTCTGCATCATAAATTATGTTTTGTAATTATAAAAAATAATATTAATGTATGAATTCGCAAACACTTGTGAAAGTAATATTTAAGTAACTTATGCCCATTAACTATTTATCCATTTTTATAGCTCTTGCAACTGAGGGTAGGTGCACCAAGATCATCTGCTGTGGAATATTATGTACAAAAGGCCAACTATGAACTGTATCAGCACATTCAAGATACCCCAGTATCTGACATTGAAGAAGGAATCCGCAGACTAAGGTATATTTACAGTAATTATGAATTGAATTTAGCTTTTCATAATTGATGTTTCATAGGAAATCACTGAAAATGGTATTCCCCAAGGTCTACATTTCAAAATGTAAGATAATTAAGTCACTTAATTTTTGCTTTGTTAAACATGGTTATTAATGATCATGCTTAGTATATGACTGTTTGATAGTCTGGGTCGATTATTGAACAAAAGATCTTTTTCTGTTTGAACCATATTAGGAATTCCTTTTCATAAAATATGCAATCTATGACTAAAAATTTAAATGAAGTGGTTTTCCAAAACAATCTGTAGCATATCTATTCATTGTGATACTCTAGGGATGGATCTCTGGATGTCCTGATGGGTGATTCAGCTATTCTTGACTACTACAGAGGTAGTGACCCTGGCTGCACTTTGGTTAAAAGGGGGATAATCACAAATGAAGATACTTATGCAGTAGCCATGTCCAAAAATTTTCCTTTAAAGGTGAGACCATTTTATTAGATGTAATAAATGTCCAATATACACTCCGCCAGTGACAAATTTGAAAACCAAACTGCTACTCTTTACCATCTTATGAGGCATGATTTAACAGGTCTATAGAAAGTTACACTATATTGACCAAATGTTGTCAAACTAGACATGTGTGGAAATTTTGTTCATTTAGCATCAGATTCATCACTCACAAGACTCTTGGCTCTTGACCTACTTGGTTAAAATCACAAAACTCTTGACAGTCATCATCTGACTGTAATAAAATCTATAGATATATATGTAAAATACCCATTCAGAATTTGTACACAAGATACGAGGCCTCACTGCATGAAAAATTCTCCAATCCCCAAATTCACGGCCACATGAAGATATTAAATCATAGAATCCCCATCAGAGTAATGTATAATTTAAAAGAAAGGATGGTGATTTAACTTAAATCATAATATTTTTTTCAGAGAATTCAGGGTTCTTCAGCAGAACCAAAAATTTTAACTTTTGGCATAAGTTCATTATCAGTGAGGTATTTTTCAAATTTAAAACAGAGAAATTCTTGCAACATTTTTAGTTGTTGATCATTTTTTTACAAAATGAAATAGCTGAAAAGTTATGATAAAAAATGTTTTTCAAAAAGCCCTTCATCAATTTTTTAATGAAGTATCCAGTTCATTAATTTTGGCTACATTATGCTCGCTCCAGCACTACTGGCTGTTCATTCCTGAACTTTAATATATACAATGCAAATCAGCCAAGTTCCACATACTATATAGATATAAGTACATCATTCAACCTTCTAAATTAAATATTTCAAGTATCATGCACCTTCCCATAAAGTTCCACACTTATGTTTCTTCGACTGTCTTGCCTGGGTTTGATTTGAAAGATTCACTCATTAGGTCACATCAGAACTGCAAGTTACAGATTTGGTAACACAACTCTATATTAAAAGTGATATGGATTTAAAGAAGAATTTCATTGGTAATAATTATGAATGTATAGCAATGGCAATGTATCTGTATTTTAATTTCTTCCAATACATTCCTGATAGTTTGAATGTCCAAAGAGAAAAATAATTGGATTATCAGGCAGACACATTATTACTGTTATTATTATTTCCTACTGGCCCAACCTGACTAGAAATTATTTTATAGCATATAGTATTTAACCAGGGATTATATTATCATATTTATTTGATAAATGAGTCACAAGGGTCCTGAGCAATTTTTTTCATGATTCCAATTGCAAACTTGTATAATTTTGATTGATTAAACCATGCCTGTTGATTTCTCTTTGAAAAACATTCATATTTTTATAAATGTACATATATTAATTAAAATACATTTGAGAGCAAATCAATTTTTACAATTAGCATGATGAAAATACAAGTATTGCTTTTTTTAACATTAAGTTTCCTGAGTAAGATAAGATTACAGTATTCACCTCATAGAGGTCATTAATGATCCATATCCTGATAGCTTAAGGACATAAGGGAAGCGGTTAACAATTAAATATGCATCATCATATGATATCTTAGAATTGTAATTTTTCTGAAAATTCAAACTTTGGCAAGCTAATGTGGATTAATGGCTCTTCTTTCTGGTTCATCCATCAGAGAAGTATCACTGCCACTGTATCAGAATATGGTAGTAATGGCCATTTAGACATCCTGATGAGGAGATGGTTTGGACCCCTTCCTTGTTTCCGAGGATCTGTTGGAGGTGGGGAAGATGAAATGGCTGCTCCCCGTCCCTTAGGCATTGCTGCTGTTGCTGGTGTTTTTCTCATGCTATGTGTTGGAGTTGGAGTTGCCTCAATAATTCTTTGTGGAGAACATCTTTTCTACAGACATTCATTGCCTGCATTACGTAAAAGGCCTCATGACTCAGTGTGGAGATCAAGGAACCTGATGTTTTTTAGCCAGGTATGATAATGTACTGCATGTCATTTTAATATGAGCTTGTTCTGAACATCCTTTGTCATTCCTCACCCTCCACATATTATTTTCTCTCAATTATTTAAGTCTAAAATCTTTCAGAATTGGCAAGTTGTGCCAAAATTTAACAAATCCAAATCAGTTTTCATCATGAATAAGAAAATGGCATGTGTTCTGACAGAAAATTAGCATAGGTATACCCATACATTAGAATGTTTAGCTTTATATGCAATACTGAACAATTTATTTTGCAGTGAAACATTTATTTGTCACTTGAGTTTTTGTAGCAATATATATCACCTCTTGTCTTAACAAATACATACCATCAATTCAAAAATATTGTGAAGTATTAAACAGTGAACTCACATAATTCATTCATGATATCTCCAGCAATTTAAAATATTTCAAATAAACATTTTTTGTGAGTCCATTATTAATCGGACAGACTCAGATTGCACATTTCAGAGACTGAACAAGTGTTGTAAAGTCAGAATGTAGCATCTGATTGCAGAGTCAGAATGGGCAGTATAGGCAGAGGACTAAGACGGGGAGGGATGTCCATTATCACCTGTTCTTTTCAATAAATGCTGAGAAATAGTAAGTGAGGCATGGAAAGTGCTGGAGGCAGGAATGAATGTAGATAGGAAACTCATCAAATCAGTTATATTTGTGTATAATCAAGCTTTAGATAGACAGTCAGCCAAAAGGTTGTAATCATTGCTTAATGCCTTACCATATTAGTTTATTAGGTATGGGGTGAGAGTGATTCATTAGAATATAAAAGTAACTAGATTCTCCAGACGTAGGGAAACTAAAATAGACATTCAAACTGAGAGACCTTTGCAAGAGCAGGTAGAACATCATATTGATGAAGTGCTCTATAAGAAGGTGAGAAAAGTGGTAAGGACATAAAAAGAAGAATTGCATTAGGTAAAGATTTTACAAAGGGCTCTGAGTTTACACCAGCTACCATATTTCTCAGGCCATTAGAAACACTTTTTCCAAAATGTGCTCCAAAATTAACCTGTATCTTATGGGCCAGAGGTATACGAGTAAAGTATATCCTCAACCTATAAGTGCAAGCTGATTCTCTGGAAAAATTCTTACTATTAAGTTTTTTGTCTCATATCAGCCATAGAAAATGGCTGCCTTGATTATAAATTTCGATAATATCACTGTTTTCAGTAAGCAGTAAGCAACAGAGTTTTATAATTTCATTGAAAGCACTTCCGAAAAAATTCCCAATTAAATCATAAATGTCTGTGGCATATTTAGTTTCAACTCACATGTGATACTGCCATGAAACTTAGTATGCATTGGGCTAACAAGGATATTACCCCTCTACTAATTCACTGATACATTTTATCCCTCCTGTTAAACTCAGAGTGTACAGGTATTCAACCTTAAGTAGAATGAGAGTGTTGTAAAGGTATAAAAAATGATTCTTTGTAATGCATATTTTGATGATATCAAAATAATAACAGAATCTTAAGAGAGAAAATAAGAACAGGGATCTTAAGAGAGAAGAATGCGACACAGTATTGCATTTAAACTAGAAGCTGTGAGATACCCTTCAGAACACAGAAATTAGGTAGCTGAAATGTGTTTTGACCAAATGAAGACAAATTTCTGTAGAAATAGTAGTTATTAGAGCAGGTGAGGTCATTTGTGGCATTAGGCATAGGCTATAGATACATTTGTAACAGTGCTGATATAAACAGAAAACCTATCATGAAATATTTAGTTACACATATCATGTGTTGAAAACTTCAGTATAAATAATTATTTTGATGATACCAGAGGAGGAAGATTCTCAACACATTAGATAAAAAAATTGTGAGTAAATGGTTATGGAATTTTGCTAAACGTATGCAATGCTTTGATAAAAATGTATGCCTCTGAAAGTTCACTAAGTAGAGAAATCATCAGTTAATACTTGTATCATGTTGGCAAATTACAACGAAATTATAATTATTAATTTTATTAATTTATTAGGTAAGGTAAAGATTTAGGAACCGCATAATCAATTCACACAGTTACCTAGGAGCACACCTAGTCTCTCATAAGACACATGATACATTAGAGATATCATAGGTGTTAACTCTGAATTAAAATTATTTTATATGAAGCCTTGATTATTTTCCCCTTCAATCAATTACTAAATTTGCTACATTTAATGATACAGCTGTCTTTAAATTATATAAGACCTTTTTAGGGGAGGGAGATGAGCTATTACAATGTTTCATTATGAGGAATTAGGGGCAGAATGGAGGCTGATTAGTAGGAATCTTACACAAGTTTAATTATTAGATTATTTAATTTATTGTTTGTGAAGAAAAAATTGAATTACCTTCTTATTCTTGATCCCCAGGGGGATCTGGATGAT
Source organism: Hetaerina americana (assembly GCF_022747635.1). Lineage (NCBI taxonomy): Eukaryota > Metazoa > Arthropoda > Insecta > Odonata > Calopterygidae > Hetaerina > Hetaerina americana. Next base: position 26,835,502 of record NW_027287095.1, on the reverse strand, counting down.
GCAATAGCAATTTAGTGGCTTCTCACAGCAAGGACCCAGGTTCAAATCCCAGAAATTGCAGAATTTTTTAGTGTTATCCTGATGCACTCCAGGGTTGCTATATTGAGAGAACTGAAAGAAGAGTAAACCATTTGTGGCATAGGCCTTTTAACTATGAACCCCTTGACACTTTAGCTAAGAGTAGGCTAATGCTGGTACAAAGTTTATGTCTGTCCTTCCTTCATTCCCTGAACATCCTGTCTCTACGAATTAACCACCTATCTCTAATGACTCAAATGGCCTCTGCTGTTGGTCCCCTCTCCTAATAAGAGCAACAATATTGACCAACAAATAAGGCAATGTGCAAATTCACACCAATGAAACTGTCATTTCAAAATCATTTAAGTATTTATCTGCAAAATTTAAGCCTGAAATGTTTGTCTCACTTAATTCTATATAGTCAAATATCATTAAGGGTTGTCTCTTAAGATTGAGTATTTTTATTTTTTTAGTGGAAACATAATTAAATTGATCAAAAATCATAGGATATAATACTGTTATCAAGCCTTGGAGTATGGAGGATATGGCTCATAGGTCAACAATTAATTTTTGTGATGCTATGTTTTCATACCTAATTGTGTTTAAGCTCTATATAATTCCCATGACTAACTTTGTATTTTACATAAGCTCTTGAGATAATTCATTATTGCTTTTAAACCTCTTATGAACAGAAACTATACAGATTCATCAACTGTGTGGAGTTGGTGTCACCTCATCATGCTGCCCGTGAGCTAGTTCACACCCTTCGACAAGGGCAAATCACATCTCTTTTCCAGAAGAGTGTCAAGAGGGTGAGTACTTGAAAAACATTGAGCTCATAGGGATTACTTATTCAATATTCAGCTTTGATTTTTTGATTGTGTTTAGCCATTAAATATAAGTCTTAAATTAATGCCACAAAGTCACACTTTTATCACAGCATTTTAGAACTGAATTCATTACTATAATTGCCATCAGTTTAGCCATGAGGTATGCTCAGTGGTTAACGTATTTCTGTTCTCTTATTTTTGCTGTATAGACTAAAGAGTTTAGAAATAAAACATCACAAGCACTCTTGTATTAAGTAAATATGAACTCTTCATAATCTTTATTAAGACACTTAGTACTTAGTTTATTTAACTTTCTGATGCTGTTGCTTAATTGTAAAATATACGAAATATAGAATGTAATGTGTTCAGCGAGTTTGTTTTTATTTTTTATGAATTTTCTGGTCAGCCAAAGGTGAATTCCCAAAATAATAATTTAACTTAAAATATTTTATGAGCTGCAATTAACTGAAAATTGGATTCTAATCTATTCATATTAATTTAACATTAATAATGTTTAGAAGAGCTAAATTTATCACATTATTTATAGTGTGGCCACAGCAATAATCTATTACCTTTAAAATAATTATGGGATCGAATGGGTAATGTATTTTGAGTTTATGGGGATTTATTTCTTTATTTCACAAAGTTCAATAGCAAAATGTCATTTTTCTCAAATAATGTAACTAATTATAGCATACATGAACAAATATGAAATAAAAATGAACAATAATAAACATGTATAAAAACTTAAATGCATTTTTGGCCTCTTGATTTTGTGATGAAGTTTTATGCTGTAATATAGGTAAAGGTTCAAAACTACCTGGCAGTGTTATGAATGCATTAAAATGAATGATAACACATGTTGTATTATTCAACCAGCTGTTAAGTTTCTATTTAGGCAGAATTCTAACATAATTTAAGCATGCAAGTGTCCAGAGTCATCCTATTTGATGATATACAGATGTCTACAAACATTTAAAAGGATTTTCTCCTTAGCTGGAAAACTCTTTATACAGGTTCCATATTCAATAATAAAAGTAAAAGCTAATTTTAAATGTTTTGAATGAAGCATCATACAATGAGTAATGATGTACTTGAGTGGACTTAAATTAATTGGAACTAAAATATAGTGTGAATGTATGTTTATTATTATTTATTAGATAAATAAATTTAAACATGTGCACTGAGGAAAAGACCAATATTCTAATATATTAACATCAGCTGATAATTCAACCGAATAAGGGTATTTAATATTGCTAGTTTATAATACGCAAGTTTGAATTAACTGCCAGACAAATTATTTAGTTGCTAAAAATAATTTATTTAATGGAAAATTGCTTTCTCCTAGAAGGAACATGAACAAAGACGCAGAAGAAAAAGTAAGGCCCAGTTTTTTGAGATGATCCAGGAAATAAGAAGGTGAGACTAAAATATTAAAATTCATTAGTTCCTTTTGTCAAGAGATGAAATATGACCGAGGCTAGTACATTAAAAACATGTAATGCTGGGTGAAAATTTTAAAATACTATGTTGGTAATGCAACTCCATCTATAAATAACTATGTTTAGGAGCTTCACTAATCTTTTATAAAATATGATAATGCATATTGGAACTGATTCAAAGGTCACTAGTTTGAGTTAAGTAACCCAATCAAGTGTGAATGGCTTCTGCCGTTGAAATTCATACTGACCAGGGAACAAATAATCATTGTAAGTGCAATTTACCAATGAAATAGGTGAAACAAGAGATAGAGGATACATATAAGTTTTGATCTCAAATACCAGTAAATCAGAAAATGTGGGTTTAATGCCAGATTGCCAAATGAAACTTATTGCTAACAGGTTTCCTTTTAATAAGATATTATTTTCAAAAGTTACAGATACAAACAAATGAATAAAGCACATATTTAACTGTGTTATTTGCTGCAATATTCTATTGAACAAACCACAAAATGGGTTACACATTTTTAAAGTATTCTGACCAGAAGGCAAACCTGATAATATTTATCAAGCAAATTCATTGCAGACCCAAAATTATATTCTCCACCTTGCAAATTATTTTGAATATAAAGTTGACAGCCAGGTAAAATCCCATTTATGAGGAGAGTGATTAAGTATATAGAATATACTTCTAATGGTGTTCATTGATAATTAATTGATAGCAAGCTACAGGCATGCTGCATCTGCTGAGATGTGTTCAACACTGAAGCAAATTAAGACTGTGAATAATTTTCTGGGTGGAGCTAATATTCAAATTAAATTCATTTATTAGATGTCAATCTCACTTAGTAGAGGAGAAGAAAAGTGTGCAAATAGTTCGTACTCTTATGTATGTGACACAGTTAAACTATGCTTGTTATAATGAATACCAGCCCTACTGAGATTACATTGTTCTCTTTTCTTGTGCTTTTGAAGGGTCCAACAAGAAGAAAAACAAGTTGACTTGGCAGCTGCTTCAACAGTAACTGTGGTTGGAGAGAGTGAAGGGATGAATCCCAATGTTTCCAACATGTACCCCCGGCCACTTACTCTTTTGCGACAAACTGGTGCTCCCCCTGCCCTCCTTCCAGAATTAATCAAGCAAACCCCGTTGGCTGCCTGTATTAGAAGCCACTTGGCTTTACAGAGAAGTCTCAATGAATCCTCCTCAACAGAAGACGATGATGATGAGGTGATGACAGTTATTGAAGACCATGATAATGACCCCATTGGTCGTGTAACAATAATGAGTGGTAGGATTCCAGAGGAAATTGAAGAAGAAGAGGGTGCAAATATTGAGGAAGATGAGACAGACATTGAGGTTTCAGCAACTGACAGCAAGGCTCCTACATGTGAATTAAGGCGAAGGCCACGAACTGTTTATTTTTCTCCATCAGTAGAATCAAGCAATAAGGAAGATGAAGAAGTTTTGAATGAAGAAGTACCCAAGACTACATTTCAAAATTCTGCACAAATACTGGAAAGGTGGAGGATATCTGAGCGTCGCCTGAGGTTTCGCCTTGCATCAGCGCTTCGTGAATGTGAGGAATTGCGACATAGGGTTCGCACATTGGAAACCACAGGAATGTCAGCACCTGAAAATGTTTGTCATTCCACTGAGCCTCCATGAGCTATCAACATGAGCTGCCAGGTCATTGGGACTTCTTGATGATAGAAAATCTTCCAGGGAGATATTTGAAGGATAATTCTAATGAAAGAGCAAGTGCTCATTGAATAGCATCAGGTTTACGGTGCTTATAAAGCTGTTAAAAACCTAATATCACTCAATTTTAAAATGGCAATTGGATTTGTCCATTTTATCACTTAGAAGGATTTTAACAAATTTCATCTTCTGAGAAACTCCCCCACCGAGTTTTTTCATGTTCACAAGGCTGATTAGATATGCTTAGAGAAAGCAGCCAGTAATGGAGTTACAAGTGCTCTTCAAATTGATGGTATATCATTGTTAAAGGTTCATGATAAAAAATTATTAGATTGATCAACAGGGAAAAATATAATATTGCATTCTTGAAGTCATTAATAACTCTTTTGATCATCATTTGAAAATTTAATTTTTATTGGATGTATGTATTGCTTTACAGAATGACTTCCCTGGACATGATTTCTCATGATTTCAATTAATTGAATCCAAGTGAATATTGAATTTATAGCATTCACAGGAAAAAGAAATCAATATATTACAGCAAACTGCTGAATTAAGACATAATTTGATGGTAAATACAAACTCTACACTACTACATTTTCTTCAGAAGATGCTATTCGAAACCTTGTTCTAATAATGATGAAAACGCACACAACCAATTATTTTTTTGGTGATAGATGTTGTTAATCTATTATTTCTAAGAAGCTTGTGTTCTGAAAATATTGTATCAGTCTTCATGGGCTCAAGGAACTTTATTCAATGAAGTGAATTGGTCTACTCTTAAATGACTTCATTTATAAAAACACTGATACAATAAAAATTAACCAATGCACATGATATTATTAAAAGGACAGTGGCTTATTAGGTCTACATAGTGTCTTAAATAATGTTGAATTACTACATTTTAAATTGTTACCACTTTTGGTGATAAGCTATTAAAGATTTCTTATAAAGCATGTGATGAACAGTATAAAGCTCTTTTGGTCTTTGGCCAATGAGAAATTTAGACATGATAAAATTGTAATACTCATGGTGCTTTCTTCATACATAGCCTAATTTTAAAAGCTACCTATCCCATCAGTTGATTTAACTTTTTAGCATCAATCCTGCCTTGCATTTTGTCAGATTTTTTTACTCCTATTAAGGGTTTATCATGAGTGATAATTACATTTGGTGTCCAAATTGTGTAAAATGTCCCTTTATAACAATAAACCCTACACAAATGTGATAATATATGGAAATTTTCATAGTACATAATTCTCTATTTAATAAATACAGTTTGAAACCAGATTTTCCAAGAAAATTCAAGAGATAGAATAAAAATTGTTTCAATGAAATAGAAGGTTGGAAAACTGATGAAACATATTGATTTATAACTCTTGTTACTTAATGAAGTTTAACAAGTGCTATTTCAGCATTTTCAAAGTGTAAAATATTGTTAGAAAAACACCATTGTAGCTACACCATGTTCATATATTTATAAGCTGAATCTTTGACAACAGTTCCTTAAGCTGGTAGCTTACAATAGTATTAAGCTATTGATATAACTTAGATGAGCAATATTATTTTAATCAAGTTTTGAATGATAAATATTTCTTTATGATGTTTTACTTTTTAAAGTATGGGTAGTGTAACTTGGGAAAAATCTGTAACACCAGATCACTGTGGTGATGAATTTGTAAGAGGAGTAAATAAAAGCATAGCTATATTTTAACTAGGAAAATGACCAATTACCAAGTATTTTAATGTGTTGTAAATAAATTAGTAGAAGATATATTATTAGCAACAGATAATGCTTTTCACACTCCATAAAAGGTAGAGTTGTACATATTCAAAACTAATGTGATGATTACTGATGTATTTGAATGAATAAATTTTAATTTTAGTATACATACATCATTTATGCTTTCAAAAGACATTGCCATGGTAATAAATATATCTGACTCTCTTTAAACTGTGCTAACATGTGAGGATTTTTCACCCTTTATCTGTTTTAAACCTCAATAAACTCTCATTTTTAGATGGAGAGATGGTATCTACTCTCCTGCACTTAAGCATCATTCAAGAAAATGTTGCAAGTGTTTACTCAAATGATAGTCATTCTAAGAGCGGAATGAAGTATTCTAATTCAAAATAGAGTTGAATTAGACACTAAATATTCATTGACTAAAAGCAGTGTTGGGTACTAACTAGTGACAAGTAGTGCAGTATTGTTGATATTACTATTTTTTCCTTAGTTGAAACTATCAAAATAAATTTTTCACAAGTAAGATATTGAAATAGCTGATACAAAAATTTTTGTAGTTTGTAGCTGTTTTGAGCAAAAATTTTGATTCCTAATTTTCTCAGTCTTCAGTCACCATAGTAGTGAATATCACTAGTGCATATCATCTAGAGAAAAAGTAAACTTATTCCATATAAAGTGTTTTTTCCTCCTTTTCCTTGCTTTGAAACAAATTTTCATATATACCTATATTTTGTTTAGGACACCCTCCTTGAAAAGAAGTCTCTGACAACATCCAAAGATGTCTGCATAAGTTGACAAACTTTTTACCATGCCTACCCATTTCTCAACAAGCATCCTCATCACTCCTAAATTCTATTTTAATGACTTTTAATTACATATTAATAGTGTTTTTTCCTAAACAACAAACAAGAAATGTTCATTCATAAAATCATCACAGTGGCGACTTAAATCTCCAGTTACACAAAAGTTGTCTAATTTCAAAGTGTGTACAGGTAAAAACTACATATGTACACACCTATATGCAAAATTTAACACTTCATTTTTAGCCAGTGCTCTAAAAATGTACTATTTTCTGAGGAGCAATCGGTGCTCAGCAGTATGAGATGCAAAATAACTGATTCTAATTTTGAGCTAGTTTCTGCTGAAAATAAATAAAAATATTTTAACATTCTTTGATTAAAAAATTAATCTCCTATCCTCTTTGAAACAATTTATTTCAATACTTATGCCAAAGTTATCAATCAGACAAGGATCATTAATAGGCTACTGCCAAATATTACCAATGGTTTTAAAATTACAGAAATGCGGTTTGTTGAATTCATATGCTTTCTAATCTGAAATAGCACTGATGGTGTCTATCATCATGTAGATACTTAAGAAATTTATTTGGTTTTCTCGATTTCAAGTCAGCTCAATTACATAGGTAGCTGAAAATTAGCCAGCTACTTATTTTAAATTACTTGCCCCACACATTTGAAATCTCACTCCAATTAAGGAATAATTAGCCACTTTCTTTGTTTTCAAAATATGGTTTTTTTCCATTTTATTTCAGAGGTAACAGCTCAGGAAACTTTGGCTTATCACCAAATCCATAGAGTCTTCAACTACCATTATTTTTCTTCTTTAATACGTACCCATCTTTCTTTCTAAAGGAAATCTGAAAATTTTTCTATCACCACAGTGAATTTTTTCAACCTACTTTTGCCCTCATCCTTGGCTATTTTCCTTAAGTGAATATCTTAGCAGAGGGAACCTTTCCTCCTTTCTACCTGCTAGTATTTCTGCTCATATTTTGCATGCGGAAGAGTATTCAATGCAATGTATTATAGTGACAACTTGCTCTATTTTACATCTTTCCTGCTGTCCACCAACATAACTTATATGAGGCTCTTGGATCATGTTTCTATTGAAGATAATGATTAAGGCAAAGGATCTTTTTTATGCAGTAGCTTACATGGCATCTTAAAATGTATGTAAAAAATTACATGTTCAGTATCAAAAATATTAGATGTGGTTTGTGGAAATATTTCCTTTGATCATTGACAACTTTGTAACACCATAATATAAAAAAGAGACCTCATAATATTATGCCCATCCACTTGAAATTACTACTGACAAGCAACAGACCTAGGCTGTCATTGACTTCCTCCTTAGATTTGGGGGACTTTAAGGACCTTTTTAGTAAAGCAAATTAAAAACATGGACAAATTGTAAAAGGGCAGCTTTGAAAATAAGACCTGGTTGAAGATAATTCTATTTTATAATAAAATATATATTTCTTTTATTATTGCATATATATTTAAAGAGCTGTAAAAAATAGAGATGTTCCCTGGCTTGGACCACTGTAATAATAATTATTTATTCTCACCAGGTGATCAGGATACAATAAACAAGAGGTCAATTTCATATGATATAAGCCACAATGAATATGATGTCACTAAGAACTTTGAACTATCCAGAAAAAATGCGCTATAAAGCAATGTGTAAAAATTACATCATATAACACAGAAGTAAGCAACCGTTTACAAAAATATTATACTACAGAGTATTTAATTATCCTTTCACGGAATGAGATAATTCCTTTTACAGGTATTCCATAAGTAGTGCCTTTATGCTACCAACACTTCCCATTTCTTTCAATGATTGAGGTAATTTATCATGAAATTTGATGCCCATTTCCTTGGGTCCATGTGGTTAAGATTTGGTCCCTACAAGTTTGTAACATATGTTGTCAGTACCTCTGGTGTTACAACTGTACATTTTGTTTCATTCCAATTTACAATTCATTCATTTCATTCATCTCACATTACGCCACTGCTGCTAATGAGTGCATAGTTACTTATGGCTCCTCTTTCTGTGTAAAGAATGTTTATCATGTCTCTTCGTTGGGCTTGCAGTGAGTGCGATGAAATTCATTCATTGATCATATCATGCAGCCACCATAATAATGTAGAAATCAAAGGGTAAGGGAAGGCCTAATTCAGCACTCATAGCCTTTCCCTCTACACCAGCTAAAGAGGATACCTAAATTGCCACAGTAAGAAAACTGTTGACGCACCCAGCATAATGAGCCTAACTACTTTGAAGAATTGGTATATACCTTTGAAGAGTGTGGGAATTTGACAAAGTAAACAGCACTGCATTGTATTCAATGGATTATTTCAATGACCAAATCCTTCTTGAAATATAATGAATATGGAAAGTGCACCATTACTTTCTTCTCTATATCTCAAATAAGTTCTTTGTGACTATATATCCAATAATTCATGCTAAACAATTTGCAATAACATGTAACTGTAGAAAGGCAGTCAATGTAGAATAAACAGGATTCATTTATTTCATTGAGACTGAAGTATCAGGGTTTTATTTCATTAGTCATGCAGCTATCAAATTTATTTTAGGAAACATTTCTTTACTGCAAACTTCAACTATTTTTTCAGGAAGGTCATTTGCCAAATTGGTCAACTATGTCCCATACTATTATCTACGAACAAATTATTTGTTGGATATCAGTTTGCACTCTTGTCGAAATTTCTCCAGAGAATGGGATCAATACACGATAAACTTACCTTGCTGCTGTCTGGAACGTATCGTAAGATATTTTATATGTGAAGTTATATTCATATTATTAAATCAGCAGTGAATGGGGGAGGTTATATAGTTTATATAGTATTACCTAAGGGTGTGAGGTGGGATCGTGCTGTTTTACGAAGCTAAACCCGGCGCTATTTTTCAACGGAATTTCGAAAGTCAATTTACAATGCGCCGCGCGATTGGGACGCTAGCCACTGCTAATTGCATTAGTGTTATTGTTTACGTTTTTGAATTTGAACGCCTTGACCAAATATATGCTTTCGTATAGGTTTTCACTACCAGTCCTAATAGTGTAATTCCTTATTGGCAATTTCTCCTCTGGTTACTGGTAATTTACCCAAGTGCCTGAAGTCTCTTTATAGTGGCTGAAGACTAAAATGCCGTTCGTCCCGGGCACCGCTGAATTGCCCACTTCGGAGGTGGAATTATCAATCTCGTGCAGGTGATTCAGCTGCTGATTTTTTTAGGAAAAGTGGTATTTTATCTCATGGCAATGATGAAGTAAATCTTTATTTATTTGTTGTATCAGGTCTTTACGAGGGAAGGATGTTCTTTCAAAATCGGACCCAATTGTTGTTGTTTATTGCAATCCTTTTGGTGAAAAAAGATGGGTTGAGTTTGGCCGAACCGAAGCTGTTCAAAACGCGCATGATCCCGACTTCATAAAGAAAATTGTCATGACGTACCAGTTTGAAGTGCAACAACCTCTCTTGTTTAAAGTATTTGATGTAGATTCATCCAGTAGCAGCCTTGAAGACCATGACTTCTTAGGTGAAGCCAGTTGTTCATTAGCCCAGGTAAAATTAAAATGCCAAGAGAATACTGATAATGCTTCATAAATGAATAATATGTATGATTTACTTATAGTTTGTTCTGTCCCACTTTAATGAATCTGTTTTCACAGTTTACAGAGCGCTTTAATTGAAAGATAAAAATATATGTTCCCTAGGCATTAAAAGTGAGATTAAATTGAAAATGCTGTGAGCGATATGCTCACTTTAAAATGAGAAGGTTGTTGCCTAAATTACGTAGCCCCAAGTACTGTAACTGATTTCTCTAGCTTGTGCAGCTAACATATTTTGAGAACTCATTTTCTCAAAAGCTGTCATAAATTTAACTAGCGTAGAGTTGAATTTAAGATATCTGTTGCTTGATTTTATTTAAAAGTTAAGTGAACCGATTTGCTACACCAGCACAAATATGTAAACTGATGCAGGTACATGAAAGTTTTTGAGAGGTTTAGATTTTAACGCCAAATATCGCATTTTCTTTAAGATTGTATCATGTGGGAAACTGCAGCTTGGCTTGAAAAAACATGAGAGTGACGCTGAAGGACGTGGATATATCGTTCTTAGCACAGAAGAACTTTCCCAGGTGACCGATATAGTTGTGCTCCAGTTTCAAGGGAGTAATTTGGACAAGAAAAAATTTCTCGGAAAATCAGATCCATGCCTTGTTTTCATGAAGGTAATTAGGTAACATACAGTGGATTTTCTTTTGTGCCAAGTGAAAATTTTGCCTATCCATGCATTGAATTAATTATACCTGCAAGTATTTTGTGTTTATGTTGGATAAATGTGGCATAATGTATTTGGGGTGTTGCTAGTTGTAGTAGTAATTAGGGGAGGTGAGCCAAAGCAAGCTCATAAGTGGTAGATATGATTTTCAGGGAATGGGGGAAGTGTGGAGAGGAACCCACCATCAGCGCAAGTCTACTCCTAATGAAATGTGCCAAGGGGACCATCAGGGGTGTTGTTAGCTATACTGTTTGTAGTACATATGATGCTTATGACAGAAGAAAGTGAATTTTGCTTTAAATTAGGCTCACTTTATACTAACTTCAAAATTTATTTTTGGATGTAATAATCATGATCATATGGAACATGAATAAATTTACTAATTATTCAACAAAAATGTCTTCTTTGTCATGCATCGATTTGTAAAAATAACTTACAATTCAAGTCAGCAATATTGGTATTCCATACCTTGATTGGTAGTGCAAGTTCATGCAAGGAGGCAAAACAACAACTTGCTCATGACTTCTTATCCTGTTTCAATAAGTGACAAATTAAGTCTGTGCAATGGAGATGTTTAATTATAAATTTGACCTGTTTGTAGTTAAAAGCATTTATTTATTCATGATTATTGGTGTAATATGGCTCAGGTTTACCGAAAGACTAGAGTTAGCAAATTAAATTCATACATGTCTTATTAAATTTGCAAGTATCTCTTATTATTATATCTGATGCTATTTATGTACTTTTGTTTTATATTTAAAAAGTCTATTTGCATGGCTTCTAAAATGATGTCAATGTTCCCAAATAAACTAAATGTGTTCTCTTTTAATGAAGTAAACTAGAATTAGATTCACATGTCCTTCTGGCCATTGGGGTTTTTAAAATAATTGTGAATCAGTTGATGTCCAAGATCAAGGGAATGGTACATAACCATCACTTTCTTTGCAGGACAATGCAAGCCGTTCCAAGTCCCGACAAGGAAGATGTTTGCCCTCATATTGAAACTATTCCACCTTAAGTGGGTTTTGCCACATCCAATTGTCTGAGTAAGAAACCATGCATTATCTCAATAGTTTCAGCCTCAACTTTGTGGAAGTTCATTTATTAAACCATGCATTTCTGAATTTTGATTTGCAATTTTAAGTAAAAATTAATTTTTCACTCAAGTCTGAGAGGTCTGGGGTGACATCTGAAGGAGTATTATGGATTTAGTCTTTAAAATCATGGGAAAACCTTGCTTATTTGTCCCTTACTTGACATGTCCCTGCTTCAACCAGCTGCTTGGCAATGATTACATAATGCATTGAGCCCCTGTATATTACACATTAAGCATCTTGTCGAATTTGTGTGACTGATTGTGGTTCACATGCACCTAATTTCTTTATCATTGTGTGCACATAATCCTCTCTCATTCTTCGTTATTGTAATATATTTTTTTCAGAGTTAAGTAGTAAATTTTCTTGTGTTAACTAATAAGGGCTGTATCAACTCTCCTCCTTATGGGCTACATTATCAGATAAGGGAGGCTGACATCCTGGCTCACATAGACAAATTAATTGAGGTTCTACTATACTACTAATAGCATTAGATTTTATAAAACATGGTTTTGGTCCCCAAAAGAAATATTCATTTGTAGTTATGGGTGCCATTGAGTGCTCAGAGAAATTTTATGAAATTGTAACATCCATACCTAAGGTAGAATCAAAACCTGTAATTTTTGGGTGGGTGTATTTCTTAGCTGATGCCCTAAATTTTTCTTGCTCCGTATAATTCTTTAAGGGTGTTATCGTGAATGCAATCACTTCGTAATGCCATAAATTTGGCATAAATTAGGTCTGTTCTAAAGGTTCCTGAACTTTTTGAATATCGTGCCTCCAGTTGAATATTTTTTGATACTTTGAAGCATTGTATCCACCAAAACTTCCCGAATAAATGTCTTCAACCACTTTGTTGATATCTTGGTTTGTTGATTAATTACAGCTGTTTATGTGAAGGCATGTGGTGAAAAATTGGATCCGCGCTCTTAGGTATGAAGGAGTAGCATTGTTCTGTGAAACTCTGTAAGTCCTTCACGGAATATTTTGAGTTGATTACCAAGGCTTATGGTGAAGATGCAATTAAACTTACTGTGTGCAATGAGTGGTTTATCTGGTTCCAAAAGGGGTGGTAATCAGTGGAAGATGATGTGTGTTCTTGAAGACCATCAACGTTCAACTGTTGACCCCCACATCGAGAAAGGGAACGATTTTCTTCATACAAATCGACATTCGACTGTCAGGAAACTTGCTTGCTGTGGCTTCTGGATTGGTTCATGCTATGAAATCCTGACTGAAAAATTGATTCACTGCCAAATTCATGCTTCGCCTGATGACGGGAGACCAGAAACAGCATCAAGTTCAAGTCCATCAGGAACTGTTTGATCGAGCTGAAGAGGATGAAACCTTTTTGTCCAGGATCATAACAGGTGATGAGTCATGTGTTTATTTATAATTTATCAAGGCAAAAGTGAAATCTTCACAATGGTTGGTGAAACATCCCCTGCTCCAAAAAAGCTCGACAAGTTCGTTCAGATGTGAAGGCAATGTTGACTTTTTTCCTATGCAAAGGGGGTTGTGCATCACGAATACATTACTAAAGGCCAGACAGTCAACATGCAGTGCTACCCAGGGGTTATGAAATTCATAAGAGAGAGAATCGGGAGAAAACTGCCCAAACTTTGGAGGAGTGACAAGTGGTTTTTTCACCATGAAAATGCGGCGGCTCATTCGATTCTCTGAACTTGTGAGTTTTTAGCCAAAAGCAAGACTGCAGTGCTTTCCCACACATCCTATCCTACAAACCTGGCCCCTTGTGACTTTTTCCTGTTTCTCAAACTAAAAACCCTGCTCAAAGGAAAACAAATTTGCCACCATTTCAGAGATAGAGAAAAATCCAATGGAGGAGCATTCCAGAAGTGTTTCAAAAAGTGGAGACACCATTGGGATAAGTTTATTTGTACATTGGGGAGGAGACTCCTTTGAAGGGGACCTTGACCAATAATTTGCAAGTGAAGTATTTTTTTGTAATGAAAACTTTGGGAACCTTTTAAACAGACCTCGTGATGGGGATTATGTCATTTCAAGCCTAATACTTTTAGGCTTAACTTTATGGAAACTTTCCATATTGGAGAAAAATGATATTTAACACTTGTGACTTCCACTTCTCTTTTATACTCTTTAAGAGAAGTATAGTGGTAATCACATGCTAAATATCATTTCTCTCCAATTAAGTCATTCATTCCTAGTATTATAGAATATATGATATGTTCTTTTACAGGCAATGGAGTCTGGTGATTTCAATGTTGTTCATAGAACTGAAGTTATAAAGGGAACAGTTGACCCTTATTGGCAAAAGTTCTGCATTCCTGTCCGAAATCTCTGCAATGGTGATTTTGAACGAACTATTAAGGCAAGTTTATTGAGAGCAATATTACTTATGTTGGTAGAAATATGCACCCGAAATAAATATGGATTTACACAACTCAAACTTTGTATTTAAAGAACCTTTAAATTAATTGTTCAAATTAGTACATGCCTTAAGGCAAATTGTTTTAGATAGAAACATAATAAAAGAGAAAATTGTAGAGAAGATCCAAAAAGGAAGACCAAGAGATAAGTACAGCAGGCAATCTATGAATGACGCCAAACTTAAAAGTCATCAGGGGGTGAAGGAATGAACATTGATTAGATAAAAATAGTGGGATACAGCAGATCAATCTTAAGTTATAAATACTGATGATGGGCCTTCAAAGAAGAGGTTTGGTAAATTTTTCTGTTTCCAATTATAATATAGGAGTTTTGAGGTTTTTTGACTTGTTGCATTTCACATCATGTTAGTCTTCTTTGGTTCATTTTTACCCAATTATCATATCCTGTATTCACAATCCGGTCATTTGTACACCATGAATACTAAAATTCTAACTGTTCTCATATATTCTTTAAGTGTGCTTCCATACCAATCCCTTTCACTTGGATGTGCCTTTAATAAAAAAGCATGACTATTTTTCACAGGTCAGTGGGGTTATTTGGACTTGATTCATTTCAAAGCATGATGTTTTGTGGGCAGTCTTTTTGTTTATCAATTGCAGATAGTTATAATTAATTTTGATGTATATGGTGGACAAATGTTATTTGTAATGTGTGGCACGTCCTAACATCTTCAGTTGACAATGTCATGGCATAACCAAATCTGGGCCATACATATTAAATAAATTTGTGAAATATAATGTAGTTGACTTGATTTAAATTGAAAATAATTCTTCCAAATAATGCTAGACGTTGTGAATTATATATACTTATTTTATACTTAATTATAGTTACCCTGCCTTTTAAATTGGCACAGATCGTGATTAATTCTCAGTGCTGACCCCTCTTGATATGACACCATATTGGAAACTGGTATTTGCTTTGTCGAGGTAATAATCACTAGTGGTGCTACGATAGATACAGGTGTTTGCTCCCTTGAATTTGCAATATTATAAATAAATTTAATTGCTTTCATAAATGAAATTATTTCATAGCGGCAGAAAAATAATAAATTTTAGTGCATCTTTCCTCTTCCACTTCCTAAGCATCGTTACAGCAATTTTGGAACTGGTGCTATGATGGATACTGGCTCACTTTTTCGTAATAGCTACCAACACTGTCGCTGTGTCATAATTGTGTTAAATGAGTCAAGGTAATTTCATGGATATAATTATTTTATCATAAAAATTGAATGGAATCAAAGTGTGTCATCCCTGCCCAATTCTTGTGCTATGGCAGACACTAGTCTTGGCTAAGTAATATGTTTGTTATTATCAATAATTAAATTTTCCAAAGAGCGTGACTCTGGAATAGTTCCCAACTAATATGCATTAAGAGCTTGTTTTGGCCTTTGGAGAATTTTTTTGAGAAGACTAATAGCAGACAACCTGTTATAATGAATAGTTTCAGGAGTAACTTTGTGGAGATGTTCCTTAATGAATAATGTTCAACAATGCTTTGTAACTCCACATGAATAGTAAACTTTATTGCGACCTAGGTTTCACTGTGATGCAGCGTCTTCAGACAAAGAAGTTATATGCACACATGTATGTATACATATATGGCTGTGGAGGTGGGTTAGAGATTGGAAGAGGGATTGGTTGGGTGTAAAGGGAGGGCTAGAACACCGTCCATGACCACCAATCGGGCAATAAGGACTAAGTAAGGGCAGGAAGGGAGAAATGGCAGAGTGGCTCGAGGTAATGTGCACTAGTGATAAACATTGTAATTTGTAGACTCCACTTTTGTCAATTTTTTTCCCTACTTTGTCTTTGGTCTGGGATTAAAAGTTTTGTAATTTGTTTTTATTGTAGAAAGCTGGTATTCATCTAGGCATCATGTGTCACAAAAGTACGCAACCTTCCATTACCTCCTTCATAGGCTGTTAGCCATTCCTATTTCAGTGGAGAATCTGGAAAGGGAGCTCTAAATTATCAAACAAATTGGGTGATGTAATGGATACCTGGTTGGCCTAATAAGTAAACTGTATCATAAAAAATTGGACATAATAGCCACCAGACAAATCTACAGCAGTTTTAATGGCAAAAAAGTGCAAAGGAAAAAAATTGCCATGCCTGGGTTACATTTCCCTAAAATTGCAAAGACATTTCCCACAATAAAAATAAATAGCAAAACTTTTTATCCTTTACCAAAGACAAAATAGGAAAAAACTCAACAAAAGTAGAGCCTACAATTTACAGTGTAACAATTGCGCAGCCATGTATATCAGGCAAACCGGTAGGAAGTTCAACGAAAGGATTAAAGAACATAAACATTGCTTCAGGAGTGTCGAATCTTCTTCTTTGTTTGCCAAACATCCACTCGACAACTAACATATTAGTGATTTCACCCCTCTGCTTCTCCACTTTGAATGAAAAGGGGCCAGGCTAGACATTCTTGAACATTGGGAAATTCTTAAGAACTGTGGGGAAAACCCATTATTGAATGACATTATGTTTTCCTCTCACTTCCCTCTCCTCGGGGTAGCAAAACGTATAAGTGTTCGGAAGAGGCCCCTTTCTCCTCCCACGTCGAGCCACTCTGCCATTTCCCTACTTCCCCCACCCTTACTTTGTCCCTAACTTCCCGATCGGCAGTCATGGGCGTGTTCTACCCCTCCCTTTACACCCAACCCATCCCTCTCCCAATCTCTAAGCCACCCCCACAGCCATATATGTATACATACATGTGTGCATATAACTTCTTTGCCTGAAGACACTGCACCACAGTGGAACCTAGGTCGCAATAAAGCTTATTTTTCATGTGGAGTTTAAAAGTTTTGTTTGAACATTATTCAGCAGTCAACCTGTTAAATAACTCGTTGTCAAATAGCCTGCCATGTTAATTTGCATAGTGTAATAATGGACTATTATAATAGTCCATTATTACACCATGATTTTCTGCCCAAATATGGTGTGATACATTTTTTTTCAAATTCATTTGGTTTGAACCAGAACTCTTTCTAGTTAATTTTTGGTATCGTGGATTCAAATAACAAGGTTTTACCATATACCCAAGGCTTCAGACCACACGTGTCATAAGAGTCACGAAAAACGCTGGCTACAAGAGAACTTTTCAAATGGTTTGTTCATGAATTTATGATTGAGTTATAATTATTTTTGGTTGCATGATTTCCATATTTATCTAATATAACTACCTAAAAATCAGTTCTAGTTGTCTCTGATTTAAGATTCAGTTATGTCTCTGATGTAGGATTCAGTTATTCCAGTTGAGGTTTTCAATTCTTTTCTTTCATTGGACAGTATATTGAAATGCTTCATTTCATTGTCAGGTGGTTTGTTATGACTGGAATAGCAATGGAAATAATATTATTATTGGAGAATTTGAAACAACATTAAAAGAATTGAGTCAAGGGCCTGGCAGTGACACTGTCTTTCAACTTATTAACAAGAAAAAGCAGGTGAGTATTTCAATGCATGTAATATTCTTTTTCATAAATTTGAAACTACTTGTTAGATCATTATGATTTAATCTGAATTTTTATTATAAACCATTAAACATGACAAATAAAATAAATGTAATAGTATCTGGTGTAACTTTGTGGACATTCTTCTTTGAGTTTTCTTAATTGTGTTCTACCTGATATGAGTTTGCATATGAGTTGAAAATGTTTAAAAAATATTTGTTTTATAATTCAATGATAAGAATTCATTTCGTGGGGGCTACTATAAAAAGAAAAGTAGCCCCCACGAAATGAATTCTTATCGCCCAATATCTCTCCTAAATCAGTTTAGCAAAATATTTGAGAAAGTGTTTCTCAATCGCCTCATCCCATATGTTGAATCTGAGAAGATTCTGTCAAAATTTCAGCATGGTTTTCGGCAGAATAGGTCCACCAAATCTGCTACTTATCAGGCAATTGATAATATATTGACAGCTCTTGATTGCAAGTTAGAATCTGTAGGAATGTTCTTTGATTTTTCTGGCGCATTTGGCTCAGTAAATCACAATTTACTATTGCAAAAAATGCATAAATATGGCATTAGGGGCAATGCACATGACTGGTTAGTCTCATATCTTCAGGGCCGTCAGCAGCACGTGGTATTGCTCAATGATGGAAAAAAATTCATCTCTCCTGGTAAAGTTGTATGCCAAGGTGTCCCACAGGGTTCAGTTCTGGGTCCTATCCTGTTTCTCCTCTACATTAATGACTTACCTGAGAATATAAGAACCAACGAAAGGGATGATCCACTCCTATTTGCAGACGATACCAGTATCATACTCACTGCCTCTACAGTCCAAAGTTTAACAAACAATGCTAAACAAACCGTTCAACATCTGAACTCATGGTGTAGCAGGAATCAGCTGAATTTAAATGTGGAAAAGTCCCAACTACTTTACTTTGCTAATAAAAACAAAAACATGGCCACTTTTGCAATTGAATCAAGTGGAAAACTAATTCCCCAAGCGCCCCATGCAAAATTCCTAGGAATAGTTCTAGACGGGCGGTCGTCCTGGTGGGAGCATATATGTCACCTGGCCAAAAAAATGAATACCATTTGCTTCCTTATTAGAAGCATCAGGTTTACCGTAACAATGGATGTCCTCATGTCAATATATTATGCAAATATCTACTCCTGTATAGTATATAGTATCCTTTTCTGGGGTTCTTCTCCGCTTGCAGACACAATATTTAAAATTCAAAAGCGAGCCGTACGGCTAATTGTCAAAGCAGAGCATAATGCTCCTTGTCGTCCATTATTCCATAAATTGAACATTCTACCTTTGCCATGTATTTATATCTATGTATTACTGGTGTACACCTTTGTAAACCTTTCAATGTATGACACAAATTGTGGTATTCACCACTATGGGACCAGGTCTAAAAATGATCTGCACCGAACTTACGTAAGAACTAGAACCACCGCACTAGGCCCTAAATCTATGGGTCTCCTTATGTTTAATAAGCTAAACGAGGACCTGAAATCCAGCACAAACATTTATCTATTTAAAAGAAAATTGAGAGCTTTTCTTCAAAGGAATTTGTTCTATTCTATTAGGAATTTCATGGAACATGAAACTTAGAATAGGCATATGTATTAACATTGTGTATTATTGTATATATTGACGTGTCCTATACTATGTACAATTTTTTTTGTATGATGGTCTCTGGACAAATAAAAATTATTATTATTATTAATGGGTTTGTGATGGAACCCATAGCATTCAATTTTACACATTTTGAGTCAGTGGCATCCATGGAATGATATAAGTTAAGATTATCATCTACCAGATTTTATACTTGAATATAGTTTCATTTCATCTTTCAAGGTAGCTGTAGTACTAAGACTGATGTGGGTTGATCACTTAACGTGCATGAAGCCTGAACCCCTTAATGTTTTAGAAAATGACTGAATTCTAGAAAGAGAAGAAATCTTCTCAAAAATAAAGATATTTAGTTAAAGATGTACTATTTTATTTGAGAAGTCATTAGTGTGTACTTATATAAATTTTCTACCTATAAGATTTTAAATATGTATTTGTGATATAAATGCAGCATAATTTTGAAGTCTTGACTTGTTGGTTGGGTTCATAGGACTAAATGGAAATTAAATTTTGCAGCTTCTGAAGGATTGGCATAAACTTTAAAAATAACTGCTTTTATACCCTCTATCTTGATGATTTTACCCGGCAAATTCACTTTTTGGTATAATCTATTCGGTGTGTACCTAATCAGGGATTTCATGCATAAAAAATCTCCTTAGTCTTAGGATAATTTTCAAGAAATGATTACATTTTACTCACCTCAAAATTTGTTACTTAATAATTTCAAGTATTCCAAGAATATAAATATTTAACTTTTGTGTTCATTCTCTATAATGAAAGAGATGCCTCTCAAGATGAAGACAAGCGATGAAAACATTCTAGGAGGCCTTTTGGAATTGCAGATTGTCAAAAGAAAAAAATATCATTTTCAAATTTGGGATTCACTAAATCAGAAAGTGCAATCCCCAACAATGTTAGTTTCCCAAGATTATTTCAAAGAAGAGGTACATTCAAAGTACATAATCTATTATGTTATAATAATAATAACAATAATAATGTTGATTAGTGCATTAGGATAGGAGAAGGGATAATCTTTAATACAATGTTTCGTCACAGTTTTAATGCTTCAGTTTGGCCATCCTAGTTTGGAGATGTATTTACTGAAGTGAAATAATAGCCTAGCTAATAATAACATAGCTTAATGTACTTCTAAAATGGCAGTAATAGGGAGAAATTGAATATCATCTTCAATAGACAGAATTAGCTGTAGATGAAAAGAAGGAGTGCATCAACGCAAATAAATCTTTCGCGAAAACTGAGTTCTACTGAAATTACTCCACAAACACTTCTTAACATTAGTGGTACTTTATAGCATATGACATAGGCTTACAACTATTATATTGGCATTTATCTATCTTATTTCGATTCATGGTCAAGAGAAAGTTGGTAGGAGGTCAGGAAATATGATTGATGGCCTCTATCTGTGTTATGAAAGTAAGTTTTAGTTATTTTTCTTAAGTTCTTCATTTTGGCATCCTTTATTTGGTAGATTTTTTGAAAGAAATATCACAAATAGTGTATATATCAATGGCAAAATTAATTTTTCATTGTTCCAATGAGCAAGTTTTTTTATGCTTTTTGAATTTATTGCTGGAAAATAATTTTCTTGAAAGAAAATTCTGTCAATGCAGGCTGTAACTTATAGTAGTCATCGGCAGATGTGTTCTTAGTCTCCTGTTTATTTCTAGGCTTTGAATAACACTTGATTAATTATTACCTGCCATAGTCTTCTGAATCCAGCATTCAGCAATCCCTAAACCAACTTTGGTTTTAGGTCAGATATCCATTAACATGCCAGGAAACGTTATAACAGCTATAACAAAGCACTAAGGTTAGAAGCCTGGC
This sequence comes from Hetaerina americana, assembly GCF_022747635.1. Lineage (NCBI taxonomy): Eukaryota > Metazoa > Arthropoda > Insecta > Odonata > Calopterygidae > Hetaerina > Hetaerina americana. The sequence continues at coordinate 26,814,180 of NW_027287095.1, read as the reverse complement.
TAATGACTACTGTCGTATTTTGTTGACTTTCATGTAGAAGGTTGTGAAAAAGATAGTAAATCATTGATTCTTATGGTGTCTGTAGCAATGTAACCTACTTTCTAACATCCAAACCAGCTTTAGACAACACCATTCTATAACTCACCATCTTGTAAAGACAGATAGCTAGACTAGACTTCAGTTTCCTGATATATTCTTTTGGTGGAGATTTGTGTCTGAGACTTGACAAGCATTCATGACTCAGTTCTCCGATTGGCGACTAGGGCATTCTGACATGGGCCTACTTGGATTCTGTACTCTGAGATTGGTAAGCCTCTGTTGGAAGCTTGTAGGAAAATACTTGCTGTATCCTGCTCTACTTCAAATCAAACATTGACAGCCAAGAAATTCACATCTTCTTTGAGGGAGGGATTGGCCGGCCAAATGACGAGACATATCTGACTTGAAATGTATTTATTTCCAATAACTACCCTTAGTGCAACCCTTCTCATGGCCTCCCAGCTGTGTCCCTTTTGTAGCCACTCAGCATCAGCCCTCAGTCTACCTCGTCATTTTCTTATATTGTTTAACTGAGAAGGTGAAAGACCCTCTTATCAGTGGCCCCCCGGTCATCTTAGGTGAATCACTGTTCATGTGAGTCCTACCACTTATCACTTGTACCCACTCTCAAACTTACATGCATACCAACTCAGCATTCAAAGAGGCCTGATTGACTCAGCGACAATATAACAGTATATGATACATGCTGCACCTTAATGGGTGACTAAATATGTGGCATTTTGTCCAATAAACTTTACCCTTGCCCAGTGGAGGAATATGTGGTCAATTATGGTTGGGAATAAGTTGGGAGAAATAAAATGCAAGGTGTTATCATGGATGACCTCCATTAGAACTTGTCACAAAGAAGTCACAATTATCGAACAAAGGATTGGGCACTGACCAGGCTGATAAATCGATGACCCTGGGGTTATTTAGTGGCTGATGATATTTTTAAGAATGACAGAGGTTATTAAATGTTTGCATGGTTAAGTTTAATAAGATGTTCACCCTGCTCATGCTGGATATGCATGTGTAAAAGATGATTAAGTAAATATGTTGGTGTATGTATACAAATATATAGATTTATTTATGTAAATTTAGTTATGCAGGTTAATGTGTATTGCAATTTTGTTTTAATCAATTATGTACATTCAAATGTATTTTTTCAGGCATGGGAATAAATTTATAGTCGTGCACAGTACCAAATGACAACTGCTGTCTATGAACCAAATAAAACCACAATTACTGCAATTACTTCCATTTCACATATAGACGCTGGCTGGCTGGGAGCTCTCTGTTTGGCTCTCTCTTGGCGGCCAATGGGAATCAACCTTTTCCATGTGGGAGCCAGGGTGTAGCTGCTCTCACGGTTGAAATTGTTCGGATTCTTCCTTATTTCAACTGCTTCTCTTATTAGTCGCGGGAAATAATTCCCTTCTTTTGCCAGTACTCTTCTTTGTTCTCTACATCTACATAATACCCCGCAAGCTGCCGCAAGGGCATGTGGCGGGGGGTGTTAGGTCACCAACCATAAAAAGGAACAGTACCACATGCAAAACAACAACATGGAAAATTACACCCACAGCAGCGTACACACTCATGCAATAAACCCTTAATCCAATACTCATGCTAACACATATGCCATAAATCAACAAACATCTGCACCTCAGGATGCAGCACAAAAGCCATCCGACAACTGTTTGATCGAACTTCATCGTGTGGCCGGGTTCCGACCATGCATGTTCAGCAATCGCTGAGAGTGAGAACTGTTTTTTATCTGTGGCCCTTTGGTGCTCCTTGGTTCTGCATCTGATGGACTGTCCTGTCTGGCCGATATAGGACTTCCCACACGTGCACTTAATGTCATATACAGTATCAAAAGGTCAATGATCAATGTTACTTGAACTGAATGAATCCGTCAGAATTCAAAATGAAACAGAGAACAAAGTGAAGGTGCTTAATGATAAGCACTGCACTGCATCTGCATGATTTGAAGTTTTCGCTGATGTCAAATGAAGTCCTGGCCAGACAAGAGCATGATCACAAAGCTTAAAAGACCCTTGTATTTTATTTATCAGTCATTTCATTCAAGATTGTCATTAGTGGGTTGGGTGTTTGTACAGATCTTTCTTTCGTAGAGATAGATTTTAATATACTGAAAGATTTATTTACTTCAATAAAATGCACTTAAACACTCTTAACTGCCTAATAACTTCGTTGTAATGAAAAAATTCCTTTGATTTTTACTTTAAGAGCATTATTGATTTTATGTATCCAGTTATTTACAGTGTTTATATTCCCTAGACTGTTTATCTTCCTCATTTTCTGATTCCTTCTTTCAATTTAGAATTAACCTGCTTGCATGAAGTTTTCTGTATTCGTGAATGAATCTATGTTTTGTTTTAAAATTTTTCTGTATAAAGTTACTCATTAGCTAATTTAATACATTCTTATAGCTGAAAAAGAAAGATTCGTACAGGAACTCTGGAATTGTTTCCTTAACGTACCTTGACATACAGAAGCCATATTCATTCTTGGATTACATCAAAGGGGGAACTCAAATCCATTGTTCATTTGCTATAGACTTTACAGGTAATCATGCATCTATTAATAATAGCCCAATATTACAAGTATAACTTCTTTAAAAGTTTGTTTGATATGAAAATTGAGTAAATGTGACATTTCATTCGGCTATTTAAAATGTCCTTGTTGCTTTATACAGCTTCAAATGGTAACCCAACATCCAGTCATTCACTGCATTTCCTCAGCTCAGTGCCAAATTCATATGAAATAGCCATCCAATCTGTAGGAAACATAATCAAAGATTATGACAGTGACCAGTCGTTTCCTGTCCTCGGTTTTGGAGCTTATATCCCTCCTCATGGAGCTGTTTCGCAAGAATTTTTTGTAAACCTAGCCCAAGATGACCCCTACTGCAAAGGAATAGAAGGTGCGAGCTCAGTTAAATTCTTACTCTCTTTATTAACTTTTCTTGATAGTGTGTGTGGATTTTTTGTTGTATTCATTTTAAATAGATTTGAGCTGCATGATATTGTCAGTGTAGATAAAGTCACCTTGGTTTATGTAATAACATTGGTGTCATTTTGTAGTACTTTCTAACTTAATTAATTTTTAACTTAACATTTAGTTCTTTTAAGAATCTTTCATGATAATCTGAAGCATATTTTAAAGTAAACAATCTTTTAAGAAGACGTTATAGTTCGATATATTTAATTCATTCTGAGAATCTCTTTAGAAAAAAAATCAAAATGTCACATGAAGTTTTTAAGTGCTTGGTATTAATTTAGAGAAGTCCTTATATATATGTAACATACTTGTATGAAAATAAGGTAACTGAAATTTGACAGCTTCGGTAGGGAAAGGGGGATTAGCTAAGTGTGACATAGAATTGGTCATTTTAGTGTTAATTTTCTAAATGAGCTATATTTTCATTTCTTCACAGGTGTGTTAACTGCTTACCGTAATTGTTTAAGGCAAGTAAAACTGTCTGGCCCTTCTCACTTTGCACCTGTCATAAACCATGTGGCAAAATTTGCTATGGCATATAGGGATGGAACTAACTATTTCATACTTTTGCTAATGACTGATGGATACATCTCAGATATGCGGAAAACCAAGCAGGTAAATTTATTAAGTACACTTTAATATTATCACGATTCAACAGTCCTTAAGTTAATTTGATGGCCTTTTTCGCTCAAATACCAGGTGTTCAATTAAGAAATGTGGTTTTTTTTCACAACAAACAGCAACTTCCTTTTCTATTGTGCGAGCAAAATTTCACGTGTGTTTTTGCATCTCCATCTGCCTGTCATTCAACTCATGTGGTATCAATTTGCCAGTCTTCTGAATCTTTCTCATTCCTTGTAGGTGATTGGAAATAGCTTTCTGACTAACGCCCAATAGCAAGTAGCTTTTGTGTTTGTAAATCATCTTCATCCAACAACATCATTGTGTACAACATTGAATTCACAAATTTTGAAATGCACAAACCATCACTCACAGGTATCTTGCAATGGAGAATGTTCACCATAAACTTCTATAAGTAATTACTACGATTCAGCAGTAGTTTTCTTCAAATGAAAATAAAAAATTAATGCTGTCCGCGAATGCTATATGTTTGATATAAATTTCAACATGTTGAACCCAGCGACACAACACTAAGGCACTTTTTCAATTTATCACTCATGTGGGTCTGACATTGTTGATGGCACAACAAAATGGTATGAGTGTCAAATCTTTATCCTACAAACTGCATTGGTGCACCATCTGTTGTCTGCAATCTGCATTTCGTACGAGTACACCTGGTATGCTTGCCTTTTGATGCCTTTTTCCCCTTTATCCTCTCTACCATTATCTTATCATTTTTCATAAATTTATAAGACTGAATATATTTTTTGCAATTTACCGGTAATAATTGCCATCTGTTTTCTTACCAAGGTTCAACAAATTGATATTTTTTTTGCGTTTTTAGTGTTTATTTATTCCACTTTACTCTTATATATCATGAAATCATTCCTATGCTTTAGTTTTTATTTATTTCTGTTTTTGATATCCTTTAGGCCGTTGTTTCTGCTTCTGTTTTACCAATGTCAATAATCATTGTTGGTGTGGGACCTGCTTACTTTGGTTCAATGAAAGAGTTAGATTCTGATGAAACTCTTCTGAAAGCTCCTGACGGCAGCAGAGCTGCCCGAGATATTGTTCAATTTGTCACACTACGTGATTTCATGACACCTGGTGAAGATTATCATATGGCTATGGCAAAATTGGCCAAAGAAGTGCTTGCAGAAATACCATCTCAGTTTCTTAGCTACATGAGGTTCAATAAAATTGTTCCTCCTCCTGGTGCTGGGAACACCCTGCCTGCTGAATTGCCCCTTGATCCAGAGTTTTTATGAATCAAAATTTTTTCAGGAATGTGGTTATAAGAAATTGTGCATTTATTGTGAGATTTGGAAGCTGGTGTTTTAATGCAAAAGATAAATTCACTGCCAGAACAATTTGTTTATGAAATCCATATCTCCCCATATATGGCTTCATTGCTGTAGATAACTTTCAGTTTAAATATGTATAAAGATAGAATTTGGTACTTTCCTGGCATATGCTGTTCATGAAGTTTTTATTCGTTTTGCATCATATGAGGTGATCAATTGCAAAAATTTCAGTGGCCATGAACCTCAATTCCCTAGGAATAATGCCAGAATTGACCACCAAAGTATTGACAACTGATCACTTGACCTGGTAGAAGACGTACCTACAAATGCAGCAACCCAAAGTCCATTATTTCCAAATATTTGACATAACAGCAAATTAAAATTCTACCCATTCAGCTCGAAGGTATCATATCAAAGTCGATTGTATGACCATCAGAAAACTGGCATTTGCTTGCTCGATGTTAAATATCACTATAATTTCATGGGTATAACTTATAGTTTTACTCTATGCTAATGATAGCTTTCTTCATTCCCGCAAACCATATTTTCTGTTTTATTCCCTTTTTGAAGGTAGCTTCTAATCAGTTCACCTTAGGGAAGTCATATCTATGAAATGAAACTATAATTTTTTGCATTTGAAACTGTGGAAAATGTAAAACGACACGTTGACTTGAATGGAAGGATGGTTTATGACTTTCTGCTGATAAAATCACTGTAAAATGTGTACCCTTGTTAGAACATGTATGAATTATACTGTGTGTTTAACTTAAGTTTACTGGTTATCTCAAATAATTAGCTTTATGCTTGACTTGACAAGTGATCCCCATCAGTCTGATTTACTTGTGGTTTTACTTGGACTGTGTATGGGTGCCAAGAATGGGTCACACCTTTTGATCACCCCTCAGGGTCATGCTAGGCATGATGTTGGTAATTTCTAATTCATTTGAATTTCATGAGCTCTCTGCTTGAATAGGACCAAATTTCTGTGATCGCTTGTATATTGAGATGTCATTCTCTGTTGACAAACCCAATAGGTAAAAAGTGAACTTTACATCATACAAATGTTTTGCTTCCGTAAAAACCTTCACTTTAGTATCTGTTTAAGTCATATTTGGGTCAATCAAAGTTGGAAGATGATTACTTGAGGCCTTCAGTAAAATTAAATTTGAACTTGGTGAAGAGAGACTGGAAGATAGTCATTGACTAAATTGGGGCGCCCATACATATATGTATTTTATAACTGTTTCTTAAAATTCAAACTCCTCTAGAATAGCAGGTTTTGTTATTTATATTAATACGCAATTACTTCCATTTGTAATGGTTACCACCAGATGCCCTGTGCAATATATTTTTGTTTTCATGGTTTTAATATATTTTTACATGCATTCTATTGTTAACTTTTGATCACTTGTAGAAGTGGTAAACTTAAAATTTTATACAATACTCTACTGTAACAAATTGATGTGCATTTATTTTTAATTTTATAGATATATTTTTATCATCATGTAATATGTGCTTATTGTAATATTTGGTTTTTATTGTGTGTTGTTAGATTTGTGCAAGATGTTGACTAGATGGCCATTGGTTACTTAATTTCACCTGCGTTTCAATTATGGACAGCTCTTTTATGAGTTTAAAAATTTTATAGCCACAATTTCCAATTTTTAATTTTCTTATTTTAAACATAAAGCAATGAAATCTTCATTTAGAGCCATTCATACTGAAGAACATGAAACAATATGAGCTCATGTATTATTTAAATAAGCTTAATGGAAAAAATTCCAAGCATGAAACAAATAATGTTTGACTAACAATTTGACCTTAAATTCAGTGCATACCCCTTTTTTGAAAAAAATTATTTAATTACATTAATTATTATGACTGATGAGGAAATGTTGAGAGCTAGAGCATCAAATATACCCTTAATCGTATTGATTCTCGTAAAAGAAAATACTTCTGCAAAAATACCGGCAGGACTCCACAGAGACCAATTCAACGTTAAACATCACATACAAGTATGAAGTAATCTATGTTGAATTTGACAAAGTAAGTCTGAAAAATATAGCTAACCAAAATAGTGTCAACACTATATACATAAGACATTTTTGTTGTGGACAAGACTGATATTTTTCCATCAATAAATTGTTTCAAGATTTCTTATTTTTTTTATATTGGCCATGTAGCATACATCAGGCAATTTAGTCTTTTGTATTACCTTAAAAGACTATTTTTTATAGTTCTAAAAATTTACAATTATTTTTGTTTATATTTTCCCTCAATCTATACTTTTTATTTGTACCTCATATAAATTTCAGTATTTACAGTACATATTAGAGGTCACCCTACATGAGTTTTTCTGGGTCCTTTCTCTGATCCATTGACATGCAAGGGCTTTCCATAAAGTAACTTATGTTTTGGAATAAAATAGGACCCTAGTGACAAGACATAGTTTCACTACATACACTTGATAGGCACGTTCTTAAACTATTTTTCTACGTAGACACCCTTCAAATTGGGGAATTTATCACAACAACACAGAAGCTTTTCAATTCCATTTCTGAAGAAATAGAATTGAAAATCTGCTTACATTTTAAAATCTTAAATCTGCTTACATTTTAGCCACTTGTTTACACTAACGAACAAATCTGCCAAAGCGCTGTGTTTCAAGTCGTCTTCATTGCCAGAAAGGGATCCTTAAATGTAAATTGGTGATTTCACACATTTTTTAATTGAATTTCACCATCAGTTCATCTGCCACAGGCTAGGCCGGCCAGCCAAATCCTGAATATTTGTGCGGCCAGTTTTAAACTGAATGCACCACTGCTTCACTCTGCCTTCAGTCATTATTCTGTCTCCATACATTTCACAAAGTTGCCTATGAAATCTAATCGGCTTGTGGTGATTTGCCAGTAAAACCTAATCACAGATCTGACTTCCCAACTGAGGGGAGTTTCTATTGCAGTGCACATTTTAACAGTTCACAGTGAGCAAAGTAGAAGAACCATAGTATGCAAACCACCATAGCAGGATGGATACTGAGTGTAGGGACTTTTAGACACCAATATAGTGGTCCTAGCCCTGCCAACTCTCATGCCGGGCCAAAACATAAGTTACTTTCTGGACCGCCATCATATAAACTATAAACACAGTAATCAACCTGAAGGTCGGTTTGGTAGGTGATGGGAGAGTTCACCCAGTACTATGCCCTATACGTCGTGTGAAATTCACACATCAAGGTAGGGGGGCCAGTTCCTTTCCCTGTGCCGGTTATGGTTTCCCAGGAAGATCTGGTACCCAAAAAATCACATAGCTTGGGTGGAGCTGCAGGTGCCCAGAGTGCCTTGCCCGGGAATTGAGCCATCATATATATTAGTCAAAAACATTCATGGCTATTTTTCTATAATTATTTTGTCACACTTCCAGTTGTCATTGCCAGTATCTTCATTTTCAAAAACCACCACAGTTATAAAATTATCCTTAATTTCAAATCACTCCCTTTAGAGGTGAACACAGCAGATTTTTGTGTAATGCAGCCTTTGATTTCTTTGAAACCAAATGCATGGCTATGGTCCCAGTAACGAAAATAAGTTCACACCTACCTCCCAAAGTTTTAGTCAAATAATATATCTGATTATACTTTAAATCATAGTATACAAACCATTGTTTAAGTTCAAGCTGTTGTTTATTTTTGTCAATGGTATTCTAAAAAAGTTTGTTTGTGTTTTGGTTTTGCATATTATTTTTCTATTGTTAGTTTATTTGTGATGTTTAAAACATGCATATTTCAAGCACTCTTATAACATCTTGCTCTGAGAAGAAAAAATAAAATGGTGCAATTCATTTTGATGATTTTTTTTAATGTTGCTCCTAAAATGTCTTGTTCCCATTCAGAGGGGCTGTTTTCCTTAGCAATTTGAAGACAGTGTGATGATAGAATCATTGTGTCCTAAGTATGTTATGGATATGAACAATTTACTGTTCTGGCATGATATTTTTCAAAGTGATACCAGCAACTTCCAGGGAACAATGTTAAAGTTCATATATTCCCCTAATGTTTGATGAAACCCATTTTTGTATTGCCAGATCCTTTGACTAGTATTAAATTAGCACTTCTTCAATTATGATTATATACCCTCCATACTATTCCCTTTTCAGATGATATTTTCAAATTATTAATTTTACATTTTCATAATAAATACCTTACCCTATTAAAGAACAAATATGAACTTACATTGTGGTATTTTTCCAAAAGTAAAACAAAGATAAAACTGGTGACTTCCAAAACTTATTGATTTCATGTTCCAACTGGTTTTGACTGCTAAGCCATCATCATGTACATGTATGCTGAGATTTGGTCAGTCTTTTAACCGGCAGCAAGAAAACCAGTTCAGAAGTGCTTATGTACTGTCTCAGTCTATCTGATGGTGGTCTAGTGGCTTTAGTCATCAAATTAATAACTTTCGGGAGTCAAAATTGTTTCGATTTCACCTCTCTCGTCCCCTTGAATTTAATCTTGCATGGTAGAATTGCGTGAATGTTCTACATCTGAATCTGAAATTTTACAGTGCTTTCAATTTTTCTTATGTAAGATACTACTTTTTTGGAACCAGATTTGAAATTCTATTGATAGGTTTTTATCTTGGATTCCAGTCATGATGCTTTGTTTTGTCAGGATATGAATGAGAAGGTTGAAAATTTTAACTTTTCAAGTATTTTTCACACTGGGCCATTGGCTCCCTTTAATGGCCTTGAAGATTGATTTCAGAATGTGCCAGACAAATCAAAGTTCTTATCAGTAATTAAAGTAGATTGGAGATTCCATTGGGTTGGTGGTTACATAAGATCAAAGTTCACAATTATGTGCACCATTTCACTTTAATGAATTCCAAAAACAAACTGAAATTTGCTTTAATAAGAGTAGTTGAAATTTTGTGGAGGGAATGGCTGTTGATTTTTTCACAATGTGCAACAATTCTATATATTCAGTAAAACATTTGACCTTAGATGGAATGAAGCTGTTATCACTACTGATGGATGAAGAATTGATGTCAAAATAACTGAAGTTGATAGTTTTTGTCCTGCTTCCATGGCTGTTGGTATCTACATGTATATCAATCAAATTCTTCCATTAGCCGGAAAAAATTATTTGTGTAAGTGGCAAATATTGATGGATTGATGTCCTGTTAGCCCTTGCCAGCTGTACTTTTTAAGAACCCAGAAATTTTGTGGGTCTGCAAAATCCTCCCATCAGTTACGTTGATGAGTCCTTATTTATATATCATTATCCATTGATGTAATGAATGTTGTTCTTTCACTCAGATTCCTTTTCTAAATTTCTCATTTTTTTAAAATAATGTATTGCAGTAATTAGGAGTAGCATTTTAAACTTAAAACAATCACAAAGATGTAAATCATGTTAGCATTGTTAGGTGAAGTTTTGTATAAGTGAGTTATGCAATGGATAAAAATGAAAGCAGAGTTAAGTTTCTTTGAAGTATTTTTTGTTCAGTCATGTAGATGTATGTGTCCGAGTATAAAATAGGGGCAGAGTGTAAAAAAAAGAATCCCAATTTATGCAGTGATATTGGGCATCATTTCAAGTTTTCCACACAGTAATAAATTTTTTAATACAATGGCATTTCCATTATTGAAATAGAAAGAAAGACTCGTACTTTTCCACAGATTTTATTATACGGCACGACGCGTTTCACCGACTTGCGGCATCATCAGGTACAAATTTGCAAAACAGACAGAGCAAGCATATATACCCTCAGGACAGAGTGGGGGCGGGGAGGGTTGGAAGGATTTGAGGGGGGTGGGGGCTCGCAGGTGCGTTGATGGATTGTTTTGACCATTTCCAGGCTAATTTCTCGGAGAGGAGTGGGGAGGGGTATGGGAATAATTGCTCATTACAAAGTGTCGTGTTGGGGTTCACCAAGTGCCTTCTAATCTCTAATTGCTCGAGAGCGTCCATTTTTAATCCTTTTGGGAGTGTGTGTAATATCTCTGGGACAAAGTCACTGCTGTGGTTGAATTCTAGTAAATGCTTGGCGAAGAGAGAGTTGTTATTCTGATTTTTGTGACACCTAGCGTGTTCCTTGACTCGTAACTTGATATTCCTGCCAGTCTGACCGACATAAACGCTGTTGCAATCCTCACATTTCAGTTTATAAATGCCTGATTTGAGAAGGCTATCCTGGGTGTCTTTTCCATTGGCTAGAAGTTTGGAGAGGGTTATGGGTGAGTAGAAGGCTGCTTTGAGTGAGGTGGGTAGGCAGTTGGAAATCCTATATGAAAGATCTCCCAGAAACGGGATCGAGCACCACTTAAAATCTTTAGATACTGCGGGCTGAGATACGAAAATGCTTTTTATGGCCATTGCTTTTTGTTTTTTCTGTAGTAATGTGTCAACTAGTTTGGGGTTGAAACCATTGTTGGTAGCTATATTAGTAATATTCACGAGTTCAATTTTGAAGTTTTTGGGGGAAAGGGGGATGTGTAGGAGGCGGTGGATCATGGAGTGGAGGGCTGCGTGTTTGTGAGAAAAGTGGTGTGCGGAATCATTAGAAATTATATGGTCTGTATATGTGGGTTTCCTTTAAATTGCAAATTCGTGTCTATTATCCCTAATTGTGATTGTCAAGTCGAGGAAGTTGATGGTGCCGTTGACGTCTTTTTCCATGGAGAAGGAGATATTCCGATGAAGAGTGTTTAGGAAATTAAGGAAGGAGTCTAACTGTCGGTTGGTTCCGGTCCATAGGCATAGTATATCGTTCACGTAACGAAACCAATAGCCCACGTTTTTGTTATGCTGATTGTCAGCATTAAAAAGATGTTCTTCTACAGAATTGAGGAAGACTTCGGCTAGGAAGGGGGACAGTGGGGAACCCATAGCTAACCCATCCGTTTGGCTGTAAAGGGTGAGGTTGAAACTAAAATAATTCTGGTTAACTGTCATTTTGATGAGGGGGACCAATTCGTCTGAGATATTTTGGGCAATGGTGGAATCCTTGAGTAGTTCTTCCACTCTAAGCAAAGTTTCCGATATTGGTACGCAAGTAAATAAATTGCTAATGTCGAAGGAGACTAGCCTCGCTTTTTCCGGGACATCAATATCTTTCAATTTTCGGGCTAGCTCTATAGAGTTTTTAACTCCATATTTAGGTTTAAAACCTGTGAGATCTCGGAGCAAAACGTCTAATTTTCGTGCCAGAAGGTGTGAAGGGGCGGACACAGCTGAGATGACAGGCCGAATAGGTACGGCTTTTTTGTGTAATTTGGGGAGTCCGTACAACCTGGGGGTGGAGGGGTTCATTTGGATTAAACTAAATTTTTCCCTAGCATTTAAAAACTTACACTTGAACACGGCACGTTTCACTTCACTTTGGAAACTCGCGGTTGATTCTAGTTTTTCAACAGCTGATGACTTTTGCGATAAAATGTACTGCGAATCATTGTAGAATGAGGCAACTTTCTAGATAAGCATATCAGTTTGTTAATTGGTATTCAAAGGAGGAATGCAACAAAAGAAGGATTGGCTACATTACTAATACCCTTCAATTTAGGGTCAAATAGTATCTGACTAATTTATGCCTGAAAACCGAAAAATTATTTGGATGTTAGAAGGTGACCTAGATAATATTAGGGCGTAAAAAATTTGTAAGAAAGTATAACATATAGAGGAGATGGAATATGAAATGGGCTAAAATATCAAGGAAAGCTCCTCTTTGACATACACTCATGGAATAACATTCATTATTAAGCTTTCCTTCTCATTTCCTCATGTCTTTAGAGTTGCTTACTTAATATTGTCCTTTTTCCACAAAGTTCTCCTCTAAGGCTTGTACGCACTGGGATTCTTTGTATGGAATTTGCGTCGCAGTAGCTGGGATTAATGTCACGAACTATTTGCCACACAACATTGTTGCTATGGTAATCGTGAGTGCATCTAGTTTGAATATGAGCCATGTTGAACGAGGTCCCGCTTTCAGGGATTGCAGTAGCACTGTACATGACTCAACAGAGTAAGAAAAAGGCTAACAAAGTTGGTGGATGCATAGTTTATTCAAGAATCATATTAAGCATAGGCACAATCTTCCTGACACTCTTAAATTGGAGGATGAAATGGAATTATGAAATTTTGTTTGTATGAGTCCTGTCGATTTTGAATGTCTTCTGGAAATGGTCGCACCACGTATTTCGAAGAAGGAGACAAATTTTTGTGTGGTAGTTTCTGCTACCAACAGGCTTTAATATAAAAATAGGAGATTGAAAACGAAGTTTACATTGGCATGTAATTCTTCACATAGGAGGGCAATGAATGCGTACCCTAATCGAGAGTGCTATCATTCCCACTCAGTGAAGGAACCACCAATATTAGGGCCATCAGAGTAGGATGCAGTGGAGTGAGAAGGGGTTGTGGGCAATGAATGTGCATTATCAATGTATAAAGCGTTTTGTAAATTAAAAATAATCTGAGTTATATTCTGTTTTGCCAGATTAACTTCAAATTTTGGTCTGTTGGTGGTTCGTAAAGAATCACTTATGAAGTCGGCAAACATTGAATGACTATCCCTTTTCACTACGGCGTTAGTCAACAATTTCATGCATTGCAAAGCCTCAACGCTGATATCATCAGGAGTGTTGCATACTTTATTGTGCTTCGGTAGTAGAAAAATTGGACTCTCTGGTAGGCTGTCCACACTTCTCATTTCTCCCTCACCTGTGGTTGGAGAAGGGTGATTATGGGAACATCCACACAAAATTAAAACTTAATTAGATCACCAAGTATGAAAAATTTCTATGATAGTAAATTGAAAAAAGAAATTAATTGATTAAATTTATAAACCCCAAAATTTTATTAAAATGAATTATTTTAATTTCAGCTTCCTACAACCAGCAGTTATTAGCGAAGCATAGATGACGATTTTTCAAGAAGATGGAATTTCCCAAAATTTATTGGCAGCATTGATGCTAAGCACATTGCAATAACGGCCCCAAAACTCATGGGAGTTGGTTTTTAACTTATAAGGGATTTCACCGCATTGTTGAAATGGCTGTTACGGATGCCAACAACAATTTCATGTACATCGACGTTGGGTGCCGGGGACATACAGTATATCAGATGGTAGAGTGTTCCTTCACACGTAGCTGTATAATAAAATGACTGATGGAGAACTTCATTTGCCAGCACCGAGTGCATTGCCGGGAAGAGAAATATTTGTTCCACGTGTGATTGTGGCAGATGATGCTTTTCCACTCTATCCAAACATCATGAAACCATTTCCTGGACAAATTAAGGGATAATAGATGCCAGAAAGGATCTACAATTACCAAATTAGCCGGGCTAGACGGATCATTGAAAACGTTTTTGGAATCTGGAGTTCAAAATGTAGGGTACTTCTAAAATCCATAGATCTAAATCCCAACAAAATTGAGTTGATTACTCTAACTTGTGTCTACTTGCACAACTTTCTTCGGGGGAATGCCTATTCTCGAAATTATTACACTCCACCCGGATCGTTTGACGCGGAAGATCATGATGGAAATGTGGTACCTGGAACATTGAGATCGGAAGTTTGTAAATCTTTGACTGACCTATAGCATATTCCGAGAAGATTGCCTGCCAATGCAAAAGAAATTCGAAACGAATTTCGCGGCCATTTTATATCTAGGGAAGGTTCAGTCCCTTGGCAAGGTAATATGATTTAAACAATTATTACTTTAAATTACAAAATCGACGTGCTTCAATGTCTGTACTTGTGCTACCCCTTGACTCGGTTACTGGAAACAGGAACAACAGGCATTCATATTCAAACATAGTCGACTGTTTTGGAGAATCACCACTTTTTTTGGCATCAGTAAGCCATTTTTGCTCCTGCCAAAACTTACCTGAAATTATTAAGAAATGAGCTAATACAATACCTCCCTTAAAATGAAAATGTAATTCAAGTATTTCTACAATAATAATATATGTACCTTTTAGGGTGTGAAGTTATTTATCCATCTCCAATGATATCACAGGATATTTCTGGGCAAATTCAGCCAGAGCTTATGCTTTTTCCCCCTGTCTATATTCACGAGCGGAAACATCCGACAAGCGTCGCTGCATTTGCAAATCCTCAATTAACTGTTAAGTGGAATCTGTTCATCAATCACTGTTATCAACAGAAAAGCTAAAAAAAACAGTCAGGAAAGTGCAAAAATGGTAGAGAGGTTCACTTTGTTTGAGATTCATGTACACACTGACTCAATGTTGCACAACATTGTGTAAAGGACCCCACTTTGGATGGGATTCAAAAAATACTGAAATATATCACACAAAATGCAAGATTCATTGTTGCAGGCATCCCGGATGCTAGAAATGCATCCCAGATGCAGCTCGGGTGGCAAAGAGTCCTGATGAAAAATCCCAGTGAGTGTAGCCTTTATAATTGGATCGACTCTGCTCATCTGGGAAATAAATTAGTCATGCCGCTGAATTATTACTAAGGAATTAAGAAAACTATACAATTAAACTGCAATGAGCTACACCACACCAGTATGTATGCACGGAAGACTTCACAATTATTTCAAAGTTTATCCTTTATGCTATATGACCAGCTATCACATTAGTTAAAATCTATGAATAAGGTTTTTAACAAAAAATGAAATATTTCCAAATACGATGCGTTAACTTTGGAAGTTCTTATCGATGTACAGTTAACTCACAATTATCTCCGCTCCTCTTCCTAGCACCTCGAAATTTTCATAAATTTACAAACCTGAAAATAATGAAATATTTTAATACTTTGTTAAAAATACAAGCTTGCAATATGTGGACCTCCTCGATTTTGTTTAATTTTGCGAAATGAAAAGTTGTCAATGGTCTATAATATTTTATAATATATTTTTACTATCCATACTTTCTCATGATTGCTTTCATCAGGCCTGATAAGTCCATATTTTCCTTTATGATTTTCAAATACATAGCTTTTATATGCAACAAATAAGTCATATACATCATGCTGCATCATATATGCTGCATCATTTTCTTGTATCTAGTGGAATCTGTATCAGCGATATTTTGTCCATATTCGTCATTTTCCTGGTATACATTTTTGATTGGTTTATTTTTTAGAGGAAAATACTTTTGGTTATTCACTTAATGCTATTTGTGTGTTCTTCTGAAATTATAATTCCTCCCTAATAAAAAAGGCTGAAGAATGGAAAAAATGTACCTCTTCTCTAACAGTCTTCTCAGCCATTCTCCTCTTCTTCTCTCCCATTCTCTCTTTATCTCTTGCCGCTCAAAAATGACGTTAGTGCATATTTCCCATCCTAATAAATGCACCACACTAATAATTTAGCTCACTGAGATTCAGCTGGCTTTTATGGGAGGTGACTGACAGCTCAGGCCATTTGCGCCATTAGGGATGGACAGGAAATGATGAAGGGTGGAGAGCAACCTGGTGTCGGAATTAGATTGCTCTTAAGGAAAGGCGCCAAGGGGTCCGCAGCCAAGCGTACAATCCGATGGACAGCGCCCTTATTTAAAGTGCCCTCCACAAAGCACCTCAATTAGAGATCGGGACATCTCTAAAAAAAATCTGTCATCACCGGGAGTCGAATCGGGATTCTGGAGCCTTTAGGGTGGGAAGTCAGTACTTTTGCCACCACACCAAACCATTCTCTTTCATATTTAATATGTCTGGATCAGACTATAACTAAACCAATTATGAAAATATTTTTAAAAAATACTGCAAACAAGGTATTCGTGCTATTCTATGGAGATTCTAGTCCCCAGTTTTTTCAATTTCCACCCACACAGTTGGTCATCACCATATCTGCGCTGTGGGATGGGACTGTGTTGTTTTACGAAGTTAAACCCCGCGCTCTTTTTCAACGGAGTTTCGAAAGTCAATTTATAATGTGCCGCGCGATAGGGACATTAGCGACTGTTGATTAAATTATTGTTATTGTTTACGTTTTTGAATTTGAACTCCTTGACCATATACATGCTTTCGTATAGGTTGTCACTACCATTCCTAATAGCGTAATTCCTTATTGGTAATTTCTCCACTGGTTACTGGTACTTTACCCTAGTGGCTGAAGACTAAAATGCCGTTCGTCCCGGGCACCGCTGAATTGCCCACTTTGGAGGTGGAATTATCAATCTCGTGCAGGTGATTCAGCTGCTGATTTTTTTTAGGGAAAGTGGTATTTTATCTCGTGGCAAAGAGGAAGTAAATGTTTATTTATTTGTTGTATCAGGTCTTTACGAGGGAAGGATGTTCTTTCAAAATCGGACCCAATTGTTGTTGTTTATTGCAATCCTTTTGGTGAAAAAAGATGGGTTGAGTTTGGCCGAACCGAAGCTGTTCAAAACGCGCATGATCCCGACTTCATGAAGAAAATTGTCATGACGTACCAGTTTGAAGTGCAACAACCTCTCTTGTTTAAAGTATTTGATGTAGATTCATCCAGTAGCAGCCTTGAAGACCATGACTTCTTAGGTGAAGCCAGTTGTTCATTAGCCCAGGTAAAATTAAAATTCCAAGAGAATACTGATAATGCTTCATAAATGAATAATATGTATGATTTACTTTTAGTTTGTTCTGTCCCACTTTAATGAATCTGTTTTCACAGTTTACAGAGCGCTTTAATTGAAAGATAAAAATATATGTTCCCTAGGCATTAAAAGTGAGATTAAATTGAAAATGCTGTGAGCGATATGCTCACTTTAAAATGAGAAGGTTGTTGCCTAAATTACGTAGCCCCAAGTACTGTAACTGATTTCTCTAGCTTGTGCAGCTAACATATTTTGAGAACTCATTTTCTCAAAAGCTGTCATAAATTTAACTAGCGTAGAGTTGAATTTAAGATATCTGTTGGTTGATTTTATTTAAAAGTTAAGTGAACCGATTTGCTACACCAGTACATATTGGTATGCTGATGAAGGTACATGAAAGTCTTTGAGAGTTTTGGATTTTTATGCCAAATATCGCATTTTGTTTAAGATTATATCATGTGGGAAACTGCAGCTTGGCTTGAAAAAACATGAGAGTGACGCTGAAGGATGTGGATATATCGTTCTTAGCACAGAAGAACTTTCCCAGGTGACCGATATAGTTGTGCTCCAGTTTCAAGGGAGTAATTTGGACAAGAAAAAATTTCTCGGAAAATCAGATCCATGCCTTGTTTTCATGAAGGTAATTAGGTAACATACAGTGGATTTTCTTTTGTGCCAAGTGAAAATTTTGCCTATCCATGCATTGAATTAATTATACCTGCAAGTATTTTGTGTTTATGTTGGATAAATGTGGCATAATGTATTTGGGGTGTTGCTAGTTGTAGTAGTAATTAGGGGAGGTGATCCAAGGCAAGCCCATAAGTGGTAGATATGATTTTCAGGGAATGGGGGAAGTGTGGAGAGGAACCCACCATCAGCGCAAGTCTACTCCTAATGAAATGTGCCAAGGGGACCATCAGGGGTGTTGTTAGCTATACTGTTTGTAGTACATATGATACTCATGACAGAAGAAAGTGAGCGTTGCTTTAAATTAGGCTCACTTTATACTAACTTCAAAATTTATTTTTGGATGTAATAATCATGATCATATGAAACATGAATAAATTTACTAATTATTCAACAAAAATGTCTTCTTTGTCATGCATCGATTTGTAAAAATAACTTACGATTCAAGTCAGCAATATTAGTATTCCATACCTTGATTGGTAGTGCAAGTTCATGCAAGGAGGCAAAACAACAACTTGCTCATGACTTCTTATCCTGTTTCAACAAGTGACAAATTAAGTCTGTGCAATGGATATGTTCAATTATAAATTTGCCCAGTGTGTAGTTAAAACCATTTATTTATTCATGATTATTGGTGAAATATATTATTCCCTTGCAAGGGTTTCGTGGGATGACGACCGCTGAAGCCTTGCCTCCCCCGCTGCCTGGCACGACACATGGCCGAATCGGCCAAGCCCCGTGGTTGCCAGGACTCAAAATTTCTGTATAGTCCATAGGGAATAACAGCAGCAGCAGGAGAGAAGATGAAAGAGAAGAAGACTAAATTAGTTAGAATAGGAATGTGGAATGTTAGGACAATGGTGAGGACAGGGAAATTGGAGAATGATAAGGGAGAGATGGAAAGGGGAAATATCGATACTTTAGGTCTATGCGAGGTGAGATGGAAAGATAGCGGGGATTACTGGAGTGATAAGCATAGAATAATGTACAGCGGTGGGGATGAGAGCCAACGAGGGGTTGCCATTGTATTAAATGAAGAGATAGGGAGAAGCGTAGTCAACATAGAGCAGGTAACGGATAGAATACTACTAGTAGAGATAAAAGCAGAACCGACAAACTTGGTTATTATTCAGGTATACATGCCACCGAGCACCCATAAGGAAGAAGAGGTCGATAGGATATACGATCAGTTAGAGGACATAATCGCGTGTGTTCCTGCTGGGAAACATTTGATAGTGATGGGGGATTGGAATGCGACGGTAGGCGAAGGAAGAGATGGTAACGAGGTCGGGGACTACGGTTTAGGCACAAGGAATGACCGCGGGGAGAAAGCAGTGGAGTTCTGCAGGAGACAGGGGTTAGTCATCACCAGCACTTGGTTAAGACACCACAGAAGACGCAGGTATACATGGAAAATGCCAGGTGACTCACAAAGGTATCACCTAGATTATATCCTGGTTAGACACAGGTTTAGGAACAGCGTGATAAAGTCGCACAGCTTCCCGGGAGCGGATGCGGACTCTGACCACAATTTAGTGGTTATGAAATGTAGCGTGCGTTTCAAAAAGATAAGGCAGGGGTGGCGAGTCAGAAAATGGAATGTAGAAGCATTAAATGGTTTGAAAAGGAAGGAATACAAACAGGCAGTAGAGGAAATCATGGAGGATGGTAAAGAGCTAAGTACTATCGAAGAAAAATGGGAAAGTATTAAGAAAGGGTTGTCTAAAGCCGCAAAAGACACTATTGGAACCGTTAACACTAAAAGGACTAGGAAACCATGGATCACGGATAAGATGATTACAAAGATGGATGAGCGGCGAAAATGGAAGAGTGTAAATACAGAATAAGGAAAAATGAAGTACAAAGAATTAAACAATAAATTGAGGTGGGCAACAAAGCAAAAGAAGCATGGTGGAAGACGCAGTGCGAGGATATGGAAAGTCTGCAGAGGAAGGGTGAAATCGGTGTGCTGTGCAGCAAAGTTAAATCTTATCGGGAAGTAAGAAAGGAAGATCAACGATAGCAGTTAGAGATAAGGCGGGTAAGGTAATAGTTGAAGCAGGGAAGATCCAAGAGAGATGGAAGGAATATATAGAAGAACTGTATAGTAAAGAGCTTGGACCAACAAAGACATTGAAAAGGAACATGACGTAGAGGAAGACAGATTAGGTCCAGGCATACCGGACATAGAGATAGAAAGGGCATTAAGGGAGATGAAACTAAATAAGGCCGTGGGGGTGGATAACATTCCCGCAGAACTTTTAAAAGGCTTAGGAAAATGTGGGAGGAAGAGGCTATATGGGCTGATCCGTAGTATTTATGAGGAAGGAATCTGGCCGGAAGACTTTGTGAGATCAGTTTTAGTTCCTATTCCGAAAAAGGTAAAGGCCACATCATGTGAGGACTACAGGACGATAAGTTTGATATCCCACGCAGCTAAAGATGTTCTCAGGATGATAAACAAAAGGATAGAGAGTAGGGCAAATGATTACTTAGGGGATGATCAGTTTGGGTTTAGGAAGGGGAGAGGTACGCGTGATGCCATTGCAGTAATGAGATTATTAATCGAGAGGAATATAGAACACAACCAGGAGGTATTTGCCTGTTTCGTAGATTTCGAAAAAGCATTTGATAGAGTGAATTGGGAAAAACTAATGAGTATTCTGCAGAAAATAGGAATAGATTGGAGGGAAAGGAGGTTAATCCGCAACCTGTACATGTCTCAGACTGCTCAGGTACGAGTGGGGAACGGGGAGTCCGGTTGGGCAGTGTTAGGAAGAGGTGTAAGGCAGGGTTGCC
The DNA here is from genome assembly GCF_022747635.1 of Hetaerina americana. Taxonomy (NCBI): domain Eukaryota; kingdom Metazoa; phylum Arthropoda; class Insecta; order Odonata; family Calopterygidae; genus Hetaerina; species Hetaerina americana. Next base: position 26,793,150 of record NW_027287095.1, on the reverse strand, counting down.
CATTATCACCGTTGCTGTTCAACCTGTATGCAGAGGAAATGATTAAAGAGGCATGGGAAGAACTGGAGGTAGGAATGAAGGTGGGCGAGGAATTCGTGAAATCTGTTAGGTTTGCTGATGACCAAGCTTTAGTTTGCCAGTCAGCCTAGGGGCCGCAAGCATTGCTTAGTGAATTGGAAATTCAGTGCGACAGGTATGGGATGAGAATCAATATAAATAAAACAAAGATTATGCGATTTTCTAGAAAGAAAAAGGCTAAGCTTAACATTAAAATAGGAGGGCAAAAACTAGAGCAGGTAGAACAGTTTACGTATCTCGGTAGTGTTTTGGACCAACACGGTCAAGGTAGTAAAGACGTAAGGAGAAGAATTGCGCTAGGCAAAGAGGCTTTCACAAGGAGGAGGGAGTTAATGACGGGGACGCTGAGTAAGGATGTTAAGAAAAGACTCGTAAAAACTTTGATATGGAGCGTAGCTATGTACTGCGCGGAAACGTGGTAATTGAAGCAGGAGGATAGACGTAGACTGGAGGCTTTTGAAATGTGGGTATGGAGAAGAATGGAGAAGGTGAAATGGACAGAGAAGAAAACAAACAAGGAAGTGCTTGGTATGGTGGGTGAGGAGAGGGGTTTGTTGGGAGCAATCCTATGGAGGCAGGAAAAGTGGCTGAAGGGGGTATTGATCGGCAGCGGGTTGCTGAAGACTGTAATTGAGGGGGGAATGTTAGGCAAACGAAAAAAGGGAAGGAACAGGATAGGGATGTTGGACGCGATGAAGGAAGGAAGAAAGTACTCAGAGCTGAAGAGGGACCTGATGTAGAGTAGGATGTTGTGGTTTGCTAGGGGCCACAAATTATTTAATTATTAATTACGCCCATCCAAAAACCTACCTTAACCGGTAGATTACCTAATAATATTGGTGAAATATGGCTCAGGTTTGCAGAAAGACTGTACAGTTAGCAAATTGAATTAATACATGTCTCATTAAATTTGCAAGTATCTCTTGTTATTATATCTGATGTGTTTTCTATTTAAAAAGTCAATTTGCATGGCTTCTAAAATGATGTCAATGTTCCCAAATAAACTAAATGTGTTCTCGTTTAATGAAGTTAACTAGAATTAGATTCACATGTCCTTCTGGTCATTGGGGGTTTTAAAATAATTGTGAATCAGTTGATGTCCATGATCAAGGGAATGGCACATGACCATCACTTTCTTTGCAGGACAATGCAAGCCGTTCCAAGTCCTGACAAGGAGGATGTTTGCCTTCATATTGAAACTATTCCACCTTAAGTGGGTTTTGCCACATCCAATTTTCTGAGTAAGAAACCATGCATTTCTGAATTTTGATTTGCAATTTTAAGTAAAAATTAATTTTTCACACAAGTCTGAGAGGTCTGGGGTGACATATGAAGGAGTATTATGGATTTAGTCTTTAAAATCATGGTAGAACCTTGCTTATTTGTCCCTTACTTGACATGTCCCTGCTTCAACCAGTTGCTTGGCAATGATTACATAATGCATTGAGGCCCTGTATATTACGCATTAAGCATCTTGTTGAATTTGTGTGACTGATTGTGGTTCACATGCGCCTACTTTCTTTATCATTGCGTGTACATAATCCTCTCTCATTCTTCATTATTGTTATATATTTGTTTCATAGTTAAATAGTAAATTTTCTTGTGTTAACCAATAAGGGCTGTATCAACTCTCCTCCTTATGGGCTACATTATCAGATAAGGGAGGCTGACATCCTGGCTAACATAGACCAATTAATTGAGGTTCTAATATACTGCTAATAGCATTAGATTTTATAAAACATGGTTTTGGTCCCCAAAAGAAATATTCATTTGTAGTTATGGGTGCCATTGAGTGCTCAGAGAAATTTTATAAAATTGTAACATCCATACCTAAGGTAGAATCAAAACCTGTAATTTTTGGGTGGGTGTATTTCTTAGCTGATGCCCTAAATTTTTCTTGCTCCGTATAATTCTTTAAGGGTGTTATCGTGAATGCAATCACTTCGTAATGCCATAAATTTGGCATAAATTAGGTCTGTTCTAAAGGTTCCCGAACTTTTTGAATATCGTACCTCCAGTTGAATATTTTTTGATACTTTGAAGCATTGTATCCACCAAAACTTCCCGAATAAATGTCTTCAACCACTTTGTTGATATCTTGTTTTGTTGATTGATCACGGCCATTTCTGTGAAGGAGTGTGGTGAACAATTGGATCCACGCTCTTAGGTTCGAAGGAGTAGCATTGTTCTGTGAAAATTTGCCACCATTTCAGAGAGAGAGAAAAATTCGACGGAGAAGCTTATGAGAATTCCAGAACTGTTTCAAAAAGTGGAAACTCCATTGGGATAAGTTAATTTGTACATTGAGGAGGAGACTCCTTTGAAGGGGACCTTGACCAATAATTTGCAAGTGAAGTATTTTTTTGTAATAAAAAACTTTGGGAGCCTTTTAAACAGACCTCGTGATGGGGATTATGTCATTTCAAACCTTATACTTTTGGCTTAACTTTATGGAAACTTTCCATATTGGAGATAAATGATATTTAACACTTGTGACTTCCACTTTACTTTTATACTCTTTAAGAATTATAGTGGTAATCACTAGCTAAATGTCATTTCTCTCCAATTAAGCCATTCATTCCTAGTATTATAGAATCTATGATATGTTCTTTTACAGGCAATGGAGTCTGGTGATTTCAATGTTGTTCATAGAACTGAAGTTATAAAGGGAACCGTTGACCCTTATTGGCAAAAGTTCTGCATTCCTGTCCGAAATCTCTGCAATGGTGATTTTGAACGAACTATTAAGGCAAGTTTATTGAGAACAATATTACTTATGTTGGTAGAAATATGCACCCGAAATAAATATGGATTTACACAACTCGAACTTTGTATTTAAAGAACCTTTAAATTAATTGTTCAAATTAGTACATGCCTTAAGGCAAATTGTTTTAGATAGAAACATAATAAAAGAGAAAATTGTAGAGAAGATCCAAAAAGGAAGACCAAGAGGTAAGTACAGCAGGCAATCTATGAATGACACCAAACTTAAAAGTCATCAGGGGGTGAAGGAATGAACATTGATTAGATAAAAATAGTGGGATACAGCAGATCAATCTTAAGATATAAATACTGATGATGGGCCTTCAAAGAAGAGGTTTGGTAAATTTTTCTGTTTCCAATTATAATATAGGAGTTTTGAGGTTTTTTGACTTGTTGCATTTCACATCATGTTAGTCTTCTTTGGTTCATTTTTACCCAATTATCATATCCTGTATTCACAATCCGGTCATTTGTACACCATGAATACTAAAATTCTAACTGTTCTCATATATTCTTTGAGTGTGCTTCCATACTAATCCCTTTCACTTGGATGTGCCTTTAATAAAAAAGCATGACTATTTTTCACAGGTCAGTGGGGTTATTTGGACTTGATTCATTTCAAAGCATGATGTTTTGTGGGCACTCTTTGTGTTTATCAGTTGCAGATAGTTATAATTAATTTTGATGTATATGGTGCACAAATGTTATTTGTAATGTGTGGCACGTCCTAACATCTTCAGTTGACAATGTCATGGCATAACCAAATCTGGGCCATACATATTAAATAAATTTGTGAAATACAATGTAGTTGACTTGATTTAAATTGAAAAAAATTCTTCCAAATAATGCTAGACGTTGTGAATTGTATAATACTTACTTCCCTGTGGGTGTATATGCTGTTTACACATATGGTACTCAGTGTAGTTTGAGATTCATGGGGCAGGTCAAGGTGCTAATGGTATCACTTGTATTTAAGTGTGACTGATGCATTTTGACTTTTTTTATTTGTTCACTGTTGTCTTAGGATGGACGCACTGATCTTTTCACTAACCTAAGTGTTTCTGTAGGGAAATACAGTATTTGTTACAGTTAACCTTCAGAAGAGTGGGCATTATTATTCATTTTCTAATGTTAAAAAGGATTTGGAAAGAAAGGGAGAGGCCCATCCAAAATTACAGCAGAATTTGCAAAATTGAAGCTCAATGATGGTTTTTCTCTTGTAATATAACTTAAGTACCCTTGAAAAGTAGAGCTAAACAGGATACAAAGCAGGTATAATTTGTGTTATAAACACATTATATGCAAGGAGTAATAGAGGTTCCTATGGAAGGGATGTGCAATTATAGTTTCCATGCCTTTTAAATTGGCACAGATCGTGATTAATTCTCACTATTGACCCCTCTTTACATGACACCATGTTGGACACTGGTATTTGCTTTGTCGAGGAAATAATTACTAGTGGTGCTACGACAGATACAGGTGTTTTCTCACTTGAATTTGCAATATTATAAATAAATTTAATTTCTTTCATAAATGAAATTATTTCATAGTAGCAGAAAAATAATAAATTCCAGTGCATCTCTCCTCTTCCACTTCCTAAGCATCGTTGCAGCAATTTTAGAACTGGTGCCATGATGGACACTGGCTCACTCTTTCGTAATAGCTACCAACACTGTCACTGTGAGACAATTGTGTTGAATGAGTCAAGGTAATTTCATGGATATAATTATTTTATCATAAAAATTGAGTGGAATTAAAGTGTGTCATCCCTGCCCAATTCTTGTGCTATGGCAGACACTAGTCTTGGCTAAGTAATATGTTTGTTATTATCAATAATTAAATTTTCCAAAGAGCGTGACTCTGGAATAGTTCCCAAGTAATACACATTGAAAGCTTGTTTTGGCCTATGGAGAATTTTTTGAGAAAACTAATAGCAGACAACCTGTTATAATGAATAGTTTCAGGAGTAACTTCGTGGGAATTGCGCAGCCATGTATATCAGGCAAACCGGTAGGAAAGAAAGTAAAACCCAAAGCCGTACACTTAACCCAAAGCCGTACACTTAAGTGTACGGCTTTGGGTTTTACTTTCTTTCCATGCACTCGGCCGTAGTACGTTCTTTATCTATTTATTTAACCGGTAGGAAGTTCAACGAAAGGATTAAAGAACATAAACATTGCTTCAGGAGTGTCGAATCTTCTTCTTTGTTTGCCAAACATCCACTCGACAACTAACATATTAGTGATTTCACCCCTCTGCTTCTCCACTTTGAATGAAAAGGGGCCAGGCTAGACATTCTTGAACATTGGGAAATTCTTAAGAACTGTGGGGAAAACCCATTATTGAATGACATTATGTTTTCCTCTCACTTCCCTCTCCTCGGGGTAGCAAAACGTATAAGTGTTCGGAAGAGGCCCCTTTCTCCTCCCACGTCGAGCCACTCTGCCATTTCCCTACTTCCCCCACCCTTACTTTGTCCCTAACTTCCCGATCGGCAGTCATGGGCGTGTTCTACCCCTCCCTTTACACCCAACCCATCCCTCTCCCAATCTCTAAGCCACCCCCACAGCCATATATGTATACATACATGTGTGCATATAACTTCTTTGCCTGAAGACACTGCACCACAGTGGAACCTAGGTCGCAATAAAGCTTATTTTTCATGTGGAGTTTAAAAGTTTTGTTTGAACATTATTCAGCAGTCAACCTGTTAAATAACTCGTTGTCAAATAGCCTGCCATGTTAATTTGCATAGTGTAATAATGGACTATTATAATAGTCCATTATTACACCATGATTTTCTGCCCAAATATGGTGTGATACATTTTTTTTCAAATTCATTTGGTTTGAACCAGAACTCTTTCTAGTTAATTTTTGGTATCGTGGATTCAAATAACAAGGTTTTACCATATACCCAAGGCTTCAGACCACACGTGTCATAAGAGTCACGAAAAACGCTGGCTACAAGAGAACTTTTCAAATGGTTTGTTCATGAATTTATGATTGAGTTATAATTATTTTTGGTTGCATGATTTCCATATTTATCTAATATAACTACCTAAAAATCAGTTCTAGTTGTCTCTGATTTAAGATTCAGTTATGTCTCTGATGTAGGATTCAGTTATTCCAGTTGAGGTTTTCAATTCTTTTCTTTCATTGGACAGTATATTGGAATGCTTCATTTCATTGTCAGGTGGTTTGTTATGACTGGAATAGCAATGGAAATAATATTATTATTGGAGAATTTGAAACAACATTAAAAGAATTGAGTCAAGGGCCTGGCAGTGACACTGTCTATCAACTAATTAACAAGAAAAAGCAGGTGAGTATTTCAATGCATGTAATATTCTTTTTCATAAATTTGAAACTACTTGTTAGATCATTATGATTTAATCTGAATTTTTATTATAAACCATTAAACATGGCAGATAAAATAAACGTAATAGTATCTGGTGTAACTTTGTGGACATTCTTCTTTTGAGTTTTCTTAATTGTGTTCTATGTGATATCAGTTTGCATATGAGTTAAAAATGTTTAAAAAATATTTGTTTTATAATTCAAAGGGTTTGTGATGGAACCCACAGCATTCAATTTTACACATTTTGAGTCAGTGGCATCCATGGAATGACTTTAGTTAAGATTATCATCCACCAGATTTTATGCTTGAATATAGTTTCATTTCATCTTTCACGGTATTTTGTTGACTATCATGTAGAAGGTTGTGAAATAGATAGGAAATCATTGATTCTTATGGTGTCTGTAGCAATGTAACCTACTTTCTAACATACGAAGCAGCTTTAGACGAGACCATTCTACGAGGGTCATCCGGAAAGTAGTACCCGTTCGTGCCGCATGAAGTGCTGACGACGCGAGTAGCCGCTGGACGAGGTCAGATAGCTTCAGTGGCTTGTCTGCCTTCTCTGAGCCAAGTTGCGTGACGCTAGCATTGCCTGTGTTGTTTCTGTGATTGTTTACAATGTTTAAAAAAATTGAGAACGCCGCCAGTTGTGAAGTGAGGGCAGTGATTAAATTCCTCAATGCAAGAAACGTTCGCCCATGTGATATTCATCGCCAATTAAAGGAGGTGTATGGAGACAATGTAATGGACGAGTCGTCTGTTCGGCGGTGGTGTCGCAACTTCAACATGGGGAGGGGGAACACACACGACGATGAGCGTTCGGGGAGACCGTCTGTCATTACAGACCAACTGGTGAGCTCAGTTGACGAATTCGTGAGGAACGATCGGCGCGTCACAATTGATGACATCTGTGAGCATTTTCCCAATGTTTCTCGAACAATTGTTCATGAAATTGTTAAACACCATCTGCATTATGCAAAAATTTGTGCAAGATGGGTCCCTCGCGTATCTCAATGAGCTGGCGGCGAAGGACTATGCAGCAGGAATACAGAAACTTGTCACACGTTATGACAAATGCCTTAATTTGCTTGGAGATTATGTTGAGAAGTAGTTTAAAGTATCCTCTTTCAAATAAAATTTTTTATGTTTGTTAATATTTACTTTTGTGTCTTTATTTCACGAACGGGTACTACTTTCCGGATGACCCTCGTATAACTCACCATCTTGTAATGACAGAGAAGCTAGACTAGACTTCAGTTTCCTGATATATTCTTTTGGTGGAGATTTGTGTCTGAGACTTGACAAGCATTCATGACTCAGTTCTCCGATTGGCGACTAGGGCATTCTGACATGGGCCTACTTGGATTCTGTACTCTGAGATTGGTAAGCCTCTGTTGGAAGCTTGTAGGAAAATACTTGCTGTATCCTGCTCTACTTCAAATCAAACATTGACAGCCAAGAAATTCACATCTTCTTTGAGGGAGGGATTGGCCGGCCAAATGACGAGACATATCTGACTTGAAATGTATTTATTTCCAATAACTACCCTTAGTGCAACCCTTCTCATGGCCTCCCAGCTGTGTCCCTTTTGTAGCCACTCAGCATCAGCCCTCAGTCTACCTCGTCATTTTCTTTTATTGTTTAACTGAGAAGGTGAAAGACCCTCTTATCAGTGGCCCCCCGGTCATCTTAGATGAATCACTGTTCATGTGAGTCCTACCACTTCTCACTTGTACCCACTCTCAAACTTACATGCATACCAACTCAGCATTCAAAGAGGCCTGATTGACTCAGCGACAATATAACAGTATATGATGCATGCTACACCCTAATGGGTGACTAAATTTGTGGAATTTCGTCCAAAAAACTTTACCCTTGCCCAGTGGAGGATTGTGTTGTCAATTATGGTTGGGAATAAGTTGGGAGAAATAAAATGCAAGGTGTTATCATGGATGACCTCCATTAGAACTTGTCACAAAGAAGTCACAATTGTCGAACAAAGGATTGGGCACTGACCAGGCTGATAAATCGATGACCCTGGGGTTATTTAGTGGCTGATGATATTTTTAAGAATGACAGAGGTTATTAAATATTTGCATGGTTAAGTTTAATAAGATGTTCACCCTGCTCATTCTAGATATGCATGTGTAAAAGATGATTAAGTAAATATGTTGGTGTATGTATACAAATATATAGATTTATTTATGTACATTTAGTTATGCAGGTTAATGTGTATTGCAATTTTGTTTTAATCAATTATGTACGTTCAAATGTATTTTTTCAGGCATGGGAATAAATTTATAGTCGTGCACAGTACCAAATGACAACTGCTGTCTTTGAACCAAATAAAACCACAATTACTGCAATTACTTCCTAGAGTTAAAACATGCTTAGTGACTCCTGTCTATAAATAAATAAGGGGTCATTAGGTTTTAAAGAAATTCACGCATGAATACCTTTAGTTTTTAAAGAAAATATTTACAATTTGCTTTCAATGAATTTTCTTCGAAATTAGATTTATATGGGTTACAAAGTTCATGGTTGGCCTCACAGAGTTGGTACCAAGATGTTATAGTAGGGGTAGAGTTACCTTGAAGAGCTGCTGGTAAATAGGTGAAATATATTTTATTATAGACAAGTTCATTCAAATGAAGTCTTGAAATAACAGGAGTAGAATCTTGATTTGGCCCTAAGTTTCATTTATACATTAGTTTTCTAGTGGTCTCAAGTAGATATCTACATATAAACAATCCTTGGTGATGTCCTGTTTATTAGGACATGTGTATGTACAAGAAAGTACATTGAGTTTTTCTTAGTGAAGATTTTATCCCCAAATGGAGTACAAAACAATTTTTATGAAGATTAATAACCATATCAATGAGAATTTAGCATGTAGCGATTTTTAGGTGTGCATGTTAAATGAATCTTTTTCTAATTTTCTAACCTTAATTACATATACCTTTCTTTTTTTATGAATTTTGCAATTTCTTTTTCATTATTATTTTTGTCAATGTCTCTCCATATTGGTACATTATTAATAGGCAACTGAGTCCACTGAAAACATTTTGTGAGGAAGTACTTAAATTTGAGAGATACATAGAAATGATGAGCTATTGTCTTGAAATCAAATTTGACCATACCCCACGTAATTGAATCAAGTTAACTGATAGTTTCTGGCGTAACTTTATGGAACCGATTCATTATAAATAAATGAATGGACTAACTTTGTAGTTCCACACGAACGATTTATTCTATTTATTCAAACTGCCCTCCCCTCCGGCACGCAAACCCATCCTGACTTTACCCCTCCCAAACCTTCCTGATTATCTCCACCCCACCCCCGCCCTGGCTGTATATATAAGAAGGGCTGCAAATGTAGAGAGCTCACTTGATGATGAAGTTTTACTTCAAAACCCGGGTCGTGTGAATAAATCGTTCGTGTGGAACTACAAAGTTAGTCCTTTCATTTATTTATTTAGAATCAAGTTAAGTCCACCTTAGTAGTAGTATTTAGGGGAGGCAACCAACAGCTAAGGTCATTTGCACCATTAGGGATGGAGAGATGAAGGGTGGAGAAAAACCTGGCGTGGGCATTAGCCTACTCTTAAAGAAAGGTGCCAAGTGGTCTGCAGCTCAACATCCAATCCAGTGGATGGTGTACTCTCTCAAAGTGCCCTCCACAAAGGACCTCAAGTAGGGATTGGGATACCACTGAAATTGAAAGCACTGTATAATGGCTTACAAACTAAAACAAAAATGTTGATTATATATCAACTCTTCATATAAACTATGCCACTAATAAATGTTAAGCATATATTGTTACTTATTATGCAGGTTTCTTCAATGGCTTTTCTTACCGCTCACTCTTGTAGTTATTTATTTTTAAATTCAGGATGCAAAGCCTTTTAGTAGCCTAAATTCATCAGTGGGCCCTTAGTATAAATTAGAATACAGATACAAAATATATGCTGCCTTAATGGAGCTTTTAATTGGCCATTCTCATGCTGCTGGAAGGAGTTAGAAGCCACAAAAGGTTTGATGTTATGCAGTGTTGATTTGTACCATGAGCATATTTTGTTCTGGGATCTTTCTCATAAAGTGAAACACTTGAGTAGTGAAACAATCTTTACCATATATTATAATAAAAAATTTGTTAACATTAATCATCTACAAGGTTTATTCAAAGAACTTTATGTATACATTGTTTAGGATCATGGATCATCTTCCTCTTTTCTTCTGTCTTGGTTTAAACCAACCTGGGATGGGAAATGGGACTCAGTGAAAACCTGGGAAGGGAAATTTGTTAGAACAAAAAAAAGAATCGAAATAATTAGGTCCTTTTTTATGATACATACCAAATTCTGTTTTACTAGAATTCTATTTGAAAAATTTGGTTTTGCCGATGCTTCAAAATTATTTAAAATGCAACTCAGCATTATCATTAAATAAATTTCTTGCACACGTACAAAGATGCCGTATTAGGCTGACACATGATATGCATGTTACGAGGCGACAGTTTTCAATACTTTCCCGTGACCTTTACATCATATTTAGGCTGTTCTTGTGGATTTTACACTTCTTCAAGGTTAATAGGGTTTCTGAATGGTAAACAAGCGAGGGTTTAATTTTCAAATTGCTGCTTCAATTGGCACAAAATACCTTCATGACACAGTCTTTGATTGACTTGTGCCGAGGCAGTGTTCTCCTCTGCTGTTGTGTGTACATAATAGGTTCACTTTGGCATCTTCTTCCAAAAGAGACCTGTCTTGCCACAATTAAAAACCTGTTGTGGTAGGCAACCCTCAGAATGAGCTCCTTGAAGTCACCAATGAAGTTATTTGCTGCCATTGATTTGAAGCTTGCTGCTTTATCATGCCTCACAATTCCCTGCATCCTTGTTCTTCTCTTAAACTATATAAATCACAAACAGCGTCCTCACCTTACAAATGATATTCTTGTAAATAGTGTCACATTGCAATTGCTTATTGTTTGTTCATATTAGAAGCTATCTTTCAACTTCTTTGACAATAGGTAACTCCTACATAGATATTCTTGCCACTCCCTTAGAGGCGTATATATTTTAATTTTGTCCTTGCAATTATATGTGCATACCATATCAGCCATGCTCACACTTAGTTCTTACTTTTCAATGATTTTACTTAACATTTCTCTTGTTATTTTTATCCCCTTATGGCTATCTTCTCAGAGATTTTTCTTTGGGGACATTTTTAAAACTATGCACACAAAAATGACAAATGATATGGCTAAACAAAGAGCACAAAGGTAAAAAACCAAAGTTAGGAATAATGTGTGATCACCAGTGACACTAACATACTAGCAGAATGATTTCCGGCCAAAAACTGAAGCAGCAGGCATGTAATCATTCCAGGGGTTCCCTCTCCTCATCACTTGTTATGCAGAAATTTGCTCATGAAATGAGTCATTTTTGGTCAAAAATTTTACTTGTACTGTGAATTACTCACTTTGTGAGGCTTTTGCTAAGCAAGGTTTCACTGTACTTTTAATGGGTGTATTCTGTAAAATACCTTATTTTTAAATGGGACTGTTGAGCTATTGGGAAAGGAGATATGGGAAGTAAAAAATTGGCCTAAAAATATTCAACAACATCGAAGCATTATTAATTCAAAGTTCCAAAATGACACGGGACCCAGGGTCTAACAGTGACATTGAGAGAATGGGATAAAACTTTGTGGCAGGTTGTGAAATGACAGAGGTAGGGATCGTAAAAGCTCAATCTAACATTTCATTTTCAATTTTTGTGTACAGTAAAGGCTGTAAAAAACCAACTAATTAAGACATTATTCTGCCTAAGACAGTTTTGTTCCTGATACTTTCTAATAAAAGTAACTCAGCCAAACGTGCTGCTTATTTGCAGGCTGCTTATCACATTAATGCTATTTGTTTCTATCCATGTTTTGATGTGCACCACTCTTTACATTTAGGAAACACACTGAGGTTAATGTATACCTGTATCTGTGATCTTCAAAGAAAACAGAAAGTGTAAAAAATAAAGGCATCTAAGTCAGATCTTAATCAAATAGTCCAATCAGGCAGGGTCTTATAACCTTTTCATAATGGACTAGTCTCAAGGCAAAGACAACAGAATTCCCTATTATGTAAGAAAAAGATGCATTTAGCTGGTGAAAGATGGTCCTGTAAGTTATAAAACTCTACAATGGTTTGGTCTTCAGGAAAATCTACTAATAATGTGGCTCCATTAATTTTAGAGATGGTAATGCTGGAATGTAATTACCTTTTGCAAAAATTTTATTTTTTCAATATTGACAGTATTTAAAAACATTGTAAAGCAGGTTGTCCATTCATCAATACCAATGATATTAATTAATGTAGGCCTATGATAATGAGAAAGTTAAGGAAGTCAAGGCATTTCAAGAATCTCAGTAGTTTTCCCTATGATTTTTCAGTTAACAATGAAGTGAGGATGATGGATTCAAGGAATACTTGGATATTTTTACCACCTCATAATTTAACTTGCTAGGTAAATGAGGAAGGGGCAGAAATAGTATAAGGATGTTGGATTGAATGGGAGGAAGGAAGTATACAAAGATGAAAAAGGGCTTGTTGTAGAGTCGGATGTTGGTTTTGTTTTGCTAGGATGGACGAAATATTTATTTGGTAGTCATGTCCATCCAAAATCAACCTTAGCTGGTAGATAACCTATTATGGTAATTCAACTTTTTGTGGCTCACGCATAAAGGTAGAAAGTAAAATTATTAGGGAATGAAGCATTATGCTCAAATTTTTAAGTTTGGAATTAATGAATAAAACTTGAATAAAAAGAAGCAAAAGTGTACCATAAGATATTTTTATGCAGTATCTGTTGTTTATAATCTATTGGCATGTACACATTATTTCAGAAACAGGTTGCTAGTTCGGGAAGATTGCATTGCAAATTTCATGATCCAGTTTAAAAAGAATATAAGGGTAGGCAGCAGAGTCAAATTTTTTCGCTGTGGAAAACGACTAGGTCCTCCATAAGGAGGCAAAAAAAAATATTTTGAAGTTCTTCATATTAACCAGTGGTTATAAAAGTTTGCAGCATTAGTATCAAAAGGTCAATGATCAATGTTACTTGAACTGAATGAATCCGTCAGATTTCAAAATGAAACAGAGAACAAAATGAAGGTGCTTAATGATAAGCACTGCACTGCATCTGCATGATTTGAAGTTTTCGCTGATGTCAAATGAAGTCCTGGCCAGACAAGAGCATGATGACAAAGCTTAAAAGACCCTTGTATTGTATTTATCAGTCATTTCATTCAAGATTGTCATTAGTGGGTTGGGTGTGTGTACAAATCTTTCTTTCATAGAGATAGATTTTAATATACTGAAAGATTTATTTACTTCAGTAAAATGCACTTAAACACTCTTGAAGTAACTGCCTAAAAACTACATTATAATTAAAAAATTCCTTTGAATTTTTTTTACTTTTCCAGTTATTTTCAGTGTTTATATTCCCTAGACTGTTTATCTTTTTCATTTTCTGATTCCTTCTTACAATTTGAAATCAACCTGCTTGCATGAAGTTTTCTCTATTCTTGAATGTGTCTATGTTTTGTATTGAATTGTTTCTGCATAAAATTACTTATTAGCTAATTTATTATATTCTTATAGCTGAAAAAGAAAGATTCGTACAGGAACTCTGGAATTGTTTCCTTAACGTACCTTGACATACAGAAGCCATATTCATTCTTGGATTACATCAAAGGGGGAACTCAAATCAATTGTTCATTTGCTATAGACTTTACAGGTAATCATGCATCTATTAATAATAGCACAATATTACATGTATAACTTCTTTAAAAGTTTGTTTGGTATGAAAATTAAGTAAATGTGACATTTCATTCAGCTATTTAAAATGTCCTTGTTGCTTTATACAGGTTCAAATGGTAAGCCAACATCCAGTCATTCACTGCATTTCCTCAGCTCAATGCCAAATTCATATGAAATAGCCATCCAATCTGTAGGAAACATAATCAAGGATTATGACAGTGACCAGTTGTTTCCTGTCCTTGGCTTTGGAGCTAGTATCCCTCCTCAAAAAGTTGTTTCACAAGAATTTTTCGTAAACCTAACCCAAGATGACCCCTACTGTAAAGGAATAGAAGGTACGAGCTCGGTTAAATTCATTCTCTCTTTATTAACTTTTCTTGATAGTGGTGTGTGTTTTTTATTGTATCCATTTTAAATAGATTTGAGCTGCATGATATTTGTCAGTATAGATAAAGTCACCTTAGTTTATGTAATAACATTCGTGTCATTTTTAGTACTTTCTAACTTAATTAATTTTTAACTTAACATTCAGTTCTTTTAAGAATCATTCATGATAATCTGAAGCATATTTTAAGGTAAACAATCTTTAAGAAGACCTAATAGTTAAATATATTTAATTCATTCTGAGAATGTGTTATGAAAAAAACTCAAAATGTCACATGAAGTTTTTAAGTGCTTGGTATTAATTTAGAGAAGTCCTTATATATATGTAACATACCTGTACGAAAATAAGGTAACTGAAATTTGACAGCTTCGGTTGGGAAAGGGGGATTAGCTAAGTGTAACATAAAATTGGTTATTTTAGTGTTAATTTTCTAAATGAGCTATATTTTCATTTCTTCACAGGTGTTTTAACTGCTTACCGTAATTGTTTAAGGCAAGTAAAACTGTCTGGCCCTTCTGACTTTGCACCTGTCATAAACCATGTGGCAAACTTTGCCATGGCATGTAGGGATGGAACTAACTATTTCATACTTTTGCTAATGACTGATGGATACATCTCAGATATGCGGAAAACCAAGCAGGTAAATTTATTATGTACACTTTAATATTATCACGATTCATCAGTCCTTAAGTTAATTTGATGGCCTCTTTCGCTCATTCTCAAATACCAGGTGCACAATTAAGAAATGTGGTTTTATTTCTGAAAAAAATAAAAATTTGGAAAAATGGGAAAAAAGCTTTATTCAAAGTATGCTCCATTGCTGGCTAGACATTTTTCCCATCTTTCGGACAATTTGTGGATACTACGTCAGTAAAAATATTTCCCTTTTGCCGTGAAAAATTCATGGAGCTATTTTTTCACATCTTCGTTCAAACCAAAGGGCTTCTCAGAAATTGCAAGACCCATTGATACAAACAAGTGGTAATTGGAAGGAGCCGATTCTGGTGATTATGCCGCATGGGGTATAACTCTTCATCATAACTTTTCATCCCATATTTCAATATGATACAACAGCAATTTCCTTTTCTATTGTTCGAGCAAAATTTCACGTGTGTTTTTGCATCGCCATTTGCCTGTCGTTCAACTCATGTGGTATCAATTTGCCATTCTTCTGAATCTTTCTCATTCCTTGTAGGTGATTGGAAATAACTTTCTGACTAACGCCCAATGGCAAGTAGCTTTTGTGTTTGTAAATCATCTTCATCCAACAACATCATTGTGTACAACATTGAATTCACAAATTTTGAAATGCGCAAACCATCACTCACAGGTATCTTGCAATGGAGAATGTTCACCATAAACTTCTATAAGTAATTACTACGATTCAGCAGTAGTTTTCTTCAAATGAAAATAAAAAATTAATGCTGTCCGCGAATGCTATATGTTTGATATAAATTTCAACATGTTGAACCCAGCGACACAACACTAAGGCACTTTTTCAATTTATCACTCATGTGGGTCTGACATTGTTGATGGCACAACAAAATGGTATGAGTGTCAAATCTTTATCCTACAAACTGCATTGGTGCACCATCTGTTGTCTGCAATCTGCATTTTGTACGAGTACACCTGGTATGCTTGCCTTTTGATGCCTTTTTCCCCTTTATCCTCTCTACAATTATCTTATCATTTTTCATAAATTTATAAGACTGAATATATTTTTTGCAATTTACCGGTAATAATTGCCATCTGTTTTCTTACCAAGATTCAACAATTTTTTTACGTTTTTAAGATTTATTTATTCCAATTTACTCTTGTATATCATGAAATCATTCCTATGCTTTAGTTTTTATTTATTTCTGTTTTTGATATCCTTTAGGCCATTGTTTCTGCTTCTGTTTTACCAATGTCAATAATCATTGTTGGTGTGGGACCTGCTTACTTTGGTTCAATGAAAGAGTTAGATTCTGATGAAACTCTTCTGAAAGCTCCTGACGGCAGCAGAGCTGCTCGAGATATTGTTCAATTTGTCACACTACGCGATTTCATGACACCTGATTTGGATTATCATACGGCTATGGCTAAATTGGCCAAAGAAGTGCTTGCAGAAATACCATCTCAGTTTCTTAGCTACATGAGGTTCAATAAAATTGTTCCTCCTCCTGGTGCTGGGAACACCCTGCCTGCTGAATTGCCCCTTGATCCAGAGTTTTTATGAATCAAAATTTTTTCAGGAATGTGGTTGTAAGAAATTGTGCATTTATTGTGAGATGTGGAAACGCGTTTGAATTCAAAATACAAGTTCACTGCCAGAACAATTTGTTTATGAAATCCATATCTCGCCGTCTATGGCTTCATTGCTGTAGATAACTTTCAGTTTAAATACATATAAAGATAAAATTTGGTACTTTCCTGGCATATGCTGTTCATGAAGTTTTTTTTAGTTTTGTATCATATGAGGTGCAAAAATTTCAGTGACCATGAACCTCAATTCCCTAGGAATAATGCCAGAATTGACCACCAAAGCATTGGCAACTGATCACTTGACCTGGTAGAAGACATACCTACAAATGCAGGAACCCCAAGTCCATTATTTTCAAATATTTAACATAACAGAAAATTAAAATTGTACCCATTCAGCTCGAAGTTTTCATATCAAAGTCGATTGTATGACCATCAGAAAACTAGCATTTGCTTGCACAATGTAAAATATTGGTATAATATCCTGGGTATAACTTATAGTATGCTCCTGCTAACTCTATGCTAATGATAGCTTTCTTCATTCCCGCCAACCATATTTTCTTTTTCTGTTTATTCTCTCTTTGAAGGTAGCTTCTAATCAGTTCACCTTAGGGAAGTCATATCTATGAAATGAAACTATACTTTTTTGGCATTTGAAACTGTGGAAAATGTAAAACAACGTGTTGACTTGAATGAAAGGATGGAATTATGACTTTCTGCTGATAAAATCACTGTAAAATGTGTACCCTTGTTGGAGCATGTATGAATTATACTGTGTGTTTAATTTAAGTTTACTGGTTATCTCAAATAATTAGCTTTATGCTCGACTTGACCAGTGATCCCCATCAGTCTAATTCACTTGTGGTTTTAATTGGACTGTGTATGGGTGCCAAGAATGGGTCACACCTTATGATCACACCTCAGGGTCATGCTAGGCATGATGTTGGTAATTTCTAATTCATTTGAATTTCATCAGCTCTCTTTGTGAATAGGACCAAATTTGCCATACTCTGTTGAAAAACCCAATGGGTGAAAAGTGAACTTTACATCATACAAATGTTTTGCTTCCTTAAAATCATCACTTTAGCATCTATTTAAGTCATATTTGGGTCAATCAAAGTTGGAAGATGATTACTTGAGGCCTTCAGTAAAATTAAATTTGAACTTGGTGAAGAGAGACTGGAAGATAGTCATTGACTAACTTGGGGCGCCCGTACATATATGTATTTTATAACTGTTTCTTAAAATTCAAACTCCTCTAGAATAGCAGGTTTTGTTATTTATATTAATACGCAATTACTTCCATTTGTAATGGTTACCACCAGATGCCCTGTGCAATATATTTTTGTTTTCATGGTTTTAATATATTTTTACATGCATTCTATTGTTAACTTTTGATCACTTGTAGAAGTGTCAAACTTAAAATTTTATACAATACTCTACTGTAACAAATTGATGTGCATTTATTTTTAATTTTATAGATATATTTTTATCATCATGTAATATGTGCTTATTGTAATATTTGGTTTTTATTGTGTGTTGTTAGATTTGTGCAAGATGTTGACTAGATGGCCATTGGTTACTTAATTTCACCTGCGTTTCAATTATGGACAGCTCTTTTATGAGTTTAAAAATTTTATAGCCACAATTTCCAATTTTTAATTTTCTTAATTTAAGCATAAAGCAATGAAATCTTCATTTAGAGCCATTCATACTGAAGAACATGAAACAATATGAGCTCATGTATTATTTAAATAAGCTTAATGGAAAAAATTCCAAGCATGAAACAAATAATGTTAGACTACTAAATTTGACGTTAAATTCAGTGCATACCCCTTTTTTGAAAAAATTATTTAAATACATTAATTATTACAACTGATGAGGAAATGTTGAGAGCTAGAGCATTAAATATACCCTTAATCGTATTGATTCTCATAAAAGAAAATACCTCTGCGAAAATACCAGCAGGACTCCACAGAGACCAATTCAAAGTTAAACATCACATACAAGTATGAAGTAATCTATGTTGAATTTGACAAAGTAAGTCTGAAAAATATAGCTAACCAAAATAGTGTCAACACTATGTACATAAGACATTTTTGTTGTGGACAAGACTGATATTTTTCCATCAATAAATTGTTTCAAGATTTCATAATTTTTTTATGTTTGCCATGTAGCATACATCAGGCAATTTAGTATTTTGTATTACCTTACAAGACTGTTTTTTATAGTTCTAAAAATTTACAATAATTTTTGTTTATATTTTCCCTCAATGTATACTTTTTATTTGTCCCTCATATAAATTTCAGTATCTACAGTACATATTAGAGGTCACCCTACATGAGTTTTTCTGGGTCCTTTTTTCTGATCCATTGACATGCAAGGGCTTTCCTTAAAGTAACTTATGTTTTGAAATAAAATAGGACCCTAGTGACAAGACATAGTTTTACTACATACACTTGATAGGCACATTCTTAAACTATTTTTCTACGTAGACACCCTTCAAATTGGGGAATTTATCACAACAACACAGAAGCTTTTCAATTCCATTTCTGAAGAAATAATCTGCTTACATTTTAGCCACTTGTTTACACCAACAAACAAATCTGCCAAAGCGCTGTGTTTCAAGTCGTCTTCATTGCCAGAAAGGGATCCTTTAATGTAAATTGGTGATTTCACGCATTTTTTAATTGAATTTCACCATCAGTTCATCTGCCACAGGCTAGGCCGGCCAGCCAAATCATGAATATTTGTGCTGCCATTTAAACTGAATGCACCACTGCTTCACTCTGCCTTCAGTCATTATTCTGTCTCCATACATTTCACAAAGTTGCCTATGAAATCCAATCGGCTTGTGGTGTTTTGCCAGTAAAAACCTAATCACAGATCTGACTTCAAAACTTGCGGGAATTTCTATTGCAGTGCGCATTTTAACAGTTCACAGTGAGCAAAGTAGAAGAACCATAGTATGCGAACCATCATAGCAAGATGGATACTGAGTGTAGGGACGTTTGGACACCAATATAGTGGTCCTAGCCCTGCCAACTGTCATGCCAGGGCAAAACGTAAGTTACTTTCTGGACCGCCATCTTATAAACCATAAACACAGTAATCAACCTGAAGGTCGGTTTGGTAGGTGATGGGAGAGTTCACCCAGTGCTAAGCCCGACGGCATGTGAAATTCACACATCAGGGTAGGGGGGCCAGTTCCTTTCCCTGTGCCGGTTATGGTTTCCCAGGAAGATCTGATACCCAAAAAATCACATAGCTAGGGTGGAGCTGCTGGTGCCCAGAGTGCCTTGCCCGGGAATTGAGCCATCATATATATTAGTCAAAAACATTTATGACTATTTTTCTATAATTATTTTGTCTCACTTCCAGTTGTCATTACCAGTATCTTCATTTTCAAAAACCACCGCAGGAGTCACTCCCTTTAGAGGTGAACACAGCATATTTTTGTGTAATGCAGCCTTTGATTTCTTTGAAACCAAATGCATGGCTATGGTCCCAGTAACGAAAATAAGTTCACACCTACCTCCCAAAGTTTTAGTCAAATAATAGATCTGATTGTACTTTAAATCATAGTAGACAAAGCCTTGTTTAAGTTTAAGCTGTTGTTTATTTTTGTCAATGGAATTCTAAAAAAGTTTGTTTGTGTTTTGGTTTTGCATATTATTTTTCTATTGTTAGTTTATTTGTGATGTTTAAAACATGCATATTTCAAGCACTCTTATAACATCTTGCTCTGAGAAGAAAAAATAAAATGTTGCAATTCATTTTGATGATTTTTTTTAATGTTGCTCCTAAAATGTCTTGTTCCCATTCAGAGGGGCTGATTTCCTTTGCAATTTGAAGACAGTGTGATGATAGACTCATTGCGTACTAAGTATGTTATGGATATGAACAATTTCCTGTTGTGGCATGATATTTTTCAAAGTGATGCCAACAACTTCCAGGGAACAATGCTAATGTTCATAAATTCCCCTAATGTTTGATGAAACCCATTTTTGTATTGACAGATCCTTTGACTCGTATTAAATTAGCACTTCTTCAATTATGATTATAAACCCTCCATACTATTCCCTTTTGGGATTGATATTTTAAAAATTATTAATTTTACATTTTCATAATGAATGCCTTACCATATTAATGAACGAATATGAACTTACATTGTGTTATTTTTCCAAAAGTAAAACAAAGATAAAACTGGTGACTTCCAAAACGTATAGATTTCATGTTCCAACTGGTTTTGACTGCTAAGCCATCAACATGTACATGTATGCGGAGATTTGGCCAGTCTTTATACCGGCAGCGAGAACAGCAGTTCAGAAGCGCTTACGTACTGTCTCAGTCTATCTGATGATGGTCTAGTGGCTTCAGTCATCGAATTAATAACTCTTGGGAGTCAAAATTGTTTCAATTTCACCTCTCTCCCTCGTCCCATGAATTTAACCTTTCATGGTAGAAGTGCTTGAATGTTCTAAATCTCCAAAGCTGTGCTGGAGGGAGCTCTCTTAATTAGGTAATCCTGCAGTGTCTTTTCCTCAGTGAATCAGCATTATTGTTACCCGTTGGAGTGGTCTATAAAGTGATGATGTCCGTAAACTACTATGGAAGAAGGAAACTACCCCAATAAGTATGACGGAGCCAAACATGTTGCTTACTTTATGAATGCAAATACCTTCTGGTGAGGCAATGTCATCAATTCACACAACATTCTTGAAGTAGCAGAAAAATATTAATTAATATGAGAGGCTCAGATGTCTTGAAAAAAAAGAATAGTTGAATGGTAAAGATATTAGTCCAATGTATAGACACAGAAAAGGAATGAAGTTTACCGAAATAGCAAATCCAGTTTTATGTACTTTATAGTGAGGAAGTTAAGGAAAATGAACAATGTTGTGAGAAAAGAAGCAGCCGTGCAGAGCTAATAAATAATTTAGGAAATGCTTGTTGGTAACATCTACAAGGGAGGATGTTCACCTAATGTCTTTGTTTGGGCAGTCTTAAATCAATACTGCAAAAAGGAAAGGCAGCAGTGAATGAGGACTACAAGTTTGAAATCACACAGAGCTAAGGTAATATTTTAGAATCTCCTACAAAAGAATGGATCGGGGCAAATGGAAACTTTTGGGAAGGTAAGTATTGTTGATGCCATACTGGTTTTGAAGTTACTAGCAAAAAAGAAAATAGAATAAAATTAGAATGTACTTGTAACCTTCATGAATTTTGAGAAGGCATTTGGCAGCATAAAATTGCATAATTAATGAATATATTGTCACCTTTGAATTTTATTGTTTGCACATTCAGAGGAATGGTAAAAGAGGCATGGTAGGCTCCTGTAGGAATAGAAAGGAGATGTGGTTTGGTAAATGCCTTTTCATATCATCATCAAGTCTAGTCACCCCCTTCAATGGCTTAAGAAAATGCTGTCAGATCTGATGGCGTTTGGAAATATATTTCTCACTCTACGCATGCGATTAAACAATTTCTGAAGGACCAGAGTGAGTCTGTGAGTATAGCTATGTACTAGTGGAGCTTATTTATATTTAGCTAACTTTGAACTTTACCTGGTTGACTAAATAAGATGAGCCATCACAATTTTGGTTGGTAAATCTTCCCTTCAGTGAAATTCCTTAGCTAAAATTTTGACACGCTTTATCAAGAATGTAGCATTAAAACTGGATTCATTTGAAAAATGCAAAAAATCTACATTTCATTTGAAATGGAAAAGCAGTACATGCTTATGCGTGTAATATGCAGTAGGATTTCTGCCCCACGTGATACAGAAGAAATGCCCCTCACACAAACTACCTCACCGTTTTTCCCAAGACAACGGCACTCTGAAGATGGCGGGCTTGCCATTGAAGAGTTAAAAATATGCATGAGTGCCCTTTCTCTGTGTATAGAAAAGTGTTTTCGCAAAGTTTGTATGTGAATGTGTGCACACCCACACATGATACATGAACAAGAACATGTCCAATGACAGATTTTCTTTTCAAGTCTTCAGCGACCCGAGCATATGCGATGTGACACTTGGTGCTGCTGTTCACAAGGAGGAAGTTTGTGCTCAAAAACTCCTATTATCTTAACCTTGTCCATATTTCCGTGAGATATTTATGATATCTGAAGGAAGGAATAGGAACATTTTTGATATCTGAACGAAGGAATAGGAACATTTTTGTTTGAAGAATTGGACCCCGAAGCTCTTGTGTTATTAGTAGTAGACATGTATTCCTTTGATTACATTGTTACAGACTATGTTCCCGTAAGATAGAATGTAAAACTATTGTGGTTTGAAACCCTTTTTTATTCTATTGTTTACAATTAAATTACAAACTGCATTATGTTTTATTGTTATACATTGATTTCTTAGTATTCTGCAATGGATTGCCATTGCACAGTAAGCTTCATGTAAATTTGTCTTTCATATTGATATTATGTTATGATGCCATTATTGGCATTATGTTATGAAGGCATATGTATTTTTAATTCTGATTTAAGCAATATTTCAAATAGAGTTTGCTTGCTGCTGTGACACAACTTCAGATGACAGAAGTCTGGAATGTATGCTCTGCTTTCCTCAAAAAAAACATCCATCCTACAAACTGCTTAGGAATGGGAGCAAATGCAGATCTTCATCTCCATGATCCGTTCAGTCAATCTGAGAGTTACTTAGAGCACCATTTTCATTGTTTTTTAAGCAAACTTGTAAGGTTTTAAAAAAGGCAGATAAATCTGGAGGGAGGGAACTTAAAAACAAATTCACATTGGTAATATTCATTGCTTTTCAAACTTTAAACACTGTTTGGGCGAATCTGAACTTTTACAGTGCTGTCAGTTTTTCTTATGTAAGATACTACTTTTTTGGAACCAGATTTGAAATTCTATTGATAGGTTTTTATCTTGGATTCCAGTCATGATGCTTTGTTTTGTCAGGATATGAATGAGAAGGTTGAAAATTTTAACTTTTCAAGTATTTTTCATACTGGACCATTGGCTTCCAATTAAGGGTCTTGAAGATTGATTTCAGAATGTGCCAAACACATCAAAGTTCTTATCAGTAATTAAAGTAGATTGGAGATTCCCTTGGGTTTATGGTTGCATAAGATCACAGTTCACAATTATGTGCACCATTTCACTTTAATGAATTCCAAAAACAAACTGAAGTTTGCTTTAATAAGAGTAGTTGAAATTTTGTGGAGGGAATGGCTGTTGATTTTTTCACAATGTGCAACAATTCTATATATTCAGTAAAACATTTGACCTTAGATGGAATGAAGCTGTTATCACTACTGATGCATGAAGAATTGATGTGAAAATAACTGAAGTTGATAGTTTTTGTCCTGCTTCCATGGCTGTTGGTATCTACATGTATATCAATCAAATTCTTCCATTAGCCGGAAAAAATTATTTGTGTAAGGGGAAAATATTGATGGATTGATGTCCTGTTAGCCCTTGCCAGCTGTACTTTTTAAGAACCCAGAAATTTTGTGGGTCTGCAAAATCCTCCCATCAGTTACGTTGATGAGTCCTTATTTATATATCATTATCCATTGATGTAATGAATGTTGTTCTTTCACTCAGATTCCTTTTCTAAATTTCTCATTTTTTTAAAATAATGTATTGCAGTAATTAGGAGTAGCATTTTAAACTTAAAACAATCACAAAGATGTAAATCATGTTAGCATTGTTAGGTGAAGTTTTGTATAAGTGAGTTATGCAATGGATAAAAATGAAAGCAGAGTTAAGTTTCTTTGAAGTATTTTTTGTTCAGTCATGTAGATGTATGTGTCCGAGTATAAAATAGGGGCAGAGTGTAAAAAAAAGAATCCCAATTTATGCAGTGATATTGGGCATCATTTCAAGTTTTCCACACAGTAATAAATTTTTTAATACAATGGCATTTCCATTATTGAAATAGAAAGAAAGACTCGTACTTTTCCACAGATTTTATTATACGGCACGACGCGTTTCACCGACTTGCGGCATCATCAGGTACAAATTTGCAAAACAGACAGAGCAAGCATATATACCCTCAGGACAGAGTGGGGGCGGGGAGGGTTGGAAGGATTTGAGGGGGGTGGGGGCTCGCAGGTGCGTTGATGGATTGTTTTGACCATTTCCAGGCTAATTTCTCGGAGAGGAGTGGGGAGGGGTATGGGAATAATTGCTCATTACAAAGTGTCGTGTTGGGGTTCACCAAGTGCCTTCTAATCTCTAATTGCTCGAGAGCGTCCATTTTTAATCCTTTTGGGAGTGTGTGTAATATCTCTGGGACAAAGTCACTGCTGTGGTTGAATTCTAGTAAATGCTTGGCGAAGAGAGAGTTGTTATTCTGATTTTTGTGACACCTAGCGTGTTCCTTGACTCGTAACTTGATATTCCTGCCAGTCTGACCGACATAAACGCTGTTGCAATCCTCACATTTCAGTTTATAAATGCCTGATTTGAGAAGGCTATCCTGGGTGTCTTTTCCATTGGCTAGAAGTTTGGAGAGGGTTATGGGTGAGTAGAAGGCTGCTTTGAGTGAGGTGGGTAGGCAGTTGGAAATCCTATATGAAAGATCTCCCAGAAACGGGATCGAGCACCACTTAAAATCTTTAGATACTGCGGGCTGAGATACGAAAATGCTTTTTATGGCCATTGCTTTTTGTTTTTTCTGTAGTAATGTGTCAACTAGTTTGGGGTTGAAACCATTGTTGGTAGCTATATTAGTAATATTCACGAGTTCAATTTTGAAGTTTTTGGGGGAAAGGGGGATGTGTAGGAGGCGGTGGATCATGGAGTGGAGGGCTGCGTGTTTGTGAGAAAAGTGGTGTGCGGAATCATTAGAAATTATATGGTCTGTATATGTGGGTTTCCTATAAATTGCAAATTCGTGTCTATTATCCCTAATTGTGATTGTCAAGTCGAGGAAGTTGATGGTGCCGTTGACGTCTTTTTCCATGGAGAAGGAGATATTCCGATGAAGAGTGTTTAGGAAATTAAGGAAGGAGTCTAACTGTCGGTTGGTTCCGGTCCATAGGCATAGTATATCGTTCACGTAACGAAACCAATAGCCCACGTTTTTGTTATGCTGATTGTCAGCATTAAAAAGATGTTCTTCTACAGAATTGAGGAAGACTTCGGCTAGGAAGGGGGACAGTGGGGAACCCATAGCTAACCCATCCGTTTGGCTGTAAAGGGTGAGGTTGAAACTAAAATAATTCTGGTTAACTGTCATTTTGATGAGGGGGACCAATTCGTCTGAGATATTTTGGGCAATGGTGGAATCCTTGAGTAGTTCTTCCACTCTAAGCAAAGTTTCCGATATTGGTACGCAAGTAAATAAATTGCTAATGTCGAAGGAGACTAGCCTCGCTTTTTCCGGGACATCAATATCTTTCAATTTTCGGGCTAGCTCTATAGAGTTTTTAACTCCATATTTAGGTTTAAAACCTGTGAGATCTCGGAGCAAAACGTCTAATTTTCGTGCCAGAAGGTGTGAAGGGGCGGACACAGCTGAGATGACAGGCCGAATAGGTACGGCTTTTTTGTGTAATTTGGGGAGTCCGTACAACCTGGGGGTGGAGGGGTTCATTTGGATTAAACTAAATTTTTCCCTAGCATTTAAAAACTTACACTTGAACACGGCACGTTTCACTTCACTTTGGAAACTCGCGGTTGATTCTAGTTTTTCAACAGCTGATGACTTTTGCGATAAAATGTACTGCGAATCATTGTAGAATGAGGCAACTTTCTAGATAAGCATATCAGTTTGTTAATTGGTATTCAAAGGAGGAATGCAACAAAAGAAGGATTGGCTACATTACTAATACCCTTCAATTTAGGGTCAAATAGTATCTGACTAATTTATGCCTGAAAACCGAAAAATTATTTGGATGTTAGAAGGTGACCTAGATAATATTAGGGCGTAAAAAATTTGTAAGAAAGTATAACATATAGAGGAGATGGAATATGAAATGGGCTAAAATATCAAGGAAAGCTCCTCTTTGACATACACTCATGGAATAACATTCATTATTAAGCTTTCCTTCTCATTTCCTCATGTCTTTAGAGTTGCTTACTTAATATTGTCCTTTTTCCACAAAGTTCTCCTCTAAGGCTTGTACGCACTGGGATTCTTTGTATGGAATTTGCGTCGCAGTAGCTGGGATTAATGTCACGAACTATTTGCCACACAACATTGTTGCTATGGTAATCGTGAGTGCATCTAGTTTGAATATGAGCCATGTTGAACGAGGTCCCGCTTTCAGGGATTGCAGTAGCACTGTACATGACTCAACAGAGTAAGAAAAAGGCTAACAAAGTTGGTGGATGCATAGTTTATTCAAGAATCATATTAAGCATAGGCACAATCTTCCTGACACTCTTAAATTGGAGGATGAAATGGAATTATGAAATTTTGTTTGTATGAGTCCTGTCGATTTTGAATGTCTTCTGGAAATGGTCGAACCACGTATTTCGAAGGAGATGAATTTTTGCTTGGTATTTCCTGCTACCAACAGGCTCAAATATAAAAATTGGAGATTAAAAATGAAGTCTACATTGGCATGTAATTCTTCGCATAGGAGGACAATGAATGCGTACCCTAGTCGAGAGTGCTATCATTCCCACTCAGTGAAGGAGCTGCACTAATATTAGGGCCATCAGAGTAGGATGCAGTGGAGTGAGAAGGGGTTGTGGGCAATGAATGTGTACTATCAATGTATAAAGCGTTTTGTAAATTAAAAATAATCTGAGTTATATTCTGTTTTGCCAGATTTACTTCGTATTGTGGAATGTTGGTGGTTCGTGAAGAATCACTTATGAAATCGGCAAACATTAAATTACTATCCCTTTTCACAACAGCATCAGGCAATGATTTCATGCATTGCAAAGCTGCAACGCTGATATCATCAGAAGTGTTGCATACTCTTTTGTGCTTGAGTGGTAGAAAAATCGGACTCTCTGGTAGGCTGCCAACACTTTCCATTTCTCCCTCACCGGTGGTCGGAGAAAGGGCGATTGTGGGAACATCCTAAACAGAATTAAAACTTAATTAGAACACCAAATATGAAAAATTTCTATTATAATAAATTGAATTAATAAGTAAATAAAAAAATTAATTATCTAAATTTATAATGCAATTAATTTTATTAACATAAATTATTTTTATTTCAGCTACCTACAACCAGCAGTGATTGGCAAAGCATAGCAGACGATTTTTCAAGAAGATGGAATTTCCCAAAATGTATTGGCAGTTTTGATGGTAAGCACATTGCAATCATGGCCCCCAAACACAGCGGAAGTTTATTTTTAACTTATAAGGGATATCACGGCATTTTTGAAATAGCTGTTGCGGATACCAACAACAATTTTATGTACATCGACGTTGGGTGCCGGGGACATACAGTATATCAGATGGTAGAGTGTTCCTTCACACGTAGCTGTATAATAAAATGACTGATGGAGAACTTAACTAGCTCGCACCGAGTGCATTGCCGGGAAGAGAAATATTTGCTCCACATGTGATTGTGGCAAATGACGCTTTTCCACTCTATACAAACATCATGAAACCATTTCCTGGAGTAACTAAGGGATTATTGACGCCAGAAAGGATCTACAATTACCAAATTAGCCGGGCTAGACGGATCATTGAAAACGTTTTTGGAATCTGGAGTTCAAAATGTAGGGTACTTCTAAAATCCATAGATCTAAATCCCAACAAAATTAAGTTGATTACTCTAACTTGAGTCTACTTGCACGACTTTCTTCGGGGGAATGCCTATTCTCGAAATTATTACACTCCACCTGGATCGTTTGACGCGGAAGATCATGATGGAAATGTGGTACCTGCAGCATTGAGATCAGAAGTTTGAAATTCACTATCTTCAACTGACCTACAGCATATTCCGAGAAGAGCACCAGCCGATGCAAAAGAAATTCGAAACGAATTTCGCGACCATTTTATATCTACGGAAGGTTCAGTTCCTTGGCAAGGTAATATGATTTAAACAATTATTACTTTAAATTACAAAATCGACGTGCTTCAATGTCTGTACTTGTGCTACCCCTTGACTCGGTTACTGGAAACAGGAACAACAGGCATTCATATTCAAACATAGTCGACTTTTTTGGAGAATCACCACTTTTTTTGGCATCAGTAAGCCATTTTTGCTCCTGCCAAAACTTACCTGAAATTATTAAGAAATGAGCTAATACAATACCTCCCTTAAAATGAAAATGTAATTCAAGTATTTCTACAATAATAATATATGTACCTTTTAGGGTGTGAAGTTATTTATCCATCTCCAATGATATCACAGGATATTTCTGGGCAAATTCAGCCAGAGCTTATGCTTTTTCCCCCTGTCTATATTCACGAGCGGAAACATCCGACAAGCGTCGCTGCATTTGCAAATCCTCAATTAACTGTAAAGTGGAATCTGTTCATCAATCACTGTTATCAACAGAAAAGCTAAAAAAACAGTCAGGAAAGTGCAAAAATGGTAGAGAGGTTCACTTTGTTTGAGATTCATGTACACACTGACTCAATGTTGCACAACATTGTGTAAAGGACCCCACTTTGGATGGGATTCAAAAAATACTGAAATATATCACACAAAATGCAAGATTCATTGTTGCAGGCATCCCGGATGCTAGAAATGCATCCCAGATGCAGCTCGGGTGGCAAAGAGTCCTGATGAAAAATCCCAGTGAGTGTAGCCTTTATAATTGGATCGACTCTGCTCATCTGGGAAATAAATTAGTCATGCCGCTGAATTATTACTAAGGAATTAAGAAAACTATACAATTAAACTGCAATGAGCTACACCACACCAGTATGTATGCACGGAAGACTTCACAATTATTTCAAAGTTTATCCTTTATGCTATATGACCAGCTATCACATTAGTTAAAATCTATGAATAAGGTTTTTAACAAAAAATGAAATATTTCCAAATACGATGCGTTAACTTTGGAAGTTCTTATCGATGTACAGTTAACTCACAATTATCTCCGCTCCTCTTCCTAGCACCTCGAAATTTTCATAAATTTACAAACCTGAAAATAATGAAATATTTTAATACTTTGTTAAAAATACAAGCTTGCAATATGTGGACCTCCTCGATTTTGTTTAATTTTGCGAAATGAAAAGTTGTCAATGGTCTATAATATTTTATAATATATTTTTACTATCCATACTTTCTCATGATTGCTTTCATCAGGCCTGATAAGTCCATATTTTCCTTTATGATTTTCAAATACATAGCTTTTATATGCAACAAATAAGTCATATACATCATGCTGCATCATATATGCTGCATCATTTTCTTGTATCTAGTGGAATCTGTATCAGCGATATTTTGTCCATATTCGTCATTTTCCTGGTATACATTTTTGATTGGTTTATTTTTTAGAGGAAAATACTTTTGGTTATTCACTTAATGCTATTTGTGTGTTCTTCTGAAATTATAATTCCTCCCTAATAAAAAAGGCTGAAGAATGGAAAAAATGTACCTCTTCTCTAACAGTCTTCTCAGCCATTCTCCTCTTCTTCTCTCCCATTCTCTCTTTATCTCTTGCCGCTCAAAAATGACGTTAGTGCATATTTCCCATCCTAATAAATGCACCACACTAATAATTTAGCTCACTGAGATTCAGCTGGCTTTTATGGGAGGTGACTGACAGCTCAGGCCATTTGCGCCATTAGGGATGGACAGGAAATGATGAAGGGTGGAGAGCAACCTGGTGTCGGAATTAGATTGCTCTTAAGGAAAGGCGCCAAGGGGTCCGCAGCCAAGCGTACAATCCGATGGACAGCGCCCTTATTTAAAGTGCCCTCCACAAAGCACCTCAATTAGAGATCGGGACATCTCTAAAAAAAATCTGTCATCACCGGGAGTCGAATCGGGATTCTGGAGCCTTTAGGGTGGGAAGTCAGTACTTTTGCCACCACACCAAACCGTTCTCTTTCATATTTAATATGTCTGGATCAGACTATAACTAAACCAATTATGAAAATATTTTTAAAAAATACTGCAAACAAGGTATTCGTGCTATTCTATGGAGATTCTAGTCCCCAGTTTTTTCAATTTCCACCCACACAGTTGGTCATCACCATATCTGCGCTGTGGGATGGGACTGTGTTGTTTTACGAAGTTAAACCCCGCGCTCTTTTTCAACGGAGTTTCGAAAGTCAATTTATAATGCGCCGCGCGATAGGGACATTAGCGACTGTTGATTAAATTATTGTTATTGTTTACGTTTTTGAATTTGAACTCCTTGACCATATACATGCTTTCGTATAGGTTGTCACTACCATTCCTAATAGCGTAATTCCTTATTGGTAATTTCTCCACTGGTTACTGGTACTTTACCCTAGTGGCTGAAGACTAAAATGCCGTTCGTCCCGGGCTCCGCTGCATTGCCCACTTCGGAGGTGGAATTATCAATCTCGTGCAGGTGATTCAGCTGCTGATTTTTTTTAGGGAAAGTGGTATTTTATCTCGTGGCAAAGAGGAAGTAAATGTTTATTTATTTGTTGTATCAGGTCTTTACGAGGAAAGGATGTTCTTTCAAAATCGGACCCAATGGTCGTTGTTTATTGCAATCCTTTTGGCGAAAAAAGATGGGTTGAATTTGGCCGAACTGAAGCTGTTGAAAACGCGCATGATCCCGACTTCACGCAGAAAATTGTCATGACGTACCAATTTGAAGTGCAACAGCCTCTCTTGTTTAAAGTATTTGATGTAGATTCATCTAGTAGCAGCCTTGAAGACCATGACTTTTTAGGTGAAGCCAGTTGTTCATTAGCCCAGGTAATATTAAAATGCCAAGAGAATACTGATAATGCTTCATGAATGAGTAATGTGTAAGATGTGCGTTTAGTTTTTTATCTACTTTGTTGAAAATGATGTCACAGTTTTCGGAACGCTGTAATTGAAGGATAAAAATATGCATTCCACAGCTATATAAAGTGAAATTAAATTGCCAAGCTTGTGGGCGATATGCTTATTTTAAATTGAGAAGTTTTTCACCCTAATTACTAGGCCCCTCATATTATAACTGTTGTTTCTGGCTTGTGCAGATTATATTGTGGAAAGAACTTATTTTCTTAGAAAATATAAAAAATGTTAACGGAAAGTTGAATTTAAGGTATCTGTTGCTGGATTTTATTTCAAAGTTACGTAAACTACTTTTGTACAGTATAGCATACATGCTACTGTGGGTACACGAAATTCTGTGAGAAATATGGATTTTTTATCATTATCATATTTTTTTTAAGATTATATCATCCGGGAAAGTGCAGATTTCCTTGAGAAAACACGGGAGTGACACTGAAGGTCGTGGATATATTGTTCTTAGCGCAGAAGAACTTTCCCAAATCAAAGATGAAGTTGTGCTCCAATTTCAAGGAAAGCATCTGGACAAAAAAAATTTCCTCGGGAAATCAGATCCATTTCTTGTTTTCATGAAGGTAATGAGGTAAAATGTAATCCATTCTCTTTAGTGTTGAGTTAAAATTTTCATTTCCATGTATTGAATAAATTATATCTGCAGGTATATTGTGTTTATGTTGCAAAAGTATGGAAAAACGAATGTTAAGTGTTTTAGAAGTTGCAATAATTATTGAACGAGATCGTCAAGACACTCATTGGTTGGTAATTTGGTAGAGTCTGGAATGTGGAAAATTTGATGAGGAACGAAGAATCAGTGTAAACCTACTCCTAATGAAATGTGACAAGGGGACAATCTGGGATGTTGTTAGTTGTACTGGTTTTAATACTGTTTGTAGTACATATGGTCCTTATAACAGAAGCAGGTGAACTTTGGTTAAAATTAGGATAACTTTTTCATAAACTTAAAAAATTGATTCTTTGATGTAATAATCATGATCATATGGAACATGAATAAGTTTACTAATTATTCAACAAAAATGTCTTCTGTGTAATGCATTGATTTGTAAAAATAACTTACTTTTCAAGTCAGCAATATTGGCATGCATGTCACCTTGATTGGTAATGCAAGTTCATGCAAGGAGGCAAAACAAGAACTTGCTCATGGCTTCTCATGCTGTTGCAACAGGTGTCAAATTAAGGCAGTGAAATGGAGATGTTAAAAAATGAAGTGTGTCTAGTTAAAAGTATTTATTTATTCATGATCATATATGAACTACGGTACAGTTACAGATCCACTTTAGAGTAATTTAATTGCAATAATATTGTTAAAATTTAATAGAACCTCTTGTTGTTTTATCTGATGCTATTAATATGACTTGTGTATTTAAATGGCTTCTAGGAGGATTTTAATATTTATAATTAAAGAGCCATATTTTCTGATGCATAGGATGGATCGGCGTAAATGATACACCCTCTTTTTTGCAAAAATTTTAATGAAAATAAAATTTTCCTATTCTATTGAATTCCAAATATGATTTAATATACTAATTTTACAGTTATTATTTGCGTTTATTAAAATACCCCGGTGGCGGCGGGGTAACGTCCTCGTCTGCGGGTTCGATTCCCGCCTGGGTGAGTTTTTCTCCACCTGGGGCTTGGGTGTTTGTAAATGTTATAATTGTTATCGTTGTTAATAGTTCGATGTAAAGGCCAGAATGCGCTGTTTTCGGACTTATACTGAATAAATAAATAAATAAATAAAATAAAATATAAATTGGGAACATTATTGCCTGGCATCTTTTCATCAAAATCTCAATACACATAAATTCATCTTTAGGGCAAAATTAAGAATCTCCTGAAGCCTCTTCTTTACAAATTTATTGGTCATATGAAAAATTGTCCTCTGTGCCATCACTTATGGTAATAGTTCCACATTCCTTAGATGATTTTACAAATGTTTCACATTTCCCAGCATTCCAAAGTATGTCCTATACACCATCGAATACGGTAAATTTTCACCAGTTACATTCAGTGAAGTAGATTATCAATGATAAATCCTTCTGACTCTTGGGTGTTTTACATAAATTGTGTATCAGTTAATGTTCATGATCCCGGGAAGTGTACATGATTATTGCTTTCTTTGCTGGACGAGGAAAGCCAGTAGTCCTGACAAGGAAATGTTTGTCCTCATGTTAAAACTATTCCTCCGTGAGAGGTTTATGTCGCATTTCAACCATGCATGTCTGAATTTTGCTTTCCAATTTTATGTAAACATTTTTCACACAACTCTGAGAGGCCTGGGGTGACATCTGAAGTAGTATTATGGATTTAGTCTTTGAAATCATTGTAAAACCTTGCTTTTCTGTCAGCCTTGCTTCAAACAGCCGCAATGATTAAATCAAACTTTGAGTCTGTTTACATTATGCATCAAGCAAACCTTGGTGAATTTGTGTCACTAGTTAAGGCTCACATGGGACTGCTCTCTTTGGTATTGCTTGTACATTATTCTCTCTAAGTCGTCATAATTCATGATCATGATATCATGATGTCATGATAATTCGTGATCCAAAAACCATATAATTTTTTGAGTGTCCTAAAGTGAATATTTCAGGTGAATATAATTGTTGCACAGTAAAGTAGTCAACTTTTTTGTGTTAATTTATAAGGGTAGTAGTACTTTCCATATTGACTAAATTATTAGATGGGATAGGCTGACATCCATCCTCACATAGGCCAGTTAGTTGAGCTTCTACTGTAATAGCATTTGATTTTATAAGAAATTTGTTTTGGTCCCCAAAAGAAGTATTCATTTGTTGTCATGAAAGTTGTGTTGACTGCTAAGAGAAATTTCGTGAAAATGTAACATCCATGCATAAGGTGGTGTTAAAACCTGTATTTTTTTGGGTGGGTGTATAACTTAGCTAATGTCATAAATTGTAGAAATAATAATTAACAATTGTGATTTTCACTGTGCTATTTTTATCACACAATCCGGGTTTCTACACTTTGTGTCATCTTCAGGTGAATATGAAAAGCATGTTGGCAATTGTATATATGCTTGTTGATGAGAGGGGGGGGGTGGAGTTGAGGGTTGTGGTTGGCAGGAGTTGGATGCTGTTAGGTTAGGTGAAAGAGCCAAAGAGGTGGTGGCAAGGGGCCAAGTGGGGGAGGGTGGGGGAAAGAGAAGCACTGGATTTAATGGTTTCAGGCTTTACATTCTGAAAATTAATTATCTCTGAAATGATGCACCACATCACAAAAATTCCACCCCACCACTGCCAGTCTCAAAGCATAGGCAACATATGATGACTGTTGACATTGCCCGTGTGCCAAAACCACAAAAAAATACCAAGTCCATTCAATGAAAGAGAAGCCTTATAATAGGCATTAAGTCATTAATTTCTATTGTTATGCAATCTATGATATGTTCTTTTACAGGCAATGGAATCTGGTGATTTCAATGCTGTGCATAAAACTGAAGTTATTAAGGGAACGGTTGACCCTTATTGGAAAAAGTTCTCCATTCCTGTCCGCATTCTCTGCAATGGTGATTATGAACGAACTATAAAGGCAAGTTAATTGTGAAAAATAATACTTATGTTGACAAATTCGAAGAAACTGTAGGAGATGCCCCTACAGTAACTTTTAACCGAGTCGTCAACTCATGCATATGTCAATGGAACAATTGCAAGGTGCAAAAATGATTTGCCTTGACAGGGATTTTAACCTGGATATGTCGATGTCAGCCGAGTGCTTAAGCCAGTTAATCTACTGGGAGATACTTCTACACTCTCTGGCTAAAGCATGGATGATTCTGGATTTGAGTCCCGGTCAAGTTGATTGATTTTTTTACCCTTTGCATTAGTTATGTTGATAGAAATACGGGCATCTTAATTTAATTTAAATCTTGCGACTTGAACTTTTTTAAGTAATGAACTTTTAAAATTAGTGCCAGCCCCTTGCTTTAGATTTTTTCATAAAATTATAATGCTTTTTCTTCAAAAGTTAATGGGGTTATTTTGACTCAATTCATTTCAAATCATAATGTTTTGTTCACACACTTTGTGTTTATGAATTGAAAATAGTTTAAGATAAATTTAGATGTATCTGCCATGACTTTGCCGTATTATATTACTAATGTACTTGTAGAGTGACCCTGGAATCAAAATAGCAACTTTTTTCACAAATTTATTTATAATGTATGGCACATCATAACATCTTCAGGTGATGATATCATGGTAAAAACGTGGGCCATACATATTTAATATGATTGTGAAATACAATGTATTTGATTTGAATATGAAGTAATTCTGCTGAACAATGCCAGCCAGGCATTGTACATTGCATATACTGACCCACCTATCGGTGTATATGCTGTTTACAAATATGACACGCTGTGCAGTTTTGGATTCATTGAACAGGTCAAAGGGGTAATGTTATCCCTTGTATACAAGTCTGACTGCTGCGTTTCAACTTTTTTTGTTCACTGTTGTTAAAGGGTGAATGCACTGATCTTGGGGCTAACCTAAGTATTTGTGTAGGGAAATAAAGCAGACGATTTTGCCGCAAATAACCTTCAGAGGAGCTGGCCTGATTGTGCATTTTTGAAAGATCTTTTTAAAGAATATGGAAAGAAAGAGAGAGACAGAATAAGAGACCCATCCAAAATATTCAGCAGAATTTGAAAAATTGAAGCTTAATGATGGTTTTTCTCTGGTAATAAAACTTAAGTACCCTTGTAAAATTATGCTTAGAATTGAGCTACACAGGAAACAAAGCAGGTATAATTTGTGTTTGAAACATAATATATGCAAAGAGTTAAAGAGGTTCCTATGGAAGGGTTGCGCAACTATAATTTCCATGCCTTTCAAATTTTTTGCCGGCCTCGGTGGCGGAGGGGTAGCATCCTTGCCTACCAACCCAGAGGTCATGGGTTCCATTCCCGCCTAGGTGGATTTTCCTCCATCTAGGGCTTGGTTGTATGTAATTGTCTTCAATGTAATATCTGTAATTTAAGGGTTAGGTGGAAGAAGGGACTATAAGTCTCAACCTTGCCCAATTAAGTCGATAAATAAATTGGCACAATTAATTCTCACTACTGACACCTCTTGACATGACACAATGTTGGACCCTGGTATTTGATTTGTCAAGGTAGTAAACTACAGGTGCTATGGCAGACACAGGTGTTTCCCCACTTGAAATTGTAATATCATAAATAAATTGACTTTCGTAGCAGCAAAATATAATAAAATCTTGTGTATCCTCCATGTCTGAGGACTCCCTGAGCATTGCAAAACTAGTGCCATGGCGTACTCTGTTGTGATTGCAACAAACACATGCTGTGGCAAAGGTGTCTTATCCTAAATACATGAGTCCAGAGTGTTTTCATGGTTAGAATTATTTTATGGTAAAAATTGACTGGATTTCTAGTTTGTCTTTTCTATTTACTATTAACTATTGCCACTCTTGTGCTGTGGCAGATATTAGTGTTGGCTAAATAAAGTGTTTGTTAGTGTCAATAATTAAGTTTTGCAAATACCATTAGTCTGGAATATTTCCGAACTCATTCATATCCAAATCTTTTGGCTTTGGGGGGATTTTTTAGGATACTATTAGCAGCAAATCTGTTCTATAACTGCCTTTCATGTTAATTTGCTTAGTGTAATAATGGGCTAATATAATGGCAATGATTTACAGCTCAGTTATGGAATAATGTGATTTTGTTTTAAAATTCAATCATTTTGAAGCTGGATATTTTATGGTCTAGTTTTTTGGTTTCATGAATTGAAAAATAAGGTATTACTATAAAGCCAAGGCTTCTTGCCACATGTGCAAATAGCCATTAAAAATGCTAGCTATGGTACAATTTTTCATTGGGTTTTAATCATGAATGTATGATTGTGTAGTGATTGTTTTTCGGTGCATGATTTCCAAAATTATCATTGATCAAAAAATTCATGGAATATATCTCTGCTGAAGAATTCAGTTATTCCAGTAGAGAAGGTTTACCATTCTTTTCTTTCACTGGGAAGTGTTTTGGAATGCTTCATTTCATTTTCAGGTGGTTTGTTATGACTGGAATAGCAGTGGAGACAATGAGATTATAGGAGAATTTGAAACAACATTAAAAGAATTGAGTCAAGGACCTGGAAGTGACACTGTCTATCCACTCATTAACAAGAAAAAGCAGGTGAGTATTTCAATGCATGTAACATTCTTTTTTAATCAAATTTTAAAGTATTTGTTATATTATTATAATTTAATCTGA